>NC_092809.1:70460661-71751182 GCF_040954645.1 Diabrotica undecimpunctata | reverse complement strand
TATCCAAAACTGATACTAACAGCCCATAGCAATAAACTGATCAAATATTGTTTAATGGCTGTTTTAGTATTAAACAATAAATAAACTCAAAATAGTGTATCTTCAATTATAATAATAGACGATATAATTCGATACTTCGAAAATAAATTTCCTGAATTAGAACTGTAAAATTTTGTGGTTATCAAAAGTATTTATAAACAAACGCTCTTTTCTATTTATTTGCACTGTAAAAATAGTATGATTTCAGCAATAATAAATGTTTATAAGCAGAATTGCCGACCCTTTAGAATAATATAATAGAATAATATATATATATATATATATATATATATATATATATATATATATATATATATATATATATATAGAAATATAAACAGAAAGCTGTTGAATAAGATATAATATAAAAAAATAAATAATATAAAAAAAAAACATAATTAAATGTACTTGCTACCTGATTAGTAGTAATAGATGTTTCCACTTTCCCTAATGCAAAAAAATCTTGTTGTATTACCCTCTTTAACTCAGGAAAAAAGTTAAAAAGCAGAATGGTCAGGCAATGTTTTATGGTGTGGAAACTTGGCATTTCCAAAAGGCGTAGACGAATAAGATTAATGCGACATGATGAAAATAAAATATATACTGTAATTTAAAAAGCTTATTATAAATAGAAAAACAGTAAACCACATTTAGTTTAAATACTTTGTTAAACTTGTTTTATGTTTTTAGCATCGCCGATTTTCCCAGTAATATTATAGTCAATATTAATATTTAGAGGACTTGTCATTGCTTCTTTAAATAGACTGCTTGCTTCTATGTGCTTTATTTCGAACGATTTACTTTAAATGATCGAAACTACCATAACGAGTTTTATTCTTGTGTACTGCTAATTTACATATTGCTAATACGGTAAATTCTACCCGTGAATTATCATAAAATTCTTATTTTAATTCGCGTATCAATGTTTATCGTCGTTTTAAGCTTAATTTCTATTTGATCTGTCAATTAAAGAAGATTTCAACATTTTCTCTGCAATAAAGTTAAAAATATAAGTTTTTGCATTATTTCAATACTTTTAAATAATTATAAATTTAACGAAGGAATTCTTCAAAAGTTGAAACACGCTTTTTGAAGTTCCTTATAATTTTTTAGAGATTTAAATAGTATTAAATACAGTTCCGTAGTAGTATTCATAGAAATTAGACGTACAATTAGAAATACAATTAATATTGTGCTTTAAATTGTGAAATTTGTTGCATTCTAACAGCAATATCGTTTGTTGAACCACCAACCATATGAGTGTCAATAGCGGGGGGAGACCCCCTGACCCCAAAAAACCCACAAAACCAAGTATATCTGGAAATATATTCGATAGTCAAAGTGATGCCGAAATGGATATTTCTGTAAGTACTCCAATTCCAATTAATTTGATGAATAATGCAAATACAACCAATCTGAATGAGACACAACAAAAAGTAATAAAACAGGTAAGGCAAGCATTTTTATTCAATAGTAATGATCTAGGCCCATATCATGTATATATCGAGAATAGCTCTACTGAGTTTAAAGGTAAACTAAATCCTTTAAAGATTGGTGAAATTATTTTGTCTAACTTTCCTGAAGCAGACAATATGATTTCAAGTATAGACGCCATTGGCCTAAATAGAATTAGAGTCAAATGCAAAGATTATAAAACTGCCAATAACCTCATTAAAAACAAAACTCTAGAAATATTTCGTTTAAATAATTTAGATCTGTATATTCCAAAATTTATTTTACACAGACAAGGAGTTATTAGGGATATAGACACAGATTTATCGGAAAAGTATATTAAAAATAGAATTAAACAGTATGATAGTCATTGCATATTTGAAATTGCAAACGTTAAAAGAATTACGCGTAAAGTAGAAAAAATTGTTAATGAGGAAAAAATTGTCGAATATGTCCCTACTAAATCTTGTATTGTGACCTTTAAATCGCAAACTTTACCTAAATATATAGTAATCAATAAGGTTATTAAAGAAGTTGAAATATATAAACATTAAGTTTTGTTATGTTTTAACTGTCTTAGACACGGCCACTTGGGAAATCAATGTAGGAGTCAGCCAAGATGTAACAGATGCCAAGAAACCCATAATTCAAAGAATTGTACAAAAGTTGAGTTCACACAAGTATGTTTCAGTTGTAAGGGGAATCATTTGACCACAAACTTAAGCGCATGCCCAGAATTTACACGACAAAAGTTAATAAAAGAGACGATGGGTTTAACAAACGTTAATTTTTACGATGCAAATAAACAAGTGCCTAAGAATTCATATGCTAGTGTTCTTAGGACCAATACAGCCAACAATGATACAAATTTTCCACAAAATTCACAACCTTGTACTTCCTCCCAAGGAAATAATTTTGCTAAATTCATATTTAATCCTCACACAAATACCAGTAGGCCGAATAAAAGGCAGAAACCAAATAATTCAGACCCAACTGATATAGCTAGAAAAGAAATAGTATCTACAGTTTCCATTCCAAAACATCCTGAGGGAATAGTTAAAAGTCAATTTTACCAAAAAAACTTAAACATTGCAGATTCACGGTCAGAAGAGTTAAATTCTTCTGTAATAAATGTCATTTTAGATTCGGTTCTTACAATTATTAATTCAATTAAACAAAATAATAATTTTAATATTTCAAAAGCTGATGTAATTCAGATAATTAGTAACCATTTTAACCAAAATCTAGCATCAAATTCGCAGACTTAAATAAAATAAACATATTACAGTGGAACTGTCGTTCAGCAGTTGCCAATAAAGAAAATTTAGAATATTTACTTCATCAGAACGACATCACTATAGCTCTATTATCTGAAACCTGGTTCAAACCGGGAAAATATTATAATTTTAAAGAATTTAATTGTGTTCGAGCTGATCGCCCTGATGGATATGGCGGTTGTGCAATCCTTTTGAAATCCAACATCATATATGAAGAAATAAATTTTCAAAATACGTATTCGTTTACATATAAGTGTATTTCAATAAAAATTTCACATTTCAAGAAACCTTTACATATAATTTCTCTATATAATGAACCCAGGAATAAAGTTTTAATTCAACAATGGATCAATTTTTTAGAAAATATACCAAAACCATTTATAATTGGAGGCGATTTTAACGCACACAATTTGGCATGGCGCTGCGAAGTTGATGATAGATTAGGTAAAGATCTTTTAGATGCTATAGAATACTGTAATTTAGAATATTTAAACGACGGATCCCCCACTCTTGCTATTTCCAATAAACCTTCTGCTGTAGACTGAACCATTTGTTCCCGAGATATCGCCTCTCATTTCGTTGGAATACTCTACAAGAACCTTATGGATCTAATCATGTGCCAATTATTTTTTCATCACAAAGTTTCTCCGCAGCAGAAGCCACATCCAGTAGAAAACATAGAATATGGAACCTTAGCAGAGCCAATTGGATGATCTATACCAGTACTTTGGAAACAATGAAAATACCATTAATCTACGAAGAATTGTTGACAAATATAAACCAAGCAGCCACATCGCTATCCCAAAACATTCTTCCATTAAAGAAAAAAAACAAAGGTCATATTCCGAAACCTTGGTGGAACAATCATTGTCAGTTAGCAGCTGATAATAGAAAACATGCGTTTATAAATTATAAACAGAATCCAACGCTCCAAAACCTAATGGAGTATAAACGACTGGATGCTATTGCAAAGAAAATCTTCAAACAGAAGAAAAAGAAAAATTGGATTGATTTTTGCGAAAGCCTTAACTCAAGAACACCAATAAAAGATGTCTGGAAAAAAGTTAATTGTTTTAAAAACCGCAAACAAGCCAACAAAGTACCTATTGATCCCGAAGATACATGGTTGCAGGAATTCCATAGAAAAATTGCACCGGCATGGGTTCCAAATGACGACACTGTACAAGAACATATCCAAACAGTACCCCGACAAAACCACAATTTTGACGAAAATTTTCATTTATGGGAATTGCATCGAGCCCTTGAACAAAGAAATAATACTTCTCCAGGTATTGACAATGTGTCATATTCGCTGTTATACAACTTACCTATAGAATATAAAATTTCACTAGTAAACATTTTCAACAATATTTGGAAAAATAAGACACCAGTACCAAATAGTTGGAAAGAGTACCTGGTAATACCGATTAAAAAACCTGGCAGACCAGAACGTGACCCAAGTTCTTACCGACCTATCTCCTTATCTTCATGTGTTTTAAAAACATTTGAAAGAATAATTAAAAATAGATTTAAACATTGGCTAGAACACGATGGTATACTTCCAAGTTCCCAATATGGTTTTCGCAAGTCTAGGTCCACTCAAGACGCAACTACAGCTCTAGTTACTTCAATTCAGCTTAATTTTACATCAAATAAGTCTACAGCAGCTGCGTTCCTTGACGTTTCTGCTGCTTTTGATAATGTTAATTTAAACATTCTTTACCAAAAAATGTTGTATATTGGAATCCCTAGATCATTTGCTCTCTTTTTAAAATCTTTGTATTCTAACAGACTAACTTTTTTAAAATTAATAATGAGGAATTTCATACTCTCGACTCACTAATATTGGATTGCCACAGGGGAGTATTTTAAGCCCGATTTTATACATCCTGTACAACATAGATCTTGAAGTTAGTATACCGAACCATACAAAAATTCTTCAATATGCTGATGATGTTGTTTTATACACAGCAGGAAAATTGTTAAGTACCTGTGAGGATAATTTGAAAGTCACATTAGAAATCGTAAATCAGTACTATGAAGAAATAGGTTTATCAATTTCTGACACAAAAACTGAGGTGTGTTACTTTTCACAAAAACATAGAGTTCCACAAGGCAATCTTAATGTGGAAAGTTTAATTTCCTATAAAAAACTGTATTAAGTATCTTGGTACCTATCTAGACAGGAAATTGTTATGGAAAGATCACATTCATCAAATTGTCAAAAATCAGAAAACTCAATAAACATTTTAAGAGCTTTCTGTAAAACAAATTGGGGAGCAGACCCAAATATTGCGTTGATGTTTTACCGTAACATGATCAGGCCGATTTTCGATTTTAACTGTCATTTATTTGGATCAGCGTCCAATACACATCTAAACAAACTTGAAATTCAAAAAAATAAATGCCTGAGATTATGCCTAGGTTATTTAAAATCCACTACAGTCCAAATAATGGAAAATGAAGCGGTGGAACCTCCATTGCATTTACGCCGCCAATTTCTTAGCGACAAATTCACAGTCCGAATTATATCCAAAAATTGTAAATACCTTCAAGATCTTAATGAGCTATCAGTTTTAGACCTCACCCATAGGTACTGGAGAACTAAAAAATCTATACCTTTGGTAGAAAGCTATCTAAGTACGGTAAAATATAACGATATTCTCTATAAAAGCCAAATTCCGCCCTACTACGGTGAAATGGCAAAAACACTATTTTCTAGAATGGTTAGGATATGTTACTTAAACTCACATTTACTTAAAGAAAAATGGACAAATTATCAGTACATTTTTACTGATGGGTCAAAAGATGCAAATGGAACGGGCTGTGCAATGTTCCACGAAAATAAAAATTACCATCACCAGTATAGCTTACCCAGTGAATGCTCAATATACACAGCAGAAATGATGGCAATAATGTTTGCTCTTCAGTATGTAGTACTGAATCCGACTAGCAACTATGTTATATTTACTGACAGTAAAAGCGTGGTCGACAGATTTAACAACATTCAAACAGTTAAACAAATAAACCACATTGAACTGGAAATTCTTAAAATTCTTTATGAAACTATACAATTAGGATTAAATGTAACAATTACAGGCAATGAGATCGTTGACAATTTGGCTAAATCAGCATACATGCTTGGAGAAAAAGTAAACAGAAATTTAATTCCAGCGACAGATATTGACACCGTTAGTAGACAAAAACTTAAAAATAATTGGCATTTACATTACAGAGAATGTAAGACTGGCTTAAACTTTTATCATTGTAATACTAGGATACCCTCCATAAGATGGTTCTACACAGAATCTAATCGACATTTTATAAAGACCATTAATCGGCTGAGAGCAAATCATGCCCTTACGCCATCTTACATGCATGGAATCGGCTTATCAAATACTCCCAATTGTACTTGTGGTAAAATAGGCGATCTAACACATATTATATTAGAATGTGATTTACAAATTATTAATATAAACGAACTTTATAAGGAATTAATTAATTCTAAGTGTTGTTTTCCAACAAACCTTAATCTTTTAATATTTTTCAAATAATATGGAAATTCTTCATTGCATTTACAAACATGTTAAAATATGTAAATATAAGTTGTAAATAGTATATAGGCGTAATCTGTTAATATGGTTTGAAAAAAAAAACAAAAAAAAAACAAAAAAGAAAGTATACCACAAATTAAAAAAAAAACATAAAAGAATTAAGAAAATAGAAATAGAACAAAAAACAAAAAAATAAATCCAAAAAAAAGAACAAAAAAAAGCAAAAAGCAAAAAAAAAAAATGAAAACAGCAACAAAACAAAACAAAACAAAAAAAAAACAAGAAAATAATAAAAGAATAAAAAAAAACAAAATAAAAATATATCAAAACAAAATGTATGTACCTATCCATAAAAATATTAGCTATATGTAGTACTAACATTTGACTATGAATCTGCAATCAATAATAATTGAAATTCAGTCGATTTTAACAATAAACACAAACAAGTCTGGCTAATTGGCTCTGCCAAAGCCATTTTTCAGAAAAAAAAAAAAAAAAAGGAATTCTGAATTAACTTAAATTTTAAAATCTACTGCAAATGTTAAAAAATGTTAAAACCTAATTGAGTATATTAAATTCATAAAATTTTCTATAATAATTTTATCGTAAATGATAATTTCCCGTCGTTGAGTTGGGACAAATGTAGACAACTTACAGTTGTTGATTCGGAACATTATTCGATGTTGGGCGAACAGCACAAAATATTTTATTTTTGACAGAATTATGTACGACTAGAATTAAAAATAATTTTAAAATGTTCAACATTGTTTATTTACAATAACAAACGATTTTTCAACATTTTCTCTGCAATAAAGTTAAATATATAAGTTTGTGCACTAATTCAATACATTTTATAATTATAAATTTAATGAAAGAATTCTAAATAAACTTAAATTTTAAAATCTATTGAGAATGTTCAAAAATGTTAAAATCTAATCTAAATTTAAAAAATTGTCCATATTAACTTTTATCGTAACTGTAATATATTTTAATCGTAATTTATGATAATCCACCTTCGTTGAGTTGCGCCAAATGCAGGCACCTTACAGTTGTTGTTGATTCAGAAAATTTTTAGGTGGTGGGCGAACAGCACATTCAGTACTCAAGCGGCCAGTAGAAGTTCATAACAAATCAAATGCAATATGTAACATTAAAAAAAAAGTGTAATGATTGCAGTGATGCAGACCAGTTCAGTTATTATCTGGGATAAATTTTCTATGGCTCATAAAGATTCACTCGAAGTACATACAAGTATGCAAGATTTAAACGGCAACGACAAACTATTCGGTGATGCTTTATTACTACTGTCTGGTGACTTCCGATAGATATTACCGGTTATTCCTCTCTTTACATATGCGGATGAGATTAATTCATGTTTAAGACATTCGTTTTTCTGGCGAAATGTCGAAACAGTTCGATTGAACATTAAGATAATAGTACAAGTTCAAAACGATATATTGGCGCATTTATAAAACATTTGTTTCATATTGGAAACGGTGAAATACAACTACATTAAAAAATATGATGTATCAAACTTCTAGATAATTTCTGCACTTTTGTTGAGACCAAACATAAATTAATTATAAGTGTCATCCCGGCTGTACTAAATAATTACTTGAATCATAATTGGCTTATTGAGTGTGCAATTTTGTCGGAGAAAAATGTTGATTTTAACGAAATTAACTTCCACATTCGACATTTGTTACCAAGTGATCTGACATCTTTTAAATCAGTCGATAGTATTGTTAATGAAGACGAAGCCGTAAAGTATCCAAAAGAATTTTTAGAGAATAGAAATTAAAACAAGAAATTAAAACAAGAAGAATGATGATATGCTTCGAATATGTTTGTAACAATATAAATGAAATGAAAAGGCAGAGTAACTTTGTCATTTACGAAACTAGGATTTAATTTTTTGCCAGTAGCTTGCTAAGATATTCTCTCTTGCTTCGGCTGATGCCTTCAAAATATTTTTGACATACTCGAATTTTTGGACGATTGTTAACTGGCTCTGACAAAAACCATCATTTGATTGTGGTATGTTGTTGTTCATTGCAATGTGTTCGCCAGATCTACGAGAGACAGATTTGGCGGTTCTGTTGTTGCTAGTTCATTTAGTGTTACCCAGCGTGGACGTCTAGTATTCTACTACGGACGCGAACTAGCTTTACACCCCAATACTGCACTGAGACTGAGGTTTGTAGACTGTTCCATCTGGCCTCAAATACTGTAGTGAGTAGAAACATAAATATTAAAAGCGCAAATTGTTAAAAAAGTTGAAGTATCAATTTGAACTTTGGAACACACTTACTGCGGAATGAAAATTATAGTACGAGACTGGAACAAAGAAAGTTGGAAATATGTTGTCCATCCTTTGTTGATGGTAATGGCATAGGAATAATAGATCTGTTAGCACAGTACGATCCCAGTACCTCTTTTGATTATTATTATTAAGCAGTCTATCCGAGATATACTATTTATAATAACAGAGATGGTTTTATGGCCAATTTGTTAGCTATCTCTTGGTGAAGGAACTTTTACTGAGATTTAGTTGTAGAATATGCCTGGCAGCCCCAGTTAAGGTGTTAAACGGTTACTTAAGCTTTTTATGCATATCGAGATTTGTTGTTTTGCCCAAGTATAATTCTGTCTACCACTTCTCCATCTCCACTCCATCATAAGATAAATGATCCAAACAGGAATTATGAACTGAAAATTAATTACTTTCGCTAAATGTTTCAATTTCTTGTAAAACCTTTTTTGTAGCGCTAATTTTGTTTTTCTTATCTATTTTCTGTTGCTCTAGGCTTCTTTTTCTGGTGTTTCAGTAAGATTATTATTCTGCCTTGCTTTTAATCGTACGATTTTCCACTTTCAGCTGGTGTCTTTGGAAATGGTCAAACAGCCTTAACAGGAAATAATGGAGGGGCGGCCGCTTTAATAACCGTCGTAGGTTGAGAAGTTCTAAAAGAACAAGAACTAGATAATGGTTGCGGTTCAATGGATATGTTTGAGTCTTCTATGGTTTGTTCTACAATGTGCCTGTCTGTGACATTTGTTGCATCAAAATGTTCATTCGAGAACGCATTTCTACTAAATGGATATATACCAGTTTTTGTGAAGCCTGCTACTATATTTTTGACTGTAAAAGAGTTCTTAAAAGTTTAGACTGCAAATTCAACAACATTATGAATGTTTATTGTTATACCGGGATATAAGAGCATTCAATCATTTTGAGAAACTTTAGAGAAACCATTTTGCCTTAAATGGCCCCAAAACAGATACATCCAACGGTTGTAGCCCATGTATGCAATGTGGAGAAAAGGTGACTATTACAATACAATTGGCTTTTGCATAAATAATGGCTTGCAGTGAGCAATGGCTTTTGTAGTTATCTACGAGAAGTAAAACTGGGTCAGTGCATTTAGTGTTAATCACAAAATGTTCCAGCGTTTTTATAAAAAGCAATTTGTCTATTCTTCCACTACTTGGACTATTTACCAAGCCTAAACTACCAGATGTACACCAACCATAAAAGTATCATGAAACCTAGATACTATCCATAAATAATCAAAAATTATTAACTTTTACACCAACGAAATGACAATAATGCTTATTCGAAGGCTAATGTGGGTAGAATTTTCAACTTTACCAAGTCTCCACTTAATGTATGTGCGGTACATTATTATTTACTTTGCCTACGGTCATTATTTTTTTTCCAATATTGATTTGAAGGAAAAAATCTTTTCTTATCCCGCTTAACTGTTCAGTGATGGTAATCATTTCGACTTCAGTCTCTGCTAGTATAAGTGTGTCATATACGTATCGCAGGTTTTTGATTTTTTACCTCCTATAGTGATTTCTCTATCCCAAACTTTTTTATTGTATATTCAGAACATATGTTGTATAATAATAGTGATTTATTAGGCTATGTCTAGTTGCTTTCTTTATTTTAATAATATAATCTGAATATATTCCGTGTATATTAACTTATGCTGAGTTTTTATCGTACATATTACTAATTAGGTTAAATAGGGGGTTAGGTATTCCCATATTTTTCATTATACTCTAAATTGGATCCTATTTTACTGAATCGAAAGCCTTTGGGTAATCTTTGAAACAGAGCAGAATTGATATATTCTGTTAACTCGCTTTTTCTATTATGTTCAGTATAAGTACATTACTAATAAACTAATTTAATTATATTATATTTTTATTTTAGCACAAGTATATTGTTACGAATAAAAACTAAAATATTTATAGAAAACTTTATATCTTGTATACTGAACATGGTGTAACTGTCATAAGACTTTATCCAATTTAAGGTTCAAAATTCGTGACCCATTTTTTTCCAACGTTCCCGTTTAATTGATGTTTGTGTATCCAATTTTGCCAAAAGATATTTTGTTCCAGTAACTTTAAAATGATAAGATGATATAAGAATTCTGGATTCACCTGATTTCAGAAATTTTAATGAACGGATCAGAAGTAGAAGCTTCGTTTGTTTTTCATTAATGATGCCAGCAAAACCTAGCTGATTGCAAAGAAAATGTTTAATATTTAAAAATCTGCTTGAATTGAAAATAATTGGAATTTGTTTTTGTGTACTTTTATTCATAGGAAAAACTAAAAATAGATAAAAGTTAGATTTTAATTTTCAAAAGAATTTCAGATTTTAATTACGAATTTAAGCAAACCGATCGAAATTATCTCCTAAATTATTTTGCGGTAGAATCTCCCGCTTTTTAAAACAAGTGCCTATTCCTTTAGAATAGTAATAGAGACTTGAAAATAATTATATAAGAAGAATATTGGGATCCTATTACAAATTGCATAACTTATAATTGGAAAATAAAAACAAAATAATAAACAGTGCCAATTAATTATTTTAATTGTAATTTTTTATCATTTGACTTTTATGAAGAATCTATAATGGCGTTTTACTGTTTTTTTTTTTCTAAAATAAAATGCTGCGGCGGGAGTCACGGAACTAGCGCCACAAGATGGCGTCATCACGGGTAGCGTCATAGAAAAGTGGTTCTTGATTCGATTCACTACTATCGATCAATTTGTTTCTAGTCATCATATATTAACTCTTAGTAGTTTTAAATTAAAAACTACATAAAAAAATAATTAATAAAATTTAAATATTTAATAAAAACTAAAAGAAAAAAAGAATATTTGTCACTCAAAGATTCGATTCGTAACGATTGCAAAAATTTAATAAAAGTCATTATTGTCATCGGATTAATAACAACATTGAATCTGTTTAAACTTTAATAATAATTCTCGTTTTGAAATAATTGCATATAAATATAATCTTTATTTTTAAACATATTATTTAGTTTATATAATAATTAAATTAACTGTTAAATGATATTTATTTATATTTTATTATTAATATTTGATCTGAATTTTACAAGTTTATCATAAGTAAACAACGTATACTTTGTTAACACGTTAACGAGTGGCGTTAGGAACAAAAATAATAATTTATTGAATTTATTATTAGTATTATTATTAATAAAATTACTGTATATTATAATACTAATATTTAAATATAATATTTAAATTTTAAAAATACAGAAAACATAGTATGAAGCTCCGTACTAGTCTACATACCGCCTACTGTTTCCTTGTTTTTTTGTTTTTTTTTTGTGCATTCAATATGTAAAATAAGCACCGCATAAAGTTGGTATAACAAGCACTAACTTCTATATAATTATTGTAAATATTAGATTTATAAGAAACTTGACACTTTTAGGAAAAAAATATATATTTGTTTAGTCTTGGAAAATTGTATCAAATTACCCCCTAATTGGATAAGTTGTTACATGGCAGGAGCAAATTGTTACACTAGTAACTTTAATACTTTTCAAAGAATATTCTAATTTTCTTAATAAAAAAACTTTGAATGAACTTTATTTATTTATTTTTTATTAAAATACAAACTATTGTGCGACATTTTTAAAAATTATTTAAATCAGTTATTAGACTAATCAGACTGGCAATGTATGCATACAAAAATTGGAGAACCGTCACTGCAAAGTTTAGTTAGTGTACGAATCACAACATATACTGCAGAAACATTCTTCATTTTCTTCATCGCTTTTTTTTGAAATAATTGTCCTTTTGCCTTTTTGTTTTCCTTTTTTATTAGCTTTTAAGCTTCTCAGTTGCTTTTGCTGTAATAATACTTGCTTTTCAGGCATTTTGTGTAGTATTTTTTAGGTTGAGCTTTATGTATGGGACGAATATCTTTAAGACTAATAAGTCCTGTAAATAAGGCGCGAGAAGATGAAGGTTGTGGATCTAGGGGTTTCTTGTTGATAACTTCTGGTGGTGTACTTGGTGGTGTTCGTATATTTTGTGTGGTTGCTTGTGACTGAATCTCCATATTTTTTTGCGGCTCAGGCCTATCCGTAATGGATGGTGGCAGAAAATATTTATCAGTGAAAACGTCCCTATTAAACGAAAAAATGTAAGTTCCACGAAAACCGGAATGTTTATTTTTTGAAGTACCAGCTCTAGCAACAGTAAAAGGCAAAGCATTTCCAACAATTGGAAATGACAATTTATGACATGGAATGTTATAAAATTGTCATTGTAACTCCTGGATGAGTTTTCATTCAACCATCCATCTGACTGCGAATACATTTTTTTAATGGTACAAAGACCAATCTGTTCACAGGTTGAGAGCAATGCGGAGGCAATGACAAGAGAACAATGCTATTTTCCTTGCAATAATCTATTACCTCAACCGACAAATGTGAATCGTGATTGTCCAGTATTAATAATACTTGACTTTTCTTAGAACATTTAATATTCTTATGAACATGTTTCACATAAACTAAGAATTCCATTTTCGTCATCCATCCAAAAGGATTGCTCATTCCTATACATTCTGGTGGTCTACTGGAAACAAAATTTTCTCGATATTTTTCCACGGAACAATAAACATTGACGTCACTGAGTTTCCACTGGCATTCACTGACAGACATACTGTCACCAATTTTCCTCGTTCAACCGAAGTGACCACCCCGACATGGTTCACACCTTTTGATGCTATTATTTTTGCAGGTTTTTGAACTGTAGTTACCCCGGTTTCATCTAAGGTGTAAATATTGTTTGCTCCAATATTGTGCCTATTTAATACATTGGAGAATTTGTCAAAAAATAAATTTACATTGTGCTTATTAAAGCTTGTGGCTCGTCCTAAGCTCGTAGCCTGAGGAGTATGGATGGACAACTCATTATTATGTTTTTAAAAACTTGTTAGTCAGTCGGAAGATGCAGTCTCAAATTTGATCCAGTTATCAGAAACCACCGATTATCGATTTTTGTTTTGTAATTGTTGTTTTGGTGGTACCAGACGTAATTATTTTATCTTGTGGTTGATTAGTTAGTTGTTTTAAAAGTCTGTTATCTTCTGTTATTATTAAACAATGCTGTCGAATTACTTTACTTTTCCTGGCTTCTTTAAATTTAAAGCTTTCTTTTTAAGTACCAATTGCACTAAGTTGCACCAATTAAGATACAAAATATTAAAAAACAGCTGAACTAGCATCTTCGAGGACTAATGTAACAAAAAAATTTTTTTTAAAAAATTCCTTTATAAAAGGTAGAATAATAAAAATCCTTTTGGGCTACATCACAGACCGTTTTCGGAATTAATATTCTATCATCAGTGCTATCTGGATGTACATGTTTTGAGCCACTAAATACAAAAAACCCTTTAAATGTTGGTAGATTAATTTTGGGTTACATTTTTATTTTAATTTGAATTTTAAACTATGATGTGTAAGTTAAAACAGGAATTGATTACATGACAACGTAATACTCTCCAGGATGTTGCTAGTCCTTAGACCAAATCATTATGTATCAAACTGTATGTATCAATATTAATATATCAAATTTCCCATGCTATTATTTTTATACATTGTATTTAAAATAAGCATATTTAATGTTATATAATACATCTCTCTTACTTTTTGTAAACTGTGATATAGTCCCGGATATGACGATAAAAATAGTAGAAAACCTCTGAATTTTTTTATGTGCATCGATTTGCTTGAAATTTTGACGGCGTTTAAAAAACAGCTCAAAGATCAAAATATATCCCAAGGCAATATATGTTTTTCCTTTGGGGTGGTTACCACCTCAACTCGTGGATGGAAAAAGTTTATTAAAAAAACATGGTGGTCGCTAAAATAGTGAATAATTTTGAGACTAAAATGTTCTTTTTGTCGAAACTCTAGTTTTTTTCGAAAAGTTAATATTTTTGAGTTATTCGTGACTTAGGTTTACAAATTACATGTCAAAAAAATATGTTTTTAAACGGGTTTTCCTGAATAAACCGTAAACTTAATATTAACAAAGTTATCGCTGTTCGAAAGTAAGATAAGTTTTTTATGGAAAACCTATCAAAACGTTATCATCTTAGATCTTAAAATCTAAAGGCCTTAAAAAATCCTTTAAAATGACCACTTTTAAATGTCACTCAGGAAAGTATTAACATATAACTTCCAAGGTATCTTGTAATGCTGTATACCCTTTTTGCTAAAATGAAAAAAAAAAACAGATATTAATTGAAATATTTAGTCTTAACAAGAAATTTAATACCTAACCAAATATATACAGTCTATCTTAATTCTTTATGCTATCCACCACCACTTACGTACAGTTAACCTAGTTATATACAAAAAAAATCCCTGATTGTACACAATTTATCCCTGATTATATATAAATTTAAATTTATCGAAAGGTAGGACCTAATACTATTTAAGAAATTTACAGATAATAATATAAGAAAAAAGATTTATTAATTCTACCCAAGAATTTAATTTACTCGCCTACTAAAAATGTAATTCTATTCGCTCCGTGCGTGACCATGGTAGGGGTACCTTGAAACGATGCCAGCGTGCGTAGTGGCGAAATATGACAAAATTGGACCTATCTTTTTATAGGTGTGTTTAGTTTGAGTGTAGTTTTTATAGGTTTCCGAAGATTACGTATAAATTAGAGAAAAGAAGAAAATTGATTCGTGCTGTTAATATAAAAAAGTAAATATCACCTAACTATCACCTTTATGACAATTAATATAGGTATATATATCAAACAGTTGTTTTTTATTTTTTAGTGCTGACGGTTCAGATTGGACTCCAAAATCTAATGATTTCGTCGGCAATAAAAAATCTGAAAATGAAGTCTCAATTATATTCCTACTATTTTTTCCTGTACTGGCAATAAAATACATAAGATTAAGCACCAACTTGCTCTAAATAGGTATGACATTTTCTTTTTTTTTTTTGTCGTGTGCTCTTCCACACGACAAACGTGATTTGCCAGTACTAATCTCCCTTTCCTTTCCGTTTGGGGTTGAAATGATAAATTCTGATAAACTTTTAGAAATCCAGTTCTTAAAACTACATCCATTTTATATATAAACTGAAAAAATATAATTAAAAAACTTATTATAGGTAATTGTCAATTTCGTATGTATTTATCTTGTGTTTAACCTCAAATTGGGAGGTCCAAAACTGTCAGATGAAGGCGGTAGGTATCGTGCCAGTCACGCACGGAGCGAATACTTCAGCTTTTAATTAAAAGTAGTAATAAAGTAATGTTATTTACAAAAAACCGTACAGTAGAGTTAATAGGGGGGATTTAAAAGCTTAACCTGTAGTCTACAATTATTCCTTAAATATTATTCAATATTATTTAAAAAAAAAGACGGGTCTTCATTATTATAAAAAATGGTCTGATTTAAAGTTAAAAAATTATTATAGAAAATTATTAAAATTTATGGATAAAAAACATAGTACAAATTGACAGTGTCAATCACTCTAATCAATAAGAGGTGTCCTGCCGGCTTGTTTACTGAAGTGGTCCGGGAATAGTCTGGTAGAGATCTGGACCTCTAAAGGAACAACAAAATGAAAAGAATCAACCCAGGTGATCAGGTGTATAATCCGCCTAGGGAATAACTAGGACTCTAATAACAAGTTAGCGTTCGTTCTTACTCTTGAGAAAAAGTAGCGAAAAACACAAGGTTTATTAATCTTGAAAGGTAATCCAAACAGTTACTAAGGAACCTTGTATGAAGGCAAAAAATTTATTGGTTTTGTAAAAATGTGACCTTCGAATGGTTGACAATATTTTATGTGATACGGACTGATTAAAAAGATAATTTTAACGAAAAGCATGCTAAAATAATAAATAATAAAAGAACGGTATAAGAGAGAATATTTTTAGAAACTGAACAAAGATAAATAATTATGTGTTTTTAAGGCTGGGGAGTAAAATAGAAAATTGACATATGATTTGATATTAATAATAGATTTAGATTTAGAATATTTCTTAATGAAATGGTGTGAAAAATAACAGATATACATATATCAATTCTTAAAGAAGAAACACTTACGGGCTCAGAGTGGCTATAAACAAAATGGTACATACACCAAAAACAAACCAAAACTTTCCTCCAACTTCTCTTCTTCCCTAAAAAATACAAAATTTAATATTCTTAAAATAGATCCTAGCACACCCCTGGCCGCCTACTGATTTAAACACAAACTTTACTTCTCCCCGGTCAGAACAAGAGTGACCACGAGTCGGAGAGGCATGTATATAGTTTTCCAAAACTGCTGCTTGGAGTCGCTGCTTAATACCAACGTATAAATTCAAAGTTCCTAAAATATTCACTAAATATTGATTTAAAGATTTTACTTAAAACTAATGAATGGATTATTGCAGTGAAGGACTCCTTTTAAGGAGCTAGAGAGAGTCGCTGACCCGGACAGAGACTTCAGAAATGTACTCTATGAACAAAACGTATAGTAGTGGTAAAATAAATACAACGTACATATACAAAAACAATATCGACAAAAGGAAAGAAGAATATAAGAACAACAAGTTATTAATATGGAATATCATGGTCGGCTAATTAATCTATCTTCTATGCTTGATCTTTAACAAAAACTCGCAAAGGACACACAATAGTTTATTTAATAATTTATAACATTGAGATATTAAATGAAGGCCATCTTAAATGTATGTCATAAAAACATAATTTTGGTTTTTCCTTGTATAATTTGCATAAATTTAGTCTAATTTTACTTTAAAACTACTGTAATTTACTAATTTGCGTGCATTACAAAATATTGTGTAAATAATGCTATGAAGAATGTATAAAAAATACACACAAAAAAAAAACAGTTTTATTTTCAATATCTCAGAAAATCTCAAACAATTATTATATAATTCCTGTGTACAAATAATGTAATCACATGTCTTAAAACTTGTAATTTACCCCAAAAAAACTTTAGGGAGGAAATTTCGTTGTCACCTCAAAGACGAAATTGCTTTCTCAATTTTCAGATAAAAAATTTTCGATTTACTGAAAATTGACACCTTGTTAAGGGATAATAGAAAGTCGTCGGAGAACCGACAGGTAAACCTGTTAAACACAAAGTTGGAGTTTCGTTGGGGTACGTTGAACCGATGAACGTTTTAAGGGAAAACATAAATCGCCAAAAGAAAAATGTTTAAGAGAAAAAGTATCGTTAAAAATTTATTAGATCGTGGGGAAGTTGGATAGACAAGGAAGTCTTCCAGGAACGGAGTTAACAGTCTCCAAGGTGATTATTAAAGGGAAAATATTTTAAAAATACGGTAAGTAAAGTACGTGAAATAGCCTACGGAAACTGTAGAAAATAAGAAAATGTCACCATAGTCAACTTGAGTCTTAAACGAATATAAAAAAACAGAAAAGACTATATAAATACTGGTAAAAAAAATACCAAAACATAAACCCATTGACTATAGGTATACAGCCTAAAAGATGAGCTATATCTTCTAGTGAATCCTACAGAAGTATATCACTGGCATCCTGTGTACTAAAAACAGTTGAGTTAATGCTCTAAACACGAATGCAATATTGAACGTTTTAAGTCCTATATTGTATACAATCTATACCTTTGACCTAGAAAAGCAAACAGACGAATTCAGGTGTAATAAATAATGCTTCACTTATCGTCTCGTATGGTAGATTTATTTAGAAGACACTAGATACTCATGATTTAGTTTACTAGTATCTAAGTACAATACTAGATAGTACTCAGTTGACTTGACAATACTAACTTAGACCGTTCTCTTGATTCTTCATTCTTAACAATATTGATAATAATACCCTAATCCCGTGATTTCCAGCTATTTAACACAAGTGCGCTTGTTGATATATTATTGTTTTTACTTGTTTAAGTTGTACACATTATTTAATAAGCTTTTGATTACATTGCAAATTTCACTAGGTCAGAGCGCGTTCCAGTTACACCGATATTTTCAATGTCGTAAACAAACAATCATCCGTTTAGCAATAAGCAATAAACTGAATTGGGTTACTTAGATCTGATGCTTAATTAAATCCCGTTACACAGGTACTGGAATATGCTGACAATATATGCATTTACATTGACAATTGTTTCTTTGGGCAGTATTTGTTTTCGCGGTTGCGAGCCTTGCCAATCACCCACCACATTTTATCCGGGCACCTCAGTCCTTAGAAACAGCAAAGATGAAAACACTTAGAAAATTTGATGGTAAGACACTATGGGACAGATTTAGAAGTATAGATATACGACGTAGATGCAAGGTGGAGAATATCAAGAATTGGGTAAGAAATAAAAGAGTAGAATGAAAAGATCTTATAAGCCGAATGACAACAAATAGAGTAGTAAAGGTGGCAAGATACGGTTCCCCAATGAGAAGACGATCAGTAGGAAGACCACGAAAACGATGGAACGACAACCTACTTGAGGCACATTGAGAAACAGACAGAGTAATGTCTATATAAAAAAAAGAAGAATATTGACAATTGTGATTTTCAATCTGGTTATAGTTTTTTAAACCAATTTTTTCATCGATTTAACAAATGGTGTAACCAAAAAAATCGAAATCATGTATATTTACCATGAAACAAACAGTTCCTAATCAGATTGTATTACAAGAGCATAGTTTTTCCATTTTTTCTTACGTAACATAACTAGGACTAACAACTGATAAAAAATTAGTCGGAAAAGCGCACATAGAAAGAACAATAAAAAAATCCGAGAAAGGATTAAATATATTAAGAGCTGTAAGTTCTTACAGCTGGAGAGCCGATCCAGAAATATCCCTGTTATAACACAGGTTATTAATTAGATTAATTCTGAATGCTTTCTATACTCCTACAGCGTACAGTAACCTAAAAAAGTTAAATAATTAAGTGAATAAAGGTCTAAGATTATCACTTAAAGCCTTTAAAAGTACCTTTACACCTTGCAAAATGCCTTTAAAGAAAAGAAAAAAATATCTCTGTAATAATTTTTTGTGGAAAATTTTATCCAAAAATTTGACGGAATAACTGCAACTGTGGAATACGATTTTAGTGTTTTTTCAGAAAAGGTACATAAAGCTCCATCTAACGTGTGTGTTACAGTTAATGGTTGTCCGGATGAAGGCGGTTTTGTGCAGGGAACTATGTCACTATGGGTTTCATTGTGTTCTTAAAAGTGAGCTGCAGCAAGATAGCCTAGATCTTAAAAAAATGTTTCTAGTTCCTAGTGAGAACTGTAGCAATCTTTCCTTAGCATTCAATTGGCAGTCATTTATCCACCCACTTTATTCACAAATAAAAATACTCCTCTCTGGAGCATTCGTCTTCAATTCTTTTATTATTTTATCCCTACCGAATACAAAAAATGGAGGTAAAAATGCATCACCACTAGCGTTCATATATAGCACAGTTACATTTCTGCCTCTCTCTCTCCCGACGTGATTTTACTAACCTGCTTGTTTCTTTCTGTGGTAGAACATTAGAGGCATTATCGTGGACAATAAAAACTCCCGTCTTATTGCAGTTAAACACATTTGAGGAAGTAAAGTGTAAAGAGTACAATTGAGCTCGAAACAGAAAGTTCGAAAACTTAACTCTTCGTGTTAAAAGTAAATTGGCATTGGGTCTCCTTGTTTAAGTCTTCCGCGTTTAAATTTTACCGTTTTTATTATATTAATTGGTATATATACATACATAATTAGATCTAGGCTAGGTTATGGTTGTTTTTTTACTTGTCCGCCTTGAAGTCTTAAGAAAAGTAAATTCGAGACACAGGAGTGCTGTAATGATATGCAAGGAAACATTCAGATCTAGTATAGCAGATAGTTTTTATGTTAAAGTCAACGAACTTTCACCATTTGATTAGACGCCAATGTCTATTACTAAACTATGTTAGTAGAATAACAGCAGCTACCAATATATTATATTAGTATACGCTTAATTTAATAGTCCCCAAGAAGATTCTCTTACTTCTCCGCTAATCTACCTATCATTCAACAACTGCTCTTACCTCTTTTATTAAACGTAAACCTGAGTACTACATTATTTAATAAAATTCATCTTTTTTTACCATAGAATAATACTCCTGAAGTAGTAGGAGAAGTTGTCAAGACCTCGATCGGTATATTAAGCAATTTGCAGCATTTATATATTTCAGCTGTTGTGAATACTTAACGCTATAATCTCACTAACATAAATACATGTTTCTTTAGCTATCTACGTGGATTCTCGAACATTCCTCAACTTGATAAAAAATATTTACACCAGATAACGAATTGTTCGATCTATATATAATTATATCCATTTGCATGTATGCCCCGTATGGTCGTCCACTCTGGCGGATGACACTTTGCGGATATCATTTTCTTGACTTGAAAAAATAAATTCTAATGGATTAAAAATAAACACATTTCACAAGCAGCATCAAAGTTTTTCATTAATAAATTTACAGCAAAAGAACATCAGATACTTTGCCCCACCTTGTATAAATTGACATCACACTATATTCACACGTAAAATTCAATTTGCTATAAGTCAATAAAAATATCGTTTTATTAGTGCAATAAATGAATAAGAGATGGCGCCATAAGATGGTATTCATGCATCGAGTTAGAATCTATGGAGAGGGCATCACGTGACTAAAAACGACCTCACTTCGGCCATATTGTTTTGACACTTTTGACAGATCGTATATGTTTGTTTAGGTTTGTTGTTTTTCGAATATTTTTAGTTTTATAATACTTTTATAGAAACTGTAATAATATATTGTGATAGTACATAATAATGGTTTCTTGTTCTCAACGTAGTTGCAGTGGCAGAAGCAATGTTAATAAAAAATCTTCAGGAATAACGTTCTGCAGGTTAGTATACAAATAGGCAAATAAAGTAATGGCCCGTACTTCAGAGAATAAATCAATAGTATTTGACTGTATTAATTTGTCTTTATGTATAATATATCGTGTTTTCAGTGTTTACTGCGGGATAAATAAATCATAGTTTATTAAAAATGTATTGCACTTTGTAGATTATGATTAAATCTTCTGAATAACTAGTCATATTTTTATAGTAGTTTTAATATTATTGAGTCCGGCCATGATCCCACCGCCATATTGGTATCACCGTTAGCCACGCCTACCTACGCCGTTTTTAATACACACGTTAACATGCTCATAGCTTCTCCATAGATTCTAACTCGATGTATTTATGCCTGACCGACTGTCTTCACCCTCCTTACAATATCTCGTCATCTTTAGTTGCGACCAACAGTGATCGGGAACGCACGTGTTGCTTTGCTCATCATTTCGAGTTTCCACGGTATTTCTGAATCAGGTATGTAATTTGCATAGCTATATTTCGAGTTATTACATTCTTGTTGATTTGAACCTAACCATAACATTGTTATTTTTCTAGTTATTACACTATTAGTGGTTTACACCAGCACTTTTTAAATTAATATTTTTACTAACGACACTATTATTGGTTGAGTTCATTATTTTTGACATGCTACATTATTGTTGAATCATCACTTTAAATCATTTTTGTTGTTGTTTGTAAACCATCTATTAATCATTATCTATTTGTCGATCACCGGATAGTAATAACTCACTTAAAATATGTAGCAGTGTTATTAAGAAAGCTTACCAACAAATTTATTTTATAAATTTAGAGTTACTACACTCTTTGTGACATTCTTGCATCAATTACCTTTATACTTAATCTAATAATATTACTTGATCCATTTTTAGGTGTGATACCTGAGTCGTGGGCGATTACTTGTTGCTATGGCAACAAATACTGAGGATTGCGAGCAGGAAATCTCTTCACCGTCGTTATTGTCACTGGAGAGTACAAATAATGAACCTGGTGCTCAATTAGAAAACAGTGACTTTGGGAAAGTACAACCACCACCTATACCTTCACCATTTACGAGTCATCCAGTACTTCAAGAAATTGACGCAAACAGTGAGACAGACAATGAGATTGGGAGTTGTACTCTGTAATATAGAAAAAATTATACAGGCTAATCCTGGTAGAGAACTGGACTTTATATTTTATTCTAGTAATTGTTGCGGGCAGCAAAAAAATTAATACGTCCTTACAGCATATGCGTACGCAGCACAGAAAATGAATGTCAAAAGCATAACACATAAATTTCTGATTTGCGGTCACTCTCAAAACGAGGGTGACAATATGCATAGCGTCATAGAAAAGCAAGTAAAGCGTTTCGTAAAATCTGGTCCAGTGTATGTCCCACAACAATATATGGCATTAATTCAGACGGCTAAAAAGACAGGCAAACCGTATAGTGTGACTGAAATGACTGATGAAAAATTTTACAACCCGAAAATACTTCAATAAGAGTATTGTAACAATTCTAATGTTAATGAGGAGAAAGACAAAATAAAATGGCATGACATTAAGGTGTTTTGTGTTGAAAACGGTCATCCATTTACTTTCTTTTATAAGACCTCTTACGAAGATGAAGACTACCAAAAAGTTTTGAACTGAAAATCAGACTTCGTTATTTGCTGATGGTTTGACACGAGAGTACACAAGCAAGATACCATTAACTCAAAATAAGAAAAGGAACCTAAAAGAATTACTTGACAAAAATGTAATACCCAGGAGTTATCGTGATATTTGCTATAAGGCTTTGACCGATTAAACATTAAAATTGTATTTAATTGTAATCAGTAATAATTTATTTTTAAAGTGATTTAAACTAAGTTTAAATAATTTGTTTCTTTTAAGTATGTCTTTTTAATTGACTACAAATTAGTTAAATATGACTAGATTTCGTGTTCTTTTTTTAGAAGGTTTATTTTGCTAAATATATAAATTACGTACAAAATGTTCAAGAATACTGTATTTTGTTATCAGTATCTGAATTTGTTTGATTTTAATATAAACTTAATTATAAACAGTCTTGATTTATTTATCAATATCAAAAACAATAGTTCTAGGTAATTGTTAACGTGTAATACAATCTCTTTAGATCCAATGTTAACAAATACCAAGAATTACTTCCCATAATTGTTGTTAAGCCCAAAAACTAACGTAAATCAAATTGTAGTAACACAAAATATTTCATAAATAATGTCATAACTAAAAATAATATTTCATTTCGAACATTTTGCTTAGAGCAATACAGTGTTAACTCAAAAATTTTATATAACTTTTCTGTCAGTATTTTTATTTAGCGAAGAGTACAAAGAAACTTCCTTTAAAATTAATTAGAAACATATTATACATTAATTTTTTTTTACCTGCAATAGGAAATGATAAATGAGTTTTTCGTTGATTCTGAAAAATCATGTTTTTTTAGGCACGACACTATTGTATTATTAGTGCGATATGTTAATTTAATAAAAAAATTTAATAAAATCAAGTAAAAGAAGAAGATAAATAAAGAGCGAACTACTTTAGAAAAACAATCAATCCATACCTTAATTATTATGCTTACAGAGGAAGCATACTGATATTATTATTACGAGTACTAGCATAATGATGTACGCGGCCAAACTTTTACGGAAGTGCTCATTTTTAAATAAGCGTATTGAAAATTTACCTTAACTAAAATACGTCCCTGACCTAACAACAGATTCAAATACTTAATTCCTTTATAAAACCAAAGAAAACATTTTGTTGGTTTTTGTAATGGTTTACGTGACATTTTCGCGTTCTAGCAATTTAGAAAAGAGACTGAAATAACATTCCTCATTCAATTCAAGAGATATTTGCCTGATAATAACATGTGTTTATATTTAATTGGACAAGTATCATTTAAAATCGGTTTATATAAACTGAAAGAGCTAACAGAAAGAAACGCAATCCAACATACGTACAAATTAAGAGTTTTACATCTAGGTATATAGACCAGAGAAATTAGCAAATAAAACATTCTTTGATATATGTATCTAGAGGTGAAAACTGCTTTTGATAAAGGGCCTCTATATCAAAAAATATCTGACTTTTTAAATTTTTATACCCCTAGACCCAAACATAACCTCAAAAAAAAATTAAAACATATGTTTCCGTGTTTTGACGATATCTTCGGTTCCAATCATAATTGAAACTAATTCTTTTTTTTTTTCTCAGTTTGTAGGATATTTTATGGTCTATATCATGGTATTTTTACCAAAAGTCCACTCCAAAAACTGTATATGATTGGTTGAGTGTCAAATTATCTCCATGATTTTGTACATATTTTTATAGGTGGGGCATCACGGTCAAAATAACGAAAAATCATTTTCGGTCTAGCAGGTTAATAGCAAAATTCCCCCGCAATATTCCAAAATAAAAATACCGTATTGTTCTACACCAAAAATACCAAAAAATTTTTAGAACCGTAAACTTAAAAAAACTAAAACGTGTTTTTTCGTTTTCTGGTGTTATTTTTGGTTTTAATCATTGTAGAAACTTTTTAATTTGTAGGATATTTTATTATCTACATGAAAAAATACAAAATACAAGTAGCAATCGTTCAAGTAAATGCAACGCCATGGCACTTTAACATATTTGCACTGTATAGCCCACCTTGTCACGCAATCTCCACAGATAAATACAAAGCCTTCTTCCAATTTCTTGGCAGCAAATTTGTAGCCAGGGAAGACTGGAATGCGAAACACATACAGTGAGGCTCAAGACTCACAACAACAAAAAGTCGTAATCTTCTAAAAGTCATAACCGACAACAACTATGATTACCACACCAACGGAATCCCTACGTACTTGCTGAGTGGCCCCAGAAAACTTCCAGATCTGCTGAACTACTACATAAGCAAAGGAGTGTCCAGAAACAACTGTCTAATAGAATCCAGCTACGATCTCTCATCGGATCATACACCGGTTATTATGAGCCTGAGTACCACAGTTGTAAACAGCCCACCACCTCCGCGACTCACGTCAAAAAACACCAACTGTCAACCAAACATTATGATTCTCATGCCAGGAAAAGAGCCCAATGAAGTAACATCTTATCGACCCATTAGCCTACTCCCAACCGTAACCAAAGTTTTTGAAAGATTGCTGCTACAAAGGATATACGCAGATCATGAATTCCTAACATTACTTATAAAACATCAGTTTGGTTTTCGGGAAAATCACTATACTACCCAACGAGTTCATCGAATCATAAATGAAATATCAAAAAGTTTTGAAGAAAAGAAATACTGCAACGCTGTATTTCTAAACATCTCACAAGCGTTTGACAAAGTTTGGCACAGAGGTCTGCTTTACAAAGTAAAAATATCACTATCTAGTAACTCTTTCCTCCTACTTAAATCCTACATATTAAATAGATATTTCTCTATAAAATTTAAAGACCAACAATCCAGCCTCTGTCCTGTCAACTCCGAAGTCCCGCAGGGTAGTAATCTAGGGCCGCTGCTTTTCTCACTCTACACAGCCGATTTACCAGAGACTAATAATACTACAATCGCGTCCTTTGCTGACGACGTAGCAATACTAGCTGTAAATGAAGATCCCATACAAGCCTTACAAAAATCTGCAACATCATCTGAACATACTCAGTGGTTGGTATACGAAATGGAGAACAAAAGTAAATAAAACAAAATCAACTCAAATAACATTTACCAACCATCACAACATATGCCCACCTGTAAGGATTGAAAATGTAAGAATACCAACAGAAACAGACGCTAGATACCCTGGCCTCCATCTTGACCAACGTCTCACTTAGAAGAAACATATCCAGACCAAAAGAGGGCAGCTCAACTTAAAATTCCGGCAAATATATTGGCTTCTTGGACGGAAATCGAAACTTAACATCCAAAACAAAATTCTTCTATTCAAAGCCATTTTCAAACATATCTGGTTCTACGGACTACACCTATAGGGATGTGCAAAGCCAACGTCGCTGAATATTATCCAAAGATAACAGTCTAAAGTGCTAAGGTCGATAGTGGATGCACCATGGTACGTAAGTAATCAAACACTTCACTACGACTTAAAGATTCCTTTCGTCAGAGAAGAAATCCATCGAGCCACGGAGTCACAAAATGAACGTACCATTCACCATAAAAATGAACTACTAGTAAGTGAATTATTGAATAATGTCAGTTCAATAAGTCCAGCTACAAGAAGACTAGATAGAACCTGGCCCCAAGACCTACTTCAAAACTAAACCAAAATAGAATAAGGTGAGACATCATTGGATGTCTTTTATTCACGCGCAAAACCTGTAACACATCTACTTAATACTCTGTAATGATTTAGATGGTAAATAAACATAATTATAAAAAAAAATCTACATAATAGTATTTTTTACTAAAATTTTTTCGGTAAATTCAAATTTTTGAACGCTTTTGAAGTTTTTAATATACTATCTTAACCGGCTACACCGAACATGATTTTTTTGACCATAACGCCCCACCTATAAAAAAATTTAAAAAAATTGTGAAAGTAACTTTACACTAATCCAATAATATACATTTTTTAAAGTGGCATTTTTTTTGTTAAAGGCAGTTTTTTTTTAACAAATTTTAAAAATTTCAAAAGCATTCAAAAATTTGAATTTTCGCGCCAAAATTTTTGTAAAAAATACCACGATGTAGACAATAAAATATCCTATAAACTGAAAAAGAATAAGTTTCTCTCATGATTAGAACCAAAGATACCGTAAAAAAAACAAAACAAAAAAAAAAAAGAAATACGTTTTAATTTTTTTGGGTTTGAGATTGGGATTATATTTGGGTCTAGGGGTCTAACAATTTTTTGGTTGGATACTTTTTGATATAAAATAACCTGGTGTTACTTATAAACAATATAAAAACAATGTAAGATCGTTATTTGATTTTAAACACTAAAGGTGATGACCGGTAACTTATACGAAAAAGTGACACAATTTCACTGAAAAAGCATATTAGTCCTAAATATGATGATAAAACAGTAGAAAACCTCTGAATTTTTTTATGTGCATTGATTTGTTTGGAATTTTGAGAGTAAGTAAAAAATAGCTCCAAAAAAGTTCAAAATATACCCTATAGTAATATATGCTTTTCCTCTGGGGATGGTTACCACTCCAACTCAGGTGTGTAAAAATGTTATCAAAAAAAATATGGTAATCGTTAGAATAGTTAATTATAAAAAAAAATGTTCCTTGGAGTTTTTTCGAAAAGACAGTATTTTTGGAGATGTTCGTGACTAAAAGTTTACAAATTATACATAAAAAAAGCACGTTTTTAAATGGTTTTTTGCAAATAACTCCAAAAATTTAGATTTTATTAGAAAAATTGTTATAAAATGAAACTTGAAAAACAAATATATTCAATTTTTATTAATATCGTAAAATTAATATTTACAAAGTTATAACTGTTTGGAAGTAGACTTTTATCCATCGAATACAAAAATGCAAACATATGATATTGAATATCCGGATAACAGTAATGTTTTCATAATGACATTTTTAAATTTCTTAAAAATCTTTAAAATAACCAAGTTATTTGCAAGAAAATTAAGCCAAATTATAACTAAAATAAAATCCTCTTATATTTTTAGGGCGCAAAAAGTAACAAGCTCACCCCCGCCAACACCACCCTGATAGAAACTATTCATTATTTATTTACAATTTATTTAATTTATACACAAACATTATATTTGCATATCAAGTATAGGATTCTGAAAGTTTAACTGGTTAAGAAAGTTTAGTTTTGAATAATCCGTGTTTAAAGTGAAGATACTATTTTCGGAATTTCTCGCAAAATCCCCTTTTTTCAAAATAACTCAACAACTAAAAAGGATGCAGAAAAAATGTTAAAATACAACAAAAGGACTTTTTTTCGCTGAAAATTTTGATTTGTTTTTTAACTCTATATGCTAAAAATTAAACGCGGTATGATTGTTTAAAGGTTGTATTCGCAGCGCGTTTGGCTCCATATTCAAGCCCTTTTAGCACAACTTTTATTTTAAACGAAGAGCTTGAAACTGCACTAATCCATTAATACAGAAAGTTCACAATACAAAAAGTAAATATCAAATAAAAATTAAATTAACATCACAAAAATATTGATAATCATTAAAGGAAGAACACCAGGTTAAATAAAAACAAAAAACGGACCTCATTTGCACTTCATTACTTGATAAAAGAACCATTTCATCGATAAGTTTTTAATAAAACTTTACAAATATAAAACAAAAAGCTGAAGTCAAAATCACGAATAAATTCTAATCAATAACCTTTAAAAAACACTTTTTGATAAAATGTGAAATTTAAGAATTAAAAAAACTATTCATAAAAATGATTACGAATTACCAATAAAAATAATTCTCTAATATAAAAATAATTCACTTAATAGACGTGCGGTGCCATTAAAAAAGCTGGCATGATTAAGTTTCAACCAAACTTATTTGAAATGATCTGTTATTTCTTATTGTTTCAAGTGGATAAGAAAACAAACAATATGTATTTTAATACCATAATCCAATAAAATAAGGCAAAAAAGGGGGCAAACCTCGGAATGAAAGATAATAAGCTGAAAATTTGCATACGTCTTTATTTTGATGGTATAAAACTTACCTCAAAAGTCTCATTTAATCACGTGTCCGCGACTTAAGGTATTAAAGGTGAAAGGTCACGAAAATGAGTTTTCTGCAAATATCTCGTTTCCCTTACACTTTATGACATTTAAGGTGGTAAGAAAAATTTTAGAATGGAAAATTCTCTTCAATTTTTGTCTGAAGTACTTTTATGTACCTTCAACCCTTCTTAAGATAGAGCGCAAAGAGTGGGGGACTGCTTACCTGTGTATACGGTAACGCGAAGTCAGCCAGTAGGATTCAATAAATAATAAGTTATATAGTTCATTATTTACTTAAAAATACTATTATTATCATTAAATTTTTATTATTTATTATTTAATAAACTATATTTATAGATATTAATTATAAAATATATATTTTTTATATAATATTTATTTTATTTTTAACAAACATACAATATTAAATAAAATACTTTTCGTCCATATTACTACGAATATTATATCTCGAAATACAAATCTCTTGTACGGCGGTTGCTGTTTCTGCGAAGCTGTAGCAGATGCTCCTTTGTTATATATGACCTAACCGTTTTTTTTAATATGACATTTTAATATGACAGGAAATCAGGATTGCAATGTACTTTAATTTGTGGGCAGTGTAATGGACAATCATGTCTAAACGCTTCATCAACTTCAGATGATTTCAATGAAGAAAGTGAATATGCACCTGATATTCTTGAATATTTTTATTCTGATACTTTAATAAACGAGAATGATGATGATGAATCCAATATTGAGCAGTCAGAGGAAGAAGAAGAAGAAGAAGAAGAAAAAGACAATGAAGAAGAAAATTAATACAAAAATATTAACCATACATAATAAAAGAATATATATTATATTTGTAACTTTAATAAATCGATTATTGGATTAATAAATTAATATATAATTTAAAAAAATAATAAATATGATTTTTTCAGTATTTAATTAAATATAAAAATGATTATTGTTGAATTCTGCACTTGATGATGATGATGATGAATCCGATATTGAGCAGTCAGAGGAAGAAGAAGAAGAAGTAGAAGAAGAAGAAAAGACGATGAAGAAGAAAATCATTACAAAAATATTAACTATACATAATAAAAGAATATATATTATATTTGTAACTTTAATAAATCGATTATTGGATTAATAAATAAATATATAATTTAAAAAAATAATAAATATGATTTTTTCAGTATTTAATTAAATATAAAAATGATTATTGTTGAATTCTGCACTTGATGATGATGATGATGAATCCGATATTGAGCAGTCAGAGGAAGAAGAAAAAGAAGAAGAAGAAGACGATGAAGAAGAAAATTAATACAAAAATATTAACCATACATAATAAAAGAGTATATTATATTATATTTGTAACTTTAATAAATCGATGATTGGATTAATAAATAAATATATAATTTAAAAAAATAATAAATATGATTTTTTCAGTATTTATTTAAATATAAAAATGATTATTGTTGAATTCTGCACTTGATCTTAATTTATCGTATATACAGCTGTTAAAAATATCATTATAGTTCATTTGAAATATTTCATTTAATATTGTATGTTTGTTAAAAATAAAATAAATATTATATAAAAAATATATATTTTATAATTAATATCTATAAATATAGTTTATTAAATAATAAATAATAAAAATTTAATAATAATAATAGTATTTTAAGTGAATAATTAACTATATAACTTATTATTTATTAAATCCTACTGGCTGACTTCGCGTTACCGTATACACAGGTAAGCGGTCCCCCACTCTTTGCGCTCTATCTTAAGAAGGGTTGAAGGTACATAAAAGTACTTGAGACAAAAATTGAAGAGAATTTTCCATTCTAAAATTTTTTGTACCACCTTAAATGTCATAAAGTATAAGGGAAACGAGATATTTGCAGAAAACTCATTTTCGTGACCTTTGACCTTAAATATCTTAAGTCGCGGACACCTGATTATATGAGACTTTTGAGGTAAGTTTTATACCATCAAAATAAAGACGTATGCAATTTTTTAGCTTATTATCTTTCATTCCGAGGTTGCATCCTTATTTTACCGGAGTACAGTGTAATCATCCATACATTAAAATTAAAAAAAAAACAATAAATTTGTAAAATAATAAACTATGCGTTTTAAAGTCAATAGCTTAAAAAAGTTTTAATGTACACGAATATTATTTATTTTTGTTTTTTTTTTTTAGTATTCAGTGTTACCACCTCTAGCTCTAATCCAAGCTTCAATTTACGTAGGCATGCTCCTAATCCTAATTATTAACGTTTTGTTATGGTAGGTTGTTTCAATCTTCAAGAGCAGCTTGTACTGTACAGTGTTTTGTGGATTATCCCAGCTTATTCTAATTCTTATATTAATCATATCCTACAAATGCTCTACAGGGTTAAGGGTCGTTATAAGTTGTATGAAAATTAATATTTTCTCCTTTTACCTTTCCAGGGCATAACTACAGATTCTAGAACCAAATCAACATACCTGCGAGCTGTTAAATGGTTGGACGGAAATTCAAGGACTTTTTTTACATAATGCCTCTCCAGAACATGACATTTCCTCCCTTATATATGTTAACAGACCTAGCAGTTTCCATTCTTGCTTGTCTTCCTTGACCTCTAGGTACACGAATTCATCGGTCATCTGATTTTTCAGAACTTATTTGTCTAAAAATAGCACATTTTGCCAATTTTCACTGTTTTAGTCTTTCTTCTGTTTCAGATCAATCTTGTGCTGTCTGGATAAGTCGGAAATCCACTACTATATTCTGCTGTATAGTCCTTGGACAAGAAGTCATTTTCTTATCGTTTTAACTTAAATACTCTGTAGCTTCCAAATGCGGCGTTTGAAGCTGCGGGTAAGAAATTGTTATGTCTCTTCCAGCTACATAGACAAAGAAACGATGGTGGAGAGCCGTTGTTACTTTTGGTGACTTTGTCTTGGTCTAGTCTTAAGTGTTCCTTATTCCTGATACCTATACCTATCGTAGCCTTTTGATATAATACGCTGCGTTATGGCTACCACTGCAGCCATGTCTCCCTGAGACAATCCTTGCTTCAAAGCAAGAATCTTTCCCCTTTTCACTTCTGTTCACCCTACATAAGCCCTACATATGTTAGTTTTTAAACGCAAAAGTTATTTTATTTATTTTTGTTTAATTTACAACTAAAATACATAATCTATAACGTACCCAGCTCTGTTATTTGATTGTTTTATTGGTTTGTTTGTTTTCAAAAAAAAACCTTCATTCTTCGCAACAGAATAAGTTTTTCAACATAAATAAATATTGGTTTAAAATGCAAGGTGATTCCACATGAGTTTAGTTGTGTATAATGAAATTTTGTAAAACCAATAATTTTAAAGCTTTTTTAATTAGAAATAACTTAACACTAAGAAAATCGTACAGAAAAGTATGTCACTTTAAATAAAGAAGTATAATTCATGAAAACTTTTCATCATTATCAACAAAGGCCAAAAATTTTTAAATTCAATTTTGTTTTCATTTTAAAGATAAAAGTGTCTATCTGGCGCTTCCGCGTTTAGTAATAACAGAAAACTTGTCAAAATTGCGTTCTGCTCAGAATTGCCCCTACTAGCATTGCTAATTGAAATTTAAATTGTTAGCAAGTCATTAGATTGTGTTAACTGGGTTAACTTTTTGATTTCATCTGCAAACAAGAGAAGCGACTTGCTACGCTCAACTTTTAAACTTAAGAAGAATTTTATGATTTTTTGTACCAAAGTGAAGCGACTGCAAATTCGCAGTCTTGATGGAAATTTAAGATTTCTATAAAGATTTTAACTGTGTTAAAATTTTAAAATAAACACAAGTTTTAAAACTTATTCATTTTTAAAAATTGGAATAAATTTTTACAACTTGTAACGGGATTTAATTAAGCATCAGATACAAGTAATCTTTTTTAATAACGTGACACACATTTGCGAAAATATATTACTTGTTTACGACATTGAAAATATCGTTGTAACGAGAACACACTCTGACCTATTGAAATTTGCAATGTAGTCGAAAGATTATTAAATAACGTGTATCAATTAACAAATAACAAACGTATTATGATAACAAACTCACGTGTGTTAAATAGCTGTAAATCACGGGATTATTAGCATTATCATTATTGTTAAGAATGAAGAATCAAGAGACTGTTCGAGGTTAATATTGTCAACGTCAACTGAGTACTAATAAAAATTGTACTTAGATAACTAATAAACCAAATCATGAGTGTCTAGTGTGTTTTAAATAAATATACCACACAATAACATAAGTGAAGCATTATTTATTACAAACTGTATAATCAACTTTACAAAACTATATATAAACAGGACTTTAAATTGTAAAAGTTCAAAATAATTTTATTTACTAACTATAATAGGAAATTACACAATTTCAGTTAAAAATACATTTGTTTGAACGTTTAGGTTACCACTTCGGAAGATGTGTACTTTCCTCTTAGAAATGGAAATACCCAGAATATGGTGAAGCTAATACAAATGTGCGTTAAAAAGTCATAAGCACAGGTAAAGATAGGAGACAGAACAGCAATATTATTTATTATAACATAAGGCCTCAGAAAACGAGACCTCTTGTCACCGTTACTGTTAAATTTTGCCTTATATCATGTGAGTGTCGTCAGAGCTGTCTGAGGGCTTTGCCAATACAGGTTCAAAAATTAGTGTTGATCTTTGATAATAAAATAGATACAGTGGTTCATTCTACAAAAGACATGCGAGAGGTATCTTCACAACCAACTTAAGGAGGAAGTAGGTGGTTCAGGTCTCAAAATACATAAAGAAAAGACGAAGTACATGGTAGTATCCAAAAAATGAAAACCTATAATTAGACAGAACTTAACTCTTAACAATCACAGCTTTGAAGTTGTAAAGGAGTTTAAGCATGTGTAATACAATACAAGTCAATAATTCACCCAGTTGTTGCTTATGGCAGTAAAATGGCCCCTTAATCAAAAGGAAATAACTAAGCGACTGGTATTTGAAAGAAATGTTTTTAGAAGGATATTTGGCCCAAAAAAGAAATAACAGGAGATAGGAGAAAACGCCGCAATGCTGAACTGGTGGCTCTATGTAACTGTAGCTGTAAATGTAAAAAGTTAACTGGTGATAGCCATAAACTGTGATAGCTGCACCAGGTTGACACATAGGGAACGCTCTGAACTGAATGCCAGAGAACTGTAAGTTATGGACCTCAAAAGTAAGATATTGCTTAAATTTTATTGTGAGGATTGTCAGAATGTGATAAAGCTTATTCTTAAATTGCTTGCGAAAATTAATCATATGAGGCTAGAAATCAAATATTTAAAAATTCCGTCAGATTCTGTTGACAGTAATTACTTAAACACTAGGAAAGATAAAGACGAAATTATATGTGACATGATTTAACAGCAGAGTAGGGCTTCTAACATAATTGTCTGTACCTCTTTCTTTCTCTATTCTCTAGCTGGTTGTACCATTACCCCTGGCAGAAATTCAAATAGAAGACCCCCTGGTATTGCCATCCACATCTCAAGTCTATGACACTACCCATATTGCGAACGCATGGTCATTTTGACACGAAAATATATTAGATGTTCTATATAAATAGATTAATCTACATCTACATTACCAGAGGACAACCTGCACTTACGTTAAAACCGATAAAGATAACCAGCTGAAAAAATCGTAATCTAAAGTATGAAACACCGTGCTAAAGGATGCATAATTACACAATATATGATCTCGAACGGTTCCCTCTTTATGCCAAACGACCTCCGGTTGTGAGAAACCTTATTTTCTTAAGAGGAACTCGGAGCGAGTGGGCATTTATTTTCTAGCTACTCGTGAGGACGGTATAGATGGATAGATAGATAGTTTATTTGACTGTAAGTTACAACAAGGTTTACAGCAAGTCAAAACTAAAATTATAAATAAATATTAAACATTACAAAAAAAATTGAAAACAATACATTAAAAATATTTAAAACATTAAAATACATAAAAACGTAGAATATAGACATATAATTAAAATAATATTAAATTTGGTTACGTTGCAGCTTGGGCATTCACAGATACACTCTCGTAATATTCACCCAATGTATAAGGACATATGGTCACTAGGTACTCTTTGACTTGGTTTTTAAAAGCTGTAGTTGAATTAATTAATGTATTTAAATTTTTGGAGGAGTTGGTTATACAGTAGTAAACCACAGACAGTCGATGACTTCCTATTTATTTCTAACTGTCGATGTGGTACTACAAACTGTCTCCTATTTCTTGTGTTGTGTGAGTGAATATCACTGTTACATAAAAAATTTCTTTTATTTTTATGAATTAGTATCAATAATTCCAAAATATAAATTCCATACACTGTTAATATATTTAAATCTCTAAATAGGTTTTTACAAGACACCTGCAATACATCGGACAATACGCTTTTGGGCCTTTAAAACGTCCTTTATACTAGAAGAGCCACCCCAGACAGTTATACCCGAACTAAATGTCGATTGTACCTCAGCAAAATAAAAAAGGCGAAGGTGTTGCAGACTAAGTATTCTACCCAAATTTCTTAATTGATAACATTTCGAATTGAGTTTTTTACATCAATTCCAATAATGAGTCTTAAAAGATAAATGAAAGTCGAAAGTCACTCCTAAAAACTTCACATCACTACAATTCAAAATACCCTCACCACTGATGGAAATACTTAAATCAGGTAGAATTTGAACGGGATGTAAATGATAAAAATTTAGTTTTGTGAACATGTGACAGGAGCGACTGATTACTGGACCAATCAGAAAAGGTCTTCAGTGAGTTTGTTATTTTATCTTGTAAAAATGTATGTCTTTATCGTGATATAGCATTGTTGAGTCATCTACATAAACTGATACAAATGCATTGCAGACATGTAATGCAGACATTACACATATGGTAGTCCATATATATATTTATATATATATATATATATATATATATATATATATATATGTATATATAAAATAAATAATATCGAGCCCAATATGGAGCCCTGTGGTACTTCATTCTTATTAACAATCGGATCAGATATTGAAATCTTGAAGTTATTTTTCACCCTAAGTGACGGTCTTTCAGATAAGAACCAAACCAACTATGGGCAACTTCCCTAGCACCATATCTGTACAATCTATCGAGGAGTATATCGTGTTGCACACAATCAAAAGCACGACTGAGGTCACAAAAAATGACAGTTGGATTTTCACTGTTTTTAATTGAGATTAGGACTTCCTCATAGAAACTGTTAATGGCTGTGGAAGTAGAAAATTTATTTCGAAATCCGTGTAGAAGTTTTCAGCATTCTGGGAAAAACACCAGTATTGAAAGAAGCATTTAAAATGTGAGCAAGTGGTGTCAAAATCTGAGACGCAATTTTCTTAATTACTATACCTGATATTTCATCAAAACCACACGATGCTTTGTTTTTAGTTTAAATTTTATTATGTCTAAGATATCTTCCCCTGTTATATTATAAGATAGGAACAAACTATTTTGAACAAAATTTTTGGAATGCTGAAAATTTAAATTTGGTTAAATATTTTACTAATTATATCTACTGGTGCATCTATAAAGTAATTATTAAATTTGTTTGATATTATATCTGAATCTGTAATCCTAGTATCATCTATTTTTAGACAGATGTTTGTGTGATTTTTCTGTTTTCCATTAAGTTCATTTATAACAGCCCATATGGTTTTGTTTTTGTTAGAGGATTCAGAGATTTTGTTAAAATACAACTGACCCTTTGTGGCTCCGACAAGAACTTTGTGCTGATATTTTTTTTGTCTATATAGAGTTTTAAGCTCAGATTATGCCTTACTTAAAATATACAAATCCTTCAGACTATCTAAAGAATATTTTACTTCTTGTGTGACCCATTTTTTTTTGTTTTGGTAATGTTTGGTTTTTCTAATAAGACAACTAATATTGAAATAGAACTGTAATTTATCATCAAAGGCGTTATATTTACTCTCAACATCAGTTGCATGATAAACGTCTTGCCATGTTTCTTTACTCAAGAGATTTTTGAATGCATCTATAGCGCCTTCATGTGTTACTCTGAAAGTATTTCGAACTGATGTCATAGTTAGATTAATAAAATTCAACCGAATTCAATATCGATTCAGTAGTTACATTTACAGTTAATATACAATCATCACAATTTGTATATACCTGATACAAAATACTTCTGCATGTGGAAGCCGACCTTGTAGGTGTTAAGTTCCTGGGTGACAAACCATAAGATGCTAGTAGACCAGAAAATCTGTGTGAACTATTTAGTCTCATGGAATTTACATTAAAATCGCCTGTTAAAAATATGAATTGATTTGGTTTTAAATTTGAATTTAAAATAGGATTAAGTTTTTTATAAAATACATCAAATTTACCTTTAGGAGATCTGTAACAAACTAAAATTGTGTGTTGATTTGAATTATAATGGCACTTCAGCCCACATACCTCAATGTCTTTTTCAACACAGTACTGATCGAGTAAAATGGAACTAACCTTCATACCATCCCTTGCCCAAACGCCACCACATTTATATTGGGATCTACGAAAAGAATTTACAATTTTAAAATTTGGAAAATTATAATGAATCACCTCGCTATCTGCTGACCACGTCTTAGTCATACAAAGAAATTTCAAATCTCCTTATAAAGACTCCTTATAAACAGCAAATAATCAATCCATTTTGAAATTGATTTAGACCCTGAATATTTGACACTAGGGGATCGTACTCACCCCTTCCTTTTTCCTGTTTAAAAGTCATTTATTCATACTTCACTTTACTTGCGTATGTGGTGGCGCTTTTTAAAAAACCTACTTATATATGAGCCTACTGGCCATAGTTCTGGGTCCATCGCTTTACAGAAATTTTGTTCAAAAATTGAAACTCTTAAAGATGAATATATGCTGGGATGCTTATCTGTTAACGACGTACATATTACTTTTGGGAAGTGTTTTTCTAACATCTTCTTAAGATTTTCTGCCGTTGTATGTTGGTCTACTCTAGTAACATGGAGATGGCTAAATTTTGGGACACCACTAATTTCTGAGTTCTCAATATTACCTATAACAAAACGTCCATTCCTTTTTTTGTGTCTACCATTTTCCATTCTTGCCCACTTCTTATTTGTAACCGAATTTGTATTCTCAATATCAAATTTTCATCGTTTGTTCAATTAATAATATCTGAACATTTTGCTTCCGTTTGTATTCTTAAAATATCAGCTGATAATAAATTGTTTATTATTTTCGATTAAGCAAACAACTTGTTTATTTTTATTGGTAATATTTTTAAACACAGTTTTCGTTGGGGAACTCCTTTCTTTATCAAAAGCTAGACTTTCATTAACAGCAATATTTTTTGCGGGTGTAGTTTTTTTGTTTTTTGGGTATTCTTTACTGCTAGACTGTATCGGTCGTTCAAAATTGAGGTTTCTGTTGAGAATGGTTTATTAAATTCATATTTTGTTGAGAAGATGGCGACTGGTCGGTTAATTGCATATATTTAAATAAATCTAGTTGTTCTTTCAGTAAATTTATCGTTATTTTAAAAAAAAATATATATATTTTATAAAAACCCTAAAAGGGCTACATTAAAAACACGAACGTTTTCGGAACAACAGTTCCATCATCAGGTTAAAATACAGGTTACCATGCCTGAGCCACCAAAATTATTGGGTAAATACCCTTTAAAATATATTGTGTTACCGAAGATAGTACATAATGTTGATAATATTATTTGATGTTTAATATTTTAATTAAATTTTACTTCAGGTAACATACACCCATGCTTTAAGTGAGTTCCAGTGTCCGAAGAGTAAACCTCTTCAAACGGACTTCAGCTGGTAACAGTTACCTTTAAGCAGCTGATTTCAGTTATCCTCAGATCCTCATCGTCAGTCCCTTTATCCAAGATTTCGTTTGCTGTATCACTTAACCTAACACTTTCTTCACAGCATATATCTGTTTCATCGTCAATATATTTAATACATTTTAATTGATTCAGGCAGCCACTATGTGATAAAGTTCCACAATTTGCACATAAAAGACCACTTTGTGCAACTTTTACGCACTTTTTACAGCACTTAACTACCGAGTCGTAAACACGACTGTTTCTCTGAGGAGCCATCTTGAATCTCCAACCATTATAAGACCAACAGTAAAAATAAAAGCAAATATTGAATGTTCAGAAGGCCTGTAAAAATACTTATTAAAAAGTCATCTCGAACGCATTAGAAGAACAGATCCTGAAATCCCTCAAGAATAACTTGAGAGAAAAACAACGAGACTAGCTGGAGTAGCACGGAAGCAGTTACATCGACATAATCAAGAACACCCCACCAAAAAACTCTAGAAGAGTTATTACAGACAAGAAAACGTCCAAAAAATAGAAAAAAAAAAGAAGTGGATAAACCCTATTCTACTAAAACTCCTACAAAAAAAATCAAGTCAGATGCAAACACGCCTAAGAGTGCATGGATAAAATGATTCACGAACCGAGAAGATGAATTAGAAAGTTGCAACTAGCGGAATCAAAGTGGAAATAATCCACCCTGAGTACCCAGTATAGCTTATAGATTATTATAATCTTAGGAGGCTGCAGGAGAGCATCCTTCAAGTCGTCAAGAATCTACCTGAGGACAGGCCAGAAGTTAAATTCTACGGCTGCTCAAATCGGCTGGGATGGCTTCAGGTACATGTGTCAAAAAAACAAGCTCCAAATGGCTAATATAGCCGACTAAAAAACTCTACCCACTGGAAAAGCAAAACTTAAGAGGATCAAGAGATCATCACCAGACCAAAAGATACGAGGAGAAAGAAGACACAATACTTTTCTTGATATGTTTCCAATAAACCTTCTTTTTCCTAAAACTAAATTAAATATCAGTATTTGACTGATATGGTACCTCAACTTATTTACCACAAATTTTCTAATATACTTCACCTGGTATTTTAATATATGTACTCATTATATCGAATTTGATTTTAAATCAACACGCTGTTAGAAAAATTCCAACAATATTGAAGGATCGTTTAGACTAGTACAGTATTATTAATTAAATCAATTTATTTTAATCTTTAATCATATACAAATTTCACGTTGTCGAGTAAAGATACTAAACATATAACCATAAGTGACTATAAATTAATAACTGTTAAAGTGTTACAGAGATTTATTGTACAGACTTACCAATGTTCTTGTCGACGTGGACGTTATATCTTGTCATGGTACATATTATTATCATAAACTCAAAATATGATTAAAATTTACTGCTGCACCGTTTTAAATAGTACCTACATCAGTTACCTGCAGTCATGCTCATATCCGGCGCTCAACTGTCATATACCAGAATTACCAACCTCATTATTATTTTGTAATAATTCAGTTAATTTCTGGAATTTGTTAATTGATTTGCTATCAACAATTTATCTACTTTTCTCTAGTTTCCACAATAATATATTAAAACTAAAATAAATATTTTTACACATACCATTACAGATAGCTCATTTACACCGACAATAAGTTTTTTAAAAAAAATTTGTATATTTATTACATATTTGGATTAATATTTTGTTACCAAATACTCACTTACGTTTGTTTTGTAATTCTGACTCTTTAAGTTTCTTATATAAGAAATTATTTCAATTATTTTGATTGTCATATTTAAATTTAATTCATTTAGTGATTGTTAAACAAGTATGCCAATATTATACACATTAGCTTACAATTTTACATTTAAATGTTTAATTACTATTTTAGTAATATCTATTTGCTTCAAAAACTAGTTAACTTCAGTTACAATGCTGGGAAATAAAAGATCACACTTTAACCTACATTAGCTTGTCAAATTTACCTCTTAAAAGTCTAGTAGACAACAAAAAAACTCAATTTTTTACCAGTTCCTCTCCTACAAAGTGATGGAGTGCCAATAAGTGCTGCTTTTAAATTTAATGTCTGTTTTGCCCTTTTAATTGGGTTCTGTTTGTCCCTAAGTATCCTTAATTGCTTTACTTTTAATAATTTTATCATATCTGACATCACAATTTCTACCAGAACAGAAATCAAATTAACTTTATGAAAAAAATTTGATAATTAAAATTTAAAGAAATTGCACACCCACAAAATTGTACATCTAATTTCATTTATTGTCATACAACTGTCCTTTTATTAAAAAAATTTTCAATAAATTAACACACATCTCTAAAATATATCTTTTGAATAAATATAAATAACTTTTAATAATTTAAATAATATAAACATCACTTTTACTTAACAAACAATCACATAATACCTTATTCCTATTTCATTCGTTTACATCTCTCCCCTCAAGAAACTTCCCATCTAATTATCAAACAGTTACAATAAAAACCGAAGATCACCCATCATCAGCAATACAAGATAGTTTGAACTATGCTTCCCGAATCATTAATTAATAATTCCTGTACCAGCATGTAAGTAGTATTTTGTTTTTTACTAATTTATTACAATTCAATATATTATCTCATACCAATTTGTGGGTTTTTACTTTGTCTGATTAATCAATTTTTCATATTAATAAACACAGACATGTAATATTGGCATAATTACTGTAATTTTTATCTTTATCTTTATAAGACTGCACCCTAATATGGGCTTTTTATAATTTCAGCGTTTAATTTACTTTGTACCGTTTGACCTGAAGATGCTTTGCAAAGTAGAGAAAGCGATACCGGTCGTTTTGGTATTAAAATTAAATTGTTTGTGAGTAAGTCTTATTTTATTTCTTTTTACATATTAGAAAAAAGACATTATCTTTCTCTAAACAATCAAGGCCGAAGACGACGGAAGTAAAGGGAAAACAATTAAACTCTCCTGAAAGTTTAAGCAATTCGTCCAAAGAGAAAGGGGAAATATCCTCATTGTCACAAGGCCAGTAACCGCAAAAGCAAAAGAAGAGTCGAAATAAAAATAAAAGCAGTGCCAATAAATATAGCTTTACCAAACAATCTGCGAGGGCGAATCTTTAACGTGCCAATGCTCCTTCATATACCATTGGCAGAATATTCACAAACGAAGCAACAGATGTAGTACTAATCCAGGAGCCATAGGTTACTAGTACAAGTCGAATTGGCGACCATGCTTATCAAGGATATTAGTCTATATTGCTCGCACATTTTGAATCGGCTTTTTAAGGGGGATGATGAATATAGAATGAGTTCATTGCTGGGAAAATATGCCGCAGTCGTAAACGTTGTTGAACAATGGTACCAAAATATCAACAAATTGAGATCTTAAATTAAGAATCTTAACAAGGATACCATTGAAACCAGAAGCTGACATTTTTCATGGAAAAGTATCCATATATATTATTTCTAGATTTTTAGCAACTTAAAAATTATACTTCCTACTAAGTTTTTCAATTTTGCTACATTTTTCACTTAAACTAAATTAAGCGATTAAGGCAGTGTAAACAACGATAAAATATTGTATTTTAATTGGTAAAGATATTTAAAATTTATCTATTCGTTCCGATAGTAACAGTATATTATTAAGGTTATTTTATTAATTTTTCTCTTTTCTTGATTATTAGTTTTTATTGCATAGTATATAAATTATTGTGATTAGTAAATACATAGTTAATGGAAAAATAATCACAATAATTAAATTATTGAATAATTTAAAATATTATGCAACTAACGATTGTCCATAAATATTCAAAAACTAAATGAAGTAACCATCTCTGCCTTTCTGGAAAAATTGCTAGTCGTCGTCGTCGGCAAATAATACAGGCTCGGACTAGATTTACTATTTTGGTATTGAAGTGTTGTATTTTGAATCGATTTGTTAGTAAAATTTTTGTCGTTTTGATATTTAAAGGACAATAATTTATGATTATGCTAATACTGAAATAGTAATAATTATTCTTTGTGCGGTATTAAACTACTGAAGTATTTATTTTTATCTGTATAACGACTTTAAACTGTATACGTGATTAATGTTTTTGAAAACAAAAATGCCGTCCACGTATTCAGCTGATGAATTAGTTTAAAATAAATAAAATAAATTAAGTCCTTCTCGAAAACGAACTACAAGAAGTCCTCTTAACACTGTAGTGTAAGAAATAATGTTAAATGTATTTAAATATGAAACAATAAAAAATCCCAAGTTCGTGGTTAAAGATATTATAGAACGAGTGGCGAGTAAAGTGGAACTTTGTGACTGAAGTGTATTTACGGTGATTAAGGAATATAAAACTAATCATCAGTTCGCTGGACCAAAAGTATGTCGAGTCGGAAAAAAAGTTTGATCAAATAGATTAATTGGACAAAAATGCAATTAGAAGACAGATTCATAATTTTTTTATGGGAAACGAAATACCCGCCGTGGGTATGGTTTTAAAGGAGGTGAATGATGACCCTGATTTGCCAAATTTTACAAAAACCACATTTTATAATATTACAAAAACTTCAAGCAGTTTTCATTATCAACGCAGTGGAAGAAATGGCCTTTTATTAGACAGAGACGGCATTGTGGTGTGGCGTCGAGAATATCTTCAACAGATAAGGACTTATCTGAATGAGAGATGGTTAAACGCTGGGCATACAAAATCTAAAATATGAGTAGACCAGTTAAATCGTCTAAACAAGCTTTTTTGTATAAATTAACAAAGAGACTTAAAAATCCTTTAAGTAATTTATTACATTTTACATATTTCTAATGTCAAAACTTACAAATACTTAAAATTTTTAGGTAGACTTATTATTTTTGTCACATTAACAGCAATATTGGTTTTTTTTTCAAATGTCCACTGTGCATTTGAGTCAAATAAGTCTGGTGATTACCATGGAGAGATGGTCAGATCCAGAGACAGATCAATCTTTTCAAAATTGCTGAAAATTTCTAATGTCTTACCAATATTAGAAGACAAATCTATCATTGTTCTTGAAAACGCGCCATACTATTCTTGTAAAATAAGGGAAATATCAACAAGTGCATCTAAAAACAGCAATATTCAGAATTTTCCCCGTTCCAAAAATATAAAGTTTAATGAACATAATACTTAAAGTACAAATTCTTTCAATCTTAAAAAAACATTAAAATTTTTATGAGAAGTACGTAATTGATAAAAAGGCAAAAACCCAGATTAAACTGGTATTAAGACTTCCTCCGTATCCATGTGAGCTAAACCCCATAGAGCTCATCTGGGCAAATTTTAAAAAGGATAGTGTCGGAAAAAATACCACCTTCAAATTTTTAGTCATAAATTATTTATAATTTAGTTTCATCACTATACCAGAAATATGAAAAAACTGAATTTTACATGTCCAAGAAAAAGTAGGAAAGGAAATGTGGCGGCTGGACAATATAATTGAAACACATGTTGAACCTCCTGTTATAACCATTGGTAATACTGACCTTATTATCCAGTTCATCACAATAATGTTTAAAAGTAGCCGATATCTCGATCTCTACCATATATTTACACCAAACTCAAACTAATTATGAATCATTTTGTATTTTAATTCCAAAAAACTAACCGTTTTGCAATATTTACACTTTTTGTAATCGTACAGACAACTACAACAAAAATTATAAATAAAACTTATACTTTTTAAAACACCCTGTATATAAAATTTGTTGGCCGTTTTTGAGATAAAAAAATATGTTCTTGTTTTTCCCCTGTATAAATGGTTCCTATTGTAGGATAACAACTAAAAATAAACAGGTTCTTTGTCTCGCATTTTTGCGAAATTAAAATATAAATATAAATTTCGTATTTTACAAGATAATACTTCTGGCAAAACGAAAAGATAATCCTAACTGTGACCCTGTTAGAGGCCCATACCTGCTAATGTTTAAATCTCCTGCATAGGTTACTGAATTTTAGTATAGACAATTTTGATTTTCATTATTCCGTGTATTTTACGCTACTTATTTGCCGTTCTATAAAATACGTTTTGTTAAATATTTTTGTTTGATTTTTTCCCTATGTTCAGAAAAATAACTAAACTGATTTTAATTTATTTTAGGGTGAGTAACATAAAATAGAAAAAAATAATTTAAGTTTAGAGGGCTCCTGATGCCTTTTAAGAAAGTTATATTTCTAAAATATAACTTCGACCTTACCAACAAGACCCCAAATATCCTCCTTCCCTAACAGCTCAACCTCTTCAAAGAGTTTCGAGATCGATACATGAACGCAGTATACGCAGAGTACAAGTTAATTAAGTTTTGTCACCATAAATTCATAAAACTGTCGGAAAATAAAGTTGGATGAGAATAAACTAGCAACATCTTCCCAACGATATAGACCCAATTATGGCCGCCAACTGAGGAACTTTGAGTAGACGTATAACCAATATACGGATTTTGAAGTTTTAGACGGATTATGTACTCGGTTTACGTTACGCTTATTACGTTATGTTTTAACCATTTAATTTTACTTATCAGGACTTAAACAACAAGACGGTAATGTTTTTCTATTAAACATATTTTCTACTTTATTTATTTATATTTTCCATTAAACTTTGTTTCCTTTTAATAGACTTTTGTCATTGGTGTATTAGTATCTCTAAAATATTTGATCTTGATTGCTTTTGTTGCTTTAAAAACTTATATTTTAAAATCTTGTTGGTTATTTATTTGGTTAATGACACTGCCACAAGGAAACTTGCCAGCTCAATCAGGTGGAGATCACGGTATTGTTCGGCATCTTGCTAATGTATGTTCATTGTTTTATGCATATTTGAGTCTGTGATTTATACATTTATCTCTTTTACAGCTTGATCAATGCACATGCCCTAACATGACAAACCAGAAGAAACAAAAGAGTAGTTCTTTGAATACCTAGAGCAATCCTACAAAAGATGTCCCACAAATGACAGTAAGATTGTGTTGGGGTAGATAAGTGCAAGAATAGAATGAGAGTGAGTTTTTATTCTCACTATATAAAGGCATATCCTACACAATATCAGTAGCTATAATGGAAACCGATTGATAAAATTAGCATCACCACTAATATGAGCAGTCGCTAGCACCAATTGTGAATACAAGAATATACACAAAGCAACCTGGACCATTCCTTATGACGCAACAATGAGACAACTTGATTACATCTTTATCGATTCAATACACGTAACAGACGTAATAACCTGCAGAAGTTACAGACACGCAAACATAGACCAAGCACATTGCCTAGTAATCTCCACATTAAAGGCTAAAATTTCAGCAAAGAAAATAAAATAAATAGAAAGAAATGGAATATGCATAAGCTGGGCGATGCAAAACTGCAGAACGGTAGATTGGAGATTTCAGATGGCAGGTAATGGATCAAGGGGACTCTTTTACATAACAAAATAAAATATATCTTGTGTATATCATGCACATAATATGTTAACGCTTTCGTATAGTGCTTAACGCCTGCTGTCAAGCCTGTGTTTTGTCATAGCCTCAAAAGATCCTTAAACCTTTTTCTCTCTACACTTGCTGAACTTTTCCGTTCCGTGTACTTCTTCCGAATGTCGCTAATTAGATCCAATTCCATGACTTAAGTTCCATTTTTTTGTTTTGTTAGCTTCTGGTCTATTCTTGTTCTACGAGTTGTAGAGAATGGAGGTCGCTACCTAATGGATAGTTATTTCCATACTGTAGAGCCTGGAAGGCTGGCAGAAGATTATAAAAACTAAATGTCCTCTAATACTCAGAGTTTTCCTTTGCTTTCACTTGGATCATTCTACCTCATATAACTACCGTTTATGACCGACCATGAAGATCTCCTTACTGCAAAAATATCGCATGGTTCTCGAAGACACTATTTCAGATGAAGGATCTTTTTAAACAAAAAAAAAAAGATCCAAGCAGAAGAGTTAATTTAACAAAATGTTTTCAAATAATTAAAGGGATCATTTACAACATACGTATATATATATATATATATATATATATATATATTTTTTTTTTTTCTCCCAGCGTATGAAGTGAGCCACATATCAAAAGAAACTGCGGTTGAAGTGAGGTCCTGTACAAAGTGAGGTCCAGTATATGGACCTCACTTGGTCAATCAATGTAAGACTTTTTCGTTTTCGTAGACATGTACTGATGGCAAAAACTGTTTTTTTACAAAAAAAAGTGGGACCTCATTTTGTATGGTCCACATCAATTTTTAGTTCAGAGATTTTCCGCATAGAGGCGCTGACTTTGGCGTATATTTTCTAACCATGTATATTCTATGCCCTGTTGAATAACATACGATACACATAGTGAGGACCATACAGCTGGCAACATCTGTTCAACCTATTTTAAAACAGTGGACCGTCGAATAAATTCAAATAGTACAAAAATGTATAATACTTTAATCCTTTTTGAGAGCGTAGGCGCAAAATTTCGGTCGAATTATTTTTAACCGCATTTATTTTTTTCGATTCGTGAGAAAACTAATAAGTAGATATTTTAAAAAAATTTAAACTCAGAATAAAAGACTACAGTATTGCCGAGGGCAGAAAGTCCCTTATAATAAACAAAAAGTTTCTTTTGAATGATATATTTAAAATAAAAAATCAGACTAAAATTTTTTTCACCTCTGTGACTTATTAAAATAAATATTATAGAAGTTCTCAGGGACTTTCGATCATAGATAATACAGTAATATTTCATTCTGCGTTTAAATTTTTCAAAAATATTTAATAGTTTCCTCAGGATTCGAAAAAAATGAACGCATTTAAAAACATTTCGAGCGAAATTTTGCGCCTGTGTTCTCAGAAAGGCTTAAAATAATATACATTCTTGTAATCAGTATTTCAAAAGCTTTTAAATAAGGTGTCACATGATGTACTTTCCTATTTAGAAAATCAAAGTTATGGTTGTCACCTGAAATTTTCTTTTATAGAAACCTTTACAAAATTTGCAAGGTAAATAGGATGATATTGTTGCTGGTTCTAGTTCTCCCAATAAAGGTTTTCGCACAGGGACAACACGATCATTGGTACAACTTTTTAGAAAATTTCCCTTGCTTCTGAGTTTATTAAAAAGTATTTTTCTTTTTTTATTACCAACTGAACATGACAAAATTTCTTGAACTTCAATCTCGGCTTCATGATGTCTGGTAATATGTCGAGAAAATTTAAGAACTTCTGTATCGCAAAAAAATCAATAGTCTTTTTTATTACATAATCTTTTTTCTTTTGATCTCATTACCTAAAAAAATGGTAAAAACAGAAAATGTTTTTGATAAATAATAAACATTAAGCATTTCAGAAACTTTAAAATATTTATGCAAAAAGTTAATTGTATTGTACAGGGTGAGTCAAATTAGATGCAAAGTATGGGGATCTCGTAAACGGTAAAACATAGGGAGAAGGGTAAACTGGGGCAAAGTTGCGTTATCAAAAGCGCAATAATTTGACACTAAAAAATCAAGGATATCTTAAGCCGTTTTGAAAAAATTCGCAAAAAACCAAAATTTTGCAATTCGGTTTTTATTTATTTTTGGAGTTATTAACAGACTAAGAACAAAACACTTTTTCATTGTCGCTTCTAATGCTCTATTAAACCGTTATAAAAATTTTTATATTCGACGTTTCGTCTTTTTGGAACCATCATCAACTTCATTTTTTCCCTTAGTACTAAATTCAGTTTTCTGCAGATTTGATATTATCTTTTTATTAGAAATTCAACGATATATAAAACTTTATTGATAGAAAACGTTTCGATGCCATAACACTTTATGGCTATAAGGACTTTATAGTAGACCTTATTTAGTGAAAAAAAGTTTATATAAACATAGGTTGTATAATGCTTTTTTTCTGAGATACAGGGTCATAAAGTATAAATATTTTTTTAGTTTTTTGCATATATCTCAAAAATGGTATCTACAATTGACCAATTTTACAATTAATAAATATAAGGTTGAATGCTCGAATAAATGAACTTTGATCAGATAAAAGGCATATATCGAGCACAGTTTAATTAAATCTTGCCCAAGTATATGTTTATGACATCCTGTTTTTGCCGGATAGGCCACAATTGACGAAATGCCCCTGAAGATGATCTAGGGATCGAAAGTACTTGGGCAAGATTTAATTAAACTGTGCTCGATATATGCCTTTTATCTGATCAAAGTAAATTTTACAATTATTAAAGCGGCATCCAAACTTGTCTAAAATACAAATAAACTCATCTTATTATCAATCAGTGGTGTACATTGGGGTTACTAGTTGCACAATTTTAAATAGAACTTCTACGCCACTGCATATTTGGCAACATTTGTAAATTTTATTAAATTCTCAATCAATTTTACATAAAAAATGCCTGTTGTAAAAATGTCGTATCTCTTTTAGTTTTTGAGAAAAACAGCAGTTAATCGTTCTTTGCAGATATTTTTTTAAATGTAAAAATTTATCTTTTTTAATATTTGCTGTTGGTAAAAGTTCATAGTAAAAATAATATTAAAAATATTAAATTTTGTACAAAATGTTATTATTCATTAATAAGAATATTATGATTTTTACTATTAACTTCTATGAACAGCCAATATTAAAAACGATAAATTTTAGCATTAAAAAAAACACTGCAAAGAATGATTAACTGCTGTTTTTCTCAAAAACTAAAAAGATACGATATTTAAACAACAGGAACTTTTCATGGAGATTTATAGAAATGTTGCCAAATATGCAGTGGCCTAGGAGTTCTATTTAAAATAGTGCAACTATTAACCTCAGTGCACGTCACTGATTGATAATGTTATGAGTTTATTTATGTTTTCGATAAGTTTGAATGGCCCTTTAATAACTGTAAAATTAGAAGTCAATTGTAAATACTATTTTTGAGATATTTGCGAACAACTAAAAAATGATTTATATGTTATCACCCCGTATCTCAGAAACAAAGCATTATACGACCTTTGTTTATATGAAATTTTTTTCACTAAATGAGGTCTAGTGTAAAATCATACTTCAAAAAAACAGACTCACCCTGTGTATTATTTTTCCATTTAATTTCACTGAAGATGGTTTTATGAAGTCGAAACGTTGTCTAACAATAAAGTTGATGATGGGTTCAAAAAGACGAAAGGTCGAATATAAAATTTTTTATAACGGTTTAATAGAGCATTAAAAGCGACAATGAAAAAGTGTACAAAAGCAAATGCAGACAACCCCTATTCCCTATTTAAAAATAAGAGGAGAGGGAAGTGGAACGGTGGGGTTTCGTTATTTCCTTAAAATATAATAAATACTGCCAAATATCGAAGTGGACTGTTTTCCTTGGCCCACATTGTAACACATAATATTGCAATATAAATTTCGCATTCCTGAACTATCACTGTATCCTCCATTTTGATTATTATTTTTCTCAACTAATGCCATTTTCAAAATTCTTGATTTCCTATCCATCTTTAATGTAAATTATTGAAAAATATAAAACTATTTCTTTGAGCTAGTCTCCGACAAGTCTACCGTGATTTGATGCTTAGGTACTAAAATATAAAATTAACAAACAGTACGAGCAAGAACAAAGCGAAATCCTCCTTATAACTACAAGTTATACTGAAACATCTAAACAATAATTCTTACTGTGTTATACAGAAAAAGGCGGTAGAAACCACTAATCTCATATTTATCGACAACACTGTAGGGTCCTCACTTGATGAGCTGTAAGGAAATATACACGTAAAGTTGTCCTCTCTTTGTGTGCATAACTAAAAAATATATACAGTCTCACTTTAACAGCTGCATATAATGGCCTCACTTGGGTGGTAATATACTTGAACAATACGGGACACATACACGTAATTTTTTTTGTGTATATTGCTCATTTTTTAATTGCTATTTACTTGTCAAGGTCACTATGAAGAGTTGAATCGATTATGTCTACGTTTTCTACCGGTCCTCACTAAGTGCGTGTATTGTCAGGACCTCACTTTGATATCTGTGCATAATTATATATATATATAGATTTTTTGTATTTTTTTTAGAAGCTCTTGATAAAGATTGTAAACACAATAGTTTACCAATAGCCCTTTTATTGACTCCAACCCATAAAAAACATATTTATATATATATATATATATATATATATATATATATATATATATATATATATATATATATATATATATATATATATATCTGTAAATATATAAATATATATATATATATATATATATATATATATATATAAATATAAAAATATGTTTTTTATGGGTTGGAGTCAATAAAAGGGCTATTGGTAAACTATTCTTTATGTCAAGCTTTCAATTGTGTTTACAATCTTTATCAAGAGCTTCTAAAAAAAATACAAAAAATCTTACAAAGTGAAACTAGAAAAATAAATTTTAACTCACCAAATAAAATTAGTTTTGTTAGTAAATCTAAACTGCTAAACATCTTAAAAACCATCTTAAAAAATATCTAATGAATGGTTCTCTAAATTTAGTAATCCTGAAAACTTTTTTAACAAAAATAATTGAATTTATAAATAAGTTAGAATAGCGACCAATTACAAATAAGCCTCAATGTCATGAATGCCAACTTACAATTTTCATTTCTGACAATTATATTATCAAAAAATAAAATTTTGTTAAAAAAATTCTTTTTTATTTATTAATAAAAAAAGAAGATTTATTCATTATTGATAGATGTCTAAAACAATGTAACAAGTATATGGAATATTAAATTACGAGTAAAATGTAATATTTTAATAAATAAATTATAGAGCAATAATATAATTATAAATTTTGCTTAGATTTTGAATTTCTGATCTTTTGTTTAAATTATTATCACTTCTGCTAATGCAAACCATTTCCAACAAAGTCCTTTTAAATTTATTACTTTCATTACATACAATTTTAATGTTATCAAAATCCATAATATGGTCTTTGTCGATTACATGATTAGACCATTGTTATTTTGAAACGAGTCGGAGATTTGATTTGTGGAGAGAATCTAAACGAGTGCTGTTTTTCGTAACAGTTTTGGAAGGAGAAAGCAGAGAGACACGTATTAGAGAAAACATAAGACTTCTCTTCGATAGCGAATTAGGTGAACCGCAAATCCAAGCATACTGGAAGCTATTGGACAATGATAGGACTAACCTTATCTATTTTTTACTTAAAACCACCATCGTCTGCACTTTTTACGTAGAGAAAAGAGAAATGACGTAATTAAAGTAGACAATTGCATTTCTTTTCATTTCTAGCTCCGCCGTTTCTCTACAATTGTTTCCAGAAGTTAAAACTTCTGGTAGCACCTCTGGTAGCAAAGCACTTTTGGTAGTTAACTACTAAGTGGAGCATAGAGCTTCAGCGAAAACGCGCCATTAAGTCTAATTTTGCTCTAAGGTCTTTGCCTTTTTTCCAGTCTTTCCTTCTCTTTCGTCTCGGCTATAATCGATTTTATCTAAGTTTGTGCTGTGCGGATATCTTTTTCTTTTTCTTTGAGGATTCCACTTGAGGACAGTGTTCGCTGTATACGAGTAATTTTAGCAAAGTGTGTGGCCGATCCAAACCCAATTTTTAAACTTTATTTCTAGGCTAAAAAGTGCGAACAATTTTTCGTAGGTATTTGTTAAGAAAACCTGCAGTTTGTCTCTAAGGTTTTTGTTACTTTCCTGGTTTCGCATCCGTAAAGTAGAACATACTTGACATTAGACTTAAATATTCAGATTTTGGTTTTATTCGTATTGATTTTCAAACGTATTTGATTGACTTAAGTGAAAGTATTACCAATACGTCAGCCACATCTTGAAACTTTTACTCTAAGAGGCTGAATTCATTGTCGTATTCTAGATCGCTTAGGTTAAAGTCCAGTATGCCTGTTATGTTAAGGTCTACTTTGAAGAGAACATAATCTATAGCTATAGTGAAAATACATTGCAATAGATGTGCCAAATCCGTGACTATTGATCTCGCTGTGAGGGTTTGAAAAAGAAATACATTTTTAGGTACAACACTCTCGCCCCAGGATAAAATACTAAAGATGCAAAGTCAATTTTTTTCTTTGAACTCCAGGATATAAATACATTTTGTTAATGTTTTCAAATTTTAAAACGATTTTAATCACAGGATATTTACATCCACATACATACAATCATAGTTCCTGTCAACATCCATAAAAAGTTTTTAAAAGATTTTAATATCAAAATCAAGCCATCTCCGAATCTGTTTATTTTTTCGGATATCTAAAGATTCTGTAGCTACATTGGAATAAATACAGGATATTTACTTTTATATCCGGAAAAATTGTCTTTAAATTTCTTTTTCGGTAAAAATATACACCGAATAATATGCGTCTTAATATATCTTTATTAAAAGTACTCCCACAGAGTCATCCCAAAATTGATAAAGAATATTAGCTTTCATATTTTTTATGTTGACATGTAATGAGATATAACTTAAGAGAAACGTTTTCTAAAACATATATTTAACATAAAAATATATACAGTGATGAGTGCCTTAAGAACCGGCAAAATAACGCAAAAGATAGAAAACATAATACGTTGTGAAATAAAAAGAGATGAAAATAGTAGAGGTGGGAAATTATCGATAGAAACCTCTTATTTACATTACATTATATTAGGACTATCGATAGTTTCCCTAGACGTTAGCTTATGAGCTAGTTGACTTCAGTCATAATATTACAAGTATGACGTCGAACATTAACATTTTTTAAATTTCGCATAAAGTAAAAACTGATTGAAGACAATAAAGCAAATGTAAATAAATTGTAGTTTAATTAGTAGTAATTTGATAACTAATTCTCTGTTGACGAATACAGAATAACAAGCTATGATAATTCTGTATTGAGAAGAGTGTATGCGACGTCTTAAATCACAGTTTATTATTGATCAATACTTTAATTTTGGATAAAAACATACTCATACTTAAACTGTTTTTACTTACATTACGTGATACGTATTACTATGCCTGAAGTCAACCAGCTCATAAGCTAACCTATAAAGGTGGGAAATTTTCGATAATTCTAATGTAATGTATAGTAAATTATAGGTTAATATCGATAATTTCTCACCTCTACTACTTTCATCCCTTTTTATTTCACAACGTATTATGTTTTCTATCTTTTGCGATATTTTGTCGGTTCTTAAGGCACTCATCCCTGTATATTAATATTATTTATCTTTAATTCATGGTGTCTGTTAGATAATTATTTTCCATGTTTGCTAATTAGGTATATACAGGGTGCGCCAAACCTCTGACTATCTTTGATTGGCGCTAAACTATGAAGTATATAAAAAAAGTTTCAGTTCAAATAGAACTGATGTATATGACAGACGTCTACAATTTACTTTTTTTGTTTTCTATAAACTTTCAGTAAGTCATGGATTCGCAGTCGCTTGATGAAAATGTATTTTTTAATTTGTTAATTTGTTATTTTTACTAAGTAAATTTTTTTCGCTTTCAGGTGTATTATAAATACAAATATATTACTTTCTATTGATTATACGTATTTTTAATAATTAGTATTTACCTTCATGTAACCGAAATTAATCAACTTTTATACTATTAATATACTCGAAATACATAATATAAATCGTATAAAATCACAAGTTTCGTGTTACGAAAAATGAGTTTTTGGGTCATTCATCAAATGACCTAGGTATACCACTTTGTACTGTTTATAAAAAACTTCTCGATTACAGGCTACACATGACCGATTCATATCTTTCAGGGCCTATCGATTTTCAATTATCTATTTTTATTTACTTGTACAGTTAACCTTGAATATTAGCTATATTAAAACTTATTGATAAATACCGCATTAAATCATCTCAAAAATATAGTACGGCGGTATAAAAATACAGCAAAGAAAAATGAACGAATCAAATAAGCTAGGTTGGAGGTCATATAATATATATATATAATATATATATATATATATATATATATATATATATATATATATATATATATATATATATATATATGTATATATATATATATATATATATATATATATATATAACAATTAATTGTAGTGGTGTATAGGGTACGCGGTCTGTTATTTGAAAAAAAAACTCTTTTTTCTTTTATTTCTCTATATTTCGCTGATTTTTTGTCAGCTTAATCAGGAGACAACTAAAATATGGTTAAAATTTGTATAAATATAAGGTGAGAATAAACAATAAATTACTTACAGATTTAGAGTTTAAAATATTTAAAAATGTTCTTGTACACAATATGTTCAAAACAGTACTAACATATTGGTTAAAAGCACCTAGGTCACTAGTAATTAAATATAAAAAGCCAACAAAAACAACCAAGAAATAATTAAAACACAATAAAATTACACATTAAAAATATACAGGATGATTTAAAATATAATTGTAAACAGAAAAATTTATTTTAAGATACTAAGAATATTACAGTAGATATTGCTCAACAGTTCCGTGTCTGACTTGTAATTAACTGCATATTTTCCTCTATTAATATGACACATTTCTAAAAACAATCTTTTTTTGTAATTATTCTCTTGTTGTAGAACCCTGACATTTGAGTAGTCAAATTGATGCCCAGTTTTTAAGTAATGGTCAACTGCCGCAAATGTATTCTTCTTTTTTGTGTAGGGACTTTTGTGCTGTGTGACCCTTTGTTCCATTGAGAAGTTTGATCAACATAACAGCTCTGGCAATCCAAACAAGGCAGTTTTTAGATAATATTAGTTTTATTTACAGTTAGTATCTTGTCTTTGTGTTGTTGTGTTGTTTATTATTATATCTTGGACATCCACTAGCTCGTTGTACATCGTTAATTTTTAGGCCAACTATATTGCTAGCTGCACTTAAGTCGCTTATAAGTAGCTCTGCAGGATCATTAGCAATTAGAACGATGTCGTTTGCAAATCTTAGATGGCTGAGGTATTCTCCATCAATGGATATTCCTTTGTTCTGCCAGTTTATTTTGCTAAATATATTTTCTAGAGTTGCAATGAAGAGCTTTGGTAATATTGCGTCTCTTTGTCGGACGTCTCTGGTAGTGGAAAATTCTGGAGTGTTTTTATAAATTTTTACTTTAGTTTTTGCTTGTCTGTATATATTTACCAAAGTTTCTATGTACTGTTTGTCAATGCCTTGGTTGGTCAAAGCTTCTTTTACTGCCTTCGGATATATAGAATCGAAAGCCTTATCGAAATCTATGAAGGTTAAAGCTAGCGGTATTTTATATTCTTTAGCTCTACTAATTAGTTCTCGAAGTATAGGAATATGATCTATGGTACTAAATCCACTTCTGAAACCAGCTTGTCCTCTCGGCTGTGCAGCATCTAATGCGTTTGTTAATCTATCGTTGATGATCTTTGTAAATATCTTGTATACGATTAGTAGTAGACTTATATGATAGGTCTGTAGTTTTTATTATCCTCTTTGCTACCTTTCTTATAAATGCGAATTATGTTTGCTGTATTTTAGTGGTCTGGTAAGCAGTTCATAAATATGCCTACTAAGATTTTCTAGGTTTTACAGCAGTTTTCTAGCTGCTTTACCGCTTTTCATTTTTGTAATTGTTGATTCTACTTCTTCCGGAAGGACTTCTGGTACATCTCATTGGTTACAGATTACTTCTTTGAGTGTGTCAGATGCTTTGTATAGTTCGCTGTAGAATTTAGTTACGAGTTGTATTACTTTATCTATGTCTGTAATTCTGGTGTTTTCGTTTGCTAAAGCAACGATTTGGTTCTTCCCAATGATTAATGCTTTTCTTGTTTTCTTATAGTTTTTCCTGTTTTACATTGCATTTTCTACCAGTCTTTTATTGTATTTTCTTATGTCTTCCTTAATACTTTTCCATATTGTCTTACAAAGTTCTGTGTATTGTATTCTCTGTATTCTGCTGCTTACTTTCATTTCCCTTCTTTGTTTTAGCAATATTGTAGTTTTTTTAGACAGTTTACTATATTGATCTTGTTGTTGCGGGCCTACGATTTCTTTGGCACAATCAAGGATGATTTCCATTAATTAAGAGCTGTCGATTTGGTCATGTACTCTTTCATCAATTGTCCTTTGGTAGTGATCTGAGTTTTCTTTTAGATTGTTAATATTTATACTGGTTACTTTTGGTTTTGTGATTAATTTTATTCTTTCTAGTTTCAGATGCAAAACAATTTTTGCTCTGAATATGGTCGCTGACTGTTTGAAATTTATTTATTACTTTGACATCTTTCATTGTAGCAATCTTGTTGGTTAGAATAAAGTCAATTTTGTTTTTTAGTGATTCCATTTGGTGCTCTCATTTCTATCACCGATTTCATACTTTCCCACCACTTGTTCCTTGTTGTTTACCTTTCCCACTTGGGCATTAAAGTCCCCAATTTAATACTTAAATGACCTTTATTGTTATTTAATGCTTCATTTATGTTACTGTAGAGTCAGTGTGAGTAATCGTTGGATCGTATATTCGTATAATTTGTATATTGTATTTCTTTGATAGTTGTAAGGTTAAGCTAGCTATTCTATCTGAGATACTAGTTATTTCTACTATTCTTCGATTCCATTTCTTGTTGATTAGGAATACAATACCGCCTGTTCTGCCTGTGCCTTGGTAGTAGAATGTGTTTCCTGACGCTAATTCCAATAGCTCTTTATTTTTCCGTCATACTTCGCTGATTCCTATGACGTCCCATTTCATGTTTTCTGGTTTGACAGCGAGCGACAATTGTTGTTTTATTTGGGTAGCGGTTTAGACTCCGCAGATTCTTAGCACCCTCTGTCCTCCTGACTTGGTCCCGAAACCTACCTATTTCGTGGCCATTTGGGCATACGGAGAATGGTTGGGGTTGTGAAGCGTACCTAACTACGCTGGCTCATTGCGGGTTGGTAAGGGTTCGCTGGTATGTTCCGATTATAAGGCGTCGAAACTTGCCTTCTGCTATATATCGTACTTCGGAAATACGCCATATATTTCGCAGGAGATTACGCGACTTATGTCTTTGTGGACGTTAGAGGTAGGATTCTTTGCCAGAGCTGGCTGAGTTGTTAGATCAGCTGCGACCCATTCGACACTATCAGTTAGGCATTTACTGGAGATTTTAATGGTTTGCTCTTGCTAACACAAGAACAACCCCTCCGATACCCATATCAACGTTTAATCCCCATAATAAATTAGTATTTGTTGGGATTGGGTTCAGTAAGTAATATTAAATTTGGAACTAGATTTTATTGTGCCACTGAAATCAATATTTCGACAGGTAACCCTTGCCTTTGTCAAGATTCTAAAGTACAAGATTGAGAAAAAAAAGTTACTGATAAATACCGCATTAAATCATCTCAAGAATATAGTACGACACTACAATAATACAGTTATATAAAATGGGCGAGAAAATACTGCCCTGAGGAGTCTCTTCTTTTTTTTCTTGAAGCGTAGACGTCTTTTGGTCAGCTGAAACTTGAAATGTTCTATTAGTTAGATACGTATCACATATATTAACTAAATAATAAGGCAATCTAGCTCTGTCCATTTTGTATATTAGTGCCTTTTTCCAGACCGTGTCATATGCCTTCTCTATGTCCAGGATGACCATTCCTGTTTTATGTCTTCTGTTGAGTCTTATCTTCGTGTCGCTGATAACTTTTGCGAGCTGGAGTTTCTTCCTTTTCTGAATCCAAACTAGTCCTCCTGAATGATTTTTCTTTTTTCCGCGTGTTTTATCATTCTTCTAAAGATGATTTTTCCAGTACATTTTCTAGTGTTTCCAGTACTGATATTGGTCTGTAGTTTTCCGGTCTTATTCCATCTTTTCTTGGTTTTAGTAAAGGGATGATGTTGGGGAACCTCCAATTCCTTCTGATCCTGGAGCTATGTTTCCCTTTAATCTTTTTATGATTTTGGCGACTTCTGTTGGGTTGGTGTAGTCTTCTTCCTCTACTAAAAACTCGTTTCTTCTTTTGAGTCTTACGTATAATGTGTTGACCTCCTCTACGGTTCTTGCATCTAACATGTTTTGGTTTTGTCTGTGTGTTGCTGTCATTCTTCTAGCGATTGCATCCACTTTTTATTGTGTTTGGAAGTGTGCTCTCTCGTCGTCTATGATTTGGGGCATCTTTTGTTTTCCTCTTCGTTTGGTTTTAGTGACAAGGAAATGTTTTTAGCATTTATTTCAATTTTCCCCACCCAACCCTACTGACGAGCTCTGTATTTATTAACCATGTCTCGACTGTGTTTAGTTAACCTACACAAGTACGTTGGTTTGTTTTTGTTACCAAGTTGCGGAGCGACTCTCCAATGCCAGTAACAATTACATAGTAATTTAACAGATAAACATATTAAAGGATTTGGTGTATCTTCTTTGAATTTCGTAAAAGGAAAAAAGCAGTATTCTGAAAATTGTATATACTGATTGTGAAATCGCGGAGTAGTCGCCAGTCGCCTTAAGTAAATTAAGTAGGTTTTTTACTTGATAAGTAAGTAATATTACACATAAGTCAGTTTACGTTAGCTGTATACCTTGTTATTTTAATTCTACAGTAATGGATAAATGGTTAAAGAGAAGAATGTACTGTTCAAGAAACAAGTGATTTACCATGTAATTCAAGCATGATAACAATCGTTAATTTAAACTTAAATAGTAAAAAACAAAAAACAATTACCAGACAATATGATTTAAATTATTTAAAAATGTAATTTTCTGTTTAAAGGTCTTTTCAAATTATTCAATGAATCCGTCATTGCTGCAGAGCCATTTTAATTTAAAGCACAAAGACCTATCAGGAAAATCGCTAGATTTTTATGAAATAAGATAAACTTAAAGGTGGACAGAAGAAAATAGCTGCGTTTTTTTCAAGAAACGAAAATGCCGTTAAAGCTTCTTTTTTGGCTTAATTCGGCTTTTTGGCAAAGGCTTTGGTTTAAGCATGTATTCCATGTTTAATATGGCTAGAGTGGATTCCTTGGTATTGTTTTATTTGAAAAATTCAGGTACTATAAACCAGTTAACCTAAAATCATATTCATTCTCGAGCAATGAAAAGTAACATTAGAAAAACGCCAGTACTAATAATCAGAGAACTCTATGTCATTGCAGTTGCTACTCCTGTCCCCAAGTCAAAAAATCTTCAAGGCCGTTGCAATTAGTCGATACGAGAAAAAATCGATCAACACATTCCTTGAGTAAAACACAAGCCAAATTTATGTGCCTTGAATATTTAACTTGTATATGTCCAGAATATTATTCTGATAATCTGGTTTAAAACAAAACCTTACTTACATTTTTTATTTGTTTTTGTTTATTTACATTTCTCTTTTATATATTTTTAGTAAAATAAATATAATAATAATTTACAATAATCTTTTATAAGAAAAAGGTCACCTGTACTATATATAACGCTTTTCACGTGCAACAAAGGTATGCGGACTCATAGTTCGTCCCCACTATCGGTTCACAGAAAACGTAATATAATTTCTTTTAGAGATTATAGAATTTTATTTCTCCGTTTTTATTGACTCATACTCTTTAACCTTGAATAGTACATTAAAACTTATCTAATAAATAAATACCTTTTGTGTCCTGGACGAGCACACAAAAGTTCTCACGCCGTTCACAAAGTTTTGACTCACTTATGAAATAAAGAACTTCGACGATATACTTTGTGGATTAGGTTCTATTAAATTTCCTTTGGGGACTTATAAAACACTTTTCCACCGAAATGAGACATATCTGAACTTTCGGCCGTCTAGAATTGCTTTGGGCATGTTTTCACGATGTACTTTTGAAGTTACAGTTAAGATATAAGCTACTGGGCGATACGTGTAAACAGCTAAAATTTGTATATCCAAGATAACAAAAAAAGTATTTTTTACTTGATATATATAATAAGAACTTTATAATGCAAGCTACAATCTCAGAAGCAATTAATGGTTGTTTTATGATTGTAAAAAAATAGAGATGAGAGACGCTAATGCTAAACTTAAAAATTGTGAGAGTTAACCGACACATTAAATAAAAGACAAAATACGTAAGGAAGTAATCTGGATGTCACCAGATAGAAGAAGTACAACTTAATTACAACTTGAGTAATATCTCGTACTAAACATTTTAACTGTCAAACTGTAGCATTTTAATTTACCTGGTATATGTTAAAACACCGAAAAATATTCTCAATCTTTTTGCGTCACTGAGATTTATAATATAAACATTTTTAGGGTGTTTATATTAACACAAATTGCATTTGTTTGATCTTTATTCCGCCTATTAGAAATTTTGCGCATCAAATAAACAGGAATTTTTTCGTTTATGTTTTGTTTATACCGAGTTCGTACACTCTTGGTACACGAGTTGGTATACCACTGCTAGACCAGTTGGTTTCGTTGTTTAGTCTGGATTTTTTTTTAATTCGTTACTGTTTTTCATTATTCATTTTGGTTATCTGAAAATCTAAGTGTAGTGTAGTAGCAGTTAGTGGAGAGGCAGTAAGAGTTGGGAAATGGATTCGGAAGAAATAGCTTTCGGAGTGTAGTTCTTCAAAGCTGGCAATTTTTTGAGTTGATAGGTAAATTTGGGCTCAAGAAGCTATTTGGCAGTCTTTGTTGAGTTAATCTCGGATTTGTTGTACTGTGTCCTATGTGACAAATTTGAGAGGTCTCTGTGTCCTATGTGACCTCTCAACATCTTGAGAGGTCTACATGGTTTTAAACAGGAATTGAAGCGTGATTTGAAGAGTACATTTTTTGTCATCCAGCATAATCCAAAACCCGATTCAGTGTTTTACGTGCCCAGGATTTGTCCATTTTGTGTTCCATGGGTCGTCTCAGATCATTTGCAGTTTGTGTGGGACAGTGTTTTTGGGTTCAATTCCAATCTCAAGAATTTTTTTAAAGGAAATACCAGCCAGTGTAATATAAGGTATTTTTTATTAAAATTATTCAAAGTAAAATAAACATTTTTTCGTTAATAAAAAGATTTGCTTTCTTGACACACTAGAAAACTATAAATAAATAAAATTATAAGTTTTATGGATCAGCTAATTGTTATATTGTTTAAAATAAAGGTAACTTTAATATTTAGTTAACGTTTCAAAAGGGTTTAATATTTAATTTCGACGTATGACAATTTGTATTATCCTTTTCTGTCATTTGGTATATAACCATAATTTTAAATTTTTGTTTAGTTCAAATGTAAACGTCATGTAAGCTTCTTTGAAAAATTTAGATATTTTTCATATCTAATAATTAACTGCTCTTCCAAGATATGTCAACGGCAAGAACACACCAAAGACAAACATTAGAAGGAGAACCAGTAGAACTTTTCTATGGGAGTTTGCCTTACATCAGGGGTTTATCACCACAGATCACAAACCTTTTCAGACAGCTGAACATAGTGACAGAAAATTCAGTGTACGAAAGATTAAGGACATACTTTACTCACCGGACAGAAAGAGTTAAAAAACTGGATAACTTCAATGTAGTGTATTCTATTTCATGTGATTCCTGTTCAGAAGTATATGTCGGTCAAACCAGCCAGAAACTCTCAAAAAGAATAGCTTTGCACAAGAGTGATGGTGTGAGGAAGCCTACTAGTACAGCTTTTAGCCAACATATTAAGAATACTGGACACATTGCTAACTATGAAAATGTGGAAGTACTAAAAAGGGTTGACAACCAATTTAAGAGAAATTTCATAGAAATGTGCTACATCCATAACTGCAGCTCTTCTATGAACTGTAAGAAAGATGTTGAGAACTTAAGTTGTGTTTATTCTTTTTTGCTTCAGCAGGACTTAACTAGATGTAACAGGTTAAAAAATGGAGGTAACTTATCATAACATACACAGATGACCTGCTTGCACTTGAGAGCAGACTTCATTTCCCTGCTATTTTGCTTCTTTAAGAAACATTGTCATCAAAAAAGAAGAAAAATTCTTCTTTTCTACCTTAAACATGAAGATGCGGTTTTTGTTGGGTTTTAGATGTTTTTGTGTTGTATTTGTAAAAATACATTTAATTATGTTGTGTTGTTTTTATTGAAAATTTTAAATGTATTTCTTAATATTTTTAACATATTTATGACAGTGTTCTTCACCACTAGGACCAACTGAACATTTTCAATGTAGGTTTTTAAATGTTAATTTCTACCATTTGTACTAAATAAGTTTTCTATTTAGGTGCTGATGAAGGTGACAGCCTATCACCGAAAATTTCACATTTAGAATAAAGTTCTACACCAAACTGGCTTATACCATCTCTATCTTCTTCTTCTTCAGTGCCTTATCCGGTCCGGATATTGGCGATCATCAAGGCTATCATGGTTTTGTTGACTGCTCTGCGAAACAGCTCCGCTGAGGTCATCCCAAACCATTGTCGGAGATTTTTCAACCACGAGATACGACGGCGTCCCGGTCCTCTTCTGCCAAATACTTTACCCTGCATAACAAGTTGAAGAATTCGATATTTTTCTTCGTTCCGCATCACGTGGCCGAGGTACTCAAGCTTACGTTGTTTAATTAAATTAAGCACTTCTTTTTCTTTTGTCATGCGCTGTAGGACCTCAACGTTGGTGACATGGTCCACATAAGATATTTTTAGTATCCTTCTGTATATCCACATCTCGAAGGCTTCGATTCGTTTTTCAGTGGCTTGCGTCAGTGTCCAGGCTTCAACTCCATATAGTAACACTGGAAGAACGTAGGACCTCACTATCCGCATCTTGGTTCCCAAACTGAGATCACTGCAGCACAGCAAGGATCTCAACTTAATAAATGTAGACCGTGCCATTTCAATTCTGGATCTAATCTCTTGAGCGTAGTCCCATTGAACGTTGAGGGTAGTTCCGAGGTAAGTGAATCTGTCGACTCTCTGGATCTCTTCGCTACCTGCCATTAGTGCCCCGGGATCTAAATTTGTACGGCTGACAACCATGAATTTAGTTTTCTTAATATTAAGGTTCAGTCCGTATGTTACGCTCACAGTTCGCACTCGGTCTAGTAAGGCCTGCAGATCGTTTAGGCTGGTTGCTAGTAACACAGTGTCATCGGCGTAGCGGATAATATTGATGTATTCACCGTTCACTCGGATTCCCATGTCTAGGTTTGTGAGGGCTTCATTAAAAATCTCCTCAGAGTATATATTGAAAAGAGTCGGCGATAGCACACATCCTTGCCTTACTCCTCGCATGATCTTCACTTGGTCGGTCAGTTGGTCTTCGACCTTAACTTGAGCACGCTGGTTCCAGTATAAATTCATGATGATCCGAATGTCCTTCTCATCCAATCCTACTCTTTGTAGTGCGGTGACCATACCATCTCTAGCCGATCCTTAATTTGACGCTTTCCCGAAAGTTGCCTACCAAAGAATTGTATTCTTAGCGTCGTTATATACACTATATATATATATATATATATATATATATATATATATATATATATATATATGTATATATATATATATATATATATATATATATATATATATTTCTTAATAAAATTAATCAAAAAAGTTTTAGCAGTCGACTTTCTACATATTTCATCTCTCAAGTACAAACATGATCTACCTCATATTTAAAGCACTTGTCTGTAGTATTCGTTTAGTTTTCTTGAAAATTCATTGGAGCGTAGAGCAAAAATAAATGTGAAAAGGATTTTATATGTAACAGTATGGAAAACTTTCTAAGCAAACAAGCAAATAAAACCCAATTTCTGTGTTACTTCTAAGGTAGTTATTACATTCCTTTTGAAAACTTTTGAAAGAATTTATTTTCGTCGACTACTTACCGCAAATATTACTTTCGTCGACGGTTTAAAGTAGCTACAACTACATTTAATAAAGTTTGCTGCCAAAGCATATTTCAAAGCACAAAAAAGATTCAATTACTATTAACTAAAATATTTTAATCTTTAACATGAAACTAAATATAGTACTGTATATTTATAGCGAGTGGTTTAAAATTTTCAGGAATCTGTTATCTTCTTCTTCAGGTGCCATCTCCGCTACGGAGGTTGACAATCATCATAGCTATTTTAATTTTTGAGGCAGTAGCTCTAAATAAGTGTTTTGAGCTGCATCTAAACCATTCTCTCAGGTTCTTAAGCCATGAAATTCGTCTTCTTCCGATGCTTCTTCTGCCATCTATCTTTCCTTGCATTATGAGTCGCAGGATGCCATACTTCTCGCCCCGCATCACATGTCTGAGATACTGTAGCTTTCTTTCTTTAATTGTAAGTTCAACTTCCTTCTCTTTACCTATTCTTCTAAGTACTTCATTGTTCGTAACTATTACGTTCATTTTCATAAAATTAGAACGTGCTTTTTCGATTCTGACTTTGATTTCTGCAGTGTAGTCATTATTTTCTGTTATAAGTGTTCCTCGGTAAGTGTACTTTTTTACGCTTTCGATCTGCTGAGCCCCTACTATTAATATTTCGTTAGTATTATGGTTATTTTTACAAATTTTTATAAACTTCGCCTTTTTGATATTGAGCAAGAGTCCGTACTTCCTACTACACATTACTATTTTACTTATGAGTCTTTCCAAATCTTGTAAACTATCGGCTATTATTACTGTAACATCTGCATATCCAACGTTTTTAACTAAGACTCCATTTACTCTTATGCCGAATGTTTCATCTTCCAGAGTTTCTCGAATTACCTCTTCAGAGTAAGCGTTAAATAATAGAGGTAATAGTATGTAGCCTTGCCTGACTCCTCTCCTTATTTCCATTTCTTCAGATGTCTCTTTGTCAATTCGTGCTATTGCTCACCGATTGTAATTAGCAATAGCAGATAACAAAGGTTTGTTATTAGCCTTAAATCTCTTTCATCTAGGTTTTTATTTTTTAGAATTTCCATGAGTCGGTCATGTTTTACTTTATCAAACGCTTTATTGTAGTCTATAAAAGAGACGTAAAGAGGACGGTTAACATCCAAACATCTCTGTGTCAGCACGTTGAAGGAGAATAGTGCCTCTCTGGTACCCATACCATTGCGGAACCCATATTGTGTGTAACTAATATCCAGCTCCAGTTTAGAGTGAATTCTGGCGTGGATAATTTTCAACAGAATTTTCAAGGTATGTGACATTAAGCTTACGGTTCGATAGTCACTGCACTCTTTGGCATTCACTTTTTTTGGCAAACACACAAATGCTGATGTCAACATTTCTCTAGGAACTATTCCCGTAGTACAGATAGCGTTAAGCAGTTCTACTATTATGTCCAGGTTTTTCTCGTTGACCAACTTTAATAGCTCGCTTGGTAATTCATCTGGACCAGCCGATTTATTGGTTTTCATTGATTTTAATGCCTGACTAAATTCTAATTTGGTTATCTCTGGGCGTTTATCTCCCGTTTGGCTATCTACAGATGTACTAGCTTCTCTCTGGTAATGAAATTATTCCTCGATGTACTCTTTCCATCGTCGTAGTTTTTGTCCTGTCTCCAATATAATATTTCCATTTTTGTCGAGCAATATATTCAAGGTTTTTTCTGTTTCGTACTCCGGCTAGTTCTTTGACTTTTTTATGTAGATTAAAGTTGTCATATCTGTTTTGCAACTTTTCTTTTTATTTTTTTTGAAGCTGTTTATAGCGGATCGTATTCATGGTTTTGTTTTTTCTCCTTTTATTCATCAACTCTAGAATTTCCTCGGTCATCCACTCTTTTTTCTTACATTTGGTTTGTGTAAGTACTTTGTTACTTGGCTCCAATATAGAGGTTTTGAAGAATTGCCACTGCTGCTCTACGTTGCAATTATTTCTTAGGTTTCTATCTAGATTTGTGTTGATTTCGTGTTTCAGATTTTCTTTTGTTTTTTCTGACTTAAGTTTCTGTATGTTAAGTTTATTTTTGTTGTGGCTTTTTTGCGTCTTTTTTAGTTGAAGTTGAAACCTAGCAATAAGAAGACTGTGATCAGAGGATACGTCTGCTCCTGGATATGCCTTTACTGCCTGAATTGAGTTTCGATATCTGTGTTTTATTACGATGTAGTCAATTAGTCAATTTGATTTCTGACCATTTTGTTGTCTTTGTCAGCTGGCGATTTCCATGTATAAAGAATCTGTTATAAGAAAGATCTATTAACTAATTATTAACTTTTATTTGGTAATTTTTTGAGTCTTATCAAGTATGTAGGCTTTCGAAACTGGTGTTTTGTAAAGGAATATGTTATTGTGACATTTTGTCTAAAATTGCAGCAGACGATTTATTAAATACGATGCGTATGTAAACATTCCTTCATATCGGTCCACTCAACCACGTATTAAGTATAACCGCAATCTGCGACATTATTACCGATAATTTTTTATGCTAAATTGAGAATGGGGCGGTCCTATGGCCAAGCGAGCCAGTGCGATTACCTCAACTATAAGTAATTTAGTACGTTAAAAGTTCGGATCCCAACATGTGCCAGAACAACAGAAAGTTTGACAAAGTGTAAAATACAAAATGAATTTGAGGTAAACGGATGAAAAATTAAAATACAAAATCGTATACAAGAGTCTTTAACTAAACATGACTATAGAAGAAAAAAATAAAGTTATTGAGATTTTATAAAATCAATATCTTCGACCAAAACCAACACAGCGGAAAGTATGGATGGAAGAAGGAATTCTAGTTATGGTGGAAGGTTAACGCAACGTTAGCGGTAATAAAAACTGCAACAAACTCGACCAACAAATCAAATAAAGATATCAAAGAAGCCAAACCCCTAGGTGTAAACTCGTAAGAAATATAAAGATTAGATGAAAAACACAATACGATCAATCTACATAAAAAAGTGAAAGCTGCAACTCTCCACATATCTCAGAAAACCGGATATATAACGAGCAAATAAAAAAGCCAATAATACTAAAGAAGAGAAAATCTACACCTGAATCGAATAGACAAAAAAAAACCTTTAAGTAGAAAAATAACCTCTCTTAATGACTCAACTAATTTTGTCCACTAAAAGGACAGTTGAAGGTCGCGAAATGGAATTGGTGACATCCTATGCGAGGAAGGTCGAGGGGAAGTCAAATTGAGTTCAGTTCAAATCAAGCATCACTGACAAATTCTCTTCAGTTTTTGTTTTCACATAGTGTGTATTAGCCACGTCGACGATCAAGACGACAAAATTTCGTAAATCAGCTCTAGCAAGTTATCGGCGTCCAAAATACGGCGTTGTAATTGCTGTAAGTAGACTTATTAAAAAGTTCTTTGCGAAACTTTCATTTGTTTTAGGTTTTCTGGGTAGTCCTTTAAAACATTACAGAAAGGTGAACCCAAGGACAAAACTCGTTCCTCGACGTTCTTCGACGGAAAAACCAGCGATCTATGACTGGTGCATGAAACAAAGGCATCAGGTCGAGATGTAAAGGCAAACATGCCTGTATCTTAGTACAAAAATATCAATTTAACTTGAAGTATGACAAGTACGCATATTCTCTACTTTTCGCTTAAATAAATAATCTAAACTAATTTTTCAAGTTGCTGTAGAAGATGTAAGCCGTAAACAAAGTAAGTGTAAATCAACTATACGGACTAGAGCGGAATATAAAAAGACTAAATACATGATCGTCAATAGACACCCAATAATATACAGTGCATTCATAAAGTGTGAAAACAATCTATCATATCATGATTTAATTATTTTCAGAGTTTAAGTTCTGACAGGTTAATTTTTATTTTTGTATTTTAACCTTTTTGAAAAAAAAATAACTTTTACCCCCACTACCTTAGTAGTTGTGACGTCATCGATATTTTTTTTTAAATAGAAAGGGCATATTTTTATCTAAAAAATTAAAAGCACATATTTTTCTGTGTACAACCGTGCCAAGCTCATCACATTCAACTTTAGTATACAGAGTGTAAAGGAAACCAGTGCTCGTATTTCTTAGTATTTAATTCAAAATCTATTTTACAAAGAAAATTATTAAAGAAGTCATTTCATATTAAAGACAAACAAATAACATAATTTAGAAAAATGCTCGAATTGAGCTCTTCGGTCTAATTGATAGTATCCAAGACGTCCAATGTTATAACGTTACTGGTATAATTTGTTGCATTTTAGTACTGTTTCTCTGTTTGAGGTCTACCAAATTGTTAGGTCGGTTTACATATACCTTACTTTCCAAATATCCCCAAATAAAAAAGTCTATGGGATTTAAATCTGGCGACCTAGCAGGCCATTCAATGTGGCCGCGTCGTCCAATCCAACGATTGGGAAAAGTTGCATTATTGCAAAATTTCTTACCACTACAGCATAATGTGAACTTATATAAATATGGTAAAACCAAGTGGTCGGATCTATTTGACCAGGATTATGGATATCTGAAAACGTTGCAGTTAAAAATGGAACTACGTAGGTTTGCAACATCTCTAAATACCTTTCACCCTTCACAGTACAGTCAAAAAATAGGGTCATATAGTGTTTTTCCTAACAATCCTAACCCATACATCTACTTTTTGAAGATATTGGGCATAAACTTCCATTGTCCAATTGGGATTTTCTGTTACCCGATAACAATTTTGAATTCGATATAACAACGAGCTCTATCAACTGTATAAGGAAACACCCCTGTCAGACTTCATTAGAATACAAAGATTGCAATGGGCCGGACATGTGATACGAATGGGAGAGGATAGGCTACCAAAACGAGCACTGAACGCCAGAATGCAGGGAAAGAGACCAGTTGGAAAGCCAAGAAAGCGCTGGGAAGACACAGTAAGCAGCGACGCACAAGCACTTTTAGGAGTCCGTGTATGGAGAAGAGCAGCCACAGACAGACAAGGGTGGAGGCAAAAAATAAAGGAGGCCAAGGCTCATTTTGGGCTGTAGTGCCGTAGAAGAAGAAGATAACAATTTTACCTATTAACGGTACCATGTAAACAAAAAGTGGCCTCGTCAAAAATCTAGATATTACATTCAAATCCATTATCTTGGTTACACAATTTTTGCATATTTTCCCAAAACTCCATGCGTCTATCAAAGTCGTCTTCATTGAGTTCATGTATAAGTTTAATTTTATATGGATGTAAGTTGCCCTTTTTTAGAATTTTATAAACAGCACCACGATAGATCTTATTGTTATTTGATAAAGTAGTATTAAATATTCAAAATATTCTTCAATTTCAAGTAATATATTTAATTGATTCTCGTCGGAAACAGTGGGTCTGCCACTCTTGAGCTTATCTATAACATTGCCAATATCATTAAATTTATTCAATATTTTACTTACCGTCGCTTTAATTATTGGTATTTGATCAGAATATTTTTCATTAGATATCGCATGCTTCCGTTATACTTCTTTTACGATCGCCGTAACCTAAGATCATCAAAATTTCTATTCGCTGTTTTTCTGACAGCATCATCGTAATTTCAAATAATTTCTATTAGGGTAATATTTCTCAAAAAGTTACTAGTGCAGACTTCTTAATCGATGTGACACAACAAATCAATTTAGTATTGACATATCCAAAGGTAACTAGGAACTTACTGTCGGGTTGCTAAGGAATTTGACATGTCTTCACAGCCTACTTCATTTTTGGCTGAGTACTAACTACAGTTGTTACCACTTTATTTTATTGTATTGTTAATCCACAGCCCGTTACAAAACCATTATCATTTGAATAGACTTGGTTATCTTTAATAAATAAACAATCTACCTTCTGTATCGTACAACAATACGCCACTCAATTCGAGCATATGTTTTAATTATTTTATTTGTTTGTCTTTAATATAAAATGACTTCTTTAATAATATTGTCTTTGTAAAATAAATTTTAAATTGAATTTTAAGAAATACGAGCACCAGTTTCGTTTACACTCTGTGAATTGAAGTTTGAATGTGATGAGTTTGGTACGGTTGTAGTCAGAAAAATATGGGCTTTTAATTTTTTAGATATTTTCTATTTAAAAAAATTATCGATGATGTCACATCTGCTAAGATAGTGGGGGTAAACGGTATTTTTTTTCCAAAAGGGTTAAAAAACAAAAATAAAAATCTACCTGTCAGACCTTTAACTCTAAAAATAATTAAGTCATGAGATAATAGAACGTTTCCACACTTTATGAACACACTGTATACTTATCTATTGGTAAACAACCAACAAATGAAGAAAAGTCGAGAGCTATAAATATCTCAGTACTAATGTAAATAACGGATGGTACATTCTTAGGTACATCCTTATTTGATTTACATCACATTACTTTAACACTTTTGCATTAAAACAGAATAGCTTCTGCCCCTATTTTAATCAATTCTATACTGATTCTGCCGCTTCTTTTCTCATACTCATTTAATCATAACAAGCTAATTTTTGTATTTCATTTTAAGACAATAATTTAAATAATATTACATATAGTCCAACAATATTCAGCTGGCTTCTTCTCTTTTTAAAACTTCACACGTTGTCCATACATATAAACTTGTACTTACACAGATATGTACATTAACTTTAGGACATTTTATTAATATTTACATAATTATAATTCACGCAACCATCAACACTTATTAAATTCTATTAGAATCCCTCTTTTTTTTTCGATGATTTTTACACAACTCCCATACTTTTAACAGTATTTTATCGAAGTTTATTTATTATTATTGAAATTTATTCTAAAATCTTTACCCAGTAATTTAGTCGGTGTAATGACGTCATTGATTAAATGCAAATATCTTATTTTTGAATTCTTCACAAGACAATTCCCTTTTTTGCAATAGCAGAATTGTATTATTCACCCATCCTTAATTTAACTTAATAATTAATGAAAAAAATTAATTATCAATCTGATAATTCGTTAAAACTACCTATCTCTTATCTTGAAGGTTTTGTCACTTATAAGTAATTTGTACTCCCTACTACTATATTTATGTATTTCCATGTTTAATTGAACAGTCAAAATTGTACCAATTTGTTCTTATTTTTTACGTGGTAATACTTATTTCTAGGCTTTTTATTGATAATGGTCCGATCGGATTCAAAACGTTCTGAAAATTTATGAACTCATTTTGGATAATTTTTAAAATTTTATACCATTTTATTTAAAAAAGTTTTTACTTCATAGTAAGTTTTTTCAAACTATGGTATACAGCTTACCACTGGGAATTTCCCTTTTTAATAAATAATTAATTAATATTATATTAATATAATATTATAATAAATACTTAACATAAATAATAAATAATATTTATAATAAATATGCGATATTTATATTATAAAGGGTGATTCATTTAGAGGTACTTTTGGTGGGAATTTGATTGGAGATCGTGCGTAAATACTGTCAGTTATGTTTGATATTTCATCATGGAAAGACTTAGCCCAGCACAGCGTCTAGAAATTATTAAGTTGTATTTTGAAAATGGGAGTTCTGTGAGGAAAGTGTTTCGTGCGCTTAGACCAATTTTTGGTCCACATAATCGGCCTACTGAACGTACAATTCGCTTTACGATTAGTAAGTTTGAAACCCAGTTTTCATTATTGGATAACACGTGACGAAATAGACCACATTTAGCACGTCCTAAAGAAAATATAGCGGCGGTAACAGATAGTGTACTCGAAAATAATGAAGAATCGATTCGTCGCCTTTTCAACAGTTTGGCTTGTCATATGCAACAACTTGGCGTATTTTACGTAAGGATCTTGGTTTAAAAGCATACAAAATTCAATTAGTGCAAGAGCTGACGCCGACCGACCTTCTGAGTCGCCACCGTTTCAGTCGATGGGCTTTTGATAAGCTTTCAGAAGATCCACTGTTTTCGAGAAAAATTTTGTTTTCAGATGAGGCCCATTTTTGGCTTAATGGGTACGTTAATAAACAAAATGTCCGTATTTGGGGTGATGAACAACCCAAAGAGGTTCAAGAGTTGCCATTACACCCTGAAAAAACAACTGTTTGATGTGGTTTATGGGCTGGTGGAATCGTTGCTCCATATTTCTTTAAAACAGAGGCCGGCCAGAATGTTACTGTGAATGGAGATCGTTATCGTGCCATGATAACGGACTATTTGGTACCTGAAATTTAAGCTCGTGATCTTGGCGACATTTGGTGCCAACAAGGCCAGTAAAACATAGAGCCAGTGAAAGCATGGCTTTACTGACTGCGAGAACGATTCGGTGAACAAATTATTTCACGCTTTGGACCAGTGAATTGGCTGCCTAGATCCTGTGACATCTTACCTCCAGACTCTTTCTTTTGGGGCAACCTAAAGTCCAAAGTCTACATGAATAAACCAGATACGATTAAGGCATTGGAGGCAATATTAGTCGAGTCATTGGTGAAATACCAATTCGAAATGCTAGAACGACTCATCGAGAATTGGAACTTCAGAATGAACCAACTTAATCTGAGTCATAGCCAACATTTAAAAGAAGTTACCTTTAAGAAGTAATTGTAAAGAATGGTTCTTTTGTATGATAATAAATATTTTCAAATAAAATTTATTTTTTTCATTGTTTTTTTCTTGTTGAAAAAAGTACCTCTAAATGAACCACCCTTTATATGAATACTATTTTGGGGTTAATAGTAAAGGGTAAAACCTTAATACAGTTTAAATTAAAATGTGTATTTACTGGTTGCTATCAATGTAGGATTTTGTATTTTATTTTTCAAGATCGAGATCAATGAGAGACGTCTAACTCGAAATAAACGTTAGACTTTAATTGACAATAATAGGCAAAACGACCTTCTTTGCTAATAAATTATTAATATTTGATATTCTCTAGTTGATTTTATTTTAGTTGGACATTTCCAGTTGACAAGAGTTTACTATTGCATACACTATAAGTGGCTTTTCATCGTATCTAGATCATAAATGCATGTTATCTTTGACATTTTAAAAGCATTTTTAGACACACTTTGCTCTAGCTAAAGAAAAATCCAAAATAACCTCATTAATAATTGATAATAATCGACAGGTGCAAAGTAGACTGCAACACAAGTAGATTATGTACATCAACAATTGTTTATCTGCTAAATAGTGGTTGCCTATACGTTTCACAGAACTGACGGGTAAATTATTAACAAATTTTGTGTTTCTGAGGTGGCGTAGAATGCAAAGCATAATTGGAAAGACATGAACTAAAAATAAAAGTTCTATGTAAAAATAGTCAAGCTAAGCACCGCAATTAAGGCAGGATTAAAATAGTTTGTCATAAGTGGTAACACATAAGATAACAGCTTCGTAAATGTATACTGATGGCCAAAAAAATGCAACATCTAAAAGGACAAATATTCTTACTATTTGATACCATTATAACTTCATTTCCGTCAAAAAATTATTAATAAGTGGCTCTTACTTGATTTTCTATATACTCAGTTACTATATGGGGCATTTATCAAATTAAGTGGTCTATATCATTTTGCGGAATACTTATACCAATTCTTCTTATGGCATGCAACAGATCTTCTAAGTTTTCTGGAGGACGTGGCAATCGGTTAAGTTTTCGACCTACCATATTCCGCACATGTTGGATGGGGGACAAATCAGCTGATCTTGATAGCCACTCCAAAGTCTCTATACCAGATTCTTCTATGAACTCCATAGTTTCACGGGCAATATGAGGTTTTACGTTATTGTATTGAAAGATCGTATTTCGAATAGATTGTTAGTAGGTATGTAAAACTTGTTGCAGTACTTCACCAATATATCGTCAAGCTGTCAGAATGCCGTTAATAAGAACTAGAGGTGATCTGTCTATATTTCGTCTCTCACCTTAAAAACGTCTTACCCTTATGCTTCCATTAAAGCTAACCAAACTAAACCTGTATTTATCGCTGAAGGGTGCCAGTTTCCGTCCACCTCATTTCTTGCAACGCTAAAACATCTACTTTGTACGTGTTCACTATATCTAGTAAAGTTGTGAGTGATCCAGTTTGGTACAAGGTTTGGGTATTTCATGTTCCTATCCTCAATTCCCTGTTTATTTTGCTAAGTCGTTGTCGTGAGTTCCGACCAGCTAATAGTTTCTGAGGTTCCGTAACATATACTTATTTACAGAAAGAGGTTGTCAACCTCTAGTCCATCCAGCCTTTGGAACCAGAGACTCTTCTTTTGGGGTTGCCATACCGTCGTCTGTCTTGATTCGCGGTTGCTATTTGTTCACCTACCCACCAGTCATGGGACCGGTTAGGACGTTCCCTTATCCACCACCTGGGGATACGTCCGATGGGAAATAGACAACTCCACACGAAATGGTGTTTCTCTCTTAGTTGCAAAAAAGGTCAACTACTCTGTAATAAAATCTACTCCTTATTCTGATAGAATCGTATCATTGCAACTTCAGTCTAAGAAATGTATAGTAAATTTTATTCAAGTTTATGCTCTGACGGCAGATAAATATTAAGACGAAATTAAACAATTTTACCATGATTTGAAACAAGTCTTAAATTTAATGAAGAAACATAACACTATAATAGTAATGGGCTACTTCAATGCCAAAGTTGGCCAGGGAAGAGTAGATGGATATGTGGGTGAATATGGTCTAGGAAATAGAAATGAAGGTGGTGACCATTTAATACAATTCTGCCAGACGAAAAAAATTGTATTAGCTAATACACTTTTTAAACTACCACAAAGAAGATTGTATATATAAAAATCTCCTATAGATACAATGAATAAAATATTCCGAAATCAAATTGACTTTGTCAAGTCCAGTCCATCGTGTTGGGGATCTTGCGGCTTTGCTTGTTTGCCTGTGGTCTCTATTCAAGCAATTTGTGTGTTCTCCTGGCGTCTTTCATTGTTGCAACATGTTTTGCGCATCTTCATTTTTACCTTCTAATACATTTGATAATAGCTTTTACTTCGGTTCATCTATGAACTTCCTCTTTTCTTAGGCTATTTCTCAAGCTTATTTCAAGCATTATTATCTACACTTTACGTTATGTCCTTCTCAATTTTTTTGCTGATGTTTTTGTGAGAGTTAAGGTTTCTCTTCTATATGTGGGGATTGGTGGAACGCAATGGTTAAAAGCTTTTCTTTTTAAATTGATTGGGACATTTGTTTTAAACATGTTTCTCCCATTTCTTTGAATGCAGCTCAACCTAAACTTACCCTTCAGAGTAGCTCACATTTCTGGTTGTCCTGCGTTAATCTAATTTGGTAGCACAAATACACATATCTTTCCACAACCTAAGGCTGACTTCTTCTTTTAATATTGACAACCAGAGCCTAGTAATGGGTCTGCTATACATTTTTCTTCATTAATTAAAATAAGGACTGATTTTTTAATATTTTTGTCTTTTTACTGACTGTTTCTTCAATGAATATTAATGCATCTTTTGATTGTACTCTTTGTTTATTTTTGTAGGCATGTTTGCATATCTGGGAACTAATAAAGTCTTTGTTTTTGATGCTTGATTTATGCTCATTCATCCTCACTTAGTGATCTTGACTTTTTTCCCACATAAAAAATGTTGCTTTTACAGGGTATTTTATAAACCTTTAATCTCTCCTGTATGTTGTTTGATATTGCACACAGTAGATCTCAGTGTGTTCATATATACAATGTTTAACTAATAGACATTTTTAAAAATTATGATACAATAAGTATCATTTAATGAACAGAAAATTGGTATACCATTTGTACTGACCTACTTTAAAAAACATTTTCTCTAATTCCGGTAAAATGTAGTTAAAATTAAGAGAGAAAAAAGAATAGAACATACTGTGTCTACAAAGAACATAGCATTTATCGTGATATCAAAGATGCCTCTTTGATGTAAACAAGCTATCGTTTACGACAAGCAAATACGTAGCAGCCAAAATCTAATTGACAAAAACCAAAACTAACAAATGTTCAAAAGAAGTTCTGGAGGTCTGAGCAAAATAGAGAAGTAAATAAAAAGTTTTAATTCAAAAAGAAGAATTTATCGACATATTGAAATTTCTAATAATATTTTATATATTTTTTTATTAAATATTTGCCAAACACAATTATGTTTGGACACAACTGTTTTTAGCTCGTATCTTAACTCAATTTTTGGGCAGATACAGTGGTGAAACATTTGTGTAATAAAAATTGAGACATAAATAAAATAATTATAAAGAGGGTTATACACAAATAAGGAAAGTGGTAAAAACAGAAAACGAAGGATAAGGAAATAAAATCCTATATATGGTGATAAAAACTGGTGTCGCTAACAAATACCATAAATAAAAACCGGTTTAAAAGTCAGTGAAAATATTCAAAACAATATTATGGCTGGTGCATTATTGCAGAAAAATAAAGACTAGTAATTAGAAGGAAAGGTAGTCTAAAACAAAAGTTTTATTTAAAAATTATTTATAAAGGATAGATAATAAAAAATACCCTTTTGGGCTACATCACAGAACGTTTTCGCACTAAAATGTCCATTGTCAGTGTAAAATTACCAGGTTTACATGAGTTAAGTCACTAAATATCTGTGTAAAAACCCTTAAAAAGTTACAAACTTTGTTTTGTATTACATTGTTGTTAAAAATATATTGTGATGTTTTTTGTGAAAGAATTTAACAGATATCCTGTATGGCAACGTTAGACTCCCAATAGGAGTTGTTGCTGACCCTCAGACCTTGTCTTGAGACTTGACTCTCTCTTGAAATTAAATTCTCTTGAATTATTAGATATAAAAGCAAACTGCCCTTCTTGTTTTTGCTCTGTATTTCCGAGTATAATGTACTTTGACTTTTCCAGGTTTATTTCTAGGTAAAAATATTTTGCGTCCGTTTTTAATCGTTTTATAATATTTTGTGTCTTTTCTTGTTTTTGTTAGAATAGTAAGATAATCAGCGAAGGCCAGATATTGATGTCCATTGTTGAAGACGGATCCAAGGTGGAAGACGGATTATAAACGAAACCTAGAACAACTTAAAATACCAAATTGTAAAAATAAAGGAGCAAAAAGGAAAGAATACAAAGGAATAAACCAAGCCACAAAACTCAAATATTTGGGTGTGCAGCGGAAGATAGGACAAAGAAGTACTCTTTTTAGTAAACCAAGCTTTCGCAAATCTTTATTTGCATCATCAGGGTGCTACAATAAACAAAATTAGTACAAAATACAGAAAAGGAATTATTTTGCATCTTACACTAATTGAGGTTGGTTGTCGTGATGTTTATCAAATGAAATGAGCAACTCATTTGACCCCTACAAATGATGGTGAAAACTATCCAAAATTGTTTTTTAAAAAACGTTCTTTAACAAGTACATATTTAAAACACTTTAAAACACATATACATGAACATTTAAATAAAATTATGTTAAAATAATTACAGAACATGTCATAAAATAAAATTTAGGTTATAAACATTCTTATCAGAAACAAAGAATTGGTTGTGAATTCGTTACTGCCAACTTAAAACGATAGAACGTTAGATCTTAATGATAACAATGTAAAGGTAATAGTATACCTGATAGACGCTGAACTTGAAACAGAAAAGGTAAAAAGACTTATTTTAGAAGAAGTAGTAGAGGTATTGTATATCTCATATATAATTAAACTTATATTGTTGATGATGAATTGTCTGTATTAGTAGATTCATGTTTATCCAAAGTTAACAATAATGAATATAAGTTGCTTAAATTATTGGTATCTGTCTTTTTGTTAATAGTTTCTTTTTCTTGAAAAATGAAAGCCATCTCGAGAAACAATCTTTTTAAATAATTGGTCTCCGTGGATAGGATTTTCACATTTGGAAAATCGAAAGAGTGCCCTGTTGTGTTAGCATGTGTGGCTAGAGAACATCTATCAGGGTGTAACCTAATGTCACTCTTGTGAAGAGTCAAGCGGCTAGAAACTTTTTGGGAGGTGTGACCTATATAAGAACCTTCACAGCCCAAACAATTAAGTTTGTAGACAACATCACTTTTATCTAAGTTTGGTACTTTATCTTTCAATGACTTGTACAAAGATCCCACAACTAGAGTGCTTTTATAAGCAATTTTTACATTTGGTAGGTATTGAGCAAAAATTCCGGTCAATTTGGGAGAGACGTCCTTAATAAATGGAAGTGATACAAAAGATATATTAGAAATATTGTTAGTCTGTGAGTGGGAATCAGAGCTAACTTTCATAGCACCTGTATTTTGGGGAGGGTTTACTTGTGTGTTGAGTATGACAGAGGATGTGTTAAAGATGATTTTCCTAAGTAAGGATTCGGGGTAAGAATTATCTAGGAACAACTGTAAAAGGATGTTGAGATTCTTCTCTCTAAAAACAGGGTCAGCTAGTTTACGAACTCGTGTAGTCATTTGTTTGACTAGATTAATTTTCATGCTTGACTTGTGGTAAGAGTGGTAGTTGAGATATCTTCCAGAGTTACACTTTTTTCTATACCAATCAATTGTAATGATGTTATCCAGTTCTCTAATAAACATTGTGTCGAGAAAAGGAACAGATTGGTTTTGATCCTCTTTTTCAAGAGTAAATTGAATGTGGGGGTCATAGCTATTGAAAATGTCTAAGAGCTCAAATTCTAAACCTTGTGGGCACGACATAATAATGTCATCAACATACTTTTTAATAAAAGGAACATTGAAAGGAACAACCTGAAGAATAATATCCAACAGATCATCCATTACATATGTAGCTAGAATTGGAGAGATACTGGCTTCCATAGGAGTGCCAAAGGTTTGTTTATAATATTTGTTATTGAAAGAGAAGCAAGTGGAATTAAACAAGAACTCTATCATCTAAATAAACATATCGTAATCGATGCTACATACTTGTGAAATTTTATTCCAGTGTTTATGAATAGATCGGAGAACGGCATTTAAGTAAACATTACTGAAGAGGAAGACCACATCTAGACTAACGAGAACATAATTATGTGGTAATACAGTTCTGTTAAATAACTCAACAACTTGAAAAGAATCTCTGATGTAGTAATCATTATTTGAATCATAAGCTTTGGTCAAAATATTGGTGAGAAAGCCTGCAATATGTTCAGTTGGTGAGCCTATGGAGGAAACTATAGGTCTCATAGTTAAGCTAGGTTTATGGATTTTAGGGAGGGTGTAGAATTTTGCAACAACACTTTTATAGGATGAGAGTCTCTTTTTTGTGTTCAAATCAATTTGTTTCTGTTGCCAAAGGCGTTTTATTATGGCATTAGATTTATTTTGAATATTACTAGTTGGGTCACTAGGGAGGGTTATGTAGGATGAACCCTGATCAAGAATCTCTTGAGAAAGTTTAAAGTAATCATCTTTCAACATTATTACGGTAACATTACCTTTGTCGGATTGAGTCACTACTAACTCAGGGTGAGATTTGAGGAAGCGTTTAGTTTCTTCAAACAGATTTTGTAGGAGAGAAGGGGAACTCCTACGTTTAAACGAGTTATTAGTGATTATGTTAATCGATCTAGCAATTGCAATATTTCTACAATCAGGATCCGGAATAAATGATGATATAAAATCAATATCTGATAAAAGCGGTTTAATAGGAGAATCAATACTTAACCGTGGTTCAATGCTAAACTTAGGACCTAACGAGAGAAACTTAATAACGTTTGATGGAATTTCAACTCGGGAGATATTTTTTATCCAAGCATCCTTAGTAATAAGTTGGTTGTTCAACATAGTAGATTTTAAATTGTTGAATTTATTAATATTACTATTTTTTATCTTATGAAAAGAAAAATTATAGTGTTTCATTTGTTTCTGAATAAAATTATTACAAATATGTTCACTAGTACTACTAATTATATTTGACTTAAGGGTATTTAATTTATTCTCTAATGATTTTATTAGTTTATGATTAATGTTTATTTTAATAGTTAAAAGTTTATACCCTAATTTGTTAATAAAAGTTCTCGTAAGATGGGTGTGAGTATCTTGCCTGTAAATTAAATTTTCAATTGGGACAGCACAATGTGAAATGTATTTCGGAAGTATTCCAGATTTCTTACATTTTAACAGGAAAATTCTTCTATTTCTTTCTTTGGATAATTTTAGACTCGTCTTCGACCATCCTTTGAGGAATCCAACGGCTGCAGTTCCATATGTAGCGTAGATGTTCTCGTAAAATAGTAGATGTTCTCGTTTATCGCTTTTTCAGTCTATATATATATATATATATATTTATATATATATATATATATATATATATATATATATATATATACATATATATATATATATATATATATATATATATATATATATATATATATATATATTATTGTGATATTTAAAGTCTTGGTGCGCCAAGCAATAATTAGCTAATTAATTTTTTTTGATTAATTAAAAATTATTTAAATGATATGATTATGACTCTATCACAATTTTTAATTCTTTTATCTCAGGGTTAAATTCGTGCTTCAATATCTATGCTATTACATGTGAAAGGTAAGGTCCAAAGAATACCGGAATAATAAAAAACACATATGATCTAACACTATATATTGAAATAAAAATAATGAAATAATTCACACTCAAAAGTTTTCAATAAACAAATCTCATATAATGATTCTCAAAATTTTGTTCTACGTACGTGAACAATTCAAAATTAATGGTAAAACAATATTAATTGAAATCTCAAAATCCCAAACTATTCTAACTCTCCTAATCAAAATATTTATATCCTTTCTAAATTAAGTGTAAAAATTGTGTTATCAATAAAAAGAAAAACTGCAGACAACAAAAATATCTCTCTCTGATGATGAGTGGTCCAAATCCTTGTTCCTTGTAGACTATATTATCTCCTCTCAACCGCTCCCTATGTAATCAGCAATCTTACAACAGATTGTTGCAAGTATATCGTCCTTAATGATCTCCTTCAAAAGCACAAATCATTCAAATTATGATAGCCTTTCTCCTCTCGATAAACTGAATCTCTCGTTGGCCCGAGTGAAAAATGACTCTTGGAATATCTTCTCTTTACGATAAACTGAATCTCTCGTTGGCTAACATTCAACACTACTGCTTGCTACATTTCGGGAACCGCCAGAGAACAATCACTGTTCGTCTTACAGACTTGGAAAACCTACTGATTATCTTTTTTCTCTCCTAAATCTAGCCAAACTCTCACTCCTACATACCTATCCCACCTTTTTTTAATCTCCGCCAATCAAAACTCGTCACAATTACCCCATTTTTTCATTTCGATAACAAACAAATTTTTACCTATAATTATAAATTTCCTAAAACTTATTTACTAATAATATTTTTCTATAATTCTTAAAAACTAACAAAAACCTCTTTCTAAAATCCCTTCTATTGTCTTTAATCACTGCATTAATGTATTTGGAAAACCCGGGTTCAATTGTCTTTGGATTTCACTTAAAATTATGCGGGTCACTCAAGTATAACAAAGAAATAATTTATGTATAGCTTACATTTTGTTTAGTACAGGTAATCCAAGAATTTAAAAACTTTCCTTCTTCGAAATGTTTGTTGGTTATTCTTTCTGAATTATTTTAATGTTTTTTTAACTTTGAAATATTTTAAACAAACCAATATTTTTCTCGATTTTACATATCATAACAAATCCCCGCCATTTGATCTGCCGAAAACTCTTTGTTAAATTTTAAAAATGACAAAAGTTTTCTAGGATCAAATTATTTCACTATGTTATTAAAATCTACTTATGATACTGATAAATGTCGTGAATGTTAAAATACCCCGTATATTGCCTGTCTTTATACGGGATTGGATATAATTTCGTTTTAAATTTTTCCAAGTATTTTCCCTTAAAAGAAAGTTCATAATTTTTAGCCACTCGGTTTACTTCATTAACAAGATCTCCATGGTTTCCTAAAATCTTCTCTATTTTCTTTCCCATGTTTTCTCCACAATTTATTTTTCTTTCATCCTCCTTTTGTTCACATGTGTTCACTGTCCATAATACTTCTTCACAAAATTCTGGATTCTCGTCCATCAGTGCCATTTTTTCTTCTGTTTTCTTTTTATCCTCTAATTCCCTTTGGTATTCCGAGCACCATGTTTCTATTCCTTTCATTTCTCTGATGATACTTTCTTTTTCTTCCTGCTTCCATTCTGTTTTATCGTCGGTTGTCAACAATTCTTCTGTACCTTCTATTTCCTGTTTTTCTCTGGTCTCCATCTTATTTTCCTGCTTTCTTTTCGAACTCTTCTTCTTTTACTTCCTTCTCTTTTTCTCTTCTGTTAGATCTTGTTCTTGTACTTTCGGTTTATCCTCTACAGTCATATCGATTTCTTTGCGTTTTTCCTGTGCATTGATCCTTCCAGAATTTGTTTTCCTATCTGTTTGCTTTTCTTCTCCTGTGTTGTCTGGTTCTGCTCTGATTTCCAGTTTATTTTCCGAAAAATTTATGGTGATATCTTTTTTCCTCAATTCATCAATTCCCGCTATCATATCATGATTTAAATCTTCAATCACCACACATTTCATAATATGGAATTTGTTTCCCACTCTTATCTGTACTCCCATACCTTCGTTTACTGTCGTCAAATTTTTATTGTTTGCACCCACTAAATCAACCCTAGGAATCTTATACACAAATCTGTCCAAATTTAATTCTTTTACTAGTTTTTTATTGATTAGCGATATCTCCGAGCCAGAATCAATCACAATTTTAATCGCTTTATGTTTTATAAATGCATCTAAAATAATAGATTATAATTAGAAATTTGTCTTTCGTTTCCTATTGCTACATGATTCATCTCCCTTCTATTTTGTTGTTGGAAGCTCTGGTTATTTCTATCGTCCCTTTGTTCGTTAGTATTCCTATTCGGAGGATTTTGTGCATCTCTATTCCTGTTGTGATTTCATTTGTTCTATTTTGTGTATCATTCCGGTTATCGTAATTTTGTTGTCTATTGTAATTATTGTAATTTCTCGGCCTATATTCGTTTGTTGATCTGGGATGTCGGTTTCTCTGGTCATAATTTGATGAATACCTTCTTTCCGGTCCATTATATTGGTCATGTTGTCTTCTATTTCTCATTTCTTTTCTTTTCGCTTCTTTTAATTGAAGGAATTGGCACAAACTATCAACATCTTGATAGTTTCTCAAAATCACGTGATCTTCCAACGTTTCCTCAAAATGTCTGCTGATCATTTCTACCAGCTGTTCGGTAGAATATTTGTATTCTAGATATTTTGAATTGTTATATATCTGCAAAGCATATCTTTCTTCAGATATTCCCATTTTTTCGTGATATTTTCCATTCTGTAGCTCTTGGTTGATTTCTCTCTGTTTATTTTTCCCCCAGAAATAGTTGAGAAATTTATTTTCAAAATCTGTCCAATTTTCAAACTCATCTTCCTTGCTTTCATACCATAACGCTGCTCCTTCTTTCAAATGGTTTCTAATTGTTTCTTTGCAATCGTCAAAATATCTAGTATGTTGTAATTTGGTTTTCAAATTTTTAACAAACGGTACTGGGTGTGTTTTCCGAATATCCCCGCCAAATTGTATTTTCGCCTCACTTGTTCCATGGATGATAACTTCTCTCCTGTCTCCCGTCTCTCGTTGTTTTCTGATATCCTCAATTTGTTTTTCTATTTCTTTCTTGTCTTCAATCATTACATTTTCAAGTTTGCTTTCTAATTCCTCCAAATTATCTTTAATTCTCATTTCTTGTTCTTTCATATCATTTTTAATTTCATTAATCTCTTCTATTTGTTGTATCAGTTCTTTCTTTATCCCCTCAACACATCCTCTAATTTCCTGTTCATAGTTTTCCAGACGCTGCTCTATATTGCTCATTGTTTGTTTTGTTTCCCGTTGGTTTTCTTCCATTTTTAGTGATGTTTCTTGTTGATTTCTATCCATTTTATCCATTTTTTGTGACTGGAGTTGCATTAGTTGTAATATTTTATCTATTCCTGATGGTTCTTTTCTCTCATCGACTATTGTAACATTTCCTTCATTATCCGATCCTTCTTCCAAAATTGTTTTATCTTCTCTGTTATCCTCCTTCCTTTCCTGCATTTTGCTTTGACTCCTTGTGGTCGACATGTTGTTTCTTTTCGTTACTGTTTTTGTCCCCGCCAAATGTGAAATTTTACAACACTCTATATGTTTCAGAACACGACAATATTTCTCCCCAAATGTATTAAATTTTCACGACAAATATCAAATATGCAATCAGTAAAATTCAAATAATTCAAAATAAATATCAAATGTACGATTGGTAAAGAAAATAAAATCAAATAATTCAATAGCAGTAAGTATCCACTAACTACGATCAATCAATAAATCAAATTTATATTCCCTGGAAAAATTGTCAAAATACTTTCAAATTCAAATTCCCTCAATGTTATATGTTTTTATCTCTGGATCACCTGTACTTATTCCAGATCTCTTTTCCTTCCTTCAAATGTAAAGCTGCGATATTTTCAAGCCCCACGTTGGGCGCCAGTTATTGTGATATTTAAAGTCTTGGTGCGCCAAGCAATAATTAGCTAATTAATTTTTTTTGATTAATTAAAAATTATTTAAATGATATGATTATGACTCTATCACAATTTTTAATTCTTTTATATCAGGGTTAAATTCGTGCTTCAATATCTATGCTATTACATGTGAAAGGTAAGGTCCAAAGAATACCGGAATAATAAAAAACACATATGATCTAACACTATATATTGAAATAAAAATAATGAAATAATTCACACTCAAAAGTTTTCAATAAACAAATCTCATATAATGATTCTCAAAATTTTGTTCTACGTACGTGAACAATTCAAAATTAATGGTAAAACAATATTAATTGAAATCTCAAAATCCCAAACTATTCTAACTCTCCTAATCAAAATATTTATATCCTTTCTAAATTAAGTGTAAAAATTGTGTTATCAATAAAAAGAAAAACTGCAGACAACAAAAATATCTCTCTCTGATGATGAGTGGTCCAAATCCTTGTTCCTTGTAGACTATATTATCTCCTCTCAACCGCTCCCTATGTAATCAGCAATCTTACAACAGATTGTTGCAAGTATATCGTCCTTAATGATCTCCTTCAAAAGCACAAATCATTCAAATTATGATAGCCTTTCTCCTCTCGATAAACTGAATCTCTCGTTGGCCCGAGTGAAAAATGACTCTTGGAATATCTTCTCTTTACGATAAACTGAATCTCTCGTTGGCTAACATTCAACACTACTGCTTGCTACATTTCGGGAACCGCCAGAGAACAATCACTGTTCGTCTTACAGACTTGGAAAACCTACTGATTATCTTTTTTCTCTCCTAAATCTAGCCAAACTCTCACTCCTACATACCTATCCCACCTTTTTTCAATCTCCGCCAATCAAAACTCGTCACAATTACCCCATTTTTTCATTTCGATAACAAACAAATTTTTACCTATAATTATAAATTTCCTAAAACTTATTTACTAATAATATTTTTCTATAATTCTTAAAAACTAACAAAAACCTCTTTCTAAAATCCCTTCTATTGTCTTTAATCACTGCATTAATGTATTTGGAAAACCCGGGTTCAATTGTCTTTGGATTTCACTTAAAATTATGCGGGTCACTCAAGTATAACAAAGAAATAATTTATGTATAGCTTACATTTTGTTTAGTACAGGTAATCCAAGAATTTAAAAACTTTCCTTCTTCGAAATGTTTGTTGGTTATTCTTTCTGAATTATTTTAATGTTTTTTTAACTTTGAAATATTTTAAACAAACCAATATTTTTCTCGATTTTACATATCATAACAAAATATATATATATATATATATATATATATATATATATATATATATATATATATATATATATATATATATATATATATATATGTTGTTATGCTATGTAAAATTGAGAATAATATTGGTTTGATTTTTAAAATATTTAAAAATACAAAATATAAGTCAAATACTTCACCTAATAAACTATAAAAGATATTTCGAAGAAATGAAAGTCCATTATCTTTGGATTACCTGTAGTAAACAAAATTTAAAGATATGCATAAATTATTTTCTTTGTAAAATATATTTGAGTGAACGTAGTGAAATAATGGAACAATGGGAGAGTGGATTTTCCAAATAGACTTGTACGCGGATACGGTAAATAAGACAATAGAATCGAGATATTTAAAATGTATAATTCTCCGTTAGTTTTTAAGAATTTGTAGAACCAATTAGCATGTTAATAGTATTTAGGAAATTTATAATTGTAGGTAAAATTGTTTGTTTGTTATCTAAATTGTTGATGGCGATACGTATGACGAACTGTGATTGGAGGAGATAAAAAAAGGTGGGATAGCTATGTACGGATGAGAGTTTAGCTAGATTTTTGAGGGAGAAAAGATAATCAGTTGTTTTCCAAGGGTGCAAGGCGAACAGTCGTTGTTCTTTGGCGGTTCCCAAGTGATAGTAAGCATTAGAAGTGAATGTTTGTGAGTTTTCGTGGACTAAGTTTATCCTGACGGAAGCTGATCCAGTAAAATATTGTAAGTCATACTTTTCTACTTATATATTCCAAGAGTCACTGTTCAGGCCGGAACGAGAGATTCAGTTTATCGAGAGGAGAAGAGGCTAGCGTCTTTTGAACGATACGTGCATCTGAAGGAGATCATTGAAGACGAGAGGCTCGTAATAATTTGTTGTAAGATTGCTGATTACCTAGGGAACTGCGAAGAATAGATAGTGTAGGCTACAAGGAACAAGGATTTGGACAACTCATCTTCAGAGAGATAGTTTTTTTTTTCATTCGTCAGTTTTTCTTTATCAACAAAGTTTTTTTTTAATTGCTTCGGAAAAGATAGAAATATTTATCAGGAGATATAGAACAACAATTTTAATTTGAAATTTTAATTTATATAGTATATAACATTAATTTTTGAAGGTTCACGTACGTAGAACAAAATTTTGATAATCATTGTATGAGATATTTTTTGTTTAAGATATTTGAGTGTGAATTTTATTTCAATATATAATTTTGTATCATATATGACTATTATTCCGATATTCCTTAGACCTTACCTATTATATGCAAAGCATAGATATTGAAGCACGAATATAACCCTGAGAGAAGAGAATTAAATAGTGTGATAAAATCATAATTGCATCATTTAAATAAGTTTAATTAATTAATTAATTAGCTAATTAATTGTTTGGCGCACCTCTGACTTTTAATATCACATTAATATATATATATATATATATATATATATATATATATATATATATATATTGTTATGATGTGTTTTTTGTTTGAATGATGAGCAATGAGTATTTTTAATAATATATAGGGTTTTTATCGCGGTTCTCAAAGAATTAGCTTGTAAGTACTTTTTTAAATTATCTTTATTATAACTATTATGAAACACACATATATATCTAACCTAGTCAATGTAAATTTAAAATAAACTATCTTTAAACTGATATTCTTATAAAACTAATTAAATTCTATAGACAATCTAAAATTTAAACAAACTATCTTCAAAATTGAAATTGTTATGACACTAACTAAATTATATTAACAAAATTTTGTACCTTTCTTTCACTGAATGCCTAAATGAACTGTTTTCCACTATATAGACTCTAATCACCACTGAATGTCTTCGTACTTCGGTTATCCTTGTTTTTGTGAAATTACTTTTTCCAATTATCAGCTTCTACCAATTTAAGATATAGTTTTCTTCACCAGCATTTATACACCACCAGCAAACACCATTTATATTTATTCTTCTTTTTAATATACCAATATCCAATTATTATAAGTTGATTTATACTAATCTCCAATCATAATATAATTTTAATTCCTTCCAATGTCCATCCAATATTCTTCTAATATACTTTTATAATCTTCAATAATTATTTGTGTATAATTATAAATGTGCATTAAATATGTGCATAATTTTTAATCTTCATTTAACTCACAATATTAAACAATTGGACTATTTGTACTTGATTCACTGACTCCAACTAACTTTCATAATAAACTGGCCTGACTTCTGACTAAAAACTTAAAAACTGCCATCTTGAATCCAAATCACGGGTATTTATATCCTTTTGGATATTCCAGAACCATCTGGTAAGAGATCATGTTCCAATTTGTTCCATTACTTCCATATAGATGTTCTCGAAAAAAATATCTGTTCGATCCACCGCCATAATCATTATTTCGAGAATGTTCGACTGTAAACAATGGTCACACTCTACACTCTGGATAATTCGTTAATGTTCCATTGATAATTTTGTTGACATTTAGGCTTTTCAGATCAGAATAAACATTTAAATTAGTAACTAACACTCTAATTTAATAAAATACACATTTCAAACAATATATTATTATAACCCCACTTTATATTCGTAAATATTCTTAAACGTCACTTCAGAGTATAAATATCTGTCTATCACTCACTGTATAGTTGGTTGCCTAGGCACATGGCTCACTTAAATCTATTTACAACATTAAAATTACTAAAATACAACTTTTTACAATTATTATATGCTAATTTATTAAAAATGCCCTCACATAAATATATTTTTATTAAATTCTCTAATATATAACTTCTTAAAATAATCAAATACTTTTTTATATCTAATATTATGTAGTATATAACTTATAAATTATTTTCTATAAACCCCAATTGTCACAATATATATATATATATATATATATATATATATATATATATATATATATATATATATATATATATATATATATATATATATATATATATATATATGTATATACATATATATATATATATATATATATATATATATATATATATATATATATGTATATTTATAAATATTTTTATTTATTTACAAATGTCGACTTTTATTTTTTTTTTTTGTTTCTTTCGTTCTTTCGTCATACTGAATAGATTTCTTGCAGCAGTTATTAAAAAAATAAATTATTCTTGTGTCACATCAGATAATAGCTAAATTTAATTAACTGCGAAAGACGTTCTCAAATATTAAGTAAAGCACGTTTCACCCCTTAAACAATATTGATCAGCTTTTATTTGCAAGTTGTAGCGAGATGGATTCAGTGCGGTTCCACTAATACCGCTGAGGAATTTCAATGTAAAATGTAATTTATGTGCATTTAGAAAATCCTACACATAAAACATAATAAAACGATTGTTTCATGTTGATATAAAATGTGATATCTGATATTTAGTAATTTCAAATGAAAAATAAACTGAAACTCCATTATGATACCAAATATTAAATTACGTACAGAGAAAAAAGTAGTTTATTTATTTTATTATTTATTTAAATTTAATTTTATTGACTTTTGTGATCACCCAAATATAAAAAAACCGGGAAGTGCTACCATTTAAAGGGGTTCGTTTTTGAGAAAAGGATGAATTTGTCATTTGGCTAAATTCGATGCAGTTTTCGTACATATACAGGGTGTCCCGGAAAATAGTGCGTTCCTTAACGATATGTGCAGATTGCAGCATTTAAAACAAAAAAGTCTTATAACATTTTTTTATGAAGTTAACCATTTTCAAAAAAAAAATTATTAATTTTAATCCATTTGATTATTGATCGCAGAAAAGGAAATACAGCCGGCAACGTTGCGTTCCTTGTTATTCTTCGTTAATTACTGTAAATCAGCTATCATGAATCATCGATCGTTAGGCATAATATGTATTGATACTGATAACAGTGATAGAGAAAAAGCATGTATTTGTTTTTATTAAATATTTAATAATTAAAGTTTGAATACTGTTTTTACTTACATGGAAAATTATTGTTACAATAAATGTTCGAAATGGCCACCATTTGCACAGATACACGCGTTTATTCGACGAATCCAATTATTCTTAATATTATAAGTATGTAAATTATGTCTGATTATTTCAGCAGCATCAAAAATTCGTTGTCGCAATTAAGCTTCTGTTTTAATTTTATCCTGGTTGTCGTAAACTAATGATTTTAGATGTCCCCAAAAATAAAAGTTCATAACATTGCATTCTGGTGTTCTAAGCGGCCACAGAACGTGTCCATTTCTACCGATCCAACGACGAGGAAAAGTGATGTCGAGGAAATATATCTAACGGAAATATATCTATATATAACGGAACGTCTTCAAGAAGTATCGGTAAAACATGCTGCAAAAAATTTAAATAGGATTCTCCATTCAATCTTCTGGGAAGTTTGTACTGTCCAATCAGACGATTACCAATAATCCCAGCCCATAAATTTATACTAAATTGTTTTTAAAAATTTGTCCTACGTATAGCATACGGGTTTTCATCACTCCACACGTGACAATTGTGAAAATTAAACACACCATTTCTCGTAAAACCAGCTTTATCTGCACACAGCACTTTGCACGGGAATTCGGGTTCTCTGGCGATTTTATTTTGAAACCATCTACAAAATCCTAATCTTCGAGGTAAATCGCCTTGGTGTAAATCTTGCACTCGTTGGTAATGGTAAGGATGTAACAGTTGTTCCGTAAATGTCTTGTGAACAATGTTTTTTGAAATGCCAATCACTCTAGCCACAGATCGAGTACTTACTCTTGGATTATTACTGACTATATCCAAATCTTCTGCATTTAGTCTACGGTTACTTCGTGTTCTACTGCTAGTTTTTTTAGGTATCACACAACCCGTCTCTAATAACCTTTGGGACACGTTCACAAAACTTCGGGCATTAGGATGTCGTCGTTCGGGATAGCGTTCAACATAAAGTCTAACAGCCCTTTTACTGTCACAGTGGGCTTCACCGTATGTAATTAACATATCGTGATACTCGCGAATCTAAAACATGACAATACTATTTATTCTTGAGCTACGGGTAATTACAACTGTTTACAAATAATGTACCTTTTCTGTATCAAAATAAATTAAACTATCGCATTCTGCCCATACCTTTTGGAGCGCAACGTTGCCGGATGTATTTGCTTTTCTGTGGACACTAATCAAATGGATTAAATTTAATATATATATTTTTTTGAAAACGGTTGACTTTATAAAAAAATATTATAAGACTTTTTTGTTTTAAATGCTACACTCAGCCCATACCTTTAAGGAACGCACTATTTTCCGGAACACCCTGTATATCTACAAAAAAGTTATTGATAATTAAATTTGCTATCGAAATACTACCATTTAAAGTCAAAAATATTGTTTTTACGAAAATATTCAAAAAAGGAAGCAAAAAAACAGGTACACACGCGATTGCCCCATTACTTTTTTCCCAGGGGGTACAGGTATGGGCATTGATTTACAGAAAAAAACCATTTTTTGTCCATTTTCGCTATTTTTTCGCAAACAGTGTTCTATAACATTTTTCTACGCAGTATTAGGTATACGCAGTGGAACATTTATTAAAAAGGAAAATTAATTAACTTTAAAACCGTGTATAACAGAATGTTTTAGAACTAAGTTTAACCCTTATTAAGACAACACATTTTACTTACGTAACCGGACAATTCGGGTCCGTTGAGCCTACCACTGTTCTTGAATGTACTATTCATATTTACCCATATATTTTTAATATTCTTTTATGATTTTTTTTTATAAAGTTAAATTTAAATTGTCTAGATTAAAAAAAAAGGTGCTACTATAATATTCGGAATGCCTCGAGGCTGCGATCTACCTGAAGGATTTGCACACAATATTAAAATGCAAGAAAACTTTTGTAGAAAAAATATTTATTCACAAGTAATAAACATTTGGCGCCAAATAAAGACTTAATTAATGGTTGAATTAAACGCACATTTGTTCAACAAATTAGGATGGCGATATTGCTACCATTTAGAGCGTACTAAGTCTTGTAATTACTTTCAATCCGAAGGACCACCCACTAGCGTGGGCAATAAGAACACAGGCAGTTCAGACGATACGTAATTTAATAATTGAATGTTACTACAACTAAGTTAATATCTAGCCAAAGTTTTAGCGCAAGTTCTTTATTGAAATAGCCCCGATCACTGTCTATACACTGGTCCACGACACACTACAAACACAAGCACTGATACACATTAAATATTACTACTAACTATCACTGCAACTAAGGACGTTTTCTTATATATGAATAAACTTGATAACTAATGAGCGTTTAGCTTTTAACTCAAAACTATGTAACGATAACTATAATTCGCAAGGTAAAACTCTAAAAACAAGAAGCGACCAGCTCAGCTGGGATACAATTTGATACTGATTACGCGATAGTCTAAAAACTCTTAAACCAAAAATGCGTCGAAATGTATCGAATTCGAAACTAAAAACTAACTAATATGCGAGCGACCAGCTAAGCTGAGGTACAATATTATACTGACTTAAAATTCAGATTTTCAATACCTGACTATTGCAAGGGATTTTCGAGCGGCGGGGAACAACTTCGATATTTCTATACAGAGGTAGGTAAGAACCGACCTCTCTTACTGAGACTGAAACATTAGTACAACAATTAGCTCCTTTGTCGATAAATTCCTCTACAGAATCCTCTAAAACACCTAGAAAAAAAAATACCTCTCAATCAAATAAGCATACTCCGATAAACTGCGACCTACCAAATGAGACTCAAATGAATACCTTAGATCAAGATACATCATCATTTCAGCACCCTAAACGAAACGTATCTGAAATAATTCCTTTTGCTTTTGTTGAACTGAAGCCAGGAAGCAAAAATCCAAAAACTCAACAAGAAAACAACAGAAACCTAGTGGAAGATCTTACTAAATGCACCAGTCAATTCTTTAAAGAAAACTCCAACAATGGATACTTAACACAAAAAGAACTTATTGACTTCTTTGAAAATACGCGCGGTTCTTCACATCCTATCAGTGTCACTAGAACTTACTCGGAGGATATCGAAGGATTGATAGACTTTCAAAAGAAAATACATCCTATGTTAAGCCAAAGATATCTTAAATCCCGTTGTTCTAGAATTAAAAACAAAATTACAAAACTAATTTCAAGTAAAAGTTCTACCGATGAACCTAGCGATTCCTCTCCGGAGACTTAATAATTAAACTATTATCAATTCTATTATTCAATGAAACCTAAATGGGTGCCATACCCATTTAGAAGATCTTTAAATTCTTATTGCAACATTGCAACATATTTCAAAGGAAATTTGTGTCACATTATTAAAAACTATATACCATATTTTAAGAATTTAACGACTGGATGCCATGCTAGTGGAGGTGTAGCTATCTATATCCATAAATCATTCGAAGTTACCTTAATTTCTTTAAAAACTGACCTTGAAGCAACAGCCATAACTCCTAAAGGACCTCAAAAAGTAAGTATCTCTAATCTCTATTTCCCTCCCAGTTAAGATCCATCTAAAAATTTCTTAGTTAATCTATTTGAATCGATTCCCCAACCTTGAATAATAGTAGGTGATTTCAACGCTAATAATTTTTTATGGGGAGCTAAAAAAGTAGACTCTCTAGGCCGTAAAATCGAACAAATTACATCAGAACTTAATACAAATATTTTCAATGACAAACGCATAACCCGATTTAATACTTTTACAGGTGATGGGTCTTCACTAGATTTATCTCTATATGATCATTCTGTACAGCCATCATTATCTTGGAAAGTTATGTCTTATTTATATGAAAGCGATCATTTTCCTATATTAATATCTAATATTAACCACAGGCCCTCATTTATTCCCATTGATAAATGGTCATTAAAAAATGCCAATTGGCCTCTTTACTCTTCCTTAATTTCAGAATCTATATTAACCTTAATATCTTCTTTTAATGAAGAGGCGGAAAATGACTTTAAAGTATCGAGTTTTATATAATGGATAACTTCTGTTGCACATAGTTCCATTGGCTTTATAGTTTTCCCAAAAAATCATAATCCAGTCCCCTGGTGGAATGCTGCATGTAAAAAAGCTACAAAAGAATTCAAAAGAGCCTTCTACAAGCTTAAGAGATACCCAACCTTAAACAATAAATTGGAATTTAAGAGACTGCGGGCTTACTCCAGATATGTCCTAAAGCAGAGTAAAAAAGAAGTCTGGAAAAATATATATCTTCCATAAACTCATCTACTTTTACTACAGATCTTTGAAAAATGGTCAACAGGATGTATGGAAATAAATCTTTCAATACTATCCACTACCTAAAACAAGATACTAAAACCTTCTCATCAAAAGAGGAGATCGCTGCAGTTCTAGCAAATAGTCGATTGACGAAAACTTACTAATAAATTTTTTTAAATCTTAAAAAAAACTTTGATGGGTCTAACATCGATTATGACCATCACACCAGATCATCTTTAAATGTAGAATTCATAATAGACGAGCTCCATGAATCTCTTAACCAATCAAAGAATTCAAGTCCCGGATCTGACAACATCCCAACTATATTTCTTAAAGCCTTACCTGTTGAAAGCAAACAGTATCTATTAGATCTCTACAATTTTATTTGGACAAAAAATGTCTTTCCTTTTGATTAGTAAAAATATATCATAATTCCCGTACTTAAAAATGGTAAAAGTAAATCGAGTCCAGAATCTTACAGATCCATCTCTTTAAGACGTTCCATGTGTAAACTACTCGAGAAAATGATCAGTAATAGATTACTGTAGCATCTAGAGGAAAATAAACTTCTTAGCTCAATTTAAAGCGGCTTTAGAAAATCTAGGTTTACTACTGATAACATAGTAGATATAGAGTCTGTATTACGTGAATCATTTGGCTGTGGGCAAGGCTGTTTAGCCGTTTTCTTCGATATAACTCACGCCTATGACACAATTTGGAGACAAGATATTTTAAATACCTTGTCAAGCTGGTTAATTCAAGGAAACATCTTGCATTTTATCCGAAACTTTCTCCTGAAGCGACATTTCCAAGTTCGAATAGACAGCACTTATTCTGATATTAAAATCCAATCAAACGGTATTTCCCAAGGGCCCACTCTTAGTGTTACTTTATTTCCTATTGCAATAAATAATATTGCCAACTCATTTTCACTTCTAGTCACAGTCTGTCTACTTGTGGACGACCTGGTCATCTACTCAAGAGGAAAAAATTTATCATCAATATCACATCATATTGAAGGAGCCATTAGCAAACTAGAAAACTGGTCTTATACTACTGGTCTGCAGTTCTCTTCCAATAAAACAAAAGCTATGCTTTTGAGCAAACGCTTTAGAGCTAGTTTAATCCCTCCAAACCTAGTATTAAATAACAATTCTATTGAATATGTAAAATCTATTTATTTTCTTGGTATGAAATTAGATAACCGTTTATCTTGGAAAGAACATGTGCACTTTCATTATGGACTAAATTGAAAGTATAGCTTACAAGCAATGAGGCGCTTCAGACACAAGACTTTCAAACATTAATGACTAATGACTAATGACTAAAACTTCAATACTAAAAATTCTCGATCCAGTTCATAATTCCGCAATTAGGATAGCACTGGGGAAACATTACACAAGTCCTATTAAGAGCATGTACTGTAAATCTGGGGTGCCTTCACTTCAGCCAAGAAGGGATTATTTACGTCTTTCATAAATGGTACTAGGGTGACGGCAAATCCAACCATTTCTGTTTTCAGAGACACTTTTGCTGACAGATTTTTCTCGACGTTTCAGTCAAAAAGAAGATTAGATCCACTATTCTATCATCGTATTAGCACAATTCTAAATAACCTAGACATCACTGTACCTCCTGTATACACACTTACAAATTCTGATAATCCTCCACCATGGACAATATCTCTCCAAAAGTGCGATCTCAGTCTTACATCATTTAAAAAATCTGATACTTCATCATACCTCTTTAAAACCAAAGTCTTAGAGAAGTTAAATAGTCATCAAAAGTCCATCCACATTTATACTGATACGTCAAAATCGGAAAATGGAGTAGGTTTTGCATTTGTAATAATCAGCGAAGAACGGTCATTTCAACTCTCTAAGCAATTCACTATATTCTCTGCTGAACTATTTGCCATTCTTCAGGCAATAACATTCGTCAATGAAAATAACATTGTTAATACCCCAATAATTAGTGATTCATTGAGTTCATTATCCTCATTAAACAAACTTTTTACTAAACACCATATTTTAAGTTTAATTAAGTCGGAACTCATGATATGTCAAATAAATCATGGAACTATTAAAATTTTTTGGACCCCTTCACATTGTGGAATAAAAGGAAATGAAAGAGCCGACAACGTTGCAAAACAAGCATTTGAGAAACCAATTTCATTGTCAATGTCTACTTATCACCACCTTGATGTCAAACAATATTTTAAAAAGAAAATCATGAACCAATGGCAAGAAACATGGGATGTTTCACAAAACTGTCCTATTATGGAGGCTACCTATGAAAAGAAGAGATCAAGTTATCATCTCCAGACTACGATTAGGGCACACCAAGGCCACTGATTTCCTACTACAGATAGAAGCAACCCAATTTTTTGTGTTACAGCTCATCACTTATTAGTGGAGTGTCCGTTGTATGCATTTGAAAGACAACATGAACAGTTACCTACAACAATAAAAGACATTCTAAGTAAACGTAGTGACTACAATCGTACTATACGTTTTTTTGTTTCCTCGGGACTAATTAACAAAATCTAATGGTATTCTTTGTTTTCTTATATGTATGTTATCTGTAAAATCGACCATTGCTAATAACCCTTGTGGTTGAAGCAGTTTTAAATAAAAAAAATATTATTTTACTTTTACAAATTAATACTTTGTCATATTCATTTTGTATTTTAGTTGGGACTAAGCCACTAGATTAGCTTATTCCCAACTACAATAGCAAATTGATATGATAAATTAAATTATTATTAAGTAATAGGGTAAAAAAAACAATGAAAAGAAAAAAAAACCATAGATTAGTCATTAATTTTTCTTTAGTGCCAAACATACAAACTTTTTGAATTATACATTGATCGTTACAAACATTTCTACTGCATATTTCACAAAGTTGTTTTTGTTTCTTGTTCTTTTTTGTTGGGTACATGTGACATCTTTTCCTTGGTAACACTAAAGGATTTCCTAGTTTTTGTTTTTTATTGTGTGGTTCCACTTCCTGTAAGCAATTTTCAATACACTGTTTTGTTTCCCATTGTAGTCGCCTTGATTTTCTTTACAAAATTTAAGGCAACACTAGTTGGTCTGCCGTCGTTGTAAGAAACAATCTTCGCTTTTCATTTTTGTTGTCATTCCATTTTGGATGTAAATTTGTCCAAGTAATAAATGAGGCTACCCCGGCCACTTCTAAAATATTTATAAAAAATACAAAGGGCCAACGGTTAGTTCGTCTTTTGCACATATGTATATTTATGAACCATTTGGTCTGGCATATCGACACCACATTTTGTACTATTATAATAGAGTATCATATTTGGTTTTTTGTCAACATCATATGCATAGCAGGCACTGTGATGCATAGTAGATAGGACTAGGAGACTTGTTTGTTTTTTCCGAAGTTTTTTCGGATTTTTTATTGAAGGTATCTCTAAACGGTTCTTGTTTTGTAAAAATGCCAGAGGAAAAAATCTCTTATTTTTTTCACTGTGCCCACAAGAGTTAGTGAATTTGCCAGTAATTCATGTGCAAGAGCTAGATCAGTGAAATAGTTATCGCAAGTCACATTCTTTTTAGAATTATAATAAGGCTCAACGAGTTGCTTTACAACTTGAGACGTAAGACCTTTGGCTACTGTATTTTCGTTTTTTCCTGTATAAGGTATTCCACCTAAAGGGTAATATATTTCCGAGTCACAGACGCACCATATTTTTACGCCATACTTATCTGGCTTTTAAGGCATATACTTCTCGAAAGGACACCTACCTCGATACGGAACAAGTTGTTTATTTACCGTTATATTTTTTCCTGGTTAATAGTATTTCTGAAAGTTTTAGTTGATTGGATTCCACACATCGTATATTTCTGCTAATTTGTCGTTTCTTAGTCGTTCAGACTTTGTGTCCTTATAGTCAAATCGAACAAATCTTAGCAAATTTTTGAATCGTTTTAACCCCATGGTAGCTTTAAATATAGTAGGTCCATAAAACATACGCCAAAGTATATCTACATTATGGATGTTGGCATTCAGGTTCCCTGCAGTTAGTAGTAGTCCAATATGGGCATATTGCTCTGTAGAGTCGCAATATTTCCAGTTATCCATCCCTAGGACTTTTTCGGCTTCTTAATTTGTACACATCACTATTTAGTTTACAAATTTTTCGTCAACAAACAAACAAAAGTACTCAACAGGATCATCTACACTCTAACCAGGGGCTAACATTACTTTGTGCACTTTGCTTTTTATTATGTCGCAGGATAGCGTACGTCCTGTCGGTTGTGGTTGACTCTTCCAGTTAATTCTATGCTTAGTTTCAAAAATTACACACTCTGAAATCTGGGGACTTGTAGCTACACATTCTTCTTCAGTATCACTCAATACTACTTGCTGATCATCCTCTTTGCTTGCTTCCGAAAGATGATCTTCAATTTCAGAGTCACTTTAAATGTCACCAACTTCAGGAACTTCTTCATCATCGTAATCCCATTAATTATTAGCAATATCTTGCAGTTCTGCAGTTTCTAACATCCTTTTTGTTCTCTCTGTGTCAGGTTGTGTTTCTTCCGCGTATGTTATTATTGGTCTCATGACTGTTTTGTAAATTCTACCTTTCATTTCTTTCCCGATATTTTTATTTCTCCATATTGCTTCATTCAGGCAGCATATGGCTCTGTTTGCTTTATTCACTTGGTCTTCCACTTCAGTTTCGAGCTTTTCGTAGCTGGATGATGTGATTCCTAGATATTTAAACTCCATCACTTGTTCGATTATATGACCTTCCAGGTTCAATTTACATCTTAGTAAATTTGCTGTTGTAATCATGCATTTTGTCTTTTTTGGGGAAATTAACATGTTAAATTTTCTGGTGGTTTTATTAAATTGGTGCAGCATACGTTGTAAATCGTCTTCACTTTGATAGAGTAGTATTGCGTCGTCTGCATAGCAGATTATTTTAAGTTGTTTTTCTCCCATTTATTATCCTTTTTTACTTCTTACTTTTTTTATTATTTCATCCATAATCAGGTTAAACAATAGAGGACTCAGGGAATCTCCCTGTCATATCCCATTGTCAGCTACAATATGGTCGGTTAGTTCTTCTTCCACTTTTACTTTTATTGTGTTGTTTTGGTAGATATTTTCGATTGTTGTAATTATTTCTAAAGGTATCTCTCTTGCGTACATTAAGTGGATAACGTCCTTTAATTTGATCCGGTCAAATGCCTTCATAAAGTTCATGAAACATAGGTATGTCGGTTTGTTGTATTCTAATGATTTCTCTTGCACTTGTTTCATTATAAATATAGCGTCGGTGCATGGTCTTCCCGACCTAAAACCTTGTTGTTCTTCGGCTAGTGTTATATTTTTATTTGGTTTATTTGTTATCACTTTGGTTGTTAATTTTAGTATTTTGTTTAATAAATTAATTCCTCTGTAATTTTTTGTTTTCGATTTGTCCCTTTTTAAAGAGATATATTAGGATCCTTGATCTCCATTCTTTCCATAGTTGTTTGGTCAGATTTGGTCCTCCGTACTTTAGGCGTTTGTTCGGTATTCTGTCCTCTCGCGATAATTTTCTATTTTTTAATTTCCCTAATGCTTCCTCTATCTCTTCCTCCTCAATATGTATTTCTTCGTTTGTCGTCACCTCTGGTGTTAGTGGTTCATTATCGTCACCTTTAGCAAATAGGTAAATGTGTTTTGTTTTTATTAGTTAGTTCATTTTTTTCGTTCAGTCTCCATACTTTTTTTTATTGTAAACTCTAAAAATATAAAATATTGTAAGGAAATATTTCATTCTAGTACTTTCCCAAGACCTCTAAATTTGTATATACAAGTAAACAATGACAGAAACAATAAAAAAATCATTTTAATTGGGGTCGACTAGTAGCGTAAATATACTTTTTAAAGAAATCGTTAATAGTTTAATTTGGTCTCCCAATATTATTCGTCGTTACATTACCCAAATTGTGTAGCCACAATTTCGTTCATCTTGCATCTCTAATTAGGTTTCAATATCTGAGATCATCTTCGATAGCTTCTTGCTTACATTAAAATTAAAAACTTATTTAATAAAACTTTTTGCAATAGGCTCAAGAGGATAAAATCAATTTTTTAATTAATGGTGTAACTTTAATTTTAATTAAAGAAAGCTACAAGTTTAATTATATCATTAAAAAGTTATACCTTTCATAAAACTCCAAAGACGTAGTATTTTAGGAGGGCTATAAATTTATATTTTACTTTTACGTCTCTCTTTAAAAAATATATTAATGGACTTTTATAAATTGACATTCTAATAAACTGTTCGAGATAATCATTAATCCCAAATATCTCGATTCGATATTTCACAAAGTAGATATTAACTTTATCCGAAATATAATATAAGACGTAAAGGGGGAATATAGGATAAAACATTATTGTATTCATCTTAAGAGTAAAGCGGTTATTGAACCATAACAATTCATTTAACAGTTTCAACAAAAACCAGACAATATTTTCTCTGAAATCGCCTATTTTCCATATGGAATAGTTATCTAGATGAGGTCATCGATTATTTTTCTATCAAGTTATTCAAGTAAATGCTCGATGACCACTTGCACTATACCCAAATATTTAATTAAATATTTTTCCTATTTTATACGTATTATTTTGATTAACGAGCATATTATAATTTATATTATCTTATGTCTATCAATATCTTTACGAAGGGGCTCGATGAGCACTTGTTCCAACTCACAACTTGCATAATTCCAACAAAAAAAGTGATTATGACGAACGAAGTGACTTAGTAGAAGAAAAATTTTATTAAGAACTAATCAAAAAGATTGCACCTCTCCAAATTAACTATCTTAACTATCTTCTTTATTAGGTATTAACATGCATCACAGAGTATCTTTAAGAATGACTATAAGTTATACTTGAATCGTACTGTACTTCCAGATAAACCAGTACCATATAATAGACCAGATCTCATGCCAGTTAATAAACTATCCAGACAAATAACCCTAGTTGATGTGACGATACCTAACGGTACCTAAAATATTACAGAGATTTTGAGGAACAAATCAAGAAAGAATGGAGAAGAGAAAGTACTCAGATGAGAACTATCATTCTGTCTATTACTGGTATCATTCCAAAAAACTTCCTGGAGAATATAAAATACTTAAGGTTTACTAAATATTTATTTGAGGAAGTACTCCCAACGTTCAGAAGCGTAAGAAAATTTTTGGTAGATACCCTATTAATATAAGCAGATATTAATATCTGCTTCTCAAATTCTCTTGAACAAATGTAATAATTTAATCTAACATAATTATTGATACAATTATTTTTATTTTTATTAATTTGTTGTTTAGCTACTGATTATAGTTTATATTATTTTTATATTTTTGTTAAGAAAACTAATTCTATGCCTTAGTTTATTCTGTATTTCTGACGCTTTTCTCTTGTTACAGGTAAGACTACAGAATATCGATAGACAGCATATTTGTCACTTAACTGTTATGATTGGTAAGTCACGTATGACCACAAAATATTATTAAAGCGAAGCTTTATTGAAGCTAAGCTTCTATACTGGCGTTGTAGCGCCACGGTACTAGCGCCACAAGGTAGCGTCGTTACTGGTAACGGAACTAGCACCTTAAGATAGCGTCGTCATTGGTAACGGAACTATTTCCAAAAGATGACGTTGTCACGGGTAGCGTTACAAAATAGCGATTTTTTACATCGATTCACTACTCTCGATCAATAGATCACGTACATGTAGGTAGCGCTGGCGCAGGGTTTGGTATTAAAACATACCCTTATTTTATTTTGCCATTATTTATTTACATTGTTTGGTATTCGTTTCCCAGTTGGTATGCAATTTTGTAAGTGATTTAAGTTTCAATAAGTTATTTAGGACATTTTAATTGTCTAGACACCTTTACTAAAACTTTACAGTATGCCTTACAATTGTTGTGTGCCACAATGCAATTCAGTTTCCAATAAACCTGACAATGTTAAGTTCCATAAATGTCCCTTGAATAAAGCTTTACAAAATCGATGGTCGATCGCTATCAGGTCTGAAGAAAGTATTAGCAAGCACACAAAAATCTGTCCCAAGCACTTTTCAAATAAAAGTTATACCGTTACAAGTTTGGTGAAGTCTAAAAATACTTATCCTAATTTCTTGCATTGTCATTGTCTTGTTTTACTAGAACAATGGATGATCTTTCAGTAAATTTATCAAAAAGAAAGTTGGAGACTCCAGTGAGGGACTCTCGGAGAAGTGATAGATATAAAAAAATACTTTGTACAGCAGTATTGTCACCAAACAAACAAAAAGTGTAAACAGAAACACTTAATGTTTTTGTGACAATTCTATAGGCTTCGCCCCATACATCATCTTCTAGTGCTGTGCATAGGTTATGCCAGCAAGAGTGCTTTGCCCGTTTAATTTCTCTGCCCAATTCTTTTTTAGCTCGCTTGTAATTTTCAGTGTGTTGTGGAGTCCTATACCTTTGTGCCGTACGCCTGAGTCTAAAACATTCGGCTCTCTTGCTCTGGATCTCATCATTCCACCAGTATGGCACTGTATATGTGACGTTCTCGGTGGAGATACTTGAAGTGTATGCATTTATAATTTTCTGTCTGAAATCTTGGAATTCGGTAGTGTCGTCTTCTTGTAGGTTACTTATCTGCCTCGTATAAGCTTCTTTATTAAAGGTTACTTTTTTCCGGCCGATCTTCGTGACCTTGATGCCAGTTTCAAAGACTATGTATCTGTGAAAAGTGTAGAGATTATCCTCCAACACCTCCCAGCCCGCAATCTTTCTGGCATAACTTTCATTCACAAGGGTAATATCTATGTGACTTCGACTCTCTCCTCTCACAAATGTGGGTTTTCCATTGTTTAGCACTACTAGGTCATTTGCGAATATCCAATCATTCCACATCTCCCCTCTATGGTCATTTCTGGGAGACCCCCATATGATTGATTTGGCGTTCACGTCGCCAGCAAGTATAAAATCCCGATATGTTTGTGATGTCCTTATGATATTCTCGACCTGTTCTTTGTAGCGCATCAGGCTGATATTCGGAGAGATATAACAGGCAATAATAGCCAGGCTTCCTATTTTAATTAACACGTGCCCCTCTTTCTTGACAATCTTATTTATGCATACTTTCTTATTCATTATGTATATAGCGACATCTGCGTTTATATCCGCTATCCAGCCTTTGTTTTTAGTAATGTTTTTGTTTGGCTCAGGGACAACAAGTAGGTCTGCTCCAATCTCGAGGGCTTTTGCATATATCAGTTGGTGTGCCATTTTGGCCCTCCCGATGTTTACTTGGAGTATCTTTAGTCTTTTTGTCCCTTGTGCAGCCATTTCAAAATCCTACCCTTGTCTTATTTTTTTTTAGGTCTTAGGAACTAGGGGGCTTCCGTAACTGGGCCTGGCGATTGCTCCACCGCTCGTGGTGCTTGGACTTGATTCTTCTCAGAATTCCGAACTGTTTGAAGTGCAGTCCTGAACTTAGGGCAGTTCGTGGTGCCACATCTGTGAGGTGCATCATAAAGGACGCAACTAGCCGTCGACTGACATGATTTAGATTCATGTCCCGTTTTACCGCAGTTAAAACAGGACCCACTCCTGTCCGGCCCGTTACAGTTATCTTGGGTGTGATCGAAGGACCAACACCTGGGACATCTAGGCACCCTCAGCCGTTTTTCTAATTTGCAGCGTACCATGCCAACTCGCAGGTACTGTCCCTGGAGGAGAATCTCCGCGGCTGTCTTAGACAAAATTACTGAGGCTGCCTGCGTATCGCCTCTGAAAGGTCTCATTTCTGAGACCTTCCAGAATTCATCCCATGAACCAGACTGCGCCATAATAGCTTCTTTTAGCTGATTTTCTGTGGTGTCTAGCTCCATTCCTTTGACATGGATAGTCACCAGCCTCTCCACACCCAGCTGCAGGGTGGTCATGCCCTTATTTTTGTCCGTTAGAGCAGCTTTAATTTGCTTCAGAGCACCCTGGTCCTTATCCATGGTGATGAGCAGTTTTCCATCCTTTGTGCTCCTAAGGGTACGGATGACGTCTGTGGCACCAGCCACTTTCACAGCAGTCTTGACTGTGGTAAGAAGATCTTTATATGTTGTGTCCTTTTTAGATACAATCATGCCGTATGTAGGCCGACTAATAGATGTAGCAGTGGTATAAATGTACGCTGTTGTGTTTGTATGTTGGAAGATGCAATCACACATCTTCCTCAGGTCTTGGACCGAAAGAAAGCTCACATGATGGAGCGCCACTTTGCCTGCATTACCTATCTCGTCCTTAATTTGGACCATCCTGTCCCAGAGTGTCTGTTCATCTGCCGCGTTCTTAACCTTGATTACCTTCCTGACCAAGTCCGCTGAGACCTTGGACCGGAAGGCAGTCCTAATTTCGAGAACGTCAAAATCTTCGTCCAGTTGCTCTAGTTCAGGGTACCGGTCTCTATATAAACGTTGAACACTCCTCTTCATCTTTGGATCGGAGGGCTCAACCAGGACCACCTTAGTAAGGGTATCTGGGGCATTAACAGGGTTTCCGACTACGACAGTGGATCTCTTGAAATGGCTCTCTGGCCATTCCCAATCTTTATATTTATTCCACGTTTCGGGAGAATCTATATGATCTATTGATTTCAAAACAGACTTGACCCCTGGTCCATGCCAAGGGTCAGTCTGCGTTGAAATCTCGGCGGTTAGGGGTTTACTTGTAGTGATCCCCTCAGCCAGGCTTGGGTCTGTCTGTATTATTTTGCTAGTCATTTGACACGTCGTGTGGACCGCGCATGGTTCAGTCTGTACGTCCGCATCAATGAGCATCTTTTCTGTCGCTTCGAATCTGTAGTTTTCCAACCACTTTCTAATAGATTCCTTTTTAAAGGTTGCTACATTCTTCTTTAGTCTTTGGGCAACATCTTTTATTTTATTAGTAGTATTAGGAACCTCCCCAATTAATTTGTAGAGGTCTTCGGTCAGTTTTTCTTGCATCTCTATGCTTTCGATTAAGGATAAGTATTCCGAACTCTCCTTTTTTTATATAGTTTGGAGTCTAGGTTCGGCGAGCTAAGTTTCCGCTTAGCCCCCGAAGTCTTAGGTAAATCAAGGCTATCAGGAAGAGAGTACGTCCTCTCCCTGCCACCTTTTTCCCTATTGAATCTTCCCGTTATACCGGACGGGTCGCCACCGGTTTTTTGCAGTAAGGAAATTTTTTTCATACTGTTCCCACGAGTAGCTAGGGAAGGGACCTGTCCGCTGTCGCAGAGCCCCGCTTGCGGCAGTAAGGCTATTTACAATGGGGTGTCGCCAGATGCCCCAAGGGAACCGTTCTCGACCACGTGTCGTGTGGCCATTCATCCTTCAGCACGGTGTCTCACACCTTGGATTCGGGGTTTTTCCCGCTGGTTTTCTCCATCGGTTTTTTTTGCGACAGGTTGTCTCCTGAGGTTGGATTAAAGATTTGGGAGCAAGGAAGGGGGAGGGAATCCCTCGATTTGTAAATGTTGTTAGATGAGAGGGAAAAGGATATGGCGGAGCAGCTGGGATTGACTGCTCCCCCTTAGGGAGCTTTGCAGACTACCTGGAATTTTCGCGCAGCTGCTGCCTCCCCTGCTGTGCGGGAAAATAAGGAATCGGTAGGGGTGGTAAAAAGAGGTGTGGAAGGCGTCGCAATTTGGGAGTAGTTGCGGCGCCTTTTAGCGTCCGGTGGCGAAGTCCGGCGACCACCCGGTGCGACGACACCGGACGCTGGACTGTTCTTGGTTTACCGGTCGTGCTCCCCTCACAATATTAGGGACCAAGACCAGTTACTCGGCCCTCCCACCGGCGTCGAGGTAAAATCACAGTCCAGAGAGGGATAGACTAGTACTAGATAGGGATAAACAAGACTCTCGGAGAAGTGATAGATATAAAAAAATACTTTGTACAGCAGTATTGTCACCAAACAAACAAAAAGTGTAAACAGAAACAGAATTATTACAAATAGTTAAAAATGATACACAAACGCGTAGTCCAACAGAGACACCTGCTAATGAAAACAAGTCAGAGAGTTCAAAAACATGTATTACAACTCAAACCGTGATAACATGGAATAGAAATCAATTAATGTGACCTATTTTGGTTTTTCAAGAAAATTATTTACATTTTTTTTGAAGACTTTGGAAAATCAAACATTAAAATTTATAGTGCTCTTTCAGTAGAAAATAAACTGTTAATAACGCTTATAAAATACAGACTTAATTTGTTTTATTCTATATTAGAGCATCTGTTTTTTAGTAGACATTCGAACTGTCCGCAAAAAATTTGTTAAGTGGACCAGGCATCTTTACACTTGCTTAAAAACATTAACTTTTGGAACATTGCAACACCTTCAGAAGACCAGTACAAAATTATTCTGGACCGTAACGAAAATCCAATAGACCGAAGCAATGACCCTATTCTACAACAGGTGACATATTCTACATATTATGGAACCAAAACCTTTAAAATACTTATAGTATGATCTAAAAAAGGTAAAATTATATATGTATCTGATGTTTATGAAGGCAGTATTTCAGGGGGTAAAAAAATTACAGTGGAATGTGATATTTTAGGACTTATTGAAGAAGGAGAATTTATTTAAGAGGACAGGGGTTTTATATATTATATATTTTAGAAGAAAAAGGAATATATTTAAATAGACCTCTATTGTAAAAAGAACTCAGTTAACAGAAGAAGAAATAATAAAAACAAGGGCTACTGCCAATCGTAGAATCATTGTTGAAAATATTATACGATTGGCAAAAAATCATAAAATGCTGAAAGATAGAATTCCTTCTAAATTATTCCCATGTATGAATAAAATAATAATTAACTGTTTTATGATTTGTAATTTTAAAAATAAAATAAGTAACACTTTGTGAAAATTATTTTCCTATCTTTAGATCTACCCATATTGATCAATTGAATTCCTAGTGGGACAGCATTTATTCTTTTATTAGTTTTACATACAGTGTGTAAAAGCCAAATGGAATAAATTCATTATTTAGGTTACTGTACATATTTATAGAAAATCCCAAAACACGTCAAATTTAAATTATAACTTGACATTCTCTAACGTGAAAATGCAACCCCTACCTTCAACCCCCTTAGAATGACAGGTACAACCCAAAATTTTTAAAATAGGAAGTATAGGCTTGTAATATATCGTTTGAAAGGTCTTTTCATTCTCCATTCAAAAATGTTGTCGTTTTTAAGTTTATTAAGATTAATTAAGATAAAATAAATTAAAATCATGTGGTTACCGAAATTCGCTAAAATTTACTCAAAGCTTATTTCCCGTTTAGGTCTTGATAATGAGAAAGTCAACAAAAACCAAAGCAATGTGGTTTTTAGATGGTAACCATTAAAAAACTTTAAAGAATTTCCGTGGCAACGTTATTTTAACACGCATTAATAAATTGTTTTATTTAAGTTGTCAGTTTTTTAATTTAAGTAAAAAGTTCGTACAATTCAATTCTGAAAAATGGTTAGATTAACGGAAATGCATAAAATAACAGTTTTACAAATGATTGGTTACGGAGATAACACCCAAAGACAACAGGAAGTAACTCGCCTATTACATGAGAAATTTCCTAATTTACCGCCTATATCCCAAGGAACAATAAGTAAAATAGAGAAGTAGTTTCGCGAGTTTGGTCATGTAAGGCAGATAAAAAAAGCAGCTGCCAATGCACTGAGTGATGAACTCAAATTAGATGTGTTGTTTGAGTTTCAGGAAAATCCACATACATCGAGTAGAAAGGCATCCACTACATTCACTGCTAGCCATACATCGATAGTAAACATATTAAAAGAAAATAAATTGCATCCCTATAAGATGATACCTACTCAGGACCTCATGGAAGACGATTTTGATAGGAGAACTTTTTTTTGTGAGCAAATGATGGACATGTTGGATAACAATATTATCCAATTAGAAGACGTTATGTTTTCTGATGAGTGTACTTTTTCACTTAACGGTCATACTAATCGGCAAAATTGCCACTACTGGGCCACGGAAAATCCTCACTGGATGAGAGAAGAACACACTCAATACCCTCAAAAGGTTATTGTTTGGGCAGGGATTGTAGGAAACAATATCATTGGTCCCTTTTTCATTGAGGGCAACTTGAATGGCAACAATTATTTGGCACTACTTCAAAATGATGTCATTCCAACGTTGGCAAATTTATATCCTGATCCAGGAAACCCTCAAGTTCCAGCGAATACGATATGGTTTCAGCAGGATGGAGCACCACCACATTACCAACTTAATGTCCGGCAGTACCTTGATACAATATTTCCCAATCGGTGGATAGGGAGGCGAGGATCGATTGAATGGCCAGCGCGATCACCTGATCTTACATTATTAAATTTCTTTTTATGGGGATATGTGAAGAGCCATGTGTACAAAACTAAACCTTCTGGTTTCAATGACTTAAAAGAACGAATAACGCTTGCGATTAGGTCGATCACGCCTGTTATGTTAAATAATGTTAGAAGACAGTTTTATTTGAGATTAGATGTGGCCAAGACATTCGTGGTGAACATTTTGAACATCTACTTCATTAACATTCATAGTTCTTTTTCGTGTTCTACATTTTATTACGTTTTGCATTACATTTTAGTTTTTGATTGTATTGTAGCGAATTTTGGTAACCACATGATTTTAATTTATTTTATCTTAATTAATCTTAATAAACTTGAAAGCAACAACATTTTTGAATGGAGAATGAAAAGACCTTTCAAACGATATATCACAAGCCTATACTTCCTATTTTAAAAATTGGGGGTTGTACATGTCATTCTAAGGGGGTTGAAGGTAGGGGTTGGATTTTCACGTTAAAGAATGTCAAGTTATAATTTAAATTTGACGTGTTTCGGGATTTTTTATAGATATGTACAGTAACCTAAATAATGAATTTATTCCATTTGGCTTTTACACACTGTATAATATTTTTGACTTGTTACTACTTATCAACCATAATTTGTTTAAAACTTGGAAAATATAAGACTTACACAAAATTTAATTTGCGTTATTTTATTGGTTAACTATGAGACAGAAATAAATAAATAACTTTTTTTCAACATTAAAATATCCAATATTCAAAAATGTTCAAACGAAAGATTAAATAATTCACTAATTTCACAAATTTTTGTACATTGGGAAACTCTGGCTGAAAATCTGCAAAAATGTATTGAAATGTATATCTGAAACTGAGGAATAATATGAGGTTATGATTTAATACCAAACCTCGACGTAAGCGCCCCCTACGGATATTTTTTTAACTGACTTATGACATGTGATCTATCCGTTTCTAATCATATATTTACTATAGCATTTTTCATATAAAAATATTTGCACGTCATTCAAGATTTACGACGTCAGAACCTACAGCGTTGCCAAAACATCAGAAGAGTTAGTCAGTGAGGAATTTTTAAAATGTCAACTATTTGTCAAACTATTCTATTAACAGTAAATACACTTAGTTTTAAGACTACTGCAACAAGAAAACATTTTAATACAAAATTATATATTTTAAATTTTAAACTTACCTCTTTTATGGCTTTAATAGTAAAAACGTCCCGCAGTATTTCTTGTTCAAAATAATCTATCTTATATGAAAGCTTATCACCTTTCTGCACTATTTATTTGTTTTGGCATAGCACAATCACAATACACAGCAATAATTAGTTTTTATAGCTATTAATCTAAATTTAATATGTATTTATAAATACAATTTATTAATATATTTATTATATTATGATCAAATTGTGTAAGAAATCAAAACATAAACAAAATTCTTACTCTAAAAAAGCGGCAACACTTTATACACTTTTGCACACGCTGAACTGTCAATAAAATCTGAAATATTCCCGTATCAGTTGCGTACAATTTTCTAATCTATTTAATTAAAATTATTATTTTGTGGATTCTACACCTAGTTATTTCATAAAATTTATATTATTAATAATAACAAATGTTTTTGGTTATTTAATCAATATAATTCTAAAATTTCCAATATAATGATGATTACATTTTTCTGATTATGACACCATGTTGACGCCTATGAAAGATCGAGCAGTTCCGTATGGGTTTCATATTATTAGCTGTGTTAGAAAAATTTAAATTCTAAGGTTGGCGTTCTGGAAATTTTAAATATACCGAAGTGACGTCACTTTATATAAATTGTGACGTGCAAAAATTTTTATATGAAAAATGCTATATAAACAGTTTAAATTAAAAACTGCATAAAAAATAACTGACATATACTGACATTAATTAATAATACTCGATTCACATTTTAGTTAAACTTTTCAATAGCATTTATACATCAGGACAAATACCACAAGAATGGCTTTTATCCACCTTTGTTACTATACCAAAAAAGATAAATGCCAAACAATGCAGTGATTACCGTACAATCAGTCTGATGAGCCATGTACTGAAAATATTTCTGAAAATTATACACTCTAGAGTACACAGAAAACTGGAAATGGACATCAATAATACCCAGTTTGGATTCAGAAATGGACTTGGAACAAGAGAGGCGTTGTTTGCACTGAACGTTATGTCTCAAAGATGTCTTGACATAAATCAAGATGTATTCATGTGTTTCATAGATTACAACAAGGCCTTTGATAAAGTGCGGCATGATCACCTAATCAGACTCCTGACAGAAAAGAATTTAGATAAACGAGACATCCGACTAATAGCAAATATGTACTACAATCAGAAAGCAGTAGTGAGAGTAGAGAATAATACCACTGAAGAAATTGAAATAAAGCGAGGTGTGAGACAAGGGTGTATACTGTCACCAACCCTGTTTAATCTCTATTCCGAAGACGTAATGAATAGAACACTCTCTGAGCAATCTGTAGGTATTAAAATAAATGGTGTTAGATTAAACAATCTGAGATTTGCCGACGACACCGTTCTGATCGCAGAAACACTTGAAGAGCTACAGACATTGGTAAATAAGATAGCAGACTGCAGCGAAGAATATGGACTATCTTTGAACATAAAGAAAACTAAATTTATGGTAATATCGAAATCAACACAAAATGTTCAAAATTTATATTTACACAATGAAATTATCGATCGAGTTAGCAAATACAAATATTTAGGCACTTTTATAAATGAAGACAACGATAGCTCAGCAGAAATCAAAATAAGAATAGAAAAAGCCAGATCCATATTCACTAAAATGAAGAGAGTGTTCTGCGGAAGAGATTTGAGCCTTGAAATGAAACTTCGCCTGATGAGATGTTACGTACTTTCTGTGCTGTTCTACGGAATGGAGTCATGGACGTTGAAGAAGATTGATACCAAAAAATTAGAGGCATTTGAACTGTGGATGTATCGCAGAATCCTGAGAATATCATGGACCGAGAGAGTCACAAATGTCGAGGTCTTGAGAAGAATGAATAAAGAAAAGGAAGTCATATTTACGATCAAAAAACGAAAACTGCAATACTTGGGACACATTACAAGAGGCGAAAGATATGAACTGCTTCGAATAATTATGCAAGGGAAAATAGCAGGAAAAAGGTCCATAGGAAGAAGACGAAACTCCTGGCTAAAGAATCTACGGGAATGGTATAGCTGTAGCAGCAACGAATTGTTTCGGTCAGCAGTTTCGAAAATACGTATAGCCCTGATGATCGCCAACCTTCGGAACGAAGATGGCACTTGAAGAAGAAGAAGACTGACATTAATAAATGAGAAGTAAAAAATTAAAATTATCTGTCACTAAAATATTCGATTTGTAACAATTAAAAGTCATAAATGTCATCCGATTAATAACAATATTGAATAATCTGTTTAAATTTTTTTAAACATCCTACCAATTTTATGTAATAATTAAATTAAGTATCAAGTGACATTTATTTCTGTTTTATTAATAATTCACTATTTAGTCTGACTTTAACTTTGACGGACCTTTTAGAAGTAAACAACATATGGTTTGTTGATATGTCAGCAGATGGCGTTAGAAGCAAATATAGTAAAATTTATAATATTTAATATATTATAATTTGTTTAAAATATAAATAATAAATAAATAAGAAAATTACTGAATTTAATTTTAAAAATATTATTTTGGTATAACGTACCGGTATAATTTGTTTAAAAAAAAAGTTCTGTGGGATTAACAAATAGTATAAATTTTAAACAAATTATTGTATCAATCTGAAATTTTGGGGGTTTCTTAAGGACCAAAATAGCAAACTTTGAGAGCCATAACAAATATCTAGGTTCATTTTTACAATAGTTACAAGCAAATAACGAGTTTGTCTTATTTTGTAGTTTTCGAAGCAACAAATTAATTTTACAAGTTTTAGCAATCACCATTTTAAAGCTTTTTTATGTTTTAAAAGATAAAGTTTTGTAATTTTAATTAAAGCTCTAAAACTGTGGAAGCGGAAATGTAGAAATATGGGAATACCGATTAACAGCAATAGCATATACACTTTGTCATTTGCAGATGATCAACTATTGATAGCACAAGATTATGAAGATTAATCGAGGAGTATAGAAACGGGTGTGGCAGTCCAGTGGGACTGTCGGTAGAAGTTATACTTTCATACACGCGTTCGCCGTTACAAATTTATATTTGAGTCAATCTGCACAATCATTAGATATGTAATGCTATAGGTAAGAGAGCAGAAAGAGAAACAGAATTAGGTATATAGGTATATGGTGCATAGTTTGCTGTATATAAACAACATTTGACCTGTAATAAGAGTATAGTAAATGAAGGATTGGATCAATATTTTGATGAAAATGTATATTTTTATTTTTATGTTGTTTGTTTTGTTATTAATATAAAAATACAATACAATACAAAAATACAATACAATATTCATAAGTATTTAAAAATGACAATATACATAACTTACTTACGCATATGTTTAATTTACCATGGTAATAATATTAATAAAAAAAAACGGGTGTGGCAGTCCAGTGGGACTGCCGGCAGAAGTTATACTTCTACACACGCGTTCGCCGTTAAAAATTTATATAGGAGTCAATCTGCACAATCATTACATATGTAATGCTATTGGTAGGAGAGAGCAGAAAGAGAAAAAGAATTAGTTATATAGGTATATGGTGCATCGTTTGCTGTATAAAAACATTTGACCTGTAATAGGAGTGTAGTAAATGAAGGATTGTATAAATATTTTAATGAAAATATATATTTTTATTTTTATATAAATGTATAAAAGGAGTTGAATGCAAAAAAAATTACACATACTCTGCAGTAAAATTCATTGTTTATTTTGTTATTAATATAAAAATGACAATACAATAAATACACTGCAACATAATTCAATATAATAACACAATATAAATTAAAATGTAATATTCATAAGTATTTAAAACTGCCAATATACATAACTTACTTTACAAAGATAAAAATAAAAAACCAACAACTCGGATTATGTTGTAAATTTTCATTTTATTTTAAAATTTATGTTTTTTGCGTATATTACATATATTTAATAAGATTAACGTGAGGTTTTTAAATATTTCAAAAATAAAAAAGGAAATTCATATTTGAGATTCGAACTCACAACCACCAGCGTATGAACCAATCACGTAAAGGATTTGCCAATTAGACATGACACTAACGGATTTCAAAATTGACAGCTCTCGGTAAAACAATGATTATTTTGAAATACAAAAGCCTAAAATAAAAACGTTTAATTTTAAATAATACAAAACATATCACATAAATAATAATATTAATACATATTATATTATATATAATATTATATATAATATTATATATATGTATATATATATATATATATATATATATATATATATATATATATATATGTATATATATATATATGTATATATATATATATGTATATATATATATATATATATATATATATATATATATATATATAATATTAAATATATATACAAAAGGAATATTTTTATTCTCGAGAGAGGAAGAGAGAGAAAATATATCTTCTGTCTCTCTCTTATTCATTATCTTACATATGTAATGGTTTCACAGATTCACTCTCACAAATTTCCAACGCCGACCGTGGGTATAGAAGTATAACTTCAAAAATAAATAATAAAGATTAAAATTTATTACATTTTAAAAATATGAATAAAATTTAAAAATACAGAGAACATATATGTAGCTTTTGATGTGACTTAAATTTTGTCCCTGAGTACTATATCTGATAGTCTTGAGAATTGTATTGTACGTTGTTTGGCCACCTAGTTTAACAGAGATTTAATGCAGAGATAATGCTTTATATAACGTTTTTACATTCCACGTGCATATTTTAATTTTTTATGTTTATTTAACTTTAGTGAATTTTTGGAGGAATTTCGCTTATAGCGATCAGGGAAGCCCTCTGATATTCCTCTGCTGGATCTTGCAGTCTGAATCCATGATCAATAACTGATATTTCGTCGCTTTTGCTTGACATCACGATTGTTCTTGGAAGGTCCTTAGGGATTGTTAACATAGCCATCCTATGGAGGCAATGGAAAATACTATATGTGTAGCGTATGTTTATTTGCCTATTCGCCTATTGGAAGAATTTCCTATTCCAGGGAAAAGGGCGTGCCCTTATTCTCTTCTCAGTTTTTCCACCCAAATCTGTTGACTAGCAAGAGAGGTACTGCGTATCATGGTAGTCAGTCGGTAAGGAAGAAGAGGTTAAGCTATGCTTATTTAATGGCGGAAATACTCGTTATGTCAATGTATTCCCTAAGACATACCTGCTACACCCTCCAGTATCGCCGCTGCTTGGTCGGAGATTGCTTATTCAGTATATTCAAAACTAACTTTCATATCTGAAGACCATCCACTATTTGCCACCTGTAACCCCGCTGGTAGCCTCCAGCTTAGCCTCAGCAGATTATGTGTATAAAACGAAAATTAGGCCAATAGTATTTTATGAATATGGGACATGGGTAATGGTAGAAAACGCAAAACGAGAGCTGAAAATTTTTAAAAGAACTAAGGAGAATTTTTGAATACAGCATCGAAAATCGTATATGGAGATTTGGATTTAATCATGAACTTAACCAACTGTATAAAGAACCAACTATTTCAGATTTCGTTAATCTCTAGAGAATTTAATGGGCTGGCAATGTAGTATAGATGGATGATGACATACTGCCAGAAAAGCTCTAGATGGTAAATGAAGGGCAGAAGACCAAAAGAAGGATCACATAAAAGGTAGAGTGAAGTGACAACAGATGCGCATACTGTACTGAACGTGAAAGCTTGACGGCGAATGGCGCAAAGCCAAGTATATTGGAAATAAAAATTACAGAAAGTCAAGGTGTTATTTGGACTGTATTACCATTAGAAGGGAAGATGAGTATAGTAAACAACCCACTCTTTTAAAAGCATTCATAAGATCAAAAATATGATCTACAAATCGCACAATATTCGATTTTTAAAGATACTTTATACCAAATAATCTAATTTAAGCAAAAAGTAATTTAAAAAATCAATCTTGATCACTGAAGATCAAAGAAGGCCTCAAATATAAAGGTTTTTAAGTAAAATGTTTTAATATAGATATCTTACAGGTTACCCTGATTATCACTACTTTTTTTGTAACAAAAATTGTATAGGTGAGCTTTTGTAGTAAGCACTAATTTAACAAGAGTAGGGGGTTGGCGGATGTAGTGGCCAACCTTACAAAAATGAAAGAGAAGTGCTCACAACACAATATTGTGGGACTTAAGACAGCTTGGCTAGCAAGCTATGCCTAAGGATGACCAATTAAACTCAGGAAGGATTCTGCCAATTTTCATGCCTCTAAAAGACAGTTACCTGGAAATCAGTATCACCAACTGATAGAATTGAGGATAAGTAAATAAGAAAAAAGTACTGAAATAAAGAACGAACTAAAAAGGAAAATTGTGGGCACCAGGAAAGTGTTTACTTCCAACAGTATATTATATTGCTGTAATGGTTGTTTTATTTTATTTATAAAAATAAGATGAAAAAATAATATTAATGAAACAGATATTATGTACAACTCAATTTAATCTCTTTCTTAGAAAATATACAATTTACAATTAATTTAACCCATATTACTATTCCCCTATTATGTACAGTTTGTAGAATATCTGACTAAAAAAACAATTACCCTGTCAGTTGATTTGTAAACCCTAATAATAAATTGAATAATAAGAATAGTACAAACTATTTATTTAAAAAAAGTAATTTATTTGCCTACTAGAAAAAGTATTTCCGCACTTCGGCTTTCGATTAAAATGCCTAAGTAGGTTAAGTTGACATTATCCTGATGGGATAAATGCTAAAGGTGTATATATGTTAAAAAATGGAAAAAATATTAGTAAATCTCCGGCAATATGTGTACAGAAATACCTGACAATTAGAGAGATTGTGGGTGGGGGTATTACAATATCCCCTTCTAAATAGTTAAATGTATAAATACATGATTATTAGATGAAATTTATTAATTGTTATTAAAAAGAATAATAATGCCTTGAAGAGAAAGTTATTTAGTAAAATTTAAAATCTGAAAATTATCAAAAATAAAAAGTAATATTTAACAAACAAATAATATAGTTGAAGTCCAACAAGCGGTTCGAAGTCTCTGGTATGTACGGAACTCTCAACTATTCCAATCCCAACTAATGAACGGAATCCCAAAATCCTATTGGATGAAATCCAACAAAAAAACCAACCCATAAACTGAATAAAATGTCTAGCTCCTGTGACTTCTAATTTTCCAACATGTAAAAAATTATTGATATTGGTAGGATGGCTAAAACAAAATGGACCCTACTATTTTTGTTTTCTTTAGGAAGAAAGAAAGATAAATGTTTGGACAAAAAATTGATTTGGTCAAAAGTTAATAGTTTGTGAAATTTACTGAAACCTTGGATAAATTGAAACAATTATCTGCTGTATGAAATAGCGGCTTATTAAATAATAAAATTATGTCACACCGGGTTACTTATAGACTTCACCAAGAAACATCAAACCAAAATACACTGTTCCACCCTTCCTAATAAATAAAAAAACCAATATTTTTTAAACTTAATACATCTTAAATTAAAATAAATTCCTGACGAAATCTTTTCGTCAAAAAAGCTAACCCACCATCAGTATAATTTGTCTTCTACATCAAAGTGAAGTCTAATGAGTCGTCTAGGCACATACAGGGCACAAATTCTAAACATGCCGGTGGGAGATGGCTTCTATGCGTTGTATTATAGTTGGTGTATGAGAGAAAAAGTTTTCGAAATAATGAAATAACAAATTTTATACTATTATTTGTTATTTCATTATTTTGAAAACTTTCTCTCATACATCGACTATATTACAGCGCATAGAAGACATCTCCCACCGGCACATTTAGAATCTGTGCACTGTGCACTGAATCTGTGACATCTTTCGTTCCACGCATACCGCACTCTACTATATTTATGAAATTGCATTCCTGTGCCAGTAACATAGATTGTCTAACTATTTAGCTATGTTTTTTCGACTTTGTTTTATGGAATGGAATCTTGGAGCTTGAATGCGACATCAATGAAAAAACTGGAATCATTTGAGCTGTGGGTGTATAGAAGAATTCAGAAAATATCGTGGACAGAATACGTCATAAACAAAGAGGGTTTAAGAAGGATGAATAAAGAAATATAAATTTTAAATACAATTAAAACAAGAAAATTGGAATATCTCGGACATATTACACGTGGAGAAAAATACACCTTGCTCCAACTGATTACGCAGGGAAAGATCCAAGGAAAGAGAAGCATATGGAGGCGTAGAATGTCATGGCTGCGCAACCTGAGAGAGTGGTACGGATGTACATCAAATGAACTTTTCAGAACAGCCGTGTCAAAAGTCCGAATAGCTATGATGATTGCCGACCTCGGCCGCGGAGATGGCACTTGAAGAAGAAGACTTATTAGTGCTTGTAAAAGACTATTGATGTTTAAATTATACTTAGAAAATGACAAACGTTACAAGCACACCCAATATTTGGATTCTTCTTAGTAGAAAAATTAAGGCCTAAATATTAGAAACTGTCACCAGCTACGCTTATGACTTAAATGGTAGAGTACACTAATATATAATTAATAATTTATATTCATTATTGTAGTTGTCTAAGTAAATGCTTTGTTCATATCTGCAACGAAAAGCAAAGTTGACAAAAATATAATTGTGAATTTAACCATACTATTTAACTTTTTAGGTCAAAAACATATATTTTTTTGCTACTTCTAATGCATCCCCTCAGGAAAAGAGCGAAAGCAGAATTAATATATAATGCAAAAGGACTGTGGAAAGGATCGACCGGTGTCCGCATTTGTCCTATGTAAATATCTCTAAAATTCCACATTAAATTATTTTCTGGTCCTTGGGGCAGTCTCGCAAATAGGAGTCCTTGTAAGGGGTTACTTCGTTTACCATTTACCAGTAACAAATACAGATTTGCTAATACGGGTTACGTAAGGTTAATGCCCATTTCTATTTAAAAGACCAGTTTATACAGCGAGTTTATTGGTAAACAGTGGAAGCGCCCTATTGTTTTGCATTTAGTAGTTAACTATTGTCAGAGAAAAGCCTAAAACACGTCGATATTTCAGTACCTAATATGTTCATTACTTATCAAATTTTATGATAATAAGGATAGTATATCTAGTATATCTAAATTAATTTAATGGTCCTTGTTATTTATATATATATATATATATATATATATATATATATATATATATATATATATATATATATATATATATATATTTAGACAGTTTCTAATGTATCTATCGACGGATTATATGCTGATGTCTTTATTATGATAAAATTTAATAACTAACAAAAAATGAATGAATAATGGACTTTTTTCTTTATTATTCAAGCGACTGATCCAAAATTATTTACAGAAGAAACCACCAAAACCTCGCTAGTGTAAGATTTCACCATGTTGTTAACGATCCAATACCACTAGTAATTTTCTCTCTTATTGTTTCCCCTTAGAATCGAAGCTCTTCTTCTCAGAAAGAGCATTCTCTTTTGTACTAATACCGATGTCTTTTCTGCAGTTCTTCTTCTCTGTTATCTCTGTAAGTTAGCTAGAGCCACAGGCATTTTCTCCCTTGCTATTTTTACATTTTAGCATTTTCGTCATAAGTTTGCCAATTATAACTGATTAGATCACATATATATTTATTTTACTACTATTTATCTTATTTAATACCTCTTAAGAGTATGTTTTTCCACTTCTACTTTATTAGAGTATTTTTAAGGTCCGATTGACTGCAGATTGGAAATATGCATTTAAAAGCAGTAATGCAGATACAGGTTCAGAGATAAGGTTAACTCATAAAATAAATCTAAATTTAAATGCTTGCAAAACATTATTCCCTTTATGTTTGGGGTAAGCAGTTTCCACTATGGAAATATAATAAACATAATTTCTGTCGTATGGCATTATTGTTGCAATATTTATAAATATCGGTAGGTCGGTAGATGCTTGCTCTTCAAATCAAAGAAAACATAATTTCTGTCGTATGGCCTTACTGTTGCATCATTATTGAATGTCGGTAGATTATTGCTCTTTAAATCTCCAGTATATACTTAAAAACATAAAGGGCTCTTCATGAGTTAGGATCACTAATAAATGCACACCATTCACTCCACAAGTTGGAGTACCCTAGGGCTCAATTTTATCACCTATTCTATACACAGTTTACAACAGCGACCTCTCCTCCCTTAGGCAATACCGAATCCATCTAACTATATGCTGACGATACTGCGCCACTTTCCTTAGGAACAATTGCCGGGACGTTGAGAAATCGATCTGTACTCGAAAAATCCCAAGCGCAACCAGACAAAGTTGTTAAATGGTGCAATAAATAGAGAGTTACTCTCAATCCGACAAAAACACAAGCCATCCTCTTCAGATATTCAGGCACTCCTGGATATGAGGAGAAGGACAACAGGATAGTGCTCTATAAAGAGAGTCTTTCTTCCAATTCGTTGTGCTATCCCGAAATTGAATTTCAGAGGAACCTTAACTAGGAAACTGAACTAAACCTCACTCTAATTAATATTAAAAGAAGTTCTAGACCCCCCGAAGCTGTTGGCAGGACTCATCATAAAACTCCCCTGTACACATTTATAAGGCCAATTGTTAAATACACGTCGGTATAGGTTATTCCACGAATATACGACTGTTTTGGATTATTGCGACAACGAATATTTTACTGTGCAAGTAGAAGTATGAAAGTAAATTGGTCTTATCATTATTCCAATAAAAAGGATCCACTGTTAGTATGACATCTAAACTAAAATTATTTTAGTTAATAGATGTTCAGATAGACGCAAAATGTATTGTCAAATTTAAGCCGAAAATAACAAAAAATTTTAGGCAAACGCTCCTACAAATAAATACAATGACGTCTATGTCAAATGTGTTCAAAAAGCATCTAATCACTTTGTTAGTTTTAAATATTTGTTTGCTTTTAGCGGATGTACAGTTCCGTTAAGTTTAAAGTTAAACTTAAAAAGTTTCTTTGTTGTCGGGATATAGGGTTAGAACTACGCCTAAGAATGCTTCGATGTTACGTGTTCTCTACTCTTCTTTATGGCTTGGAAGCGTGGACACTAAAACAAGTCCATCTGAATAAGTTGGCCGCCTTTGAATTTGGGTGTTACAGACGAATCCTACGAATATCATGAATTCAAAGAATGTCAAACGTGGAAGTAACTAGAAATATAGGAAATGAGGCGGAAATAATATAAACTATCAAAAGACGAAAACTTGAGTACTTGGGACATGTGATGAGAGGTCAAAAATACGCATTATTACAACTTATTATGAAAGGCAAAATCCGAGGAAAGCGAAATGTGGGAAGACGAAGAATATCCTGGCTCAAGAACTTAAGGGAATCGTTTGAATGCACTAGTGCAGAACTTTTTAGAGCGGCATTCAACAGAGTCCGCATAGCCAGGATGATTTCCAACCTTCGATAGAAGATGGAACTTAAAGAAGAAGAACAGTTCCGAAAGTAACAGGTATAACATACCGGCGCGCGGCGATTGATAGTTAAAGTACTGAGTCGTTACAGATATTAAAAAGTAACGAAAATTTACATACAGTTTCATATATCGCCGTCTGATTTTAGTTTTAAAAACCGTCCGTATAGAGGTGTCCGGTAAAGAGAGGTGTCCGTTAAGGGAGAAATAAGTGTAGTGTATTTGTTTATTGATGCCAAAAATGCCTAGACGTTTTTTAGATGTAGACAACTTTATATTTAATGTACTTTCTTATTTTACTGCTGAGAAAACCAACGGGGGCCCTTTGCGACCAGTTCAGTCCGTACATAAACATGTGTGTGATCCATTCTGTATTAGTGCAACAAAACTAAAGTCGGTTTTGCAAAAGCAAAAAAAGTGGACAAAGTGAACACGCTCAAGTGAATGTCGCACAATATAAATTTCGCCGACAACCAAAGACTATAGATCTTCCCGAAGGTTGCAAATTTGAAATCCGTGCGACAATATATAAAATGCGCGAAAAGAAAGATTATGTTTCTTTAGATTCAGTGCTACAAAAATTAAAAGACAGAAATATTTTTAAAATTTTCAAAACAAGTCTCTGGAGAGTTTTAAGACCTATTGACTTTAAGTTCAAAAAGGACGACAATAGAAAGGCTTTGTGTGCAAGAGCTAGACTCGTTTACAAAAGAATAGAATTTTCAAGAAATTGTAACAAATAAAAAAAAATAATGTTTAACCTTCGTTTATTTAGACGAAACATGGATTTTTGCTAAAGGCAGTATCAAACAAATTTGGCAGGACGAGAGTGTAAAACCCGGAGATGTTTGTGAAATGGTTGAAAGAAAAACTGTTGCCAAGTTTACATGAACCATCCGTTATAGTACTAAATAATGCTGCCTACCATTCGGAAACTTTAAATAAGCAACCAACAAACACCTGGAAAGTAGATAAAATAAAAGAATGGTTAACGAATAAAAATATTACATTTCCTCAATACTGTTTTAAGCCTTAATTACTAACGTTAGCTAAAAGTCATGCATAACCAAACATATACATAGTAGACGAAATTAAACATAGCTTTGGACATCGTGTGTTAAGACTACCGCCCTATCATTGCCAATTCAATCCAATTGAATATATTTGAGGAATATGCAAAACATATTATGATAACCATATTGGATACAAGGGTTACAGTGACGAGGCAGTCTTGGAAATATGTTAACAAGCATTGGATATTGCCACTTCTGAAATTTGGGAAAAAAGTGTAAAAAAATGTAAAGACCTAATTGAAGAATTATAATTTACCATCGGAATGCCGATAACCACGACAGTGATTATGGTTGTGAATCTGATGGTTGATGATAGTTTTAGGAGATTAGGAGAATAAGAGAATAAGTAAGTTTTTTTGTTTTTTTAATACTAATTGAATATTCGACTAAACAAATTACACTATTTAGTCACTTAAGTATTGTTACACTTCGTTTAAATCACTTAATTTAAAAACCAACTTGTTTACAATACTAAACTCAATGATAGTAATTATATACTTGAAAATCTGAATTACAACTATTCTATAAACTATCAACTATATATTTATATTATGACTTCATATTTAAATCTAAGGTTTATATCTGTCATAACAGTATTTTGAAAATGGGGAGAACTTACTATTATAAAATTAAGCACATTGGACCATTTAAATCGATACCTTAAACCGAATTTAAAACAGCCGTATATTCGTGGAATGGACTATACTATATGCCTTCCTTAACAACCTCCAAATTAAGGATATTATGACAAGCGAACGCAAAATATTAAAAAAAAATCATGAGAAAACGTACCAACAGTAGAGAGCAGAATTCGCTCTCTCAGTAAGAAATACGTCCTGCAAACAATAGGTAGCTCCATGAGAACAAAAAAGGTCCTCCTATCATCATGATGTCACCTAGGGCAAATACTTATCAGAATCGACAAAAATAAAGTTCCTTGTCTCTCAGCCAAAATTCTTAACTTGGCTAAAAACAAACTTGTTGATGATTACTTCGACACCTTAAAATCGACGTCACTAAGATATCGCGTATATTAATAAGCTGCAAGCCAACAAAGCTAAATCAACGAACCGTTCCTACAGTATACCTGGTAATATGCCACAGTATCCCTGACTGCGGCAAGGCTAACAATCCTCCTCAACTTACAATTCTGACAACTGCTTCTTAGCAATCCATTCGTCCCCCTAACACTTCAAACTACAATCACAATCACTGACAGATCTTTTCCCAATCCAAGCTCCCTGGTAAGGAAATACCAATAACTTGAAAAAACCCCCTGCCTAAATGAGGTTCATAACGTTAGTATTTTTCACTTTATGACAATATTAGATAATTTTGAAGATAATGCCATGTAAATAATTTCGGTATATAGTGTATAAACAAAAGTGTTATTATACTAGTCTTGTACGTGTATTGCAGATTAGATAGTTACTTAAGGCCTTTACGATATTTTTAACCCCTTAACAAATTAACTGGAGATATTTCGTGGAGCAACTACCCTGCCTAAAATACTAAACCCGAGATCTTTGGTTATTAATTGAGAATTTACGCGGTTTCTCTCGTATTTTTAATCCACGTTTTCGAAATTTGAACATAAATATACGTGGTACTCCTTACAGGTTACAGCATGTCTCTACGATGATCTTAGTGTATAAGCGATACTACTCAAATCGTTTTACGACTTTACATTTAACTATAATTATAAGGATTGTTTTCAGTTAGACGAATCTGGAAGTTTTGACAGCGAGAGGGAAAATATTAGCCAGTAACTCTGAGTGGAATTAAGACAATGGCAGTCAAACCGGTTTACTTCACAAAGTTAGCCAGCGACTTTTAAATGTGGACCAATCAGGGTTAGTTCTACCGAGATTTTACTTTAGTGAGAATTCGAAGTGTAATTTTAATTTAAGTATAGGATATTGAAAGTAAAATTTAATTTTTTAATAGGTACGTTTTTTGACGAAGTACTAAAAGACATTAGACATGCTGATGATTATGACACACCGTTATGCTGATTAACAAAGGTCTTCGAACTATCAAAAATCAAATGGACAATAACGAATAGTAATGCAATGCGAGTGTTTTTTGCAGTTGTCTTGTTGAAAAGCTTGGTAAAAAAGTAACTGCGATGACATTAATGGTCGAAAAAGTCTATTACTGAAATCCTTTTTTTTTCAAATGTTATGACATACAAAAGATATTTCAAACTCAAACATTACATGATTTTTATGACACTGAATCTTTTGATACAAATATTGACCTGAATCTAAAATTGTACAAGATCTGGAATATTAATAAGTACATAAATGCTACATATAAATTGTTGTATAATTTAGAAAGAGATATAATGATTGAAGAAAGCATGCTGCTTTACAAAGGCAGACCTGGTTGGGTTAAATACATCACAGCATGGTTTGGCATAAAGAATTGCTGTGTAAATCAGCCTTCAGATTATATTTAGCACAATATAATTTACACTCAAAATTTGATAAACGATATTAAGATCTACCAGTATCAGCCCGTATTGCTATGATACTAATGAAGCCTTTGCTATTGAAAAGTATTTATTTGACCATTAACAATATATACTTATATACTTATATACTTTACCAGTCCTAACTGACTTTTTATAAGTAACTTTAATTAGAAAAGATTTTTCACTGGAAATAAACAAACAGCGTAGGAAAAATGAAGTTACGTCGTTTTAGAGGGCAAAAACAATAATGGTAAAGTAGAAATATAAACGGGAGGTTTGCGTTCTGTCAACAGTGCACAATGCGGAAATGATGACAAAGGAAAAGAAAACAAATAATATAGTTAATCTAAGATTTTTAAGGACCATAACAATACTATAAGCAATGTTGACACGGTTGAACAAAATCGTGCTGATTATCCTGTAACCAGAAAGCGTGACAATAAATATTATTAAACAATATTTTTCGATCTTCATAAACACCTTGAGTGGAATGCATTCGTAATGTATAAGAAAAAAGGAGGGCTGGAATATTTCGAATGGTCTTGATAACGCAACTAACTAAGAATTACCAAACATATAGAGGTATAAGTGTAAAAGGAAGACCTTCTACACTTCTCAAACCCCTTTAACTTAGCAGTCGTCATATTTCTGTTACTATGTATGTCACAGCAAAGAAATTCCATCCAACTAAATTATGTATTGTGTGTAGTAAGGTGAAAGATGAATATGAAAAGCAAAGAAAAGTAATCAGAAAAGCTAAAGAAATAATGCTGAGCACTGCTAGAAAATCACAACATAATTAAGAAAACAGCACAGCCTACCAATGCTTGAATACATTAAAACAAAAACTCTCCATTTACTTAGGGCGACTAAGGAAGTACAAAGGTAGTAGCAACCGAAAATGCGACAATGCACTTTTTTGGGCATTCTGGAAAGACGTTGTATCAATAACTCAATTCCACTGTAGATAGTTTTAATAAGTTTTACCAAAGCAAAAAATAAATTCATAAGTTTTGGGGAGATCAACTGTCCACGCCAGCTATTCTTAATACCAAAGTTGGATGGATCTAAAATACAACATACGACATACAGTTGTCAACGCTACAATACTACTCCCTACGAATCCTACTCACTATTAAAAAAGTCTTATATTATTATTATAATAATATATTATTAAAGAGATCTTCTGGACCAAACGGCCACTTTTGTCTATAAAAGTTCTGGAGTGTTCATAAGTACCTATCACTATTAATTAATCACGCTATTTCTAATATACAGAAAACACCATCATTTCTTACCCAAGAAACAACCTAATCAATACCAAAGGATCAGAATAACACCCAAGATCCAATTAAGTGTCTCCTAATATATTCAATTACTTGTCTTTCAACTTTATAATTTTATAAATTGCTTAAATTGGGCACATCCTGTTTAGTCCAGCATATCTATCATCGCTGTACTTTCATCAAGTTCTATGGGCTGCAAAGAACAATTTGTCATCATCTCAATTATTTCTAACTAGGCACATACCAAAAAAAAAAGAAACTTCTTTAATGCTTTGATAGAATACAAGAAATCATTACAGATATATTAAAAATATATAAAGTCGATGTTAATATAGTTACATTTTTGGACCATATAATGTCAGATTGTAATACCAAAATTGATCTCCAAATACCTGGTGAAAACAGTATTGAAACTAACCAAACGTTATTCCAAGAAGACTCGTTAAGTCTAGTGTGGTTATGTCTAGCAATAAATTCCCCATCCCAGCAACTAAACTTCACTGAAACAGATTTAGCATCAAAAATAACACTACTGTAATAGCAAAACTTAAGCATCTGCTGTATATGGATGATTTAAAAATATTGGCTTTCACTCGACGCCACCTGGATCAGATATACTAAAAATGGAAGGAAATGTTTCTAATAATATTAATATGCACTTATTTTCAAATAAGTGCCGTGTCCTAAATATAGTTACAGGAACGGTCATAATAAAGTTTATGATAATATAGTGACATTTTTGAAGCATATATTGTCAGTTTGGAAGACTAAAATTCATCTCCAAATACCTGGTGAAAACACACTAATCTGAAAATATTGCAATTAACCGAACGTTATTCCAAGAAGACTAGTTGACTCTACTGTGGTTCTGTCTAGCAATTAACCCTCTATCTTAGCAACTTAAGTTTTTTGCCCATCCTCTAGACGGTGTTTGCCTATCCCAGAGACCTTTTTTAAAAGACTTATGTACAATCGCCAGAAAATTCAATATGATAAGTTAACCAAAAAATAAAATGCATGGTTATAACAGCAAATCTACTAAGATGTAAATTGGGGATAGAGGGACAGATAATAGAGCAAGTGATGGAGTTTAAATATCTGGGCATCGCACTGTGTAGGTACGGAAAATTCTACACAGAAGTGGAGGATCAAGTGAATAAAGCAAACAGAGCCACAGAATGCCTGAATGAAACAATATGGTGAAATAACAATTTCAGGAAAGAAATGAAAGGTACACTGTACAAAACAGTTTTCGAACCAATTATGACATACGCTGCAGAAAAAACGACCCGGCACAAAAAAAAACAAAACAATATTGATGAAAAATTATGGTAAAACGCTATAAGACAGAACTATGCAAAACATATATGCAAAGCGGAGAACGAGATGGACTCGATAAGAAAGAAAAAAGTAGAATGAAGGGATCATATAAGCAGAATGACGATAAATCGGTAAAGACGGCGAAAGACGGTTTCCCAATTGAAATACAATCAGAGGGAAGACCACGAAAACGATGGAATGACAACTTACTGAGACCACATTAAATTAGAAAAAAAAAAGCAGAAGAAGAGAAAATGTAACTCCCATTTTCATTGTCATTTACAATTTCTTTTTATCCTTTATATTCCTAAAAGTAATAATTTTATGTATCGATATAATGAAAATTTAAATTCAAATATTATTTTTTTTTATTTTTCATTTAAAAACATATGTAAATGACCGTTCCCGAATATTTAGAATTCTTTTCCAGTCCAATCCTTTTGACGGTGAATAACGTCCTGTTTATTATGAGCAATATGAATAATGGAGTATCAATTTCGGCTATACATAGCATTAATTACCAACTGCTGTTTATCATATGATGTAAATTAAGAGCAGTTTGTAATTTTATGACTTTTTCTTTGTTTTCTATGTATAGGGTTTAACATTGTAACAGAGAAAAACTAAATATTATATTTTAGATTCAGTTTCTCAAAATTTACGCAGGTAACCGTATTGTGATTTTTTTAAATAAAATTTTTATGCGCAATAAAAAAATCGTATAATAAACCTACACGAAATTCTAACATTAGTGTATAATAAATTCTTGTGGTTCACCCCCAGCCATTTCTATTTATATGTATAATAATTTACAGCTACTTACCTACATCAACCCAAAAAATTCCGGACCATTTACTTAATTTAATTTTCATCGATTTTACGGAAGGTACAAAGTTTTTCAGATCAAGGCCCAGGTATCTGCGTAGAAAGTTATTTTAAGTGAAAATATATTTTATTAATGCTAGTTGTTGAACTTAAATCAATACTTAGTAAAATTTCGTTCACAATGTTTGTATTAGAAAAATTGGTGTTGTTACTTTTTTTCTGTTTTGATTTTCACTTGACGTATTCAAGTGGTTGGCTTTTTCATGCTTCAATTTTATTGTTACTTTTAATTTTTCTATTATGTTAAAGTGATTTTTCTTATTTCTATAATAGTGTTTCTGATATTCGCCCTTCTTTATTTTTGTTAAGTATCAAAGGATCATGTAAAGTTTGCCTTAACGACTTTATTTAGCTAAGTCATTTAACGACTTACTTTCCAAACTAGGTAATTTAAAAAACACCACAATAAGCACATTTGCGCAACGCAAATTAACGACTAGTTCAGAACTAAAAGAGTAATACATCAGTTTATGTCAAAATACGAATCACTAAGGCATGAGAGTGAGGTCACTGATGGTAAAGATCAAACTATTATTTACGTAATGTTTTGACATTTTGTCATTTTTGTAGTGTTGTTGTGAAGCTATTTTCTTGTGGCATTTTAAAGTAATTACTATTTTAATGGGAATAAGCGACAACTGAAGGTTAAAGTAAGTTTATTGACGTTTTAATTTTCACTTCGGAAATCGTTCTCAAAATACAAACATTAATAAATTAAACAAATTTGTTTTTTGTTACTTGGTGAAAAAATTCTTCTGATAATTTAATTTCATCTGACTCAATTATATTGACAACTCAGACATATATTACACATTTTAAAGTAGACAACTTTAAAATGATATTGCCATAATTGATGAGTTGCGTTCCTGGGACGACTTTATTGTAAGATAGTTCATTCGATTACATGAAATCAGCTTTAACTTCATAATACTATTTCGACATGGTAAGTATTTGGTCTTAAATTTAGTTTACTCTCAATAAACAGCAAATTCTGTTATTTAAAAAACATAAATGATGTATCCTCGATATGTTAATAACTTACTAATACTGTTATTTTTCTTTTAATAACTTTCTCTTTTAATATGGATAACCAGATCCTACTGCATTCTGCCGAGAAGAAGCAGAGCCGCTTCTTTAATTATTTTCTTTTTACCATCCTTTTTTTTAGGCTACTTGAATTATTCTAATAAACCCTATGTTCATTATCCCATGTTTGTTTACGTATTTGAGATCTATCAAATTCTGTTTGAGATCTATCAAAGATTGATATTCACGTATTCTAACATGCAATGCCTTGATATTTCACCTAAATAAAACTGATCGCATTCATAAGGTATTTTATAAATACAATTATTTGTCCTTTCTTGTTTATTGTTAGGTTGATTTTAGGGTGTTTGTTGTTTTGAATGAAATCTTGCATAAATATAACGGTTAATAATGGAGATAAACTAGAGCCCATTGCTAGACTAAATTGTCTGGCACATTTTTAAATAAACTATTTATGTCAAAACTTACTAAAGTATTATTTGAATTAAATTTAATATTTGATAATTTATTTAAAAAATGTGTATTTTTTTATAAATGTGTCATTTTAATTTGCAAATGGTTTTATAATATTTAATAAAAATTTTGACAGTTCACTACAAGGAGAATTCATGTTACTACAAATAGGTCTACGTGATATATTCGTTTTTTTAACTTTTGGTACTCCATAAAAATGAGGGGTCTTACTGTAATGAGGTGTTATTAATGCTCTTTGATAATTTGTTAAACAATCTTTAAACTTGAGTCTATATATTCTGTTTTCCAAAGGCTTTGTTAGATCCTTTGTTAATTTTGTATAAAGTCCGTTTGTTATTAGATCTTTACTTTTGTTTTCATATAAGATTTTATTCATTATCACAGTTGCATTCCCCTTGTCTGCTGGTAGGATGATTATGGAGTTATCATTTTTTAAAGTTATTATGGTGTTTAGTTCTTCTTTGCGTATGTTTTGTTCAATTTTAATAGACTTTTCCAATTCAAGTTTACATAATACTCTGTATTTTTCTTTTTCGTGGGTTGGTAAATATTGAGATATTTTCTCCTCTGAGCTTATTATGGCTAATTTGGAATAGATGTAAAAGCGTTGATTGAATAACCCAAAAATCAACGGTAAAAGTAACAGCAAAGTTTAGACCCTTTGACAGTATTAAACTCTCCGTTGCATGTAAATATCTATTTGATAGATTGACAACTGTAGCTAATACGTCATTATTTCTAAAATAAAGGTTATCTAAAAAATGCATACTATTTTGTTCTAAAAGAATATTAAATTTATATAAATGTATATTTCTTTATTTCTTATATAAATTTTTTAATTAATGTAAACTAAAAATAATTTGATCAAAACCAGAAGCTGATATCATATTAAAAAGCAAATCTTCAATACTTACAATATCTTGTTCAACAAAATCTCTTTGATCTTTGGCATGGTCTTTTTGTTCTTCTGCATCCTGTTAAGAACTTTGGTATTTGTTATTCTTTTCGTCCAGGAAATGCATAGCATTTCCGTATAAAGTTACATTTAAAAAGCGTCGATGCGTTTCTATAATGAAGAATTAAAAATCCAGCTCTCGCAGCTGTATGGAATGTTGGGAAACACATGCAACACAGCATACCAATTCACCGTTTTAGGTCTAGATCGTTTGATAAAGAAGTTCTTCATGTAAATAAAGTAGCCTCTTCAATTTTTGACATAATTTCTTTTATTGAATCACAACTGCTGTTCGCTAGCGTCACGTCCGTAGATAGAGTTGTTTAAATTATTAATTTCATGTTAGTGATGTTTATATAATATAGGCAATAACGATCGCTGTATTCTACAGTTTCCTTAATTAGTGGCTAGAGTTCAGACCAACTGCTAGCAATAACAACTGTATTGTCGGCATATCTTATAGTATCAATTGTTTTGCTGTTGGTTTTGACTTCAGCGCTAGCGTCTTTCGGTTAAGATGTTTATGAAATACCTTTCACCTTAATTTGAGACCCTAAAAACCAGTATAATTCCATAATGATTTTTAAGTCATCCTCATCTACATTCGTTGCTCTAAGTATTTCTGCTAGTTTCCGATGTTGAAAGTTAAAAGCTTTACGATATTGTATGAAGTAGGCGTATAATTCTACGTTCATCTCCTGGGCTCTCTGTGTAAATATGTTGAGCGAGAATAGAGTGTCTAGAATTTCCAAAGAGCTTTCGAAGCTGAATTGGTTGTCGTTGACTTTTTGTTTGCATTTTTTGTATATACTAGTATATACAGATATATACGACTCTCAAGAAAAGTTTTATTACGAGAGACATTAAGATTATTAGGCAGTAGCTATCATATTTAGATACCTCAGGTTTTTAAGTAAGGTGATAAAAGTTGAGTTAGTCATTTTAAGGGAATTTTTCCAATTCTGTAAAAGCGTTAAACAGATTTGTTAAAAGTCCTAAACCATCTTATGTGGATTACGAGTTTCAGAGTTTTGGCATGTATTTGATCGGGACTTACGGCTGTATCAAGTTTTCCATTTATTCCTGGCATCTTTCTATATTAGTGGTAAGAAGTCATTATTACTTTCAATCGTTGCTTCTATTTGAGTATGACAAGCACTTTTGGCTACCGTATGTACTGTTTTATTACCAGTAACACCTGCATGACCCTTAACTCAAATAGATTAAAAAAATTTTTACTGCATTAAAGACCATCGTTTAAATTTAATGTTTATTAGGAATATAGCTTTTAATTGGAGATCCAATAAGAGCTTGCAAAACCGATTTGACACCACAGAAAATAACAACTCCTTTAATTGGATATTTTCATACCAATCAAGCGCTTTATTTATAGACTTCCTCTACAAAAATTGTATATATATATATATATATATATATATATATATATATATATATATATATATATATATATATATATATATATATATATGGAATACATTCAATGGTTGAATAGCAGAGGTTTTATCGGTCAATAATTGGCATATAAAAGACGTCAACTACTTTATTGCTTTATTCGAATACGTTTCGCTTTTATGTTTAAAAGCATCATCAGTTCACTACAAATAAAAAAGATTTTAGAATATAAGTAAACAAACCAACAGGGTTCATACTTACAAAAACAATTTGTAGGGTTTTTTTAAAGATGTTATAAAAACTCTACGATAACTTAACATTAAACATTAAAAACTAAACGGGAGAAACGAAACAAAAAATACAAGTAAAACTGTAAGAACATTAGTTCATTTAATTTTAACCGATGGCTTCATTTGAACGTTGGTTTAAGCTCTTTCGAGGGTCAAACCACACTAATCTTTTCGATTGTTTTGGATCGGCTCGTCATAATTTTCACATGTGGCTTGTTATCGTCCATGTGTTTCTTTGGAATGCATGGTGCAGATTACGATTCTTAAGGGAAGTATCAAGCGGAACAGGGACGGACCTTTTTTTTTAAAAGGATTCATTAATTCCTTTTTCTTTAAAAAACAAACCAACAAAAAAAAAGAAGAAATTTGGAAAGAAAAATAGGATTGAATTTACTGTCTTGTAAGGTCTTTTTTTTATTTTTATTTATTTATTTTGTATGATGAGGGAATTATATATCTGACTCAAGTTGTCGATGTCGGTTCTCTTATTTAGGGAGGATGGATGTTTAAGAATTTGACACATTTCAAGGATGGATCGCTTATGATGATTTTGTTGTTTGCACAGTATTTTGGTATTCGTGAAGTCGATACTGTGTTTGGTTGAAATGGCATGCTGTGCAAGGGCACAAGATGGTTTAGAAATCCTAATGTCGCTTTTGTGGGACGTTAGTCGACCTTGAAGGGAGCGGCTGGTCTGGCCAATGTAGCAGGGGTTGCACTCTGCACAGGGTACTTGATAGACCTCTGCTATTCAACCATTGAATATATTCCAAATTTAATCAACGGTCGTATTTTTTACTATATATATATATATATATATATATATATATATATATATATATATATATATATATATATATATATATTATATATGATTTTAAAACTATATTTCTTCTAAACCCTTAATTAGATTTTCATGATTTATTTTTCACTTTGCAGGTATATTTCTAGTTAATGACCATATTAATGTTTTTTAAGAAATGTCAACGTTTTACCTATATATAGGGTGTAAAAATAAAGTTGTGTTTTTTCATCTAATCTTGCAACACCCTGTGGAATGTATTAGAAAATAACGCTACATATTATTAATATTTTGAGGTCGCTTTATTCTTTCTCCACATTTTCGTAAAAAATCATCACGATATCTCTATTATCAAAAAAAGAAAAGTATGTTCAAAGCATTACGTGATTTTTTACTCTCCAAAATTAACGCATCACCTCAACTCTTTTAAGCTATTTTTCTTGTGTATCCTTAATTGGATTTCGATAATTTTTTTTTTCGGATTGCACACCTATTTCTAACACTGTGAGAAATAGGTGTGCAATCTATTTAAAGCAAACGCTAAATCTTATTAATATTTCGAAAAAGCTTCATTTTTTTAAACATTTTCTTAAACAAATCATCATAATGGAAGCAATTAGTGGCTATGAAAAATCAAACAACTTGATAATACAGTTTTAGACTGTCAATATTGTTTACATTTTAAAAAATTGTTTTGCTATTTTGCCTATCTTAGTTAGTTGACAGTATGGACAGTATTTCAAGAAATCTGAGCCGAGATAAATGTGTTCAGGCAATTACTTTAGCTGATGTAGGGTTAAGTTATCGTGAAATAGGCTTGCGGTTGGAGTATCTCATACTACAATATCAAGAGTCATTCAACATTTTCGAGAAACAAACGACCATACGAGACGGCGTGGACAAGGAAGAGGAAGACTTACAACACCACGACAAGATCAGTTTATCAGACTTTGTCCTATAAGAGAACGTTTTCTCACAATGAGACATTTACAAATACAAGTGACAAATGTTCATAATATTCAAATTAGTAGAAACACTATAGGCGTCTCGCTGAACAAGATCTGCATATAAGGATACTAGTCAGAGCACCAGCTTTAAAGGTAAATCATTGTAGAAGTAGATTACAATTGCCAGAGAGCTCCTTGACTGGGATGTTTATGACTGGGAGCACGTGTTGTTCATTGATGAATCACGGTATTGCTTATATAACTCGAATAGATGTGTGAGAGTTATTCGACGGCCAAGAGAACGCCATGCACAGTGTAATATACGACCTATTACTTTATTCATTACAAAGAGGTTCCTTAACAAGTGAAAGGTATATTACAGACATTTTGTCTAACCATGTAGTTCCATTTGCTTCTTACATAGAAAACAATTTTCTTTAAATGCATGATAATGCTCGACCACATGTTGCACGTGTGATCCGTAAATGTTTAGCCGAGGTTGGAATACAAACCATAAACTGGCCACCCAGCAGCCCTGATCTCAATCTCATAGAGAATTTGTGGGATATTATTGATCGTCAACTCAGGAGCCGACAGCCACCACCTGTATCTCCTGACGACATAGAAGTTATGGTGAGAGAAGTTTGGGATGCAATTGATCAAGGCCAAATACGCCGCTTGATTTTAAGTATGCCTCATCGCTTTGAAAAAGTAATTAGATGTACAGGTGGGAATACTCGCTATTTAGTGTTTTTAGGGGAAGGGGAATGGTAAGAATATTTAGGTTACAGTTTCTTAGGTTTTATTTGTATTACATGTCAATAAAGTTTATGTAAGTAATGTTTTCTTTGCTTTAAATGTTAATAAAAACTTGTTACATTTAAAGTTCTGTATAATCTTTGATAATACAATGATCGAGATAAGTTTTCTACGAAAATCTTGAGAAAGAATAAATCTATCTTAAAATATTAATAGAATTCGTTTATTTCTAATAAATTTCACAGGGTGTTGCAAAAAACGATGAAAAAACACAACTTTATTTTTACACCACGTATACTGGTAAAACGTTGATATTTTTTAAAAAACATTAAAACTTTGATTTACTAGAAATAGACCTATAATATGAAAAAAACATCATCAAAATCCAATCATTCGTTTAAAAGAAAAATAGCTTCAAACTTATGGTACATTTAAGGTGGTGCGTTAATTTTGGGTAGCATATATATATATATATATATATATATATATATATATATATATATATATATATATATATATATATATATATATATATATGTTATGATGTGTTTTTTGTTTGAATGATGAGCAATGAGTATTTTTAATAATATAGGGTTTTTATCGCGGTTCTCAAAGAATTAGTTTGTAAGTATTTTTTAAATTATCTTTATTATAACTATTATGAAACACACATATATATCTAACCTAGCCAATGTAAATTTAAAATAAACTATCTTTAAATTGATATTCTTATAAAACTAATTAAATTCTATAGACAATGTAAAATTTAAACAAACTATCTTCAAAATTGAAATTGTTATGACACTAACTAAATTATATTAACAAAATTTTGTACCTTTCTTTCACTGAATGCCCAAATGAACTGTTTTCCACTATATAGATTCTAATCATCACTGAATGTCTTCGTACTTCGGTTATCCTTGTTTTTGTGAAATTACTTTTTCCAATTATCAGCTTCTACCAATTTAAGATATAGTTTTCTTCACCAGCATTTATACACCACCAAGCAAACCAGCAAACACCATTTATATTTATTCTTCTTTTCAATATACCAATATCCAATTATTATAAGTTGATTTATACTAATCTCCAATCATAATATAATTTTAATTCCTTCCAATGTACATCCAATATTCTTCTAATATACTTTTATAATCTTCAATAATTATTTGTGTATAATTATAAATGTGCATTAAATATAGGCATAATTTTTAATCTTCATTTAACTCACTATATTAAACAATTTGACTATTTGTAACTGATTCACTGACTCCAACTAACTTTCATATTTCTTACTAAACTTTTCTGACTGACTTCTTGAAAATTCTGAACAATTTACTTCACTAACTAAATGTGTCTACTAACTTTCATAATAAACTGGCCTGACTTCTGACTAAAAACTGCCATCTTGAATCCAAATCACGGGTATTTATATCTTTTTGGATATTCTAGAACCATCTGGTAAGAGATCATGTTCCAATTTGTTCTATTTCTTCGATATGGATGTTCTCGAAAAAATATCTGTTCCATCCACCGACATAATCATTATTCCAGAATATTCCACCGTAAACAATGGTCACACTCTGCACTCTGGAGAATTCGTTAATGTTCCATTGATAATTTTGTTGACATTTAGGCTTTTCAGATCAGAATAAACATTTAAATCATTAAATATATATAAATTAAACATTTTAAACTAACATTATTATTATAACCCCACTTATATTCGTATTATGATTAATTTCTATCTGTCAATTTACTGTATAGTTGGTTGCCTATGCACATGGCTCACTTAAATATATTTACAACATTAAAATACAACTTTTTACACTTATTATATGCTAATTTATTAAAAATGCCCTCACATAAATATATTTTTTTTTAAATTCTCTAGTATATAACTTCTTAAAATAATCAAATACTTTTTTATATCTAATATTATGTAGTATATAACTTATAAATTATTTTCTATAAACCCCAATCGTCACAATACCCCAAATTAATATTTAAAATAAATAATTGACTTATTATTTTTTTAAACATTAATTTTCTCATACCTTATTAAATTTAATAAATCAAAATTTTTTTTTTATTTAAAATGTGTTAAATACATCCCTGTTCGCTGTCTATGTCAAAGCAGAGAACAACGCTGCACAGTTCGGCTATTCTATGGTCAAACTGTCATGTCAAATGGAGAATGGATTTTATCAGAGAATAAAATATAACCTTAATTAAAAATATAATCTATATTGTGTTCTGTTTATTTATAGACAAAATCTAGGAATTGTTTGCATTCAAAATAACTTTCATCAATATAAATTGGTAAGTTTTTCCACTTTATTATATTAGAAAGACATTTATTTATAGAATCAATTTTGTATCTAACCCCAAATTATGATTTTTAGGGTACAAAATAATTTCCATATGTATCAGACAATAAATATGATGTCAAATTGATTCAAAATAATGAAATCTACCATCTATTTAACAAATCAAGTCTATTGAATAAATTGGATATATCAGTAAGCTGTTAGTGTTAAGTTTATAACCTAGATATATCATTACTTTTTGAAAAATTGTACATTTTTCTTGATTTATTTTTAGTCCAACTTTGTCTAATCTATTTATTATAATTTTTAGGTGTTTCTCATGATCTTCATTCGTTTTAGAAACAATTAATATATCACCAATGTAGTGAATTACAAAATGTTCATATTGATACAAAATATCATGAAGACATCTACATAGAGCACTGCAAGATGATTGAAGTCAAAATGGTACTACTTTGAATTGATATACTACTCCATCTATCTGAAATCCTGTATACTGTCTACTTTTTCTTTCTAGAGGTATTAACCAGAAACTATGCTGTAAATCGATTTTAGTGAAAAATGACATTCCTGTAATTCTTCCTAATATTCCATCTATACTCATTGGTGCTTCAAATTGCTTTTCAGTAATCTTGTTAATATTCCTTGCATCCAAACATAACCTGATTTCACCTGATCTTTTTCGTACTACTACTATGGGGTTAATAAAACGTGTGTCTGCCTTCTCAATGATCCCATCTTCTAACATATTATTAATTGTTTTGTTTACTTCTTCTCTGTATTTATATGGTATTGGGTATGATTTTGTTTTAAAATCTTTTTCTTCTTTAACTTTTATATTATGGATATAATTTTGTGCAATTCTATTTTCTTTATTGACAAGTCCCTTGTGTTGCTGCAATATGGAAATGACTATTGATTTATATTCTTCAGGGCAACTTAAAACTTTCATCATATCTTCTTCTTTACAAATAAAATTATTCTTCATTATGTACTCATTATTCCTTGCTTCCAATTTTACGCACTTCGCCTCGTAGGCATCCATCTGCTTAAAATTTCCATTCCTTAAATATTCACTACAATAATTATTCTTTACATTCTTTTGGAACATTTCCCTATCATCAAAATACATTTCTTCTTCATAAACATCATTATTTTCTTTTAATAATATCCTATCAACTCTTATTCCTTCTTCTACCTCATCTTTCTGCATAAATTTAATTATTTGCCCTTCCAAAGTTACCATTTTTCTTCAAAATCTATCTTTACTTTCTTCTTTTCCAATTCATCATTTCCCATTAATATATCAACACATAAATCCTTGACAATAAATCCTTGCATATTAATTTCTTTATTAAGAATATTAATTTTAAAATTGGCTAGTTTATCAATTTCACCCAACTTCTTATTATTTGCACCAACAATTTTAATTTTTGGAATCTTTATTATATCTGATAATTTTAATGTATTAAAAATAAAATTCTCCGAGACTAAAGTACTTTCTGAACCAGTATCTATCATAATCTTAATCATTTTATTTTTGGCCAAAGCATTTATATAAATTAAATTAATAGATTCAATAATTTTCTCTTCATCTAAAGAAATAAATTCAGAAGGTTTTTCATAATAGCAATGGCCTAACTTGTAATTCAGAAAGTTTACTGCACAAAATTTTGATTATTAGAATTGTCAGATTGTATCTGACCACTTGGATCTGATGTCCTATGTCTTTCCCTACTATGACTTCTACTCACATTTTCCTGACTTGTACTACTTCGTTCCCTGTCTTCGCAGCTTCTATTCCTTCGAACACAATTTACCTGTCTGTTATAGTTAGGTCGCTCTGTATTTTTTCTATTGTTAAAATCTTGTCTATTATTATTAGTACTGTTATTAAAATGTTGTCTATTATAATTAGTATTATTATTAAAATTTTGTCTATTATAACTAGTATTATTATTAAAGTTCTGTCTATTTGGATTACTGTTATTATTATTAAAATTTTGTAAACTATCACCATACCTAGTATTATTGTTATATGATTGTCTATATTGTTGATTATCATTTTTATTATATTGAAAGTTATTATTGCTTTTTCTGTTGTTATTATTACTTGTCATATTGCCTCTTTGTATTCTTTGAATAAAATTAATAAAACTATCTATTGTTTGAATATTTTGTACAGTTACGGTTTGCACAACATCAGCATCAAAATGTCTAGATACATTTAAGACTGTTTCATCCTCTCTAAGTGGTGGTTCTAAATATTTTGCAACTGTTATCAATTTCAATGCATAATCTACCATATTTGATTTTAAATTTTGATTATACTTTCCAAAATATAGAATTTCTCTAAACTTGGCTTGCTCTAATTCACCCCAATAATAATTTAAAAATTTATTTTCAAATGTTTGAAAATTATCTAAATCATTCTCAATACTAGCAAACCAAGTTGCTGCATTGTCATTTAATGTCACTCTAATATAATCTTTAATATCATTAATATTATTCACAAATCTTAATTTATGTTTTAAACTATTTTCAAATAAAAAGGCCTTTTTTCTAAAGGCTTTTCATTTAGGAAATATCGAAATTATTCCATACTTTACGGGCACACTGTATGTACACTTAGCAGAGAACTAAAATTGCCTATGCCCATATATAACACAGTTAGTGTTAAAGAAACTGCAACTTACAGACTATACAAGTTGATGCCTTCTTAGTTAAACGTTTTTCCTGTAAAATATGTATTTGCTGTTCAATGCAAATTCTTTTAAGAGATATTGCTTTTTGGTATAATCTTTTAGGCACACTACTACTTCTTACTAGAATATAGGTATCTATTTGAACATTTTTCAAAACCGCCAAAGATTTGAAAATGTTCGGATGGCAAGTATAAAATAAAGAACTAAATTTTGAATGGATGTATTGGTCATTCTTTGTAGAGACGTACGATTCTCGGTACAAATGGTAGGTAGAAATTTGGCCTCTTCAGCGACGTAGTTCTTTACCAAGAAATCTGCAAATTTTTAAACTGTTGGATGTCTGGGTAAGATTGCTCCAAAATCAATCGCAAAACAATTGCTTGTGTTCGTAGTCTAGAAAAGAAAGACCAAATTTTTTATATTACCAGAGAATTTAATCCCAGTCTCATTTGTTAAATTTAAGTAAGGTCTCCCTATGTCTCTCATTTGTGAAATATCATCTATTCTCTGTTCCACATTTCTTATTTGATTACAATTTATTTGGATATTTTGTTGTATATCGTCTAATTTTTGTTCTGTGTTTCTCCTGTCTTCGTTAATTTTTACTTCTAAGTTACATTTTTGCAACTCTATTTTCTGTTCTATATCTATCTTATTATCTTGAATAATCCTCTTTACTTCTGTCCTCTCATTGTCTATCCTTTTCTTGTAGTCATTCCGTATACTTTTTATTTCATTTGCTACTTTTTTCTCTGCAGCTTCAAGTTTTTTATCCATTTGTTTTACAATTTTATTATTATTATCTTCTATTTTCTTTTCTAATTTTCTATGATTCTCTTCCAATTTCTGTTCGATTTTTTTCATGTCTTCTTTGACTTCTTTTGAATTCTGTTCCATTTTTTGTTTTATTTTTTTTATGTCTTCTTTGACTTCTTTTGAATTCTCTTCCATTTTTTGTTCTATTTTTTTCATGTCTTCTTTGACTTCTTTTGAATTCTCTTCCATTTTTTTCGTATTCTCTTCTATTGTCTTGTTCATCTGCATCATTAATGACATCAAAGCTGCCATATTGACATTTTCCTCTCTTTCTGGATTCATTTCTGCAGTATCTTGTGGAACTTGAACTAAACTCTCCTCTTGTATAGGTTGTGTTTCTACTTCCACATCTTCTTCATTCTTTTTGCTTCTTGTACCTTTCTTTCCTTGAGACATTTTGAGACTTTACTTGTTCAAATATAATTAAAAATAAAATCTATATTTTTTTCTTTCTACTGATAATTAATTTAATTATATGAGAGCACTTATCTTCCCAAACTAATTCTTTTAAATAGAGAGCCACCGCGTTGGGTGCCAAAATTGTTATGATGTGTTTTTTGTTTGAATGATGAGCAATGAGTATTTTTAATAATAAAGGGTTTTTATCGCGGTTCTCAAAGAATTAGTTTGTAAGTACTTTTTTAAATTATCTTTATTATAACTATTATGAAACACACATATATATCTAACCTAGCCAATGTAAATTTAAAATAAACTATCTTCAAAATTGAAATTGTTATGACACTAACTAAATTATATTAACAAAATTTTGTACCTTTCTTTCACTGAATGCCCAAATGAACTGTTTTCCACTATATAGATTCTAATCATCACTGAATGTCTTCGTACTTCGGTTATCCTTGTTTTTGTGAAATTACTTTTTCCAATTATCAGCTTCTACCAATTTAAGATATAGTTTTCTTCACCAGCATTTATACACCACCAAGCAAACCAGCAAACACCATTTATATTTATTCTTCTTTTCAATATACCAATATCCAATTATTATAAGTTGATTTATACTAATCTCCAATCATAATATAATTTTAATTCCTTCCAATGTCCATCCAATATTCTTCTAATATACTTTTATAATCTTCAATAATTATTTGTGTATAATTATAAATGTGCATTAAATATAGGCATAATTTTTAATCTTCATTTAACTCACTATATTAAACAATTTGACTATTTGTAACTGATTCACTGACTCCAACTAACTTTCATATTTCTTACTAAACTTTTCTGACTGAATTCTTGAAAATTCTGAACAATTTACTTCACTAACTAAATGTGTCTACTAACTTTCATAATAAACTGGCCTGACTTCTGACTAAAAACTGCCATCTTGAATCCAAATCACGGGTATTTATATCTTTTTGGATATTCTAGAACCATCTGGTAAGAGGTCATGTTCCAATTTGTTCTATTTCTTCGATATTGATGTTCTCGAAAAAATATCTGTTCCATCCACCGACATAATCATTATTCCAGAATATTCGACCGTAAACAATGGTCACACTCTGCACTCTGGAGAATTCGTTAATGTTCCATTGATAATTTTGTTGACATTTAGGCTTTTCAGATCAGAATAAACATTTAAATCATTAAATATATATAAATTAAACATTTTAAACTAACATTATTATTATAACCCCACTTATATTCGTATTATGATTAATTTCTATCTGTCAATTTACTGTATAGTTGGTTGCCTATGCACATGGCTCACTTAAATATATTTACAACATTAAAATACAACTTTTTACACTTATTATATGCTAATTTATTAAAAATGCCCTCACATAAATATATTTTTTTTTAAATTCTCTAGTATATAACTTCTTAAAATAATCAAATACTTTTTTATATCTAATATTATGTAGTATATAACTTATAAATTATTTTCTATAAACCCCAATCGTCACAGTATATATATATATATATATATATATATATATATATATATATATATATATATATATATATATGTGTGTGTGTGTGTGTGTGTGTGTGTGTGTGTGTATATTTGCAATACGGTACTTCTCCATGTATTGGATGCCCGGAATATATTAATTCAATCTTGTCTTTGATAGTCTATGAATTAAAATCTAAGCAAGTACTAAAAGGGCAGTCTACATTTTTCGGACTTTGGTCCAGTCTGCCCTAGGAGATCGTTTCATTAGGTAGACCGGTTTATCGGAAAAGAAGATGGTATGGTTTGGAAGAACTTTACATGAAACCATATCAACTAAAGAAAAATGTATAATTGTGAGATTGACATCCGAAACACCACCATAAGGAAAAGTTCTGGTAATATTACTATGATTTAATTTAATCAAATCAAGATCATTCAAAGCAATCAACATTTTTCCCATTTACCTCTTCTGGGAGTGGACCCCATGAAAGATTAACCATGGGAATTAAAATTTCCACCAAAAATGTATTTTTATTTTTACTTGTTGAGTATATTATTAAAATCGTTTTCTGCCTCTTATTTTTTCTTACATGTATCAGATTTTGTAGATTATTGTCCTCTTGCACTTTCTCCTTGTATCAAATACGCTTGTTCAATAATTGTATTACGAAATAAGTAACAAACCAAATTAGAAGAAATGAGAACACTGTTTTGTATTACTTTTACTGAAAATTTAGGTACCATATATCACATTGTTCTATTATAGGTTTGACAATTTCTTAAATGTTTGTTTTTTTGGAAGTTTTAGACATTACTCTGTTTATAAAAAGCAAACATGTCTATATTCATATATTCATATATGTATAACACTTATTAAATTCTTTTCACAATTCCAGAGCATTGAACTTACAATCACTTTTTTTATTGGTGTATTTTCTTTTATTGCAAAAGATACGAATTCACTTTCTAATTAGATGGCATTCAGTTCGTTCTCCAGAGCGTCACTAAAAGGTACAAAGATTTCTTTGAAAACTAGAGAAAAAGAAAGTATATATACCAATTCTGTTCTTGCGTCGGCTTTAAATTTGTATCTAGAGACACATTTCAAACGAATAACGAAATCATTAGTTTTACGAAAAGCCCATTCTTTAGGCAATTTTGGTAATAGGCAAGAAGCTGGACCAAATCGAAGGAATTTGCAGAAAAAGTGCTGTCTGATGACACAAAAGGCTTTTTAAGTAATGTACTCGAAAATACTAGAGATTTCTTGATTTTTTTTACGTTAAGAAAATGCTTTCTTTGAGAAAAGATGTATTCAAATATAAAAGCAATATTCCATTGTTAAAAAACAGAAATCTGTCAAAAATACTTTGAAAAACGTTTGCAATATAAGAGAGAGAATAAGCGATATCTCAATTAATTCAAGACACAATATTATATTTTTATTCATCATGTTCATCTGGGTAAAATAAGATTTAATTTTTGTTCGAAGCAAAGTTGATAATTTAGTGCTTACTTAAATATTTTATTTTTCTTATTCTTAATTTTTCTAATATATGACCTGAAATAGTTATTCATTTTATTACTTATTTCACTTTTTATCTTCTTAAAATATTCTTAATTTTCTTTATATATGACCTTAGTTAGTTATTTATGTTATTACTTATTTCATTTTTTATTTTCCTAAAATTTCTTACGTTAAAATTGGCGCTTTATTTATATCATATAAAAGCTGCAAACTGAGTACCACGCGTTTGTGAGAAAATCATTAACTTAAAATTTACTTAATTTATTTATAACTAACTCTTTCTCACTCTGGCCACGAAAGCTCGAGAACATCTAGTGCGTTATCTTCAGAGATAGACAAATCAGTGGCAAATCTAGACATTTCCCTTGGGGGGAAACTTTTAACTTGGGGGAGAAAAACAAACTAGATATGAGCTCTAAATAGTTTCTTGTTAGTCTGATGATTTCATCTGCAACATAACAAGCAACAGAGTTTAGTTTACTAAGTAATTAGTAAGAAGGGAAGAAACCAAACACAAATGAAAAAAATTATTTATTGGAACTTGAATAATCCCTTTATTCTGTCTAATTTTTATAAGAACTTTTATATAATTATTGTTTTATATATATATATATATATATATATATATATATATATATATATATATATATATATATTTATATATATAATTATATATATATATATATATATATATATAATTATATATAATTATATTATAATAGGATTGCATTTTTTCGCAAACGACCACAAACTAACGAAGTTCGATCCATATAATATTTCTCCGCAAAATATTTGAAACACAATTTGCTGTATCTCGATGGTTCCCAGTTCTCTCTATTTACAAATTGTATCCAGATTTTTCTGGATTTAACATCTTTAAGAAATCTACAACCACATAAACCAATTTAAAAAATTACCTGTTCTTTTACACGCAGCATCACTAAAACGGAAGTAATACCGCCCTGTAGGTACACTGTTTACACATGCATACTAACATCATCATCATCATCAATGGCGCTTCAACTCTTCGTGAGTCTTTGCCGCGTTTACTATTGCCTTCCATAGTTGTCGGTCCTGTGCCAGTAATAGCCCATTGTCGCACTCCCATTTTCTCTAGATCTTCTTTGACTGCATCTTTCCAGCTTTTTCTAGGCCGCCCTACAGACCTTCTTCCCTCTGGCCTTTCCCAGAACACATTGTTTATAAGGCGATTGTCGTTACTGCGTATCACATGCCCTGCCCATCTGAGTCTATTGGCCTTTATATATCTGACTAGATTTTCTTTTCCGAATAGAGACTCTAGCTCGTTATTGTATCTGTCCCTCCATTCGTTTGTCACGCTGTCTCTGCAAGGGCCATATATCATTTGAAGAATTTTACATTCCCACACCAGCAATTTATTTATTTCTCTTTTTGTCAGCGTCCATGTTTCGCTTTCATACGTGACTGCTGGTCGTATTATGGTCTTATTTATCCGGATTTTTGTATCTTGTATCTTGTATGAAAGAAGTTTTGACTTCATTAGATGTTGCATTGCAAAGAAAGATCTGTTTCCTGCCATTATTCTCGTTTTAACTTCTCGCTCTAATTTGTTGTCATTTGTGATTGTTACTCTTAGATATTTAAATTCTTTAACCACTTAGAAGTTGTGATCATTTATAGTAATGTTTTGCCTTATTCGCCGTCGTTCTTGTTTTGAGACGACCATGTATTTTGTTTTGTCTTCATTTATTTTTAGACCGATGTTTAATGCAGCTTCTTCAAAGCTCGAGAAAATATCCTTAATTTCTAATGTTGATTGTGCTACTGCGTCTACGTCATCGGCAAAGGCGAGTATGATTTTTGCTCCCCGAGCAGTTATGTCTGGTTTGATTTTTGGATATATTTTTCGCATGACATACTCTAAGGCCAGGTTAAACAACAATGGGGGTAACGGATCTCCCTGTCTCAGTCCAGAATTTACGCAGAAAGCATTTGATATTTTCCCCCTATTCTACCTTGTGCAAAAGAGTTACTTACACACATTTGTGTTACCGCAGCTAGTTTCTTGGGTACGCCGAGCTCGATCATTGCCTTCCATAGTGTTGCACGATTAATTGAATTATAAGCCTCTTTGAAGTCTATAAAAATCTGATGCACGTCGTGATTATATTCCCAATACTTTTCAAGCATTTGTCTTATTGTAAATATTTGATTAATAGTCGATCTGCCAGGCCTGAAACCACACTGGTAGTCACCAACTATTTCTTCGGCGTATGGTACTAATCTTTTTAATAATATCGAAGCCAATATTTTATATGTAGTGTTAATTAGTGAGATTCCTCTATAATTCATGCATGATTCCTTTTTTCTTTTCTTGTGTATTGGTACAATAATACTACCACACCATTCTTTCGGCATTATTTCTTGTTGCCAGGCCATTTCTATTAATTGATGGATTTTACTTATGAGTTCATGATCGCCTGTTTTAATTAGCTCGGCATCAATATTGTCCAGACCAGGGGATTTATCGTTTTTAGCGTTTTTATGGCATGCGTAAGTTCTTCCATGCTTGGTGGGAGTATTTTTAATTCGACCGTTTGATACTCATGTTCTCCGTTGTTTCCACCATTTTCATTGTTTTCATCAGTGAAATTTTGGATATTCAGGAGCTATTTAAAATATTCAGCCCATCTTTCTATTATTTTGTTTTCGGCATCCAGCATTTCTCCATTTTTATCTTTTACGAAGTTGGGTGTGCTTATGTACGAGCCTCTCTTATGTTGTCTTACTTCTCTGTAGAAATTTTTATTTTGATTTCGTCTGTGTTCTCCTTCTACCTTTTTAATTTCTTGCTGTAGATATTGTCTCTTTTTTTGTCTAAGTGTTCTTCTAGCTGCAGCTCTTTCTGTGTGGAATCGTATACGTTTTTCTTCTGATGGATTCGACAGATAATCAATTCTTCTTTTGTTTGCTTCTTTTAGAGTTCTTTCACATTCGTCGTCGAACCATTTTTTCTTTTTTGTTTTTTTCGTTCTTCCGATAGATTTCTCTGCTGCTTCTGTAATAGTTGTTTTTATGCATACTAACCTATGAAAATTTATTCCCGTTTGGGCTTTTGTTATTTAATCAAGTGTTACTTCACAAAATCTCAATACAGACGAAGCGATACTAAAGTCACTTTGAACTAATGTAAAAAAATCACACAAAAAAGTTTAAAATAAAATGTGTCATTCACCACTATTTGAAACTAACACTTCCAATTTGGCGGAAGTGAACCCGAACATATCTGCTTCACCGTATGTCATCTCTCCTCTCTTACATATCTCTGACTTTAACATTGATTTAAAATAAATGTTATTTAAAATTCTTCAATTCTTGACTAGATTGTTGTTTAATGTTGATATTCGTTTTTGACAAATGTTATGTTTTTGTTTTTATTATTTATACACATACACATACAGTGCGTTAAGTTTTGAATTAGATATTGCAAATACATAAAGTGCAAAAATCGGAAACATTGCCTCGTACGAGGTAATTGTAATGGACCATTATATGGCGGTGCATTGGTATCGGTTTTAATAATGTGAACAATTTTTGTGGTTGAATTAATAAAATTCCTAATAAACCGGTCAACGGTCTCGACAGTCGACTGCAGAGGATGGCTGGAAAAGTCACAATGGTTGAGAGGCGGAAGAACCAAAAGCGTCTAATCGAGAATGGGCGGCTGAAGAAAAGGTCCTCCCAACGGGGGTTGTGGCGTTAGGAATTAGCAACTTAACACACAGAAAAACATAAGGATAAGAAGAACGAAAATCGCAAGATGAAAAAGCCAAATACAGAAACACATCCCAGGGTGGATATCCACACCTCATCGGATACGGGAGGGGGGGGGGAATTTTGCGAAGAGTTCGGAAGATTCAGTCTTATCAAAGCTCAACCAAAAATCAAAACGAAGAAAAGATAGAACATTCATATGTGCAACATGGAATATACAAGGATGGAATAAAAAGGCGACGGAAGTGATCAAAGAGTTTAGAAAAAGCAACATCGACATACTAGTAACAACAGAAACCACAAAGAAAGGAAATGGAATGAAAACAATAGAAGACCATATCCACTGCTGGAGCGGAGTTAATAAAAAATGTAGAGCAAAGGTAGGAGCGGGAATACTAATCAAAAATAAATATGGAAGAACAGGGTTAGAACAGTGGAACCGATCAACGAGAGAATAATTAAAATGCATATAGACATATACGGTAAAGAGACAGTGATACTCGGAGTATATGCACTAATAGACGACTCCCCGAGAGTAGAAAAAAAACATATCACGGAACAACTTCAACATCAAATAGAGCTAATTAAGAAGAACCAGGAGTTAATTATAACAGGAGACCTTAACGACAGAACCGGAAGAAAATAAAACGATAAAGTAGTGGAGAGATTTGGAGAGGATTGACAAAACGATAACGGAGAACGTCTGATTGAATTATGCGAATTAAACAACCTAAGAATCATCAACGGATTCTTCAGACATAAAAATATTCATAAATATACATGGACGCAAGAAACACGAAAGCTGAAATCGATAATAAACTACATAATAATCATACAAGATACCACAATAAAGATCAAAGATGTGCGAGTCAGAAGAGGAGCAGAATGTGGAATGGACCATAAATTACTGACAGCAAAAATGGGCATTAATTTGAAACATGCAGACAAACATACAACACTGCAAAGATGCTGCAGAGTAACAAGAATGGATAGGAGAAGTAATGACAAAATGAAGCAAAGAACATCAATAAAAACAGACATACTAACATATATAGAACAAAAAAGACTAAAGTGGTATGGACATGTAAGAAGACCTAGCGACAGCAGATGGATAAAGAGAATAACCGAATGGAGCCCCATAGGAAGAAGGAAAAGAGGACGACCCCGAAAATCCTAAAGGAACGAAGTAGACGACGCCATGAGTAAGAGAGGCCTAAACGATGGAGAATGGGACAACAGAGAGAGATGGAAACGGTTGAGCGAGGGAAGGCAGATATATTATATATATATATATATATATATATATATATATATATATATATATATATATATATATACCTAATAAAATAAGAAATAATTCTTAATGCCCTACAGAAATGATTTAAATATTTGACATTCTACGGCTGAACAATATCCCAATATGTCATAAAAACTTCTGCGGACAGATGTAGGAGTTTCTGCTGTAATAGAATTGGAGACTTCTCTTATTTGGTTTCCTAATTCATCCAAATTTTGGACTCTAGCCTCAGGATGATCGTAGGTGATGCTTTTTAAATGTCCCCACAAAAAGAAGTCCATGGGTGTAAGATATGGAAAACGCGCAGGCCACTATATATCGCTTGTTCCACTAATAACTCGATTCGGGAAAGTATTGTTTAAGTACTTCCTATTTATTTGAGCGTTGTGTACTGAACAGCCGTCTTGATGGAACCAGAAATTCTCCAGATTTACATCAGGAAGGTTGAGATTAGCGGGAAGGACATGATTCTGTAACAAATCAAGGTATACTCTACTATTCAAATTGTTCTCAATAAAAAATGGAGCCAGACTTTAACTTTGGGAGGACGTTGAGTTCGGTAAACAACACTTGTGTGTTGGTTTTCCCGTATCCAATACCTCGTAATGAAAGAATTATGTCTTCCTACTAACGAAATTAAGAAGATTCGTCAGTAAATAAAATGTTTTTAAAAAAAAATTGGGTTTATCATTAGCCGTCGTTATTAGAGTTTCACAAAACTCCATTCTTCGAAAGTAGTCGTCTGGTTAAAGCTGATTGTAACCGTGCCTTTTCCACAGTTTCGTTACAGTAACGTTGCTAATATCTAACTCCCTAGCAACGCTTCTTCTTGAACGTGAATCTACTTTGAATGTCGAACAAATTGGTGTATCCCGATATTCTCTTTCCTCAACCTTTTCTATCGACACTTCTTAAGCGTGACATTTTCTGCAATTTTTGAGGAAATAACAACTTCTCCCCTCAAAAAACACAAAAAATGAATCTATACACTTTTTCCAGAATTACCACCGTAAAACCATTTTATTATTTTAACCTTTTTTGCGGGCGTATAAACAGACATTTTGTTTACAAAAAGAAATTAAAAATCTACGCTCTTATTCCTTTAAACAACCACTGTATAATGACAAATTATTGGCGACGGGGCAACGGAAAGGTTCGTGGAAAGTTGACGGCGCGCAGTGTTGCCATTTATAGTGTGTACATCGAATTTGAAGTTAACGTACGGTATGGTATATATACATTATAGTCGGATCTATTTACATTTTCTGATACGTAGGTACATAACTTCACTACCTTTTACCTTGGCAGCCGTAGCTCAGTGGCTATGTTACTGGCTTAACAAGCTGGAGGGCCCGGGTTCGAATCCCGGCACCGACAAAATTTTCAATTTCTAATTTAACTAAGCTGCCACCGTGCTTGGGAGAGCACGTAAAGCCGTCGGTTCCGGCTACGAAAGTAGTCGTTAAGGCAAGTTAGGGGCGCTTGCGCGACTTCAAAACCCTAACACTAGACCTTAGCCAGAAGGTTGCACGAACTTTACTTTTTACTACCTTTTATATTTTTCAATTATTTGGTTTTGCTTGTTTCCAAAGTTTTCATTACATAGGTTACTTACTTTATTATATTATTTTACCTCTAAAAATGTTGTTTACAAAACTAACTTTCCCGCTTGTATTGATAAACGCTAAACGACATCCGCTTTTTAAAAATAACTGACAATAAATACTTATTAAAATAGCGATCGCCTCGTCAGCTAGTATTCGAATGCTTCCGTTTAAGTTCTCCAGGCATCTCGAGAACTTTCAGAAATCGAATACTTGTCGATTCTTGGTATTAGAGAACCCCATCACTAATTTTAATTCGTTATATTTCGTAACAATCTTTATGATCCGGTCGGAAAGCTCGTAGTCACTTCTGCAATGAAGCCAAAATTTCCCAATCTGACAATCATCAGGTAAGAAAGAAACCGTTTATAAAGGGAAAAGATAAAGGTAAAGGGGGTGACCTAAATTGGCAGGCATCCGTTTAGAGTTTGAATTGGCGATTGAAGCTAAACTGAGCACAGCAATCCAGCAGCGCCATATCGAGCACTATCTCACCGGAAAATTAGATTGTGGACTATAATTTGCAATTATCTGGTGTCTCAACTGGTTCTTCTCTACGCAAAATACTTAGTTATCCTTGAGGCCAGTGGCATGCTTAGAAAATAATACCACCTAAAGTTTTTCACGGCTATACACATTCGCTTCTTATTTAAAAATCAAAAATATGAAATATTTCTCATATCTTTTCGATTGATATTAAGAAGCGGAGATATAAAAATTTATAGTAATTTGAAGTTGCTTTTAAAAATGTCGGTAATTTTGCAAAATCATTTTTTTATTAATAAAAATATTTTATTACATTTTTGGTAGAGGTTTGTAGATTTTTATTTAGAAGTTTTTCCAAAATTAGATGCAAATATTAAAGAACAGGACGATCAATAATAATACTATGGATATTACAGAATACTCAATAAACTTTTATGAGCAAATTCCCATAGAGCTTTTTAAAGCAAAATTAGAACACTTATTGTCATATTACAAAACTAAAATAGAAATACTAATAAATAGATATGACAATATGTTTGCAAACCATAAATTAGACATTGGGCAGATTCAAAATAATGAAGCTTAAATTAAACTTTCACTCAAATACTTAATGTCTGTATGTATAACGTTAACAGGTCTTTTAGGCCCCTTGCTGGATGAATAATTTCCATCATTTTCCATCTCTAATTCTCATTAAATACTTAATACAGGACCAAAAAGAGATAAAATTGTAAATAGGACAATTATTGTTAACCCATAACCGGTCAGCTGTAGTCACGCAGACTTCCAGTACTTTAGAAGTTGTTGTAATTTTTTTTACGTATTTTATGGCTTAAGAACCTGAGAGAATGGAGAGAATGGTTTGGATGTAGCTTAAAACAACTATTTAAAGCTACTGTCTCAAAAATTAAAATAGCTATGATGATTGCCAACCTCCTTAGCCTAGATGGCACCTGAAAAAGAAGTAACTTTTTTCCAGTGACCTGTAATATTGCGCGCTCATGTACCTTCAGGTCATTATTGGTATTTAGTGGATATTTAACTAGGGTACTGTGAACACGTTCAAATTAGAAATTAGAGTCTCGGTGACTCTACCTCATCAGTAAGGTAAGTTTTGTATTTGTTATAAAATTAAAGATTTTTGTGCAAAACCTGTTATTTTTAGATGAATTTGGTTCCTAGTACATCAAAACAGTTAATCCATTAGACAATAATTTTAAAAGTGCTGTTTTAAGATTGTATAATGAGGAAGAATCTGATTTGTCTAATATGGAAGATAGACATGATTTCAAAGAAGGACATCAATATCGATCTCCAAAAGAAAGTGATGATAATGAACAATCTTTTTTAAGTGATGAAAATATTGACGAAAAATTAGACCAAGAGAATGAGGATAAAATTGAAAGAAAGTATTATTATGGAAACGATCTACAAAAGTGGGCGGTAAATGAACCGGTAAAGAATGTGCGAACTCCACAACATATAAATATAGTATAATAAAGTCATAACCCTACCAGTATTAAAAATCTAGGAGATGAACCCACTCCAGTAAATATTTGGATCCTTCTCTGGATTTCTCCCAGAAATAAATCTGAATTTGGTTTCGAAAATTAGTTTACGGATTTTATATCAGATGTCGCTATTTGCGTCCATTCTAAGCCATGTTAGAGTTGCTTCCTAAGACAGAATAGATTTATTTTCACGTTCAGAGCGACTGTGAAAGCCGTTCTGAAGAGGCCTATTAGGCCGAAATACGTATAAGCGGATAAACAGACGCACTATACGTGAAATCAAATCTTAACTGTCTTTTCCTTTTTAGTAAAATAATAACTTTTTTATATAATACTTAAATACCTATAAGCAAATGAAGTTCATCCAGTTCAGTACTTTATTTCAGTGGAATTTTTTCAAATACCTAAATCTTTTCCTTTATTTCTTAAAAAGCAGTTTGTAGGACTCCACATCATGCTCAATGTAACTGAAATTTTATCTTAGTTATCAACTGTGTTAAAAACAAATTTAATAGAAGAATAGTCCTCACTCCTTGCAGCTTCTGGGGCTTGGGGTGAAGATGAAAAATCTAAAATAAGATTATGCATTGATTTCCGTCAATTAAACAAATTAGTTGATCCCAAAACCCAAAATTTTCTGTTAATTAACGAGATTTTGATCAAAACTAGGAACTCTAGGTTCTTTGGGGGTGTAGATGTGTTCCAGTTTGGATAAAAAATAAATATAAGACAGTGTTTGTTACACAAAGTGGCCAATGGCAATGAAAATGCTTCTTTTTCTGGTAGTGCCTATCCGTTTCGGATATTGGCGACCATCATGGCAATCTGTATTTTGCTGCGGCTCTGAAATGATTTTTGGTTGTGGTGTTGAACAACGTACGAAGATTTTTCGTTCGTCTTTCTGGTCCTCGTTTTCCTTCTACTTTTCCTTAAAAAATAAATTGCAGCATCCCATATCTTTCGCTGTTCCTTATGATGTGACCGAGGTATTTAATTTTGGCTGTTTTTATTTGGCTACTTTTTTCACTTGATCTGATGTGATCGATCATAGGTGAAGTGGTCATTACATAGTAGGACGGAGGTTGTTTGGACCTATTATCATCAAAGAGTTCTTGTATTTATTCCTATATCTTGTATATATTTGGCCAATATGCATATTTCTTGATTTTTATCTGTAATGATGTCCGCTTTTGATCTTGCAGTTTGTTAGCTGTGTTGGATTTTTAAAGACCAGCTGCTTGTTTTACTTTTGAGTTGCAGTATATTGCCGTTCATCCAACTTTAACTTCTCTTTATTTTGTTGATCTTGTTAAAGGTTTCGCATATTATATTCTGCAGTGATTTTTCTGGATCATATGTTTGCTCCATGTTACTTAGCTGTTCTGAAAGAATCCATACGACTGTCTTCTTTGTTTTCTTATCTTTTAGTTTTTTTATATCACACTTTTTGTTACTACTCTTTTTTGTAACCTTTTTAAATCTAAACCTAAATTTACCAATAACAGGAATATTATCTGACGTCATCACCGGGGTAACTTTTAAGTGATAAGCATCCATTACGGAATCTCTTGTTCACCATTATGTAATCAATTTGATTCCTTATTATGTTTCCTGGTTGATCTTGCGGATGGACCCAAGTATACAAACGTCTTGGTGGTAGTTTGAAGAACGTATTTAGTATTGCAAATTCTTCTTAATCTAGAAGTTTTAATCTTTCTCCCCTTTCATTTATCTTACCTGGACCAAAATCACCGATTAATTCACCGCTTTTTCCTTTATCAATTTTCGCATTTAAGTCATCCATAATAATAGTTATATCTTCTTTTTTCATTTGTTTAAGTGAATTTATCAACAACTCAGAGAATTGCTCTACCACTTCTTCTGGTTTATCGCTGGTTGGGGCATACACTTGTCATCCATTTAATTTTACTGAAGTAGTATTCAGTTGGTTTATTATTAATCTATACATATATATATCTGAATACTGAACTTGATAAAACGGAAATCCTAGCATTATAAGAAAAGAGGTAGATCAAGAAAACTTGCAAAGTACAGTAAAACCTCGATATAACGAACCTCTATTTAACGGACTTCGGATATAACGGACAAAAAATCCGGCCAAATATAAAACAAAATAAAAACGTGCTGTTAATATTATACATGCTTAATCCGTCCCATACCACTGTATTTTACAAAGAATTTCAGCAAAATCTAGAGTAAGAGTCATTTCTAATAGTAATATGTATATATTTTTTTGCTGAAAAATAAATTTGTTAGAGAAACAAAAAATACACACATGAGATATAAATTTGCACATTTGTAGGCACGAGACAGAAAGTGAGATTATCACATATCATTAGGGGATTCCCTGAAATAATAACACGTAGGTTTTTATGATTCTATGGGTGTTACCAAACTAACACATTTAGTGTACGCCAGTAAGTAAGTTAAAATTTTCGCAATACTACCCTATCAAAAAGCAAACTGTTTTGGACATAAAAAAAAACAAAATAAATAAATTTGCATTCATGTGTGATGTAGGAGAGAACATAATCTCAGAAAACGAATGAAATTGGCTTGTAAAACTTCACTGGGAGAAGCAATCTTAAAATGATACGGCCAACAACTTTCTAGAGGAGTCCCAGTCAGGGTAGTCGAATTGAAATCTGATGCAATTAAATTAGCAAATCATATGGACATACCATTCAGAGCAAGTGATGGATGGCTCTAGCGCTTTCGCAAAAAGCACGGAATCATGAATAAAAGAATTTACGGCAAAGCTTCAACTGCCCCAAAAGAAGAAATAGAACCTTTTAGTTAAAAATTAATAGAACATTATAAGTAACGAAATGCTATTAGAATCTCAGATTTACAATATGTACTGACGAAACTGGTTTGTTATGACGTACTTTGCCTGAAAGCACACAAGCTCCCAAATATGAAAAATCTAATTCTGGAAGAAAAATCAGCAAGAAGAGGATCTCAGCTTTGTGCCAACGCCGATGGATCGCATAGATTGACTCTTGTAATGGTTGGCAAATCTCGTAATCCTAGCAACTTTAGCTGTATGTTTTTGTCAAAACATACAACATAGCTTATTCAACAAATGGATCAGGGAATAATTTTGGCAACCAAACGAATATATCGCAGAAAGTTTTTAGCGAATGTAATAGTTGTATTGATCGATGGAAATAATGTAGAAGATACAAGACGGCAGCGTACCTTGCAAATTACAATTTAAAGTCGGCAATTTTTAATTTTGCTGCAGCATGGGAGGAGGTGAAAGAGCAAACAATGAAACATGGTTGGAAGGATTTGTTTGATGGCCTAGATGCATACACAGATTTAGAAGGGTTGGAAGTTACTGATATCTGTAGGACAATACATAATAATGCCGGAGAACATATAGCTGAGGAAGGTATAACACCATGACTGAAAGTGAAATAGCAGATGAAGTTATGAATCTAAAAAATGAGGATAGAAGTGATGATACCGAAGAAGGTGACAAAACAAGACTACTAAAAATGAAGTTATCAGAGGTAAGATCGCATCTCGACGATCTATTAACAGTTATTGATTATTCATCAGATAAAGAACTTTAACTGAGTTCTACGCATTTTCGTAATTTTAGAGAGTTGATCATAAAAAAACAGCAAACATCGAAACCTGATTTCTTTTTCAAAACTGGATTACCGACAGCAAGCCCGTCGATATCAACAGCAACGTCACTTCACGACGAATGTCCGAAGTCAATTAAATAGAATTTTGTTTGTATTTTGAATTTTTTATATACATCTAAATACGCACATATTTAAAAAAAAAAGTTTTTTCGATTTATTTTAAACATATTGTTGTGAATTTATTAAAAGGTTCAATATTTATAACACTTACGGATTTAATTTATTTCTTTATTTATATTAACTTATCTGACAATAATTTATTATATCCGTACGTACAAATTCGCGAGCGCGGGTCTTGAGTATTAACTGGCCCTCCATATAAAAATGTTGTATTTATATACGAAATCCTGATATACTAGAACAGCATCGAAAGATCGCATTGTCTTGCATCGAAAAATCGAGAAACATCTAGTTGGAGAATTCACCATAATTCGAAATCTAGAACCTCCGGCGAAATTTCTACAACAAAACAGAATATTAGTCATCATATATTTTACAGTTATTTTTAGGCCAGGATTTTTATCGTAACAATATTTTTATATAACGGACTTTCGCCTTTAACGGACACCCCGTCCCCCCAAGTAGTCCGTTATATCGAGGTTTTACTGTATGCAGATACAAATACCCAATCATTACCAGCCATATATTTTTATCTGATATGTTTATTTTGACAAATCTTTTACCCCATTTATCGCAGCCAATGATTTAAAAGAAGTTTTGAGAGATCCCCTCAATTCCGTAGTAACGTACGTACAAAACATCCTGAAATTCACAAATTCTGGATCACGCTCGTATGTTTTATGTTTTATGCAAAACGGAACTAATGAGACGGGAATATTTTCTTTTGATGTCAACATTTCGTTACGAATTCATTCGGCTTTCCTGTTTGACGACTGTTTTCACATACACTGGAAAAATATATCTAACAAAGTATTTGAATTAATAATCTATAATGAAATGTTTTGATTATTTTTTAATATTGTGAGCTTTGTTCTCTAATTTTTTGGCGATAATTATTTATAATACTTTTTCTGAATTATTTAAGTATTACATACAGACTTAGATAGCAATTATGCGCTATTCACGCTAAGAAGCCCACTATTATCTTACATTCTGCTTGCCAGAAGAATCTTAGTAGAAAAAATCTATTAGGTTAAATTAACGTTAGCTCATATTACGTTAGGTAAAGTGACAGTTCAGATGACTTTTTCCTTGCATCTGAAAGTTGTGTGAAAGAATGCTGCATTGCAAAGCTGTTTTGCTTTGCAATTTTTAGAAGGCTCATCTAGTTGGCAAACCTTGACAATGATAATATTTGCAAAATAACATTCAAAAATAAAACAATTATACTACATTTTCTTTTATAGTATACTTGACTGAATTTCTTGACTAAATTTTTGAATATATTTTTTTTGTCTATTTAAAATTTTTGGCAAATTCAAACTACAGACCTATTTTAACAGCATAAGGCATTTAAGGACGCGAAGACAGGCCTACAAATCTCAAGAGAACGCAGATTCCGTAACTAACTGCATATTCTTTTATAAGTCGGTCGTTAGGAGATAAAGGTGATTGATAAATTGAAACCGATCACATTTTTAGACCGAAACTTGAAGATAAAAAGAAAAATCGTATCAGCTTTCGTTGTACTCTAAAGCCAACTTTTAATGTCTATTGTGTATTTGAAAGAGATTGTACTTCTCGATGACCTTTTACAATCGCTGAGAATTTCAAAGATATTTCCAGCTATTGGACATACAGGTATCAGGAGCGGAGTAGCCGAAAATTTTTAACTTAGGTCGAGGTTAATCTATACGAAAAATATATGTGGTGACGCTTTGTGGACGGACTTTTTTTATTTTAAATGGTTTTAAATAATTTGGTTTTAGGAAAAATACAAGATGATGTAGGACATCTAATTAACGAAGACCAAAGTGGATTTACGCCTGGTATATCTTACACTGATAACTTGTTTATACTCCAACAATTAACAGAAAAAAGAATAGCGGTTGATGCTTAAAGTGTCGCAAGCTTTACAACTCGGCATTAATCCATATCTTTTAGGAATAATCACAGAAGTATACAGGGATAACACTACCTACCTAAAAATCGGAAATAGACTATAAGAGCCAATAAAAGTAACTAAAGGACTAAGAGAGGAAAGCAGTATGTTACCCTTACTGTTTAATTTATATATTAAGGCAGCCCTCCAAAATTGGAAAAACAACTGCCAGGGAATGGGAATCCCCATAGGAAATGACGTACTGTTCTCCTTGAACTTTGCAGATGACCAAGTCGTCCTAGCTCAAGATTCTTATGATCTAGAGTTTATGATAAAGCGTCTATACAGAGAATATGTAAAGTGGGGGTTACAAGTCAGCATGAAGAAAACACAATATTTAGTTACCGATTCAGATGCAAGGTTTGAAGTGTTGATAGACGAGAACGTGGAAATCAAACAAGTGGAAAATTTTAAATATTTAGGTGCACTCATTGATAGAACGGCTTGGGAGAAACTGAAATTAAACCACCGAAAGAAGACCAACGAATCTATAAGAAATAACATGAATGCTACAGAAACGATCAATGACAGAATAGAAAGAAGAGGTTTAAAATGCCTTACGAACGTTAGTCCCAAAAACTTCACAGATGGAAGCCCCCTATAAGAAGAAAAAGAAGTAGACCTCGACCCTCATGGAATGAAGAAATTAGAAGAGCGATGGAATCGATAGGTTTTGAGGAGGAGCATGCCTTGGACCGGAAGGATTGACGAAGGAGAACGGGAATACGGCGATAGCTGTCTCCAAAATGTATTGTATTTACAAGTCGGATCCTGTAATATATATATATATATATATATATATATATATATATATATATATATATATATATATATATATATATATATACATATATATATATATATACATATATATATATATATATATATATATATATATATATATATATATATATATATATATATATATATATCCTTTAAAATAACAGCTGATCTGGTAGATGAATGAAAAGGGGTTGAGATTAATTGGGTATACAGCTGATTGAAAGCCAAGTGTACTCTGTTCAAGAATTCATTATATTTGGCCAATTTTCATTGGCAACCTCAACCCCCTTTTTATATATATATACGTGTATATATATATATATTTATATATATATATATATATATATATATATATATATATATATATATATATATATATATATATATATATATATTATATATACATATATATATATTTATATATATATATATATATATATATATATATATATATATATATATATATATATATATATATATATATATATATATATGTATATATATATATATATATAGATATATATATATATATATATATATATATATATATATATATATATATATATAGATCTAGCGGTTAATGTGAGCTCCGTACTAAAACGGTGTTATACGAACTCTAGGAGAATATACACCGAGTATATTATTATCTAAGTAGCGCTTTATGTAGACTCCGACCAACGCATAGGATCAAGTAGGCTCCGTAATACGTTAAAACATTTTTGGGATCCGTATACACCTTGTCTGGTACAAAACTAAGCTCCTGCAATGTTGCCAATAATTTTATTAGTCGTAGATTTTGAAATTTTACAGCAGGTATATTGTGGGACTTGAAATTTATATTAATATTCATCAATTTAGGCATCGAGGAATTTCATAGATACTTGGCTAACGTAGTTAAAATTTTTATAATATAAATTGTTAACCGACATATAAATTTATATTACTTTTATGTTTAATAGGCAAGGTAGTAATTTATATTACTTGCTTTAATTATTTTTAAACTTAAGTAAGCGTTTATTATAAACTTGGAAAGTTTCCATTTTTATGCATTAGTATTTTCTTTTAATGCATCGGACTGAAACATATATCATATAAATGTACGTATATCGAGTGGAGTTTTCGTGTAACAGTTTAAGAAAGTAGTAGTACTCTAATATTTGTTACCACATAAAATTATAGAAAACTCTGTACAGCAGGGAGATCTTAGTAACTTTCTGATTGCTACAGTATATGACGTGCAATATTTGTTTCATAAATTAATAAAATTTAAATTACAATAATTTATAAATCACTTTTTAAATTGGTAACTTATGTTAATAGAGGTCATCGTGAGTGCAAAAAGTAACAACGAGTACGAAAGATATCAGGCATCAGGGGTGGTATTTGTAAATCTAAATACCGCTTAGGACACCTTAAGTTAAAGGGAATTTCTCTAAAAACTATATGACATCCCCTTAGATAATAAACTCACTCATTTTAATATATTAAAACTGCTGTATATAGAGATTCGCGGATAGCGGGTAGGAACTACTTTTTGGACAGTCCTATCAGGGAAAGTGAATCAATCCCTGCCTTCCGCAGATTCCAGGTGTTTCCTGGCCCGGGAAACTAGTACCTGTTAAGGGTCCCTTCTCCAGGGTTATGGATGAAGACCACAACGGCATCCAGGGCGGAGAAGAAGGTCTTTACAACGGTCTGGAGGGCGGAGGTGGCAGCCCAATAACTTTATATAAAATCAAACCTGGAAAGCGGTAGCTGGTCTTTCAGTATTTGTATTAAGTGGAAGTCATGTAGGCCAGAACGGTCAAAACATAACAGTACCCGGTGCGGTGGTAACCACTTAAACAGCATGTACACAGCGGTTTAGAAATCCAAGGGAATGACTACTACAGTATTTTTCCCAGGTTTATCAATATAGCTGAGGAATTAAACGATGGCCCCGAGTACGGGCGCCTCTTAAATATGGTAGGGGTGCGAAGAATGGGTCCGGCTTGGCCAAATTTGATATCGAAAAAAGCTGTAGAATAGGCACATGGAATGTGCGGAGTTTATATGAACCCGAAAAAACACAGAATGCCATAAATGAGATGAGAAGACTGCAAATATCAATTCTGGGTATTAGTGAAATGCGATGGCCCCGATCTGGCCAATGCCATGTGGATGATCATGAAGTGTATTATGCAGGAGAAGACAGTAATTATCATCGTAATGGTGTAGGATTCATAGTCACAAAGGATGTTAGCAAATGTGACAGGGCGATATGCCAGGTATCTGAACGGGTCATAATGATTCAGTTGAACGCGAAACCCAGAAATATAAATTTAATACAAGTGTATGCACCGACAGCGGAAAGTGAACTGGAAGAACTTGAAAAGTTCTACGCCGATGTAAAGACCGTCACTGACCAACTCAAGACTAGAGATCTTACTATTCTGATGGGTGACCTTAATGCTAAGATAGGAAAAGGCAGACAAAGTAACATTATTGGATGTTATGGACTGGGCGATAGAAATGAAAGAGGAGATTATTTCTCAGATTTTGCAAAGAACATCATCATCATCATCAATCAGCCCTGAGTTGTCCATTGTTGAACATAGGCCTCCTCTAGACTTTTCCATCTGCTTCTGTTCTGCACCTCTGCTATCCAATTGGTCACGATTCTTTTGAGGTCGTCGGTCCATCGCGTTGGGGGTCTTCCTCGGCTTCGCTTGTCAGTCCGTGGTCTTCACTCAAGCAATTTTTGTGTCCAACTGTCGTCTTTCATTCTTGCAACATGTCCTACACATCTCCATTTTTGCCTTGTAATATGTTCGATAATGTCTTCCACTCCGGTTCGTCTACGAACTCCTCGTTTCTTATTCTATTTCTTAAGCTTATTCCAAGCATTGATCTCTCCATCTTTCGTTGTGTCCTTCTCAATTTTTCGGCTGATATTTTTGTGAGAGTTAAGGTTTCTGCTCCGTATGTGAGGACTGGTAGAACGCACTGGTTAAAAGCTTTTCTTTTTAAATGGATCGGTATATTTGTTTTAAATACGTCTCTCATTTTTCCGAATGCAGCCCAACCCAGACTTATTCTTCTGAGTAGCTCGCATGTTTGGTTATCTCCCGTTAACCTTATTTAGTGACCCAAATACACATATTTTTCAACAAGTTCTATGGGCGACTTTTCGATTTCTATTAGCTCATTGGGGACGAGATTGGTCATCATTTTTGTTTTTCCATAGTTTATTTTTAAATCGACTTTCTGGGTTACTTTCTGTAGTTATTGTAGCATAACTCTGGCTTCTCCTAAGTTGTCTGTTATGAGAACAATATCATCGGCATATCTGAGATGATTGAATATCTTTCCATCGATGCTAATACCCTTTGATTCCCACTCTAGCCATTTAAATGCGTACTCCACAACTGCTATAAATAGTTTTGGCGACAAGGTATCTCCCTGCCGTACCCCTCTGCCAATTTTTATCTTCTCAGTTATGCAGTGGAGGTTAACGGTTGTTGTCGCATTTTCGTATATATTTCGAATAATATTTGCATACCTGTGATCTATTCTGCATTCTGATAGTGCTTTTAAGATAGCAACTGTTTCGACTGTGTCAAATCCTTTGTGGAAGTCGACAAAGATAAGAGCAAGGGGTCTGTTATATTCGATAGACTTTTCAACTAGAGTTTTAAGGCATTGCAAATGGTCGTTTGTTCCGTGTCCCGCTCGAAATCCTGCCTGTTCTTCTGATTGATAGAAATCGAGTTTTGCTTCTAATCTGTTTGTCAGTGTTCGAGTAAAGAGCTTGTATAGGTGGTTAAGCAAACTAATTGGCCTATAGTTTTTGAGATCTGATTTATCCCCTTTTTTGTGGAGGAGGATTGTAACCAAATTCTTCCATGTACTTGGAATGTTTTCACTATGCAGACATAGATTAAAAAGTGTTTGGATTCGGGACATCAAAAGTGGACCTCCTAGTTTAATTGTCTCAATGACTACACCATCTTCCCCCGGAGCTCTATTATTTTTCATATTTTTGAGGGCATGTTGAATTTCCTCTCGTGATATATCTGGTATATCCTTCGATCCTACATTATGTACCTTTTGTATTGGTTGTTCGATGAGCTCTGGAATAACTTGACTTTTATATAATGTTTCATAGAAACTTTCTACTATATGTAATATGATTGGTCTATCTGAGATAATATTTCAATTTTTGTCTTTAAGCTGGAAGATTTCTTTTTTGCCATTTTCCATTTTTCTCTTCAATACTTTCATGCTTTTGTTGTCTTCTATAGTTTTTATAATTTTCTTGTTGTTGTATTTTCTAATATTCCGTCTGATGGCTTTAGAGATTTCTTTATTGATGCTGTTTATATCTTGTGAGTCAACATTTCCTTGACTTCTGAGCATTCTACGGTCTTCCATTTTTTGTTTCGTTTCTTTACTAATTTTTTGTTCTTGTCCATGTTTAGGGCCAGATTTTTCCTGAGCTTGTGTTAATGTATCTACTATTTTTTCGTTTAGGTTATTTACGTCTTCTCTTGTTGTATTGAGAAATCTCTAAATTGATTTAAGACTGTAACATCTTTAACTATATGTTTTTTGTCAGTGATGATGAAGTCGATCTCATTTTTTGTCTTGCCATCGGGGCTCTTCCAAGTCCATCTTCTATGGATTTCCTTATAGAAGAAGCTATTCATTAAATATAGATTGTTTTCTAATAGGAAATTTAAGAGTATTTTGCCCCTTTCGTTTCTATCTGGTGTGCCAAAATTTCCGAGGGCATTTTCAGCTGGATCAGTGCTTATTCCTATTTTGGCATTAAAGTCGCCACATATTACCGTAAAATGTTCTTGGTCTTCTGAAACAGCTATGTACAAGTCATCATAGAACTGTTCTATTTCTTCGTCAGCGTGACTCGATGTTGGTGCATAGACTTGAATGATCTTTATTGAGTAACGGGTGTTTAGTTATAATTTTGCAAGTATAACTCTTGTGGAAACTGCTTTTACTGATATGATATTCTCAGCTAGTTTTTTATTAATAAAGAGCCCAATACCTCCATTCCCATCGTTTTCTCCGACATGATAGAAAATGTGACCGGATTTTAAAGTGGTTAGGCTTTCTCCTTTCCTTCTGACCTCAGCGACTCCAACAATGTCCCAATTGATTTTATTAAGTTCAGATTCCATTTCTATGAATTTTTCTTCTGATAGCAGGGTTCTTGCATTGAAAGTTGCAATTTTTAGAAATATGTATCTGTTAGATGGTTTTCTAAAATATGTCAGAATTTCGTCCCCCCCAGAATCCGTGGGACTGACTGATAGTCTATCAGTGTGAGATTCTGAATTTTTCTTTCTACTCACCTGGGGTAAATCCGTTTTTGTATTTGTATCTGACATAATAAAGGGGTAATAGCAATTAAAACGTCACGCTTGCTTTGCGTGTTGACGAGTTTTTAGTTCAGCCGCCCATTATGGGTACAGACGCTATTGACAACCGCCAAATATGGGTCAGACGCTATCGGTTTGATTTTATACCATCCCTAAAATCCAGGGATGCCACTTCCGCCATCCACGTCGCACCGAAGATCTTCTTCTCCGCCGTGCCTACCGTTGTGGTCTTCACCTGTATCCCTAGGCAGGGGTCAGTGTTATACCCCACAGAACTGGGTCCCGATCTGGACTTGGCCATGTATTCACTCCGGCCTACTGAAATGATAGATGCCAATCCCCGCGACATGGACGCGCCAGATTGGAGTTACCCACGTGAGCGACAGAGAAGGTGGCTCTGTGCTCCGCAAAGAACATAACCTATGTATAAAGAACACCTTTTTCAAACTACCTAAACGGAGATTATTTACATGAAAATCTCCAGCAAACAGTCCCCGTAATATCGTCAGAAATCAAATTGACTACATAACTATCAGTGAGCGTTACAGAAATGCAGTAAAGTCTGTAAAAACTCTTACTGGTGCCGATGTTCCATCTGATCACAATCTGTTGTTAGCAGAAATAAAATTAAAACTTAAACGGATAAAGCAACAACAATCCTATAACAAACTGTATATGGATTTTACTAGAAACAATAGCCAGATGATTTCAAACAATTTAGAGAGCAATTTTGATAATTATGAACAACAAGAATTCATCGAGGATCATTGGAACCAAATCAAAACGATTATAAGCAACTCAACTCCAAAACTTAAAAGAGAGCAGTCAAAAAAAGTAACGGTGGATGAACGATGAGATTTTGAATTTGATCGAAAAAAGACGCAATTTTAAGAATCAAAACGTAGAAATGTATAAAGTAATTAATAAAGAGATAAGGACTAAAATAAAAACTGCAAAACAAACATACTTCGAAAACAAATGTTCAGAAATTGAAGAATTACAGGGAAAACATGATTAATTTAATCTGTATAAAAAAATAAAACAACTGACAGGTCAGAACAAAAAACAGGCAAATAACAACGTTGATAGAGACGGAAAACTGACTATCACTAATTCGCATAAAATAGACAGATGGAAAGAGTATATTGAGGAACTGTTTAGTGATGAAAGGCCCGAGCTTAAAATTAACGAAGTAGTTACAGGACCTGACATAACTATGGACGAAATTGAACAAGCAATACGATTAGCAAAGACCCGAAAAGCGACGGGACCAGATGAAATACCGAGTGAAATAATAAAGTGCTTCCAAAGTTCAGGTAAAATATCTCTCCTTCATCTGTTTAATAAAATTTATGAAACTGGCTATATACCAACGGATTGGCGGCTGTCGATTTTTGTGACGATACTTAAAAAAGCAAATGCAAAAAGATGTAGTGACTACCGAACCATCAGTTTGATGAGTCTCAAATCTCAAAAATCCCTCTTTTATACCACTTAAAAGAACATAGTGAAGAATGACGGTACGCTGATCTATATCAGGTGTTGAATCAATAATTAGAGAGTAAAATTTCGCTTTCTGTAATTTGTTCACTCCTATGAGTTGCAGATATTTCAATACAATAGAAATAAATTCATCACATATTGTAGGGATAAATAATTTATTATACCAATCTTTCAGTTTAAATATTCCAAAGCACCTATTTAATTACCATTATTTTCACACAAAATCATTTTTACCACGAAACGTTAAAGTGTAAGAAATAAATTTGATTGTCGCTACCATAGGTAAAAGGACTTCCCTTCAATATATTTTTTTCAAATATTATTTTTAAACACGTGCATAGTAAATAGGAATGGGAACACTATATCCTCCATACATTAAATATATCAATATCGCTCAACAGTATTAGTACAGCATATTGGCACGTATGTAATATGATCCAGAATATATTACATACTAAAAAATACTATGCCTAAGTAGCCATTGTCAAGATCAATAGCGCCGATATAGGTAGTTAAAATTTTGAACACTTATTTTAACTGTTTATTATCCATATAAACGACTTGTGACTGAAATTACAAACTTATTTACTCTGCATAAAGAGATTCTTTATTACTTACAGTTATTAGTACACAAACCTGATTCGAAATATCGTCGAATAGTATAGTCTGTATATAAAAATTAAATTTTTCATAAAAAGTAAATGATAAGCCATTACTTAAGGGATCAAAAGAAGGAGGCTTCACGAAGATTAAAGTACTAATGAGACCATTGCAATCGGACGTACCCTGGAGAATGATTAACTAATTAATTGGCTAATTATTCAATTACCCGTGCAATATGATTTTGTCAAATCGAACCTTTTAGGACAACCTATTCTAATTATGTTTATAAAAATTGAGGGCATATCTAGAGATAAAGAAACTTTACTTCACTAAAACTCATAGGTAAGACATGTGTCTAACACAAATGTGACGTATTTCTAGTGCAGATAAAACTATGTGATAAATAGAAAAGTGTTATCTTTGCCGGCAAAGAAGCAAAGAAAAACTCAAAGTGAGAGAGGAAAAAACCAGTCAGCTGAGAGAACTTTTCAACGATGTTGAGCTTGGATCCACCATCTACATCTCTCTCTCTCCAATAGCGCTACAGCCCAAATCAGGCCTTGGTCTCCTCCAAACTATGCCTCCAACCTTGTCGGTCTCGCGCCGATCTTCTCCAGGTTCTCCATCATTGCATTTTACTATGCATTTTACTATCAAGGGCTCTTTTCGGCAATCTTTCTGTCTCCATTCTTACTACATGACCAGAACAGGGAAATCTCTGAAGTTTAACGAATTCTGAGATCGGTGTCTCTTTGAACAGTTGGTAGAGTTCATGGTTATACCTGGATCTTCATATTCCGTTTTCGTTAATAGGTCCAAATATCTTTCTTAGGACTTTTCTTTCGAAGACTTCCAGTTTTCTTTTTGTCTCTTCTGTCATCACCCATGTCTCGCATCCATAACATACTATTGGTCTGATAATAGTTTTGTAGACCCTGATTTTCGATCTCCAGTGTGTGTTGTTGGAGCGAAACACATGATCGAGTGAAAAATAATCTTTGTTTCCCTTTACTATTCTTCTCTAGATTTCTGGCTCTTCTGTTCCATCCGTGTTTAATGTAACTCCTAAATATATGAAACTTTCTACCGTTTCAATATCAACTGTGCTTCTGTTTACCCTAGCTCTTGCCTGTGTTAACTTTTTTGTCTTTTGAATATTTATTTCTAGTCCGGTCTCTTTTGCCTTTGATTTTAATTGTGAATATATTTCTGCCGCCTTTTCTGTTCTGCAAGACATGATGCTGATATCATCGGCATAGGGCAATCTGTATTGTTTTATTTGTTAGGAGATTACCTCTTCCAATAATCAGCTGTCTTATCACATATTCCAAGGTCAGGTTGAATAGTGTCGGTGCAAGCCCGTCTCCTTGCTTTAATCCTTGGGCTATCGTAAAATTTTCAGTGAGCTAATTTTGGACTCTGACAGTTGCTATTGGCGAATCCATTGTTGTTTTTACCAGTCGGATGTATTTTTGGGAGATATTAAAGCTCTGCAATATTTGATATAACTTGTTCCTATTAGGCACTCACTTTTATAAATGAAGACAACGATAGCTCAGCAGAAATAAAAATAAGAATAGAAAAAGCCAGATCCATATTCACTAAAATGAAGAGAGTGTTCTGCGGAAGAGATTTGAGCCTTGAAATGAAACTTCGCCTGATGAGATGTTACGTACTTTCTGTGCTGTTCTACGGAATGGAGTCATGGACGTTGAAAAAGATTGATACCAAAAAATTAGAGGCATTTGAACTGTGGATGTATCGCAGAATCCTGAGAATATCATTATACACACATTATAAGAGGCGAAAGATATGAACTGCTTCGAATAATTATGCAAGGGAAAATAGCAGGAAAAAGGTCCATAGGAAGAAGACGAAACTCCTGGCTAAAGAATCTACGGGAATGGTATAGCTGTAGCAGCAACGAATTGTTTCGGTCAGCAGTTTCGAAAATACGTATAGCCCTGATGATCGCCAACCTTCGGAACGAAGATGGCACTTGAAGAAGAAGTTCCTATTAATTAAGTAGTAGGCTTGTTTGAAATCTATGAATATGTTGTGGACGTCAATGTCGTATTCCCACGATTTGTTTAAGATTTGTTTCACTGTGAATAGTTGGTCAGTTGTAGATCTTCCTTCTCAGAAACCGGTCGTTTGTTTAGTATGTAAGTAAAAATTTTGTACGCCGTGCACAAGAGGGTTATGCCGCGATAATTTTCGCATTTTAGTTTATCCCCTTTTTTTATAAATTGGGCATATAATCCCGTTTTTTCAATCATTAGGGATCTTTTCATCATTCCAAATCTTATTCATGAGCACATGCATTTGTCCTACTAGGTGATCGCCACCTAATTTATATAGCTCATGTGGGACGTTGTCAATACCTGGAGCCTTATTGATCTTTCGTGCTCGTATTGCCTGTTTTACCTCTTCCATCGTTGGGGGTTCTATATTTTCGTTGTCTCCCTCATTGTGATGCATGTCACTATGATCTTCATTTTCTTGTGTCCCTAAAAGAGTTTGGAAATAGGTTTTCCAGACTGATTTTATTTCTTTTGGACCACTGGTTATTTGCCGTTCTTGATTTCTGCATAGATTTGTTCGGGGTTTATATCCTTCTCTTAAATTGCGTAGATATCTGTATACTTCGCCTGTCTTATATTGTTGCTCTGAACATTTTCTTCCATTTTCTTTATATTCCGTTTTCGTATTTTCTTTTCTTTGTTCGGCATATTTTATCTGCCCTCCGTCTTGAATCTTGGTAACTTGCCCTTCTTTCTCTGGTTCTTCTTTCCATATATTTCTTGTGTTCTTTATTTCTTTTCTGTATGGCCTTATTACACTAGTCATTGAACCATTCCCTTTTTTTATTTTTCTTATTCTTGCCTATGATTTTTCTTGCTGCGTCAATAACTTTTGTTTTGATTTCTTCCCAATGTTCTTCGGTACCTAGTGCTGTCAGTGTTATTTCTCTTTCATAGTTCTGTGTGACATCTTGTTGTTTAAATTTTTGTATATCTAGCTGTTCTGTTCTTTGTTCTGTTCTTTCCTGTTTCTCTGAATTCTGCATCTGTATTTTATCTGTACTAGGAGATGGTCAGATCCGCAGCATGCTCCTCTTCGGCTTTTCACATCTTGTATGCTTGTTGCGGCCCGTTTGTCTATCAAGACATGATCAATTTGGTTAGCGGTTGTTCCTCCAGGCATAATCCATGTCGCTATGTGTAAATAGGTCACGAAAAAAGCTTTCTATGATCAGTTAGGTGGTAGACTTAGTTATATTCCAACTAAGAAATGACTCATAATAGAAGGTAACTTCAACGCTAATATAGGCTAATTAGATAGAGGAAATGAACATATAGATGGAGGATACGGCATTGGAACTAGAAATAACGCAGCAGATAATATACTGGAATTAGCAGTAGCACTAGGTATGGCCACTGTTAGTAAATGCTTTTAGAAGAGAGAAAGCCAACTTACCAACCAATAGAAATATTAGAAAATCAGTTTAAATTCACGCAAGGCAAATCAACAACGGATGCAATTTTTATCATAAGGCAAGTAATGGAAAACTAATGTTAGAACAGGTGAGGGTAAGACTGATAAATTTCATTTAAGAATAGTATTGCATCAGGCGTCAGTGCTAATCCCTTATCTCTTCTAATTAGTGTTGGAAAAATTAACGAAAACATGTCAATTGAAAAAATAACACAGGTCGTTAAAAAAAGACGGAACTCTAGAAAGAAAATAGAATAGATTTAAAAAAAATAAAAGCATAAACATGTCTTTTCCTACTTTTTTAATATTGAAAATACGTAAATAGAACATTGAATTAAAATGTTACCTTTGATATCTATGATAAACCTATGACCTAAACAGTGGCGCCAATGTATGTAGTTGAAATTGTTTACACTTATTTTAACTGTTTATTATTTTTTTATTATCTATAGATGAGTTGCGACCGATATCACAAACTTATTTATTTTCCACAAAGAGGCCCTTTAATACCTAAAATTATTACTATACAAATATGATTCGAAAATTCGTCAAAAAGTAATACACGGCATGTAAAATTAAAATTTTTAATAAAAAGTAAAAGATTAGGCATTACTTCTGTGTTTCAAAGAACGAGCCTTTACGAAGATTGAAGTACTAATAAGGCCACCGCAATCGGGCATACCCCGGGTAATGATTAATTAATTAATCGGCTAATTCTGCAGTCACCTCTTTAATATGATTTAATGAAATTGGTCCTTTTTAGGACCAACTATTCTAATAACATATGTCTATAACTGTTAAGGGTATTTCTAAAGATCAAGAAGAAACTTTACTTTACTTAAACTTATCAGACATATGAGCTAAACACGAATCTGACTTATTTCTAGTGCAGGAAACACATACAGGGCCTAACCTAGGCTATTTGGTATACAGCTGATCGTTAAAACCACATTATAGATATAGACATGCTATTTCTGTCGAAAAAGAAGCAAAGAATAACTCTAAGAAGAGAGTTATTCTTATATTGTAGAGTAAGAAAGGACAAAACCAGTCAGCTGAGAGAACCTTTTAACAATGTTGAGCTTTAATCCACCATCTACATATTTAATGAAAAATAATACAACTACCGACATTGAGGATCTGAGCACAAAGCTTATTACGAAATCTAGACCAAAAACACTACAATGGCTGATCCGGTTGATGAACAACTGTATTCAAATTATGGAGATACCCAAAGTCTAGAGACAAGCCAAAGTTGTTAACTTGCTTAAACCTGGCAAAAACTCCAACGACTACAAAAACTATCGGCCAATATCTTTATTTTGTCAGCTATTCAAAATACTTTTGCACAAGATCTTTAATATGATATCACCGATATTAGAAGAAAAACTTAAATTAAAAGGCAAAAGTGGCTATAGATAGGGAAGATTATGTACATCACAAATACTAAATCAAAGACCAGTACGAAAAATATCGGGTATCAGGGGTGGTATTTTTCACTCTAAATGCAGCTTACGACACCTTAAATTACAGAATATTTCTCCAAAAACTATATGATATCCCCTTACATAACAAACTCACTTATATTGTCTCCGTATACCTACACAAGAGAAAATTTTTTGTATCACATAATGGTAAGAATAGCAGTTGAAGAACAGTCTCGCTTGGGGTAGCATAATGGCACCTACACTGTATAACATATTTATTTTGAGATAACCTTCTATCGAGATATCATATTTAGTACACAAATAAGAGCAGAACTAAAATAATAAAAAAGCTTTATACAAGATATTGCAGAAGATTGGATAAAATAAAAGTAGTTTTTATTAATCGGATGCTTACATAAAACGTACAAAGACATACTCACGTAAACAAAATATAATACGAAATTTCTGTAATTAAAAAAAACATCGAGTTCAGCATTGAACTAATAAAATTATATTAAATAAAAAAACAACATTATTTTTAAAAATGCAGAAAAAATAAAATTTTCTATGCAAGCGAACATTTCATTAAATAATAAGCCCAAATCCTTTTGTATCTATATACCTGTTTTTTAAAGAACCAGTTACCTTTTAGTACGTAGTTATACCAGGTAATACGATATCCTCTGTTACACAGTGTAATGCGTATGACATTACACTGTCTGCAAACAGTAGATAAAAATAAGGAGCCCATATAAACCGTTCACGGTATATGTTGAAAATATACGGTATAATCGCACAGTTGCCAAACTCTCAGAGCTTACTTAAACCGATAAACGTATGGTTGAAATATACAATGAAGAAGATCTGAACGACCCCTATAATATATACACGTGAACTAAACGATATACATTTATGATACAGGGGTATTTACGGGCTCCAAAAAATTTTTACAAATTATTAAACTCTACATGTTGATGAATCGACAGAACCAATATTATGGAATGGTCAAGTGAGCTCCGTATATCGGTATCCACTTGACCACGGAGCTCAATTGAACCTGCATTTTAACATGGGCGGAGTCCACTTTATGCCGTAGATATATATATATATATATATATATATATATATATATATATATATATATATATATATATATATATATATGGAATCAATCAATTTTTGTTTTCAAATGGACATGAATCTACATCACATGTAGTGCAGTGCCATCAGTATGTACACGTACTTCGGCTTTATGCTGAGGCTTTGTCAATTCTTATTTCTAGAGGAACTTGTTTTTAAACCTGTTAGTAATGCTTGGTTTGTCCATGGTTTTTCTTCCAAATTTAAGATTTTGGGGGTCTGCTTCATTCAAACCGGAGGCTAAAATTGTTTCAAAAGACATTCCCGTACCAGTTGTTGAGTATTTGAAAATTATTTATAAGTTAAGTAATGGTACATCAACAAAATGGAAAAAACTCTATGCCACCACACTTTGGATTTTTTATTAAATTCGTAGCAAGATACTAACACATCAGACTTATCTACAAAGTCCTATATTTGTTATAACCCTTTACTAACTATTTTCAATTATTTCCACTGATGTCCTATCCTTTTGCTTTCTCTTCACAGTGACATTTTCTTCAGGTTTGTGAAAATTGCTTAAAAAATGAATAGGTTTTATCCATCCATTGCAAAGTTAGTGATAGCTAACTAGCAGTTAAACTCTAGATTTTTTTTTCATTTTGTTTATTTGTTTTAAGTTCATTTGGAAAACCTTTTCTAGCTTTTTCACATGCGTAGATTTTGTCGCAAGTTTTTGTTTAGCAAGTCGCGCTGTAATACAACAGAAATAAAATAGTTATTGAAATAAATTTTATAATTTTTTCCAATAATCTCTTGTAAGATCTTTTATAACTCTTGCCCCGAGCTGTTGCTTTCTTACACCTTTTATTTTTCTGGTGTATATGTGGAATTGTAAAACATATCCTGACTTATCAGCATGTACCTATACCTTATAACCCCCGTTTATGTGCTTCATCGACATATATTGGCTTAAACTACTTTGTCCCATAAACCTTATCATCGATTCGTCTATTGATTGTTGCCTGCTGGAATAAAATTATGGTTAAAAGTAAAGGCTAAGTTAGTGGTTAAAAATTCCTCTAGCAATGGTCGCACTTTATAGAGTTTATCATATTTGCCATTACCTTTCTTTAGTTCTAATGAATTGTCATTTATGTGAAGATGAGTAGGCAACCATATCTGTCACGCGACATACATAAAGAAATAAACTTATCCCTGAAAGCAAAATTGGCAGACCAGAAATTATTTAACTGGGCAAATTTTTCACTCCCCACCAAAAGGTTTATTCTCGAAATAAACACTTTATTTCTTTAACTGTTTTGGGGAGTTTTGTTTTTGTTATTTTTTTGGGCTATGTATAAATTTGTTTGGAAAACAAAGGTATTAATAGATTCTGACTAAACGAATGAAGGAAGAAATCAAGAGGAGTTTCTAAAGTATCAAGAACATTTGGTCCAACGTTTTCTTAGAAAGGAAGGAGTTGAGGGGTATTATTTGGGTCGGTGGTCCATTTTAACTCATCAGGAATAATAACTGATACCTCGTCTTCACCATCATAGTCACTGTCATGTACACCGTCTTCATCGTCTGAAATATCGTTTTGTTTATCTTAAACACCTGCCTCCAAAGTCATGTCGGTATCTTCATCCTCGTTCTCATTAGAATCGGATATGTCAGATAGGATATTCCTTGGTAAATAGTAAGCGTCATTTGTTATTTTACACAAATCAAGACTTTTTTTATTTTGGAATTTTGTAACAAAACATTGGAACCACCGATCAAAATATAAAAATTCACTTAATTATCCACGCAGTTCATAAAGACCCAATACGGTAATACATAAATACAACTATTTATAAACAAATTAAAATAATACTTACCTTGTTAAATTAAATTATTAAATGAAGAATGTTTGTTTATTTACAACAATATATAACCTCACTTTCATTCTCTTGTTAACGCGCCAAATGTATGATGTACACTATGCATAACTGCGTCTAAAATTTTGTAACCGCGTGGTTGGTGAAATACTCGAAAAACCACCCAATGGGTGGGTGTTTTATAATCAATGATAGAACTACATCGCTTTCCGTCTGGTAGTCCCAGCGTCCCAGGTTTGTTTAAAGGTGGCTCCACCGTGAAGCCACTTTAAGAGTAAATTTAATAATTAAATTATTAGAGTAGATTTATACATAATTTTAAATTTTAAACATTAATTCTTTAATGAAGCTGTTTGTAGTTACAAAAAGTTATAATCTGCAGAATATAAAGTGGACTTTTAGGAGAATAATTAGTAAAATTTCCATTGACATTGGCCACCTTTTAGCCACAATTCTCCTTTTGCTTCTGTTGGTGGGTGTGTATTTCCATGGTATAAGCAATACGTTAAGGACTTTTTTGATAACTGCTTTAAATAAATGCATACTTAACTGCTTTAAATAAATGCATACTATTTTATTTTTTTTTAGCTGTTCGATATGTTTTCATGCACCTGGGTTCTTTGAGTACTATCTTTTTCTTCTTTTTATAGGGACTCTCCGTTATTTCAGATCTTGGAGACCATTATTTACACCATTAAATTATTTAAAATTAAGCCCACTGGTTTAGTAATTAATAAACCAATAACCATACATCGACGAAATCTTCCAAAAATATCACTCATGCTAGGCTCACAAGAACTTGACCTTTCATAGATGACAACTAGGTGAATTTTGCGCCTGTAACCGTAAAGTATTTAATAAACCAAAAAGATTACAGTAGACGATCATAGACAACGTGTATTCTCTGAATGGTCTTTGGATCAGTTAGAAATTGGCCCTAATTTTTATCGAAAGATTGTAACGTTATAAACGTCACATCTCTATTAATTTATATTTTAATAATTATTTCATTTTAATTTCTTTATTAATTTATTAATTTCTTTATCTTCAGTTTAATTTTTACTATTTTTTTATTTATAAAAATAGTTGGCGCCCCCTGTTTTTCTCTTCTTCCTCTGTCTTTATTTTTTTTCTCTCTCTTTCTGTCCCATAGAATAAATATTCGCCCTCTCACTTTTGTTCGGCAGACTATTCTGTTCCGTGTTGACTGACAAGCTAGTTTCATGATATCTATAGCAATATCCTATGACATCTGTGCTAACTTCATTCAGTCTCCCACTTTCTGTCAAAACAACTTTTCTGTAGTGGGATTATTTTTTGCCTCTTTTTGAAATTTATAAAAAAAGGCAAAAATTATTATAAGACTCATTTGTATAGTCTATAAATTCTCTTGGGGTAAGTACTTTTATTGTGATATTTATTCTATAATTCTGACCACATTTCCAATATTTCTAACCTTACTTTCTTTCGAAAGCACGTTTTTTTTTCTGATATATGCATTAGGACTCTTTAACAGAATTTAACTAAGTAGTAACATTCATATTTCATTTTATCCTTGCCATATGCTATTTGTTTAAGTGTAATTTTGTAAGATGGCAAGGAAGCTAAACCTTTCTTTTTGATGTGTTTCTAATGCATGTTGTTTCTTATCCTTTTAGTTTATTGGAGATATAAAACTTATTGGTTTACTGGACAATTTAATTGGTTTATTGGTTTTATTGGCATATTTGGAGTTCAATAATTGGTCCGGACATACAGCCACGTGTGACTGCAGCTCTCCAGAAGCCACAACTTCTAATTGGAGGATCCAACAGCTAGAACACACAAGCCGCCCATCGAAGCAATAAGTAACACTTATAACTGTTAAGCTTTGGCAGGGTTAATTATTGTTTTTTTTATTGATTTAAATAAATATGTTTGGTTAAAATTTGTCTTATTTGCTATCAACTGAGAACTCAGGTTCAATCCCTAGTTTAAGACAAGACGAACTCACCCTTGAGATACTGAGCTAGGCAAGGTATAGACGATAAGCTCCCATGGTTGATTGAGGTATTATTTTTACAATAGTATTTCAATTCTCTTTGGTAGTCTTATCGCTACAAGATCATCTTCAGCGATATGACACACTTTTAGATAAATTACTAGTAAATATGTTTTTAATTGTATCTTTCTTTATCACTTCACTGAGATATCTAAACAATCTCATTTTCACCACATCTTTGAATACGGACAATACATGACGTCACGATAATCACTGGAATCCCTCAGCGAGTCAGGACTAAAGAGAGAGAAAGATATATTATTATAATGTAACATTTTATTTGATGCTACTTTGTTTTAAGAACAGTTAGATTTTTACCCTCTTGAAAGGGAATAAGTAGAGAAAAATAGAAAAATCTAGCAACATACCCGACATAATTTTAATCTTATCCTTTGAGACATAAAATTTGTCCGCTCATGTGTAAGAACCAATCATGCAAAAGAAAGTTATGTGTTTAGTTCCATGCTCATGTCCCTGCTTTACACGATTTGCTTGATTTTTATCGTTATTGCTAAACATGAAAGTATATTCAGATTTTCCTTTTGAATTCTCTCTATCTAATCGAATAAATCTACCCAACTGCTTGTTTAATTTTAGAAATGCTTACAATAGTCTAGCCCATATGCCTCATTATAAGTTTTATTTGAATACCTACGACAAACAAATAGTAAATGGTTATTACTGGCTAAAAACAACTACATTTGGTCTTTAGACAGGCGAATCTAAAAAAAACTGCTCGAATTGTAGCATAACCCTTATTTATTAAATAATTTATTTCCAGTTAATATCAGTATAAAAACTAGTATTACCCGCTCGAAATGTGATACACGAGGACTTTATTCAAACCCTATAATATATGCAGGAATTTTAAATAATCATTTATATAAAAGTGATAAATTTAACTGAAATAAATTCAATAAAAATGTACCAAAATTATTCCTGTAAAATTCCTAAAACATGTTCATTTTTATTTAATTTGTTGAACGCCGCGCGAATTATATACGATTCACGCTTATTTTACTTACAGGGCCGCGCGAATCACAATTGCTTCGCATTGATTGTTATACTGTGGGTACTCGATATTCCCTAAAATTTTGGTTGTTAATTTTTGCCCTTTTACAGCAACATGGACACTAGGTAATATTTTAAATACTGCCTAGGTGATATTAGGTACATATTATTTTATATATTTATTTGAAATAATAAAATAATATATAATATTATATATTATGATATGTTTTCAAATAAAAGGTAATAAAAACAATAGTTTTACAAAATGTTTCGTTTAACAATATAAGAAGCTGCTCATAAGGAGAATAATATAAAAGTAATACCAAAAAATAATTGTTTGAAATGAATATTTCCATCTAGTTTGCGCAGCTTTGGAAGTCGCGTACTTTCTCTTGAACACTTCTAAAAAACTCTTATAGCAAAGTACGCATCTGCGAGGATTGTTGGTTTCTACTTTTTCCAAAATATGTTTTTTTCCAAACAACGACCTTTTTTTTTGAAAATATTCACACACTGGAATGTCTTCCTTAGTCATTAGATACTGATGTAGTAACATTGATATGACCTAATCGAAGTCGAGAAACTTTGACTTGGTGAGCTCTTTTTAGGTTCACTAGGTGCCATGGTTTCAGTGTCGATTTAATTTCTTTTAATTTAGATACCGATAAATCCGACTTATTTTACCACGACTGATCACTTTTTCTTTGAAGAACTGTTTTATGTCACTGGAGATAGTCTTTGACACTATTATAGCATGGTCTTTATTGGTAGCTTCTCTTGTTTGGAGGTCTGCTTTTTCATTACCTTGTATTCCAATGGGAGATGAAACCCACATAAATGTGACATCGAAACCAAATTCTTGTAAGGCAGCAAGTTCTTTCTTGGCAAGTAAGGTTATAGGGTTCTTAGTGTATAGTTGACCAACTGTTGTTAACGAGTTTAGAGAATCTGTGATAATGACGGAGAAAGAATGTTTTGTACTTTTGATATGCATGAGGGCTGGTAATATTGCATATAATTCTGCTGTGTATATAGAAGTGGCTGTGATGCGTTTACAACTGCTAATCCAAGAAGAATTTCAATGACCATTTTCCGATACCACGTTATAGATCTTCTAAGACAAGAAGCATAAGCCTTTATTTGGTCGGATAAATCTAGGAATTTTTTATTTTTTATCAATCATCATACTAGTAAATAAACTTTTTAAGCAAACAACTCTTATTGATGTGGCGATACCTAACACCAATGATTTGCGTGCTAAATACAACGAAAAGATTGCCCAGTACAGAGATCTGTAAATACAAATAAGGAGACAATGGAGAATGGAAAGTACTCAGACAGTATCTATTGTTCTATCTACTGCTGGTGTTATTCCCAAAAATCTAGCGAACATAAAACAGCTGGGTCTAAATAAACATCTTTATAAGGCAATGCAGAAAACTGTACTCCTCGCGACGTCCAGATGTGTACGAAAATTTTTGGGAAGTACTTAAGCATCCAAGTTACCTAAGACTTAAGACATTAAGAATTAAAAGTATATATTCAAGCACAACAATATTATATTTTAATTTTAATATAGCATGTGACACAACTGTGAGTACACAAATGTAAGTACATGATATTAACTGCAGTAATGCAGTAAATTCAAGAAATGTTGTAATTAGTAATCAAACTCTAGTTAGATATTTTTTATTTATTACTATTGCCCATTAATCACTTCTTTATAGAATTGTGTTGTTTTGTTTTCAATCCATTATTTAATTTCATATTTTTTTTGTTTTTTACAAATTCTAATTTCTAATTTGTTTTAAATTCTCTGGTAGACAATTGCATGATTTGGGCCCCATGTAACCAACATGTCTCTGGAATATGGAGTTTTTAGACTTAGGTAAAATTGCATTATTCCTTGAATATCTAGTTTGATGAGCATGATTTTAAAGTTTATTATTATCTTTTTTTTACGTATATGTAAAGGCTTTGTAACAATAATTTACGTACAGTAAAAAAAATGACTTTTATTATATAAGAGTTCGCTAGAATATCTTAAATATTTCCCATAAATAATTCTAATTAGCCACTTCTGAATAATGTTTATAGAATGCGCAAGTAATTGTTCCGTATTCCACCCCATCCTAAAAGGCCATTTAGAGATCTTCAAAAGTTGTGTTTATATTAGTGCATAATAAAGAATTCTTAAATGAGTTATTCCTAAAAATTGTTTTAAAAATTTTAATTTTGATAGTAGCCCTCTTAATTTAACTACTATATTATTTGCTTGAGTATTCCATCGTAAATGTTTATCAGTTATTATACCTCGATATTTAATCTCCTATGTATATGGAATTTCATTTTTTGCATCGACTTTTAATGAGCCAAGATTTGGGATGTTACTTACATACGATGTAAATGACATATATTGTGTTTTATCTACATTTATGTTGAGCTTATTAAACTGAAGACATTTCTGAATTGTAGCAAAGTCTGTTTGAGCTTTTTGTGTTAAATTACCCCATGTATTTGCATCGCAGAAAATAGCTGTATCATCTTACCTTTAATACTCAGTCTGAATAGATCATTGATGTCGATATTAAAGAGAATAATTGGTCCTAAGACTGTTCACTGCTGGACTCCATAGGATATAATTCTTCCCTTACTAATTTCTCTATCTATAAAAACATGTTACCTGTTTAGAAGATAACTTTCTAGGATAATATATGCAAGCCATCTAATACCACATTTTTTTAGTTTAGTTGGCAATATTTTATATGAAACAGTGTCAAATACCTTTGATGAATCTACATAAACATACAAAGAGCTGGTCTTGCATTATCAATTGCTTTGTAAATATTGACAGATGGCATCTTCAGTGGATTTTTTTTATTGAAATCCATACTGATATTCAAATAGTATATTGATTATTTTTTTAATTTGTAAGTCTTATCTTAATTATTTTTTCTAATATTTTGCCTTTGTTTGAGATTGGGGTGATAAGCCTAAAATTCTGACAATTTATTTCTTCGCCATATTTGAAGAGTGGTTTAATAGTTCCAGTTTTTAAATATCAGAAAAATGCCTTAATTAAGACATGTATTTATTATGTATGTTAAGGGTTTTGAGATCTGTTTTGTTATTTCTTTTAAAGGTCAGATCTAATATCATCATGTCCTGATAACTTTTTATTTTTTAAAGATTTTATTATTTCTTAAACCTTATATTCAGTCGTTGGAAATAGGTACATAGTATTATTTAATTCCAATATATTTTCTCAAAATTCAGTTGGCTCAGAAATCACTTATCTGCATATCGTTTTCATCATTTTATAGGTAATTAAATAGATAACTTGCAGCATTTATTTTGGAAGAGTTTTCTTACAACTATAGCATTATGAGTAATGAAAAATCATAAATTTAATCAAAATGTTTAATCCTATATGTTCTATATTATTTTCTGCATATTCATGTTAGTGTGACCCGAGGACTATTAAAGTGTTACCACGGCTCAGTTAAAGCTTATTAGCAACTGATAATTTAGACAAGTCTAATTTATACACAAATTTGAATTTTTTTTACCCAGACAACATGTTTTGACGGCTAATTAACATACTACAGACCAACTGTGAGTTGGTCTGTGCCGTTTTAACTGACAAGAACCACGTGTTTAAGTCGAGCAAAGAAACATGTTGCTTTTTATGTATTAAAATCTTCAACCATTGTCATCGACCTAGGGTCGCAATATAATTTAAATTTAAATATGTAAAACCATATATTGATGTCTTTGCTACAATTTTAGTGTTAGCTACAAGTACCAAAAGAAGGCACTAAGGATGATCTGAGCTAGATCGAAAACGTTATGTGTCTATAAATTTTGGACGACACTTTCAACAAGTTTTAAATTAATTATTTTTATACCAATATACAAATTTTAAAGTTTTTTACTTCTGTATAAGTTTTTTAACTATGGTTTATAACCAACTATTGGGATTTTCCCAATAATTTTTTTAAATGTATATATTTTTGACCCTAGAAAGGTGGACTATCAGAAATTTGACGACGCTCCTCGGTTTTCGTAGCAGTTCGGGTGTAATCGCGTAATCTATCCCCATACACTCCTTAGTAGGTGTTACTTTAGTCTTGATTTAACAGGTGGTGGCTGTGTTTCATTACTACTGTAGGGTAGGCATCAGACTGATCGACCGACCACGACCATCGTCCTACGGCGATCAACCAACTTTTGTATTTTTATTTTTAAACTCACATTGCTCGTTCGTGTTCCATCGACCGACCGTCAAAACCACTTCAAAACATCAGGAAGCTGTAGCAACATAACCACATTTTTGTAATTTTGCCGGGCTTTTCGTAGAAAATTGAATTGTGAATAGAATTGACAGCGATAATTCTACTGATGAATTGTTTATCTCCTTATTTATTTGAAGACGTCATCGTAGGCATAAGGGGCAGTGTGGGTGCGTGACGTTTTTTTAAAAAGGCACCAATAAGGAGAATTATGTGTGTTATATCCCATTCTATTAAATGATTCTATTGAATTTCAAAATTATTTACGCATGAGCAAGTCCCAATTTTATAGGTTAATTACAAATTTTGAAATGTCAATGGTCAATGTCATTGCTTAGAACAGTATAAATAAATGCGAGATGTTCCATATTCATAGACCAATGATCAAAAATTCCAACAAGTCCGAATTTCAAAACTGGACGATCGCGATCGGTCGCTGTAACTGATGGTCGGCCCACCAGTCTGACTGTGCGCATAAATTTTTATAGACTCGTAATGTTGGTCGATCGTGGACGGTCGGTCTGGTCGAGCAGCTGATTCCTCCCTAATTGGCTAATTGTGTATCAGATTTTTTGAGGGCACGTCGTCAATTTTACGAAAGTCCGCTTTCTACGTAAGTTTTTTTCTCTCAAGTTTATTTGGATGCCGGTGACGTTTTTGTTAAGTAAATATCTAATTCTTTTTTATATTTGTAGTAAATAATATTTTATTTAATTGTAGACTATGTCATCAAGCAGACCTTTAACGGCAAATAAAAGACACGATTAAATATAGCGTATAATGAATGGTGAAGATAGTGAGCAGAAGCCTTTTGAAGATAGTGAACTGGGAGTTTGAAGAAGATGCTTTGAAGTTTGAATCGAACGATTTAGATAAAGAAGATTACTCTAAAAATAGTGATATTTCAGAAATTTTTCAGCCATACGATTTATCTGTAAACAATTTAACCGGTTCATCTGTAAATTTAATGGATCCAGATATAAAGAAATATTGGTAGAAAGCGAAAAATATACTGAAGAAGTACCTGGAACAACAGGTGAGAACGCCACTGTTTCTAAGTTTATTTTAAATCCAGCAAAGGCACTAAAAAGTAAAAAGGGGTATAAGTGGTCAAATTAAATACCCTCATTGTCAAAAAAAACACCAGCTAGAAATATTATTCATTTTATAGCTGGTCCCAAAGGGGATGCCAAAAACTACACAAAAGTTGAAGAATATTTCTTACATTTTTTTCAGATGATATTATTATGTCGTACTCTGTTACACTCAAAAAGTGAAATTACAAGACAATCTAAAAAAATATGTCAGTCGTGCTTATATTTCTAACATGAGTAAAAATGACCTAAAAGCTTTATTGGCTATTTTGATAATGTCTGCAGCAAATAAAGACAGTCATCTATCCATGACATATATGTTTGAACTGTCTTAGGTTAATGAAAAGGAAACACAAAAAGAAAGGCAGTAAGATAATCATTTTGCGCATATACGTGAAAAATGGGATATTTTTATTACCACCTGCAGAGAATCATATTTATACACCTTCATCAAACGTGACTATTGATAAGCAGTTAGTAGGATTACGAGGACGTTGCCCTTTTCAAATATACTTACCTGATAAACCTAATTCGTATGGTCTCAAAATCGTTATGATATGTGACAGCTCTTTGAAATATCTCTGGCCCCTGTGAATAAGCACATAAATCAACAAATTATCAAAACCGAGATATTTATAAACTTGACAATAAAATGTAACTTCCCTGCAGGTTAATCAGCAAATATGTCAAATATCTTTAGTCATATACTGTTTTAATCAATTTTTGTGTATATATATATATATATATATATATATATATATATATATATATATATATATAAGTTAGGGATTCTACAGTATTCACTGCCTTCCCTCGCTTAACCGTTTCCATCTCTCTCTGTTGTTCCATTCTCCATCGTTTAGTCCTCTCTTACTCATGGCGTCGTCTACTTCGTTCCTCCAGGATTTTCGGGGTCGTCCTCTTTTCCTCCTTCCTATGGGGCTCCATTCGGTTATTCTTTTTATCCATTTGCTGTCGCTAGCTCTTCTTACTTGTCCATACCACTTTAGTCCTTTTTGTTCTATATATGTTAGTATGTCTGTTTCTATTGATGTTCTTTGCTTTATTTCGTCATTACTTCTCCTATCCATTCTTGTTACCCTGCAGCATCTTCGCAGGCATTCCATCTCTGTTGCTATTATCTTACTCCACTTAATTATACCTTCTCTTTACTTCTTCCACTACATATAGATGTTTATAACGCCATGAGCCATAAAAAAATATCGAATTTAATATCCTAAGAGAGCAAATTTTATATCCTCTTTGATTTGCATAGTGGATAAAAAAACTGTACGAGTGCGAAATAACTCTGACAGAGTACGAAAATTTTTTTGTACATATGAAGTTTGTGTTAATGGAAAAAGAGAAAAAATATGCAAGAAGTGTTTAATTGCTACGTTTGGTTAAACTAATGCCTTTATAAACCAGATTATATTAAACAGACATTCGTCGGTGTCTACGATAATTACAACAGATCAAAGAGGTCTGAGTTCATCCAAAAATAAATGGTCGGAAAATATTTTAAATCAAGTTGCCGCGCATATCCAAAGCTTTCCTGCATACGAGAATTATTATTGTAGACAAACAACATCTAAACTATACTTACAATAATCAGATTTGAATATCGCTAAAATGTATGGCTTTTATAAAGAAAATACTGAAATAAAAAATTGTGTTTCAATGACAATTTATTCTGCAAAATTTCATGAATTAGGGTTAACATTTAAAAAGCCCTGAAACGATACATGTTCTACATCCGATAGCTTTAAACTTAAAATATCATACGCAGAAGAAACCAAAAGGAAAAATTTAATCCTAGAGCAGAAAAACCACAAAACCAAGAAGCTCAAGTCAAGTGATAAATCTTTAGCTAGACAAGATCCGTCAACAGCATTATTTATTTTTGATTTGCAACAATGTTTGCCAACTCTTTATTTAAAAATCTCGATTTCGTATTACAAACGGTAACTTTGGACCTACAATCTAACTGTCCACAATTTAGCTGCTGGTATAGCTACATGCTACATTTGGAACGAATCTGTTTCTGCCAGAGGAGGAAATCAAATTGCTTCATGTTTGTCTAGACATCTTATGGATGTTCCATCAACCATTAAAAGAGTATGTTTATATTCGGATACATGCCAAAACCAGAATAAAAACAGTCACGTTTCAGCAATGTTTATGAGGGTTTTGCAAAAAAAAGTATAATAAAGTGTATTGATCATAAGTTTCTTGTAAGTGGTCACACACATATGGAATGCGATGCAGATCATTCTGTTATTGAAAAGGAAAAGAAAAAAACTATGATGAAAATTAATCATCCGTATGATTGGATACAACTTATAAGAAGCCGCAAACAAAAGACTTCTTTTATAGTAAAAGTGGAAAGTTCCTTTGAAAAGATCTGCCATGGGCACGTTATTCTGCAAACAACTTTACAACTCTCTATTTCAAGTCGTCACTTAATAATGACGAAGAATTTAAGTCTGTTAACTACAGGAGAGCAGCTCAGTACAACAAAAAGAACGATGGAGAGGGCACTGCTAGGGATTAGTTTGAGACAGGATTCGAAATATCGACATTCGTGAAAGAACAAAGGTTATTGATGTCGCAGAACGTATATCAAGGCTCAAGTGGCAATGGCACAGAGATTAACAAACTGGAGACCAAGAGAGAATAGGCGAGGAGTAGCCAGACCACAGGAGAGGTGGGCAGATGATATCAAACAAGTTGCGTTCAAGCAGTCGATGAAAATTGCCAAGAGTAAAAATTAATGGAAGAGGCCTATGTCCAGCAGTGAATAAATACAGGCTAAACAAGAAGAAGAACTACAGTAGAAGGGGAAAACAAGCAGCCAAACTTTAACTGCTAAAACTGCATGATGGGTCAGTTCCAATAAGCAAAGAGAAGAAGAAAAATCTTATGTAGCTTTTGTCTTTCGTAGATAAACAATTTTGGAGCCTTTATCAAGAGTTGTTAGTAGCTGATGTTCCTGACCTCGATCCCGATTTGGTGGAGGTTAATTTTGATCAAATTTAGATACTTTTTGTTCTATTTTGTTTATAATAAAAATATTTTGATTAAAATTGTGTGGTCAATTTTACACATGTAAAGATATCGGGAAATATTCCTAAACTACGTCAATATTTAAGATATTTTGAGTCAAATCAAATTTGCACCTAAAGTACAACCGTGAATATTCGAATAGGTTATTCAATATCTGCTAAAATTTAATCTAAGGCAACTAATTAGATTTCTGTATAATAATAATCTCCTCTTATCGTCAAAAAGGTACTTTTAAATTCCACAAGGAAACAAAGTTCCTGTATTTGACTGTATACCATATATTAAAAATTTTGAATAAAATCCTTTATAAAAAGGTATATAAAAAACCCAGTTGGGCTATGTTGCATTGACAAAACGTTTTCGGAATAAATATTCCATCATCAGTGTCAAGTTAATACATGGATGTAGCCACTAAATATGTGGGTAAAAACCCTTCAAAAATTATTAAATAAGATTTGATCTACATTATGTCTAATTTACATTTAAGATGTTAAAGTTACCGTTGGATAGGTAACAGGGCGACATATGACTCTACATTAGTTGCGAGTCCTGAGACGGTATGTTTACGAGGACTTTGTCAAAGCAACTCCATGGCTACATCCATGTATTAACTTGACACTGATGATGGAATATTTATTCCGAAAACGTTTTGTCAATGCAACATAGCCCAACTGGGTTTTTTATATACCTTTTTATAAAGGATTTTATTCAAAAAGTACTTTTAAATGTTTCAACGTTATTCTGCGATTTTGCACGATCCCGTAAACCTTGTTTCGACGCTCCTGAAAAGTTTACTAAAGTTGACTTATGTACTTATTCACAGGAGCCAGAGATATATGATCGATGCTATTCCTTATTTAGGCATGAAAACCAAAACAAATGGTTTGCCGTTGGGTACAAATTTTATAAAGAAACTTAATTTTAATTAAGATTAAGAAATTTAATTTAAATTTAATTAAGAAATTAATTCATGATAGTAATGAAAATATTACCATAGACAACTGGTTTACATCAGTTAGCTTAGCAGAGGAACTATTAAAAGATCAATACAAACTACAAACTGACAGTTATCGGAACTCATTGCAAAAATAAAAGAGTTATTCCACAGGAATTGTTAAACGTAAAGAACAGAGTCCCCAATACATATATGTTTGGCTTTGATAAACGAAAGACATTTGTATACGAAAATGGTTGCGTTTCGATCTAATTTAAGTCTCTTACCACTCCCTAACACGTGTTTCTGGGTCTATCCGTCGTCAGAGAGAGTTTGTAAGAACACACTTTAATTGCTATCCACACATTTAACTTTAAAGACATTTGTATATGCCAAAGAAAAATAAGGTAGTTAGACAGTTCGTAAGATAAGGAGATGGCCTTTGTGTATCTACTGTAATATGATAAATATTGCAAGTATATGTTATTTACACCACAAACACATTAAAAGCAAATAGAAAAGTTTTATCCCGATACAAATAAATGGTTGAATTGGCTCGTCAACTCGCCAAACCCTGGCTGAAAGAATGATTGGGTATTACAAATTTACTTTCCGAGAAATTTGAACGTCAGTTACCGAAGAAAAGAAACGCAAAGCATGTTTACATTTCCGAGTAAAAAGAGGCGCATGACTACCTCATATTGTAACCAATGCCATTACGCTATATGTGGCGAAGACCGAGGTAACAATGTACAATATGTGCAAACGAGTAGTGTACATCGACTTTATTTATATTTTTATCACTTACTAAGACTTTATACTGTAGAAAGGATGTCTTTAAATTCTTAAGAAATAAAAATAATACACCAACATGGTTCACAAAACTTTATTCCAACTTCATGTCTTACAGTCTTCTTTCCATCTATCATCTGTCATCTGTCATTACACCTTGACAACCTTGACAGAGCATCAAATTTAAATTAAAAAAAGGCGGTAACAATAAGGAGCCTACAACTCGGCCAACCGACAACAAGAGCGCCCTCGCTCTTACATATACAAAAATACAACTATTTGGAAGTACATAAACATGACAAAAATCATAACATTCATAAATATTTGTCATAACATGTCATTTGTCATAAACTGTGATTGAAAGTACATAAATATGACCAAAATCATAACATCAATATTTGACGAGAAGCTAATTAACCCAAGCGATGCCGACGTTGCCAGATTTTCTTTACCTAGATTTTAGCGCGATTTTTAAATAATGGACGCGTATTACGCGTATATCTTCTTTCGAGAAACACATCTTAACCATCAAAATGAAAATTTTTTATAAAGACTTTATTCAAAATATTGTTTTGTTTTGAATAAAGTCTTCATTGTTTTGAATGAAGTCTTCCCTGTTAATAAAAGAATGAAATATTGTTGTAGTTATTTTTTAAAAGAAATAAATACTTTGAGTATTTGATTCGTTAATAGCAAGGAATATATACTTTATTTAAAACAAAACTTCACTTGTAAAATTTTTATATTGATGGTTAGGATGTTATTATTTGTTATTATAAGGAAAAGGTCAATGTTTTTCTAACGTTTCTGTTTGACTCTAGAATTAATTGTACATCTTTTTATTATTTTAAAGCAACTGTTGCAAAATATAATTAGTATATTAAATTACAACATTCGTACATAAAAACTACACAACAATTCTATTTAAGAAATTTTAATTTGCAAGTTGCAACACAATAAAAATTTCACATTTTAGAAAATGTATATATATTTAATATTGATATACTCGTGTCGTGATGGCTATATAGATTTAAATATAAAAAATGATTCTTCATTCGAATGTTACAAATTTTCATTAATATCGCTGAGTTCTTGTTTAGTAGATCTCATAAGACTGGAGTTTAATTGCACTCTCTTCTTTTTTATGGAAAAAATCTGATTTGTGAATCAATATGTCTTTTTAGTTTCTAGAATTCTAAAACGACCAGAAATAAAAAATGTTTAATACACTCGAAGAGAATTTTGTAAGTCAGAAAAAAAAGAAAGATAATTTTTTTACCTTCGCTGTGGGACTCCGATTATTAGCTTTGAACCTATTATATTCTTATCTTTCTTTTCTAAATTGATATGTTGTGAATCAAAAGTATGACTAAAGAAATTCTCTGGTATGACCATAATGATGTTTTTGCCATTCTACAAGAATTGTGTTGTTTCCTATAATTACTTTAATTGTACTTGTACATGAATTGCTATCTTACGTGATCTTTGACCGTTTTGTAATCTAGATCTTTGTTGTATTTTTTGGGACTGAAACCTCAACATCAGAAATTAGATATCTGCCATTAGGTAATATTTTCTTAATAATATAAGGTCCCTTAAATTTAGGTAATAGTTTCTTATTTACACCAGGTGTAACATCAATATTAGGTGTGATGACATAATCACCAATATTATAAATTGAAGCTTGTTTATGTCTTGAATCGTAATACAGCTTATTGACTTCTTGGGATTTCTCTATCTTGTCACATGCATTATGTCGTAGTTCGTTAATATCAGAGTTGTCTTTGTTAATGGATGACAGAAAATACTTTAAATGATCTTTGACATTACCTACTTGGTCCATTCCAAACAATAGTTTAGAAGGTGTCTGACGTGTAATTCTATTAACAGTGTTGTTGACGGCAAATTCAGCTTTATTAAGTACTTAATCCCAACATTCTGGGCCGTTGGTTAGTTTCGCTATCATTGGTATAATGAACCGGTTTAACCTTTCAATTTGTCCATTGGGTCTTGGTACGCCAGTAGCTACAAGAACATGCTGTATTAAATTATCTATTAAAAATTCAGTGAATTGTTTGGACGTAAATGCTGAGCCTTGATCGGTAACTATTTTTAAAGGTTTGCTGTAAGTAAAGAAGTATTAGTTTAAATACTTAATAACCTCATTACAATTAGTTGACATGCACACATACAATTTCAAGAATTTGATAAAGCCATCTACAATTGCAAAAATATGTTTATAACTAGTTCCTTTAGATTTTTCAAGTGGTCCACAATGATCCAAATGTAAAATATTAAATCGTTTATCTCCTTTTGGTATGCTGTGTAAAAAGCCTTTCTTTTTACCACTGTCAGGAGCAAATACAATGCACTTCAAAGAATTTGTAATATAAGTTCTTACCTTTTGTCTCATATTAGGAAACCAGTAAGATTCTTTTATGGCTTCACAACATTTATCTAAGCTCACATGTCCTAATTCATCATGGCAACTCCGAATCACATTATTTTCCATTGATTCAGGTACATTAAATAGTAGTAAATTATTACTTTTTCTATAAAGTATGTCATTGTTCATTTCAAACAACTTATGCTCACTGGATTGTAACGTCTCCTTTAATTTACATATAATATCATCTTGCCCTTGTTTATTAGCTAAATTATGTTCAAAAGTGTTTTCCGCAATTATTAAAATACGTTCAAAGCACCTACTTAAAGTATCACATGCTTCATGCTTGTTTCACTTCTGTGTTCTTTAGTATAATCAACATTATCAATAATGAGACTCCATCTCATAATTTTAGAGCTAACATCCTTCTTCTGAAAGGCTATTGTTACACTATTACAGTCTGTCAGTATCTTAAATATAATTCCATATAAATATACTCTAAATCGGTTAAGTGTGTTGATAACGGCTTTTAGTTCCAGAAGAAAACTATGCTGTTTAGATTCTACTTGAGTAGTTCTCTGACTGTAAAGGAACACTGGATGAAATTTTTGGTTTGCAAAAATTCATATTGATCACTGGTAGTTACAAATGATGTGTATTTAATTGAAGATTCCTCTACATTAACATGATAAAAAGCACTTTTGAGAACCAAAGTTAAAAAATATTGTTTATCTTTAAGTTGACAAAGTTGATCTTTAATTAGTGGAATTGGAAAATTATCCCATAAAGTGATCTTGTTTAATGAACGATAGTCTACACATAGTCTGAAGTCATGAGTTTTCTTTTTAATTAAAACTATTGATGAACTATACTCTGAATTACTCTTACGAACAATATATTTATCTAACAAGTCATTAATTATTTCTTATACAGCATTTTTTTTAGCATATCGCTCCTTAAATACAAAAGTCACACATTCCAAAAAATATCAAAACTGATTTTTTTGCATAAAATGCATCTTAACCGATGAAACTTTAATATTTCGCTCAACCAGCCGTCGTTTTATGATCAAAAGCACCCGTAAACCCACATACGTTAGTTTTGTTTTGTACCGTTTCTGTAACTGAGTTCCGTGCAAAACTACCACATCCTCAGTTGCCATCAGACATTCGGCACGAGTGCACGCATTTTTTATGAAAAACTAACACATTCCAAAAAAACTGCTAAAAGACAGGTGAAATTATATATTCAAAAGTGCCACATTCAAAAATACATTCGTATTGCAGATCACATACACGTAAGTATCTTATTATTTTTATGTGCAATAGTACAATATTTTAAAATAGGTTAGTTTTTCGTTTATAAATTTGATATTCTCTCTTATTTTTGTATGCAATACTACCATATTTTGAATTATGTTAGTTTTGCAAAAAATAATTAGAATAATTTTTTTATTTCTTTATTCTAAAGTTACATATTTCGAAATATGGTATCTTTGTATTTGAAAGTGATCTCTAAATGAAATAGATTTTATTTTATATATTAAAAAGCAATTTTTAGTTTTACTGTTGTTTTATCGGAAAGTTTTTGTAGTTTTTGGAGTAATCTTATGGGTTAAACAAAATAATTTAGAAATCTTAAAACCAATTAAATTTTACTTACCCATATAAATACATTATAACGTCTATTTACGAGAAAGTAAATTGTTTGATACAGGTAGGTACTTATAATTCATTTTTATTTTCAGAATGGCAAGAAGAGCGCAACGTATTTTGGACATTATACCACCAATAAATGACCCTCGAGATGAACAGCAATCTTCTTCAACAATACGACCTAGTGAACTGGATTTAATTGACATTCAGACTGACAATATTATTTATTATGAATATGATGCTAATGGCATTAGCTCTCTACCGGACAGTCAGTTATCTTTAGATATTCTGAACTCCGTTGAAAATAACGAAGATATTCAAGCAACGCCTCCAAATCACAGAATATTCAATAAACCATCTTTAGTCATTAAAGAAACAGACTCAGACAGTAATTCTTCCTCTGGTGAATCTTCTAGCTCTTCGAGCAGTTCCAGTTCTAGTTCTTCAAGTAGCTCCAGTTCTACAAATAACCTAAAAGATTTCTCATCCAATGATAGTGTCAAAGATCCTACGTATGAAGATCCATTTTCTGAAAACCGCAAAGCCCAGTCAGATTCCGATGAAGAACAACAACCACAAGCACAGCTACCTGGCATTCAAGACTTTCCGCAATCAGCCGTGGATAACCAGAAGTTACTTAATATTAATTCACCATCACCCGGAGTTGACGATCAGCCACCTAGCGTTGACGAGCACCTATCTAGCATCGGTGAGCAGTCTCCTAGTGTTGATGATGAATCTCGCAGTAGGTGTCGTAAAAGAAAAGCAGAACCGCTTTTATGGAAACGAAATCAGAGCAAGCTATTGAAAAACAAAGGTATGTCCTATACTTCTATGTCCAAATCTAAGAAAGTTTATGATGCCAAAAAAATGGGTCCTGTATGTTTCGATAAATGTAAATTAAAATGTTCTACAGAGTTTACGTTTGAAGAAAGAAAACACATCTTTGAAAGGTTCTGGGAGTGCGGTGATCTGGAAATCCAACGACAGTTTATTCACGATCACATGACCAAGGTAGAACCAAAATAAAGATACGTTCGTGAAGGTAGCAGTCGCAAAAATTACAATCACTCATTTTATCTGACTCGGAATAATAAAAAAAACTCGGGTATGTAAAGTATTCTTCATGAATACCCTTGCAATCTCAGACACTATGATCAGAACCGTTGTCAAAAAACAGTCCGAAACTGGTGTGCACCTTAAAGATAACAGGGGAAAACATAACAACCATAAGACACTAGACTCAGAGCTGACCGATGGTGTCAAAGCACACATTAATTCAATACCCCGCAGAGAAAGCCATTACTGTAGGTAGCGATCGACTCGGAAGTATATTGAGGGCGGGTTAACAGTCGCGGCACTACATCGACATTACGTAGACAAATGTGAATCTGAAGGTAGACCACACGTTTCATATCAAGTATACTACAACATATTTATACATAATTTTAACTTATCTTTCTGGCAGCCCAAGAAGGATCAATGCGAAGATTGCATGGCTTACCAAAACGCTGAAGATAAATCGTTAATACAAGAAACTTACGACGAGCACCTGAAGTAAAAGACTCTCGATAGAGCTGAAAAAGATAGAGATAAAGAGCTTGTGAGTCATACCTTCGTAGTGGCTGTGTACGACCTCCAAGCGGTGATGCCTTGCCCACGGGGTGATGTGTCGAGCTTCTATTATACGTCCAAATTAAATCTACTTAATTTCACAGTAACCGAGCTCGGTACAAAGGACACAACTTGTTTTGTATGGCACGAGGGAGAAGGAGCCCGAGGTATTAATGAAATTGGCTCCTGTGTTCTAATGTATCTTAGAAAATTGAATGACAATGTTACGGAACCTTGTGATGTCACTTTCTATAGCGATAATTGCTGTGGCCAACAAAAGAACAAATTCAAGCTGGCAATATACCAATACGCAACTCAAGAATGGCTAAACATCAAGAGTATTACTCATAAGTTCCTAATAAAAGGACACACCCAAAACGAAGGAGACTCTGTTCATTCTGTCATCCATCGTAACATTACGAGAGCATTGAAATCATCTCCAATTTATGTTCCAAACCAGTATATCACTCTGATTAAAACAGCAAAGAAAACTGGAAAGCCTTATACTGTTGAAGAACTGACACATGAGAATTTTTTTGACCTCAAACCTCTGTGTACAGGAAACTACAATATAGATGATGATGGCAATAAATTCAAATGGACCGATATAAAGATTCTGAAGGCGGATAAAGTAAGCAATGGCATATTTTTCTTTAAAAGTTCCTACAAAGAGGAAGAATTCAGGTCGGTATCTACGTTGAGAACATGCCGCACGAAGTCAACAACAGTGCCTGATAATAATTTTACTCTAAACCAACTTTACACTGAAAAGCTTACAGTTCCTGAAGCAAAGAAGCAAGGCATTCTAAAGCTAATCCAAAAAAACGTAGTGCCAAGATTTTATGAATCTTTTTATGATAATCTCTAAATTAGTGCACAAGTTACTGTTGTTAACTGATTTTTAATGTTTTCGTTAAGTTTTTTTTATCCTTTACGAGTATTGCGCTCAATGTAGTTTTAAGAAAACGTTTTATAAAAATATTTTTGTAAGAACCACGTTTATGTGCTTCATACGGTTGTGATTAGTGTAGATCATGGAATTGATTATTTTAAAGGTGTCTTTCTCCTTAGTGCCTTATTCTATAAGACTATAACTGCTAATAATACTATTTTAAGATAAAGTTACTTCTGTTTCTCTTAAAGGTTTTTGCTTAAAAGGTTAAGTTTTGTTTTTAACGTAAATTTATTCCTCTTATCTACTACTATAGGTAATATTAAAGACTTAATTGATAATCTTATGATAAAATTAACAATTATTTGTTTTCCCTTAGCAAGTTTAGTATGTAGTAAGTTAGTATGTGCCTTTTTTTTTAATAAATTGACATTTTGTAAGGTTGACAACCGAAAATAAAACTCAAATTTTCCTAATTATGGTGGTTTAATTTTTAAAATTTTAATGTTCTCGACGACAAAGTCTATATACAAAACTAACTTATTTGCATTTTTGCGACAGTCCATTCGAGCTATGGTTAAGATTGCTTTATTGATATAGGCTATTTAATTACGCATCTTTTGATACCAAAAAAATCTACCTAATACACATAGTTTATACAAAAATCATAAAAAAATCCAAATTATTTTTGTAAATGCCTCTCCTGTACAATTTGCTTATTTTGACTTGTGGTGCTTTTGTATTTAAGGAGCGCAGATAATCTACGTGGTTTATAATACAAAGGAACATGATTTGGATCTACAACAATTTTCATTTCACATTTAGTCATAGGGACATTAGGTCTTTCTGGATTTACGTAATCAGTCATAAAAATATCAACTAACTTTTGTCGATTAAATTATTTAAATTAGGATTAATATCAATATTAATTTCATTATTATTTACATGGTCAATATGTAAAATATTATTGCCAATATTTGTATTTTCAATATCTTTAAGGAAATCTCTACTTTATTCCCTGAAAAAGATACGGTAATGTTGTCGTTCTGCATAAAATCTCTACCTAACAGACATTTATATGGTATATTTTCATTTGGTACAACATTAATGAGTAAATCAATAGGTGTGTCATTAACTTTCATTTTAAACAACACAGAACCCAAAAATTCTATTCTACTTTGGTTAATACCATGGAAAGTTTTCTCACGAACATCAGAAAATTCAAAATTGAAAGATTCTACAGTATCTAAAATAATTAAGGATATAGCATTACCTGCATCTACAATAGAATCAATATAAATAGAAATTTTGTCCTTCAAAAGACAAATTGGCAACATATACCCACTTGCATTATGCTGTTGCACAAAAAGTGAAGTGTTACTTTCTATCTTGACCTTGGGTGGATTCATCCTGGACACAATCTTGGGGCAATTATTTCTTTGGTGATCCATTGCTCGACACATATAACATGATCCCTTCTGTCTAGCTGGTTTAGTACATTAAACTGCCAGAATGTCTTATCTCATTACAGTTTTAACATCTAATAGCTTTGCTTCGTGTAGCCGGATTATTTTTAAAAGTAGTTGGTATTTTCCAGTCGTATTTTGAATGTTCATGTTTTGTATTATAGTTTTCTTTTACATTAGGCTTTTCTCTTCTATTGCTTATTCTACCTTTTCGAGCACTAACAATTCTTTCATAACTCACGATATCTTGATACAGAGTGTCTTCATCACTATGCTCTTTTGACATAATAAAATTACTTAATTTCTTACTCCACAAACCAATGGCAATTTCGATGGTGTAGCGCACAAATGTTGTAAGTGCAATCTGTAGGAAAAATGAGTTAAGTATCACGTAAGTATATTTAAAGCTATAGAATTATTATGCACAAAGGTGGTAGATTAAATCCATAAATTTAATACCTCTAGCGCCATCTGCCATTCAGTATAAGTACTTTACACTTAAAATCTGTATGCGCACTTGTTGTAAAATCACCTACCACATTTGTGCATGTATTTCTTTGACGGTTTATCCAACAAATGGTGTACCTACCACTTTACACGTGTTAATTTTGAGGTTATACAATATTGTTTACTTGAGTTACAAAAGTATTTTGTGCTTGCTCCTGATTTTCTGTAATAAAATGACTTCCAGGGTGGCAAAAATAGTAGAATTGGCATTAATGCAAAGGAAAACTGGTATGTTATTTATAAGACATGTTTAATTTTAAAAGTAAAAGTTTTGTTTTCTAAGATTCTAGTATAATTGATCATCAAAAGGAAAGTTCCACAAGTACGTCTGAGGTTATTCTATCCACGGAAAGTATATCAAGTAAGTAATATTATATCAAGTAATTGTAGAGAAAACCTCATAAATATTATGAAATAAATTAAAAAATTGGTTAATTTAGGTAACTAATAGTCCCTATTTTATACATTTGTAATTTTTGTTTGTAGATGTGAGCAGATTACAAAGTGAGCTTCCTAGCACATCCGGGACTGCAAAAATGTTTTCGGATGCATCAAACAATGACAGTGAAAGTGAAAGAGACCCTTTTGAAAATTCTAGTGAGTCATTCGTACCTTCAGATTCAGAATTAAGCTCAGATGAGGACCAGATAATGGAAGAGCCCCTTGAACAACACCGGGAAGAGCTCGCACAACAAAACAATAAAACAAAGAAGAGAAAACAAGGTAATAAGTTTTTATGGAAAAGGTCCATTGTGAAAAGAAATAGGCTTAGTGGAAAGAAATATATAAACAGGAGTGGAAAAACAGTTGAAGAAAAGAAGCCTTTGCCCGTTAACTGCACCAAATGTAGGTATAAATGTGAAAAAAATATTACTGAAGAACTAAGAATAATTATTTGTCGCGAATACTGGGAAATGGGCGACTATGATAAGCAAAAATTACACCTGAGTTCATTAGTGACCGATGTTCCAATAAAAAGAAGAAAACAACAAGTAGAACAGTCAAGACGTAAAACTTCAAGGATTTTTTATTTAAAAAACTTCGAAGGCTTGAGAATTCGAGTGTGTTTAAATTTTTTTTGTAAAACATTTAATATTTCCCATCGGGTAATTGAAACATGTATGAAAAATGTGGGTAATACTCATACCTACACTGGATTTGATAAAAGAAAAGGTAAAAGACCTCATAATGTTACAAAGGAACAAGATGTATTGCTTGTCAAGGAACACATTGATAGTTTTCCACGTGTGGAATCACACTATTGCCGGCGAGATTCAACGAAACAGTATTTGTCTTCAGATTTAAATTTATCCCAAATGTACAGATTATACATTGGCTTCTGTGAAAATCGAAACGTGACCAAGGTTTCTAAATTTGTTTATCAGAAGATATTCCACAAATATGACCCAGCATTGGATTTTTTCATTCCGAAAAAGGACCAGTGTTTTAAGTGTAATGCTTATAATACTGCTAAAGACAAGGAGCCATTAAAAGAGGAATTTGACAGTCACAAAAAGAGAGAAAAGGATGCAATGCAGATGAAATCTGAAGATAAGGAAAGAGCCGCTAGGGAAAAAGGACAAACTTTTAGAGCCGCAACATTTGACTTACAAGCAATTTTGTCAGTGCCATTTGCGGGAGACAATCAAATATTTTATAAGTTAAAGCTAAATGTATATAATTTTACAATTTTTGATGCGTCAGATGCAACAGGTCATTGTTATGTATGGGACGAAACACATGGGAAAAAAGGCAGTACAGAAATAGGAACGTGTCTCCTTAAATACTTGTATAGCTTATCGGAAACTGTGACGCATGTTTCTACATTCAGTGATACATGTGGAGGCCAGAACAGGAATAAGTATGTGTCAGCCGCATTGCTCTATGCAGTAAATACAATTAAACATTTGGAAGTTTTCGATTTAAAATTTATGGAGACAGGGCACTCCTATTTGGAAGCTGATTCGATGCACGCCACAATCGAAAGAGCAAGAAAGCATAAAAAAATTTATTCTACAAGAGAGTGGTCTGTGCTAATTTCAGCTGCAAGAGTAAAACCTAAACCATACTGTGTACATAATTTAAATTTCAACGATTTTTATGATCTACAGAAACTTGCTGACCTTATGACTCCTAACAATACTTTAAATACAGATAAAGAAAAGGTTCAGTGGCTAAAAATTAAATGGATTCGTTTTGAGAAAAAAGATCCTTTTTTAATTAAATATAAATACAATTTGTATGATGATACTTTTTTAACCATAGATGTTTCTGATACAAGGAAACTAAGAGGAAGGTCACAAACTTGGGAGTCATTAGCACTAACCCAAAAATATTTTCACAGATTGCCGGTATCCCAAAAAAAGAAGAAGGATCTCTTATCTCTTTTAAATTGTGGTATTATTCCACAAGATTACGCTCATTTTATTAATGACATTCCTGTTACTAATGAAACATTATTACCGGACGACAACGAATAGTTTTTTTTTAATATGCAAATTTTGTTTTAATTCTTTTTTTAACACATTTTGTTATTTCATTTAAAGAAAAATGTTAAGATTAATTGTTTGTTGTTATTTGAATCAAAACCTGTGTTTTATCATCTGTTCACCGTAACATAATTTGAACCAGTTTCCCAAGTAATGGTTATGCACAAAGGTGGTAAGTAACAAAGTATTTAATAAAAATATTACAAGTCATTTTTTTTTAAATGTTATTAATTAAACTTATATTTGATTGTCTTTTGACGTTATTGAAGATAATTTGTAATTTTCTTAGGAATTCGTGATTTAATAGAAAGGTTTAAACTTCAAACCGATTTTTCTCAAAACAGTAACTTTAGCACTTACAACATTTGTGTGCTACACCATCGATTTGTTCTTTTGTTTCTTCAAATGGCAGTTCGAGTGATTTGCATAGAGAAACTTTCATATGAAAATAAATGGAAACATTCTCTTCTTGTAATAAAAGTGTGTATAATTACATTTCTATTTTTTTCCAATTTTTTGTTAAATGTCGTAAAAATGACGATAGTAAATCATAACTGCCTGTAAACTATAGTCCATGTTTTTAGGGTTAATTAATACCTTTATGTCACCGACACATTTTTTAATTAACAAATTGTTTTCCGTAGTGTATATATTCTTCCATTTCCATTCTATCATCACTTGTCGAAATATCGATTCTGTGCGCAGGTAAGTATAATAATATGGGTGTAATAAAACGGAGTGTTCGCAATTTCCGGCTGTCAACTTCAAATGACCAAGAATGAAACACATACCCTCATCAACATGTCCTATTTGATATACATTTTATATAGGAATTTCTATTGTTACGGAAGTGGTTGGCCAATTTATTATTAGATCATAAAATGGTTTTTCATGCGCTGTGTTATAAAGTGTCTAGATATACATTGTAGCAGAAAAGTAGGAACGTAATTATTACAGCATCGTTTCACGTATTACATTTTCATTTAGTAACTTCGCTTTTGTACTTTAAAATAAACAAACTCGTTTTAGATTTTATTGAAGTAATATAAATTTTTACATTGAACTCTGAATGATTTTAATTTATAACAGTGAAAAACGAAGTTTTAATGAAACATCTAGTAATAACATCGAAAAAAACCCGATCGTGGATATCGCAAACAAAAAGCGAAAATTTAATTTGCTATTCGGTGTTCCCCCAAGCAACCTTTGAATCGAAACTAATTTAAACCATGTGTTAGTAAAATGGAGTTTGGTTGTGTAAAGGGCTTTATCTTTGTTTCAAAATAGATTAAAACTATAGTATATATCTGTTAACTTGTAATTATTTTCTCTTTTGTTTGATGATACAGTAAATTGTTTTATCCTGACCTGGAAGTTAACCAGTATAGTAGGAAAATATTGGCTCTTAAATTAAGTGCATTTTGAGTTAAATATTCCCGTTAAAAAATTATAAGAGTGGGTTGGTGAAGTTCCTGAGTAGGAGTTTGTTGAGATGCTCTGATCAAAATAAATTTTAAGAGGTCGCCTACGCAAAAAGTTATTTAAATTTTTTTAAACACTTTTTTTCAACAAATTGTAACAATCAATTTTTTTATCCCAGAATCTTGATCGGGAGCTGGCAGAACAAGTTTTTAACTTGAATTTAGGTACCTGATGGTTTCAAAAATTATATTTTCGTTACTTGTGTTTTTAAGCCCAGAATTTTTATTAGGAGCTTATAAAAAAAGGCTCGAACTTAAATTTAGGCACTTAATAATTTTAAAAATAATATTTTTTGATTATAGTTTTGAGCCTTGAAAATCGTAATTTTGCATTTTTTCAGTTTGAAATTATTTATCTTCATATCTTCCCACGATTGTCTAAAATTCGCTTTTTTATGTTTCCTTATGTCATAGTCCCATCTTAATTTTGGACGTCTTTTTGGTCTTTTTGGGATGTATCTTTTGTATTGAAACGTGGCTCATTTTCAAATGTCTGTGTAAGTATATTTCCCAAAAATTTTAACATAGTACGGTCGAAAATAATTTGAAATATATATATATATATATATATATATATATATATATATATATATATATAAATATATATATATATGTTATATATATACATATATATATATATATATATATATATATATACATATATATATATATATATATATATATATACATATATATATATATATATATATATATATATATATATATATATATATATATATATATATATATATATATATATATATCTGGCCTTTAAGTACAACTCTTTTATGTAACAATAAAACAATAAAAACTTTGTTTTCAAAACTTCCACAAAATTTATTTTAAATTACTATCACTACAGCTGTTTCGGCTAATTGCCTTTCTCAAGTGATCTGTTTTTGGCATGGGTTTACACTTTATAGTCTCTAATGAAATAGGTTGTGGAGGGTTGTGTCTGGTCATTCAGAATTATATCTGTGTTTTTAAATTTGTTGATTTCCATAAATTCTAACAAAGATAGCTTTAGGCCTTTATTTTGAATGTGTAGAATTTTAAATTCGTCATTAAAAGAATGATTATGATCTAGAAGGTGAAATGCGTATGTAGAATCTGTTTTTCTATTATTGAAAGCCCTTTAATGTTCTGCTATTCGTTTATTAAAATTTCTACCTGTTTGACCAATGTAAGTTTTTGGGCAGTCGCGACATTTAAGTTTGTACACACCACTGTGTAAGTGTTTTTTATGTTGGCTCTTGTTGTTTTTAATATATTTGCCTAGGTTGTTATTTGTTCTGAAAGCTGGTGTTATTCCTTTCTTTTTTATGTGTTTGGCTATTTTTGTTGATATTTTGCCTGTATATGTAATCGAGCAGAAGTTACTGGGTTTTTTCTCTGGTGTTGGAAATACTAAGTTCAGGGCTTTCTTGTGTAGTTTTTGATTTAACATTTTATTAATTGTTTGTTCGTTGTATCCATTGTTTACTGCTATTTGCTTAATGATATTTAATTCTGTCTCAAAATTGTATTTTGACATAGGAATTGCTGTTAATCTATGTAACATACTATGATAGGCTGCCAGTTTATGTTGTGTGGGATGGGATGATGAATTGTGAATAGTCGTGTCAGTATGGGTAGGTTTATGAAATATGGAGAAGTCATGTTTGTTTTTAAGTCTGGTAATTTTTAAACCAAAAAAATTTATGAATTGATTTTGTTCTGTTTCTATTGTAAATTCAATATGACTATGAAGAGAATTAATATACGATAAAAATTGGTCGAGTTGCCTGTTAGTTCCTGTGAAACATACATTGTTAGTGGTCTGTGGTTTTGACTGAAAGAAAAAGAAAATCAAATAATATAATGTCAAATGTTAAGTAATTCTGAAAATTTTATATTACAATTCTCACAAGGGTAAGCCTGTTGCAAATACAACAACTTTATTGTCTAATGAAGTATTTTGTTTTAATTTTTATAATTGGTTTCAAATGAGTGTAGAGTAATAAATCATGAAGTGTCATAAAATTTGCCTGAATTTCGGTGTCGTCATGGGCGTAGGCAAATGGACGGATGTCAACTTCGTCGTCAAAAATTGATGTACCTCAAAATATCATATTTTGGATATTTTGTGATAACCAATTTTATTTAATTTTTCGATTAACTTATTCTTCAAACTCGTATTCCATTATATGGTCATTAAAGCTAATTACATTTTTATTTATAAAAACAAATTCACTTCCTTACTGAAAGAATAAAAGCATTAGAAGAAACTGATAAGGGTATGACGCACCTCCTAATATTAATAAGAACTAAAATAAATCAACATGAAGACTAATAACGCGTAATGAGGTTTTACTTACACTTTCATTATAATCCCTCTTTTATTTTATTATTATCATTCGACATTCGACATTCGAGTTAGTAATTGTTACTACACCAATTAAACGTACAGTAATATTGTGATATAGAAATAGTGAAAAAGTTATAAAATGGCGACATTTACTCCAAAGAAAAGAGGTGTAAAAAATTCTCCGCTATCTGTTAGTGAAAAAGTTATAATTTTAAATGTATATGATTGCATAAAACACGATCACCCTAGTTTGTCTGTGCAAGAAAGTGTTGAGCGATGTGCCCGAATGACTGGAATTGGACAGTCCACGATTTTTAAATTATTGCGAGAAAGAAAGATATCAGGCCAGTTAAGTCCATGCAAGAGAAAATCAGGAAGACCAATAAAAATCTTAGGTGAAGACACCAAACGTGACATTCGAAGAAAAGTTCATTCGTTTTATTTTAAAAAGGAAATACCCACCCTTGACAAAATACTAATGGAGATAAGCCAAGATAACGATATTCCTTTGATATCCAGAAAACTTTTATGGAAAACTTTAAAAAGTATGAATTTTTCCTGGGAAAAGCACAATCGAAAGGCACTATTACTGGAAAGTGATGAAATCATTTGCTGGAGACGAAAATATTTGAGAACTATAAAACAGTACCGCAGAGAGCACAAGAAAATTTTTTATCTTGATGAGACGTGGATAAACGAAGGTTATATAGTCCAAAAAATGTGGCAAGATAAAAATGTAACAAGTGCTCGCCAAGCTTTCATAGAAGGCCTTTCGACGGGTATTAAAGTGCCTTCGGGAAAAGGGAAGAGGCTTATAATTGCTCACATCGGAAGCGAAGAAGGATTTTTAAAAGAAGGTTTGTTAAGCTTTGAGTCGTGTCGGACGGGAGATTATCATGAGGACATGAATTCGGATGTCTTCGAAGACTACTTCGGGGAAATGTTAAAATTTCTTCCAGCTGATTCGGTCGTGGTTATGAATAATGCAAGCTACCATTCAAGGCGCATAGAGAAGGTACCAACTTCAGCTTGGAGAAAGCAAGAAATTATTAACTGGCTGTCAAATAAAGGTATTCAGTTTGAGACGAATTCAATAAAGAAGGAACTACTAGCCGTAGTAAAACAACATAAATCTCGCTTCATAAAATATGCCGTAGAAGATGTAGCAGAAAAGTATAAAGTAACTGTGCTACGCCTACCGCCATATCATTGCGAATTAAATCCCATAGAACTTATATGGGCACAAGTTAAAGGATATGTTGCAAGGCACAATACCACATTTAAAATGAAAGATGTCAAGGTATTGTTTGATCAAGCCATTATGGAAATCACATCAGAAAACTGGCAAAAAGCAATCCAGCATGTTTTAAAAGAGGAAGATAAAATGTGGGAACTGGACAACTTGGTCGATCAGGTGGTTGACCCTATAATTATAACACCAGGGGATGATGACAGTTCTTCGGATGAAGACTATAGTGATGTAGAATTGTAATAACGTATCCAGTAAAGTTTTTGTAGTTTTTGTGAATAAATTGATTTAAACTCCCCACAAGTGTTTCAATATGTAAAGTTCATTCGCGTGTGTTTGTGAGTATTTCCCGATTTCGGTTCGTATATATTTTATTGTTACATTTTATATTTTTTTAATAACACTGTTCTGCTGTATTACATTTTTATTTCCTTTAATATGATTTTTAAGAATGCATATTCTTTTGTCAATTAACCCACTAGCGCGCCTCTGGCTCAGTGTTTATCTGTCGATAAAAATGGACTAATCCCTTAAAACAGGGTGATACCTACCTGCTCTTTATGAAACGACAGAATTTTGCAATGCGGACGGAATTTATTGACGGATTACCCTGGAGCGCTTTTGAATACTTCATGAGATTTTATTACTCTACACTCATTAGAAATAGATTATAGTATGTTTTGAGAAAGAGTTAAATATACTCTAAAGCTTAACAAACCTAAAAGAGTTTTACTTAAAAGGTCAGTATTTGACTACAAAACCCAATATCATATATATATATATATATATATATATATATATATATATATATATATATATATATATATATATATATATATATATATATATAGTATATATATAATATATATGTATATAAATATATATATATATATATATATATATATATATATATATATTGTTATGATTGTTTATTTTGAGTTCAAACTTAGTTTATTGAGCCAATAAAAAAATTATAACTTATCTGTTATCAAAAGTAAAATAATCCTTATATTACCTGTGTTTGATGGATTCAAAAGATTTTCTAGTTGTCTTTTATCGGGAGAGAAGAAAGGATAATAATACAAATATATTATATTACAAAGATTTACGTTTCTTTATTTTATATGAACGAATAAAACAATTATTAAATTCTGTCGTTATCTTATCAATCAGCATACAAGAAAATAAATCAAATTATTATGATAATAAGATTATAAAGCTACATACATTTATATTACGTGAAAAACCAATTTTACTTAAAATTTTCTTTACTTGAAAAAAGAAACCACAAAACTTTAAACTTTTGATTAGCCTAACAAAACCTCAGTTCTTAAATTTGAATGCTAATGACCATGATGTCGAAACGATCCTTCACAGATATAAAATTCAATTGTACAAACACTTACAGTTTATTTTCTTCTTGAGTTGTATGTTGAAACATACCCAGAAAAGTCCAGTCTCCTCAAAGATGTGATCTCCCCTCTTTGGCACCTCGGCTCCTTCTTTACGTCTCTGCAAACCTCCTTCAGACTACACAAAAAACACCTGATTCACTTCTCCAAACTCCGCTACTTATTTATGACACCAGGACCTCCTTTTGTCAACTTGATGCCGTAAGAATACTTTCACATATACTTTATAAAATGCCCACGGTAGATACAAGGACCTCTTTTAATCTACTTGTTATCTCCTTCTTCAAACTATTCACTTCTTTTCGTTACGCCGGTATCCAAACTCACGAACCACACCCTATCTTGAGAAAAACGACTGTTTCCTTTCGATGACCAGAACATGACTAACTTCTCCTCTCTCATGATCGACTCACCAAATTCCCATTGTAAAAACGACCGTCCAATCAAAAAGCTTAAATTGTGTTTATCATGATTTTGGAAAAGCCTAATTTCGGTTTCAGAGAAAACTAAATAGCTTACTTTAAAATTGGTTTTTTTCAATACATCATTTATACATATTTCAAAAGATTAAAATATGGTCATTTAATACTCGACTATACAAACACTGAAAAGATTATTAACTTGCAGGTAAAATGTCTTCTAATTCTAAACAAAGGTTTTTTGATAATTTTGTTTGCAACGGAAACAGGTCGTTTGCCAAACAAATTTCTATTCTTATCTACACTAAATCTTATCTTAAATTAATATATACATTTTTGTTTATAATGATTTCTTAAAATTTTATTCCGATGGATATTTTATTTATTTTTCTTTGGTTGGGAAAGAAAAAGTATGACAAATCCCCGCCGTTGCATATGATAAAAATTACTGAATTATGCAGGGATTTTTCTCTATGCAAAAACAATACCAGCATTTTATTCATAATATTTGTAAACATCGTTGATATTATAAATTCCCCTAATCTTGTCTGATTCTATGTGCTTTAACTCATAACTATTTATCCCATTCTCATTGTTTACTATGTACGGACCCTCAAAAACAGGCATTAACTTTCCGCACACGTTGCTAGGTATGTTGGACACGCGCAATGCTCTCACCATAACCTTCTCACCTTTTTTGAAAGTAACTGGTCTTCTTTTTCTATTTTGGTCTTGCCTCTGGATATATTTTTCGTTTGCTCTCCGCAATCTACTCTGCACATTTTCCATTATCTGTGTGTATTCCTTTTGTTCTCTATCTTCCCATGGTCTTAGTGGCATTATACCCTTCATTATATATTCTGGGGTCTCTTTCGTTACAGTGCTCGGGATGGTATTTAGATACGTTTCTACTTCGGCGACTTTCCTATCCCATCGTCGATGTTGACCCTCTGTTGTAATCCGTAGAAACTTCGTCACTTCCTGTATAAAACGTTCCGAAGGATTACTCTGTGGATGTCTGATGCTAACAAAATTTGTCTCTATTCCCCGTTCTCGAAGTTGTCCCTTGAAACGATCATTTCTAAAATATGTTGCATTGTCTAGAAGAATCCTTCTTGGTGTTCCTACGGTGGCTATAAAATTTTCGATTTTTCTCATTATTTCGTTCCCTTTCGTGGTACGGCAACTGTATAATTTTACATATTTGGAAAACACATCTACCATGACTAAAACATGTTTATTCCTCTTCGTCGTCATAATTAGATCGCTTAACATATCTATTGCTACAATATCTAATTTGTTCCGAGATATAATATTTTTTGTAACGTTTTCATTTTTGAAATTTCTAATTTTATATTTTTGACAGATCTGGCACTTTTGTGTAATTTCTTTTGCGATGCGGTAATCTTGTCGGCAAATATAATTTTCTCTAAATACCAGCCAGACTTTTCTGCTACCGATATGTCCATTGTCTTCGTGTAATTTCTGTATGATTCTTTCTGCCAATGTCTGTGTTATCACGTATAGTTCCTTTCCATCAATTCGTTTGAAAAATATACCGTTTTCCCTCTCCGCTCTTCTTTTTTCTCTTTCTTCCAGGTCTTCTTGATTTGTTCTAATTTCATTTAACGAAAATACCCCTTCCTCTTGTGTCAAAATGTTTAATCCTACATGAAAAGCAATTGCTTCCTTTTTCCCCGAGTCTTCATCCCTTGTGAGAGCGTCGGCTATAATGTTGTCTTTTCCTTTTATATATCGAAACTCAAAGTCATACTCCTGTAGTAACAAAATGCCTCTATGTATACGATTGTTAACCAGACGATTTTTCATTATATGTACCAAAGCTGCATGATCAGTTTCGATTGTGAATTTTGCTCCCAACAGATAAAATCTTAACTTATTTACACAGAAAAGTACGCTAGCAAACTCTAGTTCAGTCACACTGTATTTTCTTTCGTGTGTTTTTGTCACCCGGGAAATAAAACAAATCGGCACTTCTTGATTGTTTTGTATTTGCGACAAAACTCCCGCAAATTTTTGTATGGATGCATCAGTTCGTAGTATGAAAGGCAAATTGTACATGGGGTGATATATTTTCGTTCCTTTCGAGAATTCCTCTTTTAAAATTTGAAAAGCTTTCTCTTGTTCTTCTTTCCAATTCCATTTAACACCCTTCTTCAATAATTTGATCAGAGGAATTTCCTTCTGGCTTAAATCAGGAATTAGTTTTTTAAAATAGTTGATCGTTCCGAGAAAACCTCTCAATGTTTTTAAATTCGTTGGTCTTGGGTATTCATCTATGAGTTTTACCCGGTCCTCGGCTAAACTAACTGTTTGTGTGTCCAATTTAAATCCCAAATATATCACTTCTTTTTGAAAAAATTGACATTTTTCAACATTCAGTTTTAATCCGGCCTTGTCCAATTCTCCCAAAATAATCTTTATGTGTTCCAAATGACTTGATGTATCTGGTGAATAAATGAGTAAGTCGTCGATGTAGTGCACTATGAAATCTTCATATTTATTTAATATTGTATGGAGAGCTCTTACCAATGCTGCACACGCACTTTGTAATCCAAACGGTACTACTTTAAATCGGTATACAATACCATCGATTGAGAAAGCGGTGTAATTTCTACATCTTTCTGCTAACGGTATTAACCAAAAACTATGTTTCAAATCAATTTTAGAAAACATGTGTGTTCCCGTAATTCTCCCAAAAATAGCTTCGATGTTGAGGGGTGATTCATATTGAGATACCGTGTGTTGATTTATATTCTGGGCATCCAAACAGAGCCTCAATTCTCCACTGCTTTTTTTCACAATCACGATTGGGTTGATGTACGGCGAGTCACATCTCTCTATGATTTGATCTTCTAACATTTTGTTAATTTCTCCTTTCACCTCCTGTCGGTATTTTTATGGGATCGGATAAGTTTTCGATCGAAAATTTCCTAAGTCTTTAACCTCAAATGAATGTTCATACTCTTTGGCTACTCTGTTTTCTTCATTTATTAAATATTCATACTTTCTCAATATTACACGCAATTCCTTTTCTTTTTCTTCTCCACATATCAATTTTCTTTCTTTTTCCTCAATTTCTTTACACATATTTATTTTGTATTCTGCCTCCTCCATTTCGCATACTTCTTCAAATACCACTGTTTCAATTGTACCTTTTTCGTCTTCTTTTGGTAATCTTCTTCTTTTTCTTCTTCTGGGCTCATCTCTTCTTTTGAGGAAACCCACTTTTCACTTTCTTTTGCCAATCTCCTCTTTCTTCTCTGTCCTTGTTTCATTGCCAAATTCATTTCCACCGTTTGTTCTTTGTCTAAATCATTTTTTTGTTTCTCATTTTCCTTTTCCATTTCCTTACTGTCCTGTTCTTCTTCTTTTTCCTCTGTGATTTTCATCGTGTTATTTTTGAAATCTATCACCACATGTTTTTCTGCCAATTCATCCACTCCTACGATCATATCATGCAACATGTTTGGCATCACAACACATTGTAGTGCATAAAATTTCTTATCCAATCGTACTTTTATTCGTATTCCTTCATTTATCGTTGCCAAAGTCCGTTTATTTGCGCCCACTAAATTTACCTTGGGAATTTTGTAAATCAAATTCGTTAAATTAACTTCCTCTATCAGTTTTCTGTTGATCAGTGTAATTTCCGATCCAGTATCAATCATAATTTTAATCGGTGTCTCGTTGATAAAACCATCTACAAATTTCAGATTTGCTCCACTTATTTTGTCCTTATTTTCTGCCAATTTAATAAATTCCTTCGGGTGACAAAAAATTCCTGTTTGTTTCTTTGTCTTTAGTGAGCGCCTTCGTGAAAAGACGCTTGCTGTTCTTGTTCGCTTCTACTTCTGTCGCTTTGTCTCTCATCCTCACATTCCTCTATGTGTGTGTTGTTGACCGCTCTTCTATTTTCTCTTCGTCTCTCGGACCCGTATCGGTTTCCGCGATTTTCCGGTTCATTCGTTCTATTATTATTTCGGTTTTCCTGATATGTGCGATTGTTTTTTCTATTCGGGTTCTCTCGATATCTGTTTTCGTTCCATTGCCGATTTCTTTGTTCATAATTTACTCTTCCGTTGTCTCTACTTTCGTTTTCCCTCCTCGGGACAAATTCTCTTCTTGTGTACTCTCTCCTAAAGTTTTGTCCTCTATCTCTATAGTCTTGATTTTCTTGCGTTCTCCTCATTTTTCTTTCTCTAAATTTTGCTTCTCGTATTTGTAAGAATTGACATAACCTGTCAATATCTTTGTAGTTTTGTAGGGTTATGTGATCTTCTAAGGTATCTTCAAAATGTCTGGCTATTAGTTCCACTAGCTGTTCGGACGAATAGTTGTAATGTAAGTGTCTTGCATTGTTGTATAGTTGTAGGGCATATGTTTTTTCTGATATACCTATACTATCCTGGTATCTCCCATTTTGTAATTCCTTGTTTATCTCTATCTGTTGTATTTTCCCCCAGAAATAATTCAGAAATTTTTGTTCAAATGTTTGCCAAGTTTGCAATTCTTCTTATTTGCTATCAAACCATAAACTTGCCTCATCTTTAAGATGGTTCCTTATCGTTTCCTTTGCTGTTTCGAAATTACCGATATGTCGTACTTTCTTTTTTAAATTGTTGATGAAAATTACTGGGTGTAATTTTTTTACGTCCCCGCCAAACTGTATTTTTACCTCGCTTGTTCCATGGATAACCATTTCCCTTCTTTCCCCGGAATTTTGTTCCTTTTTGATTTCCTCCATTTTTCTTTCTATTTCTCGCATGTCTTCTTGTAAAACGTTTTCAAATTTTTTTTTTAATTTTTCTAATTCCTTTTTCTGGACAGTCTTAATATCCTTCATTTTAGTTTCTATTTCTTCTCTCTGCATCTCTAGTTCCTTTTTCTGGCAATTTTGTATCTCCTTCATTTTATTTTGGATATCTTTAATCTCTGTCTCTTGTTTTGCATTCTTTAGGGTTATTTCTTCTATCTGTTGTATCAGTTCTTTCTTTATCCCCTCAACACATCCTTTAATTTCCTGTTCATAGTTTTCCAGACGCTGCTCTATATTCCTGTTATTTAGTTCTATTGCTTGTCTTGTTTCCCGTCGGTTTTCTTACATTGTTTGTTTTGTTTCTTGTTGATTTCTATCCATTGTTTGTTTTGTTTCATCCATTATGTGTTTTGTTTCCAGTTGATTTCTATCAATTTTCTTTGATGTTTCAATTTGGTTTTTCTCTATTGTTTGTGTCTGTATTTGCATCATTGCTAATAATTTTTCCAGCATCCCTGTTTCTTTTCTTTCCTCCATTATTGTAGCATTTCCTTCATTATCCGATCCTTCATCAATAATTGTTTCCTCTTCTATCTTAATCTCTTTCCTTTCTTGCGTTTTGCTTTGACTCCTTGTGGTCGACATGTTCGTTAGATTATTTATCCCCGCCAAATATGAAGCTTTGAAATTTGTGCAATAATATCCCCGCCAAATATGAAATTCGAGTAATGTTGCAAAGACGAAAACTTTTCCTCTTATCCCAAATGCAATAAATTCAAATAAATGCAATAAAATTTTAAAACTTTTGTCAGTTGTAAAAATCGATCAAATATCATAAATTATATCATGTAAAAATTTGTACCTAGAGAAATTTGAAATGTAATGTCATAAAAGCAAATATTATAAACTTTAACCATCGGCAAATAAATTTTCAATCAATCTGCTTTCTTTCTCTATCCGTTTAAATTTTAACTAGAAATACTTTCTACGCCTTACACGTTGGGGGCCATTTGTTATGATTGTTTATTTTGAGTTCAAACTTAGTTTATTGAGCCAATAAAAAAATTATAACTTATCTGTTATCAAAAGTAAAATAATCCTTATATTACCTGTGTTCGATGGATTCACAAGATTTTCTAGTTGTCTTTTATCGGGAGAGAAGAAAGGATAATAATACAAATATATTATATTACAAAGATTTACGTTTCTTTATTTTATATGAACGAATAAAACAATTATTAAATTCTGTCGTTATCTTATCAATCAGCATACAAGAAAATAAATCAAATTATTATGATTATAAGATTATAAAGCTACATACATTTATATTACGTGAAAAACCAATTTTACTTAAAATTTTCTTTACTTGAAAAAAGAAACCACAAAACTTTAAACTTTTGATTAGCCTAACAAAACCTCAGTTCTTAAATTTGAATGCTAATGACCATGATGTCGAAACGATCCTTCACAGATAAAAAATTCAATTGTACAAACACTTACAGTTTATTTTCTTTTTGAGCTGTATGTTGGAACATACCCAGAAAAGTCCAGTCTCCTCAAAGATGTGATCTCCCCTCTTTGGCACCTCGGCTCCTTCTTTACGTCTCTGCAAACCTCCTTCAGACTACACAAAAAACACCTGATTCACTTTTCCAAACTCCGCTACTTATTTATGACACCAGGACCTCCTTTTGTCAACTTGATGCCGTAAGAATACTTTCACATATACTTTATAAAATGCCCACGGTAGATACAAGGACCTCTTTTAATCTACTTGTTATCTCCTTCTTCAAACTATTCACTTCTTTTCGTTACGCCGGTATCCAAACTCACGAACCACACCCTATCTTGAGAAAAACGACTGTTTCCTTTCGATGACCAGAATATGACTAACTTCTCCTCTCTCATGATCGACTCACCAAATTCCCATTTTAAAAACGACCGTCCAATCAAAAAGCTTAAATTGTGTTTATCATGATTTTGGAAAAGCCTAATTTCGGTTTCAGAGAAAACTAAATAGCTTACTTTAAAATTGGTTTTTTTCAATACATCATTTATACATATTTCAAAAGATTAAAATATGGTCATTTAATACTCGACTATACAAACAATGAAAAGATTATTAACTTGCAGGTAAAATGTCTTCTAATTCTAAACAAAGGTTTTTTGATAATTTTGTTTGCAACGGAAACAGGTCGTTTGCCAAACAAATTTCTATTCTTATCTACACTAAATCTTATCTTAAATTAATATATACATTTTTGTTTATAATGATTTCTTAAAATTTTATTTCGATGGATATTTTATTTATTTCTCTTTGGTTGGGAAAGAAAAAGTATGACAATATATATATATATATATATATATATATATATATATATATATATATATATATATATATATATATATATAATATATATATAATATATATGTATATAAATATATATATATATATATATATATATATATATATATATATATATATATATATATATATATATATTGTTATGATTGTTTATTTTGAGTTCAAACTTAGTTTATTGAACCAATAAAAAAATTATAACTTATCTGTTATCAAAAGTGAAATAATCCTTATTCAAAATTCAATTGTACAAACACTTACAGTTTATTTTCTTCTTGAGTTGTATGTTGAAACATACCCAGAAAAGTCCAGTCTCCTCAAAGATGTGATCTCCCCTCTTTGGCACCTCGGCTCCTTCTTTACGTCTCTGCAAACCTCCTTCAGACTACACAAAAAACACCTGATTCACTTCTCCAAACTCCGCTACTTATTTATGACACCAGGACCTTCTTTTTGTCAACTTGATGCCGTAAGAATACTTTCACATATACTTTATAAAATGCCCACGGTAGATACAAGGACCTCTTTTAATCTACTTGTTATCTCCTTCTTCAAACTATTCACTTCTTTTCGTTACGCCGGTATCCAAACTCACGAACCACACCCTATCTTGAGAAAAACGACTGTTTCCTTTCGATGACCAGAACATGACTAACTTCTCCTCTCTCATGATCGACTCACCAAATTCCCATTTTAAAAACGACCGTCCAATCAAAAAGCTTAAATTGTGTTTATCATGATTTTGGAAAAGCCTAATTTCGGTTTCAGAGAAAACTAAATAGCTTACTTTAAAATTGGTTTTTTTCAATACATCATTTATACATATTTCAAAAGATTAAAATATGGTCATTTAATACTCGACTATACAAACACTGAAAAGATTATTAACTTGCAGGTAAAATGTCTTCTAATTCTAAACAAAGGTTTTTTGATAATTTTGTTTGCAACGGAAACAGGTCGTTTGCCAAACAAATTTCTATTCTTATCTACACTAAATCTTATCTTAAATTAATATATACATTTTTGTTTATAATGATTTCTTAAAATTTTATTCCGATGGATATTTTATTTATTTTTCTTTGTTTGGGAAAGAAGAAACATAACAATATATATATATACCTAGTAAGGTCTCGTTTTATGCGGTGGATACGTTCCAGAAAAAAAAATTGCATAAAAAAAGACATTACTTGCCTTGAACAAGTAGGTATACGTCCCGTTGCCTTCTAAAATTACATAAAACCAAGACAAAAACAAAAAAGTTTTCAGAAATTAAAAGAAATAGGCTACATTATAAATTACTTCGAATATCTGAAAGAAATTCATACAGAACTTCGCTCATTCAATTAATTTACATTTATTTATATCGTGTCGATAAAGAGGAAAACAGGGAACCTGTTTATTTTACTAGTATTTTTGTTGAAAGTAAACTAATTATTTATAAAATTAAAATGTTTTATAATTGCCATAGATGCTTCTCCTTTTCCTAAGCGATCTCAAATTGCAATTTTCTTTTCCAACGAAATTGATTGGCTTTGATACTTTTTTTCTCCATTGGGCCAAATATAATATAAAAAAAAATTAAAAAAAATTAGACTTACGATATTAAGAGGTCAAAACCTGTTCTAATGAAAAATAAAACTTTACGACACTCACTTGAAATCTTTCAGTCCAACAACCGTGCTGCTTATTACTGCAACTTGGAATCAGCAAAATTTTAAACATCTTATTAACATTATTAAGAACTTATTAACTTATTAACAACTTATTATTAAACAACAAACGAAGCACTGCTAAGAGAAAGATTATTTTAAAACAATAACAGGTTATACCTTTCAATGCTTAACTCGCAATGATGTAATAGGGACATCATGTAATAAGGGAATCCCCGAATTGCAAAAGCTCACTTTACTGACACCTGGATGTGAATAGTTAATATTTAATTATAATAGTTAATAAAAGAAATTTTTGGATGAAATACAAACCTCATAACTTTAAAATCGCATAAAAATAACCCGCATAAAAGGAGACCTTACTGTATATCTAGATGTATATGACATGTATATTATATGTATACTTATATGTATAGTAATAAATTGTATTTATAAATACATATTAAATGTGTGTAATGTGATTGTGCTATGCCAAAAACTAGAGAGCTGATTGCTTGTTTAGTAGATTATTTTGAAGAACAAAATAATGGCGGGCCGTTTTTACGTCGTTTTTAAAAAAGATTAAAATATGGTCATTTAATACTCGACTATACAGACAATGAAAAGATTATTAACTTGCAGGTAAAATGTCTTCTAATTCTAAACAAAGGTTTTTTGATAATTTTGTTTGCAACGGAAACAGGTCGTTTGCCAAACAAATTTCTATTCTTATCTACACTAAATCTTATCTTAAATTAATATATACATTTTTGTTTATAATGATTTCTTAAAATTTTATTCCGATGGATATTTTATTTATTTTTCTTTGTTTGGGAAAGAAGAAACATAACAAATCCCCGCCTTTGCATATGATAAAAATTACTGAATTATTTAGGGATTTTTCTCTATGCAAAAACAATAAAGAATAGTCTTCCAACATTTTTTTAATTTCTTCTTTCACCTGTTGTCGATATTTATATGGGATCGGGTACGTCTTCGACTGAAAGTTTCCCCAGTTTTTAACCTCAAAAGAAAGTTGGTGCTTTTTTGCCACTCTGTTTTACTCATTTATTAAAGTTTCGTGTTCTTTTAACATCAGACTCACGTCATTTTCTTTTTCTTCTCCACATATCAATTCTCTTTCTTTTTCCTCAGATTCTTGACATATTATTTATCGCACATTTTTCCTCCTCTTTTTCATCAATCTCTTCCTTAAATACCACTGTTTCAATCATATCATTTTCATTTTCCTTTGTTGACACTATTTCTTTTTCTTCTTCGGGGCTTATCCCTTCTTTTGAGGAATCTCCGGTAGTGACTTCCTTTATCCTTTTCTTAAGTTTTCTTCCTTTTCTTCTTTGTCCTCGCTTCGTTGCCAAATTCATTTCCACTGTTTGTTGGATTCAATCAGATCCATGTTCCTTTTCCTGACTGTCCTGTTCTTCTTCTGTTTCCTCTGTGATTTTCATCGTGTTATTTTTGGAATCTATCACCACATGTTTTTCTGCCAATTCATCCACTCCTACGATCATAGCATGCGACATGTTTGGCATCACAACACATTGTAGTGCATAAATTTTCTTACCCAATCGTACTTTCACTCGTATTCCCTCATTTATCGTTGCCAATGTCCGTTTATTTGCACCCACCAAATTTACCCGTGGTATTTTGTAGATCAAATTCGTTAAATTAACTTCCTCTAATAGTTTTCTGTTGATCAGTGTCATTTCCGATCCAGTATCAATCATAATTTTAATCGGTGTCTCGTTGATAAAACCATCTACAAATTTCAGATTTGCTCCACTTATTTTGTCCTTATTTTCTGCCAATCTAATAAATTCATTCGGGTGACAAAAAATTCCTGTTTGTTTCTTTGTCTTTAGTGAGCGCCTTCGTGAAAAGGACGCTTGCTGTTCTTGTTCGCTTCTACTTCTGTCGCTTTGTCTCTCATCCTCATATTCCTCTATGTGTGTGTTGTTGACCGCTCTTCTATTTTCTCTTGGTCTCTCGGACCCGTATCGGTTTCCGCGATTTTCCGGTTCATTCGTTCTATTATTATTTCGGTTTTCCTGATATGTGCGATTGTTGTTTCTATTCTGGTTCTCTCGATATCTGTTTTCGTTCCATTGCCGATTTCTTTGTTCATAATTTACTCTTCCGTTGTCTCTACTTTCGTTTTCCCTCCTCGGGACAAATTCTCTTCTTGTGTACTCTCTTCTAAAGTTTTGTCCTCTATCTCTATAGTCTTGATTTTCTCGTTGTCTATAATTTCCTTGCGTTCTCCTCATTTTTCTTTCTCTTAATTTTGCTTCTCGTATTTGTAAGAATTGACATAAACTGTCAATATCTTTGTAGTTTTGTAGGGTTATGTGATCTTCTAAGGTATCTTCAAAATGTCTGGCTATTAGTTCCACTAGCTGTTCGGACGAATAGTTGTAATGTAAGTGTCTTGCATTGTTGTATAGTTGTAGGGCATATGTTTTTTCTGATATACCTATATTATCCTGGTATCTCCCATTTTGTAATTCCTTGTTTATCTCTATCTGTTGTATTTTCCCCCAGAAATAATTCAGAAATTTTTGTTCAAATGTTTGCCAATTTTGCAATTCTTCTTCTTTGCTATCAAACCATAAACTTGCCTCATCTTTAAGATGGTTCCTTATCGTTTCCTTTGCTGTTTCGAAATTACCGATATGTCGTACTTTCTTTTTTAAATTGTTAATGAAAATTACTGGGTGTAATTTTTTTACGTCCCCGCCAAACTGTATTTTTATGTCACCCGGACTTTGGATGAGTATTTCTCTCCTGTCTCCCATCTCTCGTTGTTTTCTGATATTCTCAATTTGTTTTTCTATTTCTTTCTTGTCTTCTTGTAGCGCCATTTCAAATTTTTCTTCCAACTGTTCTATTTCCTTTTTCTGGAAATTTCGTATCTCGTTCATTGTATCTTGGATATCTTTAATCTCTGTCTCTTGTTTTGTATTCTTTAGGGTTATTTCTTCTATCTGTTGTATTAGTTCTTTCTTTATCCCCTCAACACATCCTTTAATTTCCTGTTCATAGTTTTCCAAACGCTGCTCTATATTCCTGTTATTTAGTTCTATTGGTTGCCTTGTTTCCCGTTGGTTTTCTTCCATTGTTTGTTTTGTTTCATCCATTTTTTGTGATGTTTCTTGTTGATTTCTATCCATTTTATCCATTTTATTTGATGTTTCATTCATTGTTTGTGTCTGTATTTGCATCATTGCTAATAATTTTTCCAGCATCCCTGTTTCTTTTCTTTCCTCCATTATTGTCGCATTTCCTTCATTATCCGATCCTTCATCAATAATTGTTTCCTCTTCTATCTTATCCTCTTTCCTTTCTTGCGTTTTGCTTTGACTCCTTGTGGTAGACATGTTCGGTAGATTATTTATCCCCGCCAAATATGAAATTCGAGTAATGTTGCAAAGACGAAAACTTTTCCTCTTATCCCAAATGCAATAAATTCAAATAAATGCAATAAAATTTTAAAACTTTTGTCAGTTGTAAAAATTAATCAAATATCATAAATTATATCATGTAAAAATTTATACCTAGAGAAATTTGAAATGTAATGTCATAAAAGCAAATATTATAAACTTTAACCATCGGCAAATAAATTTTCAATCAATCTGCTTTCTTTCTCTATCCGTTTAAATTTTAACTGGAAATACTTTCTACGCCTTACACGTTGGGGGCCATTTGTTATGATTGTTTATTTTGAGTTCAAACTTAGTTTATTGAGCAAATAAAAAAATTATAACTTATCTGTTATCAAAAGTGAAATAATCCTTATATTACCTGTGTTCGATGGATTCAAAAGATTTTCTAGTTGTCTTTTATCGGGAGAGAAGAAAGGATAATAATACAAATATATTATATTACAAAGATTTACGTTTCTTTATTTTATATGAACGAATAAAACAATTATTCAATTCTGTCGTTATCTTATCAATCAGCATACAAGAAAATAAATCAAATTATTATGATAATAAGATTATAAAGCTACATACATTTATATTACGTGAAAAACCAATTTTACTTAAAATTTTCTTTACTTGAAAAAAGAAACCACAAAACTTTAAACTTTTGATTAGCCTAACAAAACCTCAGTTCTTAAATTTGAATGCTAATGACCATGATGTCGAAACGATCCTTCACAGATATTAAATTCAATTGTACAAACACTTACAGTTTATTTTCTTCTTGAGTTGTATGTTGGAACATACCCAGAAAAGTCCAGTCTCCTCAAAGATGTGATCTCCCCTTTTTGGCACCTCGGCTCCTTCTTTACGTCTCTGCAAACCTCCTGCAGACTACACAAAAAACACCTGATTCACTTCTACAAACTCCGCTACTTATTTATGACACCAGGACCTCCTTTTGTCAACTTGATGCCGTAAGAATACTTTCACATATACTTTATAAAATGCCCACGGTAGATACAAGGACCTCTTTTAATCTACTTGTTATCTCCTTCTTCAAACTATTCACTTCTTTTCGTTACGCCGGTATCCAAACTTACGAACCACACCCTATCTTGAGACACACGACTGTTTCCTTTCGATGACCAAAATATGACTAACTTCTCCTCTCTCATGATCGACTCACCAAGTTCCCATTTTAAAAACGACCGTCCAATCAAAAAGCTTAAATTGTGTTTATCATGATTTTGGAAAAGCCTAATTTCGGTTTCAGAGAAAACTAAATAGCTTACTTTAAAATTGGTTTTTTTTTCAATACATCATTTATACATATTTCAAAAGATTAAAATATGGTCATTTAATACTCGACTATACAAACAATGAAAAGATTAATAACTTGCAGGTAAAATGTCTTCTAATTCTAAACAAAGGTTTTTTGATAATTTTGTTTGCAACGGAAACAGGTCGTTTGCCAAACAAATTTCTATTCTTATCTACACTAAATCTTATCTTAAAGTAATATATACATTTTTGTTTATAATGATTTCTTAAAACTTTATTCCAATGGATATTTTATTTATTTTTCTTTGTTTGGGAAAGAAGAAACATAACAATATATATATATATACCTAGTAAGGTCTCGTTTTATGCGGTGGATACGTTTCACAAAAAAAAAATTGCATAAAAAAAGACATTACTTGCCTTGAACAAGTAGGTATACGTCCCGTTGCCTTCTAAAATTACATAAAACCAAGACAAAAACAAAAAAGTTTTCAGAAATTAAAAGAAATAGGCTACATTATAAATTACTTCGAATATCTGAAAGAAATTCATACAAAACTTCGCTCATTCAATTAATTTACATTTATTTATATCGTGTCGATAAAGAGGAAAACAGGGAACCTGTTTATTTTACTAGTATTTTTGTTGAAAGTAAACTAATTATTTATAAAATTAAAATGTTTTATAATTGCCATAGATGCTTCTCCTTTTCCTAAGCGATCTCAAATTGCAATTTTCTTTTCCAACGAAATTGATTGGCTTTGATACTTTTTTTCTCCATTGGGCCAAATATAATATAAAAAAAAATTAAAAAAAATTAGACTTACGATATTAAGAGGTCAAAACCTGTTCTAATGAAAAATAAAACTTTACGACACTCACTTGAAATCTTTCAGTCCAACAACCGTGCTGCTTATTACTGCAACTTGGAATCAGTAAAATTTTAAACATCTTATTAACATTATTAAGAACTTATTAACTTATTAACAACTTATTATTAAACAACAAACGAAGCACTGCTAAGAGAAAGATTATTTTAAAACAATAACAGGTTATACCTTTCAATGCTTAACTCGCAATGATGTAATAGGGACATCATGTAATAAGGGAATCCCCGAATTGCAAAAGCTCACTTTACTGACATCTGGATGTGAATAGTTAATATTTAATTATAATAGTAAATAAAAGAAATTTTTGGATGAAATACAAACCTCATAACTTTAAAATCGCATAAAAATAACCCGCATAAAAGGAGACCTTACTGTATATCTAGATGTATATGACATGTATAGTATATGTATACTTATATGTATAGTAATAAATTGTATTTATAAATACATATTAAATGTGTGTAATGTGATTGTGCTATGCCAAAAACAACTGAATAGGCGCTGTAGAGAGCTGATTGCTTGTTTAGTAGATTATTTTGAAGAACAAAATAATGGCGGGCCGTTTTTACCATTAAATGCTCTAAAAGAAATTAAAGAATTTATAATAAATAACTGTATCACAATGTTTTCTTATATATTTTAGTGTTTTGCAGTAGCCTTAAAATTATGTGTATCTACTGTTAATAATATGTCTCAAGTTGTTAAAAATAGTAAACTTTTAAAATCACCCCCTAAAACACGGTATTATGAAAAGGTTAAAACTTAGGCAGGAGAGTTGAATGTCAGTGGTACTTGTGATGTTATTTACAACATGTACAAGACAAGTAAGAACTTTGACAAATTAGCAAATGTAGACAGAATGATTGTTTATAAGCAATTTTTATTTTAATCATAGTGTTTTCTTTTTAAAAAACATGTAACTTTAAAATTATTAAGAGACAACTTGGTTATAAAGAAGATGTTCGATGGTTTCATTACATCATTATGGATTAAACGAATTGGGTTTCAGATGAAAAAAGATTCACCAAGACGTACACTTTTGAAACTACCTAATATTACAGTTTGCAATATTGCAGTAACCAGAACTTATTAAAAAATTATATTGCAGCGAAATTTTTGTATATGTTTGTTTTCCTCGATGAATAAATGTGATAAAAATGGGAGAGGATAGGCTACCAAAAAGAGCACTGAATGCTAGAATGCAGGGAAAGAGACCAGTTGGAAAGCCAAGAAAGCGCTGGATAGACACATTAAACAGCGACGCACAAGCCCTTTTAGGAGTCCGTGTATGGAGAATAACAACCACAGATAAGAAAGGGCGGAGGCAAAAAAATAAAGAAAGCCAAGGCCTAATTTGAGCTATAGTGCCGTAGAAGAAGAAAATAAATTTGGTGGTTTATTTTTATTAGTAGAAGAACGTGATATACCCAAGTATTAAAGTTGATATAAATGCAGAGTTAGAAGTTGTTTTCTTACTGTCAGTGTCAAACAAAATAGACTAAAAAGTTATTTTAGGTATGTATTATACGAATAGTGAAAATTTATGACTCATAAGTAACGACAATATTTTCAAAAACCTTTACGTGTCCCCATGAATAGGATGTAGACAGAAATTCATACAGAACATTATGAATGTTTATGATATATAACACACAACACTGAACTTAAGATAGTAGACGAGTATGTATACCTGGGACAATTAATACATAAATATGGCTCATTACTCCCAGAAATCAACAGAAGAATGAAATTGGCTTGGGCATCTTTTGGTAAAAATGTAGTTATAATTATAAAAATCTAGGATACCTTTCCACCAAAAAAAAAAACATTCAAACAGTATATACTACCAATGTTGTATACTAGTGTATACTATCCAAGGTCAGTGATGCAATCCACGGAATTAAATCTTTAAGATCACAGTGAGCAGCGAGAAGAACTGATCACAGTCGGTCAACTAGAATTTAATTTTGATATCCAAGAGACATCAAGAGTCCCAGACGGGGACCAAATTTGCTCGGTAGCCAGAGAGTTATGAGTTTATTGAAAACTAGAGCACTTTTTAAACGACCGCCGCTCGCCTTTTTTTTTGTTACATTAAATTATGTGTTTTATCTAAACAAACTAATTCGAGGTCCTCGTTTTACGACCTCGTAACAATATGATTAAGAATGTTTTATAATAAATTTCTTGTGATATTAAATAGTCCACTAATATCATCACATTTAAGCCAATTGCTATTACCATAGTTACTTTGCCTCATTATAAAGTTAGTGCACGTTAAGTTGTGATAAGTAGATCGTAAACTAAGCAGAAACTACATTAGCTGAGGGGTTTCACGTTGACTTTCAACTGTTCATTGATCCTAACTGCATATATGTATTAAAAGCTAATTACAAGTGAAATTAAGCCCACCTTATGTCCGTGGGCGAAATACCTATTGATTGCGTTTTAGAATAATCAAACATGATATTAATTATTCTTAACATAATTCTTTCTTAATAATATTAATTTAATACAGAAGTATACATATAGCAAAATACAGGGTGTTACAAAAAGGTAACAACTCTTTAAACAAAAATTGCTAAACAAAATCGGCGATTACACTTTCGTCCAAAATAATGAGTGTCATAAAAAAAGATATACATTTTCGTCCGAGCATCTAAAATTGAGGTATACAAATTCATCTAAAGGGTCAGGTAAATTTTCATAATGCTTTTTGAAAAAGCAATTAATATTAAATGTATAAATATATACGAATCTTCGAGTTTATTTATTTGTGAAAATATTCTCAAATTGTTTATATTGCTATAGTCTTGAATTGTGTTATGAATTCTTGAAACGTTATGGAGAATTTCGACAAACGTATGGTGGTAAAAAAAGTGCAACAAAAAGAGGTGCTCCTCTTTTATTCGTGAATAGCTATAAATTCAATTTTGCTGAAAAGGTAAAAAGTTAGGAATCACGGTGGAGATGTCGTACCAAAGGTTGTAACGCTGCTGGTTACACAATTGGGGATGATGTAGTAATTTCTAAAAAAAAACTTAAATCATTCTCATGAAAGTCTGGAGGCCAACTGCATTCAACAACAGTTTGTAAGAGTAGCAGCTAAGCGTAAAGCTGCAGAAGATATAAGTACTCAACTCAGCAAGATTTTACATCTCGTTTTAATTAAAGAAGAAAATACCAATTTAACTATTATGAATTTGAAATCAGTAAAACGAAGTATTTATAATGTAAGAAGAAAATTACTCCCAGTTTTACCAAAAACGTTAGAAGAATTTCTATTAATCAAATATCAAATTCTATTATCAAATATTTACAATTCATGGATACTACAATGGCCACTACATTACACTAGTATTATGTTTATTGTCAGATCAAATTATCATCTACATATGAAACATGTTTCAATTTGATAAGGGCCAAATGTTCAGAGCTAATTTTAAAATTGTCTGTCAAAAGATATTGTCATTGATTTTGAAAAATCAATTCATAAGACTGTTCAATCAGTTTGGGTTCAATCTAAAATAATCGGATGTAGATTCCATCTTTCGCAGGCTTGGTTCTGTAAACTCAAGAACTTGGCTAAACAAATGATTACAAAAACAGAACTGAAGTAGGAAAATGGATTGGTCATTGCTTTAGTCTTCTTTTTCTAGATCACCATGAATTCGGTGATTGTTTAATTTTTTGATCTAATCGAAATTATGCCCGAGAGTGTCGAACTAAATGCTTTTGTTGATTATTTAGTTGAGACATATGTTGATGAAAACTCAACATTTCCACCGATACTCTGGGCTGCAAAATCATCAGAAACTACGAGAACAAAATTTTTGGAAAACAAATCTACTGAAACTTATTCTGTTATTGATGACAAAACAAGAGCTTGAAACTCGTAAAAATAATGGAGAAAATGACCTTGCGATCAAATATGTGAATATCTGTCCAAAGATAATAAAATTTCGTTCATGCAGTTTTGTTTCTTTTGCACCAAAATTTACGGATTGGCTTCTTATGTATACGAATTTAAACTTTCTCATGTTCAAATTTAATGAATTTTTAAGTACTGTTTAACTTTTCAAACCTCATATTATTCTCCTAACAAAAACGTAGCTTAATTCTTCTATCCCCAACGCTATTGTAAATATTGATAATTTTACTATATTTGTGGTACTCGTCAGGGGGAGATGAAATTAAAAGTATGTTTTCCATCGGTAATAAAGCAATAGTCGTACCAGATATAAAAATTATCCACTCACTTATTACTAATAACTCTCTTATATTTAATATAGTTTGCATATACCGCCCTCTGGATACAGTACTTCAAACAGGACAATATGTTTATTGACAAACTTGAAGACTTATCATCCCTTGAAAATCTCTTTGTTTTTCATTGTTGTCAATTTTCCAGAGATTAGCTGGCCCATTATTTCCAAAACTGATACTAACAATAACCAAAATTTGTTTAAATTCGTCGTTTTTCACAAACACTGGTCCATCGTCAATGTGGGACTCTTTTCTTCATACTGTTATTACAACAATTTCTGATTATACAACCGAATAGCAGCTATACAGAAATTGACTAAAACCTTGGATTAACCTCTTGATGATTATCTCGCTCACCTTAATTTTTCTAACTGCGTCAAATAATGGTTGCTGATGTTAAGAACAGAATTTTAAAGGATCTATCATTACAAGTGGTAATAGTAAAAAAATTTATCGATACATTCGCACATATTTATCTTCTAGAGTCTCCATACCATTACTTCAAAAATTTGACGGGCCTTTATGTCCTTCGAATAACGAATAGTCTACTTAGACTTCTCCAAAACTTTAGACCGTATACCAAAACGTCAATTACTAGCTAAATTGGATCACAATGATATCCGCGGAAAGTTAAACATTTGGATTCAAGATTTTCTATCCGACAGATACTTTAGGGTGGGTTCCTGCTGGGAAAGACTACTCACTAGATAAATCAAGAGTGGAGTTCCACAAGGATTAGTGCTTGGACCGCTACTTTTTTGTATCTATGTAATTTTGCGCTCATTGTATCCAGTAAGGTTTCCATTTACGCTGATGATACGAAATTATATGTGAATCCAATTTTTAACTAACATGTTCTTTAACACAATCTTGACGCAATATTCGAATGGTCCTCAAAATGGTTACTTCCGCTAAATATTGAAAAATGCGTTGTTCTACATATCGGTAAAAATGACCCATCACTACCGTACTTTAATAATAGACATCCTTTAAACCCGCTAACCTCTTACAACGATCTAGGAGTGATAATTAATAGTGAATTAAATTGGTCTGATCACATAGTGTCGGTGTGTAAACGTTTAAACTCGAAACTGTGTTTGATCCGTAAATGCTTTACACGTATGTCTCTAACCTCGATAAAGTAAAGTAAATTTTACTCGATATACGTTGGATCTCTTCTTGAGTTTGCTGGGCCTATGTGGAATCCAGATCTCAGTCGCGATAAAATCGTAATTAAAAATCTTCAGCGTGAAGCCACAAGATGCCGTGTAAGGTTATGTAAGACCTAATTATGAAGATAGACTATCCATGGCTCATCTTACGATATTTAAACATCTATCTTTTCGAAGGGATCTAATTATGTCCTTTCGTATTTTAAAATATAATTTTGGGAATGTAAACACCATATTCTCTTTAAATCAAGACTAAATAATAAGAGGCCGTCGTTAAAAATTAAAAAGGGAAAAGACTACTGCAAGGTCCAGGGTGAACGTCTGGTTAAATAGAATATTTAATATTTGTAACTATTTGGATTAAGACATCATATCGGCAGCTAGTGTTACCATCGCTAAAAATAAGCTTAATATCTCTTCATTTCTATTATAAGATTGCGTTATTTTAGGACCACAATATATATTTACTGTTTTAGAGTTTATGTATGATGTACTTAATTTTATATACGTAATTGATATTAGCATATATTAGTTTTATAAGGATATTTTTCTTTGTTTTTTTATGTCTGTTTTTGTCTGTCATATAATCAGCTACCTCCCAACAACAAGAAGAAGAACAAATGAACCAAACAACGACAAGAGCTCCACTCGCTGAAGGTGCTGCGCTGGAACATTAGCCGGCGCTCACTCAAGCGGAACGACCAAGGCAGCGCCTAAAATGGACCGAGTCCATGAATAAACAAGCAATCAGCTCTCTACAGCGACTATTGAGTTATTTTTGCATAGCACAATCACAATACACATATTTAATATGCATTTCTAAATACAATTCAATATATATATATATATATATATATATATATATATATATATATATATATATATATATATATATATATATATATATATATATATTGTTATGATGTGTTTTTTGTTTGAATGATGAGCAATGAGTATTTTTAATAATATAGGGTTTTAATCGCGGTTCTCAAAGAATTAGTTTGTAAGTACTTTTTTAAATTATCTTTATTATAACTATTATGAAACACACATATATATCTAACCTAGCCAATGTAAATTTAAAATAAACTATCTTTAAATTGATATTCTTATAAAACTAATTAAATTCTATAGACAATGTTAAATTTAAACAAACTATCTTCAAAATTGAAATTGTTATGACACTAACTAAATTATATTAACAAAATTTTGTACCTTTCTTTCACTGAATGCCTAAATGAACTGTTTTCCACTATATATATTCTAATCACCACTGAATGTCTTCGTACTTCGGTTATCCTTGTTTTTGTGAAATTACTTTTTCCAATTATCAGCTTCTACCAATTTAAGATATATTTTTCTTCACCAGCATTTATACACCACCAAGCAAACCAGCAAAACAGCATTTATATTTATTCTTCTTTTCAATATACCAATATCCAATTATTATAAGTTGATTTATACTAATCTCCAATCATAATATAATTTTAATTTCTTCCAATATACCTTTTTAAACTTCAATAATTATTTGTGTATAATTATAAATGTGCATTAAAATATATGCATAATTTTTAATCTTCATTTAACTCACTATATTAAACAATTGGACTATTTGTAACTGATTCACTGACTCCAACTAACTTTCATATTTCTTACTAAACTTTTCTGACTGACTTCTTGAAAATTCTGAACAATTTACGTCACTAACTAAATGTGTCTACTAACTTTTATAATAAACTGGACTCACAGTAACTGTAACTCATAACTGATCCCTTCTAATCCAAATCACCGGGTATTTATATCTTTTTTTCTGTTCTAGAATCATCTGGCAATAAATCATGTTCCATTTGTTCTATTAAATACATGTCTGAATTTTCTGGAACAAACCATTTCGCAAACATGGCCATCTCCGGTGATCCAGAGAATTCCATTCTTTTCTATTAATAATTTTGTTGACATTTAGGCTTTTCAGATCAGAATAAACATTTAAATCATTAAATATATATAAATTAAACATTTTAAACTAACATTATTATTATAACCCCACTTTATATTCGTATTATGATTAATTTCTGTCTGTCAATTTACTGTATAGTTGGTTGCCTATGCACATGGCTCACTTAAATATATTTACAACATTAAAATACAACTTTTTACACTTATTATATGCTAATTTATTAAAAATGCCCTCACATAAATATATTTTTATTAAATTCTCTAGTATATAACTTCTTAAAATAACCAAATACTTGTTATATCTAAAATTATAAATTAATTTTTTAAACAATATCTTTCTTTCTCCTATATCATATCAATATATATATATATATATATATATATATATATATATATATATATATATATATATATATATATATATATATATACATATATATATATATACAGGGTGTTTGGTAGGTCGATGAAAATTTTTTAAGGGATAATAGGGGACGCCATTTGCAAAATTTTTTGCTAATATTGTATTGCTCAAACTGTTAACGTTTCCAAAATACAGTTAAATTTGTCAATATTCGACAATTCGACGTTTAAAAATTATCTAGGCGTACTACCTCCCTGTTTTACGAATGGAATAAAAATGTAAACCAACAACACTGACTCTTCGTATAAAATTTCCATCAGCTATCGTCATTCTCCGAACGCATAACAAACAAAAAACAATATACCTGCTATGGTATGCTATGGTTCAACAATCACTATCCCAATAGGTGGATCGGACGAGCTGGACCGTTTTTGTGGCCTGCTAGATCGTCCGATTTAATACCGTGTGACTACCACATCTGAGGCAGATTCAAAGAACTTGTTTTTCAAGTTCCAATCCGAACTAGAGCTTATTTAATGGAAAGGATTATCGAAGCAGCTGACATTATAAGGGCAGAATTGAGGTTAAAAGTAACCACATCAGAAATACGACGCAGGGCAAGAGCGTGGATTAGGAATTATGGTTCTCATTTTGAACAACAATGACTGTTTTCTGAAGTTTATGTACATACTTAATAAGGCATAATAAATGTTACAAAAAGCATGATGTATCCTTGTTATGTTTTACCTTTCTTACGTTTTACCGTTTAATTAATGAAGGTTACTTTAACAATGCATTGATATTCAACGAAGGGTTTTTGCAATCTGAGCAAGTAATACGTAAGGTATTTTGTATGTCAGGGAACTTTCTCGCTTGGATAATTATTTTTAAAAATAAAATGGACGAGCAGCTTTATTTTCGAATATTGACAAATTTAACTTTATTTCGGAAACCTTAACAGTTTAAGCGATACATTATTAGCAAAAAGATTTGCAAATGGCGTCCCCTATTATCCCTTAAAAAATTTCCATCGACCTACCAAACACCCTGTATATACATATATATATATATATATATATATATATATATATATATATATATATATATATATACATATATATTATATATATATGTGTATATATATATGTGTATATATATATATATATATATATATATATATATATACTCAGTGACATTAGAAGTGTTACACCCAGAAGGAATAATTTCTTGAACTTAATTTTTTGGCAACATGGTAGATTTATATCAAGAATGAAACGATAACGTTTTCAAGAATTTTTATTAACAAGTAATCAAAAAAAAAATAATGCATTTGGCGACCCCGTAGCTGAATACACTCCTGTATACGTTTAGGCATTGACAAAATGAGATGATTGATGTCTGCTTGTGGCACCTCGTTCCAAGCAACTTGAACTTCATGTATTAACTGTGCCAGAGTCTGTGGAGGATGGTGCAAAGTGAACAGTCTCCTTCCCATCATATCCCATACATGTTGGATAGGATTTAAATCCGGAGTACGGGGTGGCCACAGCAAAACATTAACGCCAGCTTCTTGGAGAAAGTCCATAGTTTCACGAGCAATATGGGGACGCTCGTTGTCTTGCTGAAAAAGGACGTCTCGACGGCCGTCGAGATAGGGCAGTAAAGTGGTTTGTAAAATGTCATCAACATAATACCCAGCTGTCATATTGCCTCGAATAAACACAAGTGGTGATCGGCTACCATAGGCAATAGCCCCCCAAACTATTACTCCAACTGTCCTATGTACATGTCTCTCAACAGCAAACCCGATATCTCGTCGCTCTCCACGGCGGCGTCTTACCATCTTACGACCATCATGCATTCCTAAACAGAATCTTGATTCATCACTGAATGCTACATTACGCCATTCTGCCACCCAATGCTGCCGTTCGCAGCACCAATTCAAACGTTGATGACAGTGATCCCCAATCAAAGGAAGCACTAGTCGTGGGCGGAATGAAACCAGTCCAAAGGCTCGAATGCGACGATATAGTGTACGCATACTAACAGGTCTACCTACTACTCCAAACCATTGGTCAGCAATTTGACGCGTAGTAGCAAAACTGTCTCGCAAAACAAGTAATCTAAAGCGCCTATCTTGATGCTCTGTTGTGCACCCCGGTGACTAGTAGGTCTTCTTCGTGTTCCTCTACCTTCGTTTGTACACACACGATAGACACGCAAAACCGTCATTGCCGTACAATTAACGCGACGGCCTATTTCGCGATACGACAAACCCATATCTCTATACGCAATAATTCTGTCCCTGTCAAAATCGCTTACATGGTTAATATACAAATACAATACACACATACAATATACATGGTTAATGTACAAATCGGTTAATTTAAAGGTAAAACTCTATTTTTACAAAAAGTAGAAAAGATAAAACATTGATATTGTTATCATAGTATGTTTTAAATGCTGTCATTCTGTTGCCAAAAAATTATGTCCAATTTATTCCTTCTAGGTGTAACACTTCTAATGTCATTAAGTATATATATATATATATATATATATATATATATATATATATATATATATATATATATATATATATATATATATATATATATATATATATATATATATATATATATATATATATATATATATATATACAGTGGTGTTAAAAAGTCCTGCATCACCTAAGCGCCTTATAGGTTTTGAGGCTTAACACAAGTTTTTTGTATATTTTCGCTAATTCATTTTAAGTTTGTGCTTGTAATTAGCATTATCGGTATACTTACTAATGTTTTTTTTTAATTACTAGCTCAAAATTCTACAGAAAAGATTTAAATAATCTGATTGAAAGGATTTCCCATAATCCGAGAAAATTATGAGAGGATTATTAAGGGGAAGTCGTTAAAGTACTATTAAATTGAATCTTAGTGACAAATTTGCGACATATTTTGACTATATAAACACTGTATTTACCTTTTTATTCGCTCTTTGATTTTTGATAAAAAGGTCAAAATATCATCCCAGTCCAAACAAACTAAATTATCGGACAAAAAGCGTTTTGAAATTATTTTTCACCATAAAAACGACAAATCTAGTCGTGAAATAACATCCGCGGTAAACTGTAATCAATCTACAGTAATATAAGAGTCATTGAGAAGTATGCTGAACAAGAAAAAAATCGACGACGGACCGCGTTTTGGACAAAAAAAGAAAACTTTTGTTCGGGATGACGCTGCGTTAAGAAGAACAAGTCTGACAGACATAAGCCTTAATTCCACCCAATTAACGACGCTGTCGTCTGAATCTACAGGTGTAAGTGTATGCACTTCCACTGTGAGAAAAATACTGCTTAGTTTTGGACTAAGAGGATGTAAGGCATGGAAGAACCCACTGCTTTCAGAAAAGCAAAAAAGATTGCACCGTTTGAAATGGGCCAAGGAACATCGAATCTGGACAGCAGAGCAGTGGTAGAGTGAACTGTTTAGTGATTAATCCACTTTCAATAATAATAATTATGCTGAGAATGCCTACGTCAGAAGATTTCTTGGTGAAGAATTTTCTCCAAAATGTCTTCTTCCCACACTTAAACATCCAACCTCCTTTATGATATGAGGTTGCATGTCCGCTCGAGGAGTTGGTCGGTCGCCTACACGTTGTCTGTGTAATGATGAATGCTACCAAATACATTGAGGTACTACAGAATAAGATACTGCGTAGTGGAAAAGACCTGTTTGGTGAAGAAAAATTTATTTTTCAGGATGCTAATGCTCCTTGCCATAGAGAAAAATTGGTTAAAGCTTGGATGGAGAGTAATGAAATTGATATGATCGACTGGCCAGCGCAATCCTTGGACCTCAATCCCATCGAGAATTTGTGACAAAGGATATCAAACATTTCCAAAAGCAAACCCACAAATAAAACGAAATTAATCGAATCTCTAATGCACGCTTGGCATCACTGTATTTCCATGGAGGAACTGCAAAAATAAATAAATTTCATGCCCAAAAGATGTGACCTAGTTATTAAAAACAAGGACTGGAAAATTAAATATTAAAATTAGTTTAAACTACTTCAATGTGATGTACAATATCGTCTTTTTTTATAATATTGTGTTTAACTGCTTGTTTGATGTCGATAGTATATATCGATGTCTATATATATTGTGAATCAAATTATGTCAAAAATCAAAATATATAAACAACATTATTACTTTAAAAAGGCGGCAACATTTTAAAGAATTTTGCCAAACGCTGAACCGTCATTGAAGTTTGAAGTATTCCAGTTTTTGTGACTTACGATTATCTAATCTATTTAATTAAAATTATTATTTTGTGGAGTATTACGCTTAAACAATTATTTTATAATATATTATTAGTTTATATTATTAATATTAACAAATATTTTTGGTTATTTATTCAATATAATCAGGGTTATATTTTTCTTATTTCTTATTCTTATAATACGTCACTCATATGGGTGGCGTATTATTAGCTGTGTTAGGGAAATTTGAACTCTAAGGTTGATGTTATGGAAATTTTAAATTAAAGTGACGTCAGTTTAAATAAATCGTGACATGTTATGATTTTACTGTGAAAAATACTGTATGTATTTTGTAATTAATAACCAATAGTAACCCATTCAATATTTTAGTATAAATATTTTGGTAATATTATGTATTAGCCATATAGGTTGATGCAGCTAAATAATAAATCAAAAACCCTTTACCCCTGGTAATGCAAATACAGATAGAACAGTATGCACCTATTCTAAATTCAAGTAGTCTACATCAAAAGACACTCAATGAAGTGCTTCCGCGGAAAATTGTTTCATTGTATAAAACTTTCTGGTTCTGGAGCTCGTGTACATTCGAAATATCAAGTTCGTAGGTATTATTGTATAAAACGTATATTCAAACTGGGAAAACATATTAAACGAAGTGTTTTGGTTAACGTATTTAATAAACAGTACACGAACTTTTAGAATATGGTATTGAGAGTAAATTTATTCATTAGAGTTTTAAGTTAATAGTACCTAATTTATTACTTTTTTAAATTTAGGTTAATAAATTTACAATAATTTTTAAAAATTTATAATAACTTAACTCTCATTCGGACTCTTATTTTTTCTGACGTAGTAAGACAGAGTGTGTCCGTATGACACACGGTAACGGTATTATGGTATTTCATGTTATAATTAATAAAATATATATATATATATATATATATATATATATATATATATATATATATATATATATATATATATATATATATATATATAACTGTTTTGGATGGGTTGGAGTCAATAATAGGGCTATTGGTTAACTATTTTTTTAATCTCGAGCTTTCAATTGTGTTTACAATTATTATCAAGAGCTAAAAAAGACAAAATACATACAAGGTTGAACTAAAAAGAAAAAACAATTTTTGTTAACTTACCAAATAAAAATTAGTTTGGTAAGTAAAAAATCACTGCTTACATGTTCAAAATATTTTATATAAAAATGTTTTGATCTAACAAATGTTTCTCCGAAAATTTCTATAATTTTGAAAACATTTTTTTAATATAAAAATAATTGAATTTATAAATAAGTTCAAATAGCAACCAATTACAAATAGCCTCAATGTCATAAATGCCAACATAAAATTTTTATTCTTGACAATTATATTGCCAAAAGTAAAACTTCGTTTAAACATTCTTTTTTGTTTAGTAACAAAAAGAAGAAGATTTATTCACCCTTGACAGATGTCTGAAAGAATGTGACAGATATATGGAGAATTGAATATGACATTTTACAATTTTTATATATAAATCATAAAGAAAGAATATAATTATATATTTTACTTAAATTTTGAATCTCAGATCTTTTGTTTAAACTCTTATCATTTTTGCTAATACAAACCATTTCCAAAAAAGTCCTTTTAAATTTATTACTTTCACTACATAAAATTTTAATGTTATCAAAATCCATAATATGGTCTTTATCGATTACATGTTCTGCCAAAGCACAAGATGGTTTTTTAATTCTGCAATCACTTTTGTGAGAAATAATGCGATTTGAAAGATTTCTTCCGGTCTCACCAACATATTCAGCCTCACACTGAGTACAACTAATGCTGTATACTAAATTCGTTTTTTCAAATTTGTCTATAGGATATTTAGTTTTAGAATATAAAGATGAAATAGTTTTGATGTTCTTTGTTGCTATTTTTATATTGTCAATAACCTTTAGTGTTTGTATTAATTTAGGTGTTAATGATGGTATAAAAGGTAGTGAATGATAATAGATGTTCTGATTGTTAGATACAATGTTTTGAGATTGAGCAAAAAATGGTGTTAAATTATTTATATTACCAATATTAGAAAAAAGCATTCTATGTAGCATATCTGGAGGATAAGAGTTTTCAATTAGAATATTTTTTAATAACTGAAGATCTTCCTGTAGATAATCTGGATGAGAAAGTTTTAAAACACGTTCTTTTAATCCTGTTATAAGGTTCATTTTCATCTTATTTGGATGGTGAGAGTAATAGCTTATAAATCTATTACTACATATGGGTTTTCTGAACCATTTGGTTTTCAACATATTGTCTGTATTTCTTACAATTCTCATGTCAAGGAATGGTAGAGAATTATCTACCTCTTCCTCAACTGTGAATTGTATATGCTGATTATGACTGTTGAAAATGTTGACTGTTTCATGAATTTTGTGTTTAGGAAGTGCCAAAACTAAATCATCTACATATCTCTTAATAAAAGGAATGAAAAAAGTGCAATTACTGATACAATCACTGATAACATCATCCATGACATAGCTACTTAGAATGGGTGAAAGACTAGATCCCATAGGACTACCAAAAATTTGTTTATAAAATACACCATTAAATATAAAAATATTAGAATCAAAAACAAAGTTGATAAGTGTTTTGAAATGTAATAAGTCAATATTAGTGTGTTGTGAAATCTCATTCCAATGTTTTTCAACACTACTTATGATTAAATCTAAAGGCAAATTAGTAAAAAGAGATGTTACATCAAAACTAACTAAAACATAATTTTGTGGTAATTGGAAATTATTAATGAAAGAACTAAAATCAAATGAATCTTTAATGTAAAAATTGTTGTTTAAATTATAAGCATTAGTTAAGATGTCAGTGAGGAGCTGTGCTATTGGTCCATTAGGAGGGCATAAAGATGAAACAATTGGTCTCATAGATAAAGTTGGTTTATGTATTTTTGGCAGAGCATAGAACCGTGGAGCAATAGAATTATAAATTTTGAGTTCTTTTGCTTTTTTATTATCAATAAATTTCTTTATGTTTAATTTAGATACTAGACAATTTGCTTTTTGTTGCAAAGTACAAACAGGACTCCTTCTAAGTGTAGTGTAATACTTAGTATCATTTAAGAGTTCTCCAGTTTTTTGTAGATAATCCTCTTTGTACATTACAACAGTTACGTTACCTTTATCGCTTTTAACAATATAAATTTCAGGATGGTTTTTAAGAAAAAGTTTAGTTTGCATATAGTATTTATTTAAAAAATGATCTTTGACTTCTTTATGCAAAAAGTTTGTAATAACGTTTGTACATTTAGATCTAACAACATCCTTTTGACTATCATTAAGTGGTCTGATTATTGATTCAATATCAGAAAGTAAATTAGGAACTCTAATATCAGATTTGGAAGGACATAAAGAAAATTTAGGTCCTAATGCTAAAAATTTTTTAATTTCAAAAGGAAAATGAATAGATGTTAGATTTTTAAACCATTTTTCTTGAAATTTTATCTTATCAAAAGCTTCTATTTTTAATTTATTGAACTTATTAATTTGTATTTTTTTGATTTTATGAAATTCTGTGTTGTATTTAATTCTTTGTCTACGATTAAATTCATTAAATGTGTGGAAATTTAAGATATTGTAGGCCTTGGTACGTAACTCATGTAATTTTCTTTCAAAAAAGTTTATATCAGCAAAAGCGATTTTAATTTCTAAATTAATAATATTTCTTCCAAACCTGTCACATAATTTCCAAGCATCATGGTGAATATTCCCAGTCCGATGATGTAAAAGGGAATTTACATTAACTAGGCCATTTGTAACATGTCCAGGGAAACATCCATTAGATCTACATTTCAACAAAAAAGTCTTCTGATTGTGTAAAGCAGCAAGTTTGATGGTAATTCTAGTCCAATCCTTCAGAATTCTGACTGTAGATTGCCCATAATCGTTTCGGATGTCATCGAAAAAACCCATATTTTTCTACAAGAATAAGAAAAAAGAAGTACTTGTGACTCGTTTGGAACAAATATATAACTGTTTTGGATGGGTTGGAGTCAATAATAGGGCTATTGGTTAACTATTTTTTTAATCTCGAGCTTTCAATTGTGTTTACAATTATTATCAAGAGCTAAAAAAGACAAAATACATACAAGGTTGAACTAAAAAGAAAAAACAATTTTTGTTAACTTACCAAATAAAAATTAGTTTGGTAAGTAAAAAATCACTGCTTACATGTTCAAAATATTTTATATAAAAATGTTTTGATCTAACAAATGTTTCTCCGAAAATTTCTATAATTTTGAAAACATTTTTTTAATATAAAAATAATTGAACTTATAAATAAGTTAATAAGAATTGATATATATATATATATATATATATCAATTCTTCTCAATTTCTATTTTTAACTAATAAAGTAATAATTAGTTGGTGCTCGGTCTATAAAAATTTAAAAGCAATGCAAATCTTAACCTATAATTCTAAAGTATCTACGATGCTATGATATTTTATTATTTTTTTAGTTTATTAACTAGTTTATTTAATATTTAGTAATATGGTGTCATAATGTAACTGCCAGTAGAAGTTATACTTCTACACACGCGTTCGCCGTTACAAATTTATATGGGAGTCAATCTGCACAATCATATGTAATGCTATAGGTAAAAGAGAGCAGAAAGAGAAACAGAATTAGGTATATAGGTATATGTTGCTTCGTTTGCTGTATATAAACAACATTTGACCTGTAATAGAAGTATAGTAAATGAAGGATTGAGTCAATATTTTGATGAAAATGTATATTTTTATTTTCGTATATGTATGAAAGGAGTTGAATGCAAAAAAAATTTACACATACTCTGCAGTAAAATTCGTTGTTTATTTTTTTATTATTAATATAAAAATACAATACAATACACTGCAACATAATTCAATATAATAATACAATACAAATTAAAATGCAATATTTATAAGTATTTAAAAATGACAATATATACTTCATCTAATTTAATTACCGTTGCACGTCATCCGCGTCATAGGCCGTGAGGTCACATGATACCAACACGAAATATTTAGGAGGTAGGTGTGTTTTTTTTTTAGAATCACTTTGCCGAGTACACTGGCATTACAGCCACTAGACATATTTTATTACATACGCGTAGAAATAATATTTAATGATTTCTATTAATGTTAACTTAAAGAAATACACAATAATATGTTTCATTTAATTTGTATAAATGCATTATAAAGCGTTTTTATGAAGAACATTTGTTCGAAACACACTGTAACTGTAATCGAACGAAGGTGATATTTTGGCATAAATTGGTAACACTTATTTGACAGTAGCGGTGTTGACTAATGTTAATAAATAATGAAAAAAGTGTTGTTTTTGTTTAAGTATTCCATTTTACATCTTTATACGACGCATACAAGTGGCTTAAATTGTTTTTAATCAGATTATTTTTTAACTTTTGTTTTGTTTCTATTTATTTACATTAAATATTAATTTGTTTTGTTGTATAATCCACTTTTGCAATAATTATGTGACCTATTTGATTTAAAATGGATTCAGGATTTTTTTATACTTTGGCAACTACAGTCCATCTAATTTAAAAACCGATGCACTTCATCATCATTGACAGAGATCGAAGTTGACATAGTTGCCAAAGTATAAAAAAATCCTGAATCCATTTTAAATCAAATTAGTCACATAATTATTGCAAAAGTGGATTATACAACAAAATAAATTAATATTTAATGTAAATAAACAGAAACAAAACAATACTTAAAAAAATCTTGTTAAAAACAATTTGAGCCGCTTGTTTAAAAAACAACATAGTTTAATTATTAGTAAATAATAAAAACAAAACTAAAGTGTCAACACCGCAACTGTCAAATAAGTGTTACCAATTTATGCCAAAATATCACCTTCGTTCGATTATAGTTACAGTGTGTTCCGAACAAATATTCTTCATAAAAACGCTTTATAATGCATTTATCCAAATTAAATGAAACATATTATTGTGTATTTTTTTGGGTTAACATTAATAGCAATCTTTAAATATTATTTCTACGCGTATATAATAAAATATGTCTAGTGGATGTAATGCCAGTGTACTCGGCAAAGTGATTCTAAAAAAGAACACACCTACCGCCTAAATATTTTGTGTTGGTATCATGTGACGTCACGGACTATGACGCCGATGACGTGCAACGGTTTGTAAATTGAATGGACTGTATGTGAACTTCGATCTCTGTCAATGATAAAGACGTGCAACGGTAAGTAAATTAGATGGACTGTACATATGTACTTACTTACGCATATGTTTAGTTTACCATGATAATAATATTAATAAAAAAAAAATATTGTTTCATGATACAACTGTCAATTTGTCTGACATTGACAGATACAAATTTTAATTAATTGTTGTTTGTTGTGTATATAAGTACACAGTTAAACTTTATTGAGATATTACAAGTTTTAATTTATAATTTAACATGCCTAACGAGGCTCAAGACCAATCTGAACAGAATGGAAAAATAATAATAATATTAATAATATTAAATATATTTACAAAAGAAACATTTTTATTTGCGACAGAGAAAAAAGAAAAAATGTATCTTCTGTCTCTCTCTTACCTATATCTTATATATGTAATTTTGCCGATTTACTCCCGTACAAATTTCCAACGTCGAACGCGCGTATAGAAGTATGGTTGTCTCGTCGGAGAAAGGGGTCGAATTGCTTTTGTGTCCTCGTACTTCGTGTGCTTCTACCATTGTTGGTGAAGAATCCTCTGCTAAGTCCATTTTAATAAGTTTTATCTTTATGCCCTCCTAATGGACCAATAGCACAACTAATCACTGACATCTTGACTAATGCTTACAATTTAAAAAACAATATTTACATTAAAGATTTATTTAACTTTATTACTGTCATCAATAATTTTTAATTAACATAAAACCATGTTTTGGTTAGTTTTGATGTAACATCTCTATTTACCAATTTACCTTTAGATTTAATCATAAGTAGTGTTGAAAAACATTGGAATGAGATTTCACAACATACTATGTAATATTGACATTACATTTCAAAATACTTATTAACTTTGTTTTTGATTCTAATATTTTTTTATTTAATGGTGTCTTTTATAAACAAATTGTTGGTAGCCCTATGGGATCTAGTCTTTCTAGATTCTAAGTAGCTATGTCATGAATGATGTTATCAATGATTTAACATTTTCAACAATCATAATCAACATAATACTTCAGACTTGAAGAAGAGGTGGAAGATTCTCTACAATTCCTTGACATGAGAATTGTAAAAACTACACATAATGTGTTGAAAACCAGATGTTTCAGAAAACCCATGTGTAGTAATAGATTTATAAGCTATTACTCACATCATCCAAACGAGATGAAAACGAATTTTATAACAGGATTAAAAAAACCTATTTTAAGGTTTTATCATTCAGATTATTTACAGGAAGATTTTTAATTGTGGAAAACTATTTTAATTGAGAACTCTTATCTTCCAGATATGCTACATGGGATGTTTTTTTCTAATAGTGTTTGTCTAAATCGCAGAACATTGTATACAACAATCAGGGCATTTATTATTTTTTACTACGTTACGTACCATCATTAACATCTAAATTAAAAAAAAAATACTAAAGGTTATTGACAATACAAAATAGCAACAAAAAACACCAAAACTATTTTATCTTTATATTCTAAAACTAAATATACTATAGATAAATTAGATAAAACAAATGTAGTATATAGCATTCGTTGTACTCAGTGTGAAGCTGTGTATGTTGGTGAGACCATGAGATATCTATCAAATCGTATTATTTCCCACAAGTGAGTGATTGTAGAATAAACAAAAAACATCTTGTGCTTTGGCAGGGCATGTAATCGATAAAGACCATATTATGGATTTTAATAACATTAAATATTTGTGTAATGAAGGTAATAAATTCAAAATGACATTTTTATAAATGGTTTGTATTAGCAAGAGTGATAATAACTTAAAGATCAGAAATTCAAAATCTAAGCAAAATTTATACTTATATTATTTCTCTATAATTTATTTATAAAACCAGTAAAATATCACATTTTTAATTAATTTTTCATATAATTGTTACATTTTTTCAGGTATCTGTGAATAATAAATAATCTTCTTTTTTATTATTAAATAAACAACATTTTAATTTTGGCAATATAATTGTCAAAAATAAATTAAAATACAAACTGTAAGTTGCCATTTATGACATTGACGGTTATTTGTACTTTTATTGGTTGCTATTATTTTTAAAATTTACTTATAATTTATTAAAATTCAATTGTTTTTTGTTTAAATAATTTTTAAAAAATTACATTTCTAAAAGAATTCGAAAAAAAAACATCACAATAGTGTCTTTTAAGTATGTGTAGCAGCAAAATTTTATCAACTAACCTAATTTTATATGGTGAGTTACTAATTTTTTTTGCAATTAATAATTCCACTTTATAAAATATTTTGTATTATTTTAGCTCTTGAAAATAATTGCAAACACAATATTGTATAAAGGATAATTATCTAATAGCCCCTTTTTATTGACTACAACCCATCCAAACATAATATATATATATATATATATATATATATATATATATATATATATATATATATATATATATATATATATATATATATATATATATATATATATATATATATATATATATATATATATATGTATATATATATATATATAGTTCTTCCCGAAAACTCAGTAATTTTCATATATATATATATATATATATATATATATATATATATATATATATATATATATATATATATATATATATATATATATATATATATATTTCAAACTAGTCAATACTTTAGTTAATTATTTAATTGATTATCTAAGTGTCGCAAAATCATACATAAAAAAATAATCTCAGGGTGCCATTTTATTATACAAAAAAAAAAAAAAATCAGTTTAGGTTATACTTATCTTTTCTCGTGGTTTCCAGTATCTCTTAGTTGTTCCTTATCGGGATAAAATTTCTGTATTCGTAAAATAATTACACTTCCTATGAAAATTTTGAAATATTGGAATCTTTGTTCATATGTTTTTGTACTCAAAAAATTATAAAATTTTGAATATTATAAAAAGAAACATTTTAAATTTATTAAGCAGTATTAATAATTATCCTTTGACTTTAAAAAAAAAACTTTTATAAAATTTATGGTATTTTAAAATAGTGATAATTTGTGTCTTTTATTTGAAGCGAGTCTTTTATTTGAAACATACAAAAATTCTGTTACAAAAAATTATTGACTGACCTTTTAATTCACACACGACGATGTCTCCTTTCATTCAAAACAGCTCCCTCTTGTTGATTATGTTAGGCTACCAATCAATGCCTTCTCCGTTCTAAGTATCAAACTATCAGCATACCAGCAACCCTTTCTCCAAAACACGAGCAGGCCTCGTTTACCAGTACTCGTTCAACAAACTCCAAAATTCTCTCCTCTCTTTCATATACTAACAATCTCCTGAGACCCAAGTATTTTTTTTACTTGGTGTCGCAAATATTTTTAATAGTTATAGTTCTTGTGACTTACTCACTTGGACTTTATAGAATCAAGGAGGTATTCGACTTCTCAACTCTGACCTATCCCTCGTTCCACCTTTCAGCCACCCACTTCTAATTATTAACAAACTGGTATTTGCTTCTTAACTGACTACATAAAACTTCACTTATTTCGGATGACCATCACAAAATAATCTTTTCTAATCCAAACTTTCAAACATTCACTCTCTTTCATCCCATTCTAAACTTGCTAACCAATTAGAAAATTACTATATCCCGCCTTTCATTTTATATCAGAAAAACCCAAGCATCGCTTCTCAACAAATTTCTTTGAAAATGATAACGGTTTTATTTGATACTTTCTAAATACAATAACTACCTGGTAGCTTTGGCCTTTCCAGGGAAACAAAACAAAAGGCTTTTAAAATATAATATCTACAAATACCGGTAAACAATTGTCTATTCACATTTAAGTATTTACTAATGTTTTTTAGTCCTTCAGGTCATTATGGATAAACCCACTGCTTAAAACTAACTTATATAATTGTAGAATAGATTCTAGATATAGGCAACTAATACATAATATATATAAAAACGTAACTATGATAGTACAGCTCGACGAAAATACAAATTCCATCCCCATTAAGAGAGGAGTGAGACAAGGAGACGTAATATCGCCAAAGCTTTTCAAGCTAGCCCTAGAAGACGTCTTCAAAACTACAAATTGGTCAACCTATGGCATTAACTTTAATGGCACCCAGTTAAACCACCCCAGATTAGTAATTATAGCGAGCACATTCGAGGAACTGCAAATTATGATGACGGAACTAGCAGCCAGCTCCCAATACGTCGGCCTAAAAATGAATATGAAAAAAAACAAAAATAATGACAAACACAGATGACTGCAGACGTATAACTATAAATGGCAGTGAGATAGAACAAATCCAGGAATATAACTACCTAGGTTAAATCCTGAGACTTGACAAAGAGAACCAAAGTGCGGAAATTACTAGAAGAACAAGACTAGCATGGGCAGGATTTGGAAAACTTAGTTGGATACTTAAGAACCGCAAAATACCCCAATACTTGAGGAGCAAAGTGTTCATCCAATGCCTCCTTCCTATCATGACATATGGACGTCAAACCTGGACCCTAACCAAGGCAAATATGAATAAACTAGCCACAACAGAAAGAGCAATGTTAGGTATACGACTGTCAGATAAAAAGAGGAACGACTGGGTAAGATCCAAAACAAAAGTCGAGGACATAGCAACAAAAATTGCCAAACTTAAATGGAGCTTCGCGGGCCACACTGCTAGACAAAAAGACCAACGTTGGAATACTACAATACAACATTGGAGACCTTACGAAAGTAAACGACCAAGAGGAAGACCACAGATGACATAGGTTGATGACATAAAAAGAATAGCCGGAACAAATTGGAAATATGTTGCTCTGGATAGAGACCGATGGAAGGAGTTGGGAGAGGCTTATGTCCAAACATGGGCGACTGAAGGCTAAGAAGAAGAAGAAGAACCCTCGTCGCTTTCTAACTGGTATTTGTTAATTTTGGTCATGTAACTAATTTAAACAAGTCTCTTTAATTAAGATGTTTTTATATTTCTTGCCGCAGCAAACTAAAAATACACTTTTGTGAGGTTTGACATGCAATTAATATAAAGTTTTTATCTATGAATTCTCAATCTACCATTTAGCTTCAACCATATATCGACAGCCACATTATTCAGTAAACGAAGTAATTGGGTTTAGAGCCACAAGCAATTATGTATAATCCTTTTTGAGCACCCAACAGGTAGTCATGACGTTGAATTTTAAAGGGGATTTACCAGAAAATCCTCGCATTACTAATTAGTCCCGGAATTGTGATCGCGTATTCTATTGTATTGTATTCTATTCTTAATACCAAATATATAACCGTCCACATGTGTATATAAGGTCCTAGATTTAAGCAATTCTATACTTTAATCGGAACATACAACGGACTGACTCATTTTAAATTTGTGGAGCGTTGCGCTATACAAGGGGACGGACGTCAGAAATTTACACTTAAACCATAGACGTCCGGATTTTATGAAAATATTTAATTTAGTAAACAAAATAAAATTAAAAAAACAAACAAAACGTGTTTAGATGTGTACGTCAAAATATTCTTAAAATTCAACAGAATATTCCCAAATAAATTTAAACCATACTGTAACCAAGTAAAATTTTTACTATGACTTAAGTTAATCTGAACCTTGCTATAGAAAAACATCATCATATTCAGTTTAGCTGTAGAGAAATAATGCACCCATTTAACACTTTAAAGTTATACATTTAAAACTGATATAATAATAAACTGAACCTTATTGCACAATTTAAATAACGTGTTACGCACAAGAATAAAAAAAATCGATAACGTGAACACAAAATAACACAACGCAATAGAATTATGTACATAAGAGTGAAAATAAAGAGCGCGAGGTAAATTAATTGTGAAACACGCTTGGAATGTACACAAGAAATGGCTCAAATTACAAAACTTACTCTTACTCAAAATCAGAATTATCCGAATCATTGCTCTCATCATCAAGTTGGACTATAATCGGTTCCATAATTACATCTACCTGTATATCTACATCCCACATCTTATTTTCTATTTTCTTCACGTGACCGATGCACTTTCGCCAGTTGTCTGCGGTAACGTTACGTATAGCTTCATTGAATATTATTTTAATATCACATAATTTAAATGTAGTATTGCGACGTGCTACCTTTGTTTTCACATGTGCCCAAATCAATTCAATTGGATTCAGCTCACAATGATATGGAGGTAATCGATGAACAAGAACTCCGTGAGTAAGAGCCATTTCGTCAACAACATATTTGTGATATTTATGTGTATGTTGTCTTGCAATATTTAACAGCTCAGGTTTAATCATTGATCTGTCATAAGCGATTTGTTTCTTATCCAGCCAATCAATGATTTGTCCTTTACGCCAGCTTGTTGTTGGAAATTTTTTTTTCCTGTTGACTATGGTAGGGAGCATTATCTAAAATTATTACCGAACCCGGTTCTATTGTCGGTAATATAGACAAAAACCATGTCTCAAATCTCTGAGCGTCCATGTCCTTGTGATAGTCACCAGATTTTTTTGACTCAAGACATAAAAGTCTACCAGGAAGAAAACCAGACTCACTACCAATGTGTGTGATAATTAGACGTCGACCTTTGCCTGATGGCGCCTTAAGGCCTGTGGATAATCCATCAAAAAATGCTTATAATAATATTTCTCGTGAAATTTTTGGCAAGCTATCGTCGCTGTCGATTTCTGCAGAGATTTCCTTCAATGTGAGAATTTCATTCCGAAAGAAAACCGAATGAATTTTTTGTCGAATGGCGCTTTGTATTTGTTCATCTAAAACGATCATCTTTCTTCCTCTTGTTTCGGTGTTCAGTTCTTTGACTTCTTTCTTATTTTGTTTTATAATCTTATAGATACTGCTTTCCGAAACTTTCGCCAAGAAACTGCAAAGAGAAACAGCATCCGAAACACCCACATTTTTACGTTTTTTAGGTCCATCAAAAACATTCATAATAATGGATTTTACCTCCGGAGTTAAAACTGTACGAGGACGTTTGCTACAGCTCGTTAAATTACCGTCGGGCAAGATACCTGATAATTAAAACCGTTTTTATCGAATTTAAAAACTTTAAATATTTGATAAAATGCGTTTTGTATTTATTTAAAAAATTAATATAGGTACCCAACATATTGCACGTCTATTTTAATGTAAATAAACTAAAATACCGTTTATTGATAATATTTAAAAGGTACCATATCCCTTTTAAAATATTTGTGAAATATTACTCCAAAAGACAAATCAGATTCTATCAGGACAAATTTTTATAGACTTATATCAGAAAATAACTACTAAGAAAGGTAACAAAAATTTAACTTTTTGAAAAGCCTTTTTTAAATAAGCATTTTAGTTTATCTAAAAGTATTTATAAAGCTGTTTGGATGCGCTTTAACTCTTACACTGGTGTGTCTAAATACTTTTTTTAAATGAGGGATCTGTATGTCCCTATTTGATATGAAGCTATCTACTACTTTTAACTATAATACTTTTTTTTACTGCCACATTAACCATTAAAGATTATTAGGGGTTTTACAGATTTTACAGTAATAATAACTATTAAATTTTGTGTAATAAACGTATGTCCTTAAGGAATTTGACTGTACATGATACATTACAGTTTAAAATATCTTTAAGTTTATTTGCTTCTTCTGGTATGTTGTTGATGGCTCTTTCGTAGAAATGGAGAGAAAACCCAATCAATATATGCTGGATAGTTATTGGACATTCACAGGAGAAACGTTCAGGTGGTAGCTCTTTTGTTATGAGATGCTGGTGAGTCAACGCTGTATGTCCAATTTTTAATCGGTTTATAGTCACCTATTGCCTTTTGTTTTCTGGAAATTGCAGTTTGGTGCCAAAACTAGTTTTAACATTTTTAGGTTTAGCTGTAGTGTAATTTCACATTTGTTGCCAATTTTTTACACAATACTGTTTAATATTGAGGTGGATATCACTGAATGGAATCGTCAATATTATAGTTTGCTCGTCAGTAACAGCTTTCTTTGTCAATTTATCGACTTTTTCATTTCCTACGATACTTGTGTGCGACGGTATTCAAAGAAATTTAATTTTTGCATGTCTGTTTTGTAGGTGGTAAAGTGCCAATTATATTTGTTTCAGGATAGCATGTGCTGGATATATTTGCCTTAAGCTCTGAAGAATAGATAAAGAGTCAGTAATGAGAAGAAAGATTGAGCTTTTACGACTCTTACATACGTCTAATTCCTTTAAAATGGCGATTGCTTTTCCCGTAAAAATGCTGCAGAATTAAGGGATACAAATTGCATATTCAGTATTTCCTAGTATAAAGGCCGCTGCATGTCCATTTTCTAATACACGTACCTCTAATGCTGTTGAAATACTGACTTGCTTATTTTGGACGAGCTTATGGCTCACCAGCGAGCCATGCGCTTCTGACAAAGGAACGATGCGGCTCACATGAGAGTCATGCTTAGTCAAAGTGTAATTTGGCATTTCATATTTTAAGGTTATATTTTGTTTGATTAAAACTTTAATTATTTGTTCCTTTATTTTAAGGTATTTTGTTATTGTTTTTGTCAGGGTTATTTTAATGTAAATCAATAAATCATTGAAATTAGTTATGAAGTTGAAAAATATTTAAATTAATGTTTTATTCTTTTTAAGTGTCAGTGAGTTGATCCTGTAAAAGACTAATGATATTCGTTTAATCTTAGTTTAAGTAGAGAATGTGGACTTTTAGTTGTAATATAACATTCTGTGGAAACCTTTTTATTAAATTGCCATATTGAGTGTTTAAAAAATTTAATATACCAAATTCAAGTGCAATTAATATCTTGCACATGATTTTTTGAAGCTACTAGCTGTGTAAGTTAGTTTAATCGATTTTAAAATATTTTTTTGTTTATTTCTTTTTATTTGTGTTATTTGTAAATGTAATGACATGTGATAAATTACAATTGTACATATTGTATAGTATTATATTTTATTTAGTTTGGGCAATTGCTCGTTGACAAATAAATAAATAGCATTGAGTAAGGTCTCATTGTCACAAGACATAAATGTTTTTGTATATTTTTGTTTTGTTACATTTTCTATTTATTCGTAAGATTTTTCCCAAAATTGGTAAATTTTGGGTAAAATTTTTACTTGTAACTTTGCGTAACAAGTTAACTCAAAACGTTTCATAATTTCAAATAATGTTAAGTACAGAGAACTGGTTGATATTCCTGTGTACATTAAAATATGAACATCATTATTTTTAATTTGATCAAAACTAAACCGACATGAAAGATTGTTTACATTTTTAGTTAGTTGATTTATTTCTTCTTTATGAAAGTAATTTTCTGTTCCTACAGATGCATTACTTCTTTCTGGTAGAGATCCAGATCCAGATGCAAATTGAATATCTTTAGTCCTTTTTATGGGATAAAATTACTGGCATCTAAAAAAGAATAAAACGTTAATTTAAATATTTTTCAACTTCGTAAATAAATTCAATGATTTATTGATCAATTGTAAAATAACCTGATAAAAACAACAACAAAATACCTTGAAATAAAGCAGAAATAATTAAAGTTTTAATCAAACATAATATAATCTTCCAATGTGAACTTTGACAATAAACATCTCAATACTTTGATATTCATACCAAATGTGAACTTTGACAATAAATATCTCAATACTTTGATATTCATACCAAATGTGAACTTTGACAATAAATATCTCAATACTTTGATATTCTTACCTCACAAATTCACGAACAACAAATAAAGCCAATCGCACAAAATGAATGTTTAGAACCAAAAGTCCTTATTTATTCTTTTCAATATTAAAAAAATCAACATTTCCAACTTCTTATGGGAGAAATACACGTAAAACAGATTTATTTGAAAATTTAAAATCCCCACCCATTGTGACGTCAGAGCCTAGATAGTACATAGAAAAACACAACACGGCGTCCCTAATTGCGCGTTCTCTTTTATATCTTATAATATTGTTATATGCGATCTTATAATCTTTCTAAACCGTATAGCAATAACCAATATTGCATACTGTATTATCAAAATATAACAATAAATACCTACCCTTTTGTCATTTTACTTACAATAGTTAAAATATAAAAAATATGTATTTTATAGTTAAAGAAAATATTACACAAAATACATGATACACAGAACACCTTTATCAGAAATTTATCTAAGATTAGATGAATTTATTAATAATGTTTTAGTGCAATCTACAGTTGGTTGCTTTATCTAGTGGTTATTAATGGACTACACTGTATTTTCGGTCATGCCTCTTGCTTCGATGAAAAAACTAATTTAATATAATTTGTTCGTAACAACGTTCAACTTAAGCTATAAATTTTCTAACTTCTAAACCTGGTGTAACGACTCATTTGTCGAACGTTTTACTTTAGTTTTCCAATTAATTAATGCAGGTGCGAACCAAACTTTTTTAACATATTTCCAAGGATTAAATGCATTATTACTAGGACCAGCGCAGGTGTAAGTTTGACAGCTGTTGTTAAATTTCCGAACTACCTCTAAAACTTCATCCACAATATGGAAACTCTTCAAATTAATTAAAACCAGAATTGATTCTGGCAGAATGTGTTGACGCCATAAGCGTTTTTGGCATGTATAAATGATACGCGATGACTTTCAAGGAGAATGCGAATTTGATCGGTTACGACGAAATTCAGTTATTACTTTGAAGGTTACAGAGTCTAATCAGTCAAGTGATTAGGGTAAATTTGATTTAATACATATAAATATCAAAACTACCTACCGTTTTTCGGATTTTATAAAATTCATTCGCATTACATGCATAGAAAAAAGTAGTTTGACCACTTAATATTGTCAAAAAAGCTATATTATACATAGTGTTTGAATATTAAAAAAGTGGCAGCAATATTTAATTTTCAAGTTACATGAATTATATATATATATATATATATATATATATATATATATATATATATGAATATATATATATATATATATATATATATATATATATATATATATATATATATATATATATATATATATATATATACAGGGTGTCTGTGTCGCTATTTGGAATTAAGGAATATGGCCATCTGATTGGTGTAAATCCAGCGTTTTTAAATCATATTTCAAATGCCTTACATTTGTTGTCAAAACGCATGCTATACATTTTTAAAAGTTAGGCTCTAGTAATCCAAACTTTATAGTGACCAGTCAATGAAAGGGATAGATTGAGAATAAGATGAGAATAATAAAAAATGGCAAAAATCGCGCCATATTTATTTATTTAACACCTGTATAAATTCTGAGTTTATTTGCGACAACATACAAAAACTGTCTACGAAAGCTGAATTCTTTACTTTTAAAACGCATCTTGGTTTTTGTCGATAGGTTACTTGAATCAAAAGATATCGAATTTTTACAGTCGAGCTGATACATATTGTATTGAACATTGACTTGGTGCGCGTAACTGACATGCAAAATCGACGGTCGCTTCAAGCGTTGTTTCTAAGAGAACGATTCTTTATTTTACACAAGAAATGCTGTCGTAGGCTTCCACGGCCAGAGTCAGAATTATAGTTTATTCGTCTTCCGGGTTTGGACCGTGTCATTTGTGAGTGACCCAAAAGTGGGTTCATCTCGACGTTTCGCTACAATTGTATGTAGCTTCTTCAGAAGAACAAAAAAGAAAAAGAGACAAAAGACAGGAAGATGGGTAGTTAGCAACGGTAACTCAGTTACTCAACGCAACCAGAGGCGAATACTAACTACCAAGATGGGCATTTGGTCACAGTAACTCAACTACTCAACGCAGCCAGAGGTGAAAAAGACAACGTACAGACAACGTACCTCTTCGTCCCATTGTGACTACGATTAACTCTCCTACCTACAAACTCGCAAAGTACTTGTCGAATCAGTTTAAGACCTATACTGGTCGTACCTCTTCTTATGTCCGAAATTCCACACATTTCATCACCTTAATCTCCTCCCTCACGGTCGATCCCCAAGACATTCTCGTCAGTTTCCATGTATCATCCCTATTTACTAACATCCCCATACATGACTCTCTAGTTGTTCTGCGAGATCACTTGACCAATGATAACAAGTCTTTGGTTTTGGCAGATCTTGCGGAAAAATGCCTCCTTTCAACATATTTTTCTTTTAGAGGCAATTTCTACAAACAAATATCTGGAACACCAATGGGTTCTCCCCTTTCCCCTGTCATTGCTGACATTTTCATGGAAGCCTTTGAGTCTTTAGCCCTAGAATCTTACCCCTTAAAACCAAAAGTCTGGTTCCGCTACGTTGATGATACATTTATCATCTGGCCCCATGGTCAACATACCCTTTCTCCCTTCCTAGATCATCTTAACTCACAACATCCGAGTATAAAATTCACAATGGAAGTAGAAAATAATCGGTCCCTTCCCTTTCTCGATGTGTTAGTCACCTCCAAGCCCAATGGCCGATTGGGTCACTCTGTTTATAGAAAAAAGACTCACACGAATCGTTACCTACATGCTTCATCACACCACCATCCTGCCCAAAAGAATTCTGTGATCAACTCTCTCATCCATCGGGCCATTTCGATTTCTGAACCTGACAACCTTAGAGAAGAACTTGGCCATCTGCAAAAAACTCTTGTCGCCAACGGTTACTCCAAGTCCACAATTCAAAATATTACACACCGACATCTACATCCCCCTTTACACCCTAGGACGACAAATTCAGAATCTTCAGGTAATACTCCTGTGGCTTTTCTTCCGTATATTCGAAGTGTCACTGATAGGATTGGCAAAATTCTTCGCAAAGAAGGTATCAGGACTACTTTTCGACCACCCAAGAAAATCTCACAATATCTACCCTCTCCTAAGGACCCATTACCGCCCCTATCTTCCTGTGGTGTCTATTCTATTCCTTGTTCATGTGGACAAGTGTATATTGGCGAAACTGGTCGTTCCGTCAAAACTCGGATTCAAGAGCATCAAAGATGCATTCGATCAGGTCTTTTCTCCCATTCTGCAGTTGCAGAACACTGCCAAGAAACCGGTCATTCCATATTGTTCGAAAAAACTCATATTATTTCTAAGAGCCCCTTCTTTTATTCCAGGAAAATCCGCGAATCTCTAGAGATCCGAAAAAATCCACATAATATCAATCGAGAGGAAGGATACTACTTGTCTCCCATCTGGAATCCCAGTCTAGAGCCGCCGTCCGGTCCCGCTACCACGATTCAGCCACATGATTGGCCAGCGCGCGCTTCTTGACGTTCGCGCCACGGAGTGTGCCGATACGTCCCGACACGACAGGTCACCGCGACTATAAATAGAGCGGTAGCGGAGTAATCGTCGGATTCACTCCCTGCCTCTCGACGCGTTAGTGTTCTGAGCTGTTGGACGTGAATCCCTGTCCGGGCATTTGGTTTTCACCTCTGGCTGCGTTAAGTAGTTGAGTTACTGTGACCAAATGCCCATCTTGGTAGTTAGTATTCGCCTCTGGTTGCGTTGAGTAACTGAGTTACCGTTGCTAACTACCCATCTTCCTGTCTTTTGTCTCTTTTTCTTTTTTGTTCTCCTGAAGAAGCTACATACAATTGTAGCGAAACGTCGAGATGAACCCACTTTTGGGTCACTCACAAATGACACGGTCTAAACCCGGAAGACGAATAAACTATAACAAGAAATGCTTATAAACATTTTTGTTTAAAATTATCTCAGCTATATTTTTTATTTAAAACATTTTTATATACAGTGTACAGATTCTTGGTAAATTGATTTTTTTGTTGTTTTTACCCCCCTGCGAGCGGGATTTTATGGGAAAGCCCGGGGGTAGAAGTGTTAAACTTTTTTGCATCTTTTTGGGGTCCCAAAATTAATATGTTTGGCAAAATTTAGCTCGTTTGTATGATTTTTAGAGGTTCAGTTGCATTTTCGTCTCTAACGACTGGAGTAATTTTAATTTTAAATTTGTATAAGTACCTGAGTAATTAGTTGATTAAGTCCGTCAATTATTTAAATTTTCTTTTTTTTTATGCGCATAATTTTTGTTTCTTTATGTCATCTTTGTTACACTAAATACGTCATAAACGCATAAATGATATGAAATTAGAAGATTCTGTTTTGAATATCAGTTATAAGTTATAAGCAATAGTTTGTAATTTTGGAAAATTTATTAGCATAGTTTATTCCATTCCGGAAAGGGTAGATATCATTTCGTTTTATTTTGGTTCGACAATTTAGTGCCCGACATTAAGATAAACATGTCATTAGGAAGTATGTTTGGCAGACAGTTAAAAAAAAATCAGGAAACTGAGAATATAGTTAATAAAAACCGAGAAACTGCATGACTTGTATTACAATTACAAGAATAATTACTATTTAAATAGGAATAAGCCGCAATTAAAGGATAAAGTAAGTTTATTGACGTTTCAATTTCCACTTCGGAAATCGTTCTCAAATACAAACATTAGTAAATTAAACAAATGTTGTTTTTTTGTGACTTGGTTAAAAATTCTTCTAATAATTTAATTTTATCTGACTCATTTATATTTACAATTCAGACATACATTATACATTTTAAATTAGACGACTTTAAAATGATATTGCCAATATTCTTGAATTGCGTTCCTGGGACGACTTTACTTGTAAGATAGTTCATTCGATTACATGAAATCAACTTTAGCTTGAGAATATCTGTCACAAAAAATCTAAGATGTAATTCGTCTTGAAAAAGACAAACACATGCCATGATGATAGTAAAAATCCCCTTTTAGTGATTCCATACTAAATTATGAGGGAAAAACCAGGAAAAAATACTATCCCGACATGGTAAGTATTTGGTCGTGCATTTAGTTTACTTTCAATAAACACCAAATTCTGATTTTATATGTTTGTTATTTAAAAAACATAAATGATATATCCTCTATATTTTACCGACTTACTAATACTGGTATTTTCCTTTTAATATTGTCCTCTTTTAATATGGGTAACCAGATCCTACTACATTCTGCCGAGGAATTTGCGACACAATTGGTCTCATTTAGCATAATTAGAGCCGCTTCTTTAATTTTTCTCTTTTTAATATCCGTTTCTCTTAGGACTATATTTAAATCATTTTAATTCCCATGTTCATTATTCCATGCGTGTTTACATATTTGAGATCTATCAATTTCTCTATTTTTAATATAAGATTGTTGTTCACTTATTTTAATATTTAATGGCCTTGATGTTTCACCTAAATAAAACTGATCGCATTCACAAGGTATTTTATTAATGCAATTCTTTGTCCTTTCTTGTTCATTGTTAGGTTGGGGTTTAGACAAAATAGATCTTAATGTGTTTTTGTTATGAATGTTGTTGAAATGTTGAATTTATTTCCTATCCTTTTAAGTTTTTCTGATAATCCTTTTGTATATGGTATTGTTATTTTCCCCGTATTATTCATTGTGTATGCTGTAGGATCTCGTTCTAAGAGGTTCTGTCCTATTCGGTCGATTGTTGAAAATTCCTTATTAATGAACGATAAGAGATAATCATTTTTTAATAAAACAGATGTTAACAAATGTTTTTCACACCAACAGATATTTAAATTTCAAATCAAATCACAATATTCATATTAAAAACGAAAAGTTACCTGTTCTAATGAAAATTCGTTATATTAAAAAATGATTATCCCTTATCGTTTATAAATAAGGAATTTTCAACAATCGACCGAATAGAACAGAACAATTTAGAACGAAATCTTACAGCATACACAAGGAATAATACGAGGAAAATAACAATACCATACATAAAAGGATTTTTAGAAAAACTTAGGAAATAAATTTAATATTTCAGCAACATTCAAAACAACAAACACATTGAGATATATTTTGTCTAAAACCAAACCTAACAATGAACAAGGAAGGACAAAAACTTGCATTTTTAAAATACCTTGTGAATGCGATCAGTTTTATTTAGGTGAAACATCAAGGCCATTAAATGTTAGAATTAGTGAACATCAATCTTATATTAAAAATAGAGAATTTGATAGATCTCAAATATGTACACACGCATGGGATAATGAACATATCGCTTAATGGAATTATTCAAATATAGTCCTAAAAGAAAAGGATGGTAAAAAGAGAAAAATCAAAGAAGCGGCTCTAACTATGCTAAATGAGACCAATTGTGTAGCAAATTCCTCGGCAAATTGTAGTAGAATCTGGTTACCTATATTAAAAGTGGAAGTTACTAAAAGGAAATACCAGTATTAGTAAGTCGGTAACATATAGAGGTTACATCATTTAAGTTTTTTAAATAACAAACATATAAAATCAGAATTTGGTGTTTATTGAAAGTAAACTAAATGCACGACCAAATACTTATCATGTCGGGATATTATTATGAGGTTTTCTCCTGGTTTTTCCATCATAATTTACTATGGAATTACTAACAAGGGATTTTTACTGTCATCATGGCATGTGTTTGTCTTTTTAAAGACGAATTACATGCTACGCTTTTTTCTGACGGACATTCTCAAGTTAAAGTTGATTTCATGTAATCGAATAAACTATCTTACAAGTAAAGTCGTCCTAGGAATGCAACTCAACAATATTGGCAATATGATTTTAAAGTCATCTACTTTAAAATGTATAATGTATGTCTGAATTGTCAATATAAATGAGTCAGATAAAATTAAATTATTAGAAGAATTTTTCAACCAAGCAACAAAAAAAAAAATTTGTTTATAAGAAAAAAGACAGTTAAGATTTGATTTCACGTACGGTGTGTCTGTGTATCCGCCTTATACGTATTTCGCCCTAATAGGGTTCATCAGAGACGTCTGTTCACAGTCGCTCTGAACGTGAAAATAAATCTTTTCTGTCTTAGGAAGCAACTCAACATGGCTTCGTATAGACGCAAATAGCGACATCTGACATTAAAATCCGTAAACTAATTTTCGAAACCATTTTCGCCCTATTTAATAATATAATTATTATATTTTATATTTATTATATTTATATATAATTTGTTTAATTTACTAATGTTTGTATTTTGAGAATGACGTCCGTAGTGGAAATTGAAACGTCAATAAACTTAATTTAACCTTTAATTGTAGCTTATTCCCATTTAAATAGTAATTACTTTAACATGCCACAAGAAAATAGCTTCAGAACAATTACTGGAAGACAGCATTGATCCTGGCCTGGCTGATATTAAAACTGATCAACAATATAGTAAGGATTATTTGACTTTTCAACAGGATGATGCTCCTTGGCATTATACTTTCATCATTAGCAGCCGTATTGATGGTCTCCATTATAAAAATTTTCCGTCTCTGACTCTGACAACCTGTCCTGTCTGGTTCCATTTCAGCAATGTAATTTTTTTAACTGCGTCCGTAAAGACAGTTTTTCTTCTAACTATGTGATTTGAAACTCGGTCTCTGGGGGATATATTCATTATGACCTTCTCTATTGCTCTTTGTGGTACTTGTATCTTACTGATTACTTTTTTAGTAAGAGTCAATGTTCATCCGTCCTTTCTAGTAAGAGTCCATACGTTAAAACTAGGAGTATATATTGATTAAAGACCTTGTTTTTCAAGCACATGGTCTAAAGACTTCCCTCAATTTTCCTTAAGCTGCACATGTTAATCCTATTCTCCTCTTTGGCTCTGTTGTTTAATTTTCTCTTCCTAATTTAATCTCGTGGTCGAGATACTTAAAGGTATAAACTTTTTCTATTTTTATTCCATTAGTTGAAATTTTTTGACCAGTATAAGTTTGGTGATATTTTGGAAAAGTTAATTTAAAAGCCGTGTACAAGAGCTCTAAAGGTCTTGAAGAAGTTGACAGGCATGATCTACCTGGTCTGCAATAAGGACTATGTCATCTGCAAAACTCCAAACTAAAGTTGTTCAGAAACGCCCCATGTATGTTAACTTCAATATGTTCCCAATTATTGTTTCTCATAGTACTCTGTAATAAAGCGGTGAATAGTTTAAGAGAGCTCAACATGGAGCTATGCTGGACTGAGTCAAATGCTCTCCCAAAGTCTACAAATATTAATATCAATGGCTTGCTGTATTATATAACTTTCTCTATCAAGGATTTTTTTACTTTCAGGTGCTCTAGTAGTTGGTGAAATGTAGCTTAGGTCCTAGTCTGTTAGTAGTTATGCTCATAAAGAGCTTTTATAAATAAGATAACAAGCTAATAGGTCTGTAGTGAAACACAATATGCTTTACTTCTTCGTTAACGTTTGGACCAACATTTTTTACTTCATTTCGTTGGGAGAAGAGGCAGTTCTTAATAATGCCTCTTTTTTTCATTTTTGTCCGGACGCCCTATGTATACATATATATATATATATATATATATATATATATATATATATATATATATATACATATGTCCAAAAGTTTGGAATATTGGAATATTTCATCTTTTTATTGATTTTTATATATCAACGCTTCTGAATAGTTAAACATCATTTTGTTTCAATTTTCAACAATACTAAATAAATCTCAAAACCAGATAAACGATATGCAAAAAAATTATTTATTCTCTTGGAGTGAAAAACTTACAATGTACAACTTACAGTTAAAAATAAATTAGTATAGAAAAAAATAATTTTTAATAAAACTTATAATTAGTATTTCCTCCATTGGCCTGTGTGCATGCCTGTAGGCGGTTTGGCATGCTGCCGATTAACTGGTCGAGTTGTCCTTGCGGAATTCTTTCCCATTCTTCACGAGCAGAATCTTTTAGTTCTCGAAGTGTAATAAGGGGATTGTTCCGCTTCTTGATGCATGTTTTGAGAATGTCCCAAGCGTGTTCAATAACGTTCATGTCAGGAGAATTCGAAAGCCACTGTAATGTAGATATTCTTTCTTCTTCCAGAGAATTTTGTACTGCTGCTGTTCGATGAGGAGGTGCTTTGTCATGCATAAACACAAATTCATCACCTACCACCCCTCATAAAAGACGTAAGACAGGATTTAAAACTTCCTCGATGTACACAGCACCAGTGACTCTTCTCTCCAGAACCAGCAGTGGCATCTGTGTACCACTCATAATGCCACCCCAAACCATAATACTGCCACCTTCAAATGGGACACGCGGTTGGGCTGTTTCTAGTCGGGCTTGTCGTCCTGGAGTCCTACAAACCAGTGTTCTTCGCAAATCAGATACCAAGTCAATTTTTGACTCATCAGAGAACATCACGTTATTCCAGTTAGGACCATGATGCACCATTTCTCTAGCCCATTGCAATCTTACTATTTTGTGTTGGTAGGTTAGTTTAGGAACACGTAGCGGTTTTCTACGATACAAATTTACCGCATTTAGTCTGCGTGTTATTGTTTGCAGTGAAATATTCACGGCATATTTACGGCTTGAAGCCTAGAAATTTCTCTGGATATACCACTTGTAGATTCCAGACGATTTCTACGAGCTATCAATGTTATTTGTAGTCTTGTGCTGCTGTTGTACATCGACTTCTACTACTTCTGGGACGATCCTTAAAGTCATTTGTACCTTGGATTTTTTTTTTTAATTTTCGATACAGCACTCTTACTAACATCAACAATATTCGTGATATAACTTTGACTAAAGCCCTGTTGTAACAAAGCAATTACTCTAGATCTGTTAAAATGAGATATCACGTTTCTAGGCATTTTTAAAGGCTCAATTCAAATTTAAACAAAGACTGAAATAATGTGTAAATACGCTAATCAGTTGAATGTGACCAAAATCACACAAAAACGATTCAAATTTTTTATCATTTTCATTTAAAAACGCTCTAGAATGAATATCAACAACAGTTTTAAAACCACCATAGGAGTAGGTATATTATTTGTACGTATTCCAAATTTTTGGACATGTATATATATATATATATATATATATATATATATATATATATATATATATATATATATATATGTTTTTTTATACCCCTATATATATAGGGGTTTTTTGACCAAGGAATTTGATGGTTTTGTTTAGTAAGAGAAAGCGCAGTGAGTCATAAGGATATTTTAACTAGAGAAAGAAAGGAGATGGTAAGATAGGTTTTTTTTTGAGTGACTGACTTGATTGGTTCGAAAGAGAGATTTTAAGAAGAAAGAGGAATGGAAAGTTAGTTTGGTTTTTTGGAGAAAAAAAACAGATGGAGTCTAAAATAGAACTACAAGAGAAAAGGTTGTTTCTGTGATAAGAAAAAAGGTGTTTTTATGTTGAGAGTTAAAGAGGTGAATCGTAAAAGAAAGTTTGTGAATTTGTTTGTGGCAGCATAAAACCTAAGTGTAAGCAGAAATATTCAAATCCACAATTTTTAAGTTTTTCTTTCAAATTAAGAATTATTTGAGGTAAGGCCTCATGTGTTTGGTATCTAGAGTAAACGAGATCAGGAGGGTTGGAGTAGCAGCATAAGGAGAAACAACTTAAAGTTTAGTTTTGTTTTATTGAGAACAAAAGATATGCCTAGAGATTCGGAGCAAATTTTTGTTTTGGATACTTGATTAAATGGAGACAGCTTTTTTATTAATTTATAGGACCGGACACTAGGATCATATGATCTACTTTTATTTATATTGATAATTATATGGTATAATATTGTTTTTTATGTAAATCTAATTCTATGCAGGTGGTATATTTGATATTCTATGCAATAATATATTGATAAAAGGTACATATGGTATTGTTTTCGATTTTGTTTTTATTCCTTTTTGTCCTTATACTTGCAAATACAACATAATTAATACTGAGAATTGATATTATACTACGGAAGTAAGTTCTGAGATAAACAAAGTTATGGGTAAGTTCATCAATTTAGAAATTGTATTTAACAATTAAGTTTTCCTTACCATAACAATATATATATATATATATATATATATATATATATATATATATATATATATATATATATATATATATATATATATATATATTAATATATATATATTAATATATATATATATATATATATATATATATATATATATATATATATATATATTGGCTTAAGATTATTTCGTAACGACTTGTAAAGATAGGAACTTAAATGGTCAAGGAAGTTTCAAAACGAAACGCGCGCTGGAAAATGGGAAAACAATTAGGAAAAAACGTCACATAATTCTTCTTCACGAAATTAAATACGTGACGTCGTTATCTCTGCTTTTCAGGGCTAAAAATGATTTGACCAATAACTTTCTGGTTTTCTTTCTCATACTACGACTATCCCTGAAGTTTTGGAAGATTGTTAAGAGACTTTATATTAAATTCTTATTGAAATATTTCATCGATTAGTTGTTCAATACGTGTAAATCGGAAACAACTTACGTAGGCGTATAATGAAATACTCTTGATCGTTGTTTTATTTATACAATTTAAAACTACGTATCCATTTCCAAGACTCTTTGTGAAATGCTAAAATTAAACTTTTATCGTTTATTAAAATTTTTTGAAAATAATTAACAATTTTTTTTTTATTATTGTGCCTTCTCTTTTGATGGGCATCAAATTTTATTTTAATTAAATACTTATATTACAAGTAAATCGAAAGGCACTTTTAATAAAAAAAAAATTTGTAAAGTGCTTACCCAATGAAAGTCTAGACACTTTATTCGAAAAAAAAACTACTTGTTGTTGTTTGTTTGGGTTTATATGACTGCGGACACTAAATCCATTCGTCAATCTTACAATTTTTACTCATTTTTCATTAGTCATTGTTTCTTATACAATCTTATCCTAAATCTATTAATAAGTAGTATTGATCTCTAATACATAGTCGTTTTTTTTGGTAATTTGTTTCTAGTTTTTTTTTATCAGGTGCTTTTTAGTTATTTATATATAAAATAGGTGATGAGGTCCTCAGAGTTCCACAGCAAACTCTTCTGCAGCTATCTACTTAATTCAATAGCTACTTTACTGTGGACTGTCGAAGTTCCTCATTTTTTCTCTTTTTTTATATTTTTTTTTATTTTAATTTTTTTTTTTTTATTTTTTTTAATTATTATTTATTTCTTATATTTTTTTATGTTACTTTTTTATTTATTTTTTAATTTTCTTTTTTTTATTATTTTTTTTTATTTATTTTTTTATTCTAACAATTTACAAAGAAATACTTACTTTATATTTAAAAAAAACTACTTTAATTTATATAAAATCTAACTTATAGTCCGTCCCAAACCATTCTTTCAGTGCATCATAGTTGATCGAATTCTGTCTAACGCATTAAGCTAGAAGTGACAGAAAAAAACGGGAGTCTGTGTTTATTATACATACAACTTAGAAAATTACTTATGTATCGTTCACGGGTATTTGCATATTAAAGTGAATTCTACTTACGGATGTATAATTGGTTAGAGATTAGAATACGCTAAATAGATAACCAATCAATGATGCGCATAAATATAATTTGACGCAGATGGTCTCGATCGTGACAGTACTTTCACAATGTCAACTGATAAAATTCCAGGTTAGTATTTTCAGACATTTTACAGTGAAAATTTAATTTTGTATTTATTGTCATAAAAATATTTTAAATATGCCGAGATATACCGAGAAAGAACAAAGACTAATATTAAAATTATTAAATTATTTTCAATTAGAAAAAGAGGCTGGGAAAACTTTATTACCAGTTTCTGCAGTTCATTAACCAATAACTATGTACATATTATTAGAACTCGTGTATACAGAATGTTTAGTGAAGGTTTGTATCAAAATATAGTTTACCATAACCTACTAAAATATCACTAGCGTCTTTTTTCTTGTTCATTTTAGGCCAACATGTTATCCTTCATACCAAAAATACCAAATTCAAGTTGGACGAAACACTCTTTAGTAAAATGGTTAAAAGGGAGACATATGCGTGTTTCAACAACCATGATAAAAATTGAATTATTGGAGATGATAAATCTTAGCTCATTAAGCACTTTCCTTGGAATGTATAGAATAGGAATTATGACAAACAGCCGTTCCAATACAATGCGCAATAAAAATTTATATATAGGACGGGACCTTTATTATGTAAATTAAAAAACAATTTTGAATTGTTAAAGTTTTTAATCTATATTTAAAAAAAAATAACCTTTTCACATTTAACCGATTACGATCCTGCAACTGTCAGATTTAACTAAAATGTCATGCCATAATTCTCGACATTCTTAAAATCCTATATGATGTCAAAATTAGTGACGCACTGAAAGAAGGGTTTGGGATAGACTGTATGCTATTTATTTATTTAACATATGGCGTAATACAGGAAATAAATACAAAGATAGTTATAAAACGTAATTACCGATTTTAAGAAAACATATAAGATAAAATATAAGATAATACAGACAAATTAAAGATTATATATTTAGAACAAGTTGACCTATCCATTCAAGACATGAAGGTGTAGTTGTAAAGAAGTCTTTTGAAATAATTTTTTTATTTGAATTTTTGCGATTTTTTTTTGATAATTTGTTTAGATTTATAAAAAATTAATACACCATTTAATTATACTGGCAAAATTACTAAAAGAACAGTCTTTTATTGCTAAACAAGAAAGTTAAATGTTAACTATGTAATTTTTATAGATGATATATAGTTTTTCTTACCTATGTTTCAATAGCTTATTCCATAAATTGTAAAAGTTTACTGGGGTTCAAGTGGGGTAATGATGCTCATCATAAGGTGTTGCCTCCAGATTGCACCTTTAGCCTCTCCTACCCAATTCCTACCTTCACTTCCAAGAAGTACGATCATGGTGACACGGGTGAACCCTGGTAACCTGAGCAACCCTACTGGAGATTGGATAACCACCCCCAATTGAAGGTAGAGTCAGGGCTGATGGGGAAGAGAGCTTCCTGGTCAACGGCTTTGGGCGGATGAGCAGATAAGTGGAAGGTGAATACCACATAAGAAACTCCAACGGAGATTTCTAATTATTAGAAGAATAAAAACAACAACCTAGGGAGAAATACATTAAGGAGTTATTTACAGATAATAGGAAAGAATGGCAAACACGGAAGACCAAGAGGCAATAAAAATACAAACAGAAAAAATAGAACAGGTAAATGAGTATATCTATCTAGGACAAGCAATCAGAGCTAACAGAGAAAATCAAACAGCCGAAATATCCAGACGAGTAAGAATGGGATAAGCAGCGTTCGGCAAACTTTCTTACGTCCTAAAGAATCAAACAATCCCTCTATACTTACGAAGCAAGGTATATAACTCCTGTATAATACCGGTGCTCACCTAAGGAGCACAGACATGGACATTTACACAGGCCAATTTGGATAGGATAAGGAAGGCACAAAGAGCGATGGAGAGACAAATGTTGGGTATATCACTTAAAGATAGAAAACGTAACCAGTGGATCAGAACCAGAACAAAGACAGTAGACGCGATAGAACAAGCAGCAAAACTGAAATGGAAATGAGCTGGACACAATGAACGTCTCCAAGACGGACGATGGAACACTGCCATCGGAAAGTGGCGTCCATACAATGCAAAGAGATCAAGAGGCAGACCACAGATGAGGAGGAAAGATGACATCGGGAAACAAGGAGGTCCCACATGGCAGAGAACAGCTCAAGATAGGGTAAGATGGAGAGAACTGGGGGAGACCTACATCCAAAAATGGAAGGATAGAGATGAGGTTCATAAAAAAAATAGGAAAGAAATAAATTAAACATTACATGAAAATAAACAAAATCTAATATTAGAGGTCTTCTTCTTCTTTTTATGTAAACATGACTCTGTCTGTTTTTCAATGTGCCTCCAGCAAGTTGTTCCATCGTTTACGTAGTCTTCGTACTGATCGTCTTACTATTGGGGAACCGTCTCTCAAGAGCGGGCTGCGGCGTGTATAAAAAAAGAGAAACAAGTTCTAGAGCACAAATTTTTGCTCGTTTAAATTCTCATATGCGCTTCATTATCAAATACGAAACAATGGTTTAATAGTTATTTAGGCACCAAGGGTTTTATTAGGATAATTATGCCCGGAAAGCAACATAATCTATCCAGAGGGCCTCTGGTCCGAGTGATGGATGTTGCTCGATGAACGTAATCATCCAGTAACACCAGTGGTACATACAAAATATGCAGATATATTTGGTAGGTGCAGTAAAATTAAAAGTAAAAACGCCTCAATTTTAGTTTTTATATTATGTGAAGTTAAAAATAAAATTTGGTATGTACTACTGGTGTTACCGGATGATTATGCCCTTCGAGCAATATCCATCCGTCGGGCCAGATGCCTGCTGACTGGATTATGTTCCTCTCCGGGCGTAATCGTCTTATTAACAGATTTGCTGCATAAATACCTATTAAACCATTGTATATTAATTGATAATAAAGCGCTTCATTAACATTTAAAAAACACTGTTTAAAAATAAAATAGACCCAAAATACTTATCGGGAAATGATAGAACAAGGTTTGAACTTAAATTTAGGTCCTTAGGAAATTCAAAAGTAATGTTTTACTTGTGTTTTTAAGCCTTCAAAATGGTAATTTTGCGTTTTTAAATTATTTATAACTCAAAACGATATAACGAAAACGAAAGCGATCAAGTTTACAAAAAAGTTACAACAAAATTATTTTGAATAAATATAAGGTTGAATGCTCGAATAAATGAACTTTGATCAGATAAAAGGCATATATCGAGCACAGTTTAATTAACTCTTGCCCAAGTACTTTCGATCCCTAGATCATCTTCAGGGGCATTTCGTCAATTGTGGCCTATCCGGCAAGAACAAGATGTCATAAACACATAAATGTACATTACACTACAATACAAATGGACAAACAAACACTTTAAAATAATTTAAGGAAGGCTACATTACTTGAAGAATCATTCTGTCTCCGGCTTCTTCAAGTAATGTAGCCTTCCTTAAATTATTTTAAAGTGTTTGTTTGTCCATTTGTATTGTAGTGTAATGTACATTTATGTGTTTATGACATCTTGTTCTTGCCGGATAGGCCACAATTGACGAAATGCCCCTGAAGATGATCTAGGGATCGAAAGTACTTGGGCAAGATTTAATTAAACTGTGCTCGATATATGCCTTTTATCTGATCAAAGTTAAAATTATTTTGTTCAGAATAATCCAAACAATACAAAAAAAAAATTCCGGGCTAAAAAAGTGGATTGTTATAATTTGTTTAAAAAAATTGTTCATAAAATTATTTTTCCGAACGAACACGAGCTTTTTGCCCTGTCTATATATCAATCTTGAATTTCCGGAATTTATTATAGCAGCATTATATGCAGTCGACACGTGCTTATTAGTACATTTAAAAATATTTCTAGATAAAAATATGTAATAAAAAAATACTTTTTGCATATTAGTACATTTAAAAATATTTCTAGATAAAAATATGTAATAAAAAAATACTGTTTGGAATTCGTTTGTTTAAATAGAATGTATTTATTTGTTCACTAATGAAAATTAATGGAAATTTTTTTCTGTTTATTATGATGCATTATTATTAACATTAAAATACCTTGCTACAACGCATCACAATTTGGATTTTATTTTATCAAATTCTTTACATGCCAATGATATTTTATTATTATACATTTTTTATTTTAAAACTTATAACTCCGTATAAATTATCTAAAGAGTTATTAGCTAAGAGGACAAAAACATAGCTTAGTACATCTTATTACCATATGTAGGTAGTATGCTAATGACAAAGACAAAAATGTCACTGATCCTCTTAAAGTTATACTAACCAGCTGAATTTTGTTAAGAATGTCAATTTTGGGACTTAAAAAAATGCAAAAGGTTTACCCCTGATCTTCTCCTAAAAACCTTCCCTCGTAGGGGGGGCACAGAAAAATTCGATTTACTATGAATCTGTATGCCGTAGAAAAAATGTTTTAAATAAAAAATGTACCTAAGATAATTTTAAACAAAAATGTTTATTGGCACTTTTTGTGTAGAATGAACATTGCTCCTAGAAACAACGCTTAAAGCGATCGACGGTTTTCAATGTCATTGGCAAACATTTTATATCTTTTGGTCAGAATGTCCTATCGACAAAAATTAAAATGTAATTTAAATGAGAAAAGTGCAGCTTTTGCATGCAATTTTGTATTTGGCAAGTAAGGTCAGCTTTTATAAAGGTGATAAAAAAATAAACATCTTTTATGATATTCATAAAATCATTAAAATTTATCACTTTTATTGACCATTCACTATGGAATTTCTATATTATTAGAACCTTATATTCGAAACCTATATCATGCAATTTCGAATTTGAGTTTTGGCACCAAATGTGAAGCATTTGAAATAGGCCTAAAAACGCTGAATATTACTTTCATATTTAAGTTATATAAAAGTTTTGGGGAACCTGACGTTGTAAAATATATTAAATTAGCACGCCTTCGATGGGTAGGACATGTAATTAGACGAGATGAAGATGCAATGATCAGAAAATTTTCGATCGAAGAGGACCAGTGGGAAGACGAGCCAGAGGAAGACCAAAACTTAGGTATCAAGATAACATAGAGGATGATCTAAAAGCCATCGGAGTTAAAGCATGGAGAAGAGATGCCAGAGACAGGTGCGAATGTAAGATTGTTCTGAAGAAGGCTTTGACTCATAACGAGCTGTAATGCCACTGATGATGATGATGATGATGATTACTTTCATATTACAAACGATCTATCAAGTTTGAATTTCTGCCTTTCTTTGACTACACGGGTACATTTTTCGAAACTACATATCTTCAGCTACTAATTCCATCCAATACCGTCTTTGTCAAGGCATTTCTGTGACGTGTGATTGTTTGTTACGTGAAAGGTTAAAAACTGCGTTTCCTAAGCATATTTCAAATGCCTCATATTTATTGCCAAAACTCAAAATTATATTTTTTTGTTAATAGTTTTTTAATTTTAAAGATTAGACTATAACTGCAAAACTTTCACCACGATTGGTCAATGGAACTAATTTTATTGATGTCATGAGAATGGTTAAAAATGACAAAAATCGCGCAACGTTTATTTATGAAACAGATTGAAAAAAACTGACTTAATTTGCGGCAAAATCCAAAAATTGCATACAAAAGCTATACTTTTGACCTTTAAAACAAATTTTGACTTTTGTCGATAGGACACTCTGATTGATTTCGCGCGAGTAACTCTCATTAATTATCTCAGCTACATTTTTTATTTAAATTATTTTTGTATACGACGTACAGGCCCTTTAAGGGGAAAGCCAGGGTAGGAGTGGTAAGCTTTTTTTTGCATATTTTTGTGAGTCTCAAAATTTACATTCTTAGCAAAATTCAGCTTGTTCGTATGATTTTTTGGGGGCAAATCTCCGAGACTGGACTAAATCAATAGTTGTAGCGATGAGAATACTTCTTTATCTGCAGACTCGCGCATTATTTGAGTTTAAACATCGGTCAGGAGAAGATCGCTGTTATTATATCTTTTTTGAGTACAGCTGTAGCTCCAAGTCAAACCAAATTCTTTGTTATAGAAAACAAAAATTTGAAGCGTGGGGTAAATAGAACGAGAAGAAAGAAAAAGAACAATATGAACACCGACAAACAAGAAATAGCAATTTGTTACTAGTTTCTACGTTCATTTATAATGTAAAATATTAAATAATGTATAAAGACTAGGTAAGAACGTAAAACAAGTTGGCAATTAACGAAAAAAAAGTATTCTAGTGAAAGACAGTCTGAAAAAGTAGATACAAACAAACGGAGCTTCGCGTTCCGGCGTTGTAAAATAACACCACTAATATCTAACTAGCGTAGGAAGCTTAAGGAGGGCCCGCATTAGATCAGCTCAGACCCATGATACTATGACTTCCAGTTAGTTAGTTCATAGTATCATGGCTCAGACCGGTCGGCTCGAAACAGTACGATCAGATCGGCAAAGTGTACCGCGCACTGACTCCGGCAATTTTGTTTCGGCAATCGTTGTTGGATACAGACTTAAATTATTTTAAAACTGAATTCTAGTTCATCAGAGTTTGAAAAGGATGTTATGATTACATTAGCGTGCAATGAAATACAAAAACAGAAAATAAGATATTGGATTCATAACATTAATTTAAAACGAGAAATTTATGGGAAGTTTTATCATTTGTTTCCCAACCTACTCGAATATGCCGAAAATTTCGAATGTCTAGTGTTAAATTTTATGAACTGGTCAAGCTATTACCCCTTAGAAAGCAGGATACAAACTTTCAAAAATCAGTATCTCCTGAAGAAAGGCTAGCGGTTACTCTAAAGTAAGTATTCTAATTTTTAACTAAAATAAATAGGTAATACATAATTTACAGAAAAAACAATTTATTTTTTTAATTAAATTCTGGGCTAAAAGCTAACTGTGGAGTAGGTGTTCGTGTTTGGGGTGAAGGTATATTGGATTAGGCTTGCCACTGACTTGTATTATTGTCTCCATTGATTGGGCTTAAAAGAGGTGAACAAGATACAGAAGATGATGTTCTATTTGAGTTTACTAAAGGTCCTTAAGGATGCACTAGAAAATTATTTGTAATTTTGTTCATCATTAATTGTTTCAGTTCATACTCGCTGACTAAATTTGATATTTTTTATTTAATTTCAATTTAAAAATGATGTGTAAAAGTTCTTAAAGTTTCCTTCATAGTTTCAAACAATTTTTGTAAATGATCTGCTTTTCTAGAGAATTTTGATGCAGCTTTTCGTTCAAAATAATTTTTCAACACTTGCGCCATTTGATTCGGTGTTTGTCTCAGAGGTTTAGATGTAGAAACCCTGAATTCTGAACTTACTGGTGACATAACATCGTTGTTATGGGGAGGATGTTCCTAGGAATTCGTAGAATTCTCAGTATCATGATGTATGGCTGTTTCATCCTCGGAATTATTTGAACAATGCTCTTCTGGCTGTCTCTCTGACATATTTGACTTTTGTTCTTTTTCGGAGTAAAAGGGGACCATGAAAGACATAATATCTTCATACTTCTACTTTTTCATTGTGGTATTCCCTTGACCACTGACTGTTTTTCTGTTTTTAATTGTTTTACGGAAAGCATTTCTAAGCGCTGTCCACCTTTTTTTGCTGGAACTGGAACTGTAAAAAGTAAAAATTAAAAATTATTTAATTGTATATCTATAATATACACCTACATTCTTATTCTAAGATTAATAGGGGTATTTCCATATCATTGGAAGACTCTGTAACTATTCTTTATGACGAATTAATATATTTTTCTATCTGTAGGTGTTTGAATTATGACGATTCAATTTCTACAATAATTAGTTTTAGTTATAGATTAGAAGAAACAATAGTAAGAGAAATAATCTATGACACATGTCAAAAAATATGGACTACTCTTGAACTGTTAGTTATGCCTACCCCGATTTAGGAACAGTGGTGAAAAATAGAAAAAGGATTCCGTACAAAAGGGAACTATCCTAACTGTGTTGGGGCAATAAATGGCAAACATGTGGTATTTGAAAAACCTCCCGAATTCAGGTTCTCTTTTCCATAATTATAAAAAGGAGTTAAGCTTCGTTTTACTGACCTTAGTGGATTCAGAATACAGATTTATCTCTGTAGACGTTTGGTCATTTGGCCGAAATAGTGACTAGGGGTATTCCGTTCATCATATCTTGGGAAAAAACTGTTAACAAATTAAATTTACCTACAGATAAAGCGTGGCTTTATCTGTAGGTAAATTAATAGGTAAATTAAAGATAATTATCGCCACTGCAGGGCTAGACGTGTAAGTGAAAACGCATTTGGAATTATGACGAAAAAATTTCGATTTTTTTTTAAAGTTTAATATTTTGCCCGACCACCTAGATACAATTAATTTAGCTTGTACTGCATTGTACAACTTTTTAAGGAACGATTCTTGTGCTTGGCAATCTGGAGAACTTGAGGGTGAGGAGGTGCCTGAAGGTCTTTATAATATTGTTTATATCGGTGGTAATTATCAGCAACAAGCTTTTAATATCAGGGAAAAATTTAAACAATATTTTGCATCCAATCAAGGAAGTGTGGCATGGCAACGTTAAAAAATATATGCTGAGAGATTATGTCTTTAAAAAACTGTCTTTAATATTATAATGTCGTTAATAAATCTAGTCATCATCATCATTCAATCTTCGCTTATCCACTGCTGGACATAGATCTCCCTCATAATTTTCCATCTATTTCGATCTTGTGCCTCTTGCATCCAATTCCTATGACAACGTTTTAGATCGTCAGTCCAACGTGTTGGTGGACGACCTCTGCTTCGGTAGGCATCATCTCTTGGTCTTCATTCCAGTATCCGCTTTGTCCATCTATTATCTGTTATTCGAGCCACGTGACCTGCCCAGTTCCATTTTAGTGTTGCTACTCTCTCTACTGCATCAGCCACTCCTGTTCTTTGTCGTAGCTGGCGATTTGGGATCTTGTCTCGTAGTGAAACGCCCAACATAGCACGCTCCATCGCCCTTTGACACACACGAATCTTTTGGACTGTTCTCCTTGTCATGGTCAACGTTTCCGCACCGTAAGTTAAAACTGGCAAAACACACTGATTAAACGTTTTTTTTTAAGGCATATTGGTATATCAGACGATTTGAAAATATGGTTCAGCTTGCCGAAGGCTGCCCAAGTCAGTCTTATACGACGGAGAAGCTCAACGGTTTGGTTATCTTTTCCTATGCGAATCTCATGACCTAGGTATTTATAGGCCATTACCTGGTCTATGGATCTTGTTCCTACGCATATATCTTCGCTGACTACAAGATTTGTCATCATCTGGGTTTTAGATATATTTATTTTCAATCCCCCTTTTAGCGAGGAAAGGTAGAGCTGATTTAAAAGTTCTTTGGCCTCATCTATCCTATCAGCTATTAGTACAATATCATCTGCAAACCTTAGATGGCTAAGCTTTTCTCCGTTTATGTTTATGCCCTTGTCGGTCAGTTTTGCCCTTTTACATATATATTCCAAAAGCGTAGTGAACAGTTTCGGCGATATGGTGTCCCCCTGGCGTACTCCACGTTGTATCGGGAATTTCTGGGTTTGACGATCACCCACTCTAACACTGTCTGTTGCGTTTTGGTATATGTGTTTAATTATATTTATATACCGATAGTCAATTCGGCATTCTGTCAAGGCTTCCAACATTTTTTGTTGATTTACGGTGTCGAATGCCTTTTCATAGTCGACAAATATTAAAGCTAGTGGTTTATTATATTCAGTGCATGTTTGCAAAAAAAAATAAATAACTCTAGTGTAAAGCATAATATTAAAATTAAGGAAAATATTTTAAATTAAAATAACAAATGGATAAATATGTGGTGAAATAAGTAAATATTACTTAGTGGAGCTTCCTGTTTTTTTCGCTATTTCATTCCAAGCGTTTTCTTCTCGATTGCTGTTCTGATAGTACCTATTTTGGGGATTACATTGTATTACATATTTCCCCGCACTTTCTAATTAGAAGTTCGTCGACCATAATAGCGCGGTTATTAAAATTCATACATCTACCTTTCTATGCATAAAATACTAAAAATAGACAATGCCGACAACGGCATCGGCAGATTCTGCCCCTCCTCATTTATTTTCATGTATAACAAAATCTGCCGATTACTCTTAGCCGAACCGACCGGTCTGAGCCGATCTAATGCGCGCCCTCCTTTAGCTAGCATAGGAAACTTTTTATTCTATGGTATAATTTCACTATTTGGGAGAGTGATTCATGGTTTAAAGGCGCAGAAATGCGGAAAGGCGTATGAAAATCTAGTGACGTACACTCACTTTTATTTTAACGTTAAATATATTTTATTTTTCAAATATTAATGTTCGAAATAGGCCACAATATATTTATTTACAAGTTTTTACTGACGTTTCGATCTCTATATCCAAGGACCGCTTTCAGAAATATAAATGATAGATATTTATTTTATTTGTTTATTATTATATATTTTTATAATCTTATATTATTTATTTTCATTTTTTTCTATCTTTAAAAACGGAATAGAGATCGAAACGTCAGTGTATTAAACACGTAAATAGATAAATTATGGTTTAATTCCAACCTTCTCCCTAAAAATACAGAATGCCACAAACAAAAAGCTATAGAAAAATAAATATATCTGTCATTTGTATGTTTGAAAACGGTCTCTTTATAGAGATCGAAACGTCCGTAAATTAAACATTTGAATAAATATGTTGTGGCTTATTCCCAACATTGTTTCTAAAAATACAGAACGACAAGCAAAAAGACATATAAAATAAATATTACTATCATTTTTATAATTAAAAACGGTCTCTGGATATAGAGATCGAAACGTCAATAAATAAACATATGAATAAATATTTTGTGGCTCATTCCATACATTCCCCTAAAAATACAGAATTCCACAAACAAAAAGCTATAAAAAATAAGTAGTTTTGCAGAAAGCTTAATGATACCACCCGGCTTTAGCGGAAGTTACGCTAAAACGTCTTTTGACGTGACCCGTCCTTAAAGAGTTACACAATCAAATTTTTTTAAAACAAATTTTAAGACAGTTTCCACACCATCCCAGAGGTATGTCTTGTGGCGCGTTACTTTTTTTAAATGGGTGTTCGCCAAGAGCCATATTGTCTTATTAAATAAAATGAACAAAACACTTAAACAGTATAAAACAAAACAAAATAAAATCCTATAAAACAAAATAAAATTATATAAAAACAAAATAAAAATATTGTTTGATGTGTTTAAACACAAACACTATACACACTTACTATGTTCTTCTCGTTTTTTCTTTGTTTTTGGTTTTTTTTATGCTGATGTTCTTATTAAACTATTAGAAAATATTATTCGCAGTCTAAACCTGAAGATGCATTGCTACTATCGCTGTCATTATCTTCACCACCTGGTGTAATTATAATTGGCTCTAGTAAAACTTTTATATAAGTGTCAAGTTCCCACATACGATGTTCTTCTTTAATTATGTGGCCTATACATTTAGCCCATTTCTCTGGAGTTACATGGAGGATTGCTTGAATCAAAAGTTCCTTAACTTCATTTAATTTGAACGTTTTGTTATTGCGTGCTACTTCTCCTTTCACTTGCGCCCAGATAAGTTCAATGGGATTAAGTTTGCAATGATAAGGTGGTAGACGCAGAACTTTGACACCATAATCTTCTGCAGTTTCATCTACAGCATATTTAAGATATTCACTTTTCCTTAACCGTGCAATGTCAAGTAGCTAAATTTTGAGCATTGATTGTTCGTATGCAATCCCCTTTTCTGTAAGCCATTCTTGAATCCTCCCTTTTAATTTCTTTCATAATCACCTGATTTTTTCGACTCAAATTGAAGAAAACCATAATCAAGGAACCCTGTATTACTTCCTATATGGTTGATAATTAAACACCGTCCCTTTTCCGATGGAGCTTTTATTCCTGTAGACCAGCCTTCTATAAATACTTTGCGTTTACTTTTGACATTTAAATCTTGCCAAACTTTTCCAACTGTATGACCTTCGTTAATCCAGGTTTTATCCAAATAACATATTTTGCGTCCAGTGCTGCGAATTTAGCGTATTTCTTCTAAATATTTTCTTCTCCACACAATAATTTTATTTTTTTCTAATAGCATACTTTACTTTTTTTGTTAAGTTTTACATATCAAAAGTTCATTTCGCGTATGGGCCTGATTAAGACTCTACGAGATATTTTGGGTAAGGAGTCATCGTTTTTGAGCTCTTGAGAAATATTTTTCAGTGTTGGAATTTCACTTCGAAAATAAAATGAATGAATTTTTCGACGTATAATATTCCTTGTCTCGTCATCCAAAACAATGCTTTTCCTACCTCTAGTTTTACCTTTTTCTTGCTTTTTATTTTCCGATGTATTTTTAAGTACACGATAAATAGAGCTAGCGGATACTTTTGTTTAACTGCTACAAATGTCGACCGCTTGGCTAACATTTAATACCGACAATTCCTTCATAAACGTTTCGTATCATTACCTTCTCTTTGGACGTTAACATTTTCCGTCTCCTTTGCTGATTTTCATTTTTGGAATCAACATCAGAATTTTGCTGTCTTCTCTTGTAACAACTCGGTTTTTCGTCCAACTCCAATAAAACTCAAACCAAATAATCACAGAATATAACTAAAAATTTACTATAAAACGACAAACTATAACACTCGTATTATCAATAACACGTTTTATCAATAACACAAACTTATCACATAAAATATATTTTAACTAAATGCAACACGTGCACTATCCTCAGAAACGCCAATGTAAATGAACGATTGTTGATGGGCACTTGCTTGGCAAAAACTGGTTTTATGGCTTTCTGTGGATCGGAATTGAAAGGGAGTTCCGTCGCTAATTCCAAAGTTGCCAAACGATTGAAAAATAATGTTTTAAAATATCGATTTTTATTTTATAAGTTTAAATATGTAACGAAACGGAACATATAAATAAAATTTATTTAATAACAATTTTGAGCTTAATTTTTACTATAAAAAAATCATGTTTTATGGTATTTTTATGACAGTAATAATCACTTCTTGGAAGAATACAGGTTTTGTATGACCATAAGAATTTAATGCTTTTTTACGCCAAAGTTGGTAGTTTTTCATTTAAGCAAGAATGGTAGCTGATATTATCCATTACTATACCAGAAGACAACACAGAAAACAAACATATAAATTTGAGTAATTATTTTCGTTATAATCAGCATGTTTTATGACGACTTCACGGACGACTTTGATATTAAACGCCCAGAAAGCAATAAGATATCGTCGTTCGCGTATGGAACGGCAGTTTTTAAGTCGAGTATTCGTACGATTTGATTGGTTAGGAACTGACGTATCCTAAATAACAAACAATAATTATTATTTAAATGGGAATAAGCCACAATTAAAGGTTAAAGTAAGTTTAATCACGTTTCAATTTCCACTTTTTTGTTTAAATATATTTTCTAAAACCAAACCTAACAATGAACAGGAAAGGACAAAGAAATGAAAGAAATGAAAGGACAAAGAATTGCATTTTTTGTGAATGCGATCAGTTTTATTTAGGTGAAACATCAAGGCCATTAAACGTTAGAATAAGTGAACATCAATCTTATATTAAAAATGGAGAATTTGATAGATCTTAAATATGTAAAAACGCATGGGATAATGAACATAGGGTTCAATGAAATGATTCAAATAGAGTCCTAAAGGAAACGGAGGGTAAAAAAAGAAAAATCAAAGAAACAACTCTGTTGATTTCATGTAATCAAATGAACTATCTTACAAGTAAAGTCGTCCCAGGAAAGCAACTCAACAATATTGGAAATATCATTTTAAAGTCATCTACTTTAAAATGTATAATGTATGTCTGAATTGACAATATATATGAGTTAGATAAAATTAAATTATTAGAAGAATTTTTCACAAAGTAACAAAAAAACAAAATTTGTTTAATTTACTAATTGTATTTTGAGAATGATTTTCGAAGTGGAAATTGAAACGTCAATAAACTTACTTTAACCTTTAATAGTGGCTTATTCCCGTTGAAATAGTAATTACTTTAAAATGCCACAAAAAAATAACTTCAGAACAATATTGACAAACAATAAACTATATATTAATAATCTTTCATCCATATGGTTAATATAAATATCGTTATTTTCCTTTCAAAAATAATCACGTACCTATATACAATTTTTTGTCTCTTTCTACTAGATGTAATAAAAGAAAATGGGGCACTAAAAACAGGCTGTGAGAGCTATATCATCAAAATAAGCACATATTATCATATATCAATACAGATGCACTATACAGGGTGTTTCAAAAAGGTATGTCATAAATTAAATCACGCATTCCGGGGACAAGAATAAATTGATTGAATCCAACCTACCTTAGTACAAAAGTGTACATAAAAAAAGTTACAGCCCTTTAAAGTTACAAAATAAAAATTGTTTTTTTGAATTATCTCCTAAACTAGTTGACATTTTGTAATAAAAATGGACACGTTACTTTCTTGTTCTGAAAGCGTTTCTCATACAAAAGAAACAACAAAATCTAAGCGCACAGAAAGAATTTCAAAGTACGTTCAAATCAAATGAATTTTGTGGCAGCATTAGTTTAACACAATTCTTTTTAAAACTTTTTTGCCTCTTATCACTTTTCGAAAAACTAGTTTTTTCCTAGTTGGTCATAAAATTACAATTAGTTTCTACGGATACAATAATTACAAACAGTTCCATCAATAATAGTCAATCATTTATAGCTATCATTTATTGTGTAAATAAGATTAATATTAAAAATTTTGATATTACAATGGCCTACACATTTCAGGAAATGGCAGATATGTATTTAACTTTGTGTAAGTTGGATCAGAATAAATTATGATTTCAATAAACTATCGAGAATATCGTAGGTGAATGTCAAGGAAATAGTGCAGCAGCCGCAAGGCGTTATGCAGTAAAATACCCCAATCGAAATACACTTGATAGACTATTTCTGACCATTAATCGTCATTTACGGGAAACGGGTACATTCCAACCGCAAGTTGCTTGCAATAGTGGTCGTCTAATAATGGATGCCACTGATGAAGACATTTTAGAAATCATTGAAGAAGTCCCTGGAACAAGTACAAAGGGTATAGCTGCTCAACTAAATGTTTCTTACGTAAGGGTTTTTAATTGTAATTTTGAAAACACTCGAAATGTTAATTTTATTAGAAATATTTTGTTTACTGACGAGGCTACCTTTAGTAGAAATGGAGTAACAAATCATTATAACGAGCACATTTAGGCCGATGAAAATCCTCACGCCAAAAAAACGACTCATCACCAAAGGACTTTCAAAGTTAATGTTTGGGCAGAAATTGTGGATAACAATCTAATAGGCCCAGTATTTCTTCCCAACAATTTAAATGGTGATAATTATTTGCAGTTCTTGTCAAACGATTTATTATATCAAGAGTATTTGTAAGAAGTGAATATTGCAATAAGGCAAAATATGTGGTTTCTACAAGATGGCACTCCACCGCATTACAGTAATGAAGTCCGGGAATAACTTTGCAGGCAGTATCCTGGTCGGTGGATTGGAAGGGGTCGTGACGCACCTATTTCTTGGCCACCCAAAAGTCCAGATCTTAACCCCATGGACTTTTGTTTTTAAGGGGTTTATGAAAGAAAAAGTGTATTCTGTAACAATAGAGGACGAACAACAATTAAGGGATAGACTAATTGAAGCTGCAAATCAATTTCGTCAGAAAAATATGATTTTTTAGCGCATTGGGTCTTCTTTATTAAAACGATACCGAATGTGGATTGAAGATAATGGGGATCATTTTGAACATTTATTGTAATATCATATTTATAGAGGTTATAGACATTTTTTGTACTTGTTAATTTATTTAAGTCATTTATTTATTTGCACGTAATTTTTTAAAGGTTAATGAAAAGGGCCGTAACTCAATGTTTTTTTGAAAAAACTGATAAGAGGCAAAACAATTTTAAAAATAATGTGTTAAACTAATGATGCCATAAAATTCATTTGACTTGACGTACGCGCTTAGATTTTGTTGTTTCTTTTTTATGAAAAACGCTTTCAGAACAAGAAAGTAACGTATCCATTTTTATTACAAAATGTCAAGTAGTTTGATAATGCAAAAAAACAATTTTTATTTAGTAACTTCAAAGGGCTTTAATTTTTTTGTGTACACTTGTACTAAGGTAAGTTGGATTCAATCAATTTATTTTTGTCCCCGGAATGCGTGATTTAATTGATGACATACCTTTTTGAAACACCCTGTATATGTATTTTAGACAATTTACATGATCTAATAATTAGATTGCTTATCTGAACTTAAACATTTTAGTTAATGTTTACCAACAAGTAGGTACAATTTATTTCTTGTCGAAAAACCAAATCGCAAATGAAGGCCTCAGGAGCCCAGGGAATTTCAGAAAGTCCGTTGTGTCTTTCTAAACGTCAAAACAATTTAGTATACCTACACGTGTGCTGTCACAAGTTAACAGATAACCAAAAAGGGTCTTCCGTCCTTTATCGACCATTTCTACTTTCTATCAGATATGATAAAATTGTGGTTTTCACAAAACAATCTTAGCACGTATGTGAATAATTTTATATAAAATGGTTTATATAAGTTTTGTTTATTTTAAATTGACAGTGACTACTACGAAAAATTATTAGGTTTAGAACAGTATTTGGTACTGTATTTGGTACAAACTAAACATGAAAAAGATTAGTTGAAAGTAGAGAGACAATCCGATTCCACATACAAAGTTGCTTTATTAATTAATAGTATTGTGATGAACTCAACCGTTACTTGATGGAAATTTATTTTATATAACAATTAAACACTGAAAACTATGTTTTCAAAACTTCTACAAAATTTATTATAAAATCTTATCACTATAGCGGTTTCGGCAGATAGTCTTTCTCAAGTGGCCTATTTTTGTTATGTGTTTACACTTTATAGTCTTTAACGAAATAGGTTGAGGAGCATTCAAAATTATGTCTCTGTTTTTCAATTTGTTAATTTCCATAGATTCCAATAAAGATAGCTTAAAGCCTTTATTTTGGATATGAAAAATTTGAAATTTGTCATTAAAAGAATGATTATGATCTAGAAGGTGAAGTGCATTATGTAGAATCTGTTTTTCTATTATTGAAAGCCTCTTTATGTTCTGCTATACGTTTGTTAAAAGTTCTACCAGTTTGGCCGATGTAAATTTTTGGAGAGTCGCCACATTTTAGTTTGTATACACAACTGTCTAAGTGCTCTTAATTTTGGCTCTTGTTTTTAATATATTTGCCTAAGTTATTTGTTCTAAAAGCTAATGTTACTCCTTTCTTTTTTATGTGTTTGGCTATTTTTGTTGATATTTTGCCTGTATATGTCATCGAGCAGAAGGTATGGGGTTTTTTCTCCGGTGGTGAAAATACTAATTTTAGGGCTTTCTTGTGTAGTTTTTGATTTAAAATTGTATTAGTTTGTTCGTTGTACCTATTGTTTACTGCTATTTGCTTAATGATATTTAATTCTGTCTCAAAGTTGTATTTTGACATCGGAATTTCTATTAGTCTATGTAACATGCTATGATAGGCTGCCAGTTTATGTTGTGTAGGATGGGATGATGAATTATGTATAGTCCTGTCAGTATGGATAGGTTTATGAAATACGGTGAATTCATGTTGGTTTTTAAGTCTTATAAGTGTTATAAGGCAGGACTTATACTGGGTAGTCCTCTAAGCCCATTACTATCAGATATTTTTATGTAGAGGATGTACTGGTATATTTTACGGAAACTAACAAGCAACTTAACCAATTTTTATCGTATATTACTGCACTCCAGAGTCATATTGCATTTACAATAGAAACAGAACAAAATCAATCCATAATTTTTTTAGATTTAAAAATTATCACACTTAAACACAAACATGAGTTCTCTGTATTTCATAAACCTACCCATACTGACAAGACTATACACAATTTATCATCCAATTCTACTAAACATAAACTGGCAGCCTATCATAGCATGTTACATAGATTAACAGAAATTCCGATGTCAAAATACAACTTTGAGACAGAATTAAATATCATTAAACAAATAGCAGTAAACAATGGGTACAACGAACAAACAATTAATAAAATTTTAAATCAAAAACTACACAAGAAAGCCACGAAATTAGTATTTACACCACCATAGAAAAAACCCAGTTACCTTCTGCTCGATTATATATGCAGACAAAATATCAACAGCAATAGTCAAACACATAAAAAATAAAGAAATAACACCAGCTTTTAGAACAAATAATAATTCAGGCAAATATGGCAAGAAAAGAAAATACCCGACGAATGGAAGAAAAGTATAGTATGCCCAATCTATAAAAAAGGAGACAAACTCCAGTGCAAAAACTACCGTGGAATTTCTCTACTATGTACAGCGTATAAAGTCCTCACGTATATTTTAAACCAGCGACTCCAACCACTAGCAGAAAATATTATTGGAGAATATCAGACGGGCTTCAGACGGGGAAGATCGACAATGGATCAAATATTTACAGTCAAGCAGGTCTTGAGCAAATCGTGGGAACACGACATTGATGTTCACAACGTGTTTGTAGACTTCAAACAGGCATACGATTCAGTCAAAAGGGACAGACTATACTATATATTGGCAGAATTAGCAATACCACATAAGCTGATTAGACTCATTAAAGCCACAATGGATGAAACTCAGGCATGTGTACGAATACAAAACAACCGGACAGACTTTTTCAAAATCTCGCAGGGACTAAATCAGGGAGATGGGCTGGCACCAACATTGTTTAACCTGGCTGTATATGAACTGAGTGGACTGTATATTATTTTTATTTGGTCGAATTAAAACGCATTCGCTTACGCATAAGGGGTTTATTTACTAAATTTACAATATGAATAAAAATGTGTCTTCACACCACGGCGGTCGGTGAAGGTCTCTCTCTGTTGAATTTTGAATTTAAGACGCCACCTCGGCACGGACCATCTGGCTGGTAAGCTGCGTTGCCGATGTTTGCAGTCTCTAACATGCCCCCGGCCTTGAAAGGACCTGCTTTCAATCTTGAATTGGTAGTGGGCAAATTTTTGGAAAAGCTCGACGAATGACACCAGTTGCAGTTCGGATCGATGCCACTCGACAAATTCCATCCTTTCCAGGATGTAACTCCAGAACACGACCCAGTCTCCATTTCAACGGATTGATATTATCCTCCTTCGCGAGTACCATGGAGCCTTGTGATAAAGTTCTCTGCGTCTTTTTCCATTTAACCCTCTGCTGTAATTCGGATATATATTCTTTCGACCATCGTCGCCAGAAGTTCTGTCGCATTTGTTCCAGGAGTTGGAAACGAGAAAGTCTTCCAGTAGGTAAATCTGTGATGTCGGGTTCTGGTGTTGCTATTAACGGTTTGCCGATGAGAAAGTGAGCAGGAGTTAATGGATTTTCATCGTTAGGATCGGAAGAGAGTGGTGAGAGGGGTCGGGAATTTAAAATCGCTTCGATCTGTGCAAAAACTGTTGATAACTCTTCGAATGTTAGAATATTATTACCTACAACTCGCTTTAAATGATGTTTGCTTGATTTAATTCCTGCCTCCCAGAGGCCACCGAAATGCGGAGAATGTGCTGGAATAAAGTGCCAGTTTATATTTTCGGATGAGCACAACTCCAAAATTTTATTTTGATTTGAAATCAAAAACTTACTTAACGCTTGTAATTCGTGATTCGCGCCAACGAAATTAGTACCATTGTCAGAATATATTTGTTGAGGTTTTCCGCGTCTGCTAATAAATCGTTTTAGTGCTAATAAAAAAGTATGTGTCGAAAGATCAGAAACTAGCTCAATATGAACTGCTTTGACAGCAAAACATACAAACAGTGCCATATAACATTTTGAAGTTTTACTGCCCCTACCGTATCGATTTTTAATAATAAAAGGTCCGCCATAATCTACCCCACAAACCTTGAATGGATAACCAGCATCAAATCGAGTTTTCGGCAAATTACCCATTATAGGATTTGTGTTCTTCGCATTGAATCTGAAGCAAGTCACACACTGTCTAACTGTTAATTTAGCAAGATTTCTTCCTGATACCGGCCAAATGGACTGACGTAAAGAACTAAGCAAAAGTTGTGGGCCGGCATGCATCAATTTTAGATGCTCTGATTTAAAAATTAATTTGGTTAACGGATTGTGTGCCGACACGATAATGGGATGTTTCTTGTCATACGAATAATCTGAATTTGTTAAACGACCACCAACTCTTAATAAACCTTCCTGATCGATAAAAGGATTAAGATTAAGAATTTTGCTTTTAGTATTGATTTCTTGTCGGTTTAACAAGTTGTTTATCTTTACGGTATATGACTCTCTTTGTGACATTTTGAGAAGAAGCTTGTATGCCTTTCTTAATTCTTCAGTATTAAGAGGACCATTTGTTCGTCTAGAATCTTTATTTGAGATCATTGAAATGAATCTTAGAACAAAGGCTACAGTTCCAATTAGCTTGCTCAATGAAGAGAAGCGACTTATATCTACTACTGGTTCCAACGCACGTATTAAGAATGCATTTGATCCACACTTTAATTCAGGCAAGTTCTCTGGACACTTTACCTCTTGAGGCCAATCGCATTCGGATTTGTTTAACCAACTTGGACCAGACCACCACAAATTAGATACTTCCAACTCATATGGACTGATACCGCGTGACACTAAATCTGCGGGATTGTCCTTTGAGGAAACGTGCCGCCAATCACAAGAACTAGTTAAAGTTTGTACTTCGGCAACTCTATTAGAGGTAAACGTTTTTAATCGGTGTGGTTCCGTTTTCAACCAACCTAGCACGATTGTGGAATCTGTCCATATGGTCACTCTTTCAAATGTTGTGTTGTTAAGTGCATCCTTAACAATTGTACATAATTTGGATAAAACAACAGCTGCGCATAACTCGAGTTTGGGAATCGTAATAGTTTTCAACGGACTTACTTTAGATTTTGCGCATAGAAGCCTAACTGAAACTTGATTAGTTCGAGTAATAGAACGTACGTAGATGCATGCTCCATACGCGCGCTCGGAAGCATCCGAGAAACCATGTAATTCAATTGATCGTACATTTGGTAATGTTACGTGACGTGGAATAATTAATGAATTAAGTTTCGGAATCTCAGATTTGAACTTAAGCCATTCACCATGTAACGGCTGAGGAACTGATTCGTCCCAACTTAATCGCTCTAGCCAAAGCTTTTGAAGTATAATCTTCGTTTTAATAATACAAGGCACTAAAAGGCCTAGTGGATCAAATATTTGACCCACAGCCGAAAGAATGATTCTTTTAGTTACACGACCGTCTATAGCATTTGGTTCAATTTTAAACGTCAAAGAATCAGAATCGCATGACCAACCGAGACCTAATGTTTTTGTGTTTTGATCTTCACTGAATTGAACCGGTGAATTGGTCTTCTGTGAAGGTACGTCGCCCTTTATTATTCTAAGTATCGTATCGCTATTTGAGTGCCATTTTCGCAATTTAAAACACCCTTCAGATAAAATTTGTGAAATACCCACGCCTAAACTCACCGCTTCTTGAATAGAATTAGCACCCGTAATTAAATCGTCTACGTATATATCGTTTTTAATTATTTGAGATAAATCTGGACTGTTCCCTTCACAATTTAAGGCTAGCTCCATGATGCAACGAATTGCTAGAAAAGGCGCTGAAGCAGTACCATACGTAACTGTGTTTAATTCGTATATCTCTAATTCGTCGTTGGGATTACTTCGCCAAAATATTCGTTGCAATGATCGCTCTTTTGGATTAATCATTACTTGCCGATACATTTTCTCGATGTCGGCTGTTATCACGAATGCATGAATTCGAAATCTTAAGAGTATTGACAAAAGACTACTTTGTATTGTTGGGCCTACCATTTGTAGGTCATTAAGTGATAAACCTGTGGATGTGGCAGCCGAAGCATCGAAGACAACACGAAGCTTTGTAGTAACAGATTCCTCTCGAAGTACTCCATGGTGTGGCAAGTAATAGTGAATAGCATTTGTATTCAATTTATTTACTTTGGTCATATGACCTAACGCTTTGTATTCATTCATAAAATCGACATATTTTTTACGTAAATCCGAATTATGCTTAAGTTTTCGTTCTAATGATAAAAATCGCCTTCGCGCTTGTTCTTCCGAATCACCTAATTCATCTGTACCCGTTTTAAACGGAATAGATACTACGAATCTGCCCGTTTCTACATCGCGTTTCGTATTTTCAACAAAATGTTGTTCGCATGACGCTTCTTCTTCGGATATTGTGGGTTTTACACAGCATTCTTCTAATAACCAAAATTTCTCTAGTTGTTTTTGAATATCACCATTTAAAGACAGATTGCAGTGAGATACATTCGAATTTTCTGTAATGTTTCCAGAAATTATCCATCCAAAAGAAGTTTTTTGTAATACTGGCTGATCTGATCCTAGACGTATTTGTCCAATTTGCATCAAATTCCAAAATAAATTTGCTCCAATGAGCAAGTCTATGGGACCTGGTTTGTAGAATTCTGGATCAGCAAGGATTATATTTTTTGGAATATTTAACCTATTGATATTAACAACAGTAGTTGGTTGGATTCCAGTAATTTCGTTTATCATAAGACATGATAATTTTACCGAATATGCACTATGTAGCGACTCCACAGAAATTTCGCATTTTTTCTTAATATGGGATTTGCTACTATTAAGACCTACCACGGCCATATTGATATTTTCTGTTTCGAGATTAAGTATATCGCATAAATTTGATGAAATAAAACTAGATTGGGAACCTGAATCTAGCAACGCGCGTACGGTATGAGGTTTATTAAATTTATCAATTACTTGTACCAAAGCTGTGGCAAGTAAAACGTTTTCCTGAGAAATATTTGAACAAGTTAGAGATACATTTGAGTTCTCTGTAGTATTATTTTCGCGTCTATTGTATTCGTCATTTTGTATATGTAATAATGTATTGTGTCTACCGTTACATTTTCTGCAGTTGCTTAATCTGCAAACCGTATTTATGTGACCAGGTCGTAAACAATTTATACATAATCTAAGTCTTTTCGCATGCGTATTTCTTTCTGCTGAGGAAAGTTTAAGAAATTCTGCACAGTTTCGAATATAATGATTTTGTTTGCAGAAAGCACAAGTCATGTTATTTCCCGAACGATCAGCTGTATTATTGTTTCTTAAAGAAACATTTTCCGTATTGACAAACGATTGAGATATTCTGGATTGTTTTTTATGAAAAGAAGAGGTATTTCCTGAAGATGTATCGCGTTTAGATTCTATTGTTTCCAGCAAATCAGCCTTTGATTTTAAAAATGTTTTTAAATCTTGCACTGTTGGATATTGCATTTTCGATCTAAATTCTTCCCACTCTCGCGCTGTTTTATTATCCAACTTAGAAGTTACTATGTAAATTATTAAAGTATCCCAATGTTCGGTGGGTTGGTTTAATTGTTTTAATGCTTTTAAGTGTTTTGAAATAGAATCTATCAAAAACCGTAATATTTTTGACGACTCACATGTTTTAACATCTAAATTAAATAATGCTTTTACATGATTATGAACAAGAAGTCTTTCATTATTATAGCGTTCACAAAGCAAATTCCACGCTATAATGTAATTTGCCTCGCTAAACTCAATTGATGCTATTACTTCGGACGCGCAAGCTGAAAGTGAAGATTTAAGATAATGAAACTTTTGAAAATTCCGTAGTGCACTGTTTGTATGTATTAACGAGCTAAAAGTCTCGTGAAATTCCAACCAATCTTCATGACTACCACTAAATTTCGGTACCTCAACTGGCGGAAGACGAAACCCATTAAAATCGTTTACTTGACTACCCGATGCATTTTCCGAGTATGAACTGTTATTTGATAAATCTGTACTATGCCGAGAAAGTTTAGATTGTATTCGCTTACTTCGGGCCAATTCGCAATAAAAAGATTTCGTAAATTCCTCGCGTTCGGTATAACAAGTTTCTAATTCATCCTCATCAACTAAATCCTCTAACTCTAACTGCGATTCCTCGTAATTTTGTATTATTTTATTCGCTTCTTCGATACGTAAATTTAAATTGTAAATCGCGTCCTCTAAAATATGAATTTCAGACCTTGTCTCCGTTTCCAAATCATTTAAAAAGTTTTTAAAATGGGTTAATTTGGCTTTTACTGCACCCCGTTTTCGTTTTACAATTTTTATTTGCTCTTCGGTATTCATATTTATTTTAGTTATAAATAAAATTATTATTAACTTACTACTAAAAATTAAGAAACGAAAAAATAAATTCGTATAAATTCTTTCGAAGAATAAATCAAGCAGTATTCACACAAACAGAAATTATTTTATTTTTTGGAGGAATAAATTCGGTAAAAGGATTTTTGTACTCACTCTTTGAATTTTAGGCAACGCCGCTAGCTCTCTGGCCACCCTCTGGCGTCAGGTACAACGTTACAACAGCTTGGTTTTGGATGATATGCTCTTGGTTACACGTGCACTTAAGAATTACTGGATGAAACTGTCCGTTTTCGAGTATCAAATCACTTTGATTTTAACGTTTATGCTGATTACTGATATCCGGTCGATGGATCAATTTATGTATATGAACTGAGTGGACTGTATATTATTTTTATTTGGTCGAATTAAAACGCATTCGCTTACGCATAAGGGGTTTATTTACTAAATTTACAATATGAATAAAAATGTGTCTTCACACCACGGCGGTCGGTGAAGGTCTCTCTCTGTTGAATTTTGAATTTAAGACGCCACCTCGGCACGGACCATCTGGCTGGTAAGCTGCGTTGCCGATGTTTGCAGTCTCTAACACTGGCACTGGAGTATGCGGTTAGGCAAATGCAAACTGGACGAGAAAACCTACTGACCAATAAAACGGTTCAACTGGCTGCCTACGCCGATGATATTAATATTATGAGTAGAACATCAACAGGAGCACAGGAAGCATACGCAGAGTTAAAAACACAAACGAAAAGGCTAGGTCTGGAAATTAACACAGAAAAAACAAAAATAATGGTACAGACGAGAAGAAATATAATCCCACAAAACATTATGCATGAAGATGACATTGAAACGGTTGGAAAGTTTACATACCTGGGAGTAGAAATATATGCCGATGGAGCAGAGGATGGAGAAATACGAAAAAGGATAACGCAGGCAAACAAAGCTTATTTTGCCCTCTCCCATATATTTCGGTCCAAAAGTGTCCACCGAAATACAAAGATGAGAATCTATAAAACTTTAATTCGGTCAATAGCATGTTATGGCAGCGAAGCATGGGTCCTGAAAGAAACATCCAAAAACAAACTCGACACATTCGAAAGAAAAGTACTGAGGAGAATACTAGGACCTGTGAGGGAAAACGGAATCTTCAGAATTCGATATAACAACGAGCTCTATCAACTGTATAAGGAAACACCCCTGTCAGACTTCATTAGAATACAAAGATTGCAATGGGCCGGACATGTGATACGAATGGGAGAGGATAGGCTACCAAAACGAGCACTGAACGCCAGAATGCAGGGAAAGAGACCAGTTGGAAAGCCAAGAAAGCGCTGGGAAGACACAGTAAGCATGACTTGAATGGCGTGCCCTCCAATTAAAAAACTGGCAGGACCCTGGGCTACCTGGCCTTTCGGCATACGCCCGTTAGTGAAACCTCTGCCCCTACGAGTCCGACACCAAAGTGAAGGTGCCACGGGGCGCGTACCAAAGACGTCCCGTGGGTCCCCCCGTGGGGGTACCCCGTAGGGTTACCACGACACGTCTAGCACACGCAACCCGCGGGGGCTCCACCTTCCCCGTAGTACCTGTGTTGTGAGTACCTTGCCTACCCGTTACTCCCACACTACGGGCGGGTAGGTTCGGCAGGCGGAGGAATTTCCACCTCACACGTAGACAGGTCGCCGCCGAGGATCTCTCCTCTACCACTCTTGGATCTCCCGGTGGGTACGTGCCGGGGCACCTACACCGCTCCTGACCGCCGTCAGGCGCGGTGTGTCCACACCCCTCCTGACCACGGTCAGGAGAGGTATTTACGGGCCCAGCTCGTTCAACCTCACCAGGCTCTTTTGGAATGGGAGTAGAGTGGTCCCACGAGTAGTCTCGTCTCGGATACTAGGAATGTAGACCGGTGACCGTGTCGCCGAAGCGACCGTGTGCGTTTCTACCAACCCGACACCTCAAACGACGGCTCTCCACCTCCCTATTCCTACCCATTAGTCGCCTCTTACGACAGGCAGGGCTTTCTGACCCCGGTCGTATTCTTTATCTCCGCGAGCCGGACGGAGAGACACAGTAAGCAGCGACGCACAAGCACTTTTAGGAGTCCGTGTATGGAGAAGAGCAGCCACAGACAGACAAGGGTGGAGGCAAAAAATAAAGGAGGCCAAGGCTCATTTTGGGCTGTAGTGCCGTAGAAGAAGAAGAAGGCAAATATATTAAGTTATAAAAACAAAGTTTTCAGTGTTTTTTATTGTTACATAATAGTATTGTTTTAAGAAAGTTATGTCACACTTCTAGCATCATTCATATTTACTTCTATTGTATATTCTGAGTTTCAATGACAAATTTTCTGTTATGTCTATTAAAAGATAAGAAGTTATAGGGAAATGTATTTGTATTATAGTTAATTTAAAATTATTTGTTTTAGGAGTAAAGTCGCTGCAGCCCTTCTTAACAAGCACCTTCAAATTAACGGCATATCCGCCGGTTTGACTTCGTTACGACAATCAGTTGATGAAGGCCTTGTGTCCGACGACAAAGCTGCAGCTGCCGAGGCCGTAGCTACGGATCCAGGTTCCAGTAGCAAAATGAAGAGAGAAAGAAAAGCTGCCAGGACGTTAGGAATTATTGTATCTGCGTTTTTAGCGTGCTGGTTACCTTTCTTTCTATGGTAAGTTGTATTAAAAGGATTTTTAAAAGATAAATTATGCAATATTACTGATTATGTCCAATACTGATTAAGAAAGGAATTATATCAATAAATCACCATCCATGTATTTTTGAAAGTAAGGAAGTAAAAAATGAGAGAGATAGTAACCTGAATACTTGGAAAATTTTCAGTACAGTAAAATAATGCAAGGATACATTATTCATCTCTGTCATAATTTTTTGTGAAAGAAGGTTTAAACAAATGCTGGCCACTTTTTGCGTGGGCGATATCTTGATCCTTATTCTGGAGCATCTCACGAATATGTTAACGAAAAAAATCTAATGGTAATGTTTCCCAACGAAGGTGAGGTTTCTGCTTTATTTATTTTTGTATACTTTAGTAAATAGTTTCACTTTATACTTTTAGTTCTAAACCGAAGAATTTCTATCTAAGTTCAAGTTTTTTAATATGCATTTGATTATTACCAGTATATTTATTATTATACTTTATTTATTTTGATTTGTCTACCACTTTATTTGCCTTTTCTTACAGTTATCCTTTGTTTATTAGATAATATAAAACTAGCTGTCTACCGCCTTAAAATTAAATTTCATTAAGCCCCTCTTTCGAATGTCTGAATCTCACAACTGGTTGCTGGTTGATTAAATTAAACAATCATTCTATAAAAGTAAAGAATATTCGTCGTTTTGTATCAAAAAATTCAAGTTCAAAAAATTATATATAAATGTATTTCGTTTGTAAAACTTTAAAAAATAATGTAAAATATTTTGCAATTTATTGCTTGTGAAACTTCTTCGTTTATAAATTACAAAAATTTAAACTCATATTTACGTCAATTCCCTGCTCATTGTTTCTGTATACATATAAAATTTATATCCCTTTTAAACATCTTTCGATCCTCTAATTAAGTATACATTTTCTCTTATTGAGTTTAAATTTAATCGATTAATTTAGTAATAATAAAATTTAAGACATTGCTTTTTGAGCTCAAAAGTTGATTTTTATGTGGAATATTAACAGTACAAAAACCTTCAATTTTAATAATTTTTGCAAATTAATCCTTAAATTTGTTATTGTTTATTCAAAAAACATTTAGCGTAATTTAAATTAAAATAAGCTTACGGTCTTTATGGAATGCCGCTATGTTTGATTCTTCTTTGTAATTGTGTTCTATTAAATAAATCTTGTTCTGTGTTCTCTTTGATAACACAAATTTATAAAACATTAGTGCGAAGTATTAGGACATATGGAGCTAAAAATTGGCCTATAAACAAGAAAAACAGCAGTAAGATAGTAGCAACAGAGATGGAATGCCTGCTAAGATGTAGCAGAATAACAAGAGTGGATAGGAGAAGTAATGACAAAATAAAGCAAAGAACATCAATAGAAACAGACATACTAAAATATATGGAACAAAAAAGACTAAAGTGGTATGGACACCTAATAAGAACTAGCGACAGCAGATGGATAAAGAGAATAACCGAATGGAGCCTCATAGGAACATAGGAAGAAGGAAAAGGGGACGACCCCGAAGATCCTGAATGAACGAAGTAGATGACGCTATGAGCAAGATAAGCCTAAATTATGGAGAGTGGGACAACAGAGAGTGATGGAAACAGTTGAGCAAGGGAATGTATAGAAAAGTAGTGATCCTTTCCCAAGTTAACATGCTCCTTTTCTAACATGGCTGCACCGTACTGAAGACGACCAATAGTCAGAAATACGTATTTGGCTTCCATCGATATATTTTTTTGGTTTTCTGTTTTGCGAGACATGCCATTACATTTTACTTATATCTATAATATATATATATATATATATATATATATATATATATATATATATATATATATATATATTTATATATATAATATATATTTATATATATATATATAATATATTTATATATATATATAATATATTTATATATATATATATATATAAATCTTATCACATAATTCCTTGTATATCACGATTTGTACGATTGTAGCAAACATACGTATCTAAAGCCCTGTTGGCGTGCTGTAATATCTGATTTTATTGTCATATAATATATATATATAGCGCGATCCTGTATGTTGATTAGGCACTATAAGTTTAAGGTTTTTTTAATAATTCACCTTCTGACCCAATCCATTTATTATTTTCTCTTTGAGCTATCCTCTTTCCAACGACCCCTTATACGTCACCATCCAATTGCCCGTTCTTGATTTGAACGACGTCAGAGTGAAAAAGATGGGGAGAAGCCAAACTACCTTCACCTGTATCACAATTTAAACAAATTAAGCTAACTACAATTTCACTTGTCTTTGTGTTGACTTCAGCAATAAGAATAATTAAGTTAAAATTGTGTGTAACGTAGAACTTGCATGCCAACTCTCATCATGCACCTTCACAAAAAATAATTTAGTCATTAATACCCGTATTTCCAGATCAATACGCGATGATGCAAATAGACTCGCCAAGCTCTCTAGTTTACAACAAGTCATCTTTCCAAACGGTTACCGCGAAAATCACATCAATAGGAGCATCCACAGACATCAGTCTCCCACTCAATCTCAATCCAAAGACTCAGACCCTTATCATACGAAATCTTGTCGTCCTTACATTAAATGTGTTACTGAAAAAATTAGCCAAGAGGAATAAGGACAATACGTACCCCCACAAAAACTTTCATCCCTTGTCCGATTAATTAAAGACAACATTCCAAAAGAACAACACCAAAAGTTTATGAAATTCCTTTTGTAGACTGCCCCGATCCTATATAGGCCAAAAAATCGTAGAATCCAAAATACGATTTATGAATATTCCATTCCTGTTTACAATTCCAATTAAATTTCAGCTCTAGGTCAAGATTATCTACATACAGGTGACAAAATTGATTTTAAAAACTCCAGAACCATAGCCCTCATCCGCTTCTATAAACCAAGAATTATCTGATAAACCATAAAAATTGAAAAAAGGCCAAATTATCTTAATACAAGGAATGACGGCATACAGTTACCTTTAACATAGCTACCTCTTATAAAGAAAATATCGTCCGCTCCACCATCAACGGTATAAATGAACCGTCCTCTATTTCCAGTAGCAGTAATGCATTGGTTAGTGATCAGTGTAGTATTGTCTGAGAGCTTGGCAGACTGAGACCTCGAAAGCCCTGGAGAGGACATTAAAGAGGATGTCGAAAGCTCGGCGCAAAGATAATCGACGCGGTTCAACCAGGGAGACTGTTGACTTGAATATTAGGTCTTATAATCATATTAATCTTATCTTTAGTTTTAATTTTGAATATAGAAATGTTGGGAGCACTTAAACTTGTATTTTAAAAAAAGGTTTTATTTGAGAAATCACAAATTATAAATTATGGAACTTTTGTTTAACAATTGAATTACAAATTAAAAAGAACGTTGAAAAATGGATGTTGCATCTATTTATTAGTTCGGTTATGCTGAGTCTGCTGCCGGGTCATCGGTCGGCTTGGGTCGCTGAGGATTGCATTTCTCCTTCCTCCTCTGGAATTGACTTCGTCCTCGAAGTCTGGGAAACTTCTGCGATGAGCTGATCCAGGATTTGAATTTGTTCAGGCTGTAGTTTGGGCCCAAAAAGTAGTCTGGAAATTCTTTTTTCTTTTTTATTAGAAAAATAAAAATGAATAATAAGAGGAAAACTATTAAAATTAAACTAGTGGTGCCAAGTCCCGTTGAAATTTGTGGAAGAGGATCCAATGTTTCTATTTTCTGAAGCTGGCCATGGGTCTCTAGAATTTTGAGTTTTTCAATTTGAATTTTATGCTCTGGCATCAATTTTATGGGAACGACTTCTGGGATGGAGATTTCTTGTGTAGTCTTTTTATTAAATTTGGTTCCTTCTATGTTAATTGGTTCGTCCGTCATTAGGATACTACTGGTTATGACTTTTTCTTCTTCAATCTTTATTGGATTGACTACTCCTAATAATTTTACTTTATTGATTTCTTGAAAGAAGTTTTCTGTGACAACGACTTTAGTGCAATTTTGAACATTGGGTATGGAGCATCTCGATTTGATCAATTTCGTACAAACTATGTACTCAGCATGTCCCTTACAGTCTTCGTACCATTTATTGTTAGCATAGAAATGTGTGGGTGGCAATATCATAATGTGATCTGAATTAGGGATAGGATAAATTCTATAGGTGAGGTATAGGTTAATGTCTAGGATAGGGATTTTTATTATTATGAACATTGTTTGAGAAGTGACACAAACAAGGGCTTTAGATGCTTCTATAAGTTCATAAGGATGATTATCATCGATGAGGAGGGACTTTCTTGAATAAATTTGAAGATTTTCTTTTAAACTTTCGAGTTCATTTAATGTAAATAATTCAATATTTGGAATATCTAAATGAGATAAAGTGATTGTTCTGATAAGTTTCATGAGAAATTCATTAATATTTAGAAGGTTAATTATTTCATTATGTAGAGCAACATAACCGTCAAAATCGGCAGCCAATTTATTGACTGCGGATAGAAATACAAAACTATTATTATTAATTTTGTTTATAAGTTTCTCGAATCTCGTATCAATTGACTGTCCAAATGAGATTTGATTGTTAAATTTTTTTATGATTTCATTTTCTTTAAGTTCAATAGCTGTAATGTGTGTTCTTAACATATCTAGATCTGAATTATCGGAATTACCCGCTACATATTTAATAGCTGTACCAAGAAAATTAAAAAGTCCTTTTTTCTGTTTTTTAGTTATTTTATGTAAGTTGTCTTTATCTAGGTCGTGTAAATGATTATACTGGGAATACAATGAGTTGAATAGGGATTTTGTAATTTAGGTCGATGTTTTTTCTTAGTTATGTACAGGGGATTTGAAAGAGGAGATGTAATTTTCGCAAAATTTGGTATAAATCTACGATAATATCCTATAAGATCTAAGAAGGATTTGATTTCTTTGACTGATTTTGGCAATGGAAATTTTTGGATAGCGTCTATTTTGCTAGGATTTGGTTTAATACCATCAGCGGTTACTAAGTGATCAAAAAAAGCAACTTCTTTTGTGAGGAATTCTGATTTATTCAATTGTACTTTCAAAATATTTTTTCGGAATGTATCGAATATTGTAGCAATATGAACAAGATGTTCATGTAAAGACTTAGAAAATATAATAACATTGTCCATATATACAAAACAAAATTTATGAAGAAAAGGTCTAAGAACATTGTCCATCAATTTTTCGAAAGTTCTTGGGGGATTTTTTAAACCAAACGGCGTCCTTGTAAATTCAAAATGACCATGAGGAACTGTGAAGGCAGTTTTCTCGATGGAATTGGGATGTACCTCGATTTGGTGAAAACCTTGAGCAAGATCGAGAACTGTGAAATATGTGGCTTTACCGAGATTGTCTAATATCTCGTCAATTTTGGGCAAAGGGTATTTATCATCTATCGTATTTTCGTTTATGATAAGTTTATGATAATCAATTACCATCCTGAATTTTTGCTCTCCGGATGCATCGGCTTTTTTCGGTACGATCCAGACAGGAGCAGAAAACGGCGATATGGAAGGTCTAATAATATCATTATCTAATAATTTATTGTTGTGTAATTTCTTCTTGCATCTTTTTTGGATGCCTAAATCCTCTTACATAAATAGGATTTTCATCTCGCGTTCTAATTTCATGTTTAATGCCAGAAGTAAAAGTTAACTTATTTTTATCATCATAAAAAATGTCTTTGTATCTTTTGCACAATTTTAAAATTTTATCTTTTTCTTCTAAATTTAAATGACTAGTTCTAATAACAGAAGGATCAAAGTTTGTTGGGCCATTTGACACTTCATAATTATTTAATTTTTCTACATGGATGGGTTCAAGTTGAATATGATTACAGAGAGAAATATTATCTATGTAATTGTCTTTCGCAATGTGAATGGACTCTGGTATAACTACGTGATTAATTCTGGTTTCAGGGAATAGTATTTCACCTTCCGCACTGTCTACTGGAATTTTATTATACAGTGTTTGAAATGGAATTATGACACCGACACTCTTAAGGGTCAACGTTTTTGTCTGATAATTTATAACAGCTTGTAAATTTTCTAAATCACGATTGCCGAGTAAAATATGACATTCGCGATTCCATTCAGCAATTCGCGCATCAATAATATAATTTACATTCATACATTTGAGTAAAGGAGTTTTTATATTTTGAAAATATTTGCAAGTCACATTCATTGAAGTTAATGTAAATAGTTTTTCATAAATATGAGATGGATTAAAATATTTTAAAGCTTGAGGGGAAATAATTGTATCAGAACCTCCTGAATCGATTAAAACTTTCAATCCAGTTTTAGGCATGATAAAGTATGGTAATCGGGGATAGTTATTAATATTATTTAAATTTATAGAAGAGGTGGGTCGTCTTTGAAAAGGCCGTATTGCAAATCCTGAGAATGATCATAACTGTCTGTTTCGACGTTTTGTGTGAAATTTTCGGGATTTTCGTCAATATTAGTATCAATGTTAAAATTTTGAGTTCTTCTTGTAGAAACAGTCATGGGTTGATTGCTTGAGATTGTTTGTACACCACTCACAGGAGAAGTATAATTTTGATTTTGATTTGGAATATTTCGTCTATTGTACAGATTTTTTGGGAGAGGTTTTCTGAAATTTGGATTATTGCCAAAGTTATTGGGCTGAGAATAATTTCTAGGAGGGCTGGCTTGATTAGCCTGTGGAGGATTTCTTTCTGAAAGATTATAACTAGGTTGTCGTGGAAAATTGAATGTGGGCTCTTGCATATTACGAGGGGGGTACATGAAGTTATTTTGAAAATTGGGCTGATTGTTGGTTCTATTATTAAACCTATCTGAATTATTTTGATTTGAATTATTTGGTTTTTGTCTGAATGTATTAGATCGCTTGTTTTGTTGACTTTTAAAGAAGTTCATGTACTGTTGTTGACTTCTATGATTGTCATACGAAATGCAATTTTGGAGGGCTTCTGCGAGAGAATTAATTTGAAAATGAGACAAATATTCACAATAGGGGTCATTTATGCCCGTACAAAATGTTTTAAGAGCAATATTCTTAAAATAAGGGGTTTTGAAGGCAACTGTGGCAGGATTTTCATTAAGAGTGATATGCTGTAAAAGATCATTTAAGTTATTGGAAACCCTTTGGTGATATTGGTCGTAGTTTTCGTTATGTTTTTATACCGTAGTAGATAACTGATTTACTAAAATTTCTTCGGAACGTCTATCGCCATATTTAGCGAGTAAAGTAGGCCGAATTTCAGTCCAAATAGTTTTATTGGAATAATTCAAAAAATCTCTAGGTTCGCCCTAGAGAAGCGATATTGGCATTTAAAACAAATTCTTGTGGCTGGGTAATATCTTGTGTACCCAAAAATACAATTAAATTATCAACAGATTTAATAAATGTGGAGAGATTATCTCCAGTAGAAAATTCAGGCAAAGTAGCGCATTTTCGATTTATTTAAATATTTTTTTGAATTACGAATATTATATTTAGAACTAGAACTAGTAGTATCTAATATAAGATTTTCAAATAAAACTTCTAAATTATTTCTAGAAATATCGTTTAAAATGCTCATAAAGGAAAAAAGGAAAATTGACTTACAGGATGACGATCATGAATGATGTTCTCTGCATGCTCTTCCTTCTGATACCAGGTTCAATGGACTCTCATCGAACAACTGAAGTTGACCAGGAAACGGGTAGTTTCTGTACGAAGAATCCTGTTCGCATTGCCAGAAATGTTGGGAGCACTTAAACTTGTATTTTAAAAAAAGGTTTTTTTTGAGAAATCACAAATTATAAATTATGGAACTTTTGTTTAACAATTGAATTACAAATTAAAAAGAACGTTTAAAAATTGATGTTGCATCTATTTATTAGTTCGGTTATGCTGAGTCTGCTTCCGGGTCATCGGTCGGCTTGGGTCGCTGAGGATTGCTTTTCTATATATATATATATATATATATATATATATATATATATATATATATATATATATATATATATATATATATATATATATATTTATACAGATACATACTTTTTTTCCAAATAATATAATCTTTTTTAACTACTGCGTATTAATGAATTTAGTTTAATAGAAAATTGTGATGATTCGATTGCGAAAAATGCGAACAAAACCAGTTACCGTACTACAATCTTGCCAGAACCATAAACTCTAACATCCCAAAAAGCAGTAGCGATAAAATTTTTCAACGTCAAATCAGATAAGTTCAATTTTAATAATGTTTATGTTTACATAGAAAAAACAAACAATGACAATAATTAAAGCCATTGGAAAAAACAGAATTAAAGTTTTGTTAAGGTCAATTTCTGATGCAAATAATTTGGTTAAATATTTAAACATAAAAAATGAAAATGTGGTACCTTATATTAGTAATCATCTACTAGAAATTAAATGTCTAATTAGAGATGTTGATACCAAATACGATCAAAATAATTGGATCATGTATCCATTTTTAAGAAATGTCCAAAATATGAACTGCAGATGAAGATCAAAAACGTAATGATTGAGCAAAAAACTTCTTTCATCGAGGCAATAACTTAGTGTGAATCATCCTTCTCGGGGGGATTGTTCACTCAGAATAGATATTCCACACTAGAAACTATCGAAAACAGTTTTCCTCCCCTGTCAACATTCACAAAAAATTCAACCCCTTCTGCTGCCACACAAGTAATCACGAGTATAAACCAAAACATATCATCAACTAACACATCACAACCCTCCTCAAGTCACTATGGCATAACGAAAAAACGAAAATTAATCTCTCTTACCCCACAATCCCCACGTAATGCACCTATGTTTCCTTTTAATTTTGGGCCCACTATACCCCTTCCTGCTAATTTAAACATCCCCTAATTGTCAAAATAAACCAGATCAGACAGTTCCAGAAACACTTATTTCCAATTACATTTTTAATTTAATCACAAATATTCAAACTGTAGATGATATAAAAACAATAAGTCAAGATAGTATTTACCATAGAATAAAAACGATTTTGAAGGATATCATCAATAAATAACAACTTAAATCATTAAAAATTTTCCAATGGAACGCTCGATCCGTTATTTCGAATAAAAACAGTTTAGATCATTTTTTAACACTTGAAAATATTGACATTGCCTTATTATGCGAAACTTGGTTCAAACCAAATCAGATTTATATATTTAAAGGTTATAATGTAATTCGCCAAGACAGGTATGACGGGTATGCAGGTGTTGGAATCTTAATTAAAACAACCATACCATTTTGTCAAATAAATATTAGAAACAATTTTAACGATGAAATTTTAGTCTGCGCTTGCGGAGCTATCGTTAAAATTAATACAACAGAATTAAGTTTTCTATCTATATATAGACCACACAAAATTCGTACTTCCAAAAACCTTTTATAATTGGAGGAGATATGAATGCTCATAACTCACTGTGGGGCTCATTACAAAATGATGCAGTTGGTCACCAAATTGTTAGTAGTGTTGAGGATCTAGATCTTGTAATTTTGAATAATGGAGAACCTACATATCTTCCTAGATATGGTACGCAAAAATCGATGGTTGACGTTTCCCTCTGCATAGCTAATATAGCTAGTAAAATCACCTGGTCAGTTTTATCTGACACCTTAGGCTCCAATCATTTTGCTATATATATATGAATTTTTTAATAACCAACACATCGCAGACAATTTTTTATTCAAAAAGCTAATGGGATATCAAAAAGGCCAGTTGGTGCCTGTATACATCCTTATTTGAAAACATGTTTTCCAATAAAAGTAGCTCCCTTAATACTCATGAAAATTATAACTTTCTAATAGATTGCATTAATAATGCTACTAATAAATCTATTCCTCAATACAAAATTTTTAAATTCAAAAATCGATCCCCTCCGCCATGGTGGGACCCAGAATGTGATCTGTTAATAACAGAACACAAGCATTAGCAGTTTATAAATGTTCACCAACCCTTGATAATTATCTAAAATGTCAGAAAATTACTGCTTATACTAAAAAGCAGCTGAAACAAAAAGCCAAAGCTAGTTGGATCAAATGGTGTTCTAATTTAAGCAAAAATACTTTTTCTAAATAAATATGGTCACAGGCTAACAAAATAAACCGAAAATCACATAATGGTACAAAACCCTTCAATAATACTTTTGTTAGATGACTTCTTTAATATAGTATCTCCTCCATGGGTTCAACATTCGCCTACACAGCTCACACAAAGCCAGCATTCAAATAGTCACTTTCTGAATTAGACTTTTCAGATAAACCCTTTTACTAAAACTGAATTAGACTTCGCCCTTAAAAACCACATTAATACTTCTCCTGGAATCGATCATGTAAAATACCCCATGTTAATCAACCTACCAAAGGTTACAAAAAACCATATTTTACATATCTTCAATGATATCATCCAAAATAACCTAGTTATCGATTCCTTAAAAAATATCTTAGTGGTTCCTATCCTTAAACCCGGAAAGGATCCAAATATTGTGAGTTCATAATATAGACCAATATCATTACTCTCTTGCGTATTCAAAACCCTAGAAAGGATTATAAAATTTAGATTAGATTGGTGGATACAAAAAGAGTATTTACTACCAGTAAACCAGTTTGGATACAAAAGTGGTTTTGTAACTCTAGACGCTTTAACAACACTTGTTGTAGATGTACAGAATAACTAAACTAGCAATAACTATTTAACAGCCCTATTCTTGGATATTGAAGAAGCATCTGAATCAGTTTGTTTGTCAATCGTGAAATTTAAAATGGTAAATTTCTTTCATTTGCGAGTTGCTTTCGTTAACACAATTATCGGTTTCTTTACAGACAGGGTAATCTACGTCAGAGACTATAATAACAAACTAATAGGACCTCGACACAACTATCACGGCATACCACAAGGTTCGGCATTATCGCCAATTTTGTTTAATATGTACACCTCTGACATACATAATATGCAAATAAACAACATCCCATTCAAAATAATACAATATTCAGATGACTTTTGTGTGTAAACAGAAAGTAAGAAATATGAAAATGGTATGCAAAACCTAAGCAGAGTATGTAGTTCTCTTTTCTCATGGTACTTAGAGAACGGCTTAAATTTATCAATTGCCAAATCAGCAGTATCTGTCTTTACAAGATACAACCTTTCTCTACATCAAAATATACTTCTTAATAATCAATCTTTTACATTTAAAACCATGTCAAATACCTGGGGCCTTACCCTGAATAAAAAATTGAATTGGAAACAACACATCTAATATATGCTGGATAGATTCAACAAAGGTAGTAATTTTCTTAGAATGACAGCTAGAGTGTGGTGGGGTTGCGATGTTGAAACATACTTATTGTTTTACAAGCTTATATACGGTCCATTATAGATTATGGTGCTACTCTCTATGGTTCTGCGTCTAGAACTCTTCTAAGAAAAATTGACATTTTTCAAAATTCTGTCTTAAGGGTCTGTTTAGGTGATATTGGATCTAACCCTATACAACCACTATATGTTGAAGCTTATGTGCCTCCTCTTGCGATAAGAAGAAATTTATTAAGCGAAAAATGGGTACTCAAAGCCCACTCAACAAATCCCAAATTATTTTCTAGTATACGTCAACTTAAAGAATCATATCTCACTCACAAATATTAGATTAAAAAGCCATCTTCACCTTTGTGCACTGCTTTACAGAACAATTCTATTTTTTCAAAGAATTTGGCCAAAATGGACAAACATTTAGACTTATTTGCTCTCTTCCATAAAACTGAAGTTATAATACCCACATACAATGACAACAACAAAATGAGCAACAATATTCTGAGATCTGTTTTGAACTGTTATAGTGATGCCACAGTTATATATACAGACGCATCTAAATCAATAGAAGGGACTGGCTGTGCCTATTTTCTACACTTAGGAGATTCTAAATTTAAGTACAAACTTTCCAATGAGTTTTCAATTTTCTCGGCGGAATCATTGGCCATATTCGAAGCTTTGAAATATGTTAAAAACTCTTATATTAAAAAATTGTTAATTCTTTCAGACTCTCTTTTAGTTCTACAGAACATAAAAAAACCCTTTTTTACCCAAAACATTTAGTAATCCTTATATTTTTTTAATAAATAATCAATTAAAGCACCTAGCAGACTCTGGTTTTAATATAAAATTTATTTGGGTTAAGGCACATATTGGTCTCAAAGATAATGAATATGTGGATTACATAGCTAAAACCAGTATAATATTAGGCACTTTATTGTCATATTCTCTATGTGTATCAGATGACATTACGATTTAAAAAAAACAGCTATCGACATGGAAAGATCAATGGAGTCTTTACTGCTTTACAAACCAAACAAGATATAACACAGTTACTCCACAAACTACTTGGTTTAAGAATTTTAAATCTCCACGTAAATATATAACCACCATAATTAGACTAGGCTTTGGACATGCGTGCTATCTAAGTTATTTATATTAAATAAATGTGTTTGAAGATGATAATTGCAAACATTGCGGAAAACTCGGTGATATTGATCGCATCTTTTTTGAATCTCCTAAGTTTCAATAGCATTCAAACTCTCTCTACAAAAAATTAATCGAATTTAATATGTATGCACCATTTAATATCCAGTCGTTACTGGCTACAGGCTCAAAACAAATATATAATATCATTATAGATTTCTTGTCAGACATATGCACGGTTCTATAGAATTTGTACGCGAGTGGAATTTTTCATGATCGTGTGGAAGTTTAGATTTGTATCCTTTGTTTACCCTAAATGTTGTAACACCTTATCCGTATTCCAGTTTTTTTTGTCTAGTAAGAATGTCTTGATGGGCCCCTAGACAAAAAGTAAGTGACCCTGTAAGATTCCTTGTCGTATATTCTTCTATTAATTATCCGTGAGTTTTCTATTAGGGATAGGATTGTGCATTTGTCTGATTGGAGAATCTACTGTAACTGGCTGAATGACTAATGTCTATGACATTAAAAAAAACTTGGTCTGTATTTAACAGAGATATAATAAACTTTCCGAGCGCTGAGAATTTGAAGTAACGAATTTTTTCTCTCGACACGGGAAGAGTTCCGCCACCATCGAGCCAATTCTACTAGCCGAAAAATCAGTACTTTTGACTATAAATTGCCGTTTTTTTTTAATAAAAATTATATATTATTCGTAAACTATAGGCTATTGAATGCCGCCAATTTTAATTCTTATTTATTATAAACAAATCAGATGTGATATTTTAAACAAACTAAGCTAACTCAACTTCTATTGGTCGTAGAAAACTTTTTTTTATTTAAATCTTTGTCTTGAATTTAGCTATAAGAAAAATGTGTATAATGATAGGGAGCGCTGTAGCTAATTAATTTACAACGCAAAAGTCGCTCTAATTTCAAAGCCCTGCAATAGCCCGCTATCCCAATAAGGGGTAGAAAAATTATTTTAGCAAATATTTTTATTTCTACATCAAAATATAATTAACCAAGAGGAGAATCTGTTTAGAATTAGATCTTTATATTTTTTGCCAAAAATGTTCTGGCCCTGCAAAATTTATAAACATTTAAGAATTTTTATAAACAATTAAACGTATCTCAAAAAGAGATTGACCAATCGAATTTACGAAGTCTCATTCGATTTTTAATTTAAATGGGCTACAAACAATATAGTGGTTTTTACATAAAAAGATGTTTACAAAAGTTATTTCAAAAATAAAAAATTGTGAACAATTGACAATTTTGGAGATAATCGTTAATTTCCATAAACTTTTGGTTTCAATTTAATGTAGCAAATCTCAAATTAAAGTATTTTTTTGTAATTTTATAATATTTTACTCATTTTTTGTTGATTTGATACAATAAAAATAAAAATAATCAAAAAACACCGTTTTCTGCAGCTAAAAGTGCCATAAAAAAATTATAACCAACAGTTTGGAGTTGAAAATACTTGGAGGTTACTCCAGTCATTGTTTAAACAATGCTCGCGTAAATTTTAACCGATACTTTCATGAAAAAATCATTTCCTTTTACCTAAACTTTAATTGGGATAAGGTTCCTAATTTAAAGCTTAAGAAAAAACAAAATGCTTTCGTGTATTGAAATTTTATTTGACTGGGCTATAATTTGGATAATCTAATAATCTAAGAAGGATCTAATTAATAATTAGAATTAGTAAACATAATTAGTGTAAAAGGGATGAACTGATTGCAAATCAGCTAGTTAGTAATTATTAAGGGGTGGTATATTCTGAGTAAATAAATTTATGGTTCAAATCTCACTTCACACATGTTTAACCCGCCGTTACACGCGTCTTCTATTGTGACGTGGTTACACGAGTATGAGCGTCGCCCTCACCTACATCAATTCGACTTATTTCGAGGAAGAATGAATTTAAACATATATAAAACTAAAATGGGTTACACTCACATATCATAGAAAGTCTCATAAACCAATTTTTTTTGTTATTAATTTAACAAAACAAAGTCATAAAATAATATAGATCAAAAGTATAAAAATGTCAAATACATAAAGCAAAAATAATATGATAATATACAAAAGAAATAATCAATACACAAATGAAAAGTTTTAAAAATATTGCACAAATCTAAAAATAATAAATGCATCTACTCAGTTTCTTCCTCCTCTATTTCCCAACAGGAATTACACAAAGTTTTTGTGTGTTCCTTACAAATTGGTCTTCTACAATTTGGCTTGCAGCATTTTGTCTGGGTTTTTCGGTTCTTCTTCTTAGGACAGTATGCACATTTATTAGATACTTGTTCCATTTCTACAGGCTCTGCTTCGTTTCGAATTCCCAAATGGTCCCTTATTTGCATTCGTACCAATACAGGGAGAGTTCTTATGTTCATTCGTAACATTTGATGTGGTCTAATCAGTTGTAAAGCCAGATTTTTTAGAAATTTACGTCGTGGTAATTCAATAGTAGTATTTTCATAATAAATAATATGACAATTTATGCCACAAATATTTAACAGACTGAAGAAAATTGTAAGTGGCCATCTACAACTTATTTTTGAAACTGAATATAAAGATTTTAATTTATCGACCACATCTACACCAGATTTGGTGGTGGACATTCCAAACGGTTTGATTATCTTTACCTAAAATTAAACAACTCTATTGTAACAGGTCTATACTCAAGTATTTGAATAAGCTTCATACCTAAATACGTAGGACTGCGTGATACACTAACGGGGAGGCAAGGAATATAGTCCCCCTCGTCTTCAGAACTTGCCGACATTTCACTATCCGTATTATAATTTTGTATCTCTACCTCATCAATTTTACTTCCTTCACTATCATCGAGGTTTTCCAAACTTTCGCTGTTTTCTTCATTTTTAATTTGAGCAAGCCACTGAGGTAATTGACGTTCTTTACGTGAATCCATTTTACTAAAAATGCAAATTAAAATTAACACAGGGTTCCTAACAAGAGCGCCCATATAGAAATTTGTAGGAGGGGGCAGACGTGTATTTTTGTCAAAATGTTTGTCTATATATGTAGGTATAATACGTACAAATATATAATATAATTTGTTATAATTGTATGAATGTTCTTTCCCGAAAAGCTAGGAGGGCCACGGCTCTCCCTTGCCCATGGGTATGGGCGCCTATGGTTCCTAACCTAACCTAAACAATAATATTTTAATTAAACCTACCCAAATATTAAACAAAAACCTAAAAGTTTCTTTGAGATAACACAAATGTGATTTCACCGTGATTGCACGCGCAGTGAGGAATACTCTCACCTGAAGAGGGATGTCACTTCTTTCAAGTATCAGAGCACACTGACCGCTTGAAATATTCTACAACTTTGTCATCCCCTTTCATGAACGATGATAAAGGCATTCCTTGGTGCTCAAGGTTATCGTATTAGCCAAGACAATTTTATTGGTTATAAATAAATATGGTGAGGTATTCCCTCATAGCGCGTGTAACGGCGGGTTAATATATTTGATATGAAAGATTGATATGTTATATTACATGATAGTTCTAACTACAATTGAGATTTAGTCGATTCGACTTAATTCTTCGAGTATAGAAGGGAGAAGGAATGGTAAATAATTCAAATTATTTTAATATGTATTTGTAATCAAAAATAATGCCCAAATTTTATAACAAGGCAACAGAGATACTAGTGTACAGAAAACCTTCTCAAACTATGGTAATTTTGTAGCACTGCAAAGTAGACGCAATTTGTTATTTTTTATTTATTTTTTAAATAAAATACGCTGTTTATGACGTATATGCATCTTTTTTATATCAAATTAAAGCTATTAATTTTTATTTATATGGTAATATAAGGTTGCTTGAGACAGAATAGTCGCTAATTAGAGTTACCAGTTGTTAAAAATGCGAGGCATCAAAGATTTTAATTACAAAAATTACTTTCGTCTTATAATAACCAATATTTTTAAAAACAGTGGAAAGCAAAATTTCGAAGCGAAAAAAGCAATTTTTGATAATTTCTTTAAAAATTCTTATAAATAAATATGCTCCTATGGTAAACTTTTGCTAAACCTTTTTTGACAAAAGTTGCCCATCTAGCATATGCTCATGCATTTATGTATGTATAGCGATGTATAGCGGTAGCGGAACTCGGCGCACCAAAGGCCATAATAGAATTTGTTAAAGGGGTTTTTTCTCTAAAGCTTCTAGAATGGTTGTACCCTGTAGAAGTTTACACGGCTCTTTTGTTTGGTATGTCCTAAATATACCAGGGTCTTCTCTTGACTGCTCATACAAGCATTGTGGAGCATTTCTAAGTACTTATCCCTATCCTCTATCCTCTTTATCCTAATTTTTTTGTATGATTATATAGTTCATTCTTCGTACCAGCAATTTCTTAAATAATATTTAGACTAAAATCTTGAATATGTTGTCCCCGCGAGTGCATTTTAATGTCATTAAAGAGAAATAAGAATAAGATTTATAATTAATTTATTCTTAATATAACCCTTATTATTGTGCTGTCTTGAAAACAATGTATAGCAATTATGCCAATATTATATGTGTACAATCTATTTAGTGTAAATTCCAATTAATGAAATAAATTTAAATGAAAAATTAAATAAATCTTACTTACATATCGATACAAGAATTAAAATTAAATATTTAAGAAAACATAATGTAAAACTCCGTTATGGTAATCTGAAGACAGGTGATCATCGGCTTTACTGCACTAATTGACTACTATCGGGAAAGTTCTTGAGGAGAAGAGTGATATTAACAACTGCGATAAGAATGTAGTTATTAATGTAAATTGTTTTATTATGTACACTTTAACAGTCAGCTGTGTAGCAAGGTAGAATAAGCCAGATGGTTTTGATGTTAGTTTGGATGTACAAATGATCCAAATTATATTTATTAAGTAAATAAAGGTCAAATCTTGGTCTTTTTTAGTAGGAAGAAAAATATTGTGATGTGAGATAGTAAAAAATAGAAATAAATTTTTAAAAAATATTAAAAAACATTTAAGAAACAAACAGAATACAATCAACAGACAAAATAAACATTTAATTTAAAAAAATTGTTTAGTTTGTAGGTGGTGGACTACATTACTTATGTGATTTGAGGACTGGCTAATAATGAATTGTTTTTTGATGTCTCATACATTTTTTTGAGAGGTCAAAATAACATTGTTATTGTAGTTGGAATTTAAAAAATGACAGTTCTTTTTCTTATTAATTTTATAACCTAAGATTAAGTATAAACCATACCAAACCATATAAACTAAGATTTATATAATTTTTTGTATTTAATTATTTATTTAACTAATTGGAATTTACACTCAACAATTTGCACACATATAATATCGGCATAATGGCTATAATTATATTTTGTACCAGCCAGTACCCTAGATTAGATTAGATTAAGAGAGGTTAGGCATTAAGGTGAACGGCATACCAATTAGCAACCTACGCTATGCGGACGACACAGTGATTATAACTGATAAATTGGAAGATCAGCAGTTATTACTTGATAGGGTGAATAGCATAGGTAAAAAATATGGCCTCAAAATCAACATTTTGAAAACGAAATATATGGTCATTAGCAGAAACCCTCCAGAAAACCCGATAATATGCATAGGTGACGATCGCATAAAACGCGTGAAAACTTTTAAATACCTTGGCACCACAATCAGTGATCAATCGGATCCACAACAAGAGATAAAAACCCGAATACAAATGGCAAGACAAGCTTTTGTGAAATTCAGACCGCTCCTATGTAATCAAAACCTAAATTTAGAAATACGCTACAGAATGGTCAAGTGCTACATATGGTCCATCTTGCTTTATGGCATGGAAACGTGGACTTTGAAAAAAACATCTATCAACAAACTTGAAGCATTTAAAATGTGGTCATTAAGAAGAATGATGCGCATACCTTGGGTGGATAGAGTTCGAAACGATGACGTCCTTAAGAGAGCCGGCGTGGAAAGATAACTCTTTAAATTAATTAAAAAACGCAAGATTGGTTACCTTGGGCACATATTGAGAGGAGCAAAATATGAAATACCACAGTTAATCCTACAAGGGAAGATCAAAGGTAGGAGAGAAGCCGGCCGCAAACAATTATCCTGGTTAAGGAATATTAAAGAATGGACGGAAATACACAATACAGGCGAGCTGTGTCACGCCGCCAAGAACAGAATTCTAGTAATGAGATAGTCGCCTACGCACTTTGGTGTATGGCATGTTAAGAAGAAGAAAGAAGAGAGGTGGATTTTCGGCCTATTCCACTACGACATTTTCAGATCTGTTGTGGTCCTCTAGTCCTAGATAACATTCTCTAGCCTGACCCATTTTATAAAGTCTAGTACCTTCGAGACTGTACCTTTCATGTAGCTATTTGCCGGTAGATTTTCTTCTCCTAATGCAAAGAACCGCACATTTGCCAGACTGTCACACTGACATAAAATGTGCTCTGCTGTTTCTTCCTCGAGGTAACAGAATCTGCACAGGTCATCATCTGATAATCTCATCAGCTTCAAGTGCCTATTCAGCTTACAGTGCCCTGTTAGAAGACCTACTATGGCCTTGACTGTTTTCCTGTCTTTGCTTATTAGGTCTGCCGTAAATTTTGGCAAATGTTCTCTAATGAACTGTTTCGCCTATCTTTGTCCTGGTGAATTCCTCCACCATTCCATAGATTTGTGAGCTACCCACTTCCTTGTAGCCGTTCTTGTTACTGATTTTGCAACTCCGCAGAAGGGTTCCGGTCCAATGAATGGCAACGATGAGCCTTGTTTGGCCATTTCATCTGCTTTTTCATTGCCCTTATGACCCTCGTGCCCCGGTGTCCAGGCTACCGTAACGTTGCTACGGTCTCCTAGTTTATTTAGGGCACACACTCAATCCCATACTAGTTTAGAATTGACCTCTACAGAATTGAGTGCCTTAAGCGCTGCCTGACTATCTGTGAAGATGGCAGCTGAACAGAACGTTCTTTCCTGCCTTTCTATTTCTTCCACGCAGTGATGGATTGCGGTTATATCCGCCTGCAAAAAAATGTCACATCCTTAGATAGACATACCGGGAAATGTATCCCTTGATTTGTCCCTACTATGCCGGCTCCCACACCCTCCGATGTTTTTGAGCCATCCGTGTACCAGGTAGCAGCAGCTTGTATGGGTACACCTTTATTCCAGTCTTCCCTGCCTGGTATCTTAATTGTGAACTTATTGTTAAAGCTGTATCTCGTAACTGTTGCATCGATAGGTTTCCCCACCACAATATCGGCTTTTAGCTTCTCGATTAGCTTACTGTTGTCAGTACCATGCATCTGGCTTATATGTCGCTGACTATGGAATAATCTGTGCATCACGGATCTGGCTTTGCCCTGTATAAAGATATGAAGTGGTGGTAGATTCAACAGGACTTCCAACGATGCAGTAGGAGTTGTTTTTAAGGCCCCCGTAATAAACAAGCATACTAGCCTTTGTGTATTACCCAGCAGCCTTATTGCTCCCACTTGCTGCTTCTTTGTCCACCACGTCACCGAGCCATAGGTTATCATAGGTCTAATAACCTTTGTATATAACCATAGAGTCATTTTGAGGTTAAGTCTCCAATTCTTACCGCACATTCTTCCACATCTGCCCAAGGACATAGTAGCTTTCTGTGTGGTTTTTAGAATGTGAGTATTCCATGTAAGCCTATGATCAAAATATACCCCAAGGTATTTTGTTTATTTGGCAAATGAAATTTCTGTTCTTTTCAGCACCGGTGGTTTTAGGCCTTGTAGTGCTGTTTTTTTGGTGAAGTTGATAATTTGTGTTTTCTGAGCATTAACTATCAGTCTCTTGTTTACACCATTCGTCAACTATATTTAGGGCTGCTTGCATTCTCTCAGATACTACCTGAGCAAACCTGCCCCTGACAACGATTGCTATATCGTCAGCATATCCTAGACAATAAAAGCCTTCTGTGGACAGATTTCTAAGGAGATTATCTACCAAGGTTGCCCAAAGTAAAGGGGACAGAACTCCTCCTTTTGGACAGCCTCCACCTACTTTTGCTTTGATGGTTGCTTTACCCAGAGTGGACATTACTCTTCTATTCTCCAGGGATGCCCTTATCCATATGCATATTACCGCAGGTGCGCCTCGTCTACTCATAGCCCCTATCAAAGAGCTGGTGGTAACATTATTAAATACCCCTTCTATATCTAAAAAAGCGGCCATTGCTATCTCTTTGCCTTCCATTGACTCTGAGATAAGCCTATTTAAATAATCCAACTCAGAGTCCGAAGATTTACCAGGTGGGTATGCATATTGACGATTGCTTAGAAGATTATCTTTTAGCACTTCGTCTCTGATGTACCTATCAAGAAGCCTTTCCAGCGTTTTTAATAGAAAAGAAGATAGGCTTATCGGTCTATATGACTTTGGTGTTAGGTCTGATACTTTACCTCCCTTAGGCAAGTATATGACTTTGACCTTTTGCCATATTTCGTGGTCGTACTGGCCACCCATGCAAAAACCCTGGCTTTGAGAAGCTTACGTAGGTGTGGTATCAATACCTCTAATCCCATATGCAACAGTATTGGATATATGCCATCTGTCCCTGGAGACTTATATGGCCGAAACTTATTTATAGCCCATCTAATTCTGTTTGGTTTTGTGATTGCTGTGGCTATTTCCCAATCTGTAGGCCTTGGTCTAGTGAGCCTTTGGTATATATTGGTTTGCCTATCTGCATCATCCTGAATTGTTGAGCTTTCTTTAGGAAACCTACTTTTTTGGTTGTAGCACCATCCTTTGCCAGGACTTTATGGATTCGAGAACATGCCGGGATATCTGTAATCTTCTCGCAAAACTCTCTCCATGAATTCCTTTTGGCTTTTCGAATTTCTTTATTGTATAGCGTTAGCTTATACCTGTAGGCATCCCAATCTTGGTTACTTTTGGCTTTATTAAATAGGCTTCAGACTTTCGACCGCATCTTCTTTAAGCCGTTGTTCCACCAGCCAGTACCCTAATACGAGTTATTGTTTTTTCATGTACCGTTGACCTGAAGATGAATAACAAATTATAGTATGCGAAACCGGTCATTGGTGGTAGAATAAATTGATTATGAGTAAGTCTTATTTTTATTTCTGTTAACTTAAAAAACATTTAGATTACTTAATAAGATAGTAAGGTGATTGACTTGTACGATATTAATTCATCACTTATTTTTTCTCACCTTGGTTATCATTATTATCTTATAACGAATACGAAAAAATCATTCAATTAATGGATATGTATAATAAATAAAGGGTACCAAAAATAGTTGCAAGAAATATGTTTCTCTTTATGTCTATGTGTACTAATCACCCTAATACTTTTTAAAAAAGCACCACTAGTTTAACTACATTACATATTCGTTTAAAATTTGTAAAACCTCGTTATTTTTTATGTGGTTGTTGGGATTCTATTGCTCTCATCGGGATAAAAAATATAAAGGAGCGAAAAAGAAGTTGTAAATGTTTATTAAAGGATAAATTTTTAATTACCTAAAGTTTGTTTGCATAATAAAACATAGGGGGTTTTTAAAGTAATTTACGTGTTGAAAATACTGCAAATCTGAAAATTATACAAATTAATATAGAAATCCAAATACCCAATATGATTTATTTTATTTTAATAAAATTTGATGTACAAGGTTATCTTGGCAAAAACAATAAATATTTTAACAAGGCTTGTTCAATTGAAACCCATTGGTTTGACCCACGATTAGTTTACTGTGAGATATAGTTGCTATAAAATATTAGTTTATCAAAATTAAAATAATATACGACGACAATTTTCATAGAACTATTTATTGCATACTATACGTAGGTATCTACAGAGATTAGATTTGCTGGCTACTAACTAAAAAAATACATAAAAGTTACAAAAATGCATAATAGAAGTCCTTAGTGGAGGGGAGGGCGTTTCAATAAACTATAAAATTTTACCTTGGGGAAAAACGTAAATTACACAAAATCGTTCATATTTTCCTCAGAAAATATGACAAATTTTCCTCAGAAATATGTAAGATTAAATGTATTTTAAACTTTTAAGAGATTTCTGGAACCTAATATAAACAATTTAATTTAATTATATAATAAGACTTAATAATATGAATCTAAAATAATATGGCAATTTGGAACGAAGTTTGTGTAGTCGAAGTAACTAAAGATGAACCGTATACTGTATTATATAACTGATACCTTAATAAAGATTTTATGAAGATTGATATCATTTACAAGAGTAAAGGTGTTACCATTGTTCCTCAATTAAAAAAACATTTTCTATGTATTCAAAAATATCTAGTAAAAAATATGTAGTAGGCTTTTTTCAATAACCTTACATCAACAAGTGCATACGACGATAATATGGATTTTGAATGAAGTTTAAATCCATTGTAGTATCTTCAGGTTGTTGCCTGCAAGGAAACTTCGTGTACGAAAATCAAAGAAAGGATTCGGCAAGTACCAGATGTTAGAAGAAGGTGTATTACTTTCTAGACAGACACGTCTGGCCTCCAGTGCTTAGCGATATACAAAGGGATTGCCAGTGATATTCTATTAAAGATAAAGAAATCTTTCTACTTATCGAATAAATTAACGGGAGATTGACAAATCTTACCACATAAAATGCAGGTTTCATCACTGAACTTAAAACAACTAAAATATTTACGTCACAGTGCATTTCGATGGTCGACTAAGAACTGGATAATCGAAATAAGCTATGTTACCTGCTTTTATAATATGTATTATAACATGTATTAATTTCATAAGGAAATAATTAAGACTATGACATTGATGACATTATGACATGTTTACACTTATGAAAGGTAGGAGTTCAGGTTTCTATGTCACTTAGTATAATTACCAAAAAGTAATTTTTTGAATTACTAACTGTAATAGCATTATACTATCGCACTCATTGTACATTTAATAGCCATGTAGAGTAGTATTTGACATCTTTTTCACAAAAATTTATATTAAATTATTTGGGCTATTTTTAATTTAGAGTGAGGTATTTATTCATTTACATAATCGTAATGAATATTAACTGACATATTATTTAATAAAATCCACTTACCTTATTTAATATGTTATAATTCGAGATTTACTACGAGAGGACTAGACAAATGTAATTTGTTCGATAGAACAGTAGATAGATTAAATCTTTGTTTGTTGTGGCAACTTTATTCGACAATGTCGCACAATACGTCACAGAAAACACAATTAAATTTTTTGTTTACGATTTATGATCAAAATATTTACACTGCTCAACAATTGAAGTGGATATTGGAAAAATATATATATGTTACGTGTGTCAAAGTTCGAAATAATTAAAAATCAAATTAGTTGAGCTCAAACAGAAAAGAAAAGTCATAATAACAAAGTTTTTTTACTGTGGCGTTTATAAACAAGTTAATATAATTGTTGTAAAGTTTGCAGTGTTTATAAGAGTCGGTTTAAACGTCTGGACTTTTCCGCCAAAACGTGTTCAATGCAATTAATGTTAGGAAAACACAGTGTGTACTGTGTTCTTCTTCTTGTATGATAATGTATCAATTCCATAAAAATATATCTATTGGCTCTATGATTCTAATGCAATATCCAGATTAAAGTCATTCTCGTTGCAAGCATGAACAATCATTAATCGTTGCCCTTTTGAAATTAGCGTAGCTAGTTCTTCATTGTAACTGTCGTTCCAATAAGTAGCAACGTTATGCAAAGCATGAATATAAATTTCGTCCATATATACAATCGTTTTATTTGACTGTCTGTATGATTTCATGGCACGTAAAGAAGCTATTCCAACGTGGCGAATATCATGTCTTTCCATTAATATTTTTCTATTCGTTTACGTCTTTCTTTAGAGGAATACCATCGATTTTATTACTTTTCGAAGAGAATTTTTCTGTATGCAGGGTGAAGAATCGTCAAACAAGCCATAGGAAACTCAATGAAAAATTCTAAATTGTGGAATTCCTGCTTCCCTAATTATATTACATCAAAACTCATAGAAAACTATTTGTGGAGGACTGAAATCTGTATTAAAAACAGACGTTAAAATTGTTCTACGAATTAAACGTACTCCAAAATTTTGCAAAAATGTATTACATCTTATAATCACTTTTGTGAGTTATTTAAATGAGCTATTATTTTAAAAACAAGACAGTTGTTTAGAGAGTAATTGAGAAAGTAGCAATAATAAAAATGATTTATTCAGGCAATAGTGCGTGAAGTGAAGTCATTCAACAATTGAAAGGATTTTACAAAATTATGAAAATACTGGGACCGTGATTTCTAATCCTGTATAAAAATATTGCTGAGGTACCAAGAAATTTAGAAAATCAAAATAAAATAAATGTATTAACAGCAGTAGTACAATATCCTAAAATAATTTCTCGGACCAATGGCCTTCAATGGCATTAAGAGCTAAGAGGAGGAGACGCTAAGAGAAGACAGGAATTTTGTTATGAAATTTTAGAGAGAGCTAATGCAGACAGACAATTTTTAAAAAACATTTTGTTTAGTGATAAATTTTTATCACTAAACAAAATCAAAGTTTAGTATATTTACATTAAATAATAAACCAAATGTTCAAAATTATAGGATTTGGTCGACAAGAAAGCCTGAGGATATTATTGAAAGCCATAACCAATATCGTCGAAAAATAAATGTCTGGTAAGGAATATTTAGATACAATATGATTGGACCATTTTTCTATGAGGATAGTTTAAATTCAAAAAGGTTTCTAGACTTATACAAGAAGTAATTTTACCAAGACTTGCAGAAATAGCTACAGATGAAGAAGAAATTTGGTGTCAAATGGATGGATGTCCTGCTCACGATAACTGGGAAGTTAAGGAATTCCTTAAAAACAGCTTTAATAATTGTTTAGTTGGACCTAACTGTAACATTAAGTAGCCTCCGAGATCGGGAGATCTAGCTCCAAACGAGTATTTTATCTACGAGCATCTAAAATCAAAAATCTATTCTGAAAAAAAATTTACAGATATTGAAGCATTAAAAATGCGAATTATTGAAGAGTTTGCAAAAATAATGCTACGCGTTCTGGCTAATGTTAGACGAGAATTTTACAATCGATTGCGATAGTGTTTAGTACAAAGTGGCAGATTGATTGAACATTTGTTATTTTTGTATGTTTAGAAATAATCATAAATTATTTTTAGAAATAAGGATCACAGTAAAACTATATTAAAATTCTTTGAATTGTTGTATAACCTGGAATTGAATTGAAGTGTATTCGAATATCTTACAATAAATAAAGAACTGGCAGTGCTCCCACTATTGCCTGAATATAGCTTTGCGATTTGTTGTCAATTTAGTACATTTCATTAAGTTTATATATCATTAAGTCAATATAATTTATTCTTTAAAAAGTAATATTTTTTATTTTTATTAGTAGTAGAGTAGTCTTTATATAATAAATCTTTATATAATAATAAAATTTATTGCCTATAATAATTTAATTATAAAATAAAAACATTGACAATTCACATAATATTGTCAATCTTACATCAATATAATCAAATGCAACACGTCATGCATGTTCTTGCACTACGTTTGGCCTGACTTTAAGGGGTGGCCTGAATGATGTATTATATTTTTGCAAAATATTGGAGTACGTTTAATTTGTAGAACAATTTTAACATTTGTTTTTAATACAGATTTTAGTCCTCTACAAATAGTTTAATATGACTTTTGATGTGAAATAATTAGGGAAGCAGAAATTCAACAGTTAAGAATTTCCCATTGAGTTTCCTATGGCCCGTTTGACGATTCACCACCCAGTATTCAATTTATTTAAATTTTCATAAAATATTTGTCACTCTAAGCACAATTTTGTCAGTGGTATAAATATTTAAAAGAATTCTACTTAGCAAACTTTTTTCTGTGTGGTCTAAACCGATTTTAGGCTTTATCCTATTTTTGTTTTAGTTGGCCATTTAAAAGAAGAACTTGTACCACGTTCTATATTTCTTTGCTCTGTAACAATTCTTCGAATACTTCTTGATGTTTTTTCTTCCTCCATACATTTAAACACATTAGAAACAACTTCAGGTCTTTGACTATTTAAAATATGTTTATAAAATTTACTTTTAAATTCCATCATTAAGTGAATACGGACCTGAATTTTGATATTTACTGCCTGGGTATTTTTAAACAAACTTATAACAATTTTTAGATAAGAATTTACCGCACATCTTGAGGGAGGAGTTTGTCGCCCGCCATGGTTCGTTCCGGCAGTTGTGATTAAGAATTTTTATCCATAAATTGTTTTGTATAATTTAATTTTTGTATTTATTATTGACCTTGAAGGAGAACGTTTCCGGACTAGGTATCTAGAATTGTTTGTACAATGGAGGTACGCTATCACGGCATAAACTTCGAACTTTCCCCAAAGTGACTATTCGCTCCATACAGCTGAATAAGTATCTATTGCTTATTATATCATTACCATAAGGTTTACACCATTGAAAACATTTATAAATCTGCAGCAATAAAACCAAAAATTTGTAATTAATCATAAATACTGTCTCTATATTAATAATTTATATATAAATAACGTTCTCGTAGTATTACAAATAGATTTGTCGACAGTTCCAACTTTGTATATTTTTACATACACCTAAGTTGGATTTATACTCGTATATTATAAACATTTTACTAGTTTATTATGTATATTTTTTGAATAATAATAATTTATATATATTATATATATATATATATATATATATATATATATATATATTTATATATATATATATATATATATATATATATATATATATATATATATATATATATATATTATATATACATATATATGTATATATATATATATATATATCTATATATATATATATATATATGTATTATGTATATATATATTATATATATTTATTATATATATATATATATATATATATATATATATATATATATATATAATTTATATAATTACAGAGTGTATTTGTACTAAAAACGAATTTCAGTAATTATTTTAATATGGATTTTTTGAAATCCTAATTCTAACCTCACTTTTGCAATTGTGAATGCAGGTTCACTGTTGTAAATCTATCAGTTATATTTATATATTATTATAATAGTACTATTTTTTACGAAAACGTTTTATAAAACTAGTTAATACGTAACAATATATGGAATTTAATTACAGTAATCATTACAAAAAAGTTTCTTTCTGTATAAATTACACCTTATAGCTGCAATTCACAGTTCACATTGATGATTTTTATTATTTTGATTCGGAAAATCAAAAATGTATCATTAGAAGTTATAAAAACCTTAGGTCTTTTTGCCATTATGCTAAATTTAGTACTAAAAATTAGAGCGTATTCCCATTTCTTGTACTAAAAATGATAAAATATTAAGTAAAAGTGACGCTATTCTCAACTGGCGCTAACAATTTTTTAAACAAATTAATATTCATTCGTAAAATGTTTTTATATGCCAAATAGTCTTTTACTAATAATTCTTCCTTCAACATATTTAATATTCCTGTACATAAACGCTTTTTTTAAAGCGTTTATGTAAAGGAACGGCGTACATGATTTTTTTCTTAAACATCGTTATCACAATTAATGCTACTACACATAATTTTATGTAGTAAGTAGTTTCACTTTTTTTTCACCATCATTATTTATCTGTGTATTTTGTTTACTCTAATCATAAAACAAACTTCATTGTTAGGTTAACAATTAAGATAGTTGCAAACACAAACCCACATTTTTCATATAAAATCGAGTTGTAACTAATATTTTTAATACTGAAGCAAGCAAGCAAGCAATTTAATTAAACCCAGTCTGTGAGACATGTTTACCCCTAAGAATTACGTTCGGGTGTAACAGGTGTAACAATTCATTGGAACGAGGTGTATTAACTTGAGTAAAAACAGGAGTCACTCCACCGCGCTCCAATGCTCCAGACCATCCCTTTCTCCCCTATAGCACTCTGATGCGCGATAGGGGCACAACTATCAGCCAAATGCTCTTTATGTGGGAGTAATGGGTAATAGAACTCCAACATTGTTTCCTAACCGAATTCAACACTCAGGACAGCGCATTATCGCTATAATCATGTTATCTTACTGTGGCTTATCCGCGAACTAAAATTGCTTACTTGGGCCTTAAGTCTCCGCTCTAAGCTAGGTTCAGTTCGGCGACTTGGTGCTCAAGGGGTTGGGCCTTACGTGCCCGGGTTTTTAATGGTTTTTGTTATAATTTTTTTTGTGACTTGCGCCGGTTTTTGTTAGTAGTTTTTAGTTTTTTTTGGTATCCGAAGCCGTTTTTTGTGTCTGTTTAGGATTTTTTTTTGTAGGATGCCTAAAACATAAAATCAGAATTAGTGCATATTAGTATAATAATTATCTACTTAAAATTAACTGGGTCCGCGTTCTATGTTGCGATTGTTCACAAGTTTTTTGAGCTACGAACTATCTTCTTGGTGCGTTATTTTTGTTGTTTTTTGTAGTGTTTTCTCTTTCTGGTGTTTGGTTTTCTCTCTGGTGTATTTTCTGATTTTCTCTCTAGTACGTTTGGTTTTACTCTACTATTTATTGTTTGGGTCTCTTGTGCTTCCATCTGTGGAAAGCGTCGTACCTCATGATCTCTCGCAATATGTGACTAGGATGGTTCTCTATTTGCGCGAACTTTGTCCTTGCTTTTTCCTTGATTATATCAGTCACTCTAATTTGTTGTAATTCTCTGAAGAAGAATCTTTCTGCAACGTATCTCGGTACGTTGACTGCTTCTCTTAGGCTGCTGTTATGTGCCGCTTTTATTTTCTTTTTTGTTGTTTTACATATGTGTCCTCATTCGAGAGATGCATATGTTCGTATAGGAAGAATTATACTATTTATTAATCTTATTTTGGTTTTTATTCTGAGTTTGCTTTTTCTTCCTGCTAGGCCTCTTATTGATGCTCTTGCCATGTTGGCTTTTTGTATTGTAGCGTCTACGTGTTTACTAAACGTTAAACCTTTGTCCATTACTCCGAGGTATTTTGCTTCGCTTTTCCACTCGATGGGATTGTCTTGCACAGTCACCTGTTCTTCTGGTTGTTGGTGCCTCTTTTTGAAAAGTACAGCCTGTGTCTTTTCGGAGTTTATAGCGATTTTCCATTTTAAACTCCATTCTTCTATGTCTCTGTCGAAAGCTTTGCTTACATCTAGAAAGGCAGCTCCTGTGTATTGTTTATCATTAAATATCTGGTAATCTCAGTACTTGTAGCTCACTGGAGTGTTCTGATCGAAAACCGAATTGGGCTTCGGGTATTATATCTAGTCCGTCTGTTTTAGCTTGGAGTCTGCTGAGTATTACTCTCTACAATCTTGCTGACTGCAGGTAGCAAGCTTATTGGCCTGTAGTTTTGCGGGAATGTGCTGTTTTTTTCGGGCTTTGGTAACATTATGACATGGGCCTCTTTCCATCTATTTGGGAATTTCTTGAATCTTAGCATCGCATTGATTATCTTTGTTAAATATACTATGGCTCTCCTGGTAAGTATTTTAGAGCCCTGTTCGTTATTTGATCTGGACCAGGTGCCTTTTTCGGCGAGCTGTTTTTAATTAGCTCGTTTAACTCCTCCGGTGATGTAGGAGGGATGATTTCGTTTGGATTTTCGGGTCTTTCTCTTTGTCTTTCGACTTCTTCTATGAAGTCGATGTCCTCCTCTGGGTGGTAATTTAATGTACACTCTCTCGAGAGAGTACTCCTCATTACCTCTGCTTTTTCCACTGTAGTGTAGACTATTCCGTTTTCTCCATGTAATGGAGGGATTAGCTTTTTGTCATTTCTCAGTATTCTCTGAAGCCTCCAAATATTTTGCATATTTGGTCCTTGTTCCTCCATATCTCTTATGTGGTTTTCCCAGCTTTCACTACAGTGTTGTTTTAGTACTGTTTTGACCTCTTTGTTTAACCTATTTGCTCTATTTTTGCCCGCCTGGTTTCTTGTCCTTCTTGCTGTCTGCTTTGCTCTGTTCTTTTTCCTTATCAAATCTTTTATTTCTTGCGTTATATCCTTAAATCTTCCCGTGTGCATTTCTACTTCCTCTTCTGTAGTGCGGTTACTGAGTGCTTGTTGGATGATGTTCTCCAACTCTAGGACTATGTCTTCTATTTCTCGTGGGTTGTCTATCACTGGAACTATATTCATTCCAGTACTTACGAGTCTTTTGAAGTTCGTCCACTTTGTTTTCTTTTTAACTCTTTTGATTGTACTTTCCTCTTCCCACGTTCCTAGTTCTAATAGGATGAGGTTGTGGTCCGTTGTGCCTTCGTTTAATGTTTGTAATTCTGTTTGTAGTCCTAGGTTTCTTGCTACTACAATGTCTATGTGTGTAGGAAGTCCGTTTCCTGGGTAATGTGTTGGGTCTGTAGGGCCCATTGCCATAACGTCGTCATTGGTTTCTAAGTATGTGTTTAGTAGTCTTCCAGTTCTGTTCGTAGCTCTGTCGTTCTAGTTTGGGGATCTTGCATTTAGGTCTCCTATTATAATCGAGGGTTTTTCGTTTAGGAACGTACTTAGGTCATCTTTGATCAGTAGATCTTGTGGTCTTACGTAGGCAGAGGTAATTCTGACTTCTCCTTCTCATTCTCATTTGTATTTTTACTGTTAGTTGTTGCTTGCATAGTATTTAGTTGTGCTGTTAGAATTCTGATATGACCTATGCTTTTTTTCACTAATATTGGTGTTTGGAAAAGTATCAAGACTGATTTAAATATTTTATTTTTAATATTCAGAATATGACCTTATTTAGTTTTAAATCTTTTATTCAATCATAGTATATTAACTAAGTATAATATGGCTTTATTTCATCCTTTAAATTCTCGAACTCAAATTGGCTGATTAATTATTGTCAAGTTCTGAGAATTCACTTGTCTGAAAACAACATGTTTTTGGGAAACATTTATCAACCCAAACACGTCAGAGTCCTTAAGGAAACGTACCCATTCTTTGTGTAGAAAATTTAAAATGCCACTTTAAGCTTAATTTACGGCTATTCACGGAGGTCCTAAGAACAAAAGAACCACCCCAATGAATTCGCGTACATACGTATTTTGTTTCGTATTATTGGCCACTCTACAACAACCTCTCATCGTGTACAGAAGCAAAAACCAGCATCGGGTGTGCATCCCATTTTTACCCTTAGACCTTAGACTCCGAGCGAGGCCCAACCACAGACAAAACGTAAGTGAATCTCCTATAGAATTGACAATAAGATATTAAATCTGCCAATTGTTATTTGAATTGCATTTTATTTTACATATCTATTTACGAACATTTGCTATTTTTCGCTAATTCACTCACAAACAAATTATTTCATTTTTTCGTTATTATTATTTATCGATTATCATTTAACCAGCGACCTCATTAAGTTTTATACAAAACAATTGGTGTGCCACTTGATCTTGCTGTGTTATCGTTCCTGTATATGTCGTAGCCCGGAAACTTGATGTTGATGTTGTTCGTGAGCTTTGTTTTCTGTATTGCCACGACATCCATTTCATATCTATTGACCAGTTCGTCCAGTATATTCTGGTTGGTCCTTATGCCTCCTGGGTTCCAGGAGCCTATCCTCAAGTACCCCCTATTTGCTTGCACTAGTTCAGTGCTAGCTTTATGTCTGCGATCGCCTCGTGGATAATTCTAGTGACCAGTTCCTTAACTGAATTCACTAGTCCGTCTTGCTGTTGTTTCGAGATCAAGATGGTGTTCTCGGTATTTTGCGCTTTCGCTGCCCGTGCGTAGGAAGGTCAGCTTGATGTTTGTTGCGGCCTTTTTTGCGGGGCTTGTTGTCTTTGTAGTTGTTTGCTTTTCCAGGTTGTACATCTGGGGCATATTCTGAAGTTTGCCGGGTGTTGTCCCTAGCAGTTGGCACATTTTGCCTTCTGTTCTTGGGGCATTTGGCAATTTCTTGTGGAGTGATTTTCTCCGCATCGTACGCATCGAGGTGTTTTAAAGCATGCTCTCTGCGCGTGGTGGTACCCCTAGCAGTTGAAACACTGCGTGGGCCCAGTTAATTTTCTGAGGTCCTGGATGTGGACCTTCATATGCATCAAATTAGTGATGCGCCTGGCTTTTTCCACGTTCTCTTTCTCCAGTGTCAGCACAAACACTGGTAGATTTCTTTTGTCGCTCTTTCTGGAAATCATGTTCTTTATCGATTCACATTCGATATCATACTCTTCTTTGAGAGTATTGAACGTTTCTGTAACATCTGTGTTTGGAGGCAGTCCTCTTAAAACCATTCTTGGTATTATGTCTTTCTCTAGTGGGAAGGCAATCCATTGTATAGGTGTTTTTTGATTATAATCCTCTATGATTTTTACTATAGTTCTGTAATCTTCTGGACTTTTCGCTTGGATTAAAGTTTCTCGTCTGCTTCTCGATAGTCTATTCGACGTTATCATCTTCTTTTTCTGAGCAATGCTCTGAATTGCAATCTTTGCAATCTTTTTCTGAGCAATTGCTCCGGTCTGGCTGACGCTCTGTAATTTAATTACAGGCGGCTTTTAATACTGAAATCAGTACTGAAATTAGCATAATGGCAAGCGGACCCTACGGTGATAAATTTGACCAATATGAGCGCTTTAAATGTGACATATATCCCCTCCCGTCAGTTGCACAAAACGAATACACTTTTACAACATATCTAAAATCTGTGCAAAAGTGATATACCCGATTGACTGACTGAACATTATTTTTTAATATATGTAAAATTAGGGTAGATTCCTGTGAACATTATTTGTTATCATATGTAAACTTACGGTAGATTCCTGTATTATAGAAAAAAAGTTAAGTTTTATAATCGCCCATCTGATATCGAATAAAATCAATAGATGTGACCCAGTAAATATGTATAATTTTATCGGTATAGCCTTCTAGTTTTTCCGACATCAATAACTGCACCTACGACAATTAAAATGATTAAACGGTTCTCGAAATTCGATTACAACAATAACTAAATTAAATTTGACAATATCATTTACTCTCAATCACCTATATTACCTAATCCCCTTTGATTGATTACTTGATGTACGTTCATCTTGTTGTTCCGTGCACGACCATAACCACACTTGTGTTACCTGAAATGAGAAAATTTAATCATCCGAAAACTGAAGGAGAGTGTCTTGATATTTGATATACTGTGAGGTTAATCCCAATCTTGACGCTTGTAATTCTAAAATAGATATTAATTGAAAGTTTATATATAAAACTATAAATTAATATTTTATTTAAAACTTATCACAACCAATAGTTTGTTAAAATTATTCTTTACACATAAATAGTCGTAATATTCAGTATATTCCTTACAGTAAAAGCATTAAAAATATGATAATAGTGTAGTGTAGTAATTAAGATAGGACATCTATTCCCCTATCTACATTATCGTGAAAACTCTGTCTGTTTTTCAATGTGCCATCAATAAATTGTCTTTCCATCGTTTTCATGGTCTTCCCATTGATCGTCTTTTTATTGAGGAACCTTTTTTGTCATCTTTACTACTCTATTTATTGTCATTTGGCTTATATGATCATTCCAATCCACTCTTCTATTTCTTACCTAGTTCTCGATGTTCTTTACCTTGCATCTTTGTCGAATAAAATGTCTTTTACTTCTGATTTCAGCTTTGCGTAGCTAGGTAATGAGATGCCTGGATATTTAATCTTTATCACTTGTTCTATTATTTGACCCTCTAGCTCTAATTCACATCTTAGTTGATTTGCTCTTAAAATCATGCACCACAGAAACTTTTGCTGCCCATTACGAACAAAACTCTATCACACACAACTACTCCTTAAGTTTTTTTCAATATAAATTTAGAAATGAAAGACGGAGATACAGATCGTAGAGAAAACTGATGACTTTCTTAATGAACAATTCCATGGTGGACAATTCTTCTCCGGACCTTAATGATATACCAATAATTTACAACTAAGTTCAAACGCTAGAACAGATCTTCTTAATGTTCTAAACCAAATGTGGATATAACACTACTTTCTCCAACTTCTGGTTAGTGTCATATATAATCCCAATCCCTAATTGTTAAAACCTGAAAACAGTTCCCCAATCGTATAGATGATATACCTAATCGCGTCAATTTATAAACTATTCGAAGAGAGTATAAACTGTTACACAAATTGGTTTATGAAAAATAAAAAACTGCTAATACACGAGCAGAGTTGCTTTCGTCAAAATAGATCAAAGACTCCTCAATAAGTTGATCTTGAACCCGAAGATCATGAAGCACTTATAAACAAACAACATTGTCTAGCAAGATTTACGATATAACAAAAGCTTTCGATTACACATGGAGATATGGTATGACAAAAATCTTCTCTCCTGGGGCATCAATGTACACTTTCCAAAATTTATTAAAAATTGCAAATTAAGTCAAAAGATCAAATGGAAAACTGCCATCCATTTGCATCCAGAAAAACAGAATCCCTCAAGGATCGATATTAAGTGTAACTTGATTTTTTGTGGCAAATGTAATATTTTAAAATAATGCCAATAATTAGTTAAAGGAATACCATAAGCAGACGCTTTCTCCTACTTAGAACCTAGGATTAACTAAAAAGACCATTCGAAGTACTTTAAATAATCTCCAGGAATGGTCCTATAAAGCGGGACTTTATTAACTTCTAATGAAAAACCTAAATATTTTTCTCAAAAAAAGCCAAAAGAAAATAATCCGGTTTTTTTGTTAAATGGCAAGAACTTGATCTTAATAAAAGAAATAAAATACATTGATCTTACATTTGACCAAACATTGGTATGGAAATGTCACAATAAAAATCCAAATGGTACTTACCAGCAAAGCATTCATATTTTAACAAGAATTTTTAAATTTAACTGTAAATAAGAGTTTAAAAAAAGTTTTATCGTTTACTTATGTAACGATAATCATTTCACCATCCCGCCTACGCTTCGTTCACACGCAGAGTTCCACTTCCATCGATGTGCACTAGAGGAGATGGAAGGCCAACAACCGTATAAAACAAGAGCCCGCACGGGAAAATGGAAGTTCTGGGAACAACTCCACTGGCCCCTGGATATTAACTGAAGAAAAATGGCTTTTGTTTGAGTATTTTTAAGTGGTATTTCCTTACCGGTCTTAAAGTCTTGACCTGAGATGGACCTTTTCCGTGTTTAAGTGTTGATTAGTCAACTCCCGCTTCTTGCCGGATCAAGAGTCGATCGATTCGTTCACCTGTAACCTAGACCATTCGTCTCGAGTGTGTATTACCGGAACCTTATTTTTGTTTAGATTTTTATGACATTAATTATATTTTATTTTTCGCAGGTATTAAACAGTGGGTCATAGAGTCGTTGATACTGTCGTCGCTGAGATTAGCGTTGAAATAATTCTGTACATATAATCTCGGGTATAATTTTATTTTGGTATTTTATTTATTTTGAATATATTTTTATTTAAATTAAGTCTTATGTCTAAAATAGCTACCCGTCACAAATTGGCACCTGAGCAGAAATAAAGCATCACAAATTGGTAACCAAACAAAAAAAAAATGCCGCTTCGTCCAGCAACGACAAACAAAGACTCGGTAACCGGTGCGACGACAGATAAGTCGTGGCTACCGCCTGTTCAAAGGGGAGTTACAACACCAGGCTGAAAAGGTCAACTTAGATTTAAAAAAAACCGTAAAACATTTAAGATTAAGACAAGGATTTTTTTAAAGAAAGAAGAGATCTAACAAAAACCGAATAAGACGTGAATAACTCGTCTGAGAATAGTTCTCGACGTTTCGCCAACACTGTGGAGTTGGCATCTTCTGGAGATGTTACTGCTTCGCTTGTAACCTGAAAATGACGTCGCGTTATACTACGGAGGCAAAAGTTATATCTCCCACTCGCCTCCCCTCCACTGGTTTCGGCTTAAGGGGGCGTGTCGTCGTTTGTAGTAGCTTTTTTTCTTCGTGTTTGGCGGGAAGGGTGTTTGGTGGATTTTAATATTGGTATCCATGTCTTGTTAATTTTCAGTCCTTCTATCCGATTAAAATTATTTGGGTGCTTATATATTTCCACCGCTTCCCGATACAACCGTGGGTAGTATTGTGAAGTTTTCTCCAGCATCTGCGTTTCTTCAAACAGTTCAAACAGACTGTGAATAAAGGTAAATACAATGAATATTGTTAAGTACCATTGTGTAAAAGTACAATCACTAAAACCTCCAATAAAATATTGTTAGATTACCAGGTGATAAGGAACTGCGTTTAAAGTGGTTACTTATTTTATTATCAGAATTAAAATAGGCTAAAATAAATTTACATAAAAGTGTTTGTTAGTTCATATTTAATGCAAAAGGCGACACAGTCTTTAGCTCAGCTGTTATTTGTCTCCGGTCGGAAATTATTAGGATACTTTCATCGACTACCAAAATCCGTCCTGAAGTTAATGCAGCTTGAAAATTTTTATTTAGTACTTTTAAAACTTACCTTAACTTATAAAGCCGATCATCTTTATTACACTGCTGATTATTACAAAAATGAATGCAACGTATCAGTAAAAGGAACCTGTCTCGTCTCATGGTAGTCGTAATAAACTCATTCCTGAACATGGGATCTTTCGACCAATATAAATTTATTGCGGGACCATCAACTAATCCCATAACAATACATATTGAAAAAAAAACGTTTCAGTTCGGCTATATCGCAGTCAACCCAGTAACGTATACGTGATTTTGATCGATGTATATTTAACAACATTTCCCGAGCAAATCTATTTGTTTCAGTGACAATATTCTGTAAAATATCATCGGTTACAAATAACTTATAAGCGTCTATAGGATTTTTTATTTCGTTAACGTTAAAATTTAATATAGGCATATCTTGATATTGATTCAACTCACCAGTTTCATTGTCACTCTCATCTATATCATGCCACTCGTTTCCATCATCATTTTCAGATTCTGACATTTTTTCGTTATCAATTTTTGTCTCATTATCATCGTCGAATAAATCACTCTCACTTACATCACTGTACTATTCATCTGAAGAAAGAACATAGTTTTTGTCGATTACAGAATCGTCCGAATCACAAGGATCGTCCCGTTCATTTTCACTGTTACTATTTGGCAACTCTGCAAGCACATGGTCTCTTAAATCAGTTGGACTTTGGCGCGAATTTACAATACTTGGGTTATCTTCGTCATATTTTTTATTTTCAACTGAAGTACTCGGTTCGTTACATTCTACAGTTTTTGTTTTGTTTGTATTAGCTGTTTGAGCTAAAAACAAAATCTTTTTAACGCGAGATGACATTTTTAGACTAGTAAAACCACGTAAAACACGGATGTAAACACACCTGCTATTGAAATACAAACGATACTAAATGTCGATTGACTGCGCAAGCATGCAGATATATAAATATGCACCGGTCCCGCAGGACCGGTCTCGCACCCGAGTAATAAATTGTAATCTCTGTGCGTTACCGGCCCCCAAAGCCCGGTACATTTTTTTCTTTTAGAAATGTTTAGAATCTTAAGACAAGTATAATGCTGTTTTTAGTATTTAAAACAACCAAATATTAGGGAGTTTTTGTAACTACCCAACGTAACGTATCTCCCTATACGTAAAGGACTAACGTATCGAAGAATATGAACGTTAAATTTAGAGTTAAAGTTCTGCACGCAACGTAACGATGGTGTTGCCCTCATCGAATTAGTGATTAACTAATAAATTGTCAGTGCCAGTCTTGTCCTTGTCATTTAACCCTATTTTTGATAGTCAAAATAAATAACAAATATTTTTTTTGAATAATTCTTAATTTTTGAGATGGACGCGATATTAAATGTAGGTGCCTGTATTGATGATGAAGACGAAAACATAGAAGATGCCCTTCTTCTCCACATCTTGCACGACTATACGGCCGCTTTAATTTTGATACCATTAAAAATATTTTTCGCTTTTAGATATAATTCCACCTTTCTGGATGGTCGCAAGGGTTCTTGCCTACGACTTCCTTCAACAAGAACAAATCATCTTCATTGCTGAAGTGAATTCGTTTTCTACTGCTTTCCATTATTTATAAAAATCAAAACAAATATACTTAACCACAAATGTAAAAATACACGTATCACGTGTGCTTATGAAATGTGGATGTTAAAATTTTGGTAATCGAGAAATAAAATTTTGGTACTGGTATCTAGATACGTTAGTTCAACCATTAATGCGCATGCTTATATGTCAAAAAGATACGTTACGTATACGTATTTGCTTGCACTCTCTAAAAAGTCTCTATTAACAAAGATATGCCTTTTGCAATTTTTAAAAGTTTGCAGTTTTCACACGCCACACTTTAATAATAACGAACACCGGTCCCAGGGGACCGGTAACGCAGTCAATCTGTTAAAAAATGTTCTGTTGTGATTTATAGCATTTTTTTAGAATTTAAAATTTTATGCAAGTTACCTATTATCAAATACTTTTCTTCTGCACTGCAATTAAATGGGATGGCTACATTTTATATATTCAAATGATTTTTTTCTCTCTTTTCGAGGTGGGCAAATAACACAAGTTATTCGGTGTGATTTTTGAATTCCTCTGGAACGACATCACGTATACGTGTACGTCGATCAATAAGTCCCTGTTCTAACTAGTAAAACAACAAATTTTATTTTTTATTTATTAAATTAATTTTCTTTAGCGGCGAAATATACAATCATTCCAACGCTTTTCTAATTTTTTCTATGCCGCCCTTGAAAAACGGTTTATCTTTGCCTTTAAAATAGGATTCAGTTTCGGCGATGACTTCCTCATGGGAGCAATATCTCTTGTCACGAAGCATTTTTATTCGATCGGAGTAAAATGTTGCTGCTGCTAACCAGAATTGGACTATACAATAGGTACAGAAACAATTTAAAGCTAAATTCATCCATTATTGCCATTGTTTTCATTAGCTTTCGACCGAGATATTGTCTTGGTGAAACAACATTTTTTTCTTCAATAAATAAGATATTTTCTTTAAACGCTCCAATAAACCGTGTTGTTGTTTCTCTATGTTTTAAATAGGCAAGAAACAATCATTTGCGGGTCCTAAAATAAAGAGGCTACAACCTCTCCGGTGGTTTGTTGAAGTTTGGTGGCTTTGTACGGCTTTCTTCGGATGATTTCAACTCAGATGGCTGGCGATTTGATTCCAAAGTGAAATGATGGATCTATGTTTTATATATTGTGACATACCGATGCCATAACTCGGACTTATTCCGATCAAATAGCTTGCTCATACCAAAATGTTCATGATAAATTTAGAGCGTCAGCTATCTAGTGCGATTTCACTTTGCGGTTTTTCATAATAATTTTTTAAGTTTTTTTTTGATGTTTTTGGGAATACCTGCCTCATTTGGCCTTTTATAGCGCTCAGCATCATTGGCGTCGGTACGACCACCTTTAAATTCAGAAAACCATCATTTAATGATTATAATCGATAAAGCAGAGTCCCATTAACACTTTTTTGGCCATTGCTTAGTTTGGTGGGTATTTTTCCCATTTAACAACAGTGATAAAACGAAAGACGATAGACGAAATTCCTTTGAATCCAGTGTTTATAAAAATAGCAAAAGTAGCGTCACTTCAAGCACTGTAACTCGATAAATAATAATTCGGACTAACATGAAATTTTAACAGTATTCGTTTTAAAGTTGACACTATCCAAATGTCTTCTTCTTCTTTTTATGCAGACATGCGTCTGTTTGTAGATATTTCTTGTAGATACTTCATTAGAGTCGCCATTTCATAATTATGCCCGGAACTTATTGTCCGACCTAATATTATACTTTTTTTTGTAAAAAAGTATTGTGTAATGTTTTTAACAGTATTAGTATTGAAGAAAAATTAGTATTGTATACTATTTATTTTCCCAAGTTAAAAGTGTTGGTTAAATTCTGTAAAAATTGGATATTATATTTATAAAACATCTCATTATTTTAAACTTGTTTACTCTTGTGAAGAAATTTGCCAAACTCTCGTTTCAAAGTGTGGTCTTTTTCTGCCAAACCATATAACAAACATTACTTTATCAAACAAATTTCAATTTTGTTTGCTAAACTGTAAAATTTTTTAACATATTTTTAAAATATCTACCAGCAAACAAAGTAACTAACGTGCCGATCACAAATTAATGAAATTGCACTTTCATTGTAAATACCAAAATCGACTACGAATTCTAAATCAAATTTCTCGGAAGGCTTTGAAGTAAATCCATATCAAATAACCCGCTTTCGAAAATAAACTTCCTGGTATATTTACCACATCACCTTTACTCCATTCGCCTGCAATCTAATACCAGTCATTTTATAAATTCATGTCAGGAAAATGGACTTCTCCAAGGCCTATTCGCTGCCACCGGCTCCAGCTGAAATGTCAGATTTACTGAGAGATATTGAATAGTATAGTGCCAAAACGATACGTAAGGAGCGAAAGTGCGAATTTTTTAGACAAAAATTTTTATACTGTTTATAAGTAAAAATAGTTGAATTTTTTCTTGTCTAATTTTTATTATTATCTTACAAATCATAATTTTTATTGAGATTATTATTAAGGTACAGTAGTGTTTATACATATGATTATACAGTAGTGTTTATGTATACAGGGTGTTTTTTTAGAGGTATAAAAATTTGAAATAAAATAAAACAAAGATAGTTTCTGTAAATTGACATGAAATTATGAAGTTAATTGAAGGTGACTAGCCCCTAGAAGGTGACATAAAATAGTCTAGCAATTTTAAATCGCGCAATCTTGGAGGGCAATTCACGACCCGAAACGTGAAATAATGCGGTTACCAAACATTTTCTTCAATAAATTAATTGTGGCACGAGCTGTGTGGCATGTTGCACCGTTTTGTTCAAACGACAGCTACTGCACGACATGGTTTGTTCATTTGGGGAATGAGAAAGGCAGTAATTATGGCTCTATAGCGGTCACTATTGACTGTAACTTTCTGATAAGCATCGTTTTTAAAGAAGTAGGTCCAATAAATCCACCAGACCATAAAGCACACCAAACAGTCAGTTTTTCTAGATGTAATGGTTTTTCAACATACATTTTAGGATCATTTTAACTCAAAATAGGTTTAGTTTTGCAGTTTTATTTGTTGACGTAGCCATTCAATCAAAAGTGAGCTAAACAAACTTCGCTAATGAAAATCGGAATTAACGACAATCTCGTGCTGGACCCACTCACTGAATCTACGAACCTACGCCTTGCTTTTTTGCTTTTTTTGGACACATGGTACAGTAATTTTTATAATCCAAAATTAATGACTGCTTCATACTTAATAATTTCTAAAAAATTCAGATTCACATTTTATTAAAACCTTAAAAATATTTGTGGACATGTGAAAATTATTGTTCTCATTAATAAAAATAGTTTCTAAATCTCTGGAACTTACACAAGCTTCATGTAAATTTAATATATTGTACACTGGCAGAACTTCAGGTGATTCTTCCTTAGGTTCCGAGTTAGGGATAGTTTTATTTATTTCTCGTATTTCTTCAATACAGTCGTTGCGCTTTCTGTTGACACACTAATATCAATCAAGGCAAATTGTTTTAAATTCACTAATGTGTCATTGTTATTGGGAAATAGTTGTGCAAATAAAATATTATCCTCTTGTTCAAAACCACTCGCATCTATATTACACATAAATTTGGCTTTAGCAAAACATTTTTTTTATTGTCATCAGCGACAAACACGTCAAGCCACTGAATCCCATATCAAGGCGTGCGTTGGTTACGATAATGTTTTTCTCTATTTCTTGAAGAGGACGAGAACTGTATATACAAGTTAAAAGCCTCTTAATTAAGTTGCTTTTATAGATCACTTTAAAATTCTGGATAATGCCTTGGTTCTAGGATTGGCAATCTGAAGTAGTATTGGGAGGAAGAAAAATAATTTTAACAATATCCAGTGTAATCTTGGGGTAAGATGTAGCATTATCCAGAGACAGTATCAATTTTCTATTCTGATTTTTCATTTACTGTTATCCAAGCTTTTTTGTTCGAAACTCATTCATGATCACCTTATTGATGTATGCCCCTTAAAACATCGAGGATTTTTGCTTTTGTCTATGATAAGTGGTTTCTGCTTTTCATCTTTCATATTTGCACAAAACAAAATTGTAATTCGTTGTTTTACAGTTTTTCTTCCAGCACACTTGTCATTTTCTAATTAATATGTTTTTGCACGATAGTAGAGAATCACACCGTCGGCATTAAACACATCTTTTGGGGCATAATCCTTTTAAAATAACAAACTGTTATTCTTTTTAAGATTTCATGTTTAAGACAATATTACAGAGCATTTGCCACATATTGTCTTGAAAGTATTATCATATCGACGACGAAAACTTTATAAGCAACTATTTGATGCCTTAAAGTCACTGAGTCATAAGCATTTCGCAATCAAGGGTTTTGGCATGAATTATAGGCCCAGATATTGGCAAGTTCATGTTTCGAGCCTTACAAAACCATTTGAATACAGCTTAATCTACAACAAGACCCTTGGTTTTAGGATATTTTTTTGGTGAGCGTTACTATCTGTTTAAAACAAACATCTTCTTTATTCTATAGTAATATGGTCACTTTATTCTTGCCTACGTTAAATTTTTTGACCAACTTCTTGGTACTTATTTTACCTTTTTCACTTTCGTTCATTATATCCATTTTTTTCTTTAATATAGAGGCCTTTCCTTTTTAGCACCATATTCATTGGTTCCAAAATAACACTAATACAAAAGTAAAAAAACTGTGCATTATTACGCGCCAAGCAGAAAAAATCAGTCAGCAGTAGACAATACTACTTAACACTTAAAAGTTTAAAATTGAACTGAATGTTAAAACCAGATCTGAGAAGCTTGGGAAATAAGTTTATATACATAGGTTCTTAAGAATGATCTAATTTTATAACCCCTTATAGAGGGTGTTTGTATCATTAACTGGTACGAGGAAATTTCAATAATGGACGCCCGTGGTAGTTTAAGAGAATGGGCGGTATAAAGAGGTATAAAAGAACGGGGATTTCCATTTCTAATGACTAGGAGTTTAGAATCGGTAGTTATACGTAGGTGGTTACTTTATAGGAGTGATCGCTAACGAGAGATTTTACTGTATATACTCGTCAGATGAAGCAATGTTCAGATAACTTACATATACACAATACCTGGTCATGAATACCGTGTAGAACTTGGAAATAAATATAAAAAGATGTACTGGTTACTAGGACGTGATTAGAAATAAACGAGATATACTACACTGCTTCCCTATAAATAAAAATATAAATGTCTCGCTAGACCTATGGCGTAGAACTCTGGGGCTTGCCAGCAAGACTAGCATAAAAATTATAAAGAGATTTCAAAAAATCAAACATTTCATAAAAACAACGAACAGGGTCTCGGATGAATTACTGACAGACTATTATTATAGTTATTTAAATTTAATGATTTTGGAATTAAAAGCAGTTAAAAATGGCATAGAAGACAGATGTGGTAAGTGCGTTAAAAAATTTTTTTCGGTATAGTAATTTCAAAGTTTAGGCGTCTAGTTTCTGAAAGCGTTTATAGTTATAACTTTTAGATTTCTATTAAGGAACTAGTTTCTTGAATACTGTTATATTAACAATATATAACAAATACAGTTGATCCGGTAATCGTAGCGAATGATGAGGAAGACGTGGACTATATGTTTAAAAAACTAAAGAAAAAATATGCAAAATGAGGCCTCAAGATGAATATGTCAAAGACAGAGTATCTTAAAATGATGAATATAAATATCTCGGATCTGTAATATCCGATAATATAATGAAGGCACTACCAAAAGAGACATCGAACTAGAACACAACAGGGAAAAAAGCGGTAAACATTCTAAACTCTCTACTATGGTCTAAAGATATTAGACAAGAAACGAAATTGACCATCTATCGAACCTTGGTAGAGCCTATTATGACTTATGGGACAGAAGTTTGGCAGATCACGAAAAAAGATAGAAAAAGAATAGAAAAGTAGTAGAAATCGATTTTCTAAGGAAAGCGTGTGGTGTATCCAAAAAAGATTATATCAAGAATAAAGATATTAGAAGCTGCTGATTAACTGTTTAAAAAGAAAAATACAAGATAAAAATTAAAACCAAATTGAACTGAACCAGTGTTTAATTATAAAAAATTGAAACAAATATTATTTATTCACCTTTGGAATCCACTTCTCTAAAAATGCTCCCCTTGAAATTCAAATTACTTTACCGGTTAATATCAGTTACATCTGTACATGTACATTTATTCTAGGATTTTGTAAAAATATCAGTACATATTTACTTAGAAAGTAATATTGGTGAATTCCAATGTATTTTAAAATATTATATAGAGGGTTGTAAACATTGTAAAATATTTAGTGTTGCAACAAAGAATGAACGTTTTCAACTGAAAAAAGAAGTGTTAAACATTTTGTCTTTAGGTAAGACAGTTTCCGAACATTTGGCATTAAATACGCTTTCGTTCACGCGGAAAGGACATTTTCATCATCTAAAAATATTTTTAATAACGGAAGACAGAATTTTGCTGTTAAAATCTAGAATATATAACTATTATTGGTACAACACCAAATTAGGTAGGTCTGATTGTGAGAGTTATTAATTATTTAATTATTAAGTGATAAAACTACGATATAAAGCACATTAGCATTTTTCACATAAAAATGCTTGCAAGTCATTCAAGATTTACGACGTCAGAACCCCACAGCGTTGCCAAAACATCAGAATAGTTAGTAAGTGAGAAATTTTTAAAATGTCAACTATTTATCAAACTATTATATTAAAAGTAAATACACTTAGTTTTAAGACTACTGCAACAGACTAAAATACATAAGAAAACATTTTAATACAAAATTATATATTCTAAATTTTAAACTTACCTCCTTTAGGGCTGTAATAGTAAAGATGTCCCGCCATTATTTCCTGTTCAAAATTATCTATCTTATATGAAAGCTTATCAGCTTTCTACAGACTATTTTATTTGTTTTGACATAGCACAATCACAATACACAACAATAATTAGTTTTTAAAGCTATTAGTCTAAATTTAATATGTATTTATAAATACAATTTATTAATATATATTATAGACCAAATTGTGTAAGAAATCAAAACATAAACAAAATTCTTACTCTAAAAAAGCGGCAACACTTTATACACTTTTGCCACACGCTGAACTGTCAATAAAATTTGAAGTATTCCGGTATCAGTTGCGTACAATTATCTAATCTATTTGATTAAAATTATTATTAATTGTGCAATATTAGACTTGAATAGTTATTTCATAAAATTTATATTATTAATAATAACAAATGTTTTTGGTTATTTAATAAATATAATTCTAAAATTTTCAATATAAGGATGATTACATTTTTCTGATTATTACACCATGTTGACGCCTATAAAATTTCGAGCAGTTCCGTATGGGTTTCGTATTATTAGCTGTGTTAGAAACATTTGAACTCTAAGGTTGACGTTCTAGAAATTTTAAATACAAGTGACGTCACTTTGTATAAATCGTGACGTGCAAGTGTTTTACTTTGAAAAATGGTATAATTATATTTAATAAATTGTATAATTTTATTTTTTATGTATAAACGTAATATAAATTACCGTAGGTGTTTTTACTACCCTTACCTTAATTGTATTTAGCAAAACTTTTATTTAAAGCATTGAAATCATCATGTTTCATCTGCGTTGAAATCATCATGTTAAATTATTTTGCATTTATTTTAAATCTGTAAACTAATCTTTAAAAGCCATATAATTTTTAGTCTACCAAAATTGCATCGTCTACGTAATGCCTTTTCATAATAAATAAAACGTGCGAAGATATTTCTTCTGATCGAGATTTCGGATTAATATTTGCTTTGCAAATAAAGCATCTCTAGTGCCCATACCATTTCTGAAACCAAATTACCTTTCACTTATATTTTTATCTATCTTTTCTAAAGCCCTAGAGTGTAGGATTGGTAGAAATGCTTTTAGTGAATTATTCATAAGACTCATCAAAATGGTATTCATTACATATTTTTGGGTTAGATTTTGGATTAGGTAGCGTAACGAATGTAGATGGGAGCAATTTCCTTAGTATTTTTTCAGTATTGTATATTCTGTTAAAAAATCTAAGTGCAATATTAATACTTTTCTCTTCCAGTAGTTTTAGAATTTTTAAATTTAAATCATCTATACTTTTTACTGAAATTTTTGAACTTTTGACTGAAAAACTGAAAATTTAATATTCTTGAAGCTTATTATGTTCCTGATTATCGGCTGTTCCTTATACTTTCCAGTCGATATGCATGTGCCACTGTAATGTTTATTAAAACTTAATACCAACCTAAAATATAAAAAATTACATTGCAAATAACAATGCACAATAACAAATGTTAACAACAGAATTTTTAAATTCTATGGATATACGTTACAGTCAAAAAAGTTGACTGCAACGAAATAGCATTCGTTCACAAATATAAATACTTCATGTTTAGATCGGAAAATTCAAAATTACTACAAACACGTTGGACCTCTTGTTGTACCCACTCTCACACATGAAGAGTAATTGGCTGATAGTGTGCCCCCATCGCTCATTGGAGTCCTATAGTGAAGAAAGCAATGGTCTCGAACATTGCAGCGCAGTGTAGTGATTCCTGTTCTTATACCAATTAATACACCTCGCTCCAATGAATTGTAACACTCGAACGTCATTTTAAGTGGTATACAAGTCTCTTAGGCTGGGTTAAATTATATTACTTGCTTGCTTGTCAAATTGCCACGGACAATCAAACCGTGGAATTGCAAAGAAGAATCACTGTAGCATGGGCTACATGTGGAGCTCTATCAGACATATTCAAAAGTAACATGCCAAATTATTTAAAAAAGGAGACGTTCGATCGATCTGTGCTTCCGGTAATGACACTGTCCTTAACCCAGGCCACAAAAAACTCAGCGTGGTCCAAAGAAGAATAGAACAGTTGTTACTTGGACTGACTCTCAGTGACAGGATTAGAGATAAAGAAATAAGAAGGACAAGCGTCTCATATATCTTTGAGCGAATAGCATGGCTGAAGTGGAACTGGTAGGACGATATGGCCAGAATTAATCACGGACGGTGGACACAAAAAATTACATTGTGGACAGAAGAATCAAAGGTACACCACTTATACGATGAATAAACGACGTCAAAAGAATCGCTGTGAATTGGTTTTAGTAAACTCAAGATCAATAGAACTAAAAAAAAAGAGATGACAATGATAATGATGAATATATCAGAGAGGCAACCACACAATCTTTGATTTGAACTCACCCAGACTATGCAACACCACACATTTGGTCGTTAAAAGAATTAACGGAAATCTTAAACTGAAAACTAGTTTGACTGGAAAATTTAAACGAGAAAATCTCGTGTTGCTACGTAGTCCAGTGATACCATTAAAAACCACAATATCAATTAAAAGGCTTTAATTCCCTATTCGACTAGGATTCTCAATGCAATAACAAATATCAATGCCAGACAATGTCCGTTTGCGGCTTGGATTGAAAGAAACTATTTTTCTCACATGGTCAAATATGTTCCTTGTTTACATGTTGATAAACCAACAAATTTATTTATATTAGTTGACAATAAACTAATGAAAAATATTGTGTACCAATTAGCGATTAATTAAATTCTAATTAATAGGTATAATTTAGAATAATATCATTATTTGGAGTAGAACTCACCCTTTTTATACCTCATTAACGGAATTTAATTTATATAAAAGCTAGCAAAATAATTTTATTATTTGTTATATATTATTAAACTTAAAATTAGGATAAATAAAGTTTAAAATTCAAAATTTTTTTTGGAAAGTATTTTATTTCTAATATCATAAATTTTATTTTTTGATTCTAATCTCCAATAACTCTAACAACCTAGAATCTTTTATACCTATGTGGGGACTGTAACAAATCGTATATTGGACAGACTAATCGGAGAATTTATGTTAGATGAGAAAATCATCGAAAACCATCGAAAGGAGAAAAAAAAAGTAAAGTGTTAAAAAAATAGAAATTGAAAAAATACAGGGCCAAATATTTGAGTAACCGCTTAAAAATCAAAAAAATACTAAAAAAAACCCGGCAAAAGTCACCAAAAAAATTAACAAGAATCAATAAACCTGGCAAATATTTCGTAGTTTTAGCACTAATACCAGTTTCTTTTGAAATTAGGTTGATGTTACACGGAAACTTAATTTCAGCTAGACTACATACGGCAGTATCACGCTGTTCCCGTTCTTTATTAATTGCACGAGCTGGTTGATTTTCATCTTCATCACTATCCGTGCTTTTTCTACAATTCTTGAGACAACCAGATTTTACAAATTTACGAAGTCTTCGAATGAAAACGAAAACCTACCGATTATATCGTTGGCACTACTTCCAGACTAATCCCATTTAATAATTTAAATTTTACATTCAGTTGTAAATGTTACCATTTTGCTAACTTGAAATTCTAATTTTTTTATTCTGTTTTTTTGCGAATAAAACTAGGATTATTACTAATGAAAAAATAAGAGTATATTTGACGTTTTCGTTATCAAAACTGAATGCCACTTTGACATAACTTATCTAGAATATAATCTAATAAGTGTTAAAAACAAGCTCGTATGTCGGTACTAATTTCATTCTATAGTCGATCTCTCTCTGTTAGCAGAAAAACCTCATACTGTTTTCAGATTATCGCAACTGTGTATGTTTATATATACCTCCTAAGTTGGACCAACAAATACACTTTTACAAAATATTATTGTAATCTGTTCAGTGGTTTATGAATATTAGCTTGGACAAACATATTATAAGAAATAAATATATATTTATTTCTTATAAATAAATATTTATAAAATAACACAATTTTTCAGTGCAACTTACTAGTGGTTGAGATTATTTATAAAAGCATTGACACTCAACATTAATAACACACATATAAAATAATGGACAAAATACATTCTAAAATTTTTAAAATTTAGGTAAAGATAGTAAAACTTAGTTTATAGCATCTTCTACTGGTGTGTTTTAACTCTGACACATAGAGAACAGAAAGAAAAAACCCTATGATTAAAAAGTAATTAGGTTTACTTAAAAGTATATTTCTTTTTAAGAAATACTAGAGGCCCATCTTGGGTGATTTTAATTTTTAAAATCACCCAAGGTGATTATGTACTTATGTACAGGTAAATATTTATTTTATTTTGGATGTTTTTCCAGTGAGCAACATTTATTGTTACTTAATTTATATATAATTTATATATATATATATATATATATATATATATATATATATATATATATATATATAAACATTTTTAATTCATTTAATGAACATCTTCAGTTCACAATTGAAACCGAGACAGATCTTAGTATACCATTTTTAGACACAAAGGTAATAAGAACAAATGACAATATTCTGACATTGGATTGGTACCAAAAGCCAACAGCATCGGGAAGGTATATGAATTACTTTTCAAACCACACCACTCAGTCAAAAATATAATACAGTATTGGGTATGAAAAACAGGGTAATGTCCATTGTTGATGATAATTTGTTACAAAAAAATCTGGACATATTATACAAAATTTTTCGAAATAACGGCTATCCTAAACATATTTAAAAAAAACTCATTTACAGCAGTAATTTTTATGATGGTCCTGTCCTTGATTATAACAATGAGTCAATCAAATACAAAAAACTCCCCTTTATTAACGGTCTAACCCAGTCTGTCGTATCCATATTTAAAGATGTTTCCAATATTAATATAGCTAAATACAATACCATAAATAGCAAACAACTTTTTTCTAAAATTAAAGACCCAGTACCAACCTTATATAGGAGTAATGTGGTATATGAAATACCGTGTCTAGTATGTGAAAAAAGCTACATTGGCCATACATCGCAGTGGCTAAAACAACGTATCACACAGCATAAAAGTGATTGCCGCTTAGGAAAAAATTCTTGCGCAGTTGTCGAGCACTACAGAAACACCGGTCATCTGTTAGACTACAACAATACTCGTATTTTGGCACAGACTGAAAATTACAAAAGTAGGTTATTTTTGGAGATGTACCACATTAACAAAAATAAACAAACTTTAAATTATAAAACAGACACGGGGCAATTAAGCAACATATATTGCAATATATTAAACAAAATTTAAAACTACACTCACCTTAATGATTAATCATACCAACTAGCCTTAATGATTAATTAAAGAAATACTATTCCTCTAATGTTTTCTTACATTGATATTTTTTGCATTTTGAAATAATTTTTACTTGTTCCATCTTATTGATTGTAACGAACGTGCTCAAAGATATTTTAAATTTTAACATGCATTTTATTAAATGTACAGTGTCATCAACAATAATGTTATTTTAGTATTAATTTTATTTATGTGTATAATCTTTTAATTTCTGTAAGTATTGTAAATCTAAGTGTACGTCAGTGTTTTGAAATGTTTGTTTTTTACAGTTACTCCCGATGAAGCCATCAAATAAATGGCGAAATATTGAGCTTTAGAAAAAACAAAGATTTTTTATTTAATAGACCACATACCCGATATTTCCAACATATTTATATATATATATATATATATATATATATATATATATATATATATATATATATATATATATATATATATATATATATATATGTATATATATATATATAAATTATGGTATGACTAAATTAAAGAATAAATTTTGAAGTTCGTATTAACACATAGAAAACGAATCAATAAGAAAAAACTAGACCCATTCTTACCGTTACTTTTTTTTTTAATTAAATTCTAAAACTGGTAAATTACTTGTAGATTATGTATGTTAATTACATTATTTTATTTTCAGGTATTTGATATCAGCTCTATGCGGCTACACGCTCTGCTATAGCCCTCAATGGTTAGTCACTCTCGTTTTTTGGGTAGGTTACTTCAATTCCGCCCTGAATCCGCTCATCTACGCCTATTTCAATCGAGAATTCCGAGTGGCGTTCAAGAAAACCTTAGAAAACTGCTGCCAAGTTTCGTCGCACTTAGTTTGTAGGAAATACTCGATGAGAAGAGACCCGCCGATAACGTGTAGCAACGCCTCTAGCGAAATGCACGGAAACAACTATTTGCGAGCAGAGGCGATCATACAGCGATTCAATAACTTCTCCGAACAAGAAGTGATTAACTTAAGACAGAGCGAAGCTTGTATTTAGAAGGTTTGTGAATTGACAAGCTTACTTACATATCGAATGCAATAAGGCTGCAAACAATATAAATCAAATTATTTAAAACATATTGTAAAGAAATCTCGGTAATTAATTTTAAAACCTACAAGTTTATTAAACCATGCAGTTTTAAAAACACTACTTACAAACATTTAGCGCATATTTTTTTTAAACCTAATTAGTATCTATCTGATGTCCCACACAACATATCTCAGGGTTGACAAAATTTCAGTGTTGATAATCTTGATAATGTTGATTTAGTTTAATCTTTTTTAAAATTTGTATAATCCTAAACTTGTCTTGCAACAATTCTTTATTTTTAAAATGAGGCTAAGTACGTTTCTTAATTATTATAAATAAATTAGCTTCGAACTAAAAAATTACTACTTTTTAGAATAACATTTTTTTTAAATGTTGTGTTCAACTAATAGTTTAAAAGTTATTCTAAATGTTAAAGTCAAAAATGTTAGTAATTTTTGCACAAAAATTTTGGTTGTAGAATAATAGTTTACGTAAGAAGTTCCGAAAGCGATATTTTACGGGATGATAAGTCCTGCGAATCCCGAAAAATCACTTTTGGATCGTGTTTTGCACAATATTTTTTCAGCAGGAGTTTATTATATTAAAAAGAATCTAAATGGATACATTACTTATAAACTACCAATTCATACCTGTCTCTTGACTTTATGTGGAATTAATTCGGAGTCACTTTCACTGCTGATTTTCATTTTTAAAAATGAAAAAGCGAAAACACTTTTGAATCTTTCGAAAAGCGCTGTCATAATAAAATCACAAGTTGATATTATTGTTAAGGCCGTCTACTTAGATCCTAAAAATCGTTCCTAAAGTAAAAAAATCGTTCCAAAAGTGGAAAAAATCGTCTAAAAATAGTCTACACATAAGTGACCAACATTTTCAGCACGCGGGCCAAATTTTATAGGTGAGATTTGCTAGCGGGCCGCACATTTTTTTTTATTATTATTTAAAGCAGAAATAACTGTTTTTTTAAGATTTAACAAAATTAATAATAAATCATATTGTAGATTAAAATTACGCACAAAGAATAATAATAATAAAAATAACGCAGTGTCTGGGTACACGCTAACTTGTAAACAAATCGAAAAGTTAAATACACGCGAATGAAACGTCATCAAGCCAGTGACGTTATTATTTAGCGTACGCTGTTACTGTATTTTTGGAACACGCTAATTTTTGAATTTTTTGGTTAGTTTAGTATTCGTTTGATAGACAAATATTTGTAATTAATGGAAGGGAAGCAGAACTGTTGAGATGTCTCAAACTTAATTGTAATAAATCAATATGCATATAAAAATATATATTCAGGTTATCAAAATATACATTTAGTTGACATGACTAGTTTTGCCTTGCAATTCTTAAAAGGCACAGATTAAAGCGGAATTCTTGAATTTGATTTCGAAAATTAGTCTACGATTTTATTATCAGATGTCGCTACATTGCGTCTATACGAAGCCATGTTAAAGTTGCTTCCTAAGACAGAAAAGATTTATTTCACGTTTAGAGCGATTGCAAAAGCCGTTCTGATGAGACCTATTGGGCCGAAATACGTATAAGCGGATGCGCAAGCGCCCTGTACGTGAAATCAAATCTTAACTGTCTTTTCCTTTTTATTTTTGGAGTTATTCTTTACTGAAAGTTCACAAATAACGTCAAAAAAGCATGGTTTTAATGGGTTTTAAAACAGGAAAACCGTTTGGATACAAAATGAAGCTTATAAAACAAAAGAGATTTGTATTTTATTATTACCTACCGTAAACTTAATATTAACAAAGTTATAGCTGTTCAAAAGTAGACTTTTATTCCGCCGAATACAAAATTCCAACCATATGATGTTGAATAAGCAAAAAAATATGTTCATTTACGATTTACTTCATTTATATATAAAAATTACATTCTGAAAGTTTAACTGATTCAGAAGGTTTAGTTTTCAAAAAATCCGAGTTTAAAATAATGATACTATTTTTGGAATTTCGTAAAAAATCCTCTTTTTTTCAAAATAACTTACAACTTAAAAAGATACAGATAAAGAACTTCTTACCCAAAATTTTGATTTTTTTTTATTTCTATAAATATTACATAAATGAGATATAATTGTTTAAAGATTTTATTCGCTCTTTTAGAAAGATACTAGTTAAGGAAAAAATGGTTTTTTATTTATCAAGATTTCTTTACCAAAAAATACTATTTAATACTTGTATTTTCTTTAAAACTTAATAACAATGTGTATATTTCACCTACTATCATCCGTATTCATTACTTTTCTTACACAGTCGTTGCAAAAATAAATACTTATATATTGATTTATTTTTATCGACAAGTTGATAACCCATTAGGTACATGTAGGTTTATTACAATACAAATATTTTTGTATCAAATTCTTGTTCTTATTTTTCATTTACATTTTTGTTATTTAAAGCAGATAATTAACTTTTGTGATTGTGATTCAGAGGTGTAGCTAGCCCCACAGGTGCCCCTTATCAAAGTTTGTCTCGGGGCTTTTTTTCTCGACTTATATGGAATAGTGTTAAAAAATGTTGAACAAAAGAACTAAAAAAAACGCTTGTATTAAACAAAATATTTATTTAATATGGTTATAAGGTATACAACTATAATTACAAATACAAATACGCCTGCAAGCCAATAATACGTGACCCAAACAATTTAAAATGATCTTTCGTTCGGCAAACTTGTTTATTAGAACGTCCACAGCCAAAGATTTAAAGAACACGGCAACTATCCTTACGGAAAACCGGCTACGCTCAAATTAAATGCAAGTTCAGTCATTCGTAATTCTCAATGCGTAGATTACAAAAGTCAATGAGGCCTAGGGCTAAAAAACTTTAAAAAAAAACATTATTCTGAAGCTACGGCCTTCTGAAGTTATTGGATTCAGGTGCTGAGTGTACGTCAAGCGTACTTATTTACAGTTAAGTAAACGAAAATATGATTTATGAAAGAGACATATTTTCTTAATGCATGTTCTTCTTCTTCTTCTTCGTCTTCAGCCTGTATTCGTTCACTGCTGGACATAGGCCTCCTCCATTTGCTTTCATTGATTTCTACTCTTCGTAATTCTCATCCACTGCTTGTCCGCGACTTGTTAGATATCATCTGCCTACCTCTTCTGTGGTCTGCTTACTCCTCACTTGTTCTCTCTTGGTCTCAAGTTTGTTAATCTCTCTGTCCATTTTTCGGGATTATCTCGGGCAACATGTCCGACCCATTGCCACTTAAGCCTTGCTATACGTTCTGCAATATCAGTAATCTTTGTTCTTTCACGAATGTCGAAATTTCGAATCCTGTCTCTCAAACTAATTCCTAGCATGGCCCTCTCCATCGCTCTTTGGGTTGTACTGAGCTGCTCTAAGGTTTTCTTTGTGAAGGCCACGGTCTCCAATTCATATGTAGTTACAGGCAAGATACTACTACTACTAAGAATTTCCACAGTTTTCACTGTCTTCCTTCACTCAACCGTTTTCTCCAATTTTCCCTGTCATTCCAGTCTCCATCTCGCAGGGTTCTTTTCTCCATAGCCTCGTCGATTTCATCTCTGAATGACCTTCGGGGTCTTCCTCTCTTTCTTCTTCCAATCGGGCTCCATTCTGTGATTTTGTTTATCCAGCGTCCTCTGTCCGCTCTTCTGACGTGGCCGTACCAGGATAGTCTCTTCTCCTCTATATAGTCGATTATGTCTGATTGCACTCCCATTCTCCGCTTAATCTCTGCGTTTTCAATTCTGTCTCTTTTTGTAAGTCTACAGCTTCTCCTCAGGAACTCCATTTCTACTGCTCTTATTCTACCTCTATTTCTCTTGTTTATTGTCCAGTTTTCGGACCCATATGTCAGGATACTTCTTGTCAGGGATATATTCTCTTTTTTGTCTTTATCGTAATGTTCTTATCCCACAACACTGAGTTTAGTTGTCTTATACAGTTTCTTGTTTGTCTCAGTCTGTTGTTTATATCTTCTTCTGTTGTTCCCTGGTTCGATATTATGGTTCCTAAATACTTGAATTTATCTGTTCCATTTATTTGTCTTCCCTGGTCTATCTCTAGGTTTCTCATATCCTTGTTTTCTGTTGTTAGGTATTCGGTTTTCTCTAAGTTTATTTCCATTCCGTTGTTTTTATATTCTTCTTCTAGTTTTCTGAGCATAAAGCTGAGATCTTCTTCATCTTGTGCGATGACTACTTGATCGTCGGCAAAACTTAAGGTGTATAGGTATTCGTCTCTTACTGGTATGCCCATTCCTTCGCACTTTCTCCTCCATGGTTTGAGTGTCTTTTCCAAGAATGTTTTAAACAGAGTAGGGGACGTAGCACAGCCTTGTAGAAGTCCTTTTGTCGTCTTAAATGGATTGTAGGCTTTATTTCCACATTTAATAGCTACTTTGTTTTCTTTGTATAGTGCTTTAACTGCTTTTATTAGTGTTTGTCGGATTCCGAGATCATTCATTGCTTCCCATAATTTGACTCTAGGTATTGAGTCATATGCTTTCTTTAGATCAACAAAGGCCAGATGGACCGGTCTACCTTTTGCCATTTTCTTCTCTATCAGTTGTTCTAATGTGTACGTATGATCTAGGTATGATTTTCCTACTGTGAACCCTGCTTGGTCTTCTCCAATTTTTCCTATTATTTCAGTTTCTAGTTTTTCCTTAATAATTTTCCCGTAAAGTCTACCTACCGACGATATTATACTAATTCCTCTACAGGCAAGATACATTTGTCATAAACTCTACGTTTTAGACACATTGGTATATCTTTATTCTTCAAGATAAAACTTAACTTGCCGAAAGCTACCCAAGACAATTGTATGCGTCTTTTTATTTCGGCTATTTGGTTTTCTTTGCCGATTTTATTGGTATGTCCAAGTCCAAGGTATATATATATATATATATATATATATATATATATATATATATATATATATATATATATATATATAGTGGTCTACATTTTCAAGACTGACGTTTTCAGTAACAATATTAGTTTATATTATTATTACTCATTATTTTTGTTTTCTGAAGGTTCATTTTAAAACCTATTTTATTTGACTGCTGATTTAATTCCTTAAGAATTTGCTCCAGTTCCTTGATATCTGTACTAAATAATACTATATCGTCCGCAAACCTCAAATGACTCAAACGTACACCATCAATGTTTAGAACTTTTTGCTCCCAGTCGAGCTGTTTGAATACATTTTCCAATGCTAAGGTAAAAAGCTTTGGAGAAATAGTATTACCTTGTCTTAAACCTTTATCAAGACGCATTTTTTCAGTTTTTTCGTCTTCGTTGATTTTGATGTGGACTGTGGCCTGTTCATAAATGTTTTTAATAAGTGTAGCGTACCGTGAATCTATTCGAACATCCCTCAGGGCTGACAAAAAGGACCAAGTTTCAATACTATGCAAAGCCTTGTGAAAGTCAATAAATGACATATGTAGAGGTACATTATATTCTGTGGTTTTATTCTACCAGTGTTCTGACGGTTTGTAAGTGATTGTTAGTACCAATCCCTTTTTAAAATCCCTTCTGTTCAACCGGTTAATATAAATCAAGTTTTTGTGTTATGCGGTTGGTTATTATTCTTGTTAGCAATTTGTATAAGTGTGACAACAAACTTATTGGTCTGTAGTTTTCAATATTAATACTGTCTCCTTTCTTGTGTAAAAGTATTATTTCGGCCTTTTCTTACTTCTGTTTGCACCCTTACTAATCGATGATCACTACCAGTGTTCACAGAATTTAATATAGTAACATCTTTAGCAATGTTTTTGAAATTAGAGAGTATAAAGTCAATTTCATTTTTTACTTTGCCGCCTGGGATGTGCCACGTTTTTTTTATCTGCATCTTTTCCTTGTAGAATGTGTTTCAGCAGAATAGTTTTTCTTTGCTGAGGAAATTTGCGTGCATATCTCCCCTGTGATTTCTACTTAACAGTCCAAAATTTCGAATATATTCGTTGTCGTTGTTATTTTCTTCCTTACCTATTTTAGCGTTCAAATCCCCCGTAATTATTACGTAATATGTTTACTTTAAGTTTCTGGCTCTTGTAATGTCTTCATAAACTTGTTTTACCTCTTCATCATCTGCAGAAGAAGTTGGTGCATAACCTGCATTTGAATGCTGTATCTACAATTTAGTTTTATTACCAGATAGATAACTCTATTAGAAATCGCTTGGAATTTAGTTACAGTTTTCAATTCTCTTATGTATCAAAAAGCCTACGCCTCCTATAACTTGGTTATTTCCATAATTGTATTGGTACAAAGTGTGCCCTGATTTAAGTAGAGTCGTTTCTTCGCCTTTAAGCCTTACCTCGCATAAGCCTACTATGTCCCATTTTATGGTCTTAAATTCTTCTTGCAACTCTTCTAGAATATCTTCTGTCCTCATCTTTCTGTTGTTATATGTTACGATGTGCATTCTGTGTGTACTAAGCAAATTCTTGCCTTCCCCAGATTCCACGAGGCAGACCCTTTTCTGGATGTGGGATTTGACATAACATACTCCACCCACCTAAGGACTGTTTCCGTTCGTTTTTAAGTATTCACCATGTCTATATAGTTGAAAGGATGAGTAGCCATAAAACACCACGCAATCTAGACGGGTTGGTGTGTTTTATATCAGCCGCCCACTCTGGGTCAGACGCTGTTCGTAGCCGTTAGCACGCTGAATATAAAAAAGTGGTCAAAAATAGATGCATCGTATTTTAGTCTTCAGAAAACCGCCAAGAAATCTTCGAAAAACTGAATAACAGTGATAGAAAATGTGCTGCTAGAGATACATAGCTCCAGCATAGCTGTAGTTTTGCCTTATCTTCAGAAAACTACTGAAGTGCCTTCAGAAAACTAAGTAACATCCACATTAACAAGTGCTGCTAGAGCGGTACAAGACATCTCACGCTTTCTTGCATGCTGAATATATAACTGACCTTAACAAGGCAACAGCATTGTTTAATTTTAAAAAAAAGCTGAATGATTATTAAATAAGTATCACCTACCGCTCTACATGAAGGGTGCTACAGCTGAAACTACTTAACAAGTATGAACAAGATTATTAATTCCTAATATGGTACCGTTCGCGTCATAAAAAACTGGTACAACTCTTATAACCAAAAATCGTATTTTTCAAGTTGTGTAAGTTGATCTTGTCACATATGTCATTCCAATTTCTAGGGCAACGTTGCCAGTAATTAAATTTATGGTCGTGGAAACTTCCGTTTTTAAAAACTTTATTTTCAAAAATACAATACAATATACTTGTTGCCGAACTATAAATAAACGCTCTAAATACAATTAACAATTAACTTCTTAAATGCTTAACTTATTATTAATTTATTATAAACAAGTTCAGGCCTTTTTATACCTTCTGATTGGATGGACTGTGGTCGGCGGATTCCAATGGAATTATCTGTTTATGTTTATATAATTCAGTACAACGAAAATATTGTATCAAATCAGCGAAAAGGAGGGCTGTGCGACAAACACATTATAAAATTACAGTAGATGCATTCCAATATCTCTGTGCCAATACGTACGTTTAAAGATGCTTTAAACATTTTGGGCATTAACTCAACCCTCTCTCTGGTTATTAAATTTATTAGATACGGTTTTTTGTTGTTAATGATAATAATAATAATACCTATATAAAAACTTTAAACATTTTTAAACGTTCTGTTTCTATTTAGATTTAGTGCAATTCCGTTATCTGTGATGGCAACAACGAATTGATTCACGAACCATTGTGTCAAGTCTGAACACAGGTTTACATTGGGAAAAAAAAGTGTACCAGTTTTATATGACGGGAACTGTACAAGCTAGAGTTCAGAATGACAATCAGATTAGAAGAAATGGTCAATGCAGAAGGTTTTATATCTTAACTTGTACTATCCTACATACAAGATAAAATAATTAGAGACCATGGCGAAGAGTTTCAAATTGATGAGAATATAGACGAACCCGGATTCATAAGAGTTCGAATATTTTCTAGGTTTCGACAAGCTAAAAAAATCAAATATTCATTTCCTACATGGTTTTAGAGCAAATTTTAAGACCCGATTAGCGGATACTACTGTACCTGTCAATCTGGTGCGAGAACTGTGGGTACTTATGCTCATATAACCAGTGTGTTGTGGTTTTTATGCTTTGTAATATATCAACCCAATGTTAAGTATCCTCATAGGTCGTTTTTTAACACGACTTATGATGCATCTAACCGAAATCAGCAGAATTTTAACATACAGACAGTTAAAGATAACTTAAACCCGAATTTGCCATAACGATTTAAATCTAGCATAGCATGATCTTAATGGTCGGACTGAGAACTTTCTTGCCTTAACTGGCTATTTGATGATTTTTTTTTTTTAAATCTTAAATAAATTTTGTGATAACAGCAATTCTCACTGCAGCGGTTGTTATCTAACAGAAACACCGTTAACCCATGCTGAACAGTATAATTTGCTTTGACAATCTGCTAACAATCAACAGAAATGACAATATGGTTTATTCAAAATATTAGAATAACACAGTCAAGGGCTTAAAATGATTATACCAGCCTTATTTAAGTAGAAATAATAATAAATTAAAAACGGCCCTTTTAGTTTAAATGGGCCCAATTTAAAAATAATTATTTATTCGTATTTGGTGAGGCTGCTACCAAAATTTTCTCGATCTAACGAGATCTAAAGAGATAATATTAAAAAATATCTTGACTCTTATTTGGATTTTCAATATAATATTTTTTAATTATTTTGAAACGAATGAAAGAATGCTAAGAATAAAGTGAAATTTTACTTATTATAAAATAATCTTTTTTTAATCATTGGACCTCTTTTAATTCACTGTAATGTGTTTAAGCCCTCCAATAAAATACAGACGACACCGGATGCTAATTGTTACACTAGTAGATAGAAACCTAGTATTTGTTATTGCAATCTAAATCACTTTGGGAATCTGGTTGATGAAAAAATGAAGAAATTTTGTACTTTTATCTTCTGTAATAAATCTATAAGGCATTCTCAATTCTTGGTATAGTCGTCCACACCAAATCCAGTAATAATATTATGGCAGCAGTAAAATTATACTTTGTATTGGAATTAAGCGACTGATAAAAGCGTCCACCATTTTATTCCTGTTGTAAAACCTTTAGAAGATTGACCATACGACCTAATAGTAAAATTATGAAACGGATTTTTTTTAATTGTTTTAACTTGAATTTTCTTGTCGACAATCGTTTTTCTTGTCAGGTGCCCTGTATGACGGGGGCCCCGTATAATTCATACGGCTGATACGGCGGTAGCTGCACCCTTGTTGTGATTGATGACTACTCTCTTATATTAGGCGAGTCTAAATTTTTTATTTCCGAATATTTGTATTTCTAATAAGAAGCCGCGAAATAACCCGCGATATCATGATAGTATTAAAAATATTTGAATACGGTCCTGTCCAAATAGTCCATATCTTAATGAAAAGCTTTTTACTGAGTTTCAGAACTGCTTTAATCCCCTTTATGCTCCTTTATACCCTTTAATGTTGCAATTGAAATATCTTTAATGCTACAAATTGTATACTGTTTTAAGATTATTTTAAATGAATAAATTCATAAAGTACATAGATGTAAATTTAAATATATATTTAAATACCAGATGTGGAGTAACCTACTAAACCTAATGAAATAAACATAATCCCAAATTGTTTTAGAGCACGTAATTACGAACTAGAAATTTAATCTAATTTCAAAATAATAATGGCTAAAATAATTATATCAATTCAAACCATTTTGTTTACATTTCCTAGATATGTTTATGTTTGTTATAAACTAATGGTTCTATAGTTAATAACAGCTCCCTGTGAGGAAAGAAGAGATAATGACACAAACGAACAATTTTATGTCATCAGAATTAAATTGTGTGCATAACTTAGAACTGCTAATACCTTTTTTCGATTACGAAAAGATTGGAGTTAGTGAACCTGAAAAGTATTCTAACATTACTAAAAGAAAGGTAAAAAACCCACATTACTACTTAAAATTAATATTTATATTAAGTTTCTGTGTAATCATCTCTAGGATTTGTAAGAGGCTTAGACCTCCGTTTCCTGAATCCTCGCATCGTAAATCATGAGTTGCTGCGGTTAGCTAGATACTATTCAAGAGAGTATTATGGCTAAAATAAAGATGCTACTGGTAGGTAGTTTATCGGAAGTAAGGATTTGTATCTTGCAGATAAACCGACCATCTTATCAGTGAATAACAGGTGAAGAGACATTTTTTTTCAATGGTGTAAAACAAAGAAAAGTGGATTTTCGCTATTCGTTGAGAGTTTCAATACCTTCTTCCTTCTTCTTTCTTTTATGTAGGCTTTAAAGCCTGCTTCTTCTTCAATATTAGCCTAAAATAAATTATTTAAATTATCGCACCATATTTCACTTGGTCTGCCAATACCTACTTCTTCGTCCTTTTGGTGACTTATCTCGTGTTATTCGTACTATCCTATATTCTTCCATTCTACTATTGTCTTCGTTCCACTCCCGTTTATGTTTTGTCGCCCATCCATTTATGTCTTCTATGTTGCATACTCTTCTTATTTTTTCGCTTCTCTCCCTATCCAATAGATTTTTCCCTGACATTTGTCGGAGTATTTTCTTCTCTGCTCTGTTGTTTCTAGTACTCGTCTCGTTTTAGATGTGCCAGGTCTTGTCTTCGCCGTCTATGTTAATATAGGTCTAATTGCTGCTTTATAGATTCTTGTTTTTGTTTCTTGTCTTAGGTGTTTGTTCTTCCAGATTGTATCATTAAGAGATCCCGCCGCTTCACTTGCTTTTAAACTTTGTTGTCCTTCTTCTTTTTCAACATATCCGTAACTAGTTATATCATAATTCAATACCAAACCAATGTAAGGTAAAATAAAGTGTAAGAATCGATTTAATGTGATAAATCGCTGCGTAGTACAAGAGACTTGTGTGGAATTTATAAGTACAACACAGCGTACATACTTTGCTGTATCTCAAATCTCATATTGCTGTATCAACGATGAAGAAAATGACCGGTGGTCCAAAGCGTACTACAAAAAGGGATATATATATATATATATATATATATATATATATATATATATATATATATATATATATATATATATATATATATATATATATATATATATATATATATATAAGTTTTGTTTAAAAATACCTTATAGAAGGTACATAATTAAAAAGACCTTTTCGGATTACATCACAACAGAACGTTTTTGGACTAAGCATTATTAGGTGATTATTACTAGGTGTACATGAGTAAGTTACTAAATATTTGGGTAAAAATCCATAAAATGGCACAAAATGTGTTGTTTATTACATTTTTTATTACATTACATAACATATACAACAATGTCTACTTATTGAATTTTCTGGCCCAGACTTTGCCCATATTTTGTTTAATTCCCTAAAAATAGTGTTTTTTGCTTTATAAGTATGCCAACACATGTGGTCGTCAATGGTTTTTTCTACCTGTGTGAAACATATCGATTAGCTTAATTACAGTTCGTTCAACTTCTTGTAAACTATATATTGCCTAATAGGTATTGAAGAAATGCTTGCAATTATTTTCTCGATTTAAATTATATTTGCCAGCTTTCAGAAGTTAAAGGTTTTTGTTCCATGCAGAGGGCAATACACTTATTTGATGAATTGTAGCATTTTAGGGAGATAATAAATATAGTTTCGCGACTAGTTTGGCACGCAGTCAATTATAAATTTTAACCTCAACAAAAACTATATTGTAATAATTTTATAGTAAAAATACACTTCAAATGAAAAAAAGCATTTCTAGTCTGTTAGCACTGTTAATATAAACCCATTTTTATTAATTAATTAATTAATTTCTTTGCAATTTGAAGGTGTCAGGAAAAAGTACATCAGAGAAAGTAAATCAGTTTACAAGTGATAAAAAATTATATTTTCAAAAAACTTACTATTTTTAAATATTTTAAATAGCTGTATCTTCAAATCTACTAAATGGATTTTAAATTAGCAATTAGCTCGTTTTAAAGGTTTTTAAAAATCCTTTATTAAACTGGTTTTTACAATGTTTTTCCTTATTTAATTAAATTTTAAAAATTAATTAAATTTCATAAGTTTTTCTTTCGTTCTTCTTAACCTATAAAATAAATCTCTTGCGGTTTTGTAAATTATTTCATGGAAATGTTGACATAAAAAAAGATGAGACATTGTGAATTAAAATAGGTTTCTTTTTGACCCTTTCGAGAGGCATATCTCATATCCAAGGCATCAAGAGAGCTTAAAAAATATCTATCATAGAGATACAATTAAATATTAAAATTTGGTAAAAATCTGCGGACCCCCTCTATAAAAGTGGTTGAAAAGTTAACATAATACTTATATACATTTTACAGTATTTGTCAGCCAAACCTTTAAACTCAAATGCTTCCTAGACACTCCACAACCCCCACAGGTATTATTAGACCGTTCTGTTACCAATCTGAAATACGAGTAATTTAAATGTTCTGAGTAATAGCACCTTTATTTATCTTCTTCTTCGCGCTATCTGTAAGAAAGTGTAAGGCGTTATGGAATCAGTGTAATCTGTATGTATTGCGTACCCTGATGTCATGTCATGGTCAGAGCCAATTGCGCTCTCCGTGTGTGTGGGCTCCCCTAACGCTGTTGCTGTGGTTTTGTTAATATTTTTTTTTGTTCTACTTTGTTTTTTAATTATCGTGCAGAAGCGATTTGTATATTTGTTTTTGGGGGTAAAGGCGAATAGGGTTTCAAGTGATGTGGGAAGTAACAGAAAACAACTGTTGCATAGGGTTACTTATTTTATTCTAGAGGTTATATATGGTACAGACCTACAGTCCTACCCTTGATATTATTCAAAAAATGTGGTTCAGATGGTTTTCTACTTATGCGAATTTTACGCATGCCTTTTTTTATATTTTCTTTAGTGCCGTAGTTTACTTCGTCTATTTGAATAGGAAGCATTTAGTAGATAGATACTGCGTTTCTTAGGCTTGTATTGTGAGTTGTTGGGATCTTCTTTTGGTTGGTTTGTCCCTTGCCTAATAGAACTTTTGCGTATTAAGTTCATTTATCCATTTGATGGGTATCTTCAGCACTTCTTGTCATTTTTCGAGTATGTCTCCGATATTTAAACAGTACATTAGATGTTACCCACTGTCTGTTTTACTGTATATTCTGTATTTAAACGCTATTGACAAGTTTAATTAGAATTTCTGGTGATCTTGAAACATCAACTGTATATACGTTGCACCATATTGGTGACAACACTTGTTCTTTGTAGTAGTCCAGCTTCCAGTAATCCGACCTCTAATAAAACTTGTCCAATACGAAATCAGTCTTGAAGCGGTAAAACTTTATCTATAATTCTTCATTTTGTATCTCAGTACTTTTGCCACCTTCTTTCAAATGCTTTGCTTAAATCCAGTAAATATGCTTCTATATATACTTATCGCCGAAGTTAGCCGCTTGTACTTTGTTAGTCTTAGTACTTGCAAAATGTGTTGAGCGTTAAATCCAAATTTAGCTAAGGGATAACGTTTTGTTTTCTCCTTCTAGTACTACTAGAGAATCTCTATGTTTGCTATTTTGCAGAAGGTCTCCAAATTTTGGTTAATCGTATTTACGTAAGTAGAAAATGAAATATGAATTAAAATAAACTCAAAGAAAACCAAATTTTTAGTCTTAAGCCATAACTCACATCCAAATACAGACCGTCAATTAAATAGAGACCAGGTTGAAAAATTTTCAAAATTACATATTTAGAAAATGTAATACCGGGCCAGACATAGAAAAAACCGTAGAATAACAATGACCAAAATCACTTTTCTGAACATAAAGACAGTTCTTACCAATAACCATCTCAGTTTAGAAGACAAAGAATAACTAAGTGATATGTTTGGTCTCTACTTTTGTTTCGAGCGGAAATGTGGACTTTAGGAGTATTAAGCATAAACCAAATTGAAGCACTAGAAATGTGAATTAATCGAAGTGAGGGATGTGAGTAGGATATGAAAATACCTTGGACGACAAAGAAAACTAACGAGAAAATACCAAGAAGGGGACTCAAGACTGTTAATTTAAGTACCGAAAAATGTCTTATCTAGCATATATATTAAGAATAAATCGATATGGAATACTGTAACAACAGGTTTCTTGGCATTCGTGAATGGATTCAGACAAAGGACAATTACTCTATGTGGCAGAAGATCAAGAACTCTACGCAATGGTCAATCTCTAACATCGGATAATTATGATATGGCACGTGAAGAAAGAAACTGTTTTTCTCTTATTTTGATGATGCTTCTTTATACCGATTAAAGAAAAGCTTGAATCTTAGCATCGCATTTATTATATTAGTAACAAAGAAATGCATGATTTCATACCAAATTTATTACTTTACAAGAGTCGTTACATAGTTAAGAGACACATAATGGTATCTATTTTAACTTTCATTCAATGTCTATTTTATTTCTGTCACTACTATACTATATCTAAATAAAGATTTTATTGTTAAAATTTAGTAATACAATTCTAAATGACAACCTTTATATTTCTGTTACTTCCATTACCTTGTATTGCCTGTATACTAGTGAAAGTTCTCTACAGTAAATAAATGTATTTTGAATACATAACTTCTGCTATTGACACATCAGGGTACATTCCTTCATTTCAACTCCTTTGACTTTTGAATAATGCAAGCGTCAGGACTGAAAGTTTTGAAGTTCAGTTATCGCAAATGCAAATTTCCCTGAAAGGCTTAACAATGTATATTTATATGCAGAAACATTTTATACACTTGGAAAGTTGAGAAGAGTTGTGAATAATTATAACGGTAATATAATTCAAAGAAAGAAAACAGATCAAAGTTGATCTAAATAAACTTTTTAACGTGTCTGTTAAAAATCCACTGTTCAAAAGTTTTGAATAAATTTCTAGACTTTATTTAAATTTTTAAAACTCACATATTTCGGCTAAACAGACTAAAAACTTTTATTCGTATAATTCTGAATTAATTAACACTAGAAACGTCTGAAGCGACCTATCTGCAAGGACAGCGTTGGTCAATTTGACCACTTTTTGCTTTCAGGGTGTTTCAAACTACTAAAAATTTATTGAGAAACACATTTATTAAAAATACATGTTTATAAAAAAGTATTATTTACAATCACTGTAGCATTGTTTAGGTACATACAATTGTTTCTGTTCTTGGACACTTGGCACAAATTCTTTTTTTTTGCTGTTGTCGCACAAATCACTGGTTTTCTTATAACAAGCTGATATTTTGCAATTTTTTCTTTCTCTTTTCCTCTCTTCCCTAAAATTGGGTGCACTCAATACGTTTTCTTGATTTTCCGATGAAGCTCCTTTGGTTAAGCATTAGTTGCAGCCAAATCCAATGCATTAAAAAAACTTGCAACGGCCACCATCTTAAACTTGCTTTTACCGTATATTTTTTGGCACCAAATTTAGTTTGATTATAAAATTTCATTATTTCTGGCTTTTTCTTTCCCGCTTCTTCGACTGCTACTAACGAGTGAAGTGTTGAAAATCAAATGTTTTTATTTGCTTTACCTCGGTAACCCACTGCATTGCAGTATATGTGCTTGAAAGCTTTTGTTGAAAAAAGCTCACTTTTCTTATTTTTTATTATTAAAAAATTATTAGTTGTTATATTTCGTCCTTTTGTCGAGTAGGGTTTTATAAGCTTTATTACTAAATATTAGAAAGTCTTGCATTTGAAAGACGAGTATTATCTTTTTTTAAATATGGAAAACGATTGAGAAGATATCGAGAATCTATATCTACAGCCAACTAGAACTTGATTCCAAACTTGTCGCGTTTGTTAGCCATGAATTGTGTAAATCTGTACCTCACCTTTGTTGGAAAAAATTGTTCATTAGTGCGTATGTTTCCGTTAGGTATAAAACAAAATTGACAATTTAAAATAAATCGATCCCAAATTTTTAAAATTAGACAACATTTATTGCTTTGAAATCTTGAAGTAAACCGCATTATTTGTAAAAATCTGTCTCGATAAATCTGTCTTTGAAAAAATCGAAGGCCGTACTTTGTTGACCACAAGCTCTTTATCCTAAAACTGTTTTGGTCGAAAACTCCACGAGAATACAAAAGTTCATCTAGGCTTCAAATTCTTCTATGAATTTGAAGCCTAGATCTTTAATGAATAAGTAAAAAGTACTTAAAACAGATCCGACGATAAGTTGTGTTTTTGCATATGATGTGGGTCCAAAAGGGCCCTTTTGAATATTTTTTTTAGCTGGTATATGGAAATGTGTCAAAGTTTAATAAGAACTACTTAAGATTGTGAGTATTGACTCATTTTCCATATACTAGTATTACGGACTCACATTGTCAACCTTCACACAATATACAAGTGTGAAAACTAACACTTGTCCTTCTACAAAATTCCCACATAAAAAGTAAATTTGTAGAATGATCCACATAAATCGATTAGAGTCAAAATGAATACTATTTCGTAAAACAAGAATTTTTAAATAAATGTAAAATAAAACACTACCAATGTATAAAACAGTTTACTTTAAAATGACAAAGATCTCCTTTAACTAATTTAAAAGATATTAAACTATCGTTTAAAAAATCTTTTGATTTTGAAAACTTCAAAACCATAGCCCCCATCCACTTCTATAAATCAAGACCTATCTGAGAAGCCATAGAAATTGAAAAAAGACCAAATGGTCTTAATAAAAGAGATGACGCCATCCGGACCTTCGACATGGAGACCTTTCATAAAGAAAATTTTGAACGCTTTACTCTCCTATCAAAAATATTCGCGCCCACTCCCGCTCCAATATCCGCTTCAATCCCCACGCCAACCCACCAAACCACATCACCAACTGCGGTATAAATGAACCGTCCGCTGCTCCCAGTACCTGTAATAAATTGGTTAGTGATCAGTGTAGTAGTGTTTAGGGGTTCGGGAGACTGAGACCTCGAAAACCCTGAAGAAGGCATCAAAAAGTATGTCGAAAGCTCAACGCAGTGATATTCGACGCGGTTCAACCCAAGAGACTGTTAAGTTTAATGTTAATTCTTGTAACAGTATTAATCTTAGCTTTAGATTTAGATATATATATATATATATATATATATATATATACATATTTATATATGAAGCATCGAAAAAAGGAGTACGACCGTTAATCCAATATAAATAAGAATCACTCTAAGAGTGGTGGGTTTTTCGGTCAAAAGGTGGAGAAAAAAGACAAATAGTTGGCTACTTCATCTATTTATTGAAGACGTTTCGCTCTCTAATGAGAAAGCATCATCAGTTCATCTAAAAAGCACAATATGAAAAACCAAACATCCATAGACAAGTCAATATATATGTGTTACCTCATAAAGATATGTAGCAGTCAATGGCGTAAAATGTAAAGAAGCTTAAGATAATAGACATAAATAATTAGTTGTATAAACAATAAATTGAAACTAGATACAGTTTACAAATTGATTCAAACATAGCACAACAAAAGACCATGTGGTTATTGTACATGTAATTTAAAAAAGTATGTAAAAAATTTATGTAAAAAATAAGTATTTGCCGAGAACTAACAAGATCATAAGATCACACTTCCAACAGTTTGATATTAATTTTATTTTATTTTTACCTAAACTAACATTAACATTATTAAAAAGATTATTCCAGATTATTAGTTCCAGATAACTTCGCCTGGAACATCAAGAAGAAGCAGAACTAATCTGACTTGACAATGGCAAGTGTGACCTTGCCGAAACGTCGCCAAAACAATGGTTTTTCTAAAAACCAAAACTATTTAACACGGAGTCAAACCCGAAAAACAACTGAAACCATATATATATGTATATATATATATATATATATATATATATGTATATATATATATATATATATATATATAATATATATATATATATATATATGTATATATATATATATATATATATATATATATATATATATATATATATATGTATGTATATATCACAGGCTACAAAGCAGGCCACAAAATCGGTCCAGTTCGTCCGATCCACATACTGGGATAGTGATTGTTGAACCAAGCCGTAACAGCACGTGCACAATGTGCAGTGCATCCATCATGTTGGTACACCATTCTTCGTCTGAGGTCGAGGGATAAATCTTCTAAGAGTGGTGGTAATTCATTCTCTAAAAAGTCTAAGTACACTTGACTATTTAACCTGCCCAGCAATAAGTAAGGTCCTATTAACTCTCGTCCGATAACTCCTACCCAAACGTTGACACTAAATTTTTGCTAAAAAGATGTTTCTTTCGATAGATGCGGATTGCCATGTGCCCAGTAATGCAGGTTGTGAAAATTTGTTACTCCTTCTCTATTAAAACTGGATTTATCAGTCCATAAAATACTTTTAAGAAAATTACCATCGTTAATGTCTGCATCTATCAAAAAGCGTCAAAAATTTACCCTTCTAAATGGATCACCGTCTTGAAAACGTTGTCCTGGTGCGTAATGATAAGGGTAGCGTCCATCGTTGTGCACTATTGACCAGACCTTCCATTGCGAGACATTTAACTGTCGAGCAACCTTTCTGACGCTTGTGGTAGGATCATTCGTAACAGCTTGCAAAATTTGGACGTCTACACCAGGACCGTAACGTCCAGGATTCATATACTACCAGTTTTACTAATTCGTCGATATGTGTTAATAAAGACACTTAAATGGGGAAGTCATCGGTTAGGGTAACGTGCTGCAGATGCATTTTCACCACTCCAGCCAAAAAGAAACAGAATGTCTGCGTACTCTGCATTCGAAAACGAAGCCATCACAACTAATCCATAAACCGCATTAAGCAGGTACACAGTCTGGTTGTTCACTCAAACAAAGTTCAAAATCGTAATACACAAAAAACTCACAAGAAACTCCAAACATAATTTGGATGTCAAAACAGTAAAACGCACATTTCATACGCATACAATAGCCATGTTAATAAACCAAAATAAATCACTTCATAGCAATTAGATTGTTTATTAGCATAGCAAGTAGATTGTTTTTTGTTTGTTATGCGTTCGGAGAATGACGATAGCAGATGGAAATTTTATGCGAAGAATCAGTGTTGTAGGTTTACATTTTTATTCCATTCGTAAAATAGGGAGGTAGTACGCCTAGATAATTTTTAAACGTGAAATTGACGGTTGTCGAATATTGACAAATTTAACTTTATTTCGGAAACCTTAACAGTGTGAGCGATACATTATTAGCAAAAAATTTTGCAAATGGCGTCCCCTATTGTCCCTTAAAAAATTTCCATCGACCTACCAAACACCCTGTATAGTAGTAACTTACAAAGAGTCGCAATTGAAAGTCATATTTCTGAAGTCATTGCTGCTCTATGCGGTATAAAAGGCGCATTTGATACTATTAGCAGACACTTTATACTGAACAAACAAACCCTTTATAGTATTTATTTTATTTTCATTTCTAACATTCGTCATCACTATCGTTTAGAGTATGTGTTAATGATATTTTTATTTTCATAAGTTTATACTCAAATTTATGGGGTACCACAACAGTCAGTATTAAGCCTAACTCTTTTTAATCTAGTAATAAGCATATTATGCTCGGCTATACTTTCCCCATTAGAGGCATGTCATGTATGCAGATGACCTAATAACTTACTGTCATGGACGATTTATCTCTATAACTGTCAAGCTCATTTAATTCCCAGTAGAAATTCTCCTTAACAAAACAAGCTCCACAGGCTTACCGTTATCATATACAAAATCAAAAATAATAAAATTTATTAGACGACCACCCTACCCATCTCCTAGTATTATGATTGACAATAAAACTTAAAACTTTCTTATTTCCAAAGAATGTATATTACTCAGTTTAACGCTTAATTCACAACTCACCTGAAAGCAACATATATTATAAATAAAAGACTAAATATTATGAAAACTCTTTCGCACTCGAACCATCCTTGGGGCGCAGATGACAATTACTTTTTTTATATACCATACTCTACACGAGTTCATTCCAAATTGGATTATAGTTCTTACATATTGCAAGCTGCCTTTTAACACATCTTAACCTTTTAAATTCAATTAACTAACATACCTCTCCATATTTGTATAGGCGCTTTCTGATCTATCCCTGTAGAAAACCTATATTGTGAAGCAAATTAATTCTCCTTTTGGATTAGACGGGGGCAACTACTACTCTCCTATGCAGTATCTACTTCTTCTAATCACTCTAACCCAGTATATCACCTTTTTGCATCATTTACGAATATACTGCAAGACCTCTCTAAATTACCATCATTAAAACCCATCCCACTAATTTTGGCACAGTTACTTGATGACATCTTGCTATTTCAAACCATTCTACTTCTCCTATTCTCGTATCGATTTATAGTCATTCCCCAATAAAGCACATCACTTACATGATACGATAAACTTACAGCTCCTAGAGAACTCATTTTAAAAACTTTTAAAGTAATTATCTTGATAAAGAAATACGACCTATTACTACTATACACTGATGCTTTAGAAAATGATACAGGAGTAGGCTGTTCTGATATAACGTCACATACTCTTATGACAACGACCCTTATTCCCTTCTTTTACAGCATTCATAGTGTTGATTCATGCATCAACAAATAAGCGGGTTGCTATATGCACAGACTCTCTGGCCTCAATCCAATTCATCCAAAATGTATTCACTAATCATTCTATCGCCCAAAAGATTCATGACCATTACCAATCTATCTGGTCCAAAAATATAACAGTTTGATACTTTTTTCTCATTTGTAAAAACGTTTTATGGCTTATCTCAGATGCCTTTGAATATGATCTAAGATTTGATTGAAAAAACTGTGCTAGATAACTGCCTTTTATTTGTAAAAGTCTTTTACATAAATTATTTTATATTATTTATTGTGACATATTTTTTTTGTAATCGTCCTTGTCTAAGTGACCTTAGTAGCCAAGCATAATAATTTTAAATAAAAAAAAGTTTAGTGTCGGATCTTGTTAAACATTTCACATACTTAAAAACATATATTTACCTTAAAAAATGAATGTCTACCTTTTCTATAGAAAAGTAATTGTCTATTTTTGTACAAAAGAACTCATTCTACGTGTTTCACTTGTTATTCATTACATTTATGTGATTCATATTTTTTTCTGTAGAGGATTAAATTCTATATACATTGTATGCTACGAAGCAATTTTGAGAAAAAGCTTTATATTAATGTAGCGAATGCGACGTCTACGCCACGTACCTCAAGGATGCAAATTCATATCCAAGGTGTTATTTAGTCTGTAAATAATCTGACTATTTTACTTACGGTCCAACAAATTCAATCTGTTGCAAATATGGGATACATTTAAAGGAAATGGAGACTTGTTAGCTACAGTAAGATTGTGTCGACCAACTCTGTTTATTAAATAAATTGTAATTAAAGATGTTAAAGCTGTTAATTATTGTAAGTTAAAATAAAGATGTAATTAATTATTTAAAAAAATAATAAAATTTTACTCAAACGTGGCTTTAATCTTCTTATTTTTCTTATGGGTCTATTCGTTCCGAATCTTGGCGATCAGCATAGCTATCCTAGCTTAACTTGTAGCTATTCGGCATTGTCCGGTTGTAGACGTATTGAACCACTTTCTTAGATTTTGAAGCCGAGAAATTCTTCTTCTTCCTGGTCCCCTCTTTAAAAATACCTTGTCCTGACGAATAAGTTGCAATAAGCCATATCTGCGTTTATTTCTCATAATATGGGCAAGATATTCTAATCTAAGCTCTTTAATTGTGTTAGTGATCTCGCATTCCTTGCCCATTCTATGTAGGACCTCAATATTAGTCACATCATCAACCCATGAAATTTGTAAGAAGCACCTGTAACACCACTTCTCGAGGCCTCGAGTTTTCCTAAAGAAGCTTTAGAGAGCTTCCATGCCTCTAATCCATATAATTATGTAGAAAATACATAGCATATGATGATAGAGATTTTGGTAGTCAGTGGTAAATCGTGACTTCTGAAACGAGACTTTATCTTTACGAACACTTATCTTATCTATATCCCTATGCGTTGTTTTATTTCAGTAGACTAGTCCCATTGACTGTTTATGTTAGTACAAAGATATGTGTAGCTGCTTACCCTGTCAGTTAGCTGTTGGCTGCACCTTTGGATAAGCACTTGTGTAGCGAATAGAGCTTTTTGGGTGACTACGGTATCCATGGCACTTGTTCTTCAAATTTTTTATATATTCTGTTATTTATCACTTTTAAAAGGTTTCAAGTAAGTGGCTCATTAGGCTGTAGTCTTAACATGTTTCTGGGTTTAATTGTTTGGTATAGTTACAAAGGTTGACTTTAACCAGCTTTGGGGAATATTTCCAGTTATATATATATTATATATATATATATATATATATATATATATATATATATATATATATATATATATATATATTTATATATATATATATATATATATATATATATATATTTATATATATATATATATATATATATATATATATATATATATATATATATATGTATATATATATTGATAAATATAGTCCTTATCCATTTTATTCTTTGTTCGTCCATAAGTTTCAAGTTAATATCTATTGTGACTTCTTCAAAGTGACCAAATGAGAATTGAACGTGTGTCATAGTATAACTACTTGGGAACTATAATCAATGAGTCGTGGAACAATACCCAAGAGATTAAATGTCGCATCGGAAAGGCAAAAAGTGTATTCTGGACTATGAGCTCTGTGTTCAAGAGCCATGACCTCACCCTAGAAACAAAAATAAGGCTCCTTAAATGTTACGTTAACTCAGTGCTTCTGTATGGAGTAAAAACGTGGACATTAAAGGCGGAAACTCTATCAAAACTTCAAGCTTTTGAGCTATGGTTATACAGAAGCATCCTGAAGATACCACGGACAGACAAATTCACCAATGAAGAAGTACTGCGGAGGATGAACACAACCGCGGATTTGGTCAACATCATGAAGGGCCGTAAGCTGCAGTACTTGGGACATAAAATGAGGAATCAGGGCAGATACGAGCTACTCCAATGCATTTTTTGGGTAATTTGAGAAAGGTAAAATTCAAGGTAAAATTTAAGAAAAAATGGCCCCAAGACGAAAAAGAATATCCTGGCTTGCTAACCTGAGAGCATGGTATCGAAAGACCTTAACACAGCTATTGCATATAGCAACCAACAAAATCATCATAGCCAGAATGATCGCCAACGTTCGGAACGGACAGGCACCCTATAAAGAAGACTTCTTCACTCTTAATCGGTGGTCCTGTTTGGCATTATATGTCTTCAATGGCAATCTGCCTTTCATCTGCAAATGTTACTTCCATTACTTTCATCTTACAAGTGTCTAGTCTCTCTTCCACACTTAGTAGTAAATTACCTTGGTTGACTGCCAAACATCCAACTCTTCTAGGCTTGTGTTCTTTAACTTTTTTGTGCACATTGAACGAATCGCTTTTTTGATCTCTTTGTTTATTCTTTTGTATAATGTCTTGTCCTGATCTTTGACCTTTCGCCTCTCTTTCATCATATCTAGAATCTCATTAGCCATATACGATTTTTACTTAATTTTTAAAGCTTCTGGTCTATTAAATCTGTTAGAATGACGGTATTCAAATTGCTAATTATGTCCTGTTTTACACTCTGTTCTATGCGTTGTTCTTTGAGTAGCCTGATATCGTATTTTGTGTTGACACTACGTCGAATCTTCTTTAGCCTGACCCTCATTTTGTAAATCAGTGGGTTATTGTCTGACTTGATATCAGTTCCTGGGTATGTCTTGACTCATGTAATGCTCTTACGGAATCTTTTATTAATCATAATGTAATTCATTTGATTTCTGACTATGTGGCCTGAAGTATCTTGAGGTGATTTCAACGTGTATAATTTTCTGTATTTTATGTATGGGAGTTTAAGTAAGTGTTAGTAACTACAAACTCTTCTTCTGATACAAATTCACCCAACCGGTCTTCTCGCTCATTTCTTTCTCCAATACCGAACTGTCCTATGAATTCTCCCGATATTCCTCTGACCAATCTCGGCATTTAAATTACCCATAATCAAGGTTAGATCCTTTTTGGGAAGGTGTGTCAAGGTGTTGGATAATTCGTTATAGAATCTGGTTGTCGTCTGGTTTGTCAGCTGTAGAGGACTATACCTGGATAATGTTAGTTGTTATTGGGTAGGTATCAAGTTAAATAATAGCCTTAATGGTACATAATAAACCCAAAAACCAGACTTTCACAAAATAATTGTCACTTAATGGCGCTTCTCAAAGTTGTGTACGGATTGTGTAATTACTTGTGTAAAAAGAAACAATATCTTATTAACACGTTCAACACCGGTAGTACGCGGCCATTATTTCTGATAGGCGGCGTGGACCACTAGTGCCACTATCAGTGTAGTATTTAAAAGGTCGTAATAGCCTTGGTTTGTCAGTTCTGCGTGTAATATTTTCTTTGCGGCTATCGGCTTGTAGTCTTAAGAATATGAGGTTATAAAACAAAAATATTAAAAATGAACAAAAAAATACAATGGTTATATAAATTGCTAACACATTGTCGGTTGGTTCGGGCATTTTTTAAAAATGTTGAAATCAGTTCTGCGTGTAATATTTTCTTTGCGGCTATCGGCTTGTAGTCTTAAGAATATGAGGTTATAAAACAAAAATATTAAAAATGAACAAAAAAATACAATGGTTATATAAATTGCTAACACATTGTCGGTTGGTTCGGGCATTTTTTTAAAAATGTTGAAATCCTCTTACTTTTATTTCTTGGTACGAAAGTTCTGGTTTCACTTTATAATTTTTCGTGACAAAATAGATATCTTTTTTGGTTTTTTCTTACGACAACTTCATATTTCTTCAATTTATGCTCTACTGTTTCTTTTTTTGCTTACTTTTTTTGTTCTTCTTGTTGATTGTCAGAATTGTCTCCTCTAGTCTGATTTTTAATTATTGTTATTTAGATTGCATCTGCTGTTGCATTCTGCACCGTACCAAGACCTTTATATAACATATAAAGCCATTAGAAAGCAAGGATAAATACATATATTTAAATTAGAACTCGCTGTTTTTCTCCCTTTAGTATTTAGTACTTATATATCTAATTTAACAATAACAAATTATATACAAAAATTAAGATATAAAAAGGAAGGTATTTAAAACGCCGATTATATTACAAAAGGTTATATTCAATTTAAAAAATGAAGCGTAAAATACAGCTGTTTTTAAACACTCAATATTATGAGACGAATTGTGGATATCTATATCACACAAACTAAACCGCTTGTCTACAAAAAAATCTAAGTGTGCTAAAATATGATACGGCAGAAAATATCAATGACTTTTGCAGCTGATTGCCACATAAATATTATTGTAACACAATAAGATGATTTTGTATACAAGACAAATAATATTATGTTGTAAACTATATGTAGATACAAATAGTAAAACAAACTACTTTCTAGTCTCTCCAAAAACTCTCTAATCTTACAATATGACCTATCCATCTTATTTGGTTAGCTTTTACGTATCTGACCATGTTTTCAGTGCCATACAGAGTCAAAAATTCCGCATTGCGAAGTCTTCTTTACTCTCCTCTCAGTTTATCTCTTTGAGGTCCAAATACTGATGTAGAGTCCATGCTTCAATTCCATATGTAACAACTGGGCGAATAATTGACTTGTATAGTCTTAATTTAGATTTTTTTTTTAGCAGTTTAGGTCTTAATAATAATAGGAGTTAAATGCTCTATTCTTTCTTCGCAGCTATCCTTACTGAGAGCTCTTTTTCTATGTGATTGTCAACTGTGATTACCGCCTCCAGATATTTAAATCCTTTTACTGCTTTAAAGTGGTGCTCATTAATAGTTATGTTTTGTCTAACTCTTGGTCTTGGATTTTTGGTTACTAGCATGCATTTTGTCTTATCTTCATTTATTCGAAGACACAGGCGTTCTGTTTCCTCTTTGAGTTGTAAAAACACCTCTCTCATTCCTCTTGTCAAATGAGCGACTGCATCTAGAACATCGGTAAAGGCCAACAATAGTTTTGATCTTCGATTCGCTTAGATTAGATTTTTTTTGGGGAAATTAACATGTTGGCATTTTGTCTGTTTTGGGGAAATTAACATGTTTAATTTTCTGGATTATTTTCTAAATCACCATCTAAAGTTTGAAGTTAATAAATATAAACGAAAAGAATAAATAAGTTGTAGAAAGGATATTCAATACTGCTAACTACTTGCTAAACGTGAAAATATTACTAGAAAATGCTATTAAATATTACTCTCGTTAGTTTTAAACAAACTTAGTTGTCAAGCTTAAAATTTCGATATTGTCATCTGGGTTATTGAATATTATTATTTTAGGTCTTAGAATTATAAATTTTAGTAATATTCTTAAATATTGAACAAAATGTATCACTTAAAACTATAAATGTTCGAAATATGCCACGCAAAATAATACATAGAGTTTCACTCGAAAATTCGAAGAGTAAACACGTTGTTATCATTTCGTAGTAATTGATTTTTAATACTAATGAGATTTTAAACTATCATATTATAATATCATAACAAATTTTTGGGAAAAAAGTGGTTAAAAAAAGTGTTAAAATAGTACATCACACATCATTTTTTGTGAGTATTTTATTTACATCATAATATTATGAACATCCACAAAAAAATTAATATCTTTCCATTCACCTGCGGTGAGTGCTTATCTACCAACTGGTTGTTTTTTTTTCTCAAATTGTCGTCTGTGGTTTTTCATCGCCAGAGGCGGACTTAGTTTAAATGTTTTGGAAGAAACTCGGAAAGAAAGCAAAAAAACCTTACTCAAAATTCTTCAAATGTCAATATTACTTCAAAAAATGTCAACAGCACGGTTAAATTATACACAGAAGCGTTAGTTAAAAATTCCAATCCATTAGGTACCAAATAGAGACCAAGCGATAGCTTTCCCATCGATAGAAGGTTGCAAAATTCAAGACTATCTCTTACAGATTGGACCAATAGTTAACCCACAAAATATAATATATTGTTCACGTATATCTAACAATTGAGTTTGCATATATTTGAGAGATACAAAAATTGTCGACGATCTTCTTAAAAATAATGAGGCCATCACAATTAACAACACTTGTCTAGTTTCTCGGCGACTAATTACCCCATCAAAAAGATTGCTAGTATCGAATGTAAGCCCCACAATTCCTAATGAAGATATTACACGACATTTACAAAGCTTAGATTCAACACTGTTATCGCCAATGAATGAACTAAGAATTGGAGCTACTGATCCAACTTACAGCCACATATTAAGTTTTAGAAGACAAATCTACATTTCTCCTCCTATAAATACTCACATTCCTGAATTTATTGAAATAAAACAAGATGGAGTAGTAAGCAGGTTATTTTTAACATTAGACAACCATAATTGTTTCAAATGCAAGCAAGCAGTACATAATGCTTCGCAATGTACTGTTTCTGTTTTACCAACTTTGAATATAATACCTACAGTAAGCAGTACTTAATCGGGTAGCATATCTCTTGCCCCAACTTCACAAACTCCTATGCTGGAATCACTACAACTTCTTCTTCCAACAGCTCACAATCCGCCAACGCACACAGCTCAAATTCAGATCCTTCCTTAACACAAAATATTTCACATAAACGTACTGCTTCTGCTGTTTTCTCTCCTACTTCTGAGGATGTCCAATTTGCAATTCCAACTTTAAAACAGAAAAAAAGAGCAAAACAGAAAAAAAACCAGAACAAAACATAAAGTTTTCAGACAATATTAAAACATATATAGATAAACACTCTCCTTCCTTTTGTCTTAACAGTCAGCAAATTGAAAGTCTACTTGAAAATTGCTATGGATGCTCTGATGTACTAACGATTGCGAATGAATATACTTCAGATACCGTAGCTCTTATTTAATATGTTGGAAGAAATACGTCCCCACTTAGAAGACAGAACAAAAAAATATCGCTGCACAAATTGAGGAAAAAATTGGCTGTACAACTTGATTTAGCCATTTTGGATACTGAAAATGATACATCTACTTGTTAATCCTGATTTTTTTCTCTTTCGCTTAATCAATATATAATAATTTATGTATAATAAAATTTTACAGTGGAATATAAATAGCTTTCAAACTCGTTTACCTTAATATTAATTAATCAATCAATATACACCACAAATTATTTGTCTTCAAGAAACTAATTTTAAATATTCCACGTGAATGAATCTATGAATGAAGTACTTCAATTCATATTTTAAAAACAGAGATAAAGCAAAACACGCATCAGGTGGAGTTGCAACATAATGTAATACATATGGAACAAATAATATCCAAAGAAATTCTATTAATCACAAATCTCGAAGCTGTAGCTGTAGAAATTGGCACTACACAAAAGATCAACATATGTAATATTTATATATACATATATATATATATATATATATATATATATATATATATATATATATATATATATATATATATATATATATATATATGTATATACCTCCAAATTATAACCTAGAAGAACAAGATCTCGTAAACTTAATAAATACTACTACTACTAAGGATTTCCACAGTTTTCACTGTCTTCCTTCACTCAACCGTTTTCTCCAATTTTCCCTGTCATTCCAGTCTCCATCTCGCAGGGTTCTTTTCTCCATAGCCTCGTCGATTTCATCTCTGAATGACCTTCGGGGTCTTCCTCTCTTTCTTCTTCCAATCGGGCTCCATTCTGTGATTTTGTTTATCCAGCGTCCTCTGTCCGCTCTTCTGACGTGGCCGTACCAGGATAGTCTCTTCTCCTCTATATAGTCGATTATGTCTGATTGCACTCCCATTCTCCGCTTAATCTCTGCGTTTTCAATTCTGTCTCTTTTTGTAAGTCTACAGCTTCTCCTCAGGAACTCCATTTCTACTGCTCTTATTCTACCTCTATTTCTCTTGTTTATTGTCCAGTTTTCGGACCCATATGTCAGGATACTTCTTGTCAGGGTGTTATATATTCTCTTTTTTGTCTTTATCGTAATGTTCTTATCCCACAACACTGAGTTTAGTTATCTTATACAGTTTCTTGTTTGTCTCAGTCTGTTGTTTATATCTTCTTCTGTTGTTCCCTGGTTCGATATTATGGTTCCTAAATACTTGAATTTATCTGTTCCATTTATTTGTCTTCCCTCGTCTATCTCTAGGTTTCTCATATCCTTAATACTCATATCCTACTTAATAAATCAGGTTCCTAATCCGAAATTCAGTTTGGGAGATCTAAATGGACACAATACTAACTGGGGTTCCTTTAAAACTACACACAATGGAAAAAAGATTGAAAAGATCATAAACACATTAAACCTTGCAATAATAAATTATGGTAGCAGCACACACTTAAATTTATCGACAGGGACATTTTCTTCTATAGATATCTCACTCCGTACGCCAACTCTTCAATTAAATCACAATTGGTATGTAGAAAAAGATTTATATGGGAGTGATCACTTTCCAATTTTAATAAAAAAACACTCGATGAAACCCACGCCAGTTACACCTGATCCGAGATGGAGGCTAGATGAAGCTGATTGGCGCAGTTTTCAAGAAATTATACGTAACGAATCATCAAACATTTGCTTAGAAAATTCAATAGGCGAAATAATTCTAGAGTTCAATAAACTCATAACGGAAGCAGTTCTAGAAGCGATAGGTAAAACAAAGTTTATTAAAAGAAATAAAGTAACTCCCTGGTGGAATGAAGATTGTAAAGAAGCTATTAAGGAAAGTAAGAAAGCTCTTTAAAAGTACAAACGGTACAAAAGCCTAGAAAACTTAATTAATCTTAAAAAAAGTAGGGCTAGAGCCAAACTGATTACCACAAGATCTAGAAGACAATCCTGGATAAAATATGTAGAAACGATCAATAATTACACATCCTTAACAAACATATTGAAAAAAATAAAAATATGACAAAATAGGCACTAGCTCATATCAAGAAATCAATTCATTAGAAGTAGAAAATAAATCATCAATAACAAACCATGCAGAAATCGTAGAAAAAATAACGGAAACATTGGAGTTAACATCCACAAATTCTAATTATGATAAAGATTTCTTAACATACGAAGAACAAAAAGAAACTATCCCTATTAACGTAGTAAACAATAATGAACCTATAAATGCACTTATCACAATCAGAGAACTAAGAGTGATGGTAGATTCTCTCTAAGGACACATGACATCCCAGCTTCTTTTTAACACCTACCTGACGAAGCAGTAGAAATATTATTAAAAATATATAATCGTATATGGACCAAACATGAATTTCCCAATTTATGGAAAACAGCCATAACTATTCCCATCTTAAAATCTAATAAGTCACAAAACAAAGCAGATTCTTATCGTCCAGTGTCTCTAACTTGTGTAATGTGTAAGCTTTTAGAAAAATTATAAATAAACGTTTATTGTGGTGTCTAGAAGAAAATAACCAACTAATTAATGAACAATCTGGATTTCGTCCTCTAAGATCGACTACCGACAATTTAGTAGATATAGAATTACATAATAATAACGCATTCTACAACAACCAAAAATGTATTTCAATTTATTTTGATTTACACAAAGCATTTGATATGGCTTGGCATCACAGGATAATTTCAACACTGGAATTATGGGGCTATCACGGAAATATACTTGCTTTTATTAAAAATTTTCTCCTTAATAGAAATTTCAAGGTAAAAGTAAACGGACTTATATCTAATGTGAAATATCAAACAAATGGTACACCCCAAGGCTCGGTAATCAACCTGACGCTTTTCCTTATAGCTGTCAATGATATAATCAAATCACTGAACAAACCCATTCAAGCGAGATTGTACGCGTATGATCTTATAATATTCTTAAATGGAAACAATATACAGAGTATGGCCAAATTATTACAAGATCAACTCGATAAATTTATAGCATGGTCTAAAAGAAGTGGTTTTCAATTTTCTACATCTAAAACTCGCTGCATCATAATCTCAAAGAGACCAAAACAGATAAAAGAAATACCTACTTTAAAACTTGGGGGTCAGACACTTGAATATGTAAATACAATTAAATATCTAGGTCTAATATTTGATCAAGCTCTAACCTGGAAGGACCACATCAAATATATATCAGCTATATGTCAAACAAGACTAAACCTCTTGAAATGTCTTTCTGGACCGAATTGGGGAGCGCAGATGGTAGAACTCTACTCATACTATATAAAAATTTGATCCGCTCTAAGATCGATTATGGATGCCACGCTTACTCGTCTGCTTCAACAACAACTCTAAAAGTTTTAGACATCATTCAAAATAACGTTCTTAGAATAATAAGCGGTGCATTTAGAACAACCCCTATCTTAAGTCTTCAGGCCGAACTTGGTGAGCTACCATTTAATTTAAGAAGACACGAATTAATGCTCTTATATGCATCGAAGCGATACTCTTTACAATATCACCAAAGCATTCGCTGCTCGAAAATCCAGCACGCAAAAACCCACATTCCCTTTTACGAAAGATGCAGACGAATCATAAATGAATTAAACATTAAAGTTCCCGAAATCTATCCTAGCAAGATGCCAACTTCCCCTCCTTGGCTAATGTCTTCTCCTCACATAAATTTGGATCTATTATCAGAAAATAAGAAAGAACGCAATCGTCATCTAATTAATTCTAAATATCAAACCTTAATTTCTCAATTTTCTTCCTTCAAACAGTTATTCACAGATGGATCTAAAACAGAACGTTGTGTAGCATCTGCCTTTGTAACAAAGGATGAAATAAAGAAATATAAACTAGCGGAGACTAATACTATTTTAACACGAGAACTCTTTGCAATATATAAAGTCATATGTCATGTTACAAAATGTCCTGAAACAAACTTCTTAATAATTACTGACTCACTAAGTTCTCTAAAAATCATCTCAAAAATCTATTCTTCTCATCCTGTGGCCAAACTCATTATACAAGAATTGCATGACCTAAACCACAGAAACATTGCTTTCCTGTTGGTGCCATCTCATGTTGGAATCACGGGAAACGATCTGGCGGATAAATATGCACGAGAAACCTTAGAGGACACAACTATTGAATTCTATCCAAAATCTCCAGTGACAGATCTCAAATCATATTTCCACAGCAAAATAGTCAACATATGAAATAGCAGATAGTGTAAAAAACAGGCAAAATTACTTGAGATAAAACCAATATTTCAACCATGGTCTCATAGTTCCACCAATCGTTTTTCTCAGGTTATCATCACACGACTGCGGCTTGGTTATAGTCGCCTTATGCATGGACATCTGATGACAAGGGATCCACAACCGGAGTGTTATGCTTGCGAGACCCCGCTAACAATAAAACACCTTCTAGTGGAGTGCCCGTTACACAGTGCGGAAAGATGTAAATTCGGAATCCTGGAATTTGAGAGAATTCTTCTTAAAGTGCGGTGCCAAAGTGATTATGCAATATCTAAAAGCAATAAACTATTTATACAAAATTTAATTATTACACTGTTCAATTATTGTTAATACTTTTTCTTTTTTCGCTAATAGCCTTACAGGCTGATGCGAGTTTGTAAATAAAAAAAAATAATAATACATGAAAATATTTAAATCGTTATAAAACTAGTTAATGTTTATTAAAATACTAATTTATTGTAATGCAGCATAAACTTTGATCTAAAATACAGGAAAATTTAATAACCGATTGTTTGATGTACTTCCATTGTCACGATAGTTCATAATACAATACAAGCACTCCCGGCGAGCAAGTCGCTATACCTGTATGGATTCAAATTCACCGTTTAACTAGCGGTTGTTAAAATATGACCTATATTGTTGGGGAATGTTTGAAACTGGTAAACCAGTAACCTATCTGCTTACTAGAAAGTTAAATTAAAGTTAGTACAACAATATATGCCTAAAGAAAGTGAAGGAAATTTAATTTAATTTATAGAAAAAATAAAAATGAATACGTTTGATAAAAAACAAATACATTAAAAAGAATATATATGTACAATTTATTTCTTAATGCAACACAGCAGTTACTATAGTATTATTCCTGTAAAAACTGCTTTTTTATGGGTAGTTGGTGGTTGGTCTGGGTTTTTTTATATTCTTTGAGAAGAGAATGACTTCTCCGTAGGTTCGGCGGTAGGATGACTCAGAATAGGAAGCCAATAATTCGGTGTTGGTCTAATTGTAACTGAGACCATTCCCATTGTCTGGTTTAATTGGGTGTCATCAATCTTTCTGTATTTCTATTAAGCCATACCGGGGAAGCATATAATATAATCCAAAAGCAGAACTTTTGGATTATATTATTTGGCTTTCTTCGCTGTCTTTAGTTTTGCCGACGTTCTTTGTAGGTGTTATTTAAAACTTCAAGTTCTGTTAACAGTTACTCCAATATATTTTGTGTTTGAGTTATGACTCAGTAGTTCGTTTTTAAAGTAAACGGATAGTTTTTTATTGGCTTGCACTTATTTAGACGGAAACAGCACACTTCACTTTCGTTACATTAGTAGCCTCCATTTGCAGAAGCATTCTTCCGTAACGACAAGGTCATCCGTTAGCATTGTTTCTGTTATTATGTCTTGCCTCAATGACCCTCTTGTTAGCGCAGCCAATTTTCTGCGATGTTGTCCTAAGTAGGTCCGCGATATATAAATTAAACAGTAAGGATGCCAAAACAGAACCCTGCGGCAGTCCATTGCTGAGCAGTGAGCTTTATTTGGACACTTTTCAAATTGCCCATTATGATTTAAAACGGTCAGTTGGTAAGCATGCTATCAATGAGTTTAATTATGTTTTGAAATAGAATAACATGAAGTAATTTGCAGATTAGTTTTTGTTTCCAAACGGTATCATAGGCAGCTGATGAGTCAATGAAAGCAACGGATATTTTCAGCTTTTTTACAAACCTGCTAAAATATATGTTGTTAGATCAGATTAGGATCTGATCTGTGCAACTGCTATTAGGCCTGAACTCTGCTTGCTCAATGGCTATCAATTCAGTCTTCTTAAAGGCACTACAAATATTTGACAGAGTCATATGTGCATCTTCAACGCAAGCAGCTACCTCATAAATCGTTAAAGATTTTTCTGGATTCCGCATCATTTAACTGTCTACAGCTGCGTTATAGGTAGCTTTGAAAGATTTATAAATCCAAACGTCTAAGGGTTGCATCTTTTCGGTAGAATAAGGAGGAACTGTTATTATTGCCACGCAATTTTTCTTTACCAGTTCAATAGCTTTTATGGAAAGATGAGCTTCAAAGTTATCCATTATCCAGTAAGCTGGGGTTTTCTTTGCTAGTGTTTGAGAATTTAATAAAGTGTTATATAGGGTCTACAAATAATGTGTTGTTCATTCACCCAGACTGTGTCGCCAATCCTAACGTGCAGGTGTAAGCATTTGCCATGTGATGCTTAAAATGGACACGAGGAAAAATCATGACTGGTGATAAAAAATTGGGGGAAGCATTGATTATAAAACAGGTAGTTACTAGTATTCCCTTTTCACCACTAGCTGACCTATTTTTGTCCTTTCGCTGAGAGCACCTTTTGAGATTTTTACAGTCAGGGGACTAGTTTCATCAAGATTATATATCCTAGTCCAACCAGCAAATTCAGGCTTACGTAACATCTTCTTCTTCTTACGGTGCCTATCCGTTTCGGATGTTGGCGATCAGCATAGCTATCCTAACTTTACTTGCAGCTATTCGGACTAGTCCGATTGTAGATGTATTAAACTACTTCCTTAGGTTTTGAAGCCAAGATATTCTTCTTCTCCCTGGTCCCCTCTCTCCAAATACCTTGCCCTGAAGAATGAGTTGCAATAAGCCATATCTGTGTACATTTCTTATAACATGGCCAAGATATTCTAATTTGCGCTCTTTGACTGTGTTAGTGATCTCGAATTCCTTGCCTATTCTACGTAGGATCTCAATATTAGTCACACAATTCACCCATGAAATTCGTAAGATGCGCCTGTAACACCACATCTCGAGTGCCTCGAGCTAACCTAAAGAAGCCTACTCTACTCCTTATATTAATATATAAAATACAGAGTATCTGATGATAGAGATCTTGGTACTAAGTAGTAAATCGTGACTTCTGAAAAGGGACTTCATATTTTCGAACGATGATCTTGCTTTCCCTATATGTTGTTTTATTTAAGTAGAGTGGTTTTATTGACTGTTTATGTTACTACCAAGATATGTGTAGCTGTTTTGCCTGTCAATTGGCTGTTGGTTTACCAAAAGATGCGTATTTAATATTTCGCGCTTACTAACTACCATGTCCTTTGTTTTATTTGTATTGAGATCCAGCACATATTCTCGACTTAACATAACTTCTCTACGTAAGATAACTTCTTGTAACTGATCATAAAATCTGTTTTTATTATGTCGGTTAAATGACGTAGCTCGGGACAGGCTACAACCCTCAGGTGTCCTAAGGCTTAACCGGAGATGTCGCTTAACCGGAGAAACCGCAGAAATTTTGACTCAGAGTTGGCCGATAAAGTGCATAGGCAAAGGGGGGCGTTGCTGGTTCCCTGTGCAACATGGTTCACTGTGTAACATGGTTCACTGTGACCCAAGTTCCTCTACTATGTTTTTAATTTCATTATAAAGTAGCGATGGGAAAAACCTACCGGTTTTAACCGAAAACCGGTTTTTTTACATCGCAATAACCGGTTTTATCGGTTGTTTTTTTTTGTCCCGGTTATAACCGGTTTTTTATTTTTAAAATAAAAACCGGGTATTAGGTTTTTACGGTGATTAGGATTAGTTTAGGTATTATTTTGGATCCCAATCATAATTATTATTCTTAAGTAATTATTCCAAACAAAACCATAATTCAAATTTTATTTTATTTTATTAATACAGAAGCAAACTGAAAGGGCAAACTCACATCAGCCAGAAACAATTTTTTTATAATATTTCGTTGAAAAGGTATTTGTAATCATAATATTTATATAACAAGTGATCTGGTACATCATCTATTTTCCACCCTTGACTCTTGACATTGAAAGTGGGTGAATGGGTTTCTCTGATTACCAAAAGTAATGTTCTGACTATGAATATCGAATTAGGTACCGATTACAAATACGAATCTCCAAGGATTTCCCTACGTTTTCAAAACGATACACCCATACAGGAAGTATTAAATGAGATAAAATGTACCTATTATACAAATATACAACGTGTTAAAAGTAATACATCATAAATTTTTTTTGATGGTAGTAAAAATAAAAGATGAATTGCATTATCCAATTTATTTTTAAGTAAAATATTTACGTTGATATTATTTTTTTTAAATCCCATTTGAAAGAATCTGGGAAATTTTTTATAAGTTGAAATAGTTGGGGTAACAGGAAACAGGGAAACAGGAGAGAATCTCTCTCCTGTTACCGACTATAAACTGTTTGTCCTTGTTTAGTGTAGTGTTATGTACAATTTTATGTTTAATCTTATGTTTACGACATTCTGCGATTGTTGGATAGCCCAAATTTGACGAAATGCCCCTGAAGATGCTCTAGGAGGCGAAAGTACTTGGGCAAGTTTTAATTAATAAAACTGTGCTCGATATCTGCCTTTCATTTTATCAAAGTTCATTTATTTGAGCATTCAACCTTATATCAATTTACATCCAATTTAGGCTCGGAAGTTAGGACGTACCTTACCGAAATCGGAAAACTTTCTCCTTCCTGCTCCTTCCAGAATGAAGAAGCCAAAGTGAGTTTAAAATCAAACCGTCTTTGGTCTTCACACGATCTGGGGTTGGTGAACAGTGATTCCAGTTCAAGTTCTCAGGACACACGGATTCAAAGTTCTTTTCCAAATGAACTGACTCTATATCTGCAGCAGCGTTTGCTGCCGAGATTAAGTGATCCGTCTTCATTATGGGAGCAGAACAAAACCTGTATGCCAGGCTTGGCTTTTATAGTTAAAAAATACATGTCTTTGTTCGGAAGTTCGGTGGCATCAGAGAGACTGGTCTCATCATTGAATGATATTGTGTCAGATGAGAGAAGCCGCTTAACCGATCAACATATATATGAACGAGTTTTTTTCAATAGGCTTCATAAAAAATACTGGCCAACACAATGCTAAATCCATTTCATATAATATGAGCTATTTGTCACCTTCTAACCTATACTTTTTTACTTAAAATATTACCTAATTCTACTTATATATTATACTTTTATTGTATATTTTATTGTATATAATATGTATAATATATTAATCTTACGCTATATTATATTTAATAATAATCAATAAATATTTAATAATAATAAAATAATAAATAAATATAATAATTAATAGAATAAAATGGTTTTATTAAAAATTGGGTTTTATTTATATTGATATTGATGTTCTTCCGATAGAACCTTCTAATTTTGATCATATTGATATCGAGTCGAATAAAGTATCGCAAACTAAAGTGCATTGTAAATGTAACTTTGTAACCTATTGGATTAAAAAAACCGAAAACCGGTTTTTGGAAAAACCGATTTTTTTGGCCGGTTATAACCGCCAGGTTAAACCGTAAGCAAAAAAAAACGATATAACCGAAAACCGGTGTTTTGTCAAAAATCGCCATCCCTATTATAAAGTAGATGTTTCAGCAAAGAAAATAAGCCCTAGCAGATGTAAAAAAGAAGATAATTTCGCCATTGAATTTTTCTTTGAAAAAAGGTGTGTTTTTCAAAAAACACGAATATTTTGAAATCTATTATATTTATTTTGATTATAATAATTGAGAACATAATGAAGTATATTTTCACCAAGTTTCGTCAAAATTAAATATCTTTTACAGAAATGAAAAATAAAAAACTTAAATATCGAAAAAGGGACGACTTTCTTCATTTAGTTAGCAAAGTATTATTGTTCTGAAGCTATTTTCTTGTGGCATCTTAAAGCAATTACTATTTTTATTGGAAATAAGCAGCAATTTAAATTTAAACTAGGTATAAAAATGGAATACAACAAAAGTTGTAGATTTTTATGTTATCTAGAACTTTCGTTTTTAAAATATTTTGATAGTATGTCAAATTTCGCCGGAAATTAAAAAACATTGTTTATTCCCTTTTAAACGCCCCCTCCCCCAATTAAAAACTTCAATAAGCATCCTAAAATAAAATGATCAGAACCCACTGTTTGTCAAAAATCTCGATCGGTAGAAAATTTGTCAGAATTTACTTTGGGTAGAACACATTATTTGCTAAAAGTTCCGTTAAGACTCTTTGTGATTTACTGAGTTTTATATATTCAATGTCAAACACTATAAACGACCTGTATTTATTAATTTCAAAAAATTCAAGCTCGAAAAGCATTTGGACCACTCGGTTCATAAAAAAAACATTCGTAATTAAAACCATATTCTTGTGAAACCCAGCATGTATATTTTTTACATTATTAAGAGAGCAAACTTTGTTTGGGAAGTTTTAATTTACTTAAATCAAACCCGAATTAGAAAGAACTCTTATTATGCAAATATTTTTACAACAGATATTGTGCAGGACTTTTTAAATTAGAGAGAACAGTCGGGAGTTCATTTCAGACAAAAGGCTGTTAAGCAATGAATAGCTGTAGAAAGAATTAAAAATAAGATACGGCATTTGGCGGTTGCTGTACTTCAATTGGCATGAGAGAAATTTATAGTAAAGCTTTAAGAACGTCTTAAAATGAATAAAAGTTGTTTTTTAATAAAATAAACAAATTAAGTCAAAAATAGATTAAGATAATGAAACGAATCGTAAGATTAATTATGAAATTTCCAGATTTTGTTACTAATATTAGTGTTACTAATTAAATAAAATAATTAAATTTATTAAAACAAATTTAATTGAAGATGTGTAAGAGGCAGAATTATTGCACCAATTATAAATTAAGTGATAAACTCTGGAATGTCGTTATAAAAGATCCACAAGATCTGATATTTTTTAGTTTTTTAATTAGTAATTCTTATAATTCGTTCTGGGTAAACAGATATAAAACCATTTTTGTTGTTGGTTTTATATATCAGCTTTACATAACTATATATATATATATATATATATATATATATATATATATATATATATATATATATATATATATATATATATATATATATAGAAATGTTTCTTCAACGTCGATATTCCCAAAAAAAAATCTTTATTTCGAAAAAGTTACAATTTTTGAGAAATTCTACAAACTACTACATTTAATGATTTAAACTTAACTATTGAAACATAATAATTACAATAATAATAAAAATATTGATTTCTTCCTATTTATAACGTCGGATATCGGAATCTGCTGATTCTTAATAGTAAGGGAGCTTATGGCTACATTTCTCCTCCCTCCATTGGTTGGGACTTCGTCCTCGAAGTTTTGGTTACTTCGGCTATCAGCTCGTCTAGTATCTGGATCTGGGCAGGATGCAATTTTTCTCCAAATAGGATTTTGGAAATTCGTTTTCTTTTCCTAATTAGGAAGATTATTAGGAAAGCTAAAATAGTTAAAAATATTATAACAGAAGTGGTGCTCAGTCCTATGGATAATCGGGGTAGTACTTCTATGGTATCTATTGGTTGAATTTGGCCATGTGTCTCTGGGATTGTTAATTTTTCGATTTTCATCTCATGGTTTGGTATTGATTTTATTGGAACAATTTTTGGAATGAAAATGTCTTGAGACGTCTTTTTATTAAATTGGATACCTTCAATCATTATTGGTACATCTGTCGTCAAGAGGCTGGTTGAATTAATTTCTATCTGCTGGATTCTCATTGGGTGAACTATTCCTAGCAATATGACTTTGCTGGTTTCTTGGAAAAAGTTCTCTGTGATTAATGTTTTTGTGCAATTATCTACATTGGGTATGTTACATTTGGATTGTACATAGTTGGAATAAACTATGTTATCGCCTTGTCCTATACAAGTGTTGAACCATTTATTATTTGTATAGTAGCTTGCAGCTGGCAGAATCATAACATGATCTTTGTTTGGAATGGGATAGATTTTATAGGTAGTGTAAGGAGTTTCATGGAGTATAGGGATTTTAATTATTATGAGCATTGTATTTGAAGTTACACAAACTAAAGTTTTTGTTGACTCTATAAGTTCGTAAGGGTGTTCATTACTATTGGGAATTGAATTTCTGGGATAAATTTTGAGAAGGTTCTCTTTAAGGTCTATTATTTCCTTTAAAGTGAATAATTCTATATTAGAGATATTAAGTTCAGATAAAGTAATGGTTCTTATAAGTTTCATTAGAAATTCGTTTATATTTTGGAGATTTATTATCTCATTGTGTAGAATGATATAGCTGTCAAAATCAGCCGATAATTTGTTGAGTGCAGATATGAGAATTGAATTATCAGAATTCAGTTTTTCTAAAAGTTTATCGAATCTCGTGTTAAAAGAGTTTCCATAAGATATTTGGTTATTAAATTTTTTTATGATTTCGTTTTGTTTATTTTCTAAGGAGATTATGTGTGATTTTAACAAGTCTAAGTCAGAGTCGTCTGGATTTCCAGTCACGTATTTGATGGCTGTACCTAGAAAATTAAAAAGTCCGCGTTTCTGTTTTCGCGTAATCTTGTGTAGATCGTCTTTTGTTTGTTCTTGTATGTGGGTGTATTGGGAGTACAGTAGCGAGAGAGGTGCATTTTTGAAGTGATCTTTGAAATAGCTTGTCGGACTAGCGTCAATACTGTCGGATAATTTGTCTAGTGGAATGTGAAGAAAATGTCTGTGATAGTGGGAGATTTCTCTTGATTCGCCCATCTCTTCAGCATAGTAACCATTATTCGGAATCTCCTGAATATTGAGTGGATGGACCAGGGCGAGGATTGTCCTGTGAAAAATTTGGGTCTTGAGTAGGTTTATCTACATGTTTTCGTATTCGTTTTACATATTTAAGGTGAGTGCTTGTTAAATTTTGTTTATCTGTTTTACCGATTATTTTTGTTTTGTCTTGCGTTTCTGGATGAATAGTGGAGAAAGGGGCTTGTAATTTGGACTTATGTTTTTTCTTAGAAACATATAGGGATTTTGTAAGGTCTATTTCCGGAATATCTTCGGCATTTTCGTTTTGTCTATCTAAAAGTTGTTGTCTTTTTTGTTTTTGTTTATTATATAGTTCTGCAATAAAGGGTTGGAGTTCTTCTTTATGTCTTTGATTATATGTTTCGTATATCAGAAGATCAAAGTCGAAATGTATTTCTTCTGCATAGGGTCCGTACAGAATTGAGAACGGGGAATAATCTGTGGAACTGTGGATTGATTGGTTGTAAATAAGAATGGCGTGTGTTAGAATGTCATCTAACGAATCATTTGGATTTTGGGCTTATAAGGTCCTAAGTTTTTCAATAAGAGTTGAATGAAAGCGCTCTACAGGAGAGTTTGAGGAAGAATTGTTTACTGTTGTAAAATGTATTTCGATTTTGTGGATATTTAGGAATTCTTTAATGACTGCGGAATTAAATTCGGTGCCGCTGTCGCATACAATCTTTTTTGGATAATTGTGGTGCGAAAAGTAGTGTCTTAATTTATTTAGTATGGAAATGGAAGTTTTGTCGGTGAGCTTATAGCATTGACCGTATTTGGAAAAAGAATCTTATATTGTGAGATACAGGTTTTTATTGCAGTGGAATAGATCGATATGTAATATATCAAAAGGTTTTTGACCTAACAACGGTCCTAATTGGGGAAGTTTATAAGGGCGTCGTTCGTATTTATTTTTTAGGCAAATTTCGCATTTATTGATAAAATTAGAAATAGTTGTCTGCATTGAGGGCCAGTAAAATTTTTGTTTTAAATGTTTGTAGGTTTCAATTATTCCGTTGTGATTTCCTACGTGATATTTCTTTATGCATTCTATTTGTTGGTTTTCTTCTTCTATGTCCTGAAGTAGTATATTGCAAAATATTGCTTTGACTGTGGAATTTATTTTTTCTTTAAAATAGTTACAGATAAAAGGTCTAAATTCGTGAGGGATTGTTATTGCAAATTTTTGATTTGGTCTAACGATATTTTGGAAGGTATTTGCTATTTCTGTTTTCCAATTATTTGTCAAAGTGACAGTGTAACGGTGTTTGTTAAAAATTCTTTTGTATTTAATTTCAAAATTATTTGACTCTGGTTTAAAAATAATTTGGTTTGAGGATAAATTAATTGGTTCAGGTGAAATCTCTATTCCAGTGATAGGGTTCTCAACTGATGTATGTTGTGTGTTAGTACTGTTTTGTAAGTTGTCAAAATCGGCAAGGAAATCGTCTATGTCGAAATTGTCGGGTGGTTCAGCACATTCTGAATTCGGGGGTTCAGCACATTCTGAACTCGAGCTTAAGGCATTTATTTGGACTCGGCTAAGAGCATCAGCGACTTGATTCTCTTTGCCTTTTTTATATTTAACTTCAAAATCATATTCTTCTAGTTTAAGTCTCCATCGGGCTAATCTAGAAGTGGGGTCTTTAATTTTGTAGATCCATACGAGAGGATTGTGATCTGTTTCTACAGTGAATTTTTGGTTGTATAAATACATACGGAAGTGTTTACAAGAATCTAGTATGGCTAAAAGTTCTTTTTCAATAGTGGAGTAGTTGTGTTCTGCGGAATTTAGAGTTCGAGAATAGTAGGCAATAGGGTGATTATTTTGAGATAATACTGATCCTATAGCTATATTAGAGGCGTCTGTAGTCAGTACAAAAGGCTTTTCGAAGTCTGGATATTGTAAGACTGGAGAATTAGTTAACAATTGTTTGCATTTTGCAAAACATTCTAAATAATTTGGATTTGTGGGGTCGATAGTTGCTCCTTTTTGAGTACATCTCGAAAATGGGGACGTTATTTTTGCAAAGTTGGGTATGAATCTTCGGTAGTAACCGATTAAACCAAGAAATGATTTAATTTCTTTTACTGTTTTTGGTAGAGGATATTTTTGTATAGCTTCGATTTTTGCTGGGTTAGGTTTGATTCCTTCGGTTGTCACTACGTGACCTAAGAAGGAAACTTCTTTCGTGAGAAACTCGGATTTGTCTAACTGAATTTTTAAATTATTTTTCCTAAAAGTGTCAAAAATAGTCGCAATATGAACTAAGTGTTCTTGCAGTGACTTGGAAAAAATAATGACATCGTCCATGTAGACGAAGCAAAACTTATGAATAAAGGGCCTAAGAATATTGTCCATTAACCTTTCGAATGTTGCCGGGCTATTCTTTAAACCAAAGGGCATACGTAAAAATTCAAAGTGACCATGCGGAACTGAAAAGGCTGTTTTCCGAATAGAATCCGGATGAACTTCAATCTGATGGTAACCTTGAGCTAAATCTAATGTTGTGAAATAACTGGCTTTTCCTAAGTTATCCAGTATCTCATTTATCTGAGGAAGTGGGTAGCGATCACTTTCAGTATGATCATTGAGCTTCCTGTAATCAATTACTAATCTAAATTTTTTCTGACCTGAGGCATCAGCTTTTTTTGGTACTATCCAAACTGGAGCTGAGTACGGTGAAATTGACGGTCGAATTATCTTATTATCTAATAAATTATTTATTTGTTTTTTTATTTCTTCCTGCATTGCTTTGGGATGCCGAAATCCCTTTACATAAATTGGATTTTCATCCTTCGTTTTAATTTCGTGTCTAACAGCTGACGTGAAAGTTAAATTTTTGTTTTCGTCGTAAAATACGTCTTTAAATTTTTTGCAAAGATTTATAATTTTATATTTTTCTTCATTATTTAAGTGCAAAGTACGGATTTTATTTTCATTAAAATGCGTCGTTGGAATTTTTACTATATTATAATTACAAAAGTTCTCAACTTCAATTCTCTTATTAAATTTCATAGGCATAGGTAAGTCGATAGTGTCTATAAAGCCGTTTTTTGCAACGTGAATAGAATGGGGAATTTTGATACCTTGAAAGTGTCTTTCGCGCAATAAAACTTCGCCATTATGAACGCTTACTGGAATTTTTTGGTATAAAGTTTCAAATGGAATGCTAACGTGAGGATTCTCAAAGGTTAAAGTATGAGTTGCGTAGCTAATTGTGGCGTGGAATCTTTTCAGATCGTAAGTTCCAAGGAGGATATCAAAGTGCTGACTAAAGTCGGCGACTTTTACGTCGAATGTTTGTGGAATTCCATATTCTAGGAATAGTGGCGTCCTAATATTTAAGTCGTGCTTGGAAGTAATTTTCATTGACGTTAGCGAAAAAGGTTTTCGATAAATATGATTTTTATCAAATAGTTTGAGAGCTCGCGGATTTAAAATTGAATTAGAACCGCCGGTATCGATTAAAACGCGTAGATGTGTTTTGGGTGTAACGAAGCAGGGTAACCCAGGGGAACTTTCAATATTATGTAGGTTTATACAGGGGGTGGATGATCGTCTAACGGGATGGCTTGAAAATCCTGATGATTTTCATCATGCAAATCGGCTCTTGTTCGGATTCGTAATTTTCGAAATCATTTTCGAAATATTGGGTATCATTTGAATCTATGTGAAAATTGTGGCTTCTATTAGTTGTAATTGTCATGGGCTGATGGTTTCTGGTTGTGGTAGTTTGAACACCGCTCATTGGAGTAGCAAAATTTGGTTGGGGTCGAGGAGCTTTATATTTATTTAATCTTTGTTGGTTGTTTTTCGGAACATTGTTTCGTTGGAAGGATTGAGTTTGTTCGTGAGAACTGAAATTTTGTCTCTGAGGAAAATTATAGTTCTGTTGTGGAGTGAAGTCAAAATTGGGCTCTGTGTTGTGAGTTGAAGGTCTCACATAATTTAAATGCGTGGGTTGGAAGTTTGAGTATGTGGGTTGGAAGTTTGTGGATCTTTGATTATTCGAAGATTGATAGGGTTTATTTTTGAGTGGGGCCTTTTTGTTTTGTTGAGGAAGTTCATGTATTGTTGTTGATTTTTGTGGTTATCGTAGGCAATACACTTTTGAAGGGCTTCTTCTAGGGAATTTAATTCAAAATGCGATAAGTATTCGCAATAAGGCTCGTTGATTCCGGTACAGAAAGTTTTGAGGGCAATGTTTTTGAAGTATGGAGTTTTAAAAGTGACTGTCGCGGGATTATCGTTTAGGGTGATGTGTTGGAGTAAATCGTTCAGATTTGTAGTTATTCTCTGATGATAATTGTCGTAGGATTCACTATGTTTTTGGACGGTGGTGGATAGTTGTGTTACTAATATGTCTTCGGAACGTCTGTCTCCGTATTTAGTTAATAACGCTGGACGAATTTCTGTCCAATTGATTTTATTAGAATAGTTTAAGAAATTTCTAGGTTTTCCTTTAATTCGAGATACGATAGGGGAATTTAAGATAAATTCTTGGGACGGATTTAAATCTTGGGTGCCTAAGAAAACTATTAAATTATCTACTGTTTTGATAAAGGTGGAGAGGTTGTCTCCAGAAGAGAATTCGGGCAGAGTTGAGCAAAGGCTAGCAATATCGCTATTGGTCATCGGCATTTTGGAACGTAATTTAGATGCAGGCTTAGATTTAGAGGTTTGTAGATTTCTTTTTATTTTTAAATTTAAATTGTCGAATAGTAAACTTAAATTTTCGATACTATTTTGGGAAATATCATTCAATGTACTCATAAAATATATGCAAAAATATAAATGCAAGTATATATAAAAATTCGTTGAAGTAAAATGTTATAAATAATATAAATTCAATAAACAATAAATAATAAATTCAATGTAAATGTTTAAGAATTCAATTAAAATAATAAATGCTCATAAACAATGGTAAAGAAAGGAAAAACTTACGCAAGGATGATCGTGTTTGATTTCCAATACATTTTTCTCTTTTACCAGGTTCTTCAGGATTTCATTAAACTAATGTAGACCAGGAAACGACTATGTTTCTGTATAAAATATCCTGTGGTTCGCAGCGCCAGAAATGTTTCTTCAACGTCGATATTCCCAAAAAAAAATCTTTATTTCGAAAAAGTTACAATTTTTGAGAAATTCTACAAACTATACATTTAATGATTTAAACTTGACTATTGAAACATAATAATTACAATAATAATAAAAATATTGATTTCTTCCTATTTATAACGTCGGATATCGGAATCTGCTGATTCTTAATAGTAAGGGAGCTTATGGCTACATTTCTATATATACATGTAAATATATGACAATCTTAATAAGATTGAAATTTGGCACGCTTGTTATGATGCTTGTCTTACAAAAATCAAAATCTACAATTCAGACTTATGTGAAACATGTCAAGAACTAGGAGATATTAACCTTATTTTTTAAGTGTTCAAAATATTTTCAGCATTCTGGAACTCTTTTAAACAACTTGCAAACTGTGCAACTATATGCGCTGCAGTCGTCGCACGTGGGTCGGGAACATTTGCTGCACCACATTTTTGTTTTTTTTTTCATTCTTTCTATCGCAGATACCACATATCTTTCGTTTCTGGTTCTGATTATTTAATTCTCCCCTCTTTGCTTCAGGTAAAGCTTTCTTTAGTATTTTGCTGATACCCATGCGAAGCTCCCTAGGTAATCAAAAATTGTACAGTCTTATATTGAGTTATGGTTTTGCAAGATGTCCTGCAAGAATTTTGTAAAAGGCTTTTCTCTCTATGGCTTGGTTGTTTTTATAACATCCATGTAAAAGGTGTGCATTGACACCTGCAATATTTAATATTGTGAAAAAATAGTCATTAGCCATCGCGTAGTTCGCCGGTTAGTAGAATATGTGGTACATTTTTGATCTAGTCCATCCACATCGCCTTTTGTTTGATTATAGAAGCAAATGATTTCCGTTTTACCAGATTCTATGTCCTTACATTCGGTATGGTGCATTAATGATAATAACACAACAGCATGACCTCTTTTTTCTTGAACGTAGAAAATTATAGTGTAGTCCTTTGTAAAACCATAAATGGAAGATCCGACTGCTCTGACTTGGAAGGAGCTGCATAGGTATTGTTTCGGTTTAGCGTACCAACATACGTTAGTCCTATTTTCATTAAAACTTTTTTTAATGCATTTTGATTTCCATGGATGAAACCAATTGTCTGCTGTGGCATTTCGGTGTAAATTAGCAATTAGATGACACAGTCTTAACACCGCTTGTGTTGGTTTCATGAAACATCTCTCCTCATTTGTTAGAGAAAAACCATCACTATCCTTACCACAGTAAACATAGCAATTATAGAAATAGTGAGTACTTGGTAGTGCGTTTGTTAGGGCCATAATTTTCAGTCCATATTTCCGAGGTTTATTAGGTATGTAATACATCTACCGCGAAATCCTATCAGCATTTCGTTGATTCAATACACTTTTTCCATAGAATAACACTCTTGGTAATTTTTTACAAAACGCTTAAATAACCAAGACACTGCTGCATTTCGATCATTAGTTCTACGTTCTTCTCGATCATCTGTCTAGGAAACAGGTAAGTTATGATTTAAAGCATTTTTGACACATGAACTAATACATAAAAAGTGTAACATGGTATAGTTCATGTTCTGACCCGGACAACCATCACTAATCAAAACCAAAGTTCTACATAAATAATTGGGATTAAAGTAGGTTGTTCAATAACATCGACGTAACATTGATTGATCCCTTTTTTGCTTCATTTTCTGTAAAACTATACATTGTTGCTAGATTACTTCCCAAATCATGGATCCCAAAAACAAAGCACCATATCTGCCTTGCAAAAAGTACTGGATTGAATGGTTTATGTCGCAGTGGTAAAAATTGCATAAAATCAAAGGTAATGCAAGTAATTTCGCCTACCCTTGTCTGTTCCTTGTAGCTGCATTTTTTTGACTTTAAATGCATTAGCTTTTCTTAGATGAAGTTCTTTTTGTTAATTTTGAGCGAAGCTGCATAGGCCTCAGATATATCCTTGTTGCTTAAGGTATGTTCAAATTTGTCATATTCAATACATGTGTCGATACGGGGAAATCCAAATTTAGTATTAAATTTTCTTTTAAATACTTTTCAATAAATTTTGTAGGAGACTTTTACCTATATGCAAAAAGGTCTTATGCTTATCTTTTACTATTAACTCAGATGGCAGGTACAGCTGATTCGGATTTTTTATAATGACTAATGTGATTGCATAAGAGAAAATTTATGTGATGCATCATGAGGATTGTAGCTTCTTTGCTGTAGTTTTTAGGGTGGCAATTATGTTTTCTTCTCTTATCTCTAGGTGCACAACCTTTTTCTACTTATGATAACTGAACTCTTTTAAGGCGAGGTAGTGTAACTGCATGAATTCTGGAAAATGCCATGATACAAACAGATTTTTCCATACCAATACATCGTAAGAAACAAACTTGTAAGAATATGCAGCAAAATGCGGTTTGTTTTTCATTACGCTTTCTATGTCGTTGTACATGGTTTATTGTTATTAGAGTAGCCAAGTACGCGTCTTGCTCGTTTTTTCATCCATTTTATAAACTTCAGTAAATATATTTTTAAGCTCTTTAACAGAAACTCTTTGGAAACATTTATGCTGTTGGCATCTGAAAAAAGCACACAACGGCAACTTTCGGATGTTTTTTTGGTTCATCTTTCTCTCGCCACTGGGAAATAGTCACTTCCGTATTATTTTCTGCTTCCATATTTCCTCAGTACTCGAGAAACTTGGATCATTACTTTAACTTACATATTAAAATAGAACATGTGCAGTGTACTGTACATGTGCAGTGTACGTATTTATTTTGTCAGTGAAAGACGACGTGGCATTATCTACCCAAGAAACAGATATGTACTAACCCAACCAAGAATCATTGCATACTACACCTAAGCAGTCGAATTATTTTATCTGAAAAATATCACATGTTATGGACATGTGACTTTCTTCGACGAAAAAGACCGGACTTATAATGTTTTTAGAAGAAGATACCAAATTTTATCTGCAGATATTATGGAACCTATGATATTTTTACGATAAATAAGTGTTTATATGCCTGTATATGGGGGTTGAGAAGCAAGTGACGCAAATATTTTAATTTTAGAGAAATTGGAGTCATGACGTTTTTTGGATAAACGCTTCAATTAATAATAGAATTTAATTTTACTCTATTCAAAATACTATAGAAAAATGTTCTAGATAGTATATATTTAAAATCGTTATAACAACAATCGTTACAAAGAGAAAAAGAAAATGTACAAGTCAATTTTTCGTGTAATCGTTAATTTCGAGATTGTGACGGATCGAGAATTCTGGGAATATGGCTTTGCAGGCCCATTAGCATAACTACCTCGCTATTCTTCAAAGTAAATTGAACCGAAAAGCAGCCATCCAGACGGTGGTTTTCGTTGTCTATCTCCTTATTTGGAGGTATAATTTGTAGGTCTTTATTTGCGCCTCGGATTATTTTTGTGATGTGCCAGCGCTTCCAACTTCGGATTAAGTTTTTTCGTACGTAGCACTTAGAAAGTAAATTCATTAAATGACGAAAGTGAGAAAGGAATTATACGTTAAAGTACGGTATGATTTGTAGTTAAATATACAAAATAAATAAAAGTTTTTAAATTCACCGGTTTGATCCATATTCCTGTAGTCTGTGACAAAAAATTATTTAAATCAAAAGTTTATCTATATAGAAACAACAATAAAAATAGTGTGAAAAAATTGCCTAACCAAGTTTATGACATGGGCGATATGGGTTATATTCGAGAAGAATCAGATAAGAGAAAAACAATATTTGCAATATACAATATTAGCTTTGAAAGTACCTACACACAGATATTTGGATACAAATCAGACAATACACGTCTATTTTATAAATATCGAAAAACCGTAGCAGAGTATAAGATAAGTTTAGGCGGATAATATAAATGAATTAAAGGAATATCAGAATTGCTAGAACTTCTTTAATTAAAACAAAAAAAACTTTCTGCATCCGAGATATAAATTGAAGGGCTTGGTGCAACAATTAGTCAAAGATAATTTTTGTCAAAATTAGGTTTGTTATTTTTGCCTTTAAAAATAACTCCGCACAGTTTGTGTAAAAACCGTACACATACTGTGTAATAAATTCAATATATAACTATTCATTCTATATTCTATTCATAGAGGATGTAAACTTTTGATATTTATTTTACTCTAAATATTATTTTTCGATTTAAAAATATTGGTGTAAAATGGTGACAAATACACCAAACATGAGAGAAATATCGTTGAACGACATAAATTTAGAAACAGTAAGCGAATACATCTACCTGGGACAGATAATGAAAGTTAACAAAGAAAATTAAACTGCCGAAATTACCAGAAGAATAAGGTTAGCGTGGGCAGGAATTATAAAACTGAGTTGGATCTTTTTTTTTTGGACCTATTCTCTATCCTTTCATTGTTGGATGTAGGTCTCCCCCAGTTCTCTCCATCTTTCCCTATCTTGAGCTGTTCTCTGCCATGTGGGACCTCCTGGTTTCCTGATGTCATCTTTCCACCTCATCTGTGGTTTGCCTCTTGATCTCTTTGCATTGTATGGACGCCACTTTCCGATGGCATTGTTCCATCGTCCGTCTTGGAGACGTTCATTGTGTCCAGCCCATTTCCATTTCAGTTTTTCTGCTTGTTCTATCGCGTCTACTGTCTTTGTGTTGGTTCTCATTCACTGGTTACGTTTTCTATCTTTAAGTGATATACCCAACATTTGTCTCTCCATCGCTCTTCGTGCCTTCCTTATCCTATCCAAATTGGCCTGTGTAAATGTCCATGTCTGTGCTCCATAGGTGAGCACCGGTATTATACAGGAGTTATATTTTATGCTTTATTTTATTTAGTGCTTTTAAGATCCAACTACAGGAACTCCTATAATTCCTGTAGTTGGATCTTAAAAGCACTAAAATAGAACAATATTTGAAAACCAGAATTTACGATTAGTGTATCGTCCCTATACTCACGTATGGTTCACAGACGTGGACACAAGAGCGATGGAAAGATCAATGCTCGGGGCGAGACTTATAGACAAAAAAACAAATCAAGGGATTATAAGCAAAACTAAAGTAAAAAACGCAGGACAACATGCTGCCAAATTAAGATGGAGCTTCGCAGGACACAATGCCCGACTGAAGGATAAAATATGGAACACAAAATACAACAATGGAGACCATGGTTAGGAAAGAGAAGCAGAGGAAGATAACCATTTTACCAAGGTGGATTATAAGCGACACAAAACCCATCATAGCAATGCCAAATTAGACCCATTGGACGCAAGAGAAATAAGTGTGCTTAGTATTGTTTAAACCCATTTTCATCAAATTTATCGCTTATCGCTTTTTTTATCTTTCAACCATAGATATGTTTTGACTTCGAGTAAAAGTATTTTATAGGGTTTTCAAATACAACATAATAAATACATAGTTGTTTAAAGCTGATAAAAAGTGTTTTATTAAATGCATTCCATTTTTTATTTACCTAACCCAAAAACCTATTAAATCTCGTACAAAGTATCATACAATTACCTTATTCTGCCACCGGCGATGGAGATGGAGATTGTGGAAACAGTGTTTGGATATAATTTTGCCAAACAATTGCAAACTTCTTTTAAATGATACTCTTGTTCACCGAATTGGTGATATAGCCCAAGATGTATAGCATCAGCTTCTTGAAAGACAAGACTAGCGTGACAAATTGTTTTTGCTTCAGCTTGACTAGGCAACACATAGCAACAAAGATGCTGATTTCATTGCCTATATCTGATTTTGTGGTTACATATCTACAACAGAGGAACTACTTTTCTCAATGATAAATAAAGTTAAGGAGACTGCCATTTTAATCTTTTCTTCTTCTTCTTCTTCTAATGGCGCTACACCCCTTTGTGAGTCTTGGCCTGCTTAACAATGTTCTTCCATTCTGCCATTTTAATCTTTTACAGTTTTCTAATTTTGTATATTTAATTATTTATTGTTTAAATTTTATATATTTTATTTTCCTTTATTTTTTAATTGAAATCACAGATTTAACGCAAGATTGTTATCTAAGAAATATTTAATTTCTCAATAACTTTAAAAAGTTTACTTGCCCTATCAATTAAGTTAGTAGCCTAGTTTCATAAGGTTATCCCTTAAGATTATAATAGTAAAGGTATTAAAGTGAATAATTTTACTTCCTTGTTGTGCAAATACCGCTAATTCTGAAACCGAAAATAATTAATACTCACAGACTTCACGAAACAATACCAGAGAATAGTGGAAATGAAAATGCAAATTTCATTGTATGTACTATTTAATATTATGGTATTAACGTAGTGTTTGTTAAATTTTAATTGTATCTTGATGCCAAACTACTACTTACGTCCAAGAGGTAATTTACACCAAAATGTTCTACTATTAATAAGAGCAAGAAAAAAATGAATTTAGCATTAGATTGTAATAATATTTGTTAAGTAAACATAAGGTAACAAAATGAAGACTCTGATCGATATAAAAAATTTAAGAATACTGTTTAATTACTATACAATATAGGCTATTCTTAACAAATGCTTTCTTTAAAATAATATTAAACTCGGTTTGGAAATGCATAATAGTACATTTATGGTAGAGTTTATGGTAGAAGAATTACAGTGGTCTTTATACAAGACTGTTCATGTCAGAAAACATATAAATATTAATAGCTTTATGTCCCAGTTTTGTACAAGAATTTATAAAATTATTATGACCACACCGACAAAATTCATATACTTCTTAATCACTGCAATTTTTAGCTTATCTGCAACAGGGCAGAAAAGCTGCATAGATGTTGTGTTGTACCAGGTTCTGAGGTTCTATAACCAAAATGTTCTTCTTCTTCTTGGACCACGCTTTCTAAATATTTTCCCTTGTAGGATGGCTTGTAGAAGGGCATATCTGCATTCATTTCGCATAATGGGGCCGAAGTGCTGTAGCTTTCTAGATTTGATGGTGGTCAGTACATCTCGGTTCTTTTTTGTACTTCTGGGAACCTTTTCATATGTGAGGGGATCTTAAGTAATCGCTTATTTAGAAAAACCCCATAAGTCACAAAACTAATACTTTCGGAAAACAAGAAAAAACTATCTGAGGAAAACAAGAAAAATTCTACATATTAGAAACTGACCTAATTCCATTTATACACTGTTTCTTTACTTTTGTCTACAATATTTAAAAAAAAATTAATAATAAGCTTTATATAAACTCATCTTTGATTGACTTATAGGGTTTCTCAAATAAATTGTTCAGCGGTATAATTTATACTTGAAACTAAACTTAATAATGAATTAAAATTAAAAAAATATACATAATATTGAAATTTATAATAAAAAGTACAAAAAATATTATTACAATCAAAAAGGAAAAGTGTGATCATTCATCTTTTTCATTCATACTATTGTTCAGTTAAACAATTTAATATAAAAATACTGGATATTTTCTACACCCGGTGTATAATTTTGTAGTTTTTGTATGTCAACAATTTTCTTATAATTAATCGAAATCTTTTCACTGGGAGATGCCAATGCTTCAGGTAATGTTAGTGCATTTTTTATTATTGTTAAGCATGAAGGTCTGGTTGGCTAATCTGCTATTAAAAAGGTATACTGTAACCAAGTTTGAGTCTTGTAGAGTCCATCGATGAATTTCGTGGTGCCATCATTTACATTAAGTTTTCTCTTAAACCGATTTACTCACCTTAATGTTATCAGATTCCATAATTTCCAGGAAATATTCTTTACAAAAGTAATTATCAACCATTCTGATTAGACCTTTACGGTGATTATAAAAAGTTAGTATATACGCAAATAAATTATTATTTCTAAAAATTTCATAATTTATCGAAGAATTTGCTACATTGTATGATTTAAACACCACTTTTACCCTACTTACACCTACCGATATAACATTTGGGATATCATATTTAAATGCATCATCTTTTAATGAATAGTAACCAATTTTCAAATTAAAAGTCGACCTAAGTTTTTGTTGATGTGTGCTATCAAAACCTAGTAAGGTCCAGAATCACTTTTAAAATATTCTGTGTATTAGACTTTAGTAAAAAGGACCAACTTCCGCGAAGTTGGTCCTTTTCGCCTACCTGAAGGGATTTTTACCTGAACGGCTTTTCTGCCTGTGCTACTTCACACAGCATTCACTCTATTTTTTTGTATTGTAATGGTGCTGCATGGCTGCTGTAACAGAAGGTTGTAAGTACATATTAAAATAAAAATAACTAAATAAAAGAAATAAAATATAAGGATGAGGTGTTTTTTGGGTGTTCTGTTACTTTATTCGATTACTGCATTTCTATCATTTCTTTACTGTTCTTCTGGGTCTTCTCTATATCCAGCTAGCTGCTGTCTGGGCTGTCTATGTACTGTCCTTGGGTTTTCGTCATAGTTTGACAACTCTCTTAATAGTCTACTAGGATGGTTCCTGAGATGGTTGAAAATCACCTGTGCTTTTTCGTTCATTGTTCTCAGTTTCCTTTTTTGTTCTGAGTCCCTAAATACGTACTTTAATAGAACGTACTTAGGTATATTCAGAGCCTCTCTGATCATGTAGTTCTGGACTATTTGTATTTTGTTTCTGTTCGATTTGCAAGTATGTCCCCATGCGGCCGAGGCGTATGTTAGTGCTAATAAAATTATACAGTTTGCCATCCTCATCTTTGTTTTAAATTTCAGTTTACTCTTCCAACCTATTAATGATGAGAGTTGACTTCTAATTATTATAGCTCTCTGAACCGTTTGTTTCACGTGTTTTGTAAAGGTCAGCTTTTTGTCCAACGTTACGCATAAATATTTGGCTTGATTTGACCATTCGATTTGCGTATCGAATACGTATAGAACCCCATTTGACTCGCCTCCTCCTTTTTTGTACATGACGACATGTGCGTCATTAGTATTGACAGCTATCTTCCACTGAACACACCAGTCTTATAGCTCGTTAAGTGCCCTTAGTAGGTATCTTATTGCTAGATCTGGGTTAATACTGCTAACAGCTATCGCTGTATCGCCTGCGTATAGACTTAGCTATGATCTGGGTTCGGTTGGGTGTTCGCTGTGTATATGGTGTATAAATACGACGACAACACCGCTCCCTGTGACACACCAGTCTCCATGGCTCCAATATCACAAACATTTAGCTTTAAAAATGTCAAGAAGTTTCACTTAATAGTTTGTAACGATTAAAACCTTACATTTTTGCTCTTATTAATCCGCCTATACTATAGGAAACCTGGTTTAGATTTGAAAAAATGCACCTGGTTTAGATTTGGGAAAATGCACCTGGTTTAGATTTGAGAAAATGCACCTGGTTTAGATTTGAAAAAATGCACCTGGTTTAGATTTGAGAAAATGCACCTGGTTTAGATTTGAGAAAATACACGTGATTTTTGGTTTAAGAGAATAGAGGCATGGTTTTGATGCAGATAATTTATGGATCGAGTTGAGAAGAGAGCAACAGCAGGATCTCTTATGGAAGTTAAGCTAAGTTTCTTTCTTTCTTTGAATTTGTGTATAGATGCTTAATTCTCTGTTATGAAAACCTCAATTTTTTAATTATTAATAAATTCTAATTTGTTATTTTATTAATTTATCAATTAATAAAGAGATATGTTAAAAACCTATTTTATTAATAATTCCCGATTTCTCCAAAATTAATTAGTTTATGCCGAACAACACCCCTGAGGGGTTTTAATGTACAATGGATGAGCTAGATTTTACAAGTTATTGCAAAATTTAATTTGTTTATCTCTTAGATATCAAGAAAAAGGCTTATTTTATCAAATTCAATCTTGTTGAATATATAATTTGAAAATCATAAAATATTTTGAATAAAAAATTTAGCTGAGATAATTTTGAACAAAAATGTTTCTAACTTTTTGTGAAGAATGAACCGTTCTGTCATGAAGCGATCGGCGGTGTTGAATGTCAGTTACTCGCGAGAAACCATTTTTTTAATAAAATTTGTATGTAAAATAAACTTATTTTAACATAAAATTGTGGCTTATTTCCAATAAAAATATTAATTTTTTTAGGGATTTGTATTTAAGCAATTGATATCAATAAAGAATGGAGAAAAAAATATTGGTTTGGGAAATTTTTCTCAACTTATTTAATCTTTTAAAATCGTTAAATTTTAAAACAAATACCAATTTTTGGGGTTTTGAAATGTGGTATAAAAGTAAAGACTGCTTTTATTGACGGCTATATAACAAAAACCTTCTTTTCCAAGTAAATATTTTCCGTCGTTTCCGAACTTTAAAAGCTCTGGTTTGGTGGCTCAGGTTCGGTAATTTAAATCACCTGTTCTTGGCACCGCGTGTTTCCTACTAGATTTTAAGGGACTCTTTTTCATCGATCTGGAATTTTCCGAGGAACTTTTGAAAATATGCCGCATCACAAATGACGGCACGTTTTACGTTTTGCTTAAAGGATGGGTTGACGCTTGCATTTCATGAATAAAACCTGAGAGATTGTTGGAGTATGTTGCAAGTTTAATTGAAGCATTAAAGCAGTAAGAAGAGACCGGAAATAAATTTCCAGGGATCTTTACATCATTATGTAACGGTGTCAAATTGTAAGATGACACTCATTACTTAAACATTGTTACAACGTCTAAAATTGGTTATTAGTTATTTTTATTTCTACTAGTTTTTGTTCAAGACACCGGTATTAACTATGATGTTATAATAATATTCACAAACATCTATGTGCTTTAAAGAAATACTAAATATTCTCAAAATAAAATATTTAAATTTTTAATCAGATAGTAGATTACAACACGATCACTGTTACTATGAATCTTAACTTCTCTTAACACGTATAACCCTAATTAGTTGGTAAATACTATCCTTATTTCTTTCGTCAAAAATATGTAATAAGTATGGCCTTTTTATTTGAATTTGAAGTTGCTGTTTGAAACAGATAAAGGCACGTTGACATGTATCCAATAGCGGGCGCCAGTCTCATTGGTACGCCAGTTCCTACTTAACGAAGCCAATCATTCATGCACTCTTTGCAGGTACGCCAGCAAAAGAATGTTAAAAATATGTGCATAAATATGCACTAATTTACCCAAAATTATGCATTAAATATGCATTTCTTATAGAAAATTGGCATTAAATATGTATTTTTTTTAAATAAGCATACTACCAATGAAAACATATATTTAATAATGATATTTTTTTCGTCTTTTATGAGGAGGGTGGTTCAAATATTAGAAACATACATCGGTCCTAGAAGGTAAGCAAAACCGCCTTATAGCCTCGATTATGCAGGATTTCTCCAACGTGCTCACCTGCCATGCCAGATACCTACCTGCTAAAGAAACACCCTCCTCAACTGTAACTTGCTGGCTAGACCGCCCTGATTGGGACACAACGTCGGCACGGGATGCACCCGATCTCTCATTCACACACAATTCTCACGCATTTTCGCACTTTCTCACTACGACTGAATCCTCACTGTTCATCTACAATCTCGCCATTCTCATTTTGCCTTATCTTCTTGCTTGCTCCAAGACACCCTGCCGCCCTTCGAGTCGCCTTTCTTTTTCTTCCTTTCTCCAACGTTCCCTTTATACATATCTCTAAACTGCACTAAACCGATCTGAGGACCTAAGCATCTCCTCCATCAGTTCTCTGATTGATTGCACCTTATTTTCTAGCCCTCTCAAGCAGGCTCCTCTCGTTTATTCATCTATCGCATACCAATAGAGTGTTTGACACAGTGTCCGATAGTTTACAGTATAGGCATTTGCCATTAATAATGGTATTTTAATTGATTTTTATTTTAGTAATTAGGAAACAGTATAAATAAATTTATAAACTAAGTAAGCAATTGTAGTGTACTAATGAATTGTAATAAAAGTAGTAAAAAGTAAAATACTATTCCTTAGAATTATGGAAACAATAAATGATCAAATGTTTTTCAAAATTTTTCAATAAAAACATAATGCCTTCTATCTGTGTACAAATGTTTGTAAATTGAGAAACATTTTTTACATAAACGGATGTAACGGGAGCATATTATAAATTCACAAAAATCTTTGGTTCTAAATCAATTTCTTCACAAAAATTACCAACAAAAAGTTCATCTACTTTAGTAATTTTCTACAAAACTATTGTTTTTTAAATTAGTGTTAAACATGTTTGAAAAATATTGTTTCCATTGTTACCTTTAACATTTTGACAAGCTGATCTAATTTGTACTAAGGACAACTTTGATGATTCTAATTGAGTAATAGTTTTTTGAAGAAAAATAAAGTTTGATTAAGGAAATGAAAGATGCTGCTGAAAAACTCCCCATCGTATTAGAATGCGTTCTGGTGGAAGTGGAATATTTGGAAGCATTTCATGGAAGCATGGAGTTTACAAAAGGAAACTTTTTTTTAAATCTTCTGCAACTCTGTTCATTCTCTGATGTGTATTAAATTGGTAACAAATATTTTTAAATTGTGTCCTGCCTTAGCAATATATGGTGCAGCATCGGATAAAAAAAGCAATAATTCATGGTTAGGAACAGCTGCAGGAAGAAAAAATGTTTATATTTCTTTTTGTAGAAAACGTGATATTCTTGCAGAGTTGGTTTTTCTAATTTCTTGCATTAAATTGAATAGGATTTTGGTAAGATCTAATTGCTTAAAATACCAATTGTTAAATGAGCGATATACCTGAAGAATCAGTGGTTTTGTCAACACACATGTAGAAGCGATTGTCACTAATATTGGTTTCTATTTTATCTATTACTGACGAGTATAACGAGTTCACATGGTTTCTCCTTAGAGTTCTTTCACTTGGAATATTTAATTACAATTTTTTTTTTTTAAAGCAGTTAGGTTTTCATTGTATAATTTTGAAAGCTATATATTTAAAGGGATTAATGCACAACACAAGTCTTCATTGAAAGTATCGCTCGTTGTCTTCTCTAGAATTTGACCGAAAAGACTTAAAATTCGAAACTGGGTATTTTGCTCCAAATTTAGTTTTGTCTTTTTTTGGCTAAATGTGACGCTGTTCTGACATTCTGATCTATCTGGAATTTCTTTTTGCATGCTGTGGAGAAAAAGCTGATAAAATTTGATAAAAAAAAGTTTTTCTTACACAATACTCAACGAAGACCAACTTGCTCTAGTCAGGGAGCTTATTTATTGGGGGTAGAAGGATATAGATGTTAAAAGTAAAAAATTGTAGATCAAAATAGATAGATAAACAATGAAAATTAATTTAATGAAAAAACTAAATACAGCTGAACTGAACTGTAAAGCAAAATTAGTTTTAAACGTAAACTTAGTAGGAACTCAAGAGTAAATAAACTAAAATATACATTTGTCTCAAAAATATTAGAAAACACAAAAAAACACACATCAGAAAATATGTCAGCAAATTATTAAAAAAAAAACTTTAAAAATTGACATATTTAACCACAAGCTGTAAGAAAAGGTTATATATTCAATAAAATACTTAAAAATAATTATGGTATTAACCCCCAGGACAACTAATTGATAAACAGGACCTTTTTAACCTCGTGAGACAAATACCTTCTACGCGTATTTTAAGAGGTGATTTTAATGCTGACAACAGTATTTGAGGTTCTACATATGATGACAAAAGAGGACTTATTATTGAAGAATTAATAGATCAATATAACTTATCACTGTTGAATGATCGACGCCCTACAAGATTCAATATCCAAACTAGCGAATCAACGCCCTTGGACTTAAGGATAGCGGATAATAACTTTGCATTAATGACATGGGACATATTAGACTACACTTAGAACAGTGATTATTACCCAATAATAATCACTAATCACCAATAACGTTCAAGCCTAAAAATAGAAAGCACACCTCTAAGTGGAAAACGAAGGAAGCAAATTGGACATTATTTACAGATATCATAAAAAAACTTGTCACAAACTGTAAAATATCCAACAATATTGACACAGATATCGAAACCTTCTTCAGCATCATCTTAGATGCAGACGAGGTAACCATTAAAAAACTGCACTTGTTACAAAACATAAACCAGTTCCTTGGTGGAATGAACAATGTAAGACATCGATCGAAGCTTCCAAAAAAGCCTTTAACAAATACAAAAAACATAAAACACTTAACAATAAAATAGAATTTCAAAAACTTAAAGCTAAAGCTCAGTTAACAATAAACACTTCATAAAGAAATTCGTGGGCTCAATTTGTGTCCAGTATAAACATCTATAAATTTATAAAAATAGATCTAAGGCAAGCAATTATATTAATAATTTTATCAACTTTAAACAGAACAAAGAATACAATGTATTTATACCGTTTGTAGATGACATAGATGCTTTAAACTCCAAATTTAATATAAATGAATACAAAGATGCATTAAACTCATTTAAAGAGACTAGTGAGGGTCCAGATAATATCAAGGGTTCTTCTTGAACATTCTTAATTATTTATTATTATTTGGACAGAACAGAAATTTTCAACAGCGTGGAGAGATTCTATTATAATACCAATGTCTTATCGCATCGGGAAGGTATATGAATTTCTTTTCAAACCACACCACTCGTCAAAAATATAATACAGTATTGGGTATGAAAAACAGGGTAATGTCCATTGTTGATGATAATTTGTTACAAAAAAATCTGGACATATTATAAAAAAATTTTCTAAACAACGGCTATCGTAAACATATTTTAAAAAAACTCATTTACAGCAGTAATTTCTATGGTGGTCCTGTCCTTGACTCTAACAATGAGTCAATCAAATACAAAAAACTTCCCTTTATTAACGGTCTAACTCAGTCTGTCGTATCCATATTTAAAGATGTTTCCAATATTAATATAGCTAAATACAATACCATAAATAGCAAACAACTTTTTTCTAAAATTAAAGATCCAGTAGCAACCTTATATAGGAGTAATCTGGTATATGAAATACCGTGTCTAGGATGTGAAAAAAGCTACATTGGCCATACATCGCAGTGGCTAAAACAACGTATCACACAGCATAAAAGTGATTGCCGCTTAGGAAAAAATTCTTGCGCAGTTGTCGAGCACTACAAAAACAGCGGTCATCTGTTAGACTACAACAATGCTCGTATTTTGGCACAGACTGAAAATTACAAAAGTACGACTGACTGGCAACTGACAACTAAAATGGGATTTTGAACAACAATTTTAGAACGCTTTTAACTAAAAACCAATAAAATTTTGAGAAAGATTATATATAATTAGTACTTGAATGGAGTGGTTTAAAAGGTATTCGTTTATGGAATAATATAGCACCAAAGATAATTTATGACGAAAAAGTTCTTTTAAGAACAAGGGTATTTTAAACAGTCATATGTACTCAAAGCGATAAAAATTAATAAACCCAAGACATAGTTAAATAAAAATACAGGCCAGTAATAGAAAAATTTAGCATGCCACAATGCAACCTGTAATAGATTTTTTAAGATAAATATTTATAGTTAGAGCCGATTTCTTTATAATTTTAAACTAAAGACATTAATAGAAGATATTTCATTCTAGTAACTGCACGATTCTTGCATGACCGTCACTGATATTTCAGCAATAAATAAAATATTTATATAATAAAATATGCATAAATAGGTATTGGTATTATATTAAAATTTAATTAAATTATTCCTGTTTTATTAACGTTAATTAAATTATATTCTATATTAAATCAAATATAGTTATTTTCAGCATTTTAAAATCAAAATAATTAAAAAATTAAACAAGCTCGACTGACGATGCTTAAGTTTTCACTTTTACTTTTGAGAACAAAATGATTTGCAAAAGGACAATTATATTCATACACCACGCAATAAACTTTTAAACCCCCTTTTTATTACGGCATAATAATCGGTTACCGGCTACAACAATACCAAAAATATTAGGTGGTATCTATAAGTACTATCGGTAATATTGAAGATTGAAATATTGAAATAAAATGAACATTGGAATTTACTAGCCTACTAGCCTAATTTACTTAGCCATACCATTATATACGGTTAAATAAAGATTATTTAAAATCCGCAATTCGAGATAAATTTACTTTTATGCATTTTATGCAATTTTTTGTATAAATATGGAGAATCCTCAGATATTTTCATAAAATATGCAAAATATACAATATATGCATTTTGCATATTTGTCTAAGTCAAGTGATAAAGAAGCATTCGGTTTTCGTGAATTTACAGTTTCGATTAAATTTTTAATTTAGTGTAGCTGATTGAGAAGCCTTTTTTTATGTGCTTAGAATTGGCTGGGTATAGAAGTGACTTTGAGAGAGGTCGAATTGTCGGGTTGCGTGATGCCGGTCTATCGATAATAGAAGTTTCTAGGAGAACAATAGATTCTTACGTACTATACTGCAGTGTAAACAAGTGTGGACTCGAAAATGCCGAGGATATTGAGAGGGTGATTCTGTACGTCACAGAGGGACCTCAGAGCGATAAGATCGCCAATTAAGGCGATCTTGTCAAATACTTCTGGCTCTAAAATACAGATTCAGTACTACTTGAACTATTGCAAATCATTGGTTTGAAGAGCATGGTATACGAAAAGTATGGTATATGGCTGAATACGACAGGTTGGGCACAAATTTTGTACGCCTCTGAAAGACCAAGAATAAATCAGAATAGTCATCAGCATTTCCTGGAATTTAGTGTCTATAATTCTGATACTCAACTATATAAGTCATTTGTTTTTGATAAGTAATTTTGATGCAGATATTGTTACAGGTATTATTATATTCTATTATATTATAACAATAACAAAAATTTCACTAAACCCTGGCTATGTCAACGTATGTTGATTTTTTCATAATTACGTTAAATCCAGAGGTAGCTATAGAAAAATGACATCAAAACAATAATAGTATTAGTTAATGTCAAATGTATTTTGTAGTATTGTAAAGCTTTTTGCAGTTTGTGGATTGTACAGTGGGTCGAGGTAAAGTTATAGATAAGAAAATTTGTTTAGTCATGATTAGATTTTTTAATTCTGGAAAATAAAATTCGAAAATCGTGAATATGTTGCAATTGTCACACTATAGTGTAAGAAGTATAGTTAGAAGATACAAAATTACAGGTTCGGTCGTCACAAAACCTTGAAATGTACGAAAAAGTAAAATAACCCAAGCAGGTCGAAGGGCATTAAGACGTATTATAGTGAAAAATCGACAAGCAAATTATATGTAGTTAAGCATTTTATGGAGTGACGTTATTTTGAAAGACAAGTTTTTAGATCAACATGTCACATAGAAGCCCACAAATTAGAATTTGGTACTCACAAAGTAAGTTTTATAGTTGAAAAATTAGTACAAATCGTTTTTAATAAATTTCATGTTATTTTAGGCTAAGGAAATGCCACTTTTAACACTACAACAAAAGAAAAATACTCTAGACTAAGGTGGTCAACAAATCATAAAGATTGGACTCTGTCACAATGGGATTCAATACAATGGAGTGATGAGTCCAGATTTGAAGTGAGTGTTGGAGAGAGTAGAAGTCGCGTCATAAGCAGGAAAAACGAAGCTTTCCATCCCGACTGTTTGAAGAGAAAAGTCAAATTTCCTGCATCTGTCATGATCTGGGGCAGCATGTCGTCTAAAGGGGTAGGAAAGTTAGGCTTTATCGATGGGATTGTAAACACGGACAAATATTTGAATATTTTAGAAGAATCTCTTTTAACGATTATTTAACACCGTTTAACAGCGAAAGATTTTGTCGTCCAACAGGACGGCACAGGTTGTCATACTTCATAAAAGAGTTTAAAATGGATTGAAGACTACTCCATATCACTTTTGGAATGGGTTTCTAACAGTCCCGACTTGTCCCCGATAGAGACTTTGTGGCGCGAAATAAAAAAAGCTTTGAGAAAAGATCCTGCCACGTCCGTCAACGAATTGAAGGAAAAATTGCAAGAAATATGGGATTCATTTACATTAGAATTTTGCCAAAACTTGGTAAAAACTATGCCTCGAAGAATATTGGAAGTCATTAAAAATAAAGGGGATGTAACTGAGTGGTAAACTTTCACAGTTTTTTTGTTAATATTACATGTTTTATGCTTTTTTTTTTAATTTATTATTATTATGTTTAATCATTAGTTTTGATTACGTTATAAAATGCTTTCTATAATTAGGAAATTCAAAAATCTTGTTTGGTGCATTAAAACTTCTAAAATTTACGATACGCTTTTATTTTTGTTCTTTAAAATTTAATTTTGTTATCAGTCTAACGTTGGGCCAACTGATATGGAAAGGAGCTCGCATACACTAGACGTAGTAACCTCATACATACAATTATTTATTCTCTTAATAAATATCCTTTTTTATTTTATTTACTCCCATGTCTTGTTGTTTACTACCTAACTTTTATAGCGGCGTCCAATTAAATAACCCCCAAGTATATGATGGGCCTTTAAAGCGTACTTCTTCGCCTTGAAGGTGTTGGAGTATTTTGGTGTGATCACCTTGGTATGCGAGGCCGTGTTCTCTAAGAACGTATTAGAGCCGTAAATCATATCGCCTTGTTTAATGATCTTCGCATGCGAGCGAACGTAGAATGTTTCGTAGTATGTAGGTGTTATTAGGTATTTCAACCGCTTGCCCAGGGCAGGAGTCCGTTTATGGCGAACGGTCGAATTTTTGGTAAAAAATTACAAATAAGGATTTGGATCTTTCTCCAGACGCTCATAAAAGTTTATATATGCTATTTTTTATACACCATATGTAATATATAAGATTGAAACCCATATTATACTGGGTCAGGACATTATATTCTCATCTTAAACATTCGCTTTATAGGTTCAAAAAAAGGGTAAATCTAAAAATAAAATTAAATGCCTCTTAAGTACATCAGAACAAATCGCGAATTAGCATGGAATATAAAAAGAGTCTTAGAGACTTAACCGTGATTGGTCGACACTTTACTAATTTATATTTGTTTAAATTTTCTGATTGGGAATTTTAGGTTGACCATATATTACTATACTTTAATCTTAATTTTAAAGTATACCTGCTAACTACAAACTTTAAAATTTAGATGAATACATGATAATATGAGTCGCTGAGAGCAAAAGTGGTGTAAGTAGAGCGTTATTGCAGAGCTGCAATGAAAATCCATGCATGTTTGGCTCAGTCTGATAATAGTTATCATATAATTTCGTCTGACTTTGAACAGAATCATTGCTTTTCCCCAGAATGACAACATCAATTACCTACTTCTTCTTCTAATGGCGCTACAACCCTTTGTGAGTCTTGGCCTGCTTAACAATGTTCTTCCATTCTGCCCTGTCGGATACTTTCCTTCGCCACTGCCTGATGTTCATGGTTTTAAGATCCCTCTCTACGTCGTCTATCCATATTTTACGGGGCCTTCCTCTTGTTCTGTTTCCTTGGGGCTTCCATCCCTGAACTACTTTTACAGCTCGATTATCTGGCATTCTTTCTAGGTGACCAAGCCAGTTTAGTCTTTGTGATTTTACAAATCTGACAATATCTGCGCTCTGCATTAGTTCATCCAGCTCGTGGTTCATTTTAATTCTCCACGAACTATCGCTGCATTGGGTTGGTCCAAATATCTTCCTTAGTATTTTGCGCTCAAATATTCTCAGTTGATTTTCATCAGTGGTTGAGAGGGTCCACGTTTCACATCCATATGTGACCACTGGTCTAATTACTGTTTTGTAGATTCTCAGCTTAGACTCACGATTCAGTAACTTACTTTTCATTAAGTCTTTGTATGCATAAAAGCACTTATTACCGCTAAGAATCCGTGCTTGTATTTCTTGACTGATGTTGTTGTTGTCATTCAATATTGAGCCTAGGTAGGGAAAAGTGGAGGCATATTTGTAGGTATGGTTGTGTTCCTTCAGATTCTCATGTTCATTCGATTTTGTGCACTCCATATATTTTGTTTTACTTTCATTTATATATAGACCAAACGTAGCAGCTTCTCGTTTCAGTTCTATAACTTTTTCGCTCAATACCCTTTTGTTGCGGCTTATTATGGCAACATCATCCGCATATGCGCATATTTGCATAGATCTTGTATTAATACAGCCAGTTTTCTAACAACAGCTTCTAAAGTTAGATTAAAAAGTGTTGTTGATAAGGCATCCCCTTGTCTAACTCCATTTTCAATCTCAAAGGCCTGCGTTATATCTCCATCTATTCTCACCATAGCTTTGGAACCCTTCAGAGTCATTCGTATAAGTTTAACCAACTTATTGGGTATCCCTAACATAGATAGTTGCTTTAACATCTTTTGTCGATCTACTCCATCAAACGCCTGTTTGAAATCGATATACAAGTTGTAAATAGGTATGTTATATTCAACACATTTTTCATGTATACCTCTTAACATATGTATTTGGTCTATAGTTGACCTCTTTGGTCTGAAGCCACATTGGTATTCACCAATAATCTCCTCCGAAAACGATTCCAGGCGGCTATATATAATTCCTGATAATATCTTGTAGATGACATTTAAAACTGTTATGCCCCTATAATTTTTGCAGGGTCGTTTGTCTCCCCCTTTGTACATAGGAAGTATGATTCCCACTTTCCAATCTTCTGGGATGACTTCTAGTGTCCATATGCGGTCGATTAGTTTATGGATACGCCTCCATAGCGCATGTCCACCATTCTTTATCAGTTCTGCAGTTATTCCATCTGTGCCAGGTGCTTTGTTATTTTTTAGATGTTTTATGACGTTTATCGTTTCTTCCAATGTTGGTTGCTCAACTAGTTGTTCTGCTGTGTGGTGAATTATCTCTTCATCTTCGTTTTGTTCTTTTTCTGGGTTTAACAGCTCTTGAAAATGCTCCTTCCACCTTTTCATTATTTCCTCTTTCTCGCTGATAATTGCCCCATTTTTGTCCTTGCAGACTGTTGATCTTATTATGTATCCTTGGGTGCATTGCTTGATTTCCTTGTAAAATTTTCTAGCCTCTCTTCTGTTATTATAATCTGTAATTTGTTGTATTTTTCTATTCAACATTTCTCTCTTTTTCCTTCTGCATATTTTCTTTGCATCTTTTCTGAGTTCTTCATATGCCTTTCTATTCGATCGGGAGTCCCTTTGTAGACATTTCTGTCTAGCTATATTTTTGCTATTTATTACTTGTTGGCAATCTTGGTCAAACCATTCCTCGTTTCTTTGGCTTGAGGTTTCACCTAATGTTTCCTTTGCCATATTTGTAATTGTCGTTTTGATGATATTCCATTCTTCTTCAATGTTGTTTTGTTCTCCTTTTTCATTTAATATTACTTTTATTTTCTGCTGGTACTCATTCTTCTTTTTAGGATTTTTAAACGTATATGTATTCCATTTTCTTTGTTTGGCGCCTTTCCCTTTTCTCACCATTGATATTCTTTGTTTTATCTTCGATATAACCAAGAAATGGTCCGAATCGCAATTTGCGCCTCTATATGTTCTAACATCTGTTACGGAGGTTGCCCACCGCTTAGATATTAATATGTGATCAATTTGATTAAATTTACCTACTACAAACGAAATTTATATTACTTTAATTTAGGTGTGCATGACTTGCATACCCATAAAGCGTAGATGTATGTATGGGACGAAACTACGGCCTCTGGAGTATTCCCGGAAATTGCGTGCTGCTTAACAAAAACATTTGAAATGTGAGGCAGACGGTAAAAAACACATAATAGCGTTTAGCGATGCTTGCACGGGACAAATCCGTAATTTTAAAGTTGCATAACTTGGTTTAAAATGGTAATGAATCTTGATAACACCTAGTAGGTGTATTGAAGATCACTAATTTCTAGTATCTGGTCACTCATTTATGATAAACGATTCTGAAAACGTTATCTGTCGCGAAAAATCAATTACATTAAACTCCACATGACTGGTATGAAACCATCCATAATGCTAGGTGAAAAAATAAGTTTAACGGTGGTTTAACGTTCAAGTAATGAAACAAGAAGAAGAAGAAATAAATTAAATACAGACAGAAAGTCAAATAACTAGCTGCAAATTCAATGGATACTTTTCACAAAAACTGTCCCCCATACAATGTTTTATAAGTAAACATTAAGTGGCATAGAAGACTTTTCTGAATTGCAGATTCTGAATTCCGAAAACGAAAGGCTCGCCCTTTGGTTAAGTCCCCTAGGCCTGTTACACAAGCAAAGAAAAATGATATGAAAGATTTATTACCCTATATTCCTTCGATTCACCATGCATTTTATAACACTTCAAAAACGTCAACAAAGAACTTGGATTTACCTGGGACCTGGGACCATTAGAACATGCAGAGGCATTAGATGATGAGTTTTTTAATCTATTAGCAGTAAAACTTATATTGTGTTACTTCACATCTTCTAATAAAGAATTTCAAATTTTATGTACACTCGCGATCATAAAATCCGGGTCACCTTGAATATTTCAAGTTTCTTGAATATTTTTGCATCTGGTGCAGTAATAATCTTTTTTTAGGCTAATTTATTTTTTATTTGTCATCAATGTTTGTTTTGAAAGAAAAAAAAACGGTTTTTTATTGTTTTTATTGAAAAAGCAGAAAACACCAAACTGTTGATAAAACAGACATACGAAAAAAAAATGAAAAATAGAGAACGTGATAAAACAGTGGAATTTCAAAGACTAATATCGTGTATTGTCTCCCTTTGCTCTAATAACCTCTTGCAGACGACGGGGCATACTCTCAATTTTTCCCCGGATTACATGTTGTGGTATGTTATTCCACTCTCTCACTAACAGATTTTTAAGCTCCTGTGTGTTGTTAGGATAAGGTGTATGGGTTTGAATACGTTTTTTCAAATCGTCCCAGAGATGTTCGATGGGATTCAGCTCCGGAGACCTAGCTGGCCATGGTAACCTCGTAATTCCAACCTCGTCCAAGTATTGCATACTGATCCTGGCAACGTGCGGTTGCGCGTTGTCCTGCATAAAAACATCATCTTCTCCAAGCCCTGCCATAGTGGTCATAACATCCAGAATCTCCGTAATGTACCTTCGTGTAGTTAAGGACTCATTTTAGATGAAGGATAATTCTGTGCGGAAGTCGAAAGATACACCTCCCCAAGTCATGACCGAGCCTCCACCAAATGGCATTCTTAGAGCAATGCAAGCTTGTGAAAATCGTTAACCGGTTTTCCTCCAAACTCTTACACGTTTATCAGATCCAGTTAGCCAGAAACGGGATTCATCTGAGAATAACACTCTGCTCCAATCATTAATTCCCCAATACGCGTATTGTCAAGCAAAAGCTAGTCATGCAACTCGATGCCCCCGGCGAAGTGGCGGTCCTGTAGCTATTACCCGAGAAGATAGTCCAGAAGAACGAAGTCTTCTCCTGACTGTTGCAACGCCGCTAACATTGCAATTTCGTACTTCCTGTTCCGGTCCGGTTTCATAAAGCCTGAAACACAAGGAAACGGTTATCTCGTGCCGTGGTCGTTATTCTTCGTCCAGAGCCAGGTCGTCTGGTTAACAAACCCGTCTCCTGAAAGGGTTGAAGCACTCGTTGAACCGTAGAAATGCTTACGCCAACAGTTCTTGTGACTTGCCGTTGATTGTGACCGTCTTCCACAAGCGCAACAATGCGTACCGTTTCAACAACAGTCAAAGGCATTTTTGACTAAAAATATACAATAATAAACACTAATAATGGCACTAATAAACACGAATGGTGGCAATAATAAACGTTTGTTTGTTGTGTTTGAACAGAAAGTCGAAGCACAAATGAGACATTTAAAACAAGCGGCAGTTACAGGTACCGTTCAATTTGGGAAGTGTATAGTTTTCCTCGGAATCGGCATTATTGGAATTCTTTGTTACAAAGGAAATCGCTAAGCCGACAACAATTCTCAGAAACATGCATTAGTTTGTATTTGTGTTATTATTTATGATAAAGCTCGTTAAAAATGAAATAACGGTGATTTTCAAGGTGACCCGGATTTTATGATCGCGAGAGTATAATTCTTTTTATCTTAATTTAGTCTGACATCACTTTAATGCAAATTATAAATGACAAATAATAATTTAACATGTTTGTTGTAAAAGTGGCGTAAGTCATTACCTTTAGATAAGTTTACTGGAAAAGTGGTGTAAGTCAGTTGAGACGATAATAAAATCTCCATTATGGAGATTATTAGGTAAAAATACATACTATGAGCATGATCATTATATTATACATTCATTTGTCTAAACAAACACCAAATTCTACCTCTTTGTATGTCTTTCTAGGGGTCATGTTGTGTTAGGTTTATGTGTATTTGCCTATTTCACGATTCTTCCTGGGTCCATTCAGCCGATACGATTTTTTCACTTGCAGCGTCATGCTTGTGTTTATTTTACCACATCCTGAACTCAGGTTTCTATTAATGTATCCTTATTCCTTATTCAATATCTGAGAAAAAATTCTTTTATGGTTCTTAAAAATGTCATTTCTCAGTTCTCATCAATGAACGTTTTATTGTGGTTTTAGGTACCTGATTCCGTCAACTGTTAATTTTTATTGGTGTAAAGTGTGAACAAAATTTCATATTAATCCTCCTATATGGATAAGGGAGTAAAGGATACTATAGGAAGTTCCATGCTACAATGATCAGTGAACGCTGTACACCATCGGCGCAGAAAACCAGAGATCATAATGGCCATATCCTACCCACCGCATGGACTCAAAGAGTTGTACCGAGAATCCAAATCTGGCTACCAGCGTTTACTAGTCTTCATGTTGGAACTTTACATATGCTTTATATATTATATTCAAATATTCTATTTTATTTACAAAATTTAAAAAATACTAGTACTATTTCTTATTACTAAAAAATAATACACTCATGGACAAAAATATCGAATATTTTGGAATTTTCCAAATTTTTTTTGTAGTCACTATTATTTCAAAATAATTTTAAATTACTGATAATACTTATATAGTAGGCTGATGTACTCAACTGTTTTGAAATATTTTGATGTTTATTTTGACGTTTATTCAGTGGTTAGTGTCATTCGTACATTTTATCATAAAAAACCTTCTTCACGTAAAGGAAAAATCATACTAATTCGGTTATTTTTAGTTTAATTTATTAAGTTTAAGTAAATATTGTTTTGATTTAACTAAGTTTAAAACAAGTATCCCACCAATTTGACACTGCGATGAAGTCCAAGTAGCACATATTGTAAATTTGTACGGGGAAGGATATGCACAAAAAGGTATCGCACGACGTCTCAGCAGAACTAAATCTATAGTTTCGAATACTCTAAAAAGATACCGCGAAACAGGAAATTTTGTACGAAGGCCTGGTCAAGGACGCCCAAGGTGCACAACCTCAATTGATGACCGTTTTTGGTTCTTAATTCTACACGAAATCGTTCACTGACATCGATACACCTCAGGAAGGAGCTATTAAATGTTAGACAAGTTAATGTGAGTTCACAAACAGTTAGACGAAGATTAAAAGAAGCAAACTTAAAACTCAAACGCCCCGCCAAAGTTCCACGTCTTCTCCAAAATCGTAAAGCTCGTCGTTTGGAATTTGCAAGAACACATTTTAGTCGAATTTCGACAACTGGAAAAACGTTTTTTTTACTGATGAGACCAGAATCCTATTATGGAAGCCAGATGGTCAAAACTACGACTACAGAAGAGGTGGAGAACGATTCGCCAGCTGCAGTCTCGCCCAGACCGTTAGTTTTGGAGTTGATGGGATAATTATTTGGGAAGGTATTAGTTGGGAGGTACGTACCGCACTTGTGGAAGTGATTGGACGGATGACTGGTGATTCTTAGGTTTAAAATATCCTGCAAGATCATGTTTTGTCATATGTTGGTTACATTGGATATGAAAGATTTACATTAATGCACGATAATGCTCGACCACATGCCGCTGCCATAGTGAGTAATTATCTTGTTGAGGTCCAAATTCGAAGATTGGATTGGCCATCGTTTAGCCCGGATTTAAATCCAATAGAGCACATATGGGATCACCTAAAACGCAGCATACGACAAAGAAATCCCGTTCCAAATACGATAGAGCAGCTTCGACTTGCTACACAGGATGAATGGAATGCAATTTCCCAAGGATATATAAAGGGGGAATACTTATTACTGATCATGCAATTCTTTCAGTTAAAACGACTTGTTTAAGCAATTTAAATTATCATTTAAGTTTAGAACAAAATAACCTTATTTACCTAATATTAAACATTTATTTTTTTTCACAATTTTCTCCGCATAAAAACTTAAAATTGTTCATTAAACATTGTTAAAATAAACTCTATTTTACAATAAACGACTTGATTGACCAGAATTTATTTTGAAAAAACAAAAATTTGAAAATTCCAAAATATTCGATATTTTTGTCCATGAGTGTATTATCAGTGCCTCCTGTTCCTGCTGCCCCACCTTCATTACTTTCCGCGCCAGTCAGCCTGCACTCTATTCATTCATTTCTTTCTTTAGTACATGATGATACTATAACTAATGATATAACTAAAGTCGCGACAATTCTAGTAATCTCGATACGTTGTTCCGTCTGTTATTGGTTCGAGCAAAGTTGCAAATATTCTAGTATTTTTTTATACAGAACTTTCGATACGTAGCGTTATAAAGACGGACTATTTGTCGAACCGCAAGCTAGTTCACATTCAGAAGCAGAAATATTCAGTGCAAATAAAGTATTTATTCGAGAATAACTGACATATAATTTACCTACGTCGTAACAATATAATAAAATGTACCGTTATGTAATACGAAAAAGAAAAGTTGAAACATCAAGACTACGGTAGCTGTTCATACGCAAAAACAGCACCACATCTATATTCAGAGCCCAGCACTTTGTCGAAACTTACACAACAAAGTTAATTGACTGTTTTGTTTAATTTTAGGGATATTGGCAATTATTTAGATATATTAGCGTCACGAAATATTATTGACGATATAAAACACAAGGTTCTTACAGCTCCAAAGAAACCTGAAAAAGGTTACATACTTTCCTACTTCTGAGCACAACAAGAAGGAACAGGTTGAACTCAGACAAGTGCATGATAATCACTGTGAACAGTATCCATGGCTGGTGTTCTCGCAAGTTAAAAAGGAAATTTTTTGCATTTACTGTTCAATTTTTGTGAATACTAAAATGGTTGAAGGAAAGAAATCCATTTTGACCAAGAAATTTGTGACTGAACCACTACCAAAGATTGTCAAACTTACTGGTAAAGATGGTGACCTTAAGACCTACTCTCAGCTTAAGTACAACTTTGATGTGTCAATAAATGCAAAATTATTTTTGGCGACACGAGACAACAGCGAATTTGAGGTTATAAATCAACTGTCAAGACAAAAAATGGAAAGCATTAGAGAAAAGAGAGACCGCCTTGTACCTATAATTAAAACATTTATATTTCATGGAAAGCAAAATATTCCTTTGCGGGAACATAGAGATGGTGGGAGTTTCTAATACAAAACGAAAATAATCGTAAAAGATTTTTAAAGATCTAAATTTAGAATTGACGATAGAGACTTGCAACTAAGACATCACCTTAAGACCACTAAAGCAAACGGCGCTTACATAAGTAAAACGTGTAACGAACTTCTTTCGTGCTGTGAAATAGTAATGTTATCGATAACACTGAAGAAAATCGAAGATTTTCGTTATCAAAGCATCATATTCGATGAGACTACGAACATATCGTCCAACTGAGATGTGTCGGGAAATTACACGAAAAGTTTTTAGGTTTCGCTGATATCCAAAAGGACAATAATTGTAGTGAAAACATTAATGATGAATCGTAAAAGAGTCAAGAGCGTAGCATTATTGGTGAATAATGCTACCCTGTGTATAGCCTGTAATAGTTGCTCAGTTAATATGTGAGGACTGAAAGGGGCTGTGACTACAATAAAAAAGAAAGCTATCAACGCGCAAGTAGTACTGTGTCAAAGTCATCAGCTCAAACTTACTGTTTTACACAGATGTACAGTTAGAAGTATGAAAAACTTACTTGGTACTATTAAAAAAGTACTATCGTTTTTTACAGCATCTAGCAAGCAGTTCACAACATTGAAGAGTCGCCCAAAAACACTCCCTGCAGTCATATTGTCAAACGAGATAGGTTGAGCGACATGATGCTGTTATTAAATTTGCAGCTGATCTCGAAATTGTTTCCAAAATTCTTAAAGAAATACAGTGTTAATGGGATAGAACAACGGCTGCCAAAGTCAATATTCGCTTTCGAGCTCTCTGTAATTGCGAGTTTATTATAGCGCTGTTTATATTGTGTGACATTATGAGCATAACATATCACTCGTATTCTCGAAAAGGCAAAGGCAGTTATGGAAGCGTTAGACGTGGAGATAAGTATTCTTCGTTGTACGGTCAAAGACACAGGGAAAACTGTGATCATAATAATGATGATGTAGCATATTAGATAATAACTGTTTTTATTACAATACTGGACAATGTTACGACTGACATGAGAGAACGTTTTGCTGAAGAAAATATTTACCATTTAAAATTCAACATACTTTTGATCTCACAACTACTGGAAATACTGAAACATGACGATAATGATCTGGTACATAAATTAAATCTGTGCTAATCTAACTAACCTACCATTCTTTGAAGTAGAATCACCCTTTGTAGTTGGAAAAAGAGTAATGGGGGAGATTCTTCTATACAAGCAAACGAGAATAAACGCCTTTAATGTTCGTGAGTCTATTATGAAAGCGTTGTCTGTTTGTCCTAGATCTGACTATCCTACTTTGCTTACCCTCTACAAAATATTTGCTTGCCTATCTGTATCTATTGCTACAGTCGAAAAAAGTTTTTCAACATTGAAGCGTACAAAGACATGGCTGAGGTCGAGAATGAAGGAGGAACGACTTAATGGCTTATCTTTGTTAAACACACCTTAAATTGTAACTTTTATATATTATAAGATGACACTGTCTTGTTAATTTTATAGTTAGTTTAAATAGCTTAATTTGACTTGATTATTTTTTAATTACGATAAAATTAAGGGTAGCTCAAGGTATCCTATCTTACCTGCCACTGAGTTTAACTCGTAATTAATCACTGCGATCTTAGCGTTCATTACTTTTATGTTCAACTAAATATTTGTAATTTATTTAAAATGAAAATTATTATTATTCATTATTTCATAACATATATTCTTGGCATAACGCGGAAAAGCTAAAATTACTTCTACTGCAAATATATAAAACACTAATTGACAAAATCAACAGAGCCAAAGGGTTTGATCCCTGTTTTTGGGTCCGGCCCTAGCCATTTGCTCGTGCCCTTCACCTTCATCTTACCTATGTTACGCCAAAACGTGACCCTACTCCAGATATATCTTTCTTGAGGGCAGTTCGTTAATGCGTGAGAATAAAAAAGACGGAAAGTTCCTGTTTTATTTTATATTTATAGCACGTTGTAAAGTGATCACTGGACACTTGATGTTGATCCTGTGTTTCATACTTTTTTAACGAAAAGGGTAATTCTTAACGTTATTTTTTTGCTGACGTTATATATTTTTTAAATATTTGTTTTTGTTTGGCTACCAAACGGATAAGCTTCAGACATGAAAAACACAGACACTTAATACCTTACAAGACAAAAAAGTTTCTGGATCTCATAGTAATTTTAAAAATACATCTAAACAATATGCTTAATAAGTTTTATATTTTATAGGTCGTAAACCAGGTTTACACAGTGCTTGACTAGGACTGCGCTGGACAGGTATAGTCTGCGCCAGTCTCACTAGCACGCCCATTTCTACTTGGTGAAGTCAGTCGTTTATTGTACTCTTTACAGGTACGCCATCGACTAGAACTGTGTGTTTATATGTATCTACAACCGCTGACGCCGGGTTAGAAGGAACGCGAACGCAGGCCACTTGTATGAACAAGAAATTCAGACAAACCATATTTCTAAGAAAGAAAAAATGCGGTTATTGAAGGGTGAATCTCGGCATTTGTGATATTTTAATAAAGTCATCCAATACAGCGTCGAACTTTGGGTTAACAACAGGAAGGATGTTTCTGTAAACAAACGGTTTCTTATTCACCATTCAGAATCATTGTATTTTAAGATAAAATTACTAGAAGCAAAAGTCAAAGACCCACTGGTCCAAATAAGTAAATACCGAGATATATGTCAAGCCCAAAAAACCATCCATTTAACTGGGGGCTGCCAGTCGTTTGTCGAACTGATTATAGAAAACGGCGTACTAAGTCGGTTCGATAAGTACTTAGCTTACAGTACAAAAACGAATTGTCTCGAAAAGTAACGATTTATTTCTCAACATAGTCTACTTTTAGCTAGATATAGTTGACACAGCGATGCTTCAACTTCTTTAACCCGTCTGAAAAATACGTTTTCTCGAGGTCTGCAAAGTAGTCTTTCGTGACGGCAATGACCTCCTATTTCGACTTAAATTTCTGCCTGGCGAGTGGCTTTTTAAGTTTTGAAACAAAAAGAAGTAAAACATGACCGGCGGAGATATGAGTCGGTCCGTTGTTACGGTGGAACAGTACTTTTTTCTTTGCTAAATAAGGTCATTTTTTCTGCAATTCGGGGTCTTATTTTTCGAATCGAACCAATAATTCGGCGACGTAGAGCGCTGTGAGCGTTTTACCATTTTACAAGTAGTCGACGTAGGTCAACCCTTGTGAATCCCAAAAATTGGTGGCCATCACCTTTTAGGCCGATAGGGCAGTCTTCGCCTCCTTCGGAGCACGTTCGCCGGCTACCGCCAATGTTTCGACTATTTGTTGGTTTCCTGGTGTATATCAATGGATTTATATTTTGTCAAAATCCGCGGACACGCCCGCTTTCACACGTGGTCGAAACAAAACTACACGCTTTTAAATTTTGACAAGGCTTACTATCTATCAGACCGCCTACGTAATTTACTTAATCAAGAACTAACCAATAAACTGATACTTTTCCAAACCATTCACCTTTTTAATTACCAATACCTCTCTGACCGTATACTTGAAAATTATATCTGCAAGCTATAAAGGGCCGCACTGTGTTCTCAGATCAATTAGTGACACCAAATTGACCAGATCTCACACACAAGACAAAGAAAAATGTGGCGATACCTAAAAACAATGAACTGCTTGTTAAATATAATAAAAATATCGCCAAGTACAGAAGAGAGTTTAAGATGCAAATAAGCAGACAATGGAGAATGGAAAGTAGTCAGCCGATACATAATATTCCTTCTACTATTGGTTGAGACTAAATTATCCAATAAAATAGCTTTGATTTTTATCATTCTAATATCTTAGTACCAAGGAGTGAAGATTGGGAAACGGATTTACCAGTAATAATAAACAGAGTTTATATTCAGAAGGCTCCAAAATCGATGAAGGAATAGTGGCTGGTATATACAGCACAAGACCAAGGACAAAAATCTAGTTAAGCTTGGGAACATATTTCAGGCAGAAGTTGTCGCTATACAAAGGTTAATTTATTTAACTCCTGTTTATAAACACCTTGCTTGAACAAGGCTAACACAGCTAAAGATCGATGAGAATGGTTTGTTATTTGATGTTTTTTTGTGCCTATTCCAATTTTTTTAAGCTGACATTTTTGTCCACTTAGATACGGTGTTTATTTTAAGTGGACAGTTTTTAAATCAGGATCCATCCTTTAAAATCTCTGGTCCCCTTTTTTTCCATTAACTGGTATAAATTTTGATGAATTTGTGCTGTTGGCAAAAAATGCTGTTGTATTTAATTTGACTCCTAAAATCTCCCATAATATCAAATTCCTTCTGGAAAAAGTGAATCTTGCAGTTTACGGCCTCATTGCCTCTCCAAGCAAGTTCAAATAAGCAAAGGTGAAAAAACTTTTTTTTGTGCTCCATCGGGGGTTTCCTCGTCGTAGTTTTGGATGATTTTTAATAGTTCTTCGGTGTATATTGCTTTTGAACGGAGTTTTCTTATTTCTTAACACTTTGAAGCTGTCTCCGCTTGGTATCTCCAATCTTGCACATTTGAAAATATCTGTGAAAGGGTCGATTTTTATGCCGTACTCCGTAAAATATTTTTCTTGTACTATTTTTGCTGTAGTATTACACATTGACTTCATAGACGAATCTTTATAGTCTTCGCAATTGCCTTTTTTCATATTAAAGGCATAATCCTCGGGAATTTTTGCTAGTTCCGTTATGGTAGTACATCTTTTAAGCGTAAAATTTCTCACCCGTAAGAACTCCGAAAATTGGATCCAAATAGAGCTTCTGGACCTTAGCGTGTTCAATGGGACATTTTCCGAAACCAATTTTTTTATTTTTTCACCTGACTGGCATCCAAATCTTGATTTTTTTTGTCTGGATTCATTATATTTATTAAAAATTGATTACACCTCAATGACGTTTGTGAAACTGATAACAATAGACTTACCAGATACCTTCGTGACGGATCTGTTATAATGTTGTCGTTTTAAAGTAAAAAATGAAAGTTTCGTATCTACTCGTATATCAAAACCTTTTATAAGGCATAAATTTAAGCTATCAAATTTATACGAGGATTATGATGGGATTCTACACCGTCTCTTAACACCAGCCATCATTTAATAACAGTAATATACCAGTATACTGCCGTCTCCAGCTTAAACTAGTGTTGCATTTGAATTTTCTTCTTAATTATAAAGTTTATGTTACCTGCTTGTATAGATCCTCTTGGCAATTAATGCCCATTGAAGCTTGAAACTCTGAATAGTTGGTTTATATAGTTAAACTACAAAGGTTATTTAATGTAAAATTACAGGCTATTATGTGAGGTTCTTAAAGTAACTAAGAGTATTCAGGCACGTGAATGGATGTAAAACTTTAAAATGTGTAGATGAAAGCTCCTTTTGCTTTAACTGAAATTGTTTATATAGGTAATTTTGTAGTTATAAATAGATTATAATATTAAAATTAATTAAAGTAGCTCGGTCACATATTATTTTCTTTGGTTGTCAATTGTAATGACGACCATCATTGCTTTTTCTTTGTCATGCTTCATTGTCCTGCATTATAAATTTCTTCACTGATCACTCTCTCCTACAAAAATATTTGAGCAAATATTGGAAAAAAAATGAGACGTATAATAGAATCAAGATTAGATGAATCCCAAAGTGGTTTAAGATCAGGTGGATGTACTCATATTTTCACGATCAGTAAGGTAATTAACAAAAAACTATCGAGACAACAAAAGACATACATAGATATTCTAGATATGGAAGAAGCATTTGGTAAAGTGACAAGGTTAAAAATATATCAGAGGAGTTCACAACGATAGAGGTGTAGGACAGGACGAAGTTTAAGTTTTTTATAAAAGCATATTGCAAAAACTCTTGCACCACAAGCTTTATTTACTCACTTTCATGCGCATATAATGAGTTTAGAGTTGTAGGATACGTGTAAAAAAAATTAAAGAATGTCATCATTTTTTTTCCAGTTTAAGCGGATTTGCTTCATTTTTTTAAGCTCGCCTAAACGGACTAATAATTTAGAACAGTTTATTTTAAAAAAATGCTAACAGTTTGTCAGACAAGATGGAATTTTAAATCTCGGTTAGTTGTGACTGTAGCATATTTTTGTGAACATATTTTGGAAGTTTTTGATTTTATTATTAAAAGCGACTATTTTGCAAGTGATGATATCTCGAACCTGAAGAATCGGTTTGAAAACTTTATTAAATGATTACTCTTTTAATATTCTTTAAAACATGTTTAAAAAAGTATTTACCCAAAACCGATTTGATATTGAATGTTGTTCAAAATCGGTCAACTGACATTATTTATTTCAAAAATAAAATAACAAAACTCGTGCAAAATCTAAGAGATTATCGTAATGATAGTAATTTCTAATATATATGCAGTTTTGCACTCACTTGATATTTTAGTACCTCCTAAAAAAATGACAAAGGCATGACACTGACACACGTTTTTCGAATTTTGAAGATTTGTAAATTTTTAACCTCTTTGACGTTTTAAAATTTAAAAGTTACGCCAAAGAATTTTCAAGATATCTATTAGAGAAGTTTATTAAAAATGATCCTTTATTTTTGATCATTCTAAATCATTTTAAATCATTTTTGATCATTTTAAAATAAAATTAGAAAATGAATTAAAAGTTTTATACGCTGATCCAAATATTTTCGGAAAGTGCAAGAAGGAGGCTGCAATTAATTGTAACAAGCTGTTACGGAAATTAATAAATTATTGTTATTAATTTTCTCATGACCACCAACTCTCAAAAAAATCAAAGCGTATTTTCGAAACACCATGAAACAAGAGAGAATGTCAAGCTTGTCTCAAATTTCAATAGAAAAACAACGTTTAAAATCTCTCCAAAACTCTAATAAATTTTACGATAACGTTATAACCCATTTTGCTACTTCCAAACAACGTAGAGTTAATTTATAAATATGTTTAGGTTCTAAATTTATAGGAAAAATAAAAAAAACACAAAAACAAAAGATCTCCTATGATGATTGAAGCCTTTTTATTAGACGGTATACCTATCTGAGGAGACAAAAAAAAACCTGGCCAAACTTGCCGTTAAAGCCACGAGCCGCCACTGCCAGGCAATAGGAAGAATCAACAAGAATAAGATAACGAAACAAATTAAAACAAATATTTTTAATGCTATTTATGGACAAATTCTTACGTATATGTGTGAGTCCTGGGTACTAAATAAAAAAAAATAAACGACAAAGTAAGACAGATGCGGCAAAGATGGGATATTTACGTGGAATTAAAATTAAAGTCGATGGCAGAGTGTGTTAAAAAAAGGCAATTAAATTGGTGGGGTCTGCAGTGACTAAAAAATGAAGTATCGGCCGAATAGATATTAGAAAATAAAACACAAGGGAAAAATAAGAGAAAAATAACTTTATTTTTTTGTCAGGTAAAAATTAGCAGCTTTTCAAATATGAAAAAATATTTCATCTATGAGTGATAGTTTAAAAATTATTACAATTTTTTGTGACCAAAAAAATTATTTTTTTAACTAAACGATTTTTGGTTATGAAAATGTTTTTACTTTTCACGATAGCTACATATTAAAAGCAACAGACTTCATCTTTCATGTGGTACCCATAGAATTACCGTATCTTCATTATTATATGTCTTATGTTATTACAAAAAAATAACCTTTGCAAAAAACAATTTGAATAACTTTTAAACTACTTAATGGAGCAATGTTAAATTTTGAAGGTTTGGTAAGCTCTACGAGATCCCCCTTTAAAAGCAATCATAAAAGTGTACATTAATATTTACAATAGTTATAAACGATTAACGATTTTGCCTTATTTTGTTGATTTTGAAGCAACAAATAATTTTAAAAAATTTTAGAATACTCTATTTTAAAGGTTTTTCTATCACTATATAAAAGGTTTATATTAAAGTATAAATAGGTATATACCTTTTTAATGTTAAACATAAATTCAAAAAATCGCATTTTTCGCTTCAATAATGTGTTAATAGTTAAAACCAATGCCGAAATTGCTGCGAAAAACTCATCAATTTAACTAATACAAAGTCCTCGTTAAAATTTAGCTTATTTCCTTGGAGGATATATCTGTCACTACTACTAAAATATTGCCATCTTTTAGTAACGCAGATTGACCTAATCTTTGAAAATTCATTTTAATATAGTATATAAACGTCAAAACAAAACAAGCAAACACAAAGCGATGTTCATTTTACTGTTCCACAATTATCCTTTGTTTTGTCTTCATAACTTGTCAGCTGTTTTGGAAATAATGAGTAGGTAACTAGAATATTTACTAACTGTAACCTAATATGACATAAAATGAATTCATTCCAAAATGGAAACATCAAACACACACCATTATTAAAATCTCACAAATAAAACTCATAAATCTTTTGCATGTTTTATGCAATTTCCTTGTTCGAAATTTTATTAGATCGGTGTGTGAGCTTTAGGTAGATTATAATTGCAAATCCTTTGTTAAGTAAGTTATTAATTACATAATTATGTTTACTAAATTCGCAGTGTTAACTGTTGTATCATAAGAAAATATCATTTGATTGAATTTGATGGAAATTATGACTTTAACTATTAATTTTATAAAATCGTATGTTATTAGATACCATCTGCTATCCAAAAATTTTATTAACGACACTAAACTTAAATTCCTAATAAATTATTTTAATACATAATTTTATAATTATCTAAATTACAGTTCAAGCCGTCCGTTTCGTCAAATAGATTAAAAATTCTACATTTCCATACTGATTAGATTTCTTTTACAAAATAATGCCACATGTTGACACATTATTTAACCAGAGAATTGCAGAGGATTGAAATGAACTGCGAAAAATTGCAATATTCTATTGACAGTTTCAAAAAAAAAAGTTGGCAACATGAAAAATAGCCTATTTGTATTAGGAGCCAATAAAACTCCAACTTTCTTTGGCAGCCAGTTGTTAAGGTTATATCAAGCCAGTTGTTAAGGATATATCTAGTGCAAAGACTATAGTGCGATAAGATGGTAAAATCTGCACTCGGCTGGATTTTTATTTGGGGTAAGGCACTCGAAATTCTATATTAAGAAACACCTTTAGGCAAATTTTGGCTCTTTAGATGGCCCCTGAGTCCCTTATATATGCTTCTATACTAACATTGTATTAATTTTTCTTAATAGCGATCTCTTAAGCAGATGTGATATTGTCCTATAGTCTGAACAATCTTTGGCATATACTGTTTTTGGTATTGCTACAAAGGTGAACACCAACCATTACTGAGGGATTTTTCCAGTTTTATATACTTCATTAAATAGGTTTAGAAGTACAGGTAGAGTTTCATCGTCTAGACATTTCAGTAGTTCCGCGGGTATTTCGTCTGGACCTACAATTTTTCCGTTTTTTGCGTTTCGTATTGCTTGTTCGATTTCCTCTATTATGATCTCTGGCCCCGTTTCGCTGTCGATTTCTTCCAGTTCTTGTCGATTATCCTCAAACGGATCTGTTATGTATGTCTTCCATTTTTTTAATTTCTCTTTAATTTCTATAATGATTTTTCCATTTGTGTCTTTCAGAAGGGCATCTTTCTTTTTTCTCAGTGTATTTGTCATTTCCTTTATTTACTTATGCATGTTAAAGCTATTATACTGTTTAGCATATGCCTCTATTTCACTGCATTGATTAGCAAGCCAGGTGGATTTGGGCCTCTTTTATTTTCTTTCCTATTAATCTCTGTAGTTCCTTGTATTTTGCCTTACTCCTGCCTTTATGTTTCCTTCTTTCCTCCATTAGATCTAAGATTTCTGAAGTCATCCATCTCTGTTTTTTTCTTATTTTTGTCTGCAGTAGCTTTTCTCCTGCCTTTATTAAAGTTTCCTGTACCATGTTCCATTTGTCATTAACATCTGTTGTTTTTATCACGTCTTTTTTGATTTTCTTTAAGTTATCATTTATTTCTTATTTTAAGCTATGACGTATATGTTCTTCTTTTATCTTTGAGACATCAAACCGTGGTATATTTGTTTGTTTTTGGATCTTCTTTAATTTTATCTGCATTATGCCTACTAATGGATTATGGTCTGAATTTATGTGAGTTCTGGGGTATGTTCTCAGAGACTTTATAGCGTTTTTATATCTAGATTTTATTAAAATGTAATCTATCTGGTTTCGAACAATGTTGTCTTCTGAATCCGCAGGTGAGTTCCAAGTATAAAGTCTTCTTTTAGGTAATCTAAAATTTGTATTCAATATTACCATCTCCCCGCTTTGGCAGAATTCGACAAGTCTGTCCCCTCTTTCATTTTTTTCTCCCAAGCCAAATTCCCCCACACATCCGTCCACTTTTCCTTTTCCAACCTTGGTCTTGAAATCTCCCATGGTAACACCACCTGGTAACAACTGTTAAATCTGGAAATTAATTTCCTTTACGTAAATATTTTTCGCCGCCAAAATTGCGCGCTTAATGAGCCAATTATGATTCAAGTAATTATTCAGTAGGTATAGCCTGGAAGACAATTACAATTAATTCATGTTTGTTCTTAACAAAAGTGCAGAAATTATTTAGATGTTTGATGCATTGTGTGTTTGGATGGAGTTTTATTTTACAGTTTCCAATATTTAGCAAATGTTTGGAAAATACTTGCGCCAATAGACCATTTGCACTTGTACTATTATATGTACATACTAAAATAATTGTGTTAAACATTCATTAATCTTATCCGCCTATGTAAAGAGACGAATAAACCGGTCTATCGAAAGTCACTAGACAGTAGTAATATACCATCACCGAATAGCTGCAAGCAAGCAAGCAATTTAATTAAACCCAGCCTGTGAGAAATGTTCACCTCTAAGAATTACGTTCGAAAGTAACAATTCATTGGAGCGAGGTGTATTAACTCGAGTAAAAACAGAAGTCACTCCACCGCGCTCCAATACTCCAGACCATCCCTTTCCCCCTATAGCACTCTGATGCGCGATAGGGGCACAACTATCAGCCAAATGCTCTTCAGGTGGAGATCCTGGGTAATAGAACCCCAACATGGTTTCCTAACCGAATTCAAAACTCAGGACAGCACATTGTCGCTATATTCCTGTTATCTTAATGTGGCTTATCCGCGAACTAAAATTGCTTACTTGGGCCTAAAGTCTCCGCTCTGAGCTAGGCTCAGTTCGGCGACTTGGTGCTCAAGGGGTTGAGCCCTACATGCCCGAGTTTTTAGCGGTTTTTGTTAATATTTTTTTGTGGCTTGCGGCGGTTTTTGTTAGTAGTTTTTTGATTTTTTTGGTGGCCGAAGCCGTTTTTGTTGTTTTTTGGATTTTTTTTTTTTTTTTTTGGTTGCCTGAAACATAAAATCAGAATTCCATCCATCCAATGGCGCTACAGCCCAAATCGGGCCTTGGCCTCCTTCAACAGGCTTCTCCAACCATCTCTATTTACCGCTGTTCTTTTCCATGAACGCGTTCCCAGGCAGTTCCTGGCATCCTCATCGACTTCATCTTCCCATCTCTTTTTAGGTCTTCCAACAGGTCTTTTTCCCTGCATTCTTGCATTTAATAATTTTCTGGGGATTCTATTCTCATGCATGCGGACCACGTGCCCTGCCCATCGTAATCTCTGCAGTTTAGTATGTTGTGCTAGAGGTGGTTCGCTATATTGCTCGTATATTTCTCTATTGTACCTAATTCGCCAGTTGTTGTTTTCACTTATTGGGCCCAGGATCCTACGTAATATTTTTCTTTCAAACACATCTAATGCATTGGCAGATTTCTGTGTCACCACCCATGTTTCGCAACCATAACTTACTATGGGCCTGATTATTGTTTTATAGACCCGGAGTTTTGTTTTCCGGTGTACGTCTCGCGATTTGAATATGTGGCCCATCGCGAAATAGGCTTTATTTGCCAGCACAAGCCTTCTATTTATTTCCGGTTCTTCTTCATTGCTTGCGACCAGATCCATTCCTAGGTATGTGTATCTATTTACATGTTCTATATCGTCAATAAAGTGTTGTTGCACCGGTCTATTTGATCTGGTTTGTATGAGTAGTTTTGTTTTATTTGTATTTATTGCTAGCCCTACTGCTTCTGCACTCTGTTTCAACTCAACGTAGGTTTCTTCCGCTGCATTCATTGTTCTGCTCATTATGTTTATGTCATCTGCGTATGCTGCTAATTGGGTAGACTTGTTTGTAAGTATGTTATTTCCGCTCACCGTCAACCGTCTAATTACATATTCCAGAACAAGATTAAAGAGCGTTGGAGCTAGTCCGTCGCCTTGTTTCAGTCCTTGCGTTATCGTAAACGCATCAGTGATCTGTCCCTGAATACATACCTGTGCTTCTGTTTCTGTCATTGTCATTTGCACTAGTCGTATTAATTTTGATGGTATGCCAAATTCTTTCAGTATATTAGGTAGAATTGTTCTATCTATTGAATCATAGGCTTGTTTAAAATCTACAAAGAGATTGTAAACGTCCATGTCATATTCCCATGCTTTGGCTAGTATTTGTTTAACTGTAAATAGTTGGTCAATAGTAGATCTATTTTGCCTAAACCCTGCTTGATATTCCCCGATGATTTTTTCCGTGAGAGGTTGTAGTCTTCGATTAATGATGTTTGTGAGTATTTTGTATCCCGAACAAAGTAAAGAGATGCCTCTATAATTCTGACACAACAGTTTGTCTCCTTTTTTATGAATAGGGCAGATTATACTTTTCTTCCATTGTTGGGGAATTTCTTCTTCTATCCATATCTCTCGTATTAGCTGGTACATCTGTTGTGTCAAATTCCTTCCTCCTTGCTTGAGTAGTTCTGCCGGTATTTTATCTATTCCCGGTGCTTTATGGCTTTTTTGTATGTGGATTGCCGTTTGGACCTCCTCTAGCGTTGGGGGTCTAGTTAATTCATTTTCTTCTCCATCTTTCCCCAGTTCTTGTTGTTGTACCTTCTGTCGTGCCTGCTGCTGCCACTGTTGTTGTAATGGTAGTTGTGTCCCTTTGTTTAGTAATTCCTTAAAATATGTCATCCAGGTTCTCTTAATTTCGTCCATATCGCTAATGATTTCACCTTTCTTATTTTTGCAGAGGCTAGTCCTCGGTTTGTATCCTTGTCTTAGATGTTTGATAAATTGGTATGCGCTACGTGTTTCGTTTTCCTTAAACTCTCTCTCTATGTTTAGTATCCGTTGGTTTTCATACTTTCTCTTTTTCTGCCTGCACAGTTTATCTGCTCTTCGTCTTTTGTTCTCATGTTCTGTTTTTCTCTCTCTAGTACGTCTGAGTATGTAATTCTTATGCGCTTCATTTCTTTCCTGTATAGCTTGTTTGCATGCTTCATCGAACCATGTTTCTTCTCTCCGTTGTGTCTTTGTTCCTAAGACTTCTTTCGCTGTGTTGAGTATGATACTGCTTATTGTGTTCCATTGGTTTTCTATTGTGGAGTCTGCTCTGTTTTCTTCTAGTAATTTTTCATCCACTGTTCTCTCAAATCTTTCTTGTACCTCAGAGACTTTTAGGTTGTCTAAGTTTAGTTTTTCTTGTTTTGTATATTTTTCCTTTACCTGTCGACTGATTTTGCATCTAAACCGTGCCTGTACTAGCAGATGGTCTGAGTCACAGCTTGCACCACGTCTGCTTTTTACATCTAATATACTCATCGCCATTCTTTTTTCAGCCAGTATATGGTCTATTTGATTGATCATATTTCCGTCAGGTGATATCCAGGTGCCCTTATGTATGTCCCGATGTGGGAAGCATGTCGAACTGATAATCATATTCTTTCCAGCTGCGAAATCTATTAGAAACTGACCATTCTCATTTGTGTCTCTATGCAAACTATGTTTCCCTATTACCCCTGTGTATTCTTCTTCTTTTCCGATCTTGGCGTTTGTGTCGCCTATCACCATTTTCATGTCGTTTCTTGGTATTGAGTCATAGATTCGTTCTAAATCTTGATAAAAGGCTACCTTAGTGTCTTCTTCCTGTTCATTTGTGGGACAGTGTACATTTATAAGGGTTATGTTAAAAAAATGCGTTTTTATCCTAAGCTTGCAGATTCTTTCATTTATGGCTTGAAAGTCTGTTATCAGGTGCTTCATTTTATTATCTACGATAAAGGCTACTCCAAATTCTTTATTTCCTTCATCTTTACCGCTATACAGTATAGTGTGTGTTTTAGTGTCCCGGATACCTTTTCCCAACCATTTAGTCTCTTGTACTGCAGTGATTCCTATTTTATATCTTTTCAGTTCGTGTAGAAGGATCCTCTGTGCTCCTGGTCTATTTAGCATTCTGACATTCCATGTTCCCAGCGTAAATTCCATATTCCGTTGCCAGAGTCGTCGTCTTGATATCCGTCCATTCCAAGGCCTATCTGAAGGTTTCGTAGTAGTACTTTTTTACAAGAATAGGTTACTGGCCTATCGCCCAACCCCCTTTTCGGAGGACCATTTCTCCCTTCCTCGTCATAAAATCAGAATTAGTGCATATTTATATAATAAATTGTTTTTTGAAGTGTTTTCTCTCTGGTGTTTTGTTTTCTCTCTGGTGTGATTGTTGATTTTCTCTCTAGTATTATGATTTTATTCTACTATTTGTTGTTTGGGTCTTTTGTGCTTCCATCTGTGGAAAGCGTCGTACCTCAATATCTCTCGCAATATGTGATTGGGGTGGTTTTCTATCTCCGCGAACTTTGTCCTAGCTTTTTCTTTCATTGTGTTGGTCACTCTGATTTGTTGTAGTTCTCTAAAGAGGAATCTTTCTGCTACGTATCTCGGTACGTTGACTGCTTCTCTTAGGCTGTTGTTATGTGCCGCTTGTATTTTCTTTTTTGATGTATTGCATATGTGTCCCCATGCGAGAGATGCATATGTTAGTATAGGAAGAATTATACTATTTATTAATCTTATTTTTGTTTTCATTCTAAGTTTGCTTTTTCTTCCTGCTAGGCCTCTTATTGATGCTCTTGCCATGTTGGCTTTTTGTACTGTAGCTTCTACATGTTTGCTAAATGTTAAGCCTTTGTCCATGATTACTCCAAGGTATTTTGCTTCACTTTTCCACTCGATGGGATTGTCTTGCACAGTTACCTGTTCTTCTGGTTGTTGGTGTTTTTTTTTTTTGAAAAGTACAGCCTGTGTCTTTTCGGAGTTTATAGTGATTTTCCATTTTAAACTCCATTCTTCTATGTCATCTAACGCTGTTTGTAAGTTGTTTACCGCTATGTCTACATTTCTGTGATTGGCCGCTATCGCTGTGTCGTCGGCATAGAGGCTTAGTAGTGTACCCGGTGTTCTAGGTATGTCTGCTGTGTATATCGTGTACAGTAGAGGTGACAGTACCGCTCCCTGTGGCACTTCAGCCTCCGGGTTCCCGATTTCGGATAGGACTTGTCCTATCCGGACTCTGAAACTACGATTGCTTAAGTACGAAGAGATTAGTCTTGTCATTGCTCCGCTGTAGCCGTATCGTCTCATTTTGTAGATCAGTCCTTTATGCCAGACTCTGTCGAAAGCTTTGCTTACATCTGGGAAGACAGCCCCTGTGAATTGTTTGTCATTAAATCCAGCTGCTATGTACTCTGTTAATCTAAGTACTTGTAGCTCACTGGAGTGTTCTGATCTGAAACCGAATTGAGCTTCGGGTATTATATCTAATCTGTCTGTTTCAGCTTGGAGTCTGATGAGTATTATTCTCTCTACAATCTTGCTGATTGCAGGTAGTAAGCTTATTGGCCTGTAGTTTTGCGGGAATGTGCTGTTTTTTCCGGGCTTTGGTAACATTATGACATGAGCCTCTTTCCATCTGTTTGGGAATTTCTTGAATCTTAGCATCGCGTTGATAATATTTGTTAGATATACTATGGCTCTCGCTGGTAAGTATTTTAGAGCCCTGTTCGTTATTTGATCGGGACCAGGTGCTTTTTTCGGCGAGCTATTTTTAATTAGCTCGTTTATCTCCTCCGGTGATGTAGGAGGGATGATTTCGTTCGGGTTTTCGGGTCTTCCTCTTTGTCTTTCGACTTCTTCTATGAAGTCGATGGTGGGTATCGACTTCATCTGGGTGGTAATTTAATGTATACTCTCTTTCGAGAGTGCTCCTCATTACTTCTGCTTTTTCCTCTGTGGTGTAGACTATTCCGTTTTCTCCATGTAATGGAGGGATTTGCTTTCTGTCGTTTCTCAGTATTCTCTGGGACCTCCAAATATTTTGCATATTTGGTCCTTGCTCCTCCATGTCTCTTATGTGGTTTTCCCAGCTTTCACTACGGTGTTGTTGTAGTGCTGTTTTGACCTCTCTGTTTAGCCTATTTGCTCTATTTTTGTCTGCCTGGATCCTTGTCCTTCTCGCTGTCTGCTTTGCTCTGTTCTTTTCCCTTATTAAGTCTTTTATTTCTTGTGGTATATCCTTAAATCTTCCCGTGTGCATTTCTACTTCCTCTTCTGTAGTGCTGTTTCTGAGTGCTTGTTGGATAATGTTTTCCAACTCTAGGACTCTGTCTTCTATTTCTCGTGGGTTGTCTATCACTGGAACTATGTTAATTCCAGTGCTCACGAGTCTTTTAAAGTTTGTCCACTTTGTTTTCTTTTGATTGTACTTTCTTCTTCCCACGTTCCTAGTTCTAATAGGATGGGGTTGTGGTCCGTTGTGCCTTCGTTTAATGTTTGTATTTCTGTTTGTAGTCCTAGGTTTTTTGCTACTACAATGTCTTGTAACGAGTCCGTTACTTAAATAATCGTTTACCTTCTTTTGTGACTGGAATCTTTTAATTTAATTCTAGATTGAATTCATATTGAAATATTCTTAAACTAAATATTTAAAACTCCAGTAAATTTTATTTTCGAAAGTTGGCATTAAATCCCGCCCTCTGTCTAAGATTCTGAAAGTACATCGGCGTGTCAGCCGTAGCATCGTCAAATCGCCACTTGTTAACTGGATGTGAGTGAATAAACATCTCAGAGTAGAGCGGCTGGGAGTTCACTTTTTTTCCCGAATTTAGTTTAAGTTTATTTTTATGTGAAGAGCCGTTTATTTTAGAAGAAACCATTTGAGTTATTTTGTTGTTTTGTACGAGGATATTTTCAGTTGGATCACCCTAGCCGGTAAGATAACATTACAAATAAATTATAAGGAAAAATCCTTCATATCATCCGCCATTATTAGTAAAATTCAGACCTATTTTAATTTCGTCTTTGATAGGTATTTCATATATTTTATACATGTTATATTTCACCTTATTTCATCAAGGAAAAGTTTTATACCTAAATAAATTATAAGTATTAGATTCTATATCTATCTCAAATTTTTATTTCCTTTCAAGAGTTAAAGTAAACAATTATGTATTTCAATTTCATACCATTTAAACCGTCTAATATTTCTTTTTTTTCTATTCTATAATATATATAGACCATGCTTTCTGAAAACCTATCTATTTAATATATCCTATAAAACATTGTCATACCATCCCAAGGTTATTTTTTACAGCAAAACAATATAGTTTTTATTTCAATTTAAAGCAACTTGTTGACCTTTCTTGGTTTTTCTTTACTTTCTTGTATGAACAAAGGACTTGGAGTAACACAACTGTTTTTTTAGCCTACTCAAGAATCCAGTTACAAGTCAGGGGAAGAATTATTTTTTAGTTGGGGTTATACTTAATAAGGATAAGGGGAAGGAGTTTCAAGTTGGTTTTTTTTATGGGAAATTAAGAAGCAGTTTAAAGTGACGTATTTGTCCAATAGTACCTGATCCAGGGAATACAGGTTTGGTATCCTGTTACCACCTGAGTCCAGTTCTCCACCGGATCCTCTTCGAGGGGAACCTACGGAAACCGGCAGGAAGAACTGACTTATTTTTGTTTTTCATTCAATTACTTTAAATAATTTTTTTTTATGTCCTCTTCAAGGTTTTAACTTTTGGTTCAATTTTTAATAAAAGAAAACTATCCTTAATAATAAATATCTTCAATTTTTTCTAAAAAAAAACATTTATCATTGTAATTTAATTTAATTATTTATTGTTTACCAAGGGATGAGGTTATAACTCTCCCTTGAATTTCTCATTGTTAGGTTATTGCGTGCACACATATCCTGAGAATTTTTACTTAAAACTATAAACAATTTTTAAACGAAAACTAAACTATTAGTGAGTAGTATATAATTATATTTATTATTTATACATTATTATTGGATCTAACTTTTGTCACAATTTGAAATTTTTAAGGGGTATATCAGGGGTAAATTGTTTTATAATTATTCAGGGATTTTACTGTAAATATAGCTAAGTTAATTGTACATAAGAGGTGGTGGTTTAGTATATAAGCATTTAAAATAGTTTGTACCTAAGTTTGGTAATTATTAAAGGTGTGGTTAAAATTTAATATTTCAATTAGTACCTATCTTTCATATTTCAGCAATACAAGATATCTCGGAAGAAAACATTTAACTTCCTGGCGCCCAAGCATTCATTAGAGCAACTTTTACTTTTCATCTGTTTATTTCTTGGTGGTTTTCTCGTCATTAGTTCTTATATCTTACGGTCTCTGTAGGGCATGCAAATTGGCCGAATCCTTCTTTGAGTGTCAAGTGGTCATTCTCCTGCATAGTCGCTAGCCAACACTTAATTCTGTTATATTTTAAAATTCATATTTACTTCATAAAATTCATATTTATTTCTTTTACATAATTTATTTCTATCTAATCCCTTCCATCTTCCGTTATTCCCCATATTAGTTCGTTGGTGTATCAAGGTGCATTTTAGAGTTCACCCTTTTGCTACACTGGATAGAGTCACCCAGACTTCCTCTAGCACAATTTTTGTTACATTAACATATTTTTGTTACAGTCTATGTGTGTAGGAAGTCCGTTTCCTGGGTAATGCGTTGGGTCTGTGTGGCCCATTGCCATAACGTCGTCATTATTTTCTATGTATGTGTTTAGTAGTCTTCCGTTTCTGTTCGTAGCTCTGTCGTTCCAGTTTGGGGATCTTGCGTTTAGGTCTCCTATTATGATTGAGGGTTCGTTGTTTAGGAACATATTTAAGTCGTCTTCAATCAGTAGGTCTTGTGGTCTTACGTAGGCGGAGGTAATTCTGACTTCTCCTTGCCTCATTTGTACTCTTATTGTTGTTGCTTGCATAGTATTTAGTTGTGGTGTTAGAATTCTGATGTGACCTATGCCTTTTTTCACTAATATTGCTGTGCCACCTCATCTTGCTGTGTTGTCGTTCCTGTATATGTCGTAGCCTGGAAACTTGATGTTGATGTTGTTCGTGAGCTTTGTTTCCTGTATTGCCACGACGTCCATTTCATATTTATTGACCAGTTCGTCCAGTATATTCTGGTTGGTTCTTATGCCTCCTGGGTTCCAGGAGCCTATCCTCAAGTATCCCCTGTTTGCTTGCTCTAGTTCAGTGCTAGCTTTATATCTGCAATCGCCTCGTGGACAATTATAGTGACCAGTTCCTTAACTGAGTTCACTAGGCCGTCTTGCTGTTGTTTCGAGATCAAGATGGTGTTCTCGGTATTTTGCGCTTTTGCTGCCTGTGCGTAGGAAGGTCCGCTTGATGTTTGTTGCGGGTTTTTTTGCGGGGCTTGTTGTCTCTGTGGCACCGAATAGTTTGTCGTTGCCGTTTAAATCTTGCATACTTCTGTGTTTTGCTTCGAGTGAATGTTTATGAGCCATAGTAAATTTATCCCAGATAATAACTGAACTCGTTTGCATCCTTTTTATAATGTTACATATTGCATTTGTTTTGCTATGAACGTCTAATAGCAGCTTGAGTACTAAATGTGCTGTTAGCCCACCATCTAACAATTTTCTGAATCAACAACTGTAAATTGCCTACATTTGGCGCAACTCAACGACTGTAAATATCATAATATATATATACCCGGTATTTAGGCGTTCCACGCCCTTCCGGTAGGGATCTATGGAGGAGTATCACCTAGCCGCAAGCCCTTATCTCTTGCCGTACTGCTCCACCATAGGCCGATCAGATACCAGCATATTCTAGACTAAGCCGCAGATTCATTTTAGAATTTTAAACTACTGCGTTAGCCTTTTTGTTTGCTATTCACCGAGCCGGGGATTTGAACTGACATCTCTCGCATTGAAGCGAAGGAGAAGCCAGCCGCCCAGCCCGCTTGGCTATCCGATCGACAATATCATAAATTACGATTGAAATATATCACAATTACGATAAAAATATATATGGAAATTTTTCAGTCGATTCTCAATAGATTTTAAAATTTTAGTTTATGTAGAAATATTTCATTAAACTTATAATTAATAAAATGTAGTGAATTAAAGAAAACAATACACAAAAAATAATAATTTAGAAGTTTGCCAAAAATTACCTACATACTATAAATTTTTTGAAAAATTTAAATATTTTTCATGAGCTTAAAGGAAGCTACCTAGGGAGCTAAAAAATTTGAATAAAGTGGTTTTTAAATATATACTTTTGAGTACTTAATCCCAAATAAGAGTCCAGCCGAGTGCAGATTTTACAATCTTATCCCGCTATATCCTTGGTTTTAAAGAGAAAAGTATGAACATTTTGGAAAAAACTACCTTTGGAAGACTTTGATGTCTTCTTCGATGCATTTTCAATTATTTAAAAATATACCTTAAAATTGTGATTTAGAAAAAATATTAAAAAAAATTATATTAAAATTCTAGATTAGAATTTTTGGTAAAACACTATTAACAAAGATATTTTGTGAGGAAATTCATCACAATATTTTAATATCAATTACATTTCTAGGTCTGAGTAACACGAAACAATGTACTTTTAGAACAAAGTTATCTATGACGCTACTAATTTATACAATTTCAATGTCTTACTCAAATAATAGTGACTTCAAATCGCTTTCAAGTAAAATGCATAAAATCTGCTTTTACTGCACAAAGCGGGAAACAAGTAATCAAGTAGGCCCTTACGTAGCAATCAAGAGTGTCCCATTTCATTATTGCTAAGTGACGACGGTAACGAGTGAGCTGTTTTCTTTATTTTGCCCGTTTTTATTCATTGTTCTATTTTTTTAAGTTCTCTCTCATCAGCCCCTTTTAGGTAGCTTTAATTCTTTAATTCTTCTTTTATATGCACACTTTTCATCTTTTGATGTGTCTCACCGTTTATTATTTATAAAATATTTATTTTAATATTTAATTTAAATGTCTACTATTGTCTGCCTTTTTAAATCGTTCTTCTTCTTTAGGTGCCATTCACCCTAACATTGACAATTACTTTGGCTAGCTGTTCACGATCTTTAGCTAATCAAAATAGTTGTTCGGCACTGTGTATTCTAATAAGTATCGCGAATGTTCTAAAGTCATGACATCTGTTTCCGTCTAATTTCTATGAGATCGTCGATTTTACCTTTCATAATAAGCTGAAGGATTATGTACAAGTTTTTTCTAAGAACATGCCTTGGTATAAAATTTTTATTTTAATAATTTTCAATAACTCACGACAATGTTTGCTCTAAATTGTTGTTTTTTTTTTTTGTTTTATGCTTCTACTTCTTCAAAAAATATTTGATTCTTTGACTTGGCATCGCCTATAAGATCTTTTTGATATACCTGTCATTTAGCCACATAATCCTATTTGTGGCCAACTACGAGTTAAAATATTTTTAGGTATAATCTAAATTTATGATTCTTTCGCATAGGCTTCTAATTTAACGTCAAAGCTTTGTTTCAACTGGTACTATAATCTCTGTTACAACTGTAAAGAGATTGTTAATTTTATTTTTTCATTTCTGATTATCAGTGTGGATACATATGTTTGTATAAGCTGCAATAAGATAGATAATAAGCAAGTTTATAAAATAAAAAGAGCAGCGTTTAATCGGTAAATAAATCGGTAATAAAGACACGTTTATATTTTATTTTCAATGTCATTGCGTTCTCTGCGGTGGGTTTTTTCGGTTATATTTCAAAACAAAAAATAGATCTGTTAAAAAAGACGATACAAGAGAGATAATATATTACATCGTATTAAAAAACAAAACACAGTAAATGATTTCGACAAAAACATTTGAGCTCCTTTGAGAAATGTGCCTGATTTAGTCGCAGGAAACGCGCATTATCACACTGCTTATATTGTTACTTTTTACAAGGAAAAAATTGAAAGAAGAAGAGGCCGCTCAGCTTGTGAACTCACTTAGAATTTTATTAATTATCTTATTTTTTTATATATAATTAATTTTTTGTGACATAAATGTAATTTCAATTTAATATATCAACTTTGTACTATTTTCTAATTCAATTTTTTGTATTTCGCGATAAAATTTCAACGAAAAAAAAAACCCACTAACTTTTTTAAAAAAGCAAACATTTTGACAAAGCACACAATTTTCTATTGAACAATTTTTTGATGGTGCTTTTTCGATATTAAATCAAAATAAGGGAAAAAAATAAATATTTTAAATATAAAAAAAGTTGCAGTGTGTTTGGGATGATATATAAAGGTCAGTTTTCACCAAGTTTATTTGAAAAAAAATAGATCCATCTGTATATACAGAAGTATGATTACTATATATTTCACCATATTTTGCTAAAAACATTTCATTAGATTCAATTTCATATTTTTCATACTCTAGGCTTTTAATTATAGTAGGATATAAAATAATTTTTCTTTCTACTTCATATATGGGATTAATTTTATATCAAATTATATTTTTTGATTTTTTGAGTCTGTCTGTATATGCTAATGAGTAGTCTGGTTTACCTTTAATCTTCCAAAATTGGTTATTTGCATTTATAGCTCATTTAACTTATTTAAACTTCTTATGTATCTTCTGATTATGTTATTTTTTCAGATATTTATTTGAATAGGTATTTATGAGTGAATATTTCCCTTCTAACTTTTTGTGTAGATACTGAACATTCTGCTTGTAATATTAAAATTGGTGTAGAACGTATACAACCTGTTAGAATCCTTAAGGCCACAGTTGGTACTTATTCCAACTTCATCATCAGGCTTTTACTGCAAGGGTTTAAAAGATTGGCTGCATAATCTAAATGTGATCTTACTATCCCTTTGTATAAGCTTAAAATAATGTTTGGATCAGCTCCCCATTTTGTACCACACATTGCTCTTATAAACATTAATTTCTTTGTTTGCTTTAGCTATCATATTATTTATTTAAATTGTCATCTTCAAGTTAATCTGCAAAATGTTGTCTAATACAAAATTCACAAATTCTGAAATTTACACTTAAAGGGGATTTTTAATTTATTTATTGTTTACTTTAAATTAAATTTATTTTATGAACATATTATTTAAATCATGAAACTAATATTTACACATAAAGTACACTTTTTTGATTTATTTAATGTTCACTTTAAATTGATTATGATATCGGGCGTTATTAAACAGATGATTTTATATTGTTATTAATTTAATTAAATGACATCATGGATGACTTTTGATATTTACAATGAATTTTGAAGTTTGAGAATAGTTACGAATTGAATTTTAGTATCGATCTTTTATTTTTCTGTTTGTTTTACTCTCTGTTATTGAGAGATTTTAAATTTTTTACTTTTCATTTAATATCCGTGTTTTGTTAGTTATTTTTCATGTAGTTTTTAATTTAAACCTGCTGAGAGTAAATGTATGATGATTAGAAACGAATAGATCGAGAGTAGTAAATCGATGTAAAGACCCGCTATTCCATGACACTACTCGCTACGACGCCATCTTGTATTGCTAGTTCCGTGACGCTTACCTCAGCGTTTCACTATAAAGTAAAAAGTAAAATACAACGCCAGTATGGAAGCTTCGCTTCAAAAACTGACAACAGGTAGGGTTTTATCCTGTTACTATTTTTTTATCAAAAAAAAAATTACCGGCCCTGGCCTACAACACTAAATTACATTTGACATAATAATTTTAAAAGGCATGCAAAAATGTGTATTTTGGGAGCATATTTATGCAATATTTATTCTCTCACATACTCTTCTTCTTCTTTTTATATAGACATGACTCTGTCTGTTGTTCAATGTGCCTCCAGTAAGTTGTCGTTCCATCGTTTTTGTGGTCTTCCTACTGATCGTCTTCCTATTGGGGAACCGTCTCTTGCTGTCTTTATTACTCTATTTGTTGTCATTCGGCTTATATGATCGTTCCATTCTACTCTTCTATTTCTTACGCAGTTCTTGATATTCTCCACCTTGTATCTACGTCGTATATCTGTACTTCTAGCTCTGTCTCATAGTGTCTTACCATCAATTCTTCTAAGTGTTTTCATCTCTGCTGTTTCTAGCATCCTTTTTGTCCTGTCTGTGTCAGGTCTTGTTTTTGCGGCGTATGTCGTATGTAAATTCTGCCTTTCGTTTCTTTCCTGATATTTTTATTTCTCCATATTGTTTCATTTAGGCAGTCTGCGGCTCTGTCTGCTCTATTCACTGAATCTTCCACTTCGGTTTCGAGCTTTCCGTAGCTAGATAATGTGATGCCTAGATATTTAAACTCCATGACTTGTTCTATTATCTGACCTTCTAGCTCCAATTTACAGTAAATTTGCTGTTGTAATTATGCATTTTGTCTTTTTTGGGAAATTAACATATTAAATTTTCTGGCGGTTATATTAAATTGGTGCAGCATACGTTTTAAATCATCTTCACCTTGAGAGAGTAGTATTGCGTCATCTGTATAGCAGATTATTTTAAGTTGTTTTTCTCCCATTTGGTATCCTTTTTTAGTTCTTACTTTTTTTATTATATCGTCCATAATCAGGTTAAACAATAGAGGACTCAGGGAATCTCCCTGTCTTATCCCATTGCCAGCTTAAATAGGGTCGGTTAGTTCTTCTTCTACTTTTACGTGTATTGTGTTGTTTTGGTAGATATTTTCGTTCGTTTTGATGATTCCTAGAGGTATCTTTCTTGCATGCAGTAAGTGGATAACGTCTTTTAATTTGACCCCGGTCAAATGCCTATGTAATGTCCACGAAACATAGATATGCCGGTTTGTCGTATATTAACGATTTCTCTTGCACTTGCCTCATTATAAATATAGCGTCGGTGCATGATCTTTCCGACCTAAAATCTTGTTGTTCTTCTGCTAGTGTTATAATTTTATTCAATTTATTTGTTATCACTTTGGTTGTTAATTTTAGTGTTGTGTTTAAAAAATAATTCCGCTGTAATTTTCCGGGTGCGATTTGTCTCCCTTTTTAAAGGGAGCTTAATCTCCATTCTTGAGGAATTCTGTTTAGTTTTATTATTTTTTGGATTAGTTTTAATATTTGTTTGGTCAGATCTGGTCCTCCGTACTTTAGGAGTTCGTTCGATACTCTGTCCTCTCCTGGTCATTTTCTATTTTTTACCTTGCTTTCTTTACCTCTTTCTCCTCAATATATATTTCTTCGTTTGTCGTCACCTCTGGTCTTGGTGGTTCATTATCGTCAGCTTTAGCAAATAAAAATCGAAAGTAGTCTACCCATGTTTCCTTCTGAATGTGTTTCGTTTTTATTAGTTCGTTCATCTCTTTTCTTTGTCCTCTGATCATTCTCCATATTTCTTTTTGTGTTCCGTAGAAATCGCGGTCCATCTGTTTTGAGAAACTCTGCCAGTGTTCCTTTTTTATTTGTCTAACTAAAGTATTCGTTTCATTTCTTATTCGTTTATAGTGGTTGTATGCCTGTTGTGTTTGTTGTTTTCTGTATTGTAAAAAGGCTTTTTTCTTTTCTTTAAATTTTGTCTTCACTTCCACTTTAAATCATTTTGTTTTCTTTTTTGATATGTTATTGTTCGTTACTTTCCTCTCTCCAAGTGATTCTGTTGCTGAGTTAACTATGTTATTTTTGAGTTTTTTCCAGCTTTCATCGATGTTATTGTTTTCTAATATTTTATTCTCAGCGATCTTCTCTGATATTCTTTTCCTGTATAAATATTTCGTGGATTCCATATTTAGTCCTCCGACTTTGATTTTTGTTTGTGTTTGCGCCGCTCTTTTGGGTGAGAAGTATTTCATGACGATTCTTATTTTACATAATACTAGGCTATGGTCACTAACTACATCTGCTAAGTTGAGGCATCTTACGTCGATTATTTTCGATGGCTGTATATCTCTGTTGGTTATAACATAATATATCATAGATCTTTGTCCAGGGGTGTTATTAAATGTATATTTGTGTTGATTTTTGTGGTCAAAAAATGTGTTGTTTATTTTTAGTTTGTTATTCGTGCAGAAGTTGATCATCAGTTGTCTATTTTCGTTTTTAACATTCTCGTTATGTTTTTGTTTAATGCCGGGTATTACTTGATTGCGTATTCGAGCGTTAAAATCCCCCAATATTATCATATTTCCTCTAACTTGATCTACTAAGTATTGTAATTGGTCATAAAATGCTTCCCTTGTTAATTACTATTTAACTGGGAATAAGCCACAATTAAAGGTTAAAATACGTTTATTGACGTTTCAATTTCCACTTCGGAAATCGTTCTCAAAATACAAACATTAGTAAATTGAACAAATTTTGTTTTTGTTACTTAGTGAAAAATTCTTCTAATAATTTAATTTTATCTGACTCATCTATATTGACAATTCAGACATACATTATACATTTTAAAGTAGACGACTTTAAAATGATATTGCCAATATTGTTGAGTTGCGTTCCTGGGACGACTTTACTTATAAGATAGTTCATTCGATTACATGAAATCAACTTTAACTTGAGAATATCCGTCAGAAAAGATCATAACATGTAATTCGTCTTTAAAAAGACAAATACATGCCATGATGACAGTAAAATTCTCCTGTTAGTGATTCCATAGTAAATTATGAGGGAAAAACCAGGAAAAAAACCTCATAATACTATCCCGACATGGTAAGTATTTGATCTTGCATTTAGTTTACCTTCAATAAATACCAAATTCCGATTTTATATGTTTGTTATTTAAAAAATATAAATGATGTATTCTCTATATGTTACTGACTTACCAATACTGGTATTTTCTTTTTAATAACTTCCTCTTTCAATATGGGTAACCAGATCCTACTACATTCTGCTGAGGAATTCGCGACACAATTGGTCTCATTTAGCATAATTAGAGCCGCTTCTTTGATTTTTCTCTTTTTACCATCCGTTTCTTTTAGGACTATATTTTTATTATATTATATACTATTCGCGCTAATGTATGTCTGAATTGTCAATATAGATGAGTCAGATAAAATTAAATTATTAGAAGAATTTTTCACTAAGTAACAAAAACAAAATTTGTTTAATTTACTAATGTTTGTATTTTGAGAACGATTTCCGAAGTGGAAATTGAAACGTCAATAAACGTATTTTAACCTTTAATTGTGGCTTATTCCCAGTTAAATAGTAATTAATTTAAAATGCCACAAGAAAATAGCTTCAGAACAATATTAATGCTTCCCTTGTTGATTAAGGCTTGTTATTTTCTGGGCCGTATACTCCGATGATGTTCATGTCTTCCGTCTCCATTCTTATCTTTGCTGTTACTATTCTTTCTGATATACATTGGCAGTCTTTGATGTGATTTTCGTACCTTTGGTGTATTAGTAAGGCTTCTTTGGTCCTGTTTTCATTTGCTACTCCACTGGAGATTAGTATGTATTCACCTAATTTTAATTGACATTTTCCTTTCTTTTTTGTTTCCTGTAGAGCACAAATGTTTATTTCTTTCTCTTTCAGCACTTGGGTTATTTCATGGTCTCTTGAGTTGAGTGATCTGATATTCCAAGTAGTAATTTTCATCTGGGTTTTGGATGTTTTTCGCTTGTCCTTTCTTGCTGTAGTCGTCTTCATAGTATCAATCCGGTTCCGAGGCTGTGCATAGTTTCTTTGAGCAGTATTTGTTGTTACGATTGGTAGGCTAACCTTGCTAATCACCCTCCACATTTTATCCGGGCTTGGGACCGGCTGTGGTAACCGCAGAGCTACTCAATCTACCCCTCAATCACCCCAGGCAGTGTCACATACTCGTAGAATAAAAATAAATGCAAAACACATAGGAAGCAAATGTTTTAGAATAAATATTCTACTCAAGATTAATTATTTTCAATTTCTAATAATAAAAATGATTTCGCAAATTCTGCATTCACTAATGGCCGTAAAAGAATATTACTTGACTTTATTGTATATTATTAAACTTTTTTAGATAAATCCGATATTCCGAATATAACTCATTATTATACTTTTATATTTTATGAGATTTTTATTAGAAATCTCAGAATATTTTTCCTTTGTTGTTTTTTGCCTTTATTAAAGTCTAGACTTATCCCTTCAGTTGAAAGTATACACTGACATAAAAACTTCAAGGCAAATTAAGTTAGCCATCGAAATATTACTTTGATATTTTGTTGCTTTTATGATGATTATGTGGGCACGAGTTACGATATTTAATGCCTAAAGGGTTTTAACTTTTGTAATAGATCATTCCCGAGAAAGTTCAAAAGTTTGGACTTTGTATACTATAAAGATTCTTGCTCAGAATATATTTTCTTGGTCACATCTAAATCAATTTTTTTATTTTTTGTTTATGGTTAAATTTTTTTAGAATAATAATAAGCTGCTCTAACTTTCATAAGTAGTATTTAAAATAGTATATTAAAGTATATTGAGGTCTTTAAAACATGCGCGATTGTTCGTGCACGACGGCGCAACCAGTGTGTTTTAAAGACCAGTTAGTTGTCCACGAATACTTTACGCTATTTTTTTATTGGTGAAATTATGTATTATTACTTACTACAAAAATTTAAATAAGAGCTAATAATGTAAAATGGTTGAATTTGTGATGTACATCAGTATACCTTTGGTTGTTATGGAAATAAGAAAAACAAAAATTAATTTGCAATCTGTTACATAAATTTTATTGTTATTACTGGTTATATATTGCTTAAAAATTAGTTCTAACATTGATTACTTAAATAGTAAAGCAGAATCGTGGCTAGTACCGGAAAAATCAGAAGACGCTTATACAGAGAATACGACGAGTTCAATAAATGGATGGAAGATCAAAAGGTAACAGATACAGATGGACGAGTTGTACTTGCTTATCATTAGAAAATGTCAGAAGAGGACAAGCCGTCGTCCATTTAAAATTGCAAAGTATGTTAAGGATAAACAATGGGGTCGGTTTAAAATGAAGATGTGGCCAAGGCGTATGTATTCAAGAAAGACTATTTGCGGAAGGTTTTTACAGATGCTCTGTATCGTTTGCTTTTGCAGAAGAACTTGCAGAAGATTATTGTGATGGCTCGACGTTTTACAGTTTCCTTACGGTATGATAAAGGAAACTGCACTAATCAAGTAGTTAGTAATAATGCATTTGGATCATGTACCTTGCAAATTGCACGTTGTCTATAATTAGACGATCCTGAGAAATTCACGGGTCATGTGTTTCGACTTACTTCCGCTACGATTATGGTGAACAGCAACATGATAATAGATCAGATCCAATGACAAGTAGGATAAAAATCGGCAGCTGTAGCTACTAGTTACGTCAAAGAGAGTATAACCGATAATAATAATGTTTCAAACATTATTGGAAGTATCATTAATGAAAGTACACCCACATTGGCTTCCGAGAATGTCGGTAGTATTAATGTAAACTGCATTTCCTCTGATTTAAAAAACGGAAGTATAAATATTTCAAACAATACCACCTGTTCTTTCCATATTCATTTAAAAGATTTAGATTTTCAAATATTTGAATAAAGCTTTTGAAATATTTGTTAGTAATATTTTATTTATTTGTCGTTACAAGAATGTACTCCTTTTGGGTCAAATAAATATTAAAAACTGTTGATGTTACCAAGGTAACTTTAAAACATGCGCGTTTTTGAAAGGTAAATTTAAGCTCGCTAAGGCGTGTACTCCTTATCGTAATAATAATAATAAGCAAAAATAGGTTACCAACAAAAAAAATTGTTAAATGGTATTCACGTTTATATAGTATTTTTCATACTATAGTCATGTCACGTCATGTAAGATTTACGACGTCAGAACCCCACAGCGTTGCCAAAATATCAGAATAGTAGACAAATGTGAGGAATTTTCAAAATTTCAACTATTTAAGAATACATTAATCAATAGGATTTTTAAAATGAAGAAAATTTCTAAATTTTCTAAATTTCTATTTTTACTTTCAATAATGTGGAGTACGAGACACGTTTAATCCATAGTATTATAAAAGATCACTTAAAAAAAATAAATATATATATATATATATATATATATATATATATATATATATATATATATATATATATATATATATATATATAATCTTCTCGGTAACATATTTTCTTAAAAATAAAGTCCTCTTTACTGCAATATTAGAAAGTTCCATAAGTCCACGCCTAGTAAATCTTTTTCACACAATACCTAACAATAATCAACAAACAAACAAAATTCTTACTATTAAGATTATAAATTATTGACATCACTGTCAGAGTGTTTCATTACCATTTGAATTCGACTCTTATCAGCGTCGTACGATTTTCTAATCTATTTAATTAAAATTATTATTTTTCGAAATACTAAACTTAAACAATTGTTTCGTAAAATGAAACCTATGAAAGATCGAGAAACTCTGTAAGGGTGTCGTATTCTTAGCTGTGTTAAGAAAATTTTAACTCTAGGGTTCATGTTATAGAAATTTTAGATACAAGTGGCCTCACTTTGTATAAATCGTGACGTAAAATTCTTTTTGTGTGAAAAATTCTAGAATGCAAAATCTACAAGGAAACTAAATTCCTATAGTTGGCTGTATACCATGTATCACAAGTTTTTTTTATTTGAAAAATTCCTTCACAAAAGGTATATGAATATAAAAACCCTATCGGGCTACATCACAGAACTTTTCTGGAATAACTATTTCATCATCAGTGCTATCTGGATGTACATGTTTAAAGCCAGTTAATATACAGGTTTTTTACCCACAAGTACATATATTAGTATTTTCGTATACGACTGTGTAAAGAAACAACTGTACTATAATGCTTATCTATTCCCATAGCTGACAATCACATTGTATTTAAGCAAACCTAGTAAATATCATATCGCTAAATAACGTATTTCAATTACACTTAGAAACTTGTACTTATTACCAAAAAATTATTAGAAGCAAGCAAAGATTGAGGTTTCTATAATATAAAGTTTGTTTTATGTTATTATTATTATGATAAGTGTATTTGTTTTAATTTTTTAATTTTTAGAAATATAAATACAAAAGCAGCAAAAATTTATATTGAAAATTGGAAAGATAAAAAAAATAAAAATAACAAAAGTAATACACGGCATACATAACAAAAATTTGGAAAGTCAACACTATTGAAACAAAGTTGAGAAGACAAAATTTATACAGGTATCGATAGGTATAAAAACACAAAATTGAACATAAACTTTAGAAGATATAATCCAATTTGCTAAAAATCAGAAGATAATCAGAATATGTTATGTATACTACACTTAGCAAAGTATAATGTTATAACACAACACCAACTGTTCTGACATTATCTCAACAGGTTTTGTCATACATAAATATGTAAAAAAATAAAACACCAGAAGATTTCTCTAACCTTTGCATACCTAACAAATATATTAGTCTTATAAAAAGTCCATCGTATTGGTCAAAATCAGCAGTCGCGGTGAAAAGAAACCTACTTCTCCTATATAACATTATTGAAGACAAGGCAGCAAGCAAGTCAGTAAAAATTACTGCATATGGAGAAGATATACGAATCCGACGAGGAGTGCGAAGGTTGCGTCTTATCACGGCTAGTATTTAATCTGTATTCGGAACCTATATTCATAAAAGCATTAGACGAGGTTCAAGGTGGAATCAAGATTAACAGAACTGTACAGACAAAATCAGGTACGCTGATGAAACATCCTCATAGCAAACAACGCACAAGAACTACAAAATATAATAAATGCAATAGTTCGTCATAGCGAAATGTTCGGTTTACATCTAATTGTTTCCAAAACTAAAATTCTAGTATTTTCAAAGAAAACAACAAACGTACATCTGTCTGCCAAGAGACAAATAATAGAACAGGTAACTCCCATAAAATATTTGGGAGCAAATATCAATAGCCAGTGTAACCCAAAAAACGAAATCCTATCAAGAAAGGAGCAAGCGAGGAAAGCACTCATAAAAATGAAAACATTTTTTACAATTGGGAAATAAAAAAAAACAAATTAAACATTAAGGCAATGGAAATGGACTATTCTAGACGATGTTGCCTGCACACTAGGCTTGATAGGATGAGAAACATAGTCATTAGTAGAGAAATCGAAATTGATCTAGACATAATAGAAACTATCGAAACCAAAAGACTAAACTGGTATGGACACCTGCAGACAATGCCTAAAAATAGATAGCCAAAAAAGATAGAAAAATGGACTCCGTTCACTAGAAGAAAACGAAGTAGACCAAGACGGTCATGGAAAGAAGATGTCGAAGATGCAATGACTCCAAAGATTTAAAAACTAAAGATTGTTGCGACAGAAAACGCTGGAAATTAGGATGCGAGAAACGGCGCTAGCTGTTAAAGATTCGTCTATTATATATGAAAAGGTAAAGAGTTTTCTGTTGTGAGTTCTTCTCCATTCTTCTGTTATCTTTTCTCCTAAAGTTATATAGATAATTTTTGTAGTCGTCTATTCTGACTAACTAACAACTTTGTTATTTCACACAGGTTCAGAATCCTTATCTCAATTCTGTACGTTATTGTGAGGCGGATTTATGTAGCCTTAACTTCGCTTTTTTCGGCAACGACGCCGAAATAATAGAGAATATTACACTCTGTTTATTGAGATGATTCTAGCTTTCACATCTCTTCTATGACCGTTTTTGACTGTTATAACTACTTCTGGATATTTTATATATCTAAGTTGTATTCATTTATGACTCGTGATATTGAAATTCACGTTAGATGGATGGATAAATAAGTCTTTCATGTACTTGGCCTTAGATTCGTTGTCCTTAAGACCAATTTGTACTCCATTTTCAAAAATGGTAAAAACTTTATCTAATTTGCTGCTTAAATATTGATATGTGTCAATGATTTATTTACAGATATTTGTACTAACCTTACAATTTTTTTTGTGGAATTTCATTTCCACCATTACCAGATCTCCCTTTACAGAATTATACACTTGTTTAAAATCTAAGATTTGATCTACATCACAGTTATATCCCCAGTTTTTTCCAAATTTGGTCCAGAGAAATCTTGTCTTTTAACTAGATCTAGTCTAGATTGTAATAGCATATACAACATAAGGGGGTTTTGGATTTTTATGTTAAGTTATTCTCCTTCTTTATTTAGTGGTTCCTGCCAAGAAATTTTTTAGTGATAATAATGCAGCCTTTGCTTCATCCAGTGTTCAGCTGCCTGGTACTGTTGTTATTCGTAAGTCATTGTTAGAGTATCAGTATTGAACAAAACTAATAGACATTAAAAACTCAATGACAATCATTCAGATGCTACGTGTTGTCCATACTGTTGTATGGTTTTTGTGGCTTAAACAATGACAGAAACACTAGAAAGGGAAGTAAAATCATTTTAATTGTGGTGTTATTGAAAAATGCTAGGATCATAATAAAAAAGGAAAACTAATCAGTATATACCTAGTTAATAAAAAAAATTTAGAACTATAGTTAATAAAAAAAATAAAAAGAGGATAAGAACCCTAACAAAGTATCTGGCTTAAATATATATATATATATATATATATATATATATATATATATATATATATATATATATATATATATATATATATATATATGGAACTACTAAAACATCGATAGCATGATTTAGATCAGCAGCAAAAATATATGATATACGATGAAATAGGCTAATGTAGCTGCAAATGCTCTAATGGATAGAGTGACTCAAGATCTAGAATATTGTTGGTGGAAATCGTTTCTAATCAAGTCTAATCAAAAACTAAAACGATCGCCTACAGATTTGTTGTTAAAAATATATATATTGTAGACATTTTACGAATCGAATTTTTCACACATTAAAGAAAATATATAAAAGTAAATATTTGTATATTATGTAACCTAACTGTGCTTGCTTTTAATAATGAGAGAAAGGCCGCTTATATTATGAACTGTAAATGTTAATAACTTAAAATTTTGTATATGTTTAAGTTAAGTTACCAAAGGAAGATCTTTATATAATTTATAACATTCCATGTACAAACGTTTACTATATAGTTCCTGTTCATTAATATTTTAAGTTTCTCTACGTACTCAGTTGGAGATACGGGTTACTTTGTTGTGTAAATTAGAATAGGATTATATATATATATATATATATATATATATATATATATATATATATATATATATATATATATATAATTAAACTTTTCTGTCTGGCATAACAGAACACATGGCATTAAAGTAATAAAGAGGCGACTTGGCAAAACTGAGAGTTCTTTCGATATTACCGCACTTATCTTTTAATTCGATAATTTAATTATTTTAATTTCAACAATGGCAAACAGTGCATACAAGAAAAATGTCTTATTTTGCATATTTTCAATATAATTATTTAATTAAAATGATTTAATATCTGTTTAGGTAAATGCAACCTATGAATTCAATTGATTTGAAATATAACAGATACAAAAATTAAAAAAAAAACGAGAATGCTTATATCTCCGTATTTTTTTAAGTCTATTAGTATTCTGTTATGGTTTCATTCAAAGATTGTTGATAAAAAATCAAAAAGAAGTTGAAAAACCTACCCGTTATTTGTGGGTACTAGTTTTAGAAAAATATATACAAACATTCCAGACAGAAAAATTTAATATTGAATATTTGAACATTTTTAAACAATATTAACCAAGAATTTTATTTTTATATTTATATTTAATATTGTTTATTCCGTTTTAGGCACATCACAGTTTGGATTTAAGAATTGTCTTCAAAAGTAATTTACATTTATATATAATTATTGTGGGAGTTTTATTATTTAAAACTTCAGATATAAATGTAGCTTTTTTGATGTACATTCGAACTAAATGTGTAACCATTATAGCCTCAACGTGTTCTGAATAGTCTTTAACACTATTATTTTTCACGTACCAAATGTTCTATTTTCGTTAAAAGGCCTTCTAAAACAATTTTTGTATGGTTTTTTTCTGTAATCGTTCAGCTAGTATATATAAGTAAACCCCCTCTAGTTTAAAACAAGCCCTCATCTAAAACGATTACTACGAAAATCATATCAATAGGAGCAAAGACTCAGACCCTCATCATATAAAAGCTTTTCTTCCTTATATCAAGGGTGTCACTGACAAAATCGACAAAATTCTTAGGTCAAGAAGAATAAAGACAATATTTACCTCCCAACAAAAATTTTCATCTCTTGTCCGATCAATCCAAGATAACATTCCAAATAAACAATACGAAGTTTATGAAATTCCTTGTGCAAACAGCCCCGATCCTATATAGGACAAACAAATCGTGAAATCCAAAATAGGATTTATGAACATTCCATTTCTGTGCGCCATTAAAATTAATTATGAAAACTTTTATAACTAAAATATATGAAAAAATAAAAAATTGTCTCAATGAAAGAGATGACGGCATACGGTTACCTGCGACATGGGGACCTCTCATAAAGAAAATATCGTCCGCTCCACTCACCACTCAAAAGCCTAATGTTAGAAATGTTCGCGCCAATCCTCCTGTTCCCAGTGGCAGTAATGCATTGGTTATTGACCAATGTAGTAGTGTCTGGGGGCTTGGGAGACTAAAACCTCGAAAGCCTTAAAGAAGACATTAAAGAGGATGTCGAAAGCTCGGCGCAGTGATAATCAAAGCGGTTAATAATGGTTTATTAAGATCATTTAAACAAATTTATTTAATTTTAATAACCAAGATATCAGAAAAGGAAGCATACTAACTTCTTAATATTTCTTAATATTTGATGCTCCAGCTACACTACATTACAGTTCATGAATAAAATCTATTACTTTCCATGGATAAGGTGTCTACTGTAGAAATTTCATTAAGAGAAGCAGTTTCCTCTAATTCCAAAAGTGGAGACAAGGATTTATACGTTGTAATTACAAAAAGAAGTATTCTCATTGGTAAAGATTAAAGTAAACCCCAAAATCCAAGCTTTTAAAAGCTAGATGAAGATGCTAGGAATACATTTATTCCGACAATACATTAGCAATTGACACTCTCTGTGTATGTTGTTTAGCAAACGGCTTCTTAATAGTTCGTTGGTATCTCTTAAGACGAGCCGACATTTTTATAAACTGTGCATCACGACTTTATATACAAGACTAAAGAATTTTGAATATGAAGATAAAAATCTATGACGTATGCGACTCGGACTGTGAATGAAAATGCTGCAGAGGCGTCATATTTGGTTAGCTACTGCATTGTCCACGCAGGAGAAGCCTACACTATAGCTCAAATATTAATAACTCTATGTATGATAGACATAACACAATGTATGCTCGACAAAAAATTTCCAAAGCATCTTTTTACAGTTCTATAGATAGTTTCGCGCCGGATTATGCAGTATTATATTTTTATAAAAAAAAGACAATTAGATTCCAATAATTGCATCCATATTTGTACCATTAAAGAAAATATAAAGACAGGTAGAACAATAGTAGCAGTTTCAAGCATTGAAAATCTAAAATTGGTTTTTATTAAAGCCATAAAAATAATTAATTTTCTTAAGTCCCCATTATTTTCAATATATTTTTATAGACTGAAATCTGACTTCAGCCTATAAAAATATAATGTATTGCCATTACCATAACTCCATAAATACCATACCTCCTAAAAATATCAAAGTCAAACAAATATTGAATGTTATTCAGATAATATTACCGAAATTAAATTTCTACTCTGTTAGTTGTAAGTAATGAAATTTTCACTTTATTAACATCTAATAATTCTAATAAATTTGCAGTTTTCTCCTAAATAAGTCACAAAATCGTGACTGTAAACAAATAGCTTTATATCCGACTGACTGATTTGCTGATATTAACAACCACCATATAAATATATATGTATATATATGTATATATATATATATATATATATATATATATATATGTATAGGTATATATATATATATATATATATATATATATATATATATATATATATATATATATATATATATATATATGTGTGTGTTAATATTATCGTCATCATTATTCTCTTTGAACTTGTCCATATATGGGATCGGCTTCTCTAATTACCTTTCTCCAGTTTTAAGTTTTTATCTTGGGTCATATTTAGATCAATCCCCCCTACCGACATGTCCTGCCTAAGCATGACATCCATGCATCCATCTATTCCCCCATTACTCTGTAAAACCAATGCTATGTAGGTACTTAAAACTATTACTTTTCGGAATCATTTTACCATCCAAAGATATCATTTTATTTGTAGTGACTCTTAAATACTTAGCCTGGCCCTACTTAGTTTTAGCAGATGAACAACACTGTTTTCGTAGTGGAAGATCGTGTACAGATACAATATTCGTCATAAAGCAAATTACTCAGACATCACTAGAGTATAATAGACCAGCATTTCTGTGTCTGATTGACTTAAAGAAAGCATTTAACACAGTAAGACTAAATATGTAATTTATCTTCTGTATAATAGAGAAGTTTTCCCAAATATTATAAAAACTATTGAAAACATCTACCAAAACAACAAAATGGAAGTCAGAATAGATGGACATCTTACAGAACCTATAGAAATAGGCAGAGCAATAAGACAGGTGGGCTCATTGAGCCCTATGCTCTTCAATTTAATCGTGGATCAAATCATTAAAAACGTTAACAAAAAAAGAGGATACAGAATGGGGAACAAAGAAGTAAAAATACTGTTACGCAGACGATCCAATATTGATGAAGACCAAGATGAAGATACTCAGGAAAATTGATAGTTAAACACTATGGGACAGAACTAGAAATATAGATATACGACGTAGATGCAACGTGGAGAACATCAAGGACTGGGTAAGAAATAGAAGAGCAGAATGGAACGATCATATAAGCCAAATGACATCAAATGAAGTAGTAAAGACGGCAAGAGACGGTTCCCCAATAGGAAGGCGATTAGTAGGAAGACCACGTAAAGGATGGAACGACAACTTACTGGACGCACATTGAAAAATAGACAGAGTCATGTTTACATAAAAAGAAGAAGAAAAAGAAAAAGATAAAGATAGTCTGCAAAGATTGGTTCACAGATTTAAAAGAATTTAATATAATAATCTCATCTCAGAAAACGAAAACAATATTAATTATCAAGAAACCAACTACATACATGTAAAACTAACGAACGAGTAATGGATATAAAATACCTTGGAATTACACTATCCTTCTATGGAGATCTGGAGAAAGAAGTGAAAGATCAAGTTCAAAAAGCAAATATACTGGCAGGGTTCCTTAATGGTACTATATTGTGAAACTGACACATTAACACTGAGAATAAGTCAAAAATTTATAAAGCCAGTGTAAGACCAATAATGACATCTGCCTCAGAAAAAACATCCGGCATAGCCACAACACAAAGGCTACTGGAAACTGCAGAGTTGACAGTGCTGAGAAGAATTATAGGAAGTCAAGACATTAGAAGAAAATTTAACGTGCAGTGTGTAAACAAATGGACACTAAATAGAAAAAAAAATGAAATAACTACATAAGCAGAGTGGGGCAGACTGCTTGCAGACAGCAAGAAGTATCGGAGAACGGCGCAAAATATAGAGTAACAACCTTGCATAGGGGTATTAGTCCGTCAACGAACAAGCAGAATTGCTTATAAAGTGGAAGAAGAAGAAGAAGAATCAATAAAGGCATTGGCCAATAGGGGAGAATTCTTTTTTTTTTAATGGATTTGTTAGGTTCACGAAATTAATTGCTACTATTCTGTTTAACAGAAATGCATTAGCCTAGCGTTGACTTCATCTAAAATAGCTGCAAGTTTATTAGATGGCGGACGAACTGCGCATTCTGAAGAGCGCAATGGCAAAGATTTTACAGGTATGCAAATTAATCGTTTGGGACGAATATACAATGGCCCACAGGCACTGGAGGTCCACAGGCAAACACAATTGGAGGTACTGGAAAGAACTTTGAAAGATATTAGTGACAACAAAAATATTTTTGGTGGAGCCATGATTCTATTGTCATGTGGTTTTCATCAGAATCTTCCAATTATTCTCCGATCAACTGCTGATCGTATGTAGCTGAGCCGTATGCCTTAAATCTGAATAACATAAATAAATTCTATGAGACTAATTATTTTTAATATTAATCGCTCACTCAAAAATCCATAACATTATGAAAACGAGTCCAAATCACGCTAAAGTCAAGCTTATTTGACAGGAAATGGAAAAGGAAATGGAAAAGGAAATGGCTTAATTACCGGTGAGAGGAAATATGACAGTGACATAAATATTCTTTTGCTTTAGTTCATTTATTGAAAAACTTATTCAAACAAATATTTATCAAAAATATATCATCAATTTATCAGTTTTCTTCTTCAACCTTAGCCTTAAATAATCCAACTTTGGACATAGGCCTTGCCCAAATCAATCCAGTGTTTTCTATTTTGCGCCACTTGCTTCCAGTTGTGTCCTCCGATCTTCTTAATGTCATCAGCCCATCTCATTTGTGGTCTTGAAGTGGAAGAAGAAAAAATATAATAAGAATTAGTTTTTTCTAAATATTTTTTCGTATACTTTATATACATACACCTTTGTTTTGTTTTGATTTGTGTGGATACTTTGTTGACAAATAAAACTTGGCGACAGGCAGTTAAGTTGCAAACATATCATTTGATATTTCTAGAATAATCTTTCATAAAAATAATCCTGAACTGGACTTTGAAGAGAGTAAACAATAACTACAACCACATCGTAAAACTAACTTAATTTAAGAAGATTTGAAAATTTAGAAATTTATTAACTATCAAGCGTTTTTTGTTTATCTAATTAAAATTTGCATAACAAAATAACTTATTTTCTGTACGATATGTTGTTTTGTGGTTTTTTGGTAATATCTTAATTTTATAAAATATCAGATTTCTGCATTAATAAAATCACGTTTATCCTTTATTCAGTTTCATTGTAACATTTTCAAGTAACTCCAACCAAGGAGTTTTATATTTTTCAAGTAAAACCTTTAATGTCGCTTTATTTTTCTGGCATTACTCGTGGTGTGTTTAAGTTCAGATCGACTATTATTCAAATCCATTTTACCAATAAGTTTTTACCTAGAAGCTTGAATTCCTTTGCCAGTCGTAAAATTCAATAAACGTCCGTGAGCGAAAAATATTGGAAATTCCCTTATTTTCCTTTAATGCGATGATGAAGACTTTCGTTTACATTTAGAATAGTTTAAAATTGTATGTAAACCGTATATATTTTTAGACTGAATATTGAAAGGTATCTTTTAAGCTGGTTTAAAATATTATTTTCACGTTTAGTAATTGTCATAAAGGATCTTCTATTGCCATAAAGATTTTTTCCATTTACATATTCTTGAAACAATATTTACTTCAAATCAGGTCTGAAATAAACTTCATTAAAACTAAATTTATAACAAATTTCATCTGAAACAGTGACGGCTGGTGAGGGAAGGCTACGGGGTAAGTAGGCCCTCCCTTGAAAAATTATATACAAGCAAATAATAGTATTCAATATTTTCAGATATGTATTGTAAAAATGTTAAAAATTAGAACTGTAGAACCCTTAAGGTTTCCATTTTTATTCCTATTTATTATTTCAAAAGCAGGCGCTTAAAACAGATTGTTAACTGGAGGCGGACGTTCTACTCTAACAACTGTTTAATAAATAGGCAGAGAACTATGCGGGTTCAAAACAAATAGGTAATTACCATATGCATCTAATCATTCCATATATGTATTTTGCACCTAGGACTTTACTGTTGGTATCATGTTTCAACCAATGGACTACCTAAGTCTCACTTCACAATGGGCGGGACGTAGAAAACTTTTCCAAATAAATCTCTTTTATGTGTATTTATTCCATAATAAGTTAAAAATTTTGATTTTTTTTAATTGTTTAATGAATAAGTAAGGACTTTGGTTATAAACATTCATTCTGTACGATTGGTATTTTTTTTGCTCGTGAATTTGTGAGGTACAAGTATCAAAGTATTAGAATATGTATTGTTAAAGTTCGCATTTTAAGGTTATATTATGTTTGATTAAAACTTTAAATATTTTTTTTCATTTCAAAGTATTTTGCTGTTGTTTTTATTAGGGTTATTTTAATGTAAATCAATAATTTTAGCCTAACGTACCAATAGCACAATTACATTTTAAATTATCTTTAAAAATCTTGACACAAACATAATATAAATCTAAAATGATAATCACAGAATATCTGAAATGTAAGCAATATTATAAAAAACTAACAACTACTTTTACCTCATGAGATTTATCCACTTCTGTCTTTCTGAAATTTTAGATGGAATTACAAAAAACTTGCATGTTTTTTGTTCACTGTAATGTTTACAGCTTGGAGCAAAGTACGTAACCAAGTTATTAATTATATAGAGGTAATATTAAAATAACAGTCCTTATTTACATCTTAAACTACAGTCCTAATTAACTACAGAACAAATATCTTAAATCTTTTATGGGATAAAATTACTGGCACTTAAAAAAGAATAAAACATTAATTTTAATATTTTTCAAGTTCGTAAATAAATTCAATGATTTATTGATTATTTTGAGATAACAGTGATAAAAATTAAAAAAAATTAACAAGAAAATACCTTGAAATAAAGAAAAAACAATAAAAAATTTAAACAAGTAACATAATCTTAAAATATGAACCTTGAGAGTTCACAAATTTACGAACAACAAATAATACCAATCGCACAGAACCAAAACCCCTAACCAAAAGTCCTTATTTATTCTATACAAAATTAAAAAATTAATATTTACAACTTCTTATGGGAGAAATACATGTAAAACAGATTTGTTTTTAAATTCCCCGCCCAGTGTGACGTCAGAGCTTAGGTAGTCCATAGACGGCGAGGTGTCTAACATATATAGGGAATGTAACTTTGATGTAAAATTTATATTTGGAAGTATACATTAGCGAGGCATTATTTCTTTCTTTTATTATGAAGGTTTCGCTTCCGTGGCATTGCTAATGATATTGGCTGTACCAGTAGCGTATCTAGAATTTTCCTTTGGGCACCGAAATTTTTTTTATGCTGGTACTTCTTTTTTGAGTCCTTAAAATTTGTGAGTAACAGTGTCGGAATAGGGCCCTAGGGGGGGGGGCGGGTTAACCGCCAATACTGCCTTAGAATATTAAGTATTTACAACAAGAAGATATAATTAAATTATCTAAAAATTTATACAAAGTTCCTAGTGAGCAAAATAATAGTGTGCTTTACGAATTCGATATAGCTGCAGCTGCGAAACTGGAAGATTAATTGCATTTTGCAAGCATTTAGCTGCGACTGCAAACTATTTTAATATATCTCTTTGCAACGTTTCAGCTACTAATCCTGATGAACGATACGAAGTCGATAAATTTTTGTCGAAATTATTTCTTAATGCAATATGCAGACAATTTTTATTTTTCAACTCAACTCGGCTTAAAACTGAATTACAAGTACTGGTAGGAAGATTTAAAATGTACATTTAAAGAAACTATTAAACTTTTAAGTATTTTAATTACCATTTCTATGTTAACATCTGAAGCAAAACACGATGTTTCTCGATGCTAAAACGAATTAAAGCATTCCTTAGAAATGCCATGAGGAAAGAATGACTTAATGCTTTAAGTATGCTATCTGCAGAAAAAAGTTTTGAAAATTTATCATTTTAATAATAAAGTCATTAAAAACTTTGCAAAAAAAGAAAGAAGGATGGACTTCGAATATTTCGAAAAATTCGGAAAATTTAAAAGTGGTATTAAACAACTCTGTGTGTGTTTTTTAGTAAATATTCAAATAGTTTTCTTTTTATAATTTTGTAAATATACTCTAGAGCAGTGGTTGCCAACCTGTCGATCGCGAGCTACCGGTAGCTCGCGGAGGCAATTCTGGTAGCTCTCACAACGATTTTAATTTAAAAAATACAAACTGCAAAAATCAGAGAAGCTTCGAAAATTCCACAAAAAAATATAATTGACATAATATTAAACATAAACAGCGGCAACGTTGCGGTGAGCGATCTGCCCCTGACGCCGTCAAGCTAGAATCGGCTATTTATAGAACCGACCAGCCGGACCAGCGCGTTACTGTTCGAGAACGATCTGGATTGCTTTGAACGGGATAAATACGCACGGCGCGGCGACATTGCGCTTAGTTTAAAACTGAACGCGTAACCAACGTCCAGCGGTTGGGTTAGTAGAGAACAACAAAAATAATATTATGGCAAGCAGTTGTAAGAAGGTAAAGACATACCACTTTCATTCGGAATGGGAAGAACAATACTTTTTTACAGAAGTTAAAGATAAAAATGTGTGTTTGTTATGTAATACTTCGGTCTCCGTTGCTAAAAAAGGAAATATTGAGAAACATCATAAAACTGTACATTCTAATTTTGAAAAATCATTCTGCCGCCAGAAAGGAGAAACTGAAACAGTTAAAAAAACAGTTAATTGGACAACAATCAATATTTTTAAGAACAGTCTACAAAAGTAAGGCTACAACTGCAGCATCGTACCGTGTGTCCCAGATAATTGCACAAAAAAAGAAACCTTATGAAGACGGGTAAATGATAAAACAGGCGTTTTTAGAAGCTGCTGATTCGTTATTTGCCAACTTTAGAAATAAAGACGAGATAGTTTCAGCTATAAAATCTATACAACTTTCTGCTAATACAGTGATGAGACGTGTAGAAGTAATGAGCAATGATATTTTTTTACAGTTAAGAACTGACTTAGATAACTGTGTTTATTTTTCATTTCAACTGGATGAATCAACAGATGTCGTTGACACTGCCCAGATGGTCGTGTTCGTCAGGATGGTTTTTAGTGATTTTACGATTAAAGAAGATCTTTTGAAGTTCATTCCACTGAAAGGACACACTACTGGACAGGAGTTGTTTTCTCATTTAAAAAATATTATTTCTTCCGAGAAAATTCCAATATCGAAAATGGTAGGCTTGACAACCGATGGCGCTCCAGCTATGGTGGGTTGTGATAAGGGTCTGGTGACGTTATGTCGTAAAGATGAAACTTTTCCGCAATTTCTCTGTTACCACTACATTATCCATCAGCAAGCATTATGTGGAAATTTCCAGAAACTAAACAACGTTATGAAACTGGTGGTAAAAATTGTGAACAAGATTAGAGCTCAAGCGTTACAAAGAAGATTATTCAGAAACTTGGCCGATGAAGTTGACTGTCAATACGGGGACCTAATCCTTCACTCTGAAGTCCGATGGTTAAGTAGAGGACGGGTGCTGAAACGTTTTAATGATGTCCTATCTGGCATTGTTCAATTTTTCAAACAACTAGAAAATTCAATCTGGCTTAGAGATTTTGGTTTTCTCGTGGAGATTACAGAGAAATTAAACGAACTTAATTGCAGCTTCAGGGGAGAGATAAATAACTAGCGGAAATGATTTCTGTTATAAAAACATTTATCAAAAAGCTGGAGTTTTGGGAACAAAAACCCTATGACAACAAATATCATGTAGAAATAATTTCTACCCTGAAGAGTAACTTCAAAAATCGTTTTAAGGATTTCAACGAAATGACTTTAGTAGCACAGTTTGTTGTTTCACCCTTTATGGAAATTGATATCCAGCAGTTTGCAGCTTGTGTTATGCAGATCTTTGGCGAAGACATCGCTGCAACAGAAATGGAAGTCATTGAGTTTCAAAATGATTTAGCCTTAAAATCGTTAGTCTCAAGTACTGAATGTATCTGGCCTATTGTAAGTAAAGACAAATATTCAGTTCTATGCCGTGTTACCTTGAAAGTGAAAGCATTATTCAGTTCAACCTATTTGTGTGAATCTTCTTTTTCCAATATGAAGTTTATTAAGAACAAATATCGCAATCGACTTACAGATGAACATTTGGATAATTGTATTCGAATGGCTGCATCAAATTTTACTGCAAACATTAAAAAAATTGTCGATGAGTCTGAGTGTCAGCCTTCTCATTGAACGTGCTTTTTTATTTTTCAATGTTTATGTTTATGATAGTGCGTTACTTTTTTGTTGTTATTATTAACTATTTTTAAATCATACGTGACATGCCGTTGTGGCTGGATAAAAGTTTGTGTTTATTTTTCAAATACCTTCGTTTGATAGGTAGGAATGTAGCTATGAACAAGTACGTACTAGTAATATTAGTTATTTTGTTATTAGTTTATTATTAGTACCTACGTATTATGTATTACCAGTTAAACAGTAAAATAAATTCATATAATGATAGATTAACTGTGGATTATTTCATTTACGTTGCGTTACGTGGCTTCCGTGTGGGTAGCTCGCTGTTTATTCCAAAATTAACAAAGTAGCTCAACACATTGAAGAGGTTGGCGACCACTGCTCTAGAGACTCAATCGTAATAACAAACTTCAAGTACTACTAGCAGTAAATACTGGTGATAAGTTGAGTTTTTCTTATTGTTAATTAATTTACGGAACTATTTTGATAAATTTTGGTGATTTTCTTGGCACCTTAGAAATAGTAGTTTCTATTTTATACCCTTTTTTACAATATTGTGAACCCGTCACTAAAAATTTAGGCAGCTGTCCGAATTCTGGCACTACTTTCTTGAAGTGATACAAGCCGCCACTGGATCATGTCACGTATATGGTGTGAGAACACCATATAAAATCCACTCATAAAAAATAATTTGTGTTTGCCATGTACTGGATCTACTTATTTGATATGTTCATTTTAAGATGAACAGAGAGTTGACCCTTAAAAATGATACAACCAAGCTGAATTTTGATGAGAATAATAATTTTGGGATTATGATGCCAAAAAATTTACTACTTTCACCACCAGGCTAAGCCCTAACTCTTAGCTGAACACTTTACATTTAAAAGGCATTTTAATTTTTTCGACACTTAAATCAAAAGATCGAATTTTTACCATTGAGCTGATACAAATTTTATTGAAAATTGATTTCGCGCGTAACTGGCATTCAAAATCGACGGTCGCTTCAAGCGTTGTTTGTGAGAGAATGGTTTATTCTACATAAAAAGTGCTAATAAACATCTTTGTTTAAAATTATCGCAGCCACATTTTTTATTTAAAATATTTTTTTCTACGGCGTACAGATTTTTTGCACAATTAATATTCTCATTGAAATTCAGCTTGTTCGTATGATTTTTAGAAATTCAGTGGCATTTTCGTCTTTGATGACTGGCGTGTAATACTAATATGTATTGTGAAATATTAGTAAACCTATTTTTTTATCTTTATCTAAAGGGTGATTTTAACTTGCATTCCCACAGGAATCGATAAATATTTACGTATTACCAAGAACATCACAAAGCACAGATTAACTTTAGTATTGAAGAATACACATTAATGAGAAGACTTATTTAAAATACTACAGTAGTGGCAACTAATTACTATACCCTAAGTTGCATATCTAACAAAACTACATTACAAAATATGATGCAGTCAAAAATTAATATAATGTTCTTTGCAATTGCCTCTTGTTTATCGTCTGGAACGGTAGTTCCCCTAGTTCTAAACGTCAAATGTTCCCTTTCTTCGCTGTTTTCTTATTCTTTTCTTACTTCTTTCAATTTAAAATGTTTGTTGATTTGTAAAGTGTAAAGTACAGTTGTATATCTTTATCTACTACATTCATTAAAAAAGTTCCTGAGCTCTTTTAATTATTGAAATTAATTATTATTTCGTAATTTTCTGTGTCGTATAAATCCCATTTGTTGATTTATATTATATAGATTATCTAAATAGCTTATGTGTACTCTATTCATTAAGTTCTTTGTTTCTCATTTGTTTTCAGAAAGTAAATATGAGCATGGAAGTTAGAAATAATGTCATTTTAACTCCACATCATATAATATATCAATGTATCACAACCAAAGTTCTATTTGAATATCTTTAAAAAGTTGATGTTAGTTATCAGATAATTTTATAATTATTATAATATGTTTATTCTAATATTTCCAACAAATTGTGACACTACCATGTATCTGCACTGTTCTTAAAACCAAACTGTGGTTGCCTTTCCCCTTTTAACACGTTTTGAATAGCAATCCTTAAACTATAAAAATAAAAATTAACTACATCAACATTGTTTATTACTTAGTTAAGTTTTCTAGTCACAAATATATTTAATATTGTTCTCAATTACATAATTATATTAATTATTAATTAGCTAATAATAAATAAGGGTTGTATATAGCGTGTAAATAAACTCAATGACCAAAAACGTACAATCGAAATGATAAATAAAGATGTATAGATAGATATTTATTAAATGTGTATAAATGTCCAAAATGTCTGTAACACCAATTAGAAAAATTATGTATAAAATAGCTAAGCTAATAAGGAATTAGGCTCTAGGGCCATAAAATATCTGTTAGTTCCTGTTCTAAGTTTGGCGTTTTTTAAAGCAATGTACATTTTTAAATAAGGTTAAAAGATAATCTTGTGTTACTCACAATCATTATGATTTATTTTATCTCTTTGATCAAGAAAGTATCAAATGGTAAAACAATTACCAAAACAAGTCGTTTCTATTATAAATGTATAATATAGAAAATAATTTAAAACAATTTGGATTTAAATTGGCCAATTATAGATAATAATGGCAGCGACTAGTGTATGCAAATGATTTCTAAATAGATAACAAATTATAAATTTCAAGTTTTTAAGGAAGCCTTTAGGTGGTCGAGAACTAAAGTAATGTACCTATTAAATAATATATGAACGGTAATTTTGCTACAATTTTACGTTTTTAGAAAGTAACGAAAATTAAGATTCTAGAAAATGTAAGGAACTTTATAATGCTGTTAGCTTCATAAAATATTAAAAAATATTTACAAAGGTTGTTTTAAGCTATCTGTAGACAAAATGCACTTAAAATGAAAAAAAGAAGAAAAAAGAATTTCTAGTTCATTAGTACTTTTAATATAAATCTGTTTTGTTCAAAAATTGCAAAAATTAAGCTTTTTTTTTCAATATAATAAAGATCGATAAGTATTATAAAACCCTTCTACATAATCTAAATTCTCGTCACTTTCTAAAAACTAGAAAAATAGGTTTTGTTATCAATTTTAATAATTCGTTGAGTTTTAATATTACATAATAATCAAACAGATAAGAGAAATCATTAACAATCGCATAGGTTGGCTTACTTATGAAGCAAAAAGCTAAATTTTTAGGCGGTCAAAAAAACAGTTGAAGGTCCGGATCAAAAAATTTAATAAGTAGACATTATTTTATACATACAGAATTACCTTCATCTAAATTTTTGCTCAATTTAAGATGGTCAATAAGACTTAAACGTAGTTAAAAATGACAAAAAATGACTACTTAAACAGCTGTACCTTCGAATCTACTAACTGGATGTTAATTTATTAATGCTCGTTTAAAAGGTATTTACAAAACATTAATTGACCAGTTTTCCCAATTTTTTTCCTCATTTTGTTAAATTTTGACAATTAATTAAAAATCATAAAATTTTATTTTCGTTCTTATGGACCTATAAAATAAAACTTATCTTTTGCGGTTTTGTAAATTATTTCTTTAAAAAGTAGACATTATAACAAAAAAAAATGAACCTTGTGACCATCTTATTATTGGAGTGCTGCTTCCACCGACGTAGGTTTATAATTTTTTGACAAAATTTTCCATGTTCTATGTGGCACATATAAACTCTTTAAAGCCAGCCATGTCCATTGTCGAATGTTTCAAATTTAGGACAATTTCTATTTTACTGTATAATTATTTGAGGATGTATGATTATGTCTTATTTTGTTTTTAATCGCCAATAAAGGTACTCTTCCTTTGTTTATTCGTTGCAGAACTTCATTGAACATTCTTGCTGCTAGAGATATTTTTGTTATGCAACTATAAACTTACGTCTCGAAGTCGTCTACTTTATTTAAGTTCACGCTTTTTATCATTTATAGCTCCACATCGTTAAGTGATATTCACCATATACAACATCTTACAAGTTTGAGTCTAGATGAAGATTATGGAGATATGAATCAGAAAGAAGCTCTCTCGGTCGAGTAAAACTATCCCTAGCTTTAAAAACGATTACCTTTATTTCACGTTAAAAATTAAGCTTGTGTTTAATGTAAAAGACCAAATAATTCTACTCAGGTATATTTGCGAACATTTTTTCATTTTTAAGAGACATTGGAATATACAGTATATTATTTATTACCACAATTTTGGTTTTTTCTTCGTTTATCTTCATTCCACATTCGTAACAGACTTCATTTAACTGCTTAAAAATATTGTTTAATCCAATTTCTAACGTTTATTTTCAATAGTTGTTCTAAATATATAGTGAATAGTGTAAAAGACAGCAGGCAGCCTTATTCACCTTCTATTCTCATGGTAATGTTCTTAGAAATTTTTAAATTTTTGTTGAAAATATAAATGTGTGGAGCTTGTTGCTTAAATTTTAAATCCATGTTCATAAAATTCGTTTGTACAAAATGGTAAACAGTAAAATTACGTATATAATAACTTATTCGTAAGTATTCAGTAATTAGTCTTTGGTCTTTCTCGTAAATACTGATTTCAGAGTATAGTCTATAAACCCGAAAAATAATAAATCATTACAAAATATAGGCCGTGAGAGCCTACACTTTTAGAAAAAAAATAATTAGCTCAAATTAAAAATTATACTTTGCTTCTGGTCTCAGATCCAGAAGAAAAGTAAAATGACATTTTTATTTGAATGGCGTATTAGTCATAATTTAATCTTTAACTTCTATTTATACCCCGCTTCTAAGTTTACTGACTCTTTAAGGTGTCTGTCAGATTCGGACTATAGTATAGTGTTTTGCTAAATATATGCCGAGGGTGTTAGATCTGATCACTGAGTAGTAGTCAATCTTCTTTAGACCATAGTTAATGTGTTATTTTACTTGTTGTGTGCAACATGCACTCAGTGTTGGGTGTGCGAACCGAAGAATCCGTTGATATTGAAAATTGATATCTAACTTTCTCTTTCCCATTTTTGCAAAGTTCACATGAATTTGACCGTATAATGCGATGATATCTGCGTTTTACAATTATTGTAATTAGTGTTTGTCTGGGGTTTGATAAGTTACTGTTGTGTATATTATAGAGCATTGGCTCGAAAATAGAACCTGGGGATATTCCTGATGTGGGCTTCAAGGAGTGAGTTTGAAAATCTATTCCTAACCTTTATAATGATTCTGTCAGAAAATAACTGAGAACTCTACTTGTATATAAATCTACCAGGATTTCTTTTAAAAAGTAAACTAAAAGCCTTTACGTATAAACAAGTATTTTCGATGCAATTTTCAAAAATACCCAAGCCATTTGATCTTTTTAGATATAATTACAATAAAAAACTATTGTATCTGCAATATTTCGACAACATCACTTGTCAATTTCTTTATATGGTTTCGGTTTTTACGTTGTCTTCTCGTTAATATAGCTTTTGTGTTAAATTATTTAACAAAGTGTGTTACATTAAATAATATAATTTTGTGTTTCATTAAATAAAAATAAATTTAAAACAAATTAAAAATATTTATGTTTTTCTCAATAAATAAATATTGTTAAACCTCAGAAAGAAACTGTCCAAACATAGAACAGGAATGCCTTATTAATGTATATTATTGTGTACTTACGACACTGTTATTGTATGCATGTACAATCAAAATATATCAATAAAGTAAGTAAATACTGCTCAGTATACATAAACAGAAAATAAAATTTACACTATTTTTAAAGATGTGAAGAAATATTTTTTAAAAATAATTTTTATTGCAACAAACAAATGAATTTATATTTTATCAGAGAGTAACATGTTTTTGTGGCTTGATCAGTTTGAACACGATAATGTAACAATATATCGTGATCAGATATCTTGCATTTTTGTTTATGACTACTGGCGTCTTAAATTCAGTGACGTATAAATTATAGAGTAATTTTTTTTCTTCTTTTTATGTAGATAATACTCTGTCTGTTTTTTAATCTGCCTCCAGTAAGTGGCCAATCCAACGTTTTCAAAGTCTTCCTACTGATCATCTTCCTATTTGTTGTCATTCGGCTCATATGATCGTTCCATTCTACTCTTCTATTTCTTACCCAGTCCTTGATGTTATAGGATATCTTCAATAAGTGTATAACGTCCTTTAATTGGACCTAGTCTAATGCCTTTTTAAGGTCTACGTAGATATACCGGTTTGTTGTAATCTAATGATTTCTCTTGCACTTACCTCATTATAAATATAGCATCAGTGCTATTTCTTGTTCTTCTGCTAGTGTTATAATTTCGTTAGTTTGTTTGTTATTACTTTGGTTGTTATTGTTAGTGTTGTGTTTAATAAATTAATTCCTCTATAATTTCCCGGGTCCGATTTGTCGCCCTTTTTGAAGAGAGGTATAAGGATGCTTGATCTCCATTCATGAGAAATTCTATTTTGTTTTATTATTTTTTGGATTAGTTTTAATAGTTGTTTGGTCAAATCTGGTCCTGCGTGCTTTAGGAGTTTATTCTGTAATCTGCCATCTCCTGGTAATTTTCTATTTTTTTAATTTCCTAACCCTATATGAATTTCCTAACCCTTAATTAGAATTAAAAGGATATAATACAGTATAGCCCAAAATAAACAGTACTGGACTTGTTTCAAGTCCATGAAGAAGGCTCTAACGGCATCCCTTAACTCATTGATGGTTTGTGGTGCCCGTTTAAAATGGCAGTTTTAGCCATGCCTCAAATGTATGCGTCTAAAGATGTTAAGTCTGGAAAATGTGCAGGATAGGGGAATTTAGTAAGTCGTGAATTGAATTTGTTTGGAAAATACCCCTGAAGAAATTGACAAACTGCGACAGCAGTATGGCAAGTTGCCCCATCATGCTGGAAAAATTGGTCCTACCATTTTCTTCGATAAAGTATGGACTAATGATTCCGTGTCCCGAAACTGCACACCAGACACTCACTTTTGCGCTATGTAAAGGAACTTCTTGAACTACATCTGGTCTGGCAAAGCCCAGAAATCGATTTGTGCGACGATTTACATGACCTGACAAATGAAAATGTGCTTCGTCTGAAAACCATGCATTTTTCAAAAATTCAGGATTTTCATACTGTAATGCAAGAATTCTGGCACAATATTCCACTCTACTGTTATAATCCCTGGGATGTAATTGTTCATGTACTTGAATCACATACGAAAATGCACCCAGCTCCTTTAGGATTCTTTGCAAGTAAGTTCGTTTTAAGCCAAGATGCAGCGCTGTTCTGGTCTGGCTGACTTTCAAATTTTCCAAGATTAGCTCAAAAACACGTTCATGTTTATCGTTGTTGTTAACTGTCCTGGGACGCCCTGAGTTTTCTTTTCATTGGCACAATACATTACCTGTATTTATAAACTTTTCAACAACCTTCAAAATAACAGAATTTCTTGGAGAATGTTTATTAAACCGTTGTGTGAATTGATCACACACGTATTGCAGACTTGCACTATTACGTCGGACGATTCCGTATGAGCGAAAATAATGCTCCACAAGAAACACTTTCTCCTCTGTATTTAACACCATTTTTAAAAATTAGGCCTTAATAATTAATTGTTTAAGGTTTACTTGATAGGTCTATAATAGTTAAATTGAATATGACAGTGCGCACAAAGAGACATCTATATTTTAGTTTCAGTACTGTTTATTTTGGGCAGTACTGTATATTCAAACACAAAGTTAATTAATTATCGGTATTAAAAGTATTGTGTAATTTTTGCTGAACCACAATTTTCACAACTTTTTAATCTATTTTATTAAACAAAATCTTGATGGAAGTGGTTTATTGTGTAAAAAACATTCACCGCTTTTTAGTCGATTTTACTCTGGTTAAATGATTTGCAACAATCAAAACTGGAAGAATATCTGCATAAAAAATGTATATATTTATTAAACTGAATGAATAATTTTGTTTCTCGTTGAATGCGTCCTGTTTTCAATGTTTCAAAAACATGGTAACTTGCTGATAGCCAGAAAAATATTTGAATTTTTAAACAAAACCGTAACAATGACCAATTTAATTATAAATGAACAAAGCATACGAAAAAGACTTTTATTTTTAGTAGTAGTAAATTTTATGTGTAGATAATGTATATAAAAATAGTATACAAAATATGCCAAAGAGATAGATATAGTGTAAAGATATATATGTTAAAATATTTTAAAAATAAAAACTGTTTGATCCAATACATTTAACTTTGTTTATATTATTTCCTAGTAATATGATAAAATGATAATGGAGGAGGCACAGACGCCCCGTCACAACAAAAGATACAAGTTTTGAGACAGAATCTGACGTACTCAAAAGAGAAGTTAAAGCAGCAATTTTGAGGCAAAAAATTCATAAAACCACTGTTTTGGATAACATACCCATTGAAATAATTTTGTATGCTCTATTCTACAATATTGTTCAACGCTGTTTGTAAGTTGTTTACTACAATGGCTACATGTCTGTGCTTGACCGCTATGGCCTTGTCGTCGGCATAAAGGCCGAGTAATGTTCCAGCTGTTCTTCGAATATTAGCGGTGTATATTGTATACATTAGTAGCGACAGAAGCTCTTCCTGTGGTACTCTAATCTGCAGGGTTCCTATTTCAGCTAAGACTTTTCATGTTAGAACTCTAAAGCTCAGGTTACCTAAGTAGGAAGAGATCATTTTCGTCATTGTCCCACTATGTCCATAGTCTCTTATTTGTATATTAGCCAGACTATCGAATTCTTTGCTTGCATCTAGGAAGGATGTAAGCAAGCAATTCGGCTGCTATGTACTCTGTTAGTATGAGTTCTTGTAGCTCGCTGAAGTGTTTTGCTCGAAAGCCAAACTGAGCGTTTGGGATTAGTTCTAGCCGATCTGTCTCTGCCTGGAGTCTGCCGAGGATGACTTTTTCCACAATCTTGCTGTTTCCTGGAAGTAAGCTTATCGGCCTGTAGTTTTGCGGGAACGTGTTGTTCTTTCCTTGCTTCGGAATCATGGCGACATGAACTTTCTTCCATCGGTTTGGAAAGAGCCTATATATCTTAGTATCGTAATTACTATGTTTATAAGAAATACTATGGCTTTCACCGGTAAGTGTTTTAGGGCTCTGTTTGTTATCTAATCTGGACCAGGTGCTTTCCTTGGGAAATTGTTTTTTATTAGTTTGTTTATTTCCTCTGGTGAAGTTGAAGGAATAATCTCGTTTGGCTCCTCGGATCTTTCTTGATGTTCTTCGACTTCTTCTATGACGTCTACATCTTCGACTGTTTTCAGTTTTTACTGATGCATGGGAATTCTGGACCTCTACGGGGAAGGACAAAAATATTACACATGCATATGAGTTGTGCTGGAGACAAATGGTGAGAAATTGGTTAGCTCGAATAACCATTTATATACAGAATTATCTAAATATAAATAAAATATTAAGAATACAACTATCAGAATAAATAATAGGCTATTTTGGACACGTCTTTCGAAAAATTAGTTTTAAAAAACTTACCGATCAGTGAAACTTTAAAACAGCTAATAGTTTCATAATATCATGATACTTACATCAGATTAATTACTAAGAAGAAGAGGAAAAATATAGTAGAAATAAATGTTTAAAAAGAGGTTGGTTTTTTAGCAAAACTAACAGTAACAATACGTTCAGCAAAATTTAGAACAATGCTGAGTTATGGACGAACTATGATACGAGTAAAACAAAATGCCAAATCTACAACAACTCGAAAAGGCAAGAGAATAAAAACATGAGTACTTATATATTTGTAGATTGAGGAAAAGCATTTTTAAAAATGTCCGATAAAAGTTTCTGCTTCTTCTGTTTGTCTAAACTTATATTTCGAGGTGAGTTTTAGCCGCGTCCGCTATCTCCCTTAATCCTCCTTAATTCTCATCGTTATATTCTAATTCTATATAAATCTGTTTTGACTTTATAAATCAGTCTTCCATCTTTTCTAGAATAGATCCTACTAATCTTCTATCTCTTCTCTTAAAAAATACTGTTTTTATTTCTCTGTTAGTTTTTATATATCTGATTATGTTTTTATTACTATAAATGGTCACCAATTTAGCATTGTGGCGTCTTCTTCGATATCCTGTTATTTCTCTTTGGGTGCCAAATTTTATTCCGAGAACCTTTCTTTTAAATATCGGCAGCTTATTTATGTCCCATTGATTGAGAATATAGGTTTCACTGCCATGAATAACAACTGAGCGAATTTATGACTTATACAATAGTAGTTTAAATTGTTTTTTCAACAGCATAGTTTTCAATATTGTTGAAAGAGAATATAATATTCTATTGCCAGCAGTTTTTCTTGCTGAGATCTCTTTCTCTACTTAGTTGTCATCTGTGATTACCACCCCTCAGTAAGTAAACTCCTTTAGTACTTTGAAGTTGTAATAATTAATTTTCTCGGTAAGATAGTTTCGAAACAAATTCAGATTTCTGCTTTAATCTGAACCTTCTATAAATGCAAGGTATAACAGACGTTGATAAAGATGTTAATAGAGACATGGGGAATCTAAAATTTGCATTCCACGACATGTCTATCAACTAAGCAGAAATCTTTAACGAATTTGTTTCTTGTACTCATACAGAGTAGATCCGAATAAAATGAAAAAGACAGCAAAGATTTGATTTCACGTACAAAGCGTCTATGTATCTGTTGATACGTATTTCGACTTAATAAGTCTCATCAGAACAGTTATTCATAGCCGTTCTTAACGTGAAAAATAATCTTCTCTGTCTTTTAGGAAGCAACAATAAAATGGCTTCGTTATGGACGCAATAGCGACATCTGATAGAAAAATCGGTAAGATAGTTTCGAAACAAATTCAGATTTCTGCTTTAATCTGAACCTTCTATTAATGCAAGGTATAACAGACGTTGATAAAGATGTTAATAGAGACATGGGGAATCTAAAATTTGCATTCCACGACATGTCTATCAACTAAGCAGAAATCTTTAACGAATTTGTTTCTTGTACTCATACAGAGTAGATCCGAATAAAATGAAAAAGACAGCAAAGATTTGATTTCACGTACAAAGCGTCTATGTATCTGTTGATACGTATTTCGACTTAATAAGTCTCATCAGAACAGTTATTTATAGCCGTTCTTAACGTGAAAAATAATCTTCTCTGTCTTTTAGGAAGCAACAATAAAATGGCTTCGTTATGGACGCAATAGCGACATCTGATAGAAAAATCGGTAAGATAGTTTCGAAACAAATTCAGATTTCTGATGGAATGCAAATTTTAGATTCTTTATGTCTCTATTAACATCTTTATCAACGTCTGTTATACCTCGCATTTATAGAAGGTTCAGATTAAAGCAGAAATCTGAATTTGTTTCGAAACTATTTTACCGATTTTTCTATCAGATGTCGCTATTGCGTCCATAACGAAGCCATTTTATTGTTGCTTCCTAAAAGACAGAAAAGATTATTTTTCACGTTAAGAACGGCTATAAATAACTGTTCTGATGAGACTTATTAAGTCGAAATACGTATCAACAGATACATAGACGCTTTGTACGTGAAATCAAATATTTGCTGTCTTTTTCATTTTATTCGGATCTACTCTGTATGAGTACAAGAAACAAATTCGTTAAAGATTTCTGCTTAGTTGATAGACATGTCGTGGAATGCAAATTTTAGATTCCCCATGTCTCTATTAACATCTTTATCAACGTCTGTTATACCTTGCATTAATAGAAGGTTCAGATTAAAGCAGAAATCTGAATTTGTTTCGAAACTATCTTACCGATTTTTCTATCAGATGTCGCTATTGCGTCCATAACGAAGCCATTTTATTGTTGCTTCCTAAAAGACAGAGAAGATTATTTTTCACGTTAAGAACGGCTATGAATAACAGTTCTGATGAGACTTATTAAGTCAAAATACGTATCAACAGACGCTTTGTACGTGAAATAAAATCTTTGCTGTCTTTTTCATTTCAAATTAATTTTCTGTTTAATTCTAGGACTTTTATTTTTGGTAACAACCATTTATTTTGTATTTTCTTTATTTATTTGGAGACCCAGATTAGCTGCTTCCTTCTCCAGTTGTGAAATCATCTTCCACACGTATCTTAACACACGTAAAAGAAGCCACTGTATCTATGTCACTAGCAGGGACCAACAACAGTTTTAAACCTTGATTGGAAAAGCTCTCTGCTAGCTCCGATAATATTTTGTTTGTTACATGTTCCAAGGTTAAACTAAACAGCAACTATGATAAGGTTCCTTGTCTTAGTCCTGATGTTAAACGGCAATGTGCATACGAGTTTGTCACTCCACTAATTTTGTAGTATTCCCGTTTCTGGTATTAGTTTAGTCGTCAGAGATTTGACCCATAAAAATAATACGAACAAGCTGATTTTTGCCGAGAATATCAATTTTGGGACCCCAAAAAAGATGCAAAAAATTTTACCACTTTTTTTCTAAAAAGCCCCTCGGAGCGGGGTAAAAAAGCCAAAAAATTGATTTACCAAGAATCTGTATGCTGTACAAAAAAATGTTTCAAATAAAAAATGTAGCTGAACTAATTTTAAATAAAAACGTTTATAAGCACTTTTTGCGTAGAATTAACCGTTCTCTCAGAAACAATGCTTGAAGCGACCGGCGATTTTGAATCTCTTGAATATTTCGGAAAAAAATTACATTTGGCAACCACGGCTTCCAGTAGCTTACTCATTCGATACAAGGGGCCTAAGTACTAAATCAGAGTAGCCGGAGGTTTGTTGATTAGGAGTTACAGCGCAAAGATCATAATTTCCGCGCGCGTCCAGTCAGCTAAAAAGTTTTTATAAATCGTTTTATTGTGTTGCTTATCACCTTATTTTTGGACTATGATGAACAAAGGAGACTTCAAGCCCTCATGGAAACAGAACCGCTTGATATAAAATATGACGACGACGATGACGAGAATGAAGTAAATCCGGAAGTTATTGATGAGAGGTCGGAAGATTCGGAAAGCGAGCAAGAACAGGATTTAGAGGAAATAGGAGAAGTTTTACTGAATAATGTACAAGAAGGAAGTGTTTTTAGGAGAAAAGATGGTACAGTATGGAGAAAGCATCAAAGAAAAAACAAAAGGGTACGTATGAGCAAGCCTAATTTAGTAAAACAATCACCTGGGAATAATAGATTTACGAAAAAGTTTAAAGACATTTATGAAATATGGCGTTATTTTATTGATGAGGACATGATTTACATAATTGTAGAATATACTAATAAATACATTGAAAGTATAGCAAGCAATTTCTCTTGGGAGAGGGATGCAAAGCTTACAAACCCATCTGAAATTCGCGCTCTTATAAGCCTTTTATATTTGGCAGGGACATATAAAGCCCATCACCTGTATATCACCTGTACACCCAAATATTTAGACTAGTTATGTCCTTATCCCGATTTCGGTTTCTTCTAAGATGCATTAGATTTAATAATAAGGTTGATCGTGAAGAATGTAGGAGACTGGATAAGACGGCCGCCATCCGAGTATTTTTTGACAAATTCGTAGAAAAGTGTAAATCGGGATATAACTCTTCGCAAAATTTAACATGCGATGAAATGCTTCCTGGATTTTTAAGGAATTGCCCTTGGATACAATATATTCCAAGCAAACCCTTAAAGTATGGGCTCAAAATTTTTAGTTTATGTGATGCTGAAATGTATTATACCATAAATATAGAGGTTTATGTGGGTCGTCAACCAGATGACCCATTTACTGTAGACAATTCCCCGAAAGAAGTTGTGAAAAGAATGTGTGTGCCAATAAATAATTCTGGGCGCAACATTACTTTAGATAATTAGTTCATTCTTCTTCTTCTTCTGGTTCCTATCCGTTTCGGATGTTGGAAATCATATTGGCAATCATGACCTTGCTCGCTGCGGCTCGAAACAGCTCCGTTGAGGTTTTCTTAAACCATGTTCTTAAATTCCGCAGCCATGATATTCCCCTTCTACCGGGTCCTCGCTTACCTTTGACTTTACCTTGCAATATAGACTGCAGCAGAGAGTAACGGTGCTGATTTCTCATAACGTGTCCCAGATATTGCAATTTTATGCGTTTGATCGTAAACACAATCTCTGGTTCCTTCTTCATTTTTTCTAGAACTTCGTTGTTCGTGATCCTTGCTGTCCATGATATTTTCAGCATTCTTCTATAAAGCCACATCTCAAATGCTTCAAGTTTTTTAATAGTGGTGTCTGTAAGCGTCCATGCCTCCGCCCCGTACAACAACACAGAGAAAACATAGCATCTCAAATGTCTCATTTTTGTATCCAGGGATATGTTGTGACTTTTGAAGATGGCGCTCATTTTGTTAAAGACCGTTCTTGCCTTTCCTATGCGGCACTTTATTTCCTGTACATTGCTCCACTGTTCGTTTATAATAGTTCCCAGGTAGCAATACTGTTTTACTCGCTCTATCTGCGTCCCATTAATGTATAGATGAGCCCCATTTATATTCTCCTTGCTGACAATCATTTGTTTGGTTTTGTGGGTATTAATGTTTAGTCCGTACTGTTGACTGTACTCGTTTATTCTGTCCATTAGCCTCTGAAGTCCCTCTAAACTATCTGCTATTACCATGGTGTCGTCGGCATATCTAACATTGTTGGCAGGTCGGTAGTATTTCCTATACTCTTGCTATGATTTACAACCCGGTCCGATACATATTAATAAATAAAAAAACATATTTGATTTTACGTATGAAAGGATTTTTCCTGCCAAATTTTTTTCAATAAATTTTACTTGCACATAACATAAAGAAAGCCTGGTATCAATACCAAATTCTCTAGTAATTTTATAAAAAAATTATTTGTAGTAATTGTATTGAATTGTAGTAGTCATATTATTTAATGTCAATAGACACTGTAAAAAGGGTCAGGCTTTCACTCTGAACAAACTTATATCTACTTCAAAATTATAGTCAACTAGATTCATCATTTTCGGCATGTTTCCCAAAAAGTAAATTAGCACACAACAAGGTAGATATTTAGGTACTAATTAGGTTGAATATACAAATGGAAAGTTTTAATGGAGAACTGGAGAAAGTTACTAACAAACTTTTTGTGTGCTGTTAGGTTAGGGAATATTCATATTTTCAAATGTTCACTGGAATGTGATCATAAACGATATGGAACGGCTTGTTTTATTTAGTCTTGTATTTTAAATCGGTTAAAGTAAATATTAATTTTATAATCTTAAAGGGTTGGTGCACAGCAAAACATTAATTTCGTTTTGGGAGAATTGTAAATTAAATAGGATTTAAATGTAATTGTGAAAATTATTACGGAAAAAGCAGATGTGACGGATTTCTGTAGCTACAGATATGATAAAATAACTATTTATATATATGGTAAATTACAAACAATGGGTTAATTGTATATATACAGAAGCCAAAAATAATATTTATTTAATAATAGTAGCTCTAAGTTCTCCCATTTTTTAGTAATAAGCGAGGCAACGAATCCATTATCGATTATCAATTATTGATCAATTTTCATCTGTCTTAGAAATTTTCGTTTCTGATGTGGTATGTCCAAGGAATCTTAATCATGCAACAAAGTATCCACATCTCAAAGCTTTTCAGTTTTCGCATTGTACTGATTTTTAAAGTCCATGTTTCTATGATATATAGCAAGATGCTTTAGAAATAACATCTGGTAATTATTTTGCTATAATTTCCTACTAGCCGGTGCGTTTTGATTTAGTTTCAGTCTTCTTACGAGTCTCTCTGACGATGGGGAGTCCCTGAAATACGTGTTATAGATTAAGTAAGTACGTATTATAGATTTCAACATTGATATTTACATGTTGTGATGACTTTTTCGTCGTAAGCCATATTTATTATGTGCTCTTTTCATATCGCAAATTTCCAACATAAACAAAATATCGAGTCCTGAAACGCACGTGTTCCGACGATAATATTTGCCTTCTCATTTGCCAAGAGACTACTAAAAATACTCTATTGCATTGAGCAGGAATTATTGTCATTTTACAGGTCCAAACTGCTGAGTCTGATTATATGCAAATTGTAGAGTAATGGTTTATAAGTGCTTCGTAACGGTATAATAATTGTTAAATTGTGTACTGGTCCTGTTATTTTTTATAAGTTTTATAGTGTGTAGTAAACTTTTAATAGTGTGTAGTAAAACGTATAGAGAGTAGTACTCAGAATTGTATAAGCGAAAAGAACTTCCAGATCCTGATCAAAATCAAATACCAAAAGTTCAAAATGTAGGCTCAGAAGACAGCCCAGATATCACAACAGAGGAAATAAAATCAGCTCTCTCGGAGATGAAAAACAATAAATCACCTGGAGATGATGGGATAGTCATTGAACAAATCAAAGAAGAACGTTAGTAAATGTGTTGAAAAAGATGTTCAATACTTGTTTGACAAGAGGCATAACCCCCTCCCAGTGGCATAATGCAATAATAACCATAATGCACAAAAAAGGTGACATTTTAGACCTAAAGAACTACAGACCTATTAGTTTGCTTTCCCACACATACAAACTATTCATGAAGATAATAACAAAACAGCTTGTGAACAAACTGGATAGTTACCAACCTTGTGAACAGGATGGATTCCGCTCCAGATACGCAACAAATAATCATCTACAAGTTATAAAAACACTAATAGAAAGGTGTACAGAGTATAACAAGCCTATCTTTCCCATATTCGTAGATTATGAAAAGGTTTGATACTATAGATCATAAAATGCTTCGAGAATTGGCTGACTACCGCATTGATTACCGATATATCGCCTTGATTAAAAGTATTTACGTAACTGGTACAGCTTGTGTCCGTCTTCATGAAGATACCAAGAAGTTTCGAATAGAACGTGGAATTAGACAGCGTGATACTATCTCCCCTAAATTGTTTACAGCTGTTCTTGAATATATGTTCAAGCAAATGGAACGAAAGGATAACATGGGAATTCATATAAATGGGGCAGATCTGAACCACCTAAGATTTACCGATGACATCGTTTTGATATATGATAGAGTTGATAAAGCTACAAAAATGCTGCACACGTTCTATAAAGTGCCAAAAACAATTGGTCTTAAAATTAACACCTCAAAGACAAAATTTATGAACAACCTTGTAGTCAGCGGTAAAATTCTGATTGAGAGCCATAGCATTGACCAAGTAATAGCTTATAGGGCATGAGATTCGTTTAGGCCGAGATAATCAGACAACTAAAATACAAAGAAGGATAGGTCTCACATGGGCTGCCTTTGGTAGATTGAATAACATTTTCAAGTCTAGTATCCCAGTTTGTTTAAAAAGAAAGGTTTCTAACCAGTGCGTTTTACCGGTTTTTACATATGGTGCAGAAACACTGACTCTTACAAAACGAACAATAGATAAAATATAAGAGTTACACAACGCGCTATGGAAAGATCAATATTAGGTATTAGCATCAGAGATAAAGTACCAAACCTAAAAATAAGAAGAACAGGAGTCACAGATGCAGTTGAAAAAATAGCCATGGCTTAATGGGCTTGGGCTGGACATGTTGCCAGAGTAACGGATGATAGATGGATCAGGAAGACTCTGGAATGGCGACCAAGTCAAGAGGCGTATCGAATCAGAGGACGACCACCGACTAGATGGACGGATGATATCAAGCGCATCACCACAAACTGAATGCAAGAAGCTCAAGATAGAAATAGGTGGAAAATTTTACGGGAGGCCTACGTTCAGCAGTGGACAAATATAGGCTAATTGATGATGCTGATGATGAGTAAACTTTTAGTATCCAAAAGCAAAGTATTTATTCATTAAGAGTAAAAACAGCCTTGTGATAATCACTTCGATAAAGGTAAGAGAAACCAATATTTTAAGATATTGATGTTTCGAAAAGTTTTATTTCCTTTTGTGGACTCGAAAAAATATACAGAATGCAGTTTCATAAATTAACCGATACTTTCGACGACATTTGTTTTATTACAATACATATTATTTTTCTTTAGGCTATTTTGACCTTCTCTTAACCAGATATACCCAACATACTACATATAGAACGCCTGAAGCAAGTCCGATCCTGTCTCATTCTTGCCACGAATTCTCAAAGTGATGAAGATTCTAGTGACGAAGACACACTTACCATAAATAATCTACCTGCTAAACAGCATAGAGCGCCTGCTGAAATAAATTTTCATAAATATAATACAAGGCAAAACATTTTCTCTAATACAGAAGATGACAAAGATGGCCCATCAGTGGAAGAATATGAAACGCCGTCAAAGAGAACAAAAACAATAAAGAGAAAACTGATTTATAAATGGGAAACCAAAGATTTGGTGTATGATGGTGAAGAATTTAGTAACGATGAAGAAGAAAAACCTCTGCAAACCCCTTTAGATATGTTTTCTTAATTTTTTGATTACAAATTATTGGACCTAGTAATTGTCGAATCAAATCGATATGCAGGGCAACAAAACCATTGCCTGAAAATAGAAAAACGTGAGATAAAAGCATTCATTGAAGTGTTATTACTCAGTGGATATGTGCCAGTTCCGAGGCGGAGAATGTTCTGAGAAAACGAAAGAGACAGTCAAAATGTACTGGTTTCTGAAGCTTTGTCAAGGAATAAATTTAAATATATTTTATTTCACTTTTACCCAACTGACCACTATAAATACATCCGACAAATTTGTTAAAGTTAGGTTTGTTGACCAAGCCATAGTACCACATTTCGGCCACCATGGCTGTAAACAATTTATTCACAATAAGCCAATTCGCTATGGCTACAAACTTTGGGTAAGAGCAAGTAGATTAGGCTACGTAAATTGGATGGAACCTTACCAAGGTGCTACCACAAATATTAGCGAAAAGTATATTGATTATGGAGTAGGGCCATCTGTTGTATTGGAGTATGCCGACGTTTTAAGAACTGGGTGACCTAATAAACGGATGCACCTATTTTTTGATAATTTCTTTTCCAGTTATTTTTGTTAGAATTGCTATCGGAGAAAACTTTCAACGCTACCGGCACAATACGTGAAAATCGCATACCTAATGGGCCACTAACAAACTCAAAAATAATGAAAAAGCAAGCTCGAGGCGTTTTCGATTTCAAAAAAACAGAAAACCAGAACACTATTGTCGTGAAGTGGTATGATAATAGCATTGTCACCCTGTGCTCAAATGCAGTAGGCGTAAACTCCCTGCATAGGGTAAAAAGATTTTCACGAAAAGAACGGACAAATATTCAGGTAAGTTATATTTTTTTAGATTATTATTACAAACGCATTTAGTTTTTATTTTTAACAACATGCTTAGTTTCATGACATTTTACAATACATATTTTAGGTGTCGCAGCCACATCTGGTAAATTTGTACAATGCAAACTTGGGAGGAGTAGACAGATGTGACCAAAATTTGAGCCTTTATAGAATTTCACTGAGGGACAAGAAATGGTATTTTCCGCTGATGGCACACTGTATTGATGTAGCTCTGTAAAATACTTGGCAGTTGCATAGACAAAGAGGTGGGGACCTAGATCAGTTAAAATTCCGAAGACGAGTAGCCACTGCGCTATTAATACAAAATAAAAAAAAATGAAACACATTCGAAAGGTCATAAGTCATACACCGAAGGTTTAGACATTAGGTTTGATCATATGGATCATTTGGTAATTCCTCAAAATAAGCAAACACGCTGTGTACATTTCCATGAAAAAATAACCACTAGATGTTTAAAATGCGACAAAGGACTCCACGTCAAATATTTTTTGGTATACCATACAAAAAGTGTATAGTTAATGTAGGTACCCTTAAGTGTATACCAAAATTTTGTATATTTATCAAAAAAATAAATTTTATTTTCGTCTAATATATTTTAGTTTACCCTAAATTAAACGATTAAAAACATAATTAAAATCACAAGTAGACATAATGGGCATATCTGAGTTAATCAATTATTTTAAGTTATTGAAGATAAATAGAACAAGAAAGATGTTAAGCACTGATACAGCAGACGAACTCCTTGAGATTTATGTAACCCTTGCTCCACCTAAAAAAAATAAAGGGACATTTTGACGTTAAAACGAAGGAAATAATCATAAATGTCTTTAAAACAAAAATGCAGAAAAACCCTATAAAATCGAAAAGTGCAATTTCCATTAGAGTAGCAGATAAAACAGGTACTGATATTGTTTGTACATTATTTTAGAATGCGAGTTTTTACGTTATTTAATAAGTATTATTACTTTTTATCTATTGTAGGCATGTATAGGTTTAGTGTACGAAATTTGGTTGAAGAATATAAAAATACGGGAACATTGTTGACACCAAAACCAATTGATCATTGTAAAACATTCATTTTTTCGAAATGAAATACCCACAATAAAGTTCTAAGGGTTGTTAATGAAGATCCGGTTTTGCGCAATTTTAAAAGTACTGCGTTTTTTAAATTATTGAAAAAAATAAATTTCAAATTTCAACGTCAAAATAGCATTTTGATGGACAGGGATGAAATTGTCTTGTGGAGATAAGAATTTCTGATCAAAGTAAAATTCTACAGAAATGAAATCCTCAAAATTTATTGATTTAGACGAGACTTGGCTAAACACTGGTGGATAAATTTCTATAAGAAATGTATCCAAGTGTTGCTACGCCACTGGTAGCAATTAACTCATATTTCTAAATCTACCGAGTTATTTCTCCAGCAATTTCTAATAGAAGCCAATAATGTATTCAAAAGATATTTTTAACCACAGATTAACTTTCTCTGACCAATTCCAAAATTTCCTGTTAGAAAACATTCAAAAGGTAGATTTTACCTACATCTGTATAGAAATCTCGAAGTTGTCGTAATTAGTTATTATTAACTTATTAAGTTAAGTATTCAGTATCGTTGTAATATTCGACCAAGTGGGTCGACGCATTCCTTGATTATAGTTTGTATAACTCACGCGTAGCATTCAGTGTCACATATTAGTTAGTATCGCATACACTCATTCTTTGTTTAGAATTTCAACTGTGTGTCGCTTAGTTAAGTAGTTACATAGTTATTGTTACATAGCTTATAGTTAAAAGCTAAATGCTCATTCTTAATCAATTATATTAATATTGAAGAGAACATCCTTAGTTGAAGTGATAATTATTAGTAGAGATAGTGCAAGCACTCCTGACCACGGCGCAGTAGACGAAATTTGGTGTAGTCCCCACTTCCATGCGAAACGCATTGTACTATGCACTGTATAATTCCACTTACAATAGAACCTTTCTGCCTTTACGTGAATTTGACTCCGCCTTCGCGCAGCTCCATGGTCAGGAGTGTTTGAACTATCTCTAACATTTTAATCTGTATCAGTATCAGTGCTCATGTAGTGTGTCGTGAACTAGTGTAAGATGCATGGTGATCGGCGGTTTCAATAAAAGAACTTTGCGCTAAAACTTTGGCTAGATATTAACGTAGTTGTAGTAACATGCAATCATTAAATTACATATTTTTAAAAATGCTTGTGTTCTTATTTCCCACGTTAGTAGGTGGTTCTTCGATTTGGAAATAATTACATGATTTAGTACGCTCTAAATGGCAGGAAGATCGCCATCCTAATTTGTTAAACAAATGTTCGTTTAAATCTACCAACTGGTCATATCAAATCCAAAGTATGGGTCGACAATTCGGTAGCATCTTATAAACAAGCGTTTTTAGATGGACTTTCTACTGTTTTAAAATACCCTGCAGGCAAATGTTATACGTGCTTTTTTACTTCAAATAAATTTTAAAATAACCAAATTTTTAGGAAAAGGAAAGAGACTAATAATTTGTCACATTGGCAGTGACGATGAGTTTGTTCCACATGTGCTGTGGGTGTTCGACTCAAAAAAAATGGGGACTACCATTAAAAAATGGTTTTTACTATAGAAAAATTGTAATACAACGCAATATGGAAGCTTATCTTCAAAAACGAAGAAATTAGTCAAATTTTAGGTGACAATAAACCACTTTGACTACAAACATCGATCATGTTTATTAGAATATTAAAAAGTTTTAGGTTTATATACATAATTTTAATCGAATAATTTTATAGATTACTCAACTAACAAACCTGCGTGGTTAATATGGATTTATTTTGTAAATAAAAGAATATGATTTAAAAAAAACTAGTAAATCAATTTATGCTAGTGTGTTTTTAGGCAATAAATATATGATATAAAAACAAACCTAACAATCTCAATACAATTTATATTTGCTTACAATAGATACATAAAACAATATAAATTTCAGCTAAATTCATCCCTATTATGATCCTTCTAAATATAATAAATATTTCTATCTATAACAAAAAAAGTTTTATTGAGAGATTAGTGGCCGAATTACATGCAATATATATCATTAAAGTGCCCGTAATGGCCATTATAAGGCCACACAATTGCTTAGCCATGCTATGAAAACATGGGAGGGAATAATGTATGGACTAATACGTGAAGAAACATAAATACAGGTAAACGAGCTTGGATTTATGCAAGGCAGGTCATGAAAATATGACTATTAGAGAGTATTATGAATCTATATTTCCAGTAGATAAAAGGTAGGCAAACTATATACTGAGTGAAATGTTTTAAAATATCAGATGAAAATAAAATTTCATGACAGTTTTTTATTAACCTTATATTTTATCTCCATTATATACTGAGTGAAATGTTTTAAAATATCAGATGAAAATAAAATTTCATGACAGTTTTTTATTAAGCTTATATTTTATCTCGTTAATATTAAATCAAATAACAAGGAAACTACAAGTATATATACAGGGTGGTCCTTAAGTAATTGTACAAACAGAATTCGTAGATTCTGTCCTTTAAGATATTACGATTAAAGCCAACTTGCTTTAATAACATATTGATATTAAGAAAGATACAGGGTGTTAAAATGGAAATTTAAAATTTTACTTTTCGCTATAACTTTTACGTTTGTAAATATTTTTAGACAAAAATTTTCAATTATATGCTTTTGGAAGGATAAATTATTTTATATATACTTTAATGTAACTGATAGAGGGCGCCACATACGCCACATGTATGGTATAAATTTGCGCTTAACTTTTGTGCTCCTTAAGTAAGCTTTATTTGTGTTAAAAAATATTAAAGATACGTTATTTTTACAAAGGAAAAGTATACTTGTTTGTAACCTTATAATTCAACAGTTTTCGAGATAATCGCATTTTATAAGTCAGCTGCATAATAACTCTTAGTTGTGATATTTGTGCGGTAAAGCACTGAATATCAGTAAATAAGCATAATTCATAGTTTATTCTTATTAAAACAACTCAAAGATGATAATGTAACATCACAAAATGTTTTGTTATGGCTGCTAAATATCTTATTGTAGAAAATGGTGCCGTGTCCATATGCAGATGTTGGCCGTCATCATGTTTACAATTTTACTTTTTTATTGCTTCGTAAGTTTCTATACTGGCGTTGTATTACTTTTTCTCTATTGTAAAATGCTGAAAACCGAAAATATGTGATTTATGCAAGATGGTACACCACCATATTCTAGAGAGAAGACAGTGAGAACATACTCAAATACAACTTTTCTAAACATTGGATTGGTCGTGATAGTCATATTCCTTGGCAATGTGGTGAGATGATGCTATAATTATTTAATTTATAAAAAATTCCAAAAGAATACTTATTATTTATTACATACATTGTTTACCCATTTTTATTAGGACAATTAGAACCTAGAGCACAGGAATTGAATAACACATACGTGTCTCGTTTTATAATACTTTTGCCACAAATCTAACCTTAAAGACAATATTTTTACAAAAATATCATCGTTGGCCTAATAACCGATATTGTTATAAATATCGTAAACACACAGGCAATTTAGTTCAGCATTATATTAGTTCGTTAGTAAATCATAATAGTCCATTTGTTCGAGAGGTAATTATAGTTACTCTTAAGCTGTAACGTAATCATATAAATAAGTAATGTCATCGATAGGTTATTCCGTGTGTATAAAAGTAACCAATGAACGAGATACACCACCGTTTAATACATTATTTAACCTCTGCGACAAATGATGTAGTTCCATAATATACCATAAGATTTGGATATGTATCCAAAAGAATATATTCATGCATTATACATTATAGTCCCCACGCAGCCCAGAATTTAATCCGCTTGATTTTGGTGTATGGGGCGCATTAAAACAACGTGTCTATAAGAATGCCATAAACATTCGCAACCAACTATGGAAAAAACTAATTACTCCAGCAGTGTCTTTAGAACCAATGATGCTATTCAATACGAGACGATCTTTTATGGAATATATTGAGAAATGAATTAAAGAAAATGGTAAACATATTGAACACTTACTTTGACAAAAAGTTATGTTATTTAGTTTAACTATTTCTTAATTTGGTTTGTAAACAAAATGTTTTTATTATGCCTTTAATTTAACATAAAACGTAAAATGTTTTATGTAAAATCCTATTATCCTGTTATTTTGTCAAATCCTACTATTAATTATCCTGCTGATATATTTATTTTATTTAATATTTTGTTAACTATTAACTTAAATAAAGGTATTTTATACCGAAATTCAGAAGTATTAATGTTTTTGTCTATTTTTCCTTCAAATTGATATAAGGTTGAATGCTCGAATAAATGAACTTTGATCAAATAAAAGGCAAATATCGAGCACAGTTTTATTAATTTAATCTTGCCCAAGTACTTTCAAGAGGATTTGCAGTGGAGCTGAATACTCTAATAGAAGGTATGACAAAAAATTCTGATATTAAACAATATTTGAGAAACTCTTTTGCTGAAAGGATTTGCTAAAATCAATGAAACGAAAAATTGATAGAGACTCTCTTGTACTCAGCAAGACTGATAAGGGAAATCATGTTGTAATCTTAGAACAAATTCAATACATAGAGAAAGTAGAATCTTTTCTTTCAGATAACAGTTTTGTAGTTTTGGAAAAAAATCCACTTAACACCTTTATTAATAAAACAAAAGCAATGGTTAAATTGTTTAATGGCACTATTACTAAATATAGCAACAGAAAGGTAACTGTATCAAATCCTATATCACCTAGGTTATATGGACTGCCTAAAATCCATAAACACAATTGTCCCATAAGGCCTGTAGTAAGTTTTTGTAACACTCCAGTTTTTATTTTAGCAGAGTTTATTTACAACACAATTCAGTCTATCACTAATTTTAAACCCAAGTTCTCCATTAAAAATTCTTTAGATCTAATAGAACGTTTAAATAACATTAAAGTAGAAGAGAGTTTTTATTTAGTTTCTTTTGATGTTTCCAATTTATTTACTTCTTTACCAAGAGATGAAACATTACCTTTAGTACACAACATCTAAACAATTGCAACTTATCAGCAAAAGACAAAGATGCTATCTTAACTATGCTTAAATTCTGTCTTGATCAGGACTTCTTCCAATTTAATCAAAAAATATATAAACAACCAACAGGTTTAGCAATGGGATCTCCATTATCAACTTTTCTAGCTGATATTTTCTTGCTCTTGCTCTTGCTTTCTGACAGCTTGGAACAGAAATTTGTTAACAACAACAGCAAAATAGCGTTTTGGTCTAGATATGTTGATGATAGTATAGCTCTCATACAGGGAACCCAAGATGATGCTTTACAGATTCTGAATGATCTTAATAACCTCCATCCTAACATCTCTTTTACTCTGGAACCAGCATCTGACAATAAGTTGAACTTCTTGGATATGACTATATCTCGTAATAAAGATTCTCTAAAGTACAATATTTACAAAAAACCTACCCAAACAGATCATGTTATACATGAAACATCCAATCATCCAACTTAACATAAAATGACTGTTTTCAACAGTTACATTCATAGGTTACTTAAATTTCCACTTTCTAATGATTCTAACTTTAATTTAGAACTTAATACTCTTAAGCAAATTGCTTTCAATAATGGTTATGATCCCAACATTATCTATAAGCTTCTAAATAGAGCTAAACTTAAAATTGCAGAAAAGCTTGCATATTCATCACAATGTTTTCTTCAGCCTAATGCTTTAAATAACATGAGATATTTCTCCTTCACTTATATTAGCAACATTTCTAATAAAATACCTAAACTTTTCACTTCTACAATTGAAAACATTAAAAATTCCTTCAAGTCACTCAACACTTTAGGTTCCTTTTTAATCAACACCAAAGATAGGATGAACACACTTGACAAAAGTGGTATTAAAATTAATCATAGGATTTTTTCTTTTTGTTCTCTATGTGCCAGAGTTAAAACACACTAGTAAAAGATGACAACAAAATTTTTACTACTTGTACCTAAATTTTAAAGAATTTTAAATGTATTTTGTCCACTATTTTATATTTTATGTGTGTTGTTATTAATGTTGAGTGTCTATACTTTTGTAAATAATCTCAACGACTAGTAAGTTGCACTGAAGATTTGTGATATTTTATAAATAAACGGTTCCGAAAGCTAGACGAAAAGTCATAAGAGTGTTTCATTAACATCCCGGCCAATTTTCTGACTGCAACCCTAATAAACTGTGTTGTTTGTATATATATATATATATATATATATATATATATATATATATATATATATATATATATATATATATATATATATATATATATATCCTAACAAACGAAGACCGTATATTAACCCAATTCACCTAGTCCGAAAATGCTTTCCTTTTTGAAGATGGCTTCTTTTAATTAATTTTTTTTAATACCTTCAGAACGCTTTTAGTTAAAAAAACAAAAATTGGTACGATTATTTATCATCCAGAGTTGACTCGATTTCATCAATTGTGAAATTCTAGTACCGATCACAGGCTTCCGTTTTGGGTAGGTCAATAGTTATTTTAACGAATAACTTTGTTGTCTTTAATTTTTAAGCATTTGTGATAGTATATTATTAAATTTTTGGGTATTCTAGTACTAAAAAGTACTATTGTTTTAAGTCAGTAGAATACACCGTTTTCTAAAAAAATCGATTTACAAATTTTTTAGGTTTTTTCATGAAAGTTAAATTAATAGGTACCTTAATAATTTTATAGATTATCTTTGATTTCAATGAATGCGGCATACAGTTCTTAAAAAAGTAGCAGTTTGTGAAAAAAAAGCAAAAAATCAAATTGAAACAAAATTTTATTTACGGGGTTTTAAAAACAAACTATTTATTACGATGGAACGAAACTAACACAAAAGAACAAGTATCAAAGGTAAATAGGTACAAAAGATGCTCGATAATGATGACTATTAGTCTTAATCCGTAAATTTGCCCGTTTGTTTAGAGAATGCCGAATTCTTGCAAAAATTCAAAAGTTCTTTCTAAATTTGTTACAAGCATCTTGTATCGTTAGCTAGAGTTGTGCACGATTTTGTATCGGAATGGAATAAATAAATGCTTTTATGTATCGACAAACACAATAATCGTAAAGATGAAAATCCGGCGACCTTGCTGGACAAGCAACTAGATCGCCTCTTCCAATCCAATGATCTTTGTAGTTATTATCAAAAAAGTTTTGCCGAATATTTAAAAGCACATCATCTAACAAATCAAGTAAAACTTTTTCAGGAAATGTAAATAATGAGCACCATTTAAACGAATAAGCAACTCCACAGGCCCAAGTAGATAATCTCACATCCAGACGTTTATGTGGATGAACGGATGTATGGATGATACAACAAACTACTGGATGTCCAAGATGTAATAATAAACTACACTTCACTTAAGACAGTAGACGAGTATGTATACCTGGGACAACTAATACATAAATCTGGCCCTTTACTCCCAGAAATTAAGAGTAGAGTGAAACTGACTTGGGCATCTTCTGGTACAAATTCAGTTATATTCAAATCAAAGATGCCAGTTCACTGAAGAAAAAATCATTCGATCAGTGTATACTACCAATCATTATATACAGCTGCGAAACTTTGACACTAAAAAAAGAGATAAAAGCGAAATTCAAAGTCACTCAAAGGTCAATGAAGCAATGCTTGGCTAGGTATAACAAAGAGAGATCGAAAAAGAGTAGAATAGGTCAGACAGAAAACTAAGGTTACTAATGTAATCCACAGAATTACATTTTTAAATTTGCAATGGGCAGGATATTTAGAAAAAAACTGACAATAGATAGTAAACTAGAATTACACTGTGGTATCCAAGAGGCGTCAAGAAACAAAAAAAGACGTCCAAATTTAAGAAGGGATTATGACATAAAGAAACAAGCCGGTACAACATGGTTGTTATTTATATAACATATAAAGCCATTAGAAAAGGAGGAGAATATATATGTTCATTCTAGAACTCGCTGGTTTCTCCTTTTCGCATTAAGTATGTATATTACCGCAGAAAAATAATAAGAAGGTAGACTATATAAAATTCTATTTAAGAACAAGTAAAACCAAAAGACAAATATACATAAACATACATATATTCAAATATAATGAAATATATAGAGCTACAAATTTAAATATTATGTAATATGAAACCTATACGACAACTAATATTATATTCATAATTGAAATGAGTTTACAAAAGGTCAACGAATTTCCGTACAAAAGTAGCTGTTTTGAAAATTAAATATTACGAGAAGAATTCTGGGTATTTATATTGCAAACCAAACCACCTGCCTACAATTGAAATTATAAGTAAGTATGCTAAAATATGATACGACAAGAAAGAGCAATGCTTTTAAAAGCTGATTGCCTCATAAATGTCATCGTAACGCAATTAAATGATTTTGTATTATAATATAATTATAATACTAGATATAGGTAAATATTATATATCTATATATGTGTACGTACTAGTAAATGCAAGTCAAATGTAAAATCAATAATAATAATATCAAAATCAATCCTACATAAATCAATAAAGACGTGAATACTCTATAATTAATAATTTCGTAACGAACGTAAAATGTTTTGATTAAAGTTTACCGCGACACAATATTAAATAGTTCAGCACAACTATACGATTTCATAACAAATGTAACTAGCCATTATACAAGTAACCCGTACTTGTCATGAAACAGCAAAAATATAATTGGTGTATATTAAAATATCTACTTTACTACGTGCGGTAAAGGTAGCGAAATGCTACCATGTAGCCAAGACCCTGTCTTCCTGGTAGGTCAGGAACAAAAGTCTCTCGAGGTAGGAAGCGCTACTGCAGAACTCCAACACACGTTTCTTTTGAATGAGCAGCCTTTACTCCTACTGGCTGAAACGACGGTCTGTAACTGGCTGGTGCTGACTGAGTAATACGGCCGTTGAGCCAAGAGTTGTTTTGTGCAAGCTGCCCCTAAGTATGGGCGATAATTACCCAGCGATCTGCACTTAATAAAGCCACTTATTTTTCTATGGCTCTTTGTTAAAATACAATGTACCAATAAATAGCCCGATTCACTGCAAGATTGTATAATGACTGTTCATTGTTATACAGCATCTGTCTTTTTGTACATGGAATTTTGGCTTAATATAGGAGAATCAAAACTAACAAAAGTATGTTATTGGTTTACCAATGTTTGTATACAATTGTGAAGCTGCAACAATGGTACAGAAAAGCGAATATTATACAATCGGGGGCAGAAATGAAGAACGATTATATAAGGCAGGCTGCACCATAATCTGTAGAACACGCTGGGATTGATAATGATGATGCTGATGATATATTATATATATATATATATATATATATATATATATATATATATATATATATATATATATATATAATCGCAATAACTAAATTTTTGATTTTTAGATAGAGATGTTAAAGATGTTATCTAAAAATCAAAAATTTAGTTATTGCCGACAATTCAAAGAATTACCTCCTTTTAAATGTAGTTGCATTGGGTTTTTCGATTAACCTTGGGTAAGCCTTTACGTGTCAAGTTCGAAGCTACCATACATTTCAATCCTTATAAAAAAAAAACTTTTTTTTGCACATAGTAACAAAAAACACCACTATGTTACTAGCAAAGTTTTTTAATATTCTAACTCTACAATTCTAAGTTACGGTAAGATCAATAATGTTTTAATAGATAATATATGGTAGCTAATTATAATTTATTCTCTTTCAGCCCTGAAGAAGCCAAATTAATTCTCTTTGGCGAAAACGTTCGGCGAAACAATTGATACACATTAGAGTATTTACTGCAGATTTCCCCAATATTTAAGAGTTTACTATATATATATATATATATATATATATATATATATATATATATATATATATATATATATATATATATACTTATATAATATTTTCTGTAATTAAAAATGTGATGAGAACCTTATTCAATTAGGACCAGATGGACATTTAAGGATTATATCTAATTGCAACTTGTATAACTGAACAACCCAACTTGACTTAGATTAACTGTTAGCTGATCTACCATATTACCCTGTAATTAAATTTTGCGACTACACTTTCGCACACTCTTGAATCTCCCTCAAAGTAATTACTAAATTTATCTCGATATAAATGAAAATTCATGACGTGTTAATAACTCGACCGATGAGTGACGTTGCGGGAGCGGTGCCATATCGAATATGGTGTATCGCTTCTCCCTACGTCCAAAGACGGAGGTAAAGGATGATGTATAAAAGATTTTACTTTACAGTAAATATATATTTAAGAAATACATTAATATTTGTGTCTTGTATATGAATAAAATGTAATCGCAAATTGGAAAATATTTTCTACTACAAATATCAAAAAAAATAGTTACTGGGAGTAATAGTAACTGTATCTATTTAATAGCTTTAGAAAAAAAAAGTAAAAATAAAGAGATAAAAGGAAAAACGAATGGTACGACGAAGACTGCGAAAAAGCAATTAGAGTAAAAAATATAGCCCGAACGAAATAGCTAAAGGCAAGTATATAAGAAGACTCAGTATAATATAGGAGAAGAAATAGAAAATCAGACAAATCCTGTAAATGTAAAAAAGAGATAAATCAATGAACCTATACAAGATTTGGAAATAAATAGCAATGATAATGTTAAGTTATTTAAATATATAAAATCACAAAACCGACAGTTCAGATTGATGCCTAAATATGGGAGAAGCATGACAAAGAGTTATTTATGCCTAGAAAAAACAATCATGAATACACAAGAGAAATCACATCAGATGGTAAAAATGAAATCAAATACCCTTTATACGAGGAATTTTTAGAAGTAATAAGAAATCTAAAACAAAAAATGCAGAATGAAATTCTAAGCTAGCTAATTAAATAGATAGCTATCCTAAATTCTGTCTCTTCTTTAGCTACTATGTTTCCTTATATTTTACTTATTAAGTTTAACACAGCAGTATCTCTGTATTTAGTTCGTCAACCGATTTTATCTGTGGCTGTTCTTTTGTACCATATTTTATTGCCTAAATAAATATATTATCTGGAACGCTCCACTATTATTTCTTAACTATCTACATATCTCTTTAACTTCTTCTATTCTTATTCGTGTACGTAAGGTTGACATTTATATTTTGTATTTCGTTGCTAACATTAAATTTTCTTTTGTCTGCATTTAGCAGTTCTCCGAAGTATTCATCGCATTGATGCCATAATATTGTTAATCTCTGTTAATAAAAATGAATCGCCAAAATGTTGCACACGTATAAGTCTTTAACGACCACGCCAAATTGGATATTTCTTTTTTGTTGTGTTTTTTATTATGGATGGGTAAACCTCTGAACAGGCGATATCCCAATGAAGTCAGTCAAGACTATGTCGGCAGAATAGCGTCGAACTATTGGTAGACATCAGAACAGATGTTCCCTGAAAAAGAAGGTGCATTACTTGCCATTTAGGATCAAGTTATACAAACAAAAAATGTTCTCCAATAATATCGTCAAGGATCCTCGGGTCCAAAACGACAAATGTCGATATAGATGTCAAGCCCAAGAAACCATCCAACAACATACCGGTGGCTGCCAGGCATTTGCTGCAACTGAATATGAGGAACGGCATAACTCATTAGGAAAGATCGTTTATCAAGAAATATCTTTTAAACTAGACTTTTCCAAACAAACCATCTCCCATAATATCAATACGTTACTAAAAGTAGTCTTGAGAATGAAAACTGCAAGCTATACTGGGACCTCACTGTGTTCACAGACCAAACAGTGGCACATAATAGATCAGATCTCATACTAGTTAATAATCTAATTACTATTTAAATGGAAATAAGCCACAATTAAAGGTTAAAGTACGTTTATTGACGTTTCAATTTCCACTTCGGAAATCGTTCTCAAAATACAAAAATAAGTAAATTAAACAAATTTTTGTTTTTGTTACTTAGTGAAAAATTCTTCTAATAATTTAATTTTTTCTGACTCATTTATATTGACAATTCAGACATACATTATACATTTTAAAGTAGACGATTTTAAAATGATATTGCCAATATTGTTGAGTTGCGCTCCTGGGACGACTTTACTTACAAGATAGTTTATTCGATTTGAATGTTGTTGAAATGTTGAAATGAGGAAAATAACAATACCATACGTAAAAGGATTATCAGAAAAACTTAAAAGGATAGGAAATAAATTCAACATTTCAACAACATTCAAAACAACAAACACATTGAGATCTATTTTGTCCAAAACCAAACCTAACAATGAACAAGAAATGACAAAGATTTGCATTTATAAAATACCTTGTGAATGCGATCAGTTTTATTTAGGTGAAACATCAAGGCCATTAAATGTTAGAAGAAGTGAACATCAATCTTATATTAAAAATAGAGAATTTGATAGATCTCAAATATGTAAACACGCATGGGATAATGAACATAGAATTCAATGGAGTGATTCAAATATAGTCCTAAAAGAAACGGATGGTAAAAAGAGAAAAATCAAAGAAGTGGCTCTAATTATGCTAAATGAGACCAATTGTGTCGCAAATTCCTCGGCAGAATGTAGTAGGATCTGGTTATCCATAAGGAAAGAGGAAGTTATTAAAAGGAAAATACCATTATTAGCAAGTTAGTAACATATAGAGCATACATTATTTATGTTTTTTAAATAACAAACATGTAAAATCAAAATTTGGTGTTTAAATGTGATAAATGCATGACCAAATACTTACCATGTCGGTTTTTTTCCTGGTTTTTTCCCTCATAATTTACTATGGAATCACTAACAGGAGAATTTTACTGTCATCATGGCATGCATTTGTCTTTTTAAAGACGAATTACATGCTATGATCTTTTCTGATGAATATTCTCAAGTTAAAGTTGATTTCATGTTATCGAATGAACTATCTTATAAGTAAAGTCGTCCCAGGGGCGCAATTCAACAATATTGGCAATATCATTTTAAAGTCGTCTACTTTAAAATGTATAATGTATGTCTGAACTGTCAATATAAATGAGTCAGATAAAATTAAATTATTAAAAGAATTTTTCACTAAGTAACAAAAACAAAAATTCGTTTAATTTACTAATGTTTGTATTTTGAGAACGATTTCCGAAGTGGAAATTGAAACGTCAATAAACGTACCTTAATCTTTAATTGTGGCTTATTCCCATTTAAATAGTAATTACTTTAAAATGCCACAAGAAAATAGCTTCAGAACAATAATAGTTAATAATCTTAAGAGACAAACAACACTAGTTGATGTGGCGATACTCATCAACAATAATCTTCGTGTTAAACTGAACGAAAAGATCGCCAAGTACAGGGATCTGGAAATAATTCACATATGAAGACAGTGGAGAATGAAAAGTACTTAGACAATACCTATTATTCTATTTACTACTGGAATCATTCCGAAGAACCTCCTAGAAACCATAAAAAAGCTAGGTCTTAATGAACATCTCTACAAGACCATGCAGAAAGCTGTTCTACTCTCAACGTCCAGATGTGTTGAAAAGAAATTTTTTGGGAGATACTTCAGCGTATCAAGTCACCTAGGGCTCGATAACACGGAAAGAGTCCCATCAGATCTCAATCCTTTTAATACCGTAGGTATCTGGGGTGAGTGAATTTTCCCCTTAGAGGGAGTGTGAGCCGTATAGCTAAATCTGGATAATAATGTATAAATAAAAGAGAAAACAACATTACCAAAGTATTAAGGGGGAAGAGGATTTATAGAAATAGGTGAGCAACTGGATAAAGACGTTGCTAATTTAAGAACTTATTTTCAGACCGCTAAGATTGAGGGGACAAGAAATGCGCTCAAACTATCTAACTAAGCAAGAAAAAATGCGCACCTGCATGAGTAAACCTCTGCATGGGCGACATCTCAATAAAATCAGCCAAGAATATGTCGACAATACAGCATCCAACTATACTAGGAAAGATGTTTCCGAGACAGACGGTTTTCTACTTGTCATTCAGGAGCAGGTTATTCAACCTAAATTTACCTGAAATATATTGTCAAAGACACTCAGTGTCTCAACTCAAAACAACAAATGCTGATATGGATGGTAAACCCAAGAAACCATTCAAGATCTTACGGGGGCAGCCAAGCGTTTGTCGGAACTGATTACAAAGAATGCAATGACTCAGTAGAAAAGATTCTTTACCAAGAAATAGCTAGCATTTTGGGACTTCTTTAAACCGACCATCTCTCTTATTATCCATATGTCGCTGACAGAATACCTGAAAACGACAACTATAAACTTTAATTGGACCAACTTGTACTCACAGACGAACCAGTACATCATAGACCGAATTTCATACTATTTAATAAACTTACTAGACAGATAACACTAATAGATGTGGTGACACCTTACAATAATAATCTGCGTATTAAATACAACGAAACCATCGCCAAGTACAGAAATCTAAAAATACCAATAAGGAGACAATCCAGAATGGAAAGTAGCCAGATGATACCTATTATTATTTCTACTACTGGAGTTATTCCGAAGAGCCTCTTAGAGAACATACAACAGCTGGCTGTTATTGAACATTTCTATAAGACTATGTAAAAAGAAGTACTGCTCTTATTAATCTAGATGCGTAAGAAAATTCTCTCATCCCAGATACCTCGACGTACCAGGTTGCCTAAGGCTCGATAATACGGAAAGAGCCCCACCAGAGCTCAATCTTTTGGTACCCTAGGTATCTGGGATGAGAGAATTTTCCGCTTAGAGGAAGTGTGAGCCGAATGGCTAAATCTGGATAGTGTATAAAATATATAATATAATATAGTATAAAATAGTATTTAACTTAAATGTATCACATCACAAGAAAACAGTATCAGAACCTCTTTATGAATATTAGATGTCAGTCGTTCTCTTTTGCATTTTTGAATTCATATTTCAATTTAGATTTTTTCCTGCATTTATCTGTTAAATACTCGTATAATTCCAATATACTTACCATTTTGTGGGTTAATTACTCACGTTTCTTCTGAATATATGCATATGAAATTATTTTGAACCTCAAATGTTATACAATTTACCTTTTTTTATTTGATTGTCCTTTTTGGAGGCGAGGTGAACAAGATGGGTTGAAATTAATTGTTTGTCAAACAATATGTTTTACCAAATGTTTGTTTTGGGTTGCGTTTACTTTCGTGAATATATTGCTTGTTTTACTCAAATATAAAGAGAGATGGTTTATTGGCTAGTTTAATAATTATTAAAATTTTTATACATGTTTGTTGGTCTTTCTCTCCACCGTGTAAATACAGTGTGCCATTAAGGTCTTCTCTTCCCCTAAGATATTTTCTGAATTATTAAACTAATAATCAATACATCATTAAATAATAAATTTGTTGATATTTAAAGGAACACAACTTTTTATAATTATTTTGATGATGTTTCAGTAATTTAGACGTGATCAGGATCGAATCATTTAATATGGCGGACGGACGATTATGCGACATGTGATAATAGAAATACCCCGTTTAAAAACTTGTTTAAAGTTCTTCTTAACGATATCAAAAAAATTATCCGTTTTATACTGTTTTAAACCAAAAGTCTTAAAATGTTCATTAGTTAAATAATCTTTCCATCTCATTTTTGATAATATTCATTTGTAATGAAAAAATGCAGTTCGATGACGTAATTATTAAAAATGGCGAATGAGCTCCGCCAAAACTTTATTAACCTTTCGATAGGCGCGCTCACCAAAGTAACTAGAACGGTCGCGCGAATCTCCGACATTATAATGTGTAGTTATTCATAATATTTAAAGCAATAATTGAAAATAACCATAATATATAATATTTAGTTAAATCTGCAGAGGGCTATTCTAAAAGATTGGTATACAGTGGAAATATTATTATAGAAGTAAAAATCTCGGCATTTCTGTTGTCATAAGGTATTCAAGAACCAAGTTCAAATTATCCAAATTCAAATCTAATAATTTTAACATAAATTCATTAGTAGCTAAAATCAATAGCTTCATCAAATCGTTGGTTGGATTTATGTCATTTTACTAAATAAGTAAAAAGCTAAATGTCGAAAATAAAACACCAGTATACAAAAATAATATTATTTATTCATAAAACAAGGCTTCTCAAATATGTGGGCTTGTATCATCTTCTAGACAATCACATTCCTTTTCCATTTCATCACCACCTGCCTACCATTTTCGTCGATAAAGTATGGAACAATGATTCCGTGTCCCGAAACTGCACACCAGACACTCACTTTTGCGCTATGTAAAGGAACTTCTTGAACTTCATCTGGTCTGGCAAAGCCCAGAAATCGATTTGTGCGACGATTAACATGGCTTGACAAATGAAAATGTGCTTCGTCTGAAAACCATACATTTTTCAAAAATTTAGGATTTTAATACCGTAATGCAAGAATTTTGGCACAATATTCCACTCTACTGTGATAATCCCTGGGATGTAATTGTTAATATACCTGAATCACATACGAAAATGCACCCAGCTCCAGAAAAGATGGAACACTGTTCTTGTCTGGATGGCTTTCAAATGTTGGAAAATTCGCTCAAAAACACGTTTATGGTTATTGTTGTTGTTAACTCTCCCGGGACGCTCTGAGTTTCCTTTTCGTTTGTACAATATATTACCAGTATTTCTAAAGTTTTCAACAATCTTAAAAATTACAGCATTACTTGAAGAACGTTTATTAAACCGTTGTGTGAATTGATCACACACGTATTGCAGACTTGCACTATTACGTCGGCCGATTCCGTATGAGAGAAAATAATTCTCAAAAAGAAACACTTTCTCCTCTATACTTAACACCATTTTTAACAATTAGGCCTTATTAATTAGTTGTTTAAGGAGCACCTGACAGGTCTATACTAGTTAATTTTAATATGACAGCGCGCACAAAGAGACATCTCTGTTTTAGTTTCAGTACTGTTTATTTTGGGTAATACTGTATTATTCATATCATATATTTAACAAGAAAGATGTTAGCCGCGCTATTCACGGTGCCGTAAATCAACAAAAAAATTTAGATATACAAAATTTAGAAGAAACTGATGATGAAATTAAGAGAGATGAGTGGTTGACTCAGAATCGTTGTAAACGTAGACGTCAATATTTAATTGGTGGAAATAAGATGGAGAAGTCGGTGGAGTCCGTTCCAAAATTTGTGTCTCTGCGTGTCTTAAACCGCAAACAACTCCTAATGATTTACATAAAATGTTAGCTGTATCATTTCCTGAAGTCCAATGTATGGTACACAAAACAAAAATGCCTGAAGCATATAGTTCCATGAAGGTCACCATTAATCAAGAAAACCTAAAGAGAGCTTGGAACAAAGATATTTGGCCAAAGGGTGCAGTGGTATCTAAGTTTTTTGTAAAGAGGAGGATGCCAATGTAACTGGATCCTCTTTAAAAAGTATTGTTAAATTTAAAAATTGTTTAAATGTCATTCACTATAATGCTCAATCGTTACGTAACTCTTTTCTAGATTTTGAAGTTCTGCTTAATGATATTTCAGCTGATTGTTTGTGTCTTAATGAGCACTGGCTTTTACCTGATTAGCTACATACTGTTAATATTAAAGTCTATCGTCCGGTTTCTGGATTTTGCAGAACGGTCAAGTCTCATGGAGGTGTAGGTATATATACTAGGAATAACGTAAGTTTTAATCATTTGAATCTTGAAAATCTCTTTTCTGAACAGCATTGTAAGATTACAGGTATTTTATTAAATAAATCTAATGTGCAGCTTATTACTGTCTATCGTACTGCAGATGGTGATTTAGACTAATTCTTTACCATTATGGCTAAAGCTCTTAAAAAAATTAATGTAATTTTTTTAGATCTTACAGTATTACAAAAAAAGTTAAATTTAATACTCGAGGTAATAGATGTCTTGATAATGTTTTTGCAAATATTGATGGTACCACAAAACCTGTGGATCTCACTCACACATCTGACCACAGAGGTATTTCCTTTCAGATAGCTTACTTATCCACAAATTGTGCAACGAGAGTTTGTTATAGACCTATCACAGATCAAGGACTCTTTAATCTGAACCAGATTTTGCTAAATTGCAACTTTAATTTTGTATACAATGATAATTTGGATATTAATTTAAAATTTAAAATGCTCGTTGATGTGTTATTAAATTCCATAAATATCTCTTTTCCAGAAAAATCGAAATTGCTGAATAAAAACAATCCAGGTAAAAAAGTAAACTGGTTTAATGACACTTTGAGAAAAATGCGTGAGAGACTTCAATTTATTATAGCAATAAATAGAAACGATCCCATTGCTGCACCTAGAAGTACCATTATTAAACTTAGAAAAGAGTACAGGGAAGCCATCAAGATTGCTAAAATTAATGCAAATTATAGGTTTATAAAAAATTCTGGCAACTCTCAACAAGCTATGTGAAAACTAATTAATGGTTACAAACATAAAAATGTTTTCCTTACTGATAATTCTAAACTCAATGCAGATAGTTTTAATAGCCACTTCTGCTCAACTGCTGAGAGAGTAATAAATGAACTTGAGGTTCCTCAGCTAACTCTTAATGGCTATTTAAAGTGTATACCACAGAAAAATGTCTCGTGTTTTAGCTTTCAGCCAGTGAACTTTAGTGAAGTTGACTTAGCTATTACAGAAATAAAAAATAGTAACAGCAAAGATCCTGATGGATTTAACACAAAAATTATTAAAACAATTAAAGATATAATTGTTCAACCTCTAACAGCTTTAATAAATCAATCAATATCTTGTAATACTTATCCTCAAGTTTTCAAAACTGCAAAGGTAGTACCTCTGTTTAAGAATAAAGGCTCTATTGATGATTATAACAATTATCGACCCATTTCTTTGTTGCCCATCTTATCAAAGGTTTATGAACAAATTCAAAAAAATCAAATTATTCTACATTTTGAATCTAATAAACTGTTTGCTATAAACCAGTACGGATTCCGAAAAAATTAAACAATAATTTTAGGTATTAATCATTTCACTAGCAATGTTTTGGAAGGGTTTGAAAAATGTCTTGATACTCTTGCATCGTTTTAAGATCTTACTAAGGCTTTCGATTGTGTCACACATAGTATTCTGCTTAGAAAACTATCTTATTAAAATTTTCATAGTGATACTATTCAACTAATTGATTCATATCTATTAAATCGTAATTAATATGTTCACTTCAACCAGTGTGATTCTCAAAAACAATCTCTGTTGTTTGGTGTCCCTTAAGGCTCAGTTTTGGGTCCAGCATTATTTCTTATCAATAATAATGATTTAGTGTACTCTAAAAATGAAACAGTTAACACTGTTTTATTTGCTGATGACACTACTTTCTATGCAAGCTATCACCCTTCTGAATTCGACACCCTTGATACCAAACATCTGAAAAAAACTTATTCAATTGGTTTTTAACTAACCGTCTCTCTTTGAAGAACTCTAAATCACAAAGTGTTAATTTTATTCTAAGAAATAACACTTGTGTTGAAAACGTTACTCTACCACAATGTGTAACCGGAGCGAAGTTTCTGGGGATATATTTGGATGCAGTATTAACGGAACAACATATAGTTAATCTTTTGAAAAAGCTTTCTAGACAACTTTTCCTCCTTAGAAACCTTGTACAAGTGACTTCCAGGAAAACTATTTTAACAGCTTATCATAGTAATTTTTATTTTCATCTGACATATGCTATTCTCTCCTGGAGTCACTCTTGTCATATTGATAAAGTGTTTGCACAACAAAAAAGGGCGTTCGTATTATCTCTGGGCTGTTATAGAGCAGACTGTAGAAACTCCTTTAGAGCTTTAAAAATTTTGACTTTACCTTGTGTATACATTAGTCAGTGTCTGTTGCACATTAAACAAAATCTTAGTCAATACAATGCGTATGTAGATTTTCACAATTATCCCACCAGATTTAACAATAATCTTATACCAGAATTTAGCCATCTTGAGAGATCCAGAAATGGTTCAAAGTATTTAGCCATAAAATTCTACAACTTAGTGCCAGCTAGAATAAAAGCTCTTAATTTTCATCGGCTTAAGGCAAAAATTAAGAGTTACCTGGTAGTGAATGCCTTTTTTACATATGAGGAGTATTTTACTTCAGATTTTAATTTGTTGTAATTGTCAACAGTATAATTTAAAACACTGTATCTATGTTTTATGTTTATATTTATGTGTATATTAACTATATTGACATTTATATTTTATTTTCTTTGACTTGTAAAAAATACTTTTGTATTCATTTATTGCCAATAAACCATCTATCTATCTATCTATCTATCTATTGAATTATTATTTAAACAGAACAAACTAAGTATACAAACATGGCCTTGTTTAGAGTGCCAAGTCCATGTTTAACAAATATTATAAAATAGGGAACAGAATTCAGTTAGGAGGCATATGTAGAGATGGCTGCCAGTGTACTGTAGTACGAGACTTTGTTAAGCTCATCTGGGTTACTTGTTAAGTGTTGTTTAGTTTACTCAATAAAATGTTAAACATCAACCGTAGTTTGAAAAGTAAAGAAGAAAAATAAGTTGAGTTAACATCCTTTTATTGTTACTTGTTAAGTGTTGTTTAGTTTACTCAATAAAATGTAAAACATCAACCGTAATTTGAAAAGTAAAGAAGAAAAAGAAGTTGAGTTAACATTCTTTTAGTTTACTCAATAAAATATAAAACATCAACCGTAGTTTGAAAAGTAAAGAAGAAGAAGAAGTTGAGTTATCATCCCTTTATTCTCTGAACTTCACATGTACGTGTATAAATTTAAATAAAAGATAGTGAAAAGTTAGTGATTTTCCTGAGTTCGAGGATTGACCCTTTTATCCCTTAAGGACCAATGTGACAGGGCGACCCTGCAACCCTTTGTGCTCTTTAGAACCTACAAAGAGAAGAATAAGAATGGAAAATAACCAGAACAAGGAGAAGATGGAAAAAATATTTATAAACCAGGCGGCAAATAGCGGAGGTACCACAGCTAATAACGAAAATAAAGAGAAAGACGATGGAGAAGGCAGTTGAAACGAGGATGGAGGTAACCAGATCAACGAAGCTGTTGGGATTGGACGCTAGATTTCCAGAAGCATCTACAACCAGCTAAGAGGAACTGTAATGGACATAAACCTGTGAGTTAATAATTATTGTTCTACCCTTTTTTATATATTTGATCATTATACAGCTTGATGTAGAGGTTTTATCTTATTTTATTATTTTTAGACGACTTATTTGTTAATTTTAATTCTAGTAAAATTTTATTACATTATACAATATACGATTTAGAAAGAGACAGGAAGGAGAAAAATATAATTGTCAAAGAGATAATTACAAGAATAAAGGAAAAAAATTGAAGCAATACAAATAGAATTGTAAAAAAGAAAAGAGAAGCACAAAAGCAGTAAAACTTGATTCCACATATTGGGAGCACCGAAGAGTCAATTGAGGCATTTAAAACCAAAATAATAAACGTCTATGTGTTTTTATCTTACTTTTTTTAACCGATTTTTAAACACTTTAGCCATTCTCTTTTGACTTTCCTTATTGCCATCTTATACACAAATACTAGTTATAACGTCTTCCATTGTAGGAAATTAACATGCAGCATCTGATACAACTGTACAAACAAACAACTCTCACGAAAGTACCTAAGTAAGCAAAATTCATTCATATTTTGGTAATTTGCGCAAATTACAGCGCAAAACTTTCACAGAAATATTTTTTCAAGCATTTATTACTTCTTCTTAGGGTGCCTGTTTGTTCCGAACGTTGGCGATTATTTTTGCTATGATGACTCTAATGTTGGTTGCTATACGAAAGAGCTGTGTTGAGGTCTTTCTATACCATGCTCTTAGGTTAGCAAGCCATGATATTCTTCTTCGTCCTGGGGCCCTTTTCCCTTCAATTTAACCTTGCAAAATGCATTAAAGTAGATCGTATCTGCCTTGATTTCTCATTATATGTCCCAAGTATTGCAGTGAAGATTACAGCGCAAAACTTCCACAGAAATATTTATTCAAACATTTATAACAGTTTGGTTAAATATGATGGATTTATCTCAGTTTGCTTGGTCTTTAAATGAAATTAAACACATTTTTGTTGAGTTTTGAATTTTTCATATAGCAATATATATTGGATTTAAACCACATTGCCTGAAATGAATAGTTCATAATGTAGATTGAATCAAACCAGGTACTTTGTATTATTTACTTAAAAAGATCTAGAACTAGATTTAGTGCAGTTTACTCAGTTGCTCCTTAATTGAGTTTTATAACATTTACACGAATAAATTTTTTAAATTGCTTTATTTCTCTGAAATCCTTCATAAAGATAAGATTGTATATTTTTTATGTTATCTTTGTCCTTAGGTTCACATTCACTGTCCTTAGGTTCACATTTTGTTCTCACTCAGAATCCCCTTTACATTCTTGAATAAAATCCCCTGCACATTCTTGAATAGCCTGCACTTTATCGATGTTATTGTCGTCTAAAAAATTTAATTTATCACTTAAATCACTACATATAATCATATTTCCCAGTGCTGAGACATCTTCTGGATTATCGAACGTAAAATATTTTTTTGGTATCCCTATTGCCAAAAAAATAGATTTTTGTAAGCATTGTATTAATCATGTGAAAACAAGTTAAAACCTTAAAGATGATAGAGGTTTTATCTACTTAAATACACGGACCTCAAGCGACAAAATTATTAGAAAACGGATTAACATTACTAAAATAAACAAATAGATAACAGCACGAGTCTCCATTTCCTCAAATTTACAAATACAAGGGTGGAATTTATTGTAGGTGTATGTATGTATACTCATACGCGCGCTTATCGGAAGACTGAAAGTTTTTAGCAATATTTTTGTAGGTATGATGTCTTTATGCAATGCTGAACGTGAGCCTACAAGACCACATAACAAACCAACAAATCAGGCAAAGATCAGGAGTTCAAGACGTCATCGAAAGAATCACGACGCTTAAGTGGAACTGGGCAGCCAGAACACAAGATGGACGGTGGACAAGACGTATTATGGAATGGAGTCCCAGAAACTATAAAAGAAGCCGCGGACGACCACCCACTGGATCGATGATATAAAACTTGTAAAGGGAAACTGGCTACAAGCGGCCCAGTGTAGAGAACACTGGAAAGAACTGAGGGAGGCCTATGTCCAGCAGTGGACGCGATTGGCTGATTGATGATGATGTCTTTATGGCACTCAAACGTGTGTGAAAAGTGCCTTAGAACTCACCATTGTAACCCTAATTTTTAAAAATTAGGCAATTTTTCTTGTTCATTAGCGAGTTGTTCCCTCTATGGAAGATTATTACTCTATCTCATGTGCAGTCGGCCGATACTTCTTCTTTCTCTTGGTAATTTGTCGCTTGCTATCTTAACGTCTCTTAAGTCCGCCATTTCATTGCTGTGACTGTTCCATTTTTTTTGTCTTTAGTATCCACTCGTTCGTCTCTGTGTCACTATCAATTTTGAAGCCGTTAGACAGAGACGAATGGAACGGTCCATGCTAGGAGTGACGTTACAGGAACGAGTAAGAGACGAAAATCTGCGGAGAAGGACGAGTATTGCTGATGTACTAAAACGCATAGCCGAACTAAAATGGAACTCGGAAGGCCATGTAGCGAGAATGAATGACCCACGATGGATGATCAAAATTACAAATTGGAGGCCAAGAGCAAATAAGCGTAGTACAAGAAGACCACCTACACGTTGGACTGACGACATCAGGCGTATCACCAAAAATTGGCAACAAATAGCACAAAATTGCAAAGAATTGAGGAGTTTAAGGGAGGCCTATGTGCAGCAGTGGACGTGATAAATGAAGGCTTGATGATGATGATGATGATAATCCACTGGTTTATACCCTATTTATAATATTTTGTTCTCATCTATCTCATTACTCCCTATTCGATATCTCATTTCTGCTTTTTCCATCTTTTGTGTATTTTCACTGTGCCGCGTCTTGTTTCTCATGGGTTTACTGATTACTAGTGTTCTAGTTTTCTGAGTTAAAATCTTCATGTTCAATTTTTTTAATCTTGTATTAAATCTGTGAACTAGTATTTGAAGGTTATGTTCATTTTGAGCTATCAATATTACATCGTCTGCGGAACAAAGAATTTTAATTCATCCATGAATATACTGAATAGCATAGAGCCTTAGATAATCCCCTTACAGACTTTATAGTCTTATTCCATTGCCTATATCTATAGGTTCGTAGCCTTTTTTAATTGCCTTATTGCCAGATTGCAGTAAGAGTCTAAGAAGGTATCCATTGAATTCTGGCAGGCAACGGTGGGGGAAATCTTTTTTGGCAATTAACGTCACGGAGCAAGACACCCTGGTATCTTTCGGCCGAGTAGGATACTAGGCCAGAAGACCCCAGGATAGTGCCAGATTAACCATGTTCCGGCTAAAACCTTAACCACCGTTCCAGAGAGGTGGTCTTGCCACTCAATGAACAACTAAAATGAAAAACTAAAAATTTACAAATAACCAAACCTATTACCGTAAATCAGAAAATATTTCCGTTAGGCCATAAACTAATTAATAATAATAATAATAAATTTCAGATCTCTGGTTTAATTTCCTTCTCTGTCCTCCTGCTCGTTCTTCTTTATCACCCCAGAAATTAGACAGTGTACTTCTCTCCATGCTTTCTCCCCTCTCAACATTACGTTTAGCATGTTTCTGTCATCCAGCCCGAAACCCATTCGCCTCTCAAAATCCCTCTTATTTGCCTATCTCTGGCAGTTAAAAATGTGGGCGGGAGCGTCCGGCACCCCACAACTAATGCAGTCTGCCGAGGTAAATGTGCCTATACTATTAAATTTATGAAGGTGTCAAAACTACCATGTTCGGTCAGAAACTGCGTCAGGAAGTAGTCTAGTTTCCTGAACTTACATTCCCACCACGGCTTCAGATCTATAATGAGCTCCTTCGTTTACCTTACCTTTCCGATATCATTCGCCCATTCTCTCTGCCACTTCACTATCGTTCTTTCTCTCTTATTCTCATCTATATTATCATCCATTGGATACATCCTCGCATACACCCTGGCTTGCTCTTTTCACAACAAAACGATCGATATCATCGCTCCAATTACATGCAGAGCCTCATTTGAAACCATCCTGTATGCGCTAGATACCCTGAGGAGCGTTTGCCTTTGCCAAGTTTCCATCAGCTTGACGTATTTCGATGTGTTTAGTGAGCTACACTACACGGGGGCAGAGTAGGTTACCACCGACTGGAAAACTCCATTTAGCACCCTTCTTTTGATGCTACCTGAGCTTCCAATGTTTGGCATCAGCCGTATCAACGCATACAGGTTTCGGTTCGCCTTCTCTACCGTCTTTTGCATGTGTACTCCGAACCTCATTCCTTTTAACAACCAGACTCCGAGATACTTAACCAATTTAACCGGTGCAACCTCTACGCCTTCCACTATAAAGAGAGGATTTGTCCCGGCTTCCTTTGAGAACTAACACCTCAGTTTTCTGAGGCGCCAGCTGTAGATCGTTCTCTCTAATCTACCTACTAATACGACGCAGGGTTGTGTTAACAGCATTAACCATGCCCGTTTTCTGACTCGTCTACGCAACCAGTGCGAGATCATCGGCATAAGCTACAAGAGTGCATCCCCTTGGCATCTGTAGCCTCAATACCCCATTGTATAGGACATTTCACAAGATGGGACCTAGTACTTAATCCTGCGGAAATGCTGGTGTATTTTTCTCTTATGGACCTGTCAGTAAAGTATCTGTCGATTACGTTGACCAGGTACTCACTAACGCTCAATTCTCTCAGTTTGAACATGACTGTCTTGACGTCAAGCAGGATGAGAGCAACTTATCTCTTTGTATCCTGCGTGACTAAAGGGGTTACTTTTATGACCACATCTATGGTGGACCATTTGGCCCTAAAACCATATTGGAGATTTCTCAGAGCATGCTTCTTTTCCAGCTGTCGCTCAAGGTGGCCTTTTGCAAGCTGATCGTATAATTTAGCTACTGAACTACGAAGGCAAATTGGCCGAAATCGCACCTCTTCCTCTTCGCTTCTACTTTTGGGATAAGGACAACCTTAGCTTTTTTCAACATTGTTGGAAACTGCTGTTGTTCAAGCAGTTTGTTTAGTAATCTCAGAAAAATCTGCGTGTGTCTTAGAGCGTTATAATATATCCAGATTTAGCCATACGGCTCACACTCCCGCTAAGGGGAAAATTCACTCATCCCAGATACCTACGGTATCAAAAGGATTGAGCTCTGGTGGGACTCTTTCCATGTTATCGAGTCCTAGGTGACTTGGTATGTCGGTGTATCTCCCAATATATTATTATTATTATTATTATTTAGAAAGAGAAATTATAGGTCCGTAACCTATAATTTCTTTTTTTGAAATATAAAAATCATGCTCTATGTCATTTTAGAAGCACTCCCAGTGCTTGTTTTGAATTCTTCTTACAAGTGCATATGTTACATTTCTTACTCTCTTATAATCTTCGTACGCTTGTTCTATCTAATTTGACATATACGTCAGGTAGGCATTTTTTTATAGAACCACAAAGTTTTTCAATTTGTGAGGGACTTACTTTTATTTATTGAAATGAGAATTTATTTAACTGCTATGTCTTTATTCAAAGGTTCTTATTTTAATTTATTAAAAAGCACAATAATTTATATTAATTTATTTAACGAATGATACATAATTTATATAGGCGAACGTAACATTTAAATCGCGAGCGCGTCTTCAAAATCAACTGTCCTCTTCAATTAAAGTTCCGTTATTATATAGGAAATCCTGTTATTCGAGAACGGCGGCGATCTCCCCAGAAGCTCAGACCGGTTTTATTTCGGTCTATCTGGACACCTCGTTCGGATTATTCACCATAATTTGGGTCTCTAGATCCTTCGCCGAAATTTCTACAACAAAACAGAATTAGTCATAATATATTTACGGTTGTTTTAGGCCATGATATTTATCGTAACATTATCTTTCTTTTTCTCAGAGCTTCTTCATTTGAGTCTCTAAAGTTGTTTGCTCTAATTTGTGCCCAGCTTTCCTTGGCTCCATTGCTCTAGATAATATATGTGTTTTTCCATGTTTTTGCTACTCTTTTTTAGAATAAATATCTTATTGTGTCGTCCTGCAGATTTTCTGCTTGTGTTTTTGTGATGTATTCTGCAAATTTTATTTTTATAAATTATTTTTTAATGGTGTATATAAAGTTTTAATTTTTTTAACTTTATATTTTAGGTTTTTGTTCTTGCAATTAAAAAATAGTTACTTGATTAATTTTTAGCTTTGATACACTTTAAATTTGTTAATAAATTTATTTTTCAATATTAAAACGTATTTTAATTTCATCGTGTCCTCCGTTTGTCTAAAAACATCGCCCTCACTGTCTATTAGATTATAGATGCATCTTTCTTGTACTTCCATGAGTGAACTTGGATGGATCGATCGACAATCAGGTCATCTCATTATAAATAGTTTATCAAGGAACTCTAGTGTGCTGTGCGAACTATCAGGTGATAGACAAAAAGCACTTCTCATTGTTTTCCCAAGCGGCGTGATTATGGTAACTCTGACACTAACTTAATTTCTCCAAAATATCGGTTGTAAAATGTAAATTAGCAAATTGCTTGCGGTTAAATGAAGTTTCCGAATTATTAACTAAATTGTAAAAATATGTTTACATGAGATTAAATTGTGTTAAATTACTTATATATTTTTTTTTATTAAAAGTTGAACCAATATCATAATTACTTATTAAATAAGATCTTGAATTTTCTTTATCATCGAATCTATGTGTTTTTCCATTTTTCTCTCTATATGTACTTCTTTTCAGCTCAAGGTTTTTCGACTACAGTTTGCAGAAATTTATACTAATCCTCCTTATAACTTTCTATGAAATATGTAGAACCAGCGCGCAGCGTCAAAAGATCAATAGAACTTGTATCATAACATTAATACTCACTACTTCACATCTGCTAAAAATTTTGCTTTTGGTTTCCTATATATAATCAGGATGCCAACCAGTCCATTAAAAGTATTATTTATAGTTTGTCAATCTTCTTCTTTTTCTTCTTTCTCTTTATAAGCACGTGCTTGTTCATTGGCGGATTAATACCTCTATGGAAGGTTGTTACTCCATATTTTGCGCGGTAGTCCGATACTTCTTTTGCCGATTGGTTACTTTTATTTTGCTATTTTGACAACACGGGTCTCCTCCATTCTGCTTATGTGGTTATCCCATTCTTTTTTTTCTATTTTGTATCCATTTATTTATACACCGTACGTTACATTTTCTTCTAATGTATTCACTTCTCTTTCGATCTCTTAGCGGGTTTTATGTAATTCTTCTCAGTACTCTCATCTCAATTTAAATCAATATTCATTAAATATCTCTTAGTAACTTTTAATTTCTAAGTTGGTATTAAGCAGCGACTCCAAGCGACAGTTTTGGAAAACTATATACACGCTTCTCCAACTCGTGGAGACTCTTGATGTCATTTTTCACATCCTTTAATTAAAAAATATTCTAAATCTAAATCTATTTATAATATAAAATCATATGTCAATTTTCTGTTTTACTTCCCAGCCATAAAAACATATAATTATCTATCTTTAATCAGTTTCTAAAAATATTCTGTCTCATACCGTTCTTTTATATCCTAAAATATATCCAGAGCATGCTTTTCGTTAAAGTTATCTATTTAGTCAATCGATATCACATAAAATATTGTTAAACTATTCGAAGGTCACATTTTTACCAAATTATTAAGGTTTTTTGCCTTCATACAAGACAGACAGACTATTCCCAGACAACTTCAGGAACCCAGCCGGAAGGACCTTCCTAATTGATTAGAGTGTGTAATGCTGTCAATTTGTACTATTTTTTTTTATCCATCAAGTTTAATAATTTTCTATAATTTTTTAACTTTAAATCATACTATTTTTTATAATAATAAAGTCTCATAATTTTTTTAAATAATATTGAATAATATTTAAGGACTAACTGTCGACTACAGGTTGAGGTTTTAAATCCTCCCTATTAACTCTACTGTATGGTTTTTTGTGCGTACATTAGGGTAGAGCATTCATTATTGGTATTTTTATTAATATATATTTAAACCTTTGGCACCTATCCCATCAGGATAGAGTGCCCATATTACTTTATTAGTACTTTTAATTGAAAGTCGAAGTACAGAATTACATTTCTAGTAGGCGAGTAAATCACCTTTTAAGGTAGAATTAGTAAATTTTCTTACTTATATTTATTATTTGTAAATTCCTTAAATAGTATTAGGTCCTTAATTTATTTGTTTTTTGTTACATTGGCCCTAAATACTTTTTGTTACAACATAACTACAGTCCATCTAATTTACTTACCGTTGCACGTCATTATCATTGACATAGATAGAAGTTGACATAGTTGCCAAAGTATAAAAAATTCCTGAATACATTTTAAATCAAATAGGTCACATAATTATTGCAAAAGTGGATTATACAACAAAACAAATTAATATTTAATGTAAATAAAACAAGAGTTAGAAAATAATCTTGTTAAAAACAATTTGAGCTGCTTTTACGCATCGTGTGAAGAAGTAAAATGTAATACTTAAACAAAAACAACACTTTTTGCATTACTTATTAACATTAGTCAACACCGCAACTGTCAAATAAGTGTTACCAATTTATGCCAAAATATCACCTTCATTCGATTACAGTTATAGTGTGTTCCGAACAAATGTTCTTCATAAAAACGCTTTATAATGCATTTATACAAATTAAATGAAACATATTATTGTGTATTTCTTTGAGTTAACATTAATAGAAATCTTTAAATATTATTTCTACGCGTATAATATAATAAAATATGTCTAGTGGCTGTAATGCCAGTGTACTCGGCAAAGTGATTCTAAAAAAGAACACACCTACCGCCTAAACATTTCGTGTTGGTATCATGTGACCTCACGGGCTATGACGCGGATGACGTGCAACGGTAAGTAAATTAGATGAAGTATAAATTTATCCTTTTCACTGTCATGTGATTTTGATACAGAACTTAAGTTTAATAATAATAAATGTTTTGTTCTGGCATCTGACATTTTCTACTGATGCGAGACCTTTTCAAAGTACACCTTAATATGCAGCACGTATGGCACGTACGCGTCTTGCCCCTCATGTCAGGTGACCTCACACGCTATAAGTATCTCAATTTGCGCTTTGCGTAACACTTGGGCTGATTTATTATTCGTGTGTTAAGCGTATTTGCATTGTTTTGTTCTGTGTTGCGTTATAGTTTAGATAAGTTTATAGATATAACGTTTTCAATGTGATTGTGACAATGAAATGCTGGTTAAAGCCAAATGATTCCGCTTTAGACGAAGTAAATGAAATACTATCGACATAGAGGGGTTAATAAACGTCATAAGTGTCATAACTAATACTTAGCTTTCGATTTTAGATCTATTTAAACGGTGAAGAAAAACCTCAGTTTGCTATATGCTACGAAGTTTTGTCGTCGAGTCGATCAAACCGGCTAAACCTCTACGTCATTTAGAAACAAAACATCAAGAGCTTTGTGAGAAATCTCAATCATTTTTCAAAATCAAAGCCTCACAATTAGAACAAAGCAAAAAAACAATAATTAAAATTGCTACTGGAGCTAATAACGAAACTGAGGTACTGGCGTCTTACCAAGTGTCCTTATTAGTTGCAAAAAGTGGTAAGCCTTACACCATTGCTGAAGAATTATTACTACCGTCCGCTAAAATTATGGTTTTCGCTATGTTGAGAGAAAAAACTTTAAAAGAATTAAACGTTATATCATTATTTCACAGTACAGTGAAAAATATAATTGTTGATATATCAGAAAATGTTAAAGAGCAATTGATTTTAAATATTAAAACAAGAAGATTTTATGCTTTGCAATTAGATAAGAGCTCAGATATTAGAAATTATGCCAATTTGTTTGCATTTGTTTGCTACGAATGCAACGACGGCATAAACGAGAATTTTCTGTTCTATAAACCTTTGCCTTTGCATACTACAGGTGAAGTATTAGACGACTTTATGTCCACTCATGAAATAACGTGGGATAAATGTGTGACAGTTAGTATGGATGGTGCTCGGGCTATGATCGGTACTGGAACAGAACTTTCGTGGCGCATGAAACAGATTAATCCATCTATTATCTGGCATCAGATTAATCCATCTATTTTTACATTCATAGAGAAGCATTAGCTACTAAAAAACTGATAAATTAAAAACAGTGTTAGACGAAATAGTGCAGACAGTGAATTTCAATAAAGCCAAGCGTCTAAATTCCCGTATTTTCGATATAATTTGGGAATCATTCACAAGCAGTTTTTATTGCATGCTGAGGTGCGTTGGTTGTCTCGTGGCAAAGTCGTGTTGTGTATTTTTGAGCTGAGAGATGAGATCAAAATGTTTTTTTTAGGAGTTCAGCAGGCAGCGGAAATAAACATGCTGATAATTTTAATTAACATATTTTATAATTGATAATATTCAATAACTTTAAATGGCTTACAAAGGTGACATATTTTTCTGATATCTTATAGTGGCCTTAACCAGCTGAATTTAAGTCTACAAGGAAGAGATAAAAATATCTTCCAAGTTGCAAATAACATAGAAACTATGAAAAAATAAACTTGATCTTTGAAATCGTACAATTTAAAAAAACTGTGATTGTTCTACACTTTCGGCGTTTTTGGAATCATCTGTAGAAAAATATTGCCAACGCAATTAGTAGTAGTAATGGATAACCACATCCGAGTGTCTTCTTTTTGGGACTATTTTCCAGAAGCCGACAACTGGATAGCTGACCCTTTTCACGCAGATATTTTAGATACCATCGGCTTGAGAACAATACAGGAAAATCAGTTAATAGAAATATCATGTGATTCAGCTTAAAAACGTCATTTCAAAGAATATACCTATGAGGTTTTTGGGTAAATATAAAAACACCCAATATTAAAAAGAAGAAATATAAAAATATATCAGAAGTAGCACTAAAACATATATATTGCTTTTCTTTTCCACATACGTCTGTGATTAGGGATTTTCTACTTTTGTATATTATCTTAAAACCAAATAAAGAAACAAACTACAAAATTGAAATCCGATTTGAGATTACAATTAAGTAAAAACGTCAACTCAAATATAATAAATTCAGTAGCCAAAAAGCAGCACCAAGCTTTACATTAATTATTTTAATTTTAATTTTAATTAATTAACTAATTTTATATTAATTTCAGGAAACCTAAAGAGAAAATACAAGTTTTAACAATAAATTTTTTTAAAACAATTTAACCAAAAATTAACAAAATGTTTTTACATTTGAAATAAATTAATAACAAGATTTAATGTATTGAACCCTTGACTAATGAAAATAATAAAAAAAACTAATCTAATATTTTTTTGCCTGATCACTCGAGAACTAAACTCAACAAAAAAGTACCATGTGTTCGGTACCTTAACCAGAATAGAATATCGCACCAAAGGAGCTATACCTAAAAGACTTGGTAATGGCGGGTAGTTTACGAATAGTAGAATGCAATGCAAATATCATCTTGAAACATCAGCAAGAACTACAAGCGATACTAGATATTGAAAAAATAGACATATGCCTCATTTTTGAAACCAATTTTATGAATGAGTCATATATTAGATTTAGGGGTTATAAAACTTATCATACTGCTCACCCTGATAATGCAGCCAAAGGAGGTAGTGCAGTAATAATCAAAGAAAATATTATGCACTATCAGGAAATGGGAGACAGAACTAAAGAATTTCAGGCCACATCAGTAAAAATTAAATATAAAAACTATGAGGTAATCGTCACAGCGGTTTACAGTCCGCCAAGACAGGCCATCAAGAAAAATCAATATGTTGAATTCTTGACCAGTCAAGGACATAGATTTATCCTTGGAAGAGACTTCAATGCAAAACATACGCATTGGGGGTCACGACTGACTACCACCAAAGGGAAAGAATTTTTAGAAACAATGAAATATATAAAATGCGACGCAATATCAACGGGAAAGCTAACATACTGGCCTACTGACACAAATAAAATCCCAGACCTTATCGACTTCTTTGTAGTCAGAACTATTTTAACAAATTACATAGAGATAGAAGAGGCATTGGATATGAACTCGGACCATTCTCCAATTATTCTCACACTCAGTGACACTGTTATCAATAAAGAAAGTCCCCTAGACTTGTTAACAAAAATACTGACTGGAAAAGTTTCCAGATAGACCTTGAAGAGAATATTAACTTCTCAGTTACATTAAGACCCGTTAATCAACTAGAGGCAGAAGTAGAATTACTCAATAAAAATTTACAACAAGCTGCTTGAAACAACAGCACGAACAATGTCGAAAGAATAAAAGGAAATAACTACCCGAAAGAAATCAGAGAAATGATAACCGAAAAAAGAAAAAATGAGACGCAAATGGCATCAGTCTAGTGCACCAGTTAATAAAACTAGATTAAATAATGCCACACAAAAATCAAAAAGAAAAATTCAAAAAATTAAAAACGAATCGAAACGAATAGCGCTACTGATTACTCATTGTGGAAGGCTACCAAACGATTAAAAAGGCCAATCTTACAGAATCCACCAATTAGAAATACTAATGGTAGCTGGGCAAGAAGCAATATACACAAGGCCAACAGGTTTGCTGACCACCTAGAAAATACTTTTCAACCAAATGAAGAACAAGAAATAATTAACTGGGAGCTCCCTGATCAAGATAAAATGCAGATTAGGCCTGTAACTCCAAAAAAAGTATATTTGGAAATAAAAGAAAATATAAATCCAAAGAAAGCTCCTGGATTTGATCTAATTACTAGGGAAGTGTTAAAGCAAGTTCCAAGAAAAGCTATAATAAAATTAACACATCTTATAAACGCTTCCTTTAGGCTGAGGTACGTACTAAAGTTACGGAAGGTGGCAGAAATTATAATGACACTAAAACCAGGAAAACCTCCACAAGAAGCTTCTTCATAATATATGCCTATTTTACTGTTACCTATTATGTCTAAATTCTTGAAGAGACTAAAACCGATTATAGAGGAAAAAAAATCTAATTCCTAATCATCAGTTTGGGTTTAGAGCAAGCCACTCAACGATAGATTAGGTGCATAGAATAACAGATATAGCAGAAAAAGCTCTATAAGAAGGAAAAGTCTGTTCCGCAATTTTCCTCGATGTAGGGCAGGCTTTTGACAAAGTGTGGCATGACGGATTATATCATAAAATGAGATGCTACTTACCAAAACAATATTCTGAACTAATAGAATCATATATATTTGACAGATACTTTCGAGTTAAATATGAGGAAGCATACTCAGAATTAAGAGAAGTTAAAGCTGGAGTTCCACAAGGAAGTTTCCTATGACCAGTACTATACCTGCTCTATACCAGCGATATTCCATCACTAAAACCTAACACAATTGCGACATTTGCAGACGACACATGCATTTTAGCAGTCGGACAAAACCACGAGGATGTAGCAACCATGCTACAGAACTCTGTTGAACAAATTGACATTTGGACCAGGCGATGGCGTATCAAATTGAATGAATCAAAATCTGTTTATGTCAATTTTACTAACAAAAGAGCACAACATATCCCAGTTAGTGTAAATAGAAACCAAATACCTTATTCAAATACTGCAAAATATTTGGGTATGACATTAGATTCCAAGCTACGTTGGAAAGCACATATTAAGAAAAAAAAAGAGGAATTAGAAATTAAGTTCATTTAAAAGATGTACTGGTTGATGGGAAAAAATCCACTCTGTCTACTTATAACAAATTGTTATTGTATAATCAAGTCCTTAAATCGATATGGACATATGGGATATAGCTATGGGGCTGTACAAAAAAAAGTAACATCCAAATTATACAACGATATCAGAATAATTTATTAAGGAACATCTTTAACGCTCAATGGTACTTCAAAAACTGTGATCTTCATCGAGATCTCCAGATGAGTACGGTTATACAGACAATAAGTAAGTTTGCCGAGAGTCATGAACAAAGGCTCTTCAACTACGTGAATGTCGACGCCATGAAACTCCTAGACAATGCCAACCAGATAAGAAGACTTAAGAGAACGGAGCCGTTTGAGTTAGTGCTATAAGTGAGTGAAAGTGAAAAAGCAGAGCAAAGTGCGGCTGAAGTGTATACGTTAGCTAGTAGTACTATAATGTATTAGAGCCTAAGGAATATTGCTGAATGTAACCTTAGATAAGTTTTTTGTAATATTTGTATATAGAACTAACTTGCTTATTGATCAGAGTGAATGATCAGATAGCAATAATCATAAGATTCCTATTTAAGTTCTACTAAATAAAAAGAAAAGTTTTCGGTACCTAAACAAACTTTTTAATTTAATGACACGAAACTGACTTTACAATTATTAATACATTGAAGTTGTTCTTAACTTAATGTTAAACATTGCCATGTTTCCAGCCGTAGATAGGTCAAAGTCAACCATAGGAAAGGTCTTCAATAGTTACTGAGAAACCCACACCATTCAAATACTAAGAACCATCCTCGATATTGGAAAAAAAAATATCCTTAAGTGGGTGATCGACGTGCGAGCCATAATACCGCGGTTTTAAGAACGACGGTTTTACTCGCGGCTCGTTGGTGCTGATCGACTAGCGAGCAAAACAGTCATTGTCAACCGTCCACAGCTAACATGTCGTGTTCAACTGACAATGAAGTTTTATCAAAGAATATAGGCGTCTATATTCTTTGGTTTTATGTTACCTCGCTATATTATACTACGAAATTACAAAAAAAAGCGGAGACGCCCTAGACGTTGGGTATTTAAAAGTTTAACATATGCGTTGAGTCGAGTTGTTTTGTTTTTGTATTCTGGCGATGTACATTTCCATAAACAAACACATTCTCGTAAACAATATATAAATTCTAATAAAAAGTCGTGGCTGAGAGTACGCATATCCATGATTAAAAACTGATCTTTTCACTTCAATGGTCGCTGAAAACTGCCGGTTTTGCTTACCAGTAGTGATACACGCGAGGTTTTAAATGACGAGCCAAGTAAAAAATAAAGGCCATGATCGACAGGCGAGTAAAACTGCGGTTTTGTGGCTCGTCGGTAAAGCTCGTCAGTGTATCATTGCAATACCGCGGTTTTATATACCTACGAGCCTGGCTCGCGGCTCGTCAGTTTGTTTTATTTTTTACTTGGCTCGTCATTTAAAACCGCGCATGTCAACAAACTGACGAGCCGCGAGCCAGGCTCGTAGGTATATAAAACCGCGGTATTGCAATGATACACTGACGAGCTTTACCGACGAGCCACAAAACCGCAGTTTTACTCGCTCGTCGATCATGGCCTTTTTTAGAGAGGAATCTTAACCTCGAATTTTATAAAATCTTAAATTTACCAGTAGCAGATAACATCCAAAAAAATAATATCAAGACAACTTAAAAGGCCCTGTATGAAAAACATAGGTACTCGCCCTGGACCTAATTGCATTTTTCCACAATAGAAAAACAAAACTCATTATTACCACAAAAAGAATCCAAAAACAATACTTACCAACGCCCTGTTGTTTAAAACACAACTGAATTCGAAAATCAGAATATTTATCAATATATATCGACAAAAATGGACGTGGCTACTGCTCCCATAAAAATGGAATTGTCTATTTAAAAAAAATCGAAATAATTTTAAGAAATAAAGTTGAATTCGATGACAAATACGCATATTACATTAATTGTAATAGGTATTATGGTATCACTATATGGCGTGATCGACACATTTACTTTGAGATGAAATTAAAAATTGATATGCAATCAGAAACGAGACCTGACACAGACAATATGCAAAAAATTCTAGAAAATGCAAAAATGATGAAACTCAGAAGATTTATAGGAAAGGCACTGAGAAACCAAGTAAGGAGGGACCAGACGACCAGATTAGAACAAAATATAAGCTAGAGGGTATAAACGAGTGGACATTAAATGAAAAGAAGAATGGAACAATCACATTAGTAGAATGGTGGACAAGAGTCGGTAAAATAGCAAGGGACAAATGACCAAGTGGTAAAAGAAGTAACGGTTGACCGCGCAAGAGATGTAGTGACAATTTTCCATAGAGGCAACAACTCACCAATCAGCAAGCAAAATTGCTTATAAAAATCAAGAAGAAAAAAATGAAGATAATTTTTTTTTCACATTTCTTTAGATGATATTTTGCAAAAGTTAATATTGGTCCTCCTCATAACTTTCATTTTACAACATTTAATGTTTAATAATAAGTAATACCCTGTGGATCAGCGACAAAATCTCGTTTGATTAAATTGGATTGAATACAATACAAAGCTTTAAAGTTAGTCCTAGGAGCTACCCAATCTACTCCCACACCAGCCCTTTTGGCAAAATGTAACGAGCCATCTTTACTTTTAAGACGTCTATTTTTGACAGAAAAATTTATTGTTTAATGTCAGTTTAATAATCAAAACAGCTTATTACAAAAAATATCTTGTCTCTCTGTTGAAAATCTAACAAAAAAATGGTGGGCAAATAAAAACTCTCCAAATCTAGCTGTTGCTTTTCCCAATTTATCACAATATATATTCAATGGAGAAGGGATTTTATTCTTTGGCTCCAATTATGACATACTATATGAATATAAACCTACTGTAGTAATTTCTTCATCTATTTCAATTGTTCACAAAGATTTAGTAGTACAGAATAAGCTGGAAGACTGTAGTTATTCCTGTAAAATTTATACTGATGGCTCAAAATCGCCTGCTGGTATTCGCTGTGTCATTTACATGGAAAATATTCAAGATTATTTTCAGTACAAATTAAAATCAGATTACTTAATATTCACAGCTGAATTGGCAGCCATTGTCAAGGCGTTGGATTGGATAATTAATAGCACATTATATTTCGAACGATATATAATTTTATCTGACTCACAGTCCGTCCTCCTCACATTAAGATACTTTTCTAAACACATAATATATACCAACAGACTAATTGTAGATGCGTATGAAAAGCTAAGATAAGGCAAAACTTACTTCTCTAAGAAGAATTGTTAACTTTGTGTAGGTTAAAGGTCACTCTAATATTTCAGGCAATTAAAATGTAGACCATTTGGCTAAAAACGCTACTTTAGTGGGTTTAAAATACGAGTTGCCCAAATGGAATTTAGTTTCAGCTAGGAAGACACATGTTAGACTTAATTGGCAAATTGAGTGGCAATCCTTTACTAACAGTAGCAAAAATACATACTGCAGTATATATCCCACTCTTCCGTCTACGCCCCCAAATGACAGAAACTTCATCTCTCGGAAAATTTATACTATGTACGTTAGATGCCTTTTTGGACATGCTACAGTAAACGCTTGCCTATAAAATAAAACTTTCCGAAACTGATATAATATGTAAATGTAATGGCAGTTATGACGACCTTAACCACTGGATGTTTCAATGTCGGTATAATCAAGAAGCCATAAAATTTTTATTTTGAGCCATCTCCCCACAAAAAAACATACTGCCGCAGAACGTTGCTTTCATTCTTTATTTAGGTAGTCGAAATCCAACTATTAGATCGATTTTATGGGAATTTTTTAAACGTACCAAACGGAAAATCTAAACTGCCTTTTTTAGTGTTGTGTGAATCCAAAACGGTAGGACGTTACTTGTTGTATTTCCCATAGTATTTTCTTTTATGTCATTTACCTTTAACTGTTGCCTGTATTGTTTGTGTAAAAAAAAGTCGCTATGAAGGACACCTTAGCGTAAAGCGTGTGTTCCCCACCCAATAGTGTTATCAATGGGAAGGTTGGGAAATTAAGTGAATGAACGAACGGTTAGGAAATTGTCATGAATTGAAATGAAACAAAGTGTAGGAGTTAATTATTTTTACGTATTTAACCAATTGTCAGGCTAAATAGGTCTTGAACCTGATGCCAAAAAAAAGTAATACCCTGTCTTTGTTATTATTTTCAGTAATGTGTTCCGATACCTATAATACCTGTAAACCTGTAATAATCATTGGCAAAATAAGCAACCGATTTAGCTAACGTTTAATTTATATTATGTTTATGAATAATGAAAAAAGTTGTTGACAGTAACTTTCAAAAGAAACGGATAAAACTTGTTTCATTAATTTAATTTAATGAAAAAATCAGTCACCTGAAATAACAGATCGCCTCCAACAATAATCTCAAGCTGTCACATAACTAACCCAATGTAACTTTTGTGATTCGTTTTCATTACCAAAAGCCACACGTCAGACTTGTCAATGAAAAGAAAATAAATTAACCTTTTTTCTACTAATGTATTTTGCTGCATTTGGATCTTTAATATATTAAAATGTTTTTCTTTTAAACTGAGGTGTTGTCATATGTATATACGTTTAAATTTTTATGATTATCTTAACTTGATAATCGTCAAATTGATGTATTTATTAAAAATAAGAATATCAGGTTTATAAATTTTTTTGTAGGTTCCAATTATAGGTTCTTCTGGATTCAATTTCTGTTTTATTTTATACAAATTTAATCTTAAAACATTATACCTTCCAAGAATTTTTTGTAGCAGGTAAAATTTTTTAATGTATTTTTAACTGTAAGTTTTTAACAACAAAACCATTGTAATTGTCATTGCTTTTACATCTATATGTTACTTCACAATAAGTACAACTAAAGAAGTGCACAAATAATGTGCACTTCAGTACTAGTGAAGTGCTTCCGAGGTCTCAGTCTCCCGAGCCCCCAGACACTACTGCACTGATCACTATTTACTTCACTACTACGATTAGGAGACCTCAAGAAGACATCAAAGAGGATGTCGAAAACTCGGCGTAATGGAAATCAACGCGGTTCAACCCGGAAGACTGGTGAGTTTAATATTATTTTTTATGACAGTATTAATCTAAGCTCTAAGTTTAATTGTACTAACCGCGGAAATCTTTCCGAACATTTTATTCGCCTCTACGGGGAGAAATTTTACCAGCTCACTAAATCATATAGCAACCAACTACTACGTAAGAATCGTCTTCTTTGTGATTTAACTTTCTTTAAAGCCTGTCGAGACCATAAAGTTATTTCCAAATTTCTGAAACTCAAACACCATATTTCTTCTTTTTCTATCTCCCAAATTCTTAGGAAGACCAGTTTTTCGCTTCTCCGTGAAGCTATTCATTTCACTAGACGAAAACTAGATGTCACAAATGGCAATATTTTCAATATCTGGTCACCTATTCATTCTTTAAATGTACATCCTATATTATGGGACAGTTTCGACCGTACCAATACACAAACAGCCCTAAACACTTTCGAATCTAAGAGTGAAACTCAGAAGTGCAAATTATTGCATCTCATTTCCAATTCCAAAAACCTCAACGTTGGAACCCACTACAGTCGTTCATAACTTTTCTGATACCCCTATCTCGACCATTGCCACTCAAGTTTTAGCAAAAGGTTTCAATTACTCTGTTACCCCAAGTCAAATTCCAATTGTGACAATCATCTGTCAAACTGAAGAAGCCATCTTCGTTTCTCCAGGATTTTCGGGGTCGTCCTCTTTTCCTCCTTCTTATGGTTATTCTCTTTATCCATCTGCTGTCGCTAGTTCTTCTTACATGTCCATACCACTTTAGTCTTTTTTGTTCTATATATGTTACTATGTCTGTTTCTATTGATGTTCTTTGCTTTATTTCGTCATTACTTCTCCTATCAATTTTTTTACTCTGCAGCATCTTCGCAGGCATTCCATCTCTGTTGCTACTATCTTACTGCTGTTTTTATTGTTTATGATCCAATTTTCGGCCCCATATGTCATAATACTTCGCACTAATGTTTTATAAATATGTGTTTTTGTCTTCATATTTAGGTGTCTATCCCATCCTACTGAGTTGAGTTGTCGGATTGCTGTTCTTGTTTGTCCTAATCTTTGTATAATTTCTTCCTCTGTTATTGCCTTTTTCGTGAATATAAACCCCAAGTATTTGAATTTAACCTTTCCTTTGATTGTTATGTTGTCATCAATCTGTAGATCTTCTAGGTCTTCTTCACTTATAGATAGGTACTCTGTTTTCGCGAGCTTAATATCTAGGTCAGCCTTGGTATATTCTTCTTGTAGTTTCTTCATCATGTAGCTGAGGTCGTCTTGATCTTGTGCAATCACTACTTGATCGTCTGCAAAGCTTAACGTATATAGGTATGCGTTCCGTACCGGTACTCCCATGCCTTTGCATTTTCTTTTCCATGTAGTCAAGGCTTTCTCTAAGTATATTTTGAATAGGGTTGGACACAAATGCCAAATGTATATCTCTATTTTTGCTGCTTTTTGCTTTTCCAACAGTTGTTCCAGTGTGTATATGTGGTCTATGCATGATCTTTCTGTCGTGAAGCCTGCCTGATCCTCACCGATTTTGCCTTTTATCGCTATCTTTTCTCGCAGTATCTTCCCATATAATCTTCCTATTGATGATATTATGCTTATTCCTCTGTAGTTTTCGCAGCATCGTTTTCTATCTCCTTTCTTAAATATAGATGTCATATATGCCTCTGTCTATTCCTTTGGGAGCTGTTCTCCATTTATGGCTTTCTGAAATATCTTTATCTTTATCTGTTACTTCTATTTCTTGTTGTGGGGATCTGCTTCGTCTTCGCCTGTTTTCTTTTCCAATGAATTGTGGCCTTTGTTCTGTTAACAGTTCCTTGTAATAGTCCTTCCATTCTTTGTCCTGTATATTTCCAAATTTAATTTTTTCCTGTATATTTCCCAATTAAAAATCCCAACTAAACATGTATTAAAACAAAACAGACTCGTATTAGGTAATAAATTTAAACATTTAAACATAATTTATCAATCAAAAGTCCCAACTAGACATGCAATAAGTAAAAACAAACTCGTACATAGGCATTAGCTGTAAGTTACCACACTATAATTACTTGTTTTTGCAGGACAGGTTCTTGTGGCACTTAGAATTACACAAAACACTTAATTTTTTACATTTGCAGCGATTTGAGTTGCATTGGCCACTACAATTGCAGTGATGGAATCCTTGACCACCTAAATTCGAATCTTTACGGGCTCATTCCCTGAGACTTATTTCAGTAGCTGGCACATCATTGACTAAAATAAGTGTTTTCTTGCAGGTGGTAAATTCGTTTCTTGCATAAAGTTGGTTTAAAATACCATGCTTGGTGCCTAGCTTATACAGCCTTTCATCTTTAACAGAAATAATAATGGCAATAATTTTTCGGCTATCGGCCTTAGTTCTATCAACTTGTGGAATTCGCACTCTAACACTTTCACCTACTTTTACAACAAGAAATCTATCATTAGAATGCTTTAACATTCTGTCAGCTTGTTTTATAAGTGACTGTTTAGCAAGATCTCAAATCTCTTGAATTTTCTTTGACGTTTTCTCAAATTCAGTGCCATCTTCTTCATATCCCTCATTTTCTTCAACTCCAATTGTCTGGTCTTCCCCATTGACAGCAACTATTGCACATGCATTATATTCTATTGGGCTGTTAGCTTTACCGGGATATTCAACATTCGCTAATTGTGAATCCTCGGTTGTACTGTTAACATCCAAATTACCACGGTGTTTTGCTCCATCATCAGCACCATCATCTGCTATAATATTGCTTCTAAATCTTCTTCGCTTCTAATTTCAGTTAAAGTATTAAAGTACCAGCAGGTAAGGATGTTTTTAATCCTACTTTAGCCTTACAACCGAATAGTGCTTCGTATGGACTACAGCTAATGCCGGAATGGTAAGCTCTGTTTTTCATAAATTGGATGAACTTTATGCCTTCCTACCACTGACCGCCTACTTCGAGGATCCACCTACTTCGCTTCTATGTGTTCTCGGTCTTACTTTATGGTGTCGAGTCCTGGACTGTGAATAAAATCGATCTAAATCGCCTTGAGGCTTTCTATTTTCTAATCGGTGGAGAAGATTCTAAACTCCACAATACTAGAACGTCTCAGCAAGACTACTGGGATCATAAAAAGCATCAAGCAGAGAAAGCTGGAGTATTTCGGACATGTAATGAGAGGTCCCAAATATGGGTTGCTACAAAATATCATGCAAGGAAAAATAGCAGGCAAACGCAGTCCAGGACGAAGAAGAACCTCATGGTTAAAGAACTTGCGAGATTGGTATGGTGTTGATACAAGCATGCTATTTAGGGTGGCAGTGAAAAAAATTAAGATAGCTATGATGGTAACCAACGTTCTGAAAGGACATGTACATGAAGAAGAAGACCACTGACTCGTTTTATTTGTTTCCAGTCATGTGGATAACTTGGTTTGCTCTCTCTACCGAAACTTGCGACTGGCTGTGTTTGGGTTTTCCGTGGACAATTTTTAGTTCGTCCCACATACTGCAGTCTTCTTCAATAATCTTATTTGCGAAGTCTCGACCATTATCACTATGTAAAATGTGTGGAGCTCCAAATATGGTAAACTCTTTCAACAAATGGTACGCAACTTCTTCGGCACGCTTGGTTTTTAATTTTCTGAGCTGGAAAAATTTGGTAAGATGGTCTTGATAGACCATAATAAATTTATAGTCACCATCCTCTTGTGACTGCATGTCAATAAGATCGCCTTGACATCTCGAATTAAACGCACTACTTAAAATTAGCTTCACAACGAGTCCTTTTTTTTAATACTCATTTTCTTCTGATACGGTACACAAAGATTTAAGTAAACCTTGACAAACTCCACAATGATTGTTTCTATATTTCGTCTTAAGTTCTTTTATCATTTTGTTGCGGCCCCCATGTCCAATTGAAATATGAGTCTCGTCAATGATATCGAAAGTTTCCTCCATAAATACGTAATAAACAATAGGATCTCTGTCGTTTTTTACTGGCACAACGAGCTTCTCGACATTACCAATTTTTACAGTATCATACCGTGATAACCGTTACTATTCTTCAGGTGTTTTGTGAGAAGTCTTGTCTTTGGTTGTTTTAACTTTCATTAAAAATGCATAATACTCATCTCTGGTGAATAACTGATGATTGTTTCCTTTTCCAAATTTAAGCATATCAATTTGATCGCTAAATCGAGCTTTCATGGACTCAAAATCACTCATTGTAAAATACGTTAGTAGGTGTGCACAGAACACTCGAAACTGCACACCGCTTGATCAACTAAACAAAAATGATTTATGACACAGAACCGCTTCCGACTACAGATTTACTATCACTACTAATACGCGCGCCTTATTTTAACACTGGTATGTTGCAGTGACTGATACACTTACTTCCCTCCACCCCGCAAGACCTACTTTCTAAGAACTTATTGGTATTCAACATTTATCACGTTTACCGTTTGAATACGGGATTTATTAATAATAACCGGCCAATGTGATTATTTCTGATATATTTATTACTTTTACCTAGCTATTCGGGTTGTATTAATAGTAACCGGTAATTATTAATAATTCCCATTTAATCATATTTACAGGTACACATATATTTATCTTACCTTTAAAATCAGAAATATTATTTTCTATATATGAAAAGGACTTGTATCAGTGTTCTGATATAGAAAATGTTCTCTTGAATTTTCTGTAGAATTATTAGAAGTTTTACTACTTTCAGTTTCTCCGTTATTTTTGGAGTTACTGTCCCATGTTTATATTGGATTTTATTTTTCTATATTAACATGTTCCTCCATCCGGCTAATATCTGGAGGTTTATCTGGAGGTCTCCCCGCATGGTCCATATTAAGTTTTTAATAATTTAACACTTTAACACTTCGTATCTATCTAACACTTATTAACACATCGTATCTAAAAGTATCTAAACGGTAACCCCCAATGTGGGTAAAATAAATTCAAATACACTAAACTTTTATATTTTTCTTAGTCACAAATTGTTTCACAAAAATCTTTTCACATTATAAAAAGATAACGTTAATGAGCTTCGAACGACAAAAACTACCTTCTCGTACGGAGGCCACAACTAGACTGTATGATGCCGACTTAATTGGACACACAATCTTTCGGAACATCCTCTGTTATATCTGGTATATTGTCTTTACCTGGTGGTGGTGTTGCTTTTGACTTGTATAGTATTTGGTATTAGTTTTCTACCATGATGGTTATTGCTTTAATAATTTCGGTAATTTCTCTGTTTTCATCATTAATTAGTTTTTTAATTAGATTTCTACCTTCGCTTGTTTTCTTTTTCCAGTCTCGTATGCCTTTCTTTTCTTGTAGTATTTCATTTAACTGTGCTATTTTGTACTTCCTTATGTCTTCCCTAGACTTTTTCTTAATTGTTTTGTTGATTTCTGTTATTTCAATTTTATTAAATGTTCCGTCTTGCATAAGTTGTTGTCTCTTTTTTTATTAAATCTTGTGTTTTCTTGCTGCGTTAACAAAGCTTAGCAAACAAGAATTTATTCTATGAAGTTTACAGTTTATTTCCAAAAATTTTATATTTTATTTCATTCTAAACTAAAAATTGGAAAAACGTCAAAAAACTGTCAAAATGTTTAGACGCATTTCAAAGTTCCTCTTAAAAATTTAAATATTCAAACGATTATTTCTTCAGTTTTATTTACAACAACATTTACATACAACTTTATTGTATAAAAACAGTTAATACAAATAATTTGCGGGCCCTATAGACCAGGCATTGAGTTCATCAAAAATTAAATTGTTAGTTGATATCAACAATTGACGTGCTGCTGATGTGTACATGAGCAGCACGGGAAATGCCATCAAACCAACTGTTCCTTTCACCAATGTCACAACATGATTGATTCAACAATCCGCAGCCAAGATACACCAAACAACAACACTTCTTCAATGTCATATGTAACAGCAGCAAAATCAACACCGAAACTAACCTACCCAAAGAAAGAACAAGCAATCGTACCGGAAATGATTCGAGCGTTCAAAGCAACAATTAACCAGCGCCCAGTTTTTAGTGTTAGTGTTAAAAGATTGTAAATAAATTAAATAAGTGTTAGAAAACTGCAAGTAAAATTAAAATACCATCAAATTGTTATTATGGGGTTAAAATAAAGTACTTTTATTGATGTATCTTTCAATATATTAAAGTATACATCAAATGATGATTACTAAATGACTAAACTTTGTATTTTTGCTAAATTCAATGTATAAATCAAATGGTTTTTATCCCAAAAAGGCAACTTCACGAAAATATATTTTCTATTTCTGGTATTTGGCTTTGCAATTTCGTTTGTACTTACAAAAATTGAATTGGGTGTTGGTAGAAAGCAGTTTAGGGTCTGGTACTGTGTTTTAACAATCGCTCTACAAAATTTTGAATGTGACAATAACATTTTTTTTTCGTAACAATTAAAATTAAATAAAATATTCTTCATGTTGGATCTTCCTTTACATTATTGTATACATCAATTGATGTTTACACCCTAATGAAAGCCACGTGAAGAGAACTTCATCATTTGATTTATGCGCGAAAATGTGAAACATTGCTATGGGTACATTTTATTTGGTAATTACCAAAAAGGAGTATCGATATCAAAGTAAACTTGGTGATTTTCCTTAATTTAAGGTATGAACCAATTGGTTTTTTCATGCCGAAGACAGCCCCAAATTATTCCATTATGTAAAAGTAATTGGTGATATTATCGAACCCAGGAACATCTGCTTCACCTCCAGAATCTCCAACAATAGGGTCTGTATATATTTAACTAATAAAAACATAGTAGATGAACTTGTAAAATCTCATCCTACCATACAAATCGGCTCCCTAACTTTAAACATACGTAAACTTGTTTCTGCTACAAAGAGAATCTTAATATCCAATGCCTCTCCTTGTATCCCACATGAAATTATCAAAACCGCTGTTAAAAGCCTAGTTCCAAAAATTGCTTCCCCAGTATCATTTTTTAAAGCAGGCATTCCGGGGGAGAAATTCTCACATATCCTTAGCTTTAGGGGACAAGTTTATGTGTTTCCGCCCTCCGAAACTTTTGAGCGTCAAACCTCTCTTGTGCTCTCTTTCGAAGATACCGCATCTTCCTTTCTACTGACAAAATGGAATGTTTCGTCTGTAAAAGATCAGGGCATGTCGCTTCAAATTGCACAAATCCACCAGCAAGTACCTCTTCTGACCAAACAATTGCTTTATCTCCCTTAAGAGCTGAATCCACGTCTACTGAAAAAAGCCTAGAAACCAACATTGTACCATTCGCACCAACAGATATATCTCCTCCAGTCAATAATACACCACTTAATCCTCAAATAACAATTCCTCATTAGAACAACCAAGTCAACATATGACAGATACACAAACACATTATAAACGGACACATTTAGAACTTTCTTTTCCTAGCGACAGAACTAGCATAACAGAAGAATCTACTCAAACAAACGGTTGAGTAGATTCGAACGTAATATCCATGCCGTGTTTTCCAAACCACAAAGCAAGAAAAAAGTTAAACGGTCAAATTATAACTCAACCCTATCCGAAATGGCAAAAACAATCATACACGAACTTTATAAAAAAAACTCCACAAATATTCATAATCCCAGGAGATAACATAATTGCTCTTCTTGAAAACTGTAGTAGCGATCCATACGCAGAAGCATTAAAATTCACACCAGACATCAGGTCACTTATTTCTACAAAGCACGTGGTGTTCGTGTGTATTAAGGTATAAAAAAAGTGCTTATTACAAGCTTAAATTTTTATTTTTATTTTAACAATTGAGATATTTTAAGGCGTGAGCGAAGCGAGCGCGTTAATGTTCGAGATTGTTAATCGCCATTTTAATTCACGAGTTCCTTACAAAACTTTTCCGCCGACCGTACTTTTCAGAAATAAAGATATCTTAGTTTAAATATTTATTTACTTAACGATAAACAACAATTTTTTCAGCTTTCATTGACTTTATTCAAAGTTTCCTTAGCGGTAGTTTTATTATAGTAAGCATTAATATTCGAAATGGTACAATTACTGAAATTGAAGGAAGATATTGATAAATGATTATCTGTTGTATAGCATTTTGACAAATTTATATTTAAGTCTTCTTGGACCTTTGTAAATTCTGTTATAGAAGAAGTTAAATTCTGGTGGAGTTAAATTAAACTCTTCGTCAATATCCATCCTTTGATTTTTCAAATACACAGAATTTTAAACAATAAAGTAAATAATAACATACAATGACAGATAGTACTAACAGCGGCTACTTCATTTTAAATTAATTTTTTAGTGATAATATAAATAGGTATATGTTTGGTTGCCTACACCACAGGTCACTGCCAATCACAGATCGTTTAATTAAATTATGCAAGCAATGTGTGTTGCCTATAATAAAATCGTTGATTAATAGAAAATCATTCATTAATAGGGGTCATTAATCAATGATTTTGAGGGTGTTAAAATTGATCATAAATGGACGGTCGTCGGAAAAAAAATTTAAAGACAAAACCGAACTCTTAATGGGTGATTATACAAAATTGCCCAATCGTGACTTCTCACACAAAAAAACTGATGATCAGTACATCTCGGATACATCTCAAAACGCACAGACATCTCAAAAATCCTCTTATTAACAAATTCGTAATTATTCAATGGAACTGCGATGGATTCTAACCTCGCCCGGCACGCATATAACAACTTATTTCCGAAACCAATCCTGACTTTATTTGTTTACAAGAAACAAACTTTACAGAAACACACAACCCTCATCTAAAAAACTTTGTTAGATATTACCATATCAGAACTACATACCCACGTGCTAGCGGAGGAACAACAATTTTCGTATCAATTGAAATTTTTCACCGTAAACTTCACCTAAACACTGTATTAAAAGCTGTTACTATAACAGAATGGTGTCTAGAACAAATCACAATATATAGCTTGTATATTCCTCCTAATTATACATTGACAAGCACTGAATTAGAAAACCTAATATCTTAAATTTCTGGCCCATTTATTATAGTTGGAGATTTTAATATACACAACACTATGTTGGTCACCAAAAATACATATGGTAGAGGTAAAATAATCGAAAATGGCATTAACAATACTGATATCAACTTATTAAATACAGGAAATAGTACATACTTTCATATTCAGTCAGGAAGCTTCTCATCAATAGACTTAATCTTATGTGATCCCAAAATACACCCGTTACTAACTTGGCATACTCTAGACAGCTATTTCTATAGCAATCACTTTCCCATTATCATTAACAACAATGCAGTCAAATCGGAATATACAAAAACGAGATGGAAAATCTCAGACGCTAATTGGAAATTCTTCAAACTAACTGTAAAAGGACGCACAGATGTACTCAAATATCAAAATATCAGAGACGAAGACATAAAACAACTAAACCATTGCATAGTTTCGTCTGCAGAGGAGTGTATCGGCAAATACAAAATTAACTCAAGAAAAAAACACGTTCCCTGGTATAATAACTGATGCAAAACAGCAATTCAAGAAACAAAAGAGCTTTAAACAGATTCCGAAAATCTCGCACTCTAGATGACCTAATAGATTTTAAAAGACTCAGAGCAAAAACATAACGTATAATAAAAAACAGTAATCAAAATTCATGGAATCATTTTACCAGCTCTATTACCAAAGATACCCCACCGACTCAAGTTTGCTCAAAAATAAAGATAATGAAACGACATTAGACATCATACAAAATTCCAGCTCTCATCATTCAGGACAAAATAATTGCAGATGACCAACAAATCAGTCATATGCTTTCCCAACACTTTCTCAATAAATCCAATAATCCTACTAATCCATATAACGAAATTGATGCTACTCAAAAAACTTGCAATACTAATCATCCCATTAATATACCTTTCAGTTTCCAAGAACTAAACGATGCCATTTTTTCGACAAAAAGCTCAAATGCGGGCCCTGACGATAGTCCTTCTATCTTCTTTAAAAACCTTCACCAAAATACATACGACAAAATACTCCAACTGTTCAACAACATTTGGTCTTCCTAAAAATTCCCATCACTATGGAAACAATCCATAACGATTCCTATCAAAAAAAGCGATCAATCCCGAGACACGCTAAACTTATACAGGCCAATCTCTCTCACCTATACATTATGTAAACATATGGAAAAAATAGGTAATAAAAGATTACTTTGGTACCCTGAACAAAATAATATCCTCGATCAATTTCTTCTGGGCTTCCGGGCTTCAGACCAAATCGATGCACCATGGACAATCTTGTACTTCTGAAATCAACAATTGCGACTGCGCTATCTAACAAAAATGAAGTCATTGCAATCTCCCTTGACATCGAAAGCGCTTTTGACTCTATACCGATTTCTGTGATACTAAACAAACTAAACCAGAACAAGCTATCCGGTAATATATATTCGTTTATAAAAAATTTTCTCACAGACCGATCCTTTATAGTAATTACTAATGGCAAAACTTCCTCACAACACACCCCCAAAAACGGTGTCCCACAAGAGTCTGTCCTAAGTAGAACTCTATTTCTTCTTAGTATTAACGATTTTAGTTCATTGATAAACGACCCTGTACAATACGGAATATATGCTGACGACATAATATTATTATGTCATGGAAAGGTCACTACAAAACACGCTAAATAAAATAAACAACTGGGCCAGTCAATCCGGCCTGAATTTCTCCCCATCCAAATCCAAAGTTATTCATTTTACCAGAAGACGAAATTTTCTCCCAGTAGTAGACCACATAAAGCTTTTCGGCATTATTTTCGATAAAAAACTTTCCTGGAGACCACAAATTCGAGAACTTAAGGGTAGCCGCCTTCAAAGAATGAAGCTCCTTAAATCACTAGCTCATCATAGTTGGGGAGCCGATGAGGTAACGCTACTAAAAATATATCGAGCTCTTACTCTCTCCAAACTTGACTATGGTAGTGTTCTCTACATGCTATCGAGTAAATCACTACTACGTTCACTAAATGTAGTCCAAAATACTTCCCTTCGACTCTGTTTGAGAGCATTCCGATCGAGTCCGGTGGAAAGCATTCATGTAGAACGTTTCGAACCTTTGCTTCATCTCAGACGGCAACAACTTCTACTGCTTTATTTCGCTAGAGTTTTAGGAAATCCCACAAATCCCACAAGAAACCTCATCTATAATAGACAACTACCAGTTACTAATAATCCTAAAATGGTACCGTCCATTATACAGATGTTAATTCCTTATTTAGATATCAATCTGTAGTCGACCAGTCCTTTGACGGTCCCTCAAACTCCTCCATGGATATGTAAACTTCCCAATTTCAATATCGAATTATCCAAATATAATAAGAATGAAATATCACCTTCAATTATGAAACAAAGATTCTATGAAATACTACATCAATGCAACTTCGATAAGATCCTTTACTCAGACGCATCTAAGACTGAAGAAGGTGTTGGCTGTGCTGTTACAACGACTACAACCACCGTCAACTTGTTTAGACTCTCCAGCAATTGCAGTATTTATATTGCTGAACTATATGGAATACTACAAGCGGTGAAAACTCCACTCAGCGATGACAAAACTATAGCAATCTGTACGGACTCTCTGTTCTCCATGCAGTCCATAAGAAACGTACATTCTATCCACCCAATAGTTCAAGAAATCCAGAGTATATGTAATCATCTCCAAACTAATGGAATTACAGTAACAATATTGTGGGTCCCATCACACAAACAAGCATGTTCCCTTAACGTAACAACAGACATTCAAACATCATCAGATCTAAAAACAATACCAAGCAATACCAAGTTAAGCGTTCTATAAACCAAACATTTTATACCACCAGCTCCCACCAATGAAAAGAAAAGACAAATCTATCATTCGAAGATTGAAAATAGGACACACACGCCTTATACAATTACACATGCATACCTAATGAATTCCAGTAATCAGATTTTGTGCCAGTACTGCAACACCACGACTTCCGTAACACATGTACTTCTTGACTCTCAACACTACCTAGCAGCCAGAAGAAAATACAATCTTGGTAACAACCTAAAAGACATACTTATCTCAAACAGCAGCAACTATGAAAATGTATTAAACTTTTTAAAAAACACAAAGTTGTACAATTTAATTAAAAACGAAATGTATTGTAACTCATTTGTACCCAATGTAAAGTATTAACCATGTAAACATGAATAAAAATTGTACCTGTGTCAATGACCATTAGCTGTCGAGACACATATTTCCGAATAAAAATTTCTCAGGCAAATCAATGTTGTAATTCGAAAATATTAGAAAATATTAGAACTTTGCTTAGTTTTTTTTGTCTAGTTATTTAAAAAATCGTGTTTGCTAATTTGTTTTATGTTCCTAATCCCAATTTTCTGACTGACGGCTTCTTCTTATTTTTTTGTATAATCGAGATTGTCTTTGTTTTCTTGGAAAAAGTGCAAGTGTGCTCCAAGCTAGTACCTACGAGGTAAGATACTCAGACACTTAAATTTTCTAGGTCGGCAGCAATTTAAAATATGTCTGCGGTGAAGTAAGGCGGAAGAATACTCTGGAACGTAGACAAACTAATAAGCAAACCTATTGTTTCACTCACGTGTTTTATTAGGCCAGGCCAATGAAGATACAAGGTGTTAAATCTGTATATAATTATTAAAAGGAATAATTTTTAATTTTTAAAACTCGCTTTTGCTTCATACTATGCTTTTTATTGTGTAATTCCAGTTATTGTGATATTACGTTTTCTTGGGAAAGTTTCATGCCTTTATATCAAATTGATACATTTTTCTTTTGGCCCTAATAGCTTCATAGTTTCATATTGCTAACGTATTTTCTTCGCTTGCAAATACTTGCGTTTATTTCGATACATATTGTACTTTATTTCACTCTTCTACATTTTTCACATTTCATGGATAGAACTTTTAACGTTTTTGTTTCAATCTATTTTTATGCAATATGACCTACCTATGGCGCACCCAGGGAGGGTTTTGGGGGTTAACCCCGCCCCCAGGGCATATAAAGTAAAAAATATATAAAGAATAGTAGGAAAATGTAACTTGCCTTTCACACACAATACAAAAAATCCAATATGCTAATTAAATAATTAAATTACCACTTTAAATATGCAGAACACAGTAATTATTGTATAAATACACAATAATTAATAATATTTTTCATCATTATATTTAGATATAGATACCTAATATAATAAGCTTAATTATGACAAAAGTAGACAGAACGAGTCTATTGCGAGTAGCATGCGCCTACAGGACTGTATCTGGCCTTGTGGACTATCACGGGTTGTGTTCCTCTGATGTGTTAGCAATAGAAAAGAGACATCTCTATGAAAGAAGAGAGCATTTGACAACAGCTATAAAAAAAGAAGAAAGGGAAAGATCAATGGAAAGATGGCAAGAAGGGTGGAACAACAAGGAAGATATTGCCCGGTGGACCAAGATGCTGATCCCGAGCCTAAGGGACTGGGTAGATTGTCTGTTTTAGGGTGTATCTTCATAGGTTCATAAAGACAGATACAGATAAATGCCTATACTGCGGATATTCCGACATTGTTACTCACATAATTCTGGAGTGTAATAGATGTACAGTGGAGTGCAACAGAATGTATAAAGAAATAGGTATGAACCCTGTGACTGTAAGAGAAATGATCCTGAAGATGAAAGGAAATACGGAGGACGTGGAAATCAAACAAGTGGAAAAATTTAAATATTTAGGTGCACTCATTGCTAAGAACGGCTTGGGAGAAACCGAAATTAAACACCGAAGTAATCAGGGACGTAAAATTGTAGGATGTCTGAACTCCTTATGGTGGGATCGCAGCATTTTCAAAAGAAACAAAAAAAAAATAGGGCAAACCATGGTTAAATCAGTTCTTTGTTACGGCTCTGAAGTATGGACAATTAATGCAGACCTGAAGAGATGATCGTTGGCAGTTAAAATGGATTATTTGAGTAGAAGTGCTAGAGCTTCAAGGCAGGAAAGGAAGATCAGGGAATCTATAAGAAATAACATGAATGTTACAGAAACCGTCATTGACAGAATAGAAAGATGAGGTTCAAAATGGTTTGGACACATTGAGAATGCCTGATGAACGTTGGCCTCTAAAACTTCACAAAGGGAAGCCCCCTGGAAGAATAAAAACGGGTAGACCTCAACGCTCATGGAATGAAGGAATTAGAAGAGCGATGAAATCGAAAGGTTTGAAGGAGGAGCATACCTTGGACCGGGAGGATTGGCGGAGGAAAACGGGAATACGGCGATAGGCGTCTCCAAAATGTATTGTATTTACAAGATGGGTTAATGTCAAACGTCAATAATAATAATAATAATACTTTATTTCCTTTTTGACAAATACAATTTGTATAGGATCAGTCACAGTTTAGAAAACAAAATTACTAAATATAAATGTAAATCTAAAATTACGCTAAACCTGAGATTACAAGACAAACACAAATAGAAAATGTTAAATTACTAGCATGTACTTAAAATAATGTCAACTACTAAAGTATTCATCAACAGAATAAAACGTATTTACATTTACGTACATTTTTTTATTGGCTCGGCTAACTTATTATATATTCTTTGAACTATTATTGCAGGTGAGTAAAAATGCATATTTTCTTTAGAAAAAGGCACATGTAATTTTTGATTCTGCCTTGTATTTATATTGTGAATTTGACTATTAGTTTTAAATTTCTCAAGATTTGAATGAATAAAAACACAAACTTCAAAAATATATAAGCACGGCACAGTTAAAAGTTTATATGTAGTAAAATAACTCTTACAGCTAGTTATTTGAGAAATACCAGCAATACAACTGACTATTCTCTTTTGAGATATAAAGACTTCACTGAATTTACAAGACGTACCCCAAAATACTATGTCATACCGCAAACGAGACTCCACCTGAGCATAATACAGCATAATTAGCTATTTTTCACTTAGTATATCTTGGAGGTTTCGAAGTAGGTAGCATGCTGAGTTTATTTTGGAAATAATATCAGATTGCCTTTTCCAATTGAGACATTCATCATTTAAGTAAATAAGAAATAATATGGGGCCAATTACAGAACCTTGCGGAACACCTATATGAATGTAAATGTAATCTGATTTGCAAATATTTACTGATTGTTGGGATACATCTGTTAAGGAGACATACTGACGACGTTCTGATAGGTAGGATTCTATCCATTTTAGAAAGAGATCTTTTATTCCAATATTTTCTAATTTATTAATGAGTAAGGTATGATCGACACAGTCAAATGCCCTACTGAGATCACAAAAAATCCCGACAGGGCATTTATCCGCATAAATATAGTTAGTTAAAGTCTCATAAAATGAATGAACTGCTGTATTTGTAGACTCATCTGCCTCAAAGCCATGCCGATATTTACTAACAATACCGTTCTCCAATAAATAAGAGTTTATTAATCTGTTAAGATAACAGTATTCGAATATTTTCGAAAACACTGAAGAGACAGTTATTGGGTGATAGTTACTAATATCCTTTGGATCACCTTTCGTATGTACAGAAACGACTTTTCCCACCTTTAGATAATCCGGGAAAATACCATTGCAAAAAGACAAGTTTCTTAGAAATTTTAAAGGTGATAGTATGAATGGAATTACTTTTTTTAATAAAAATTGAGGTATTTCATCAAATCCACACGATTTTCAAGATTTCAATTTTCCTATCAATAATTCACTCAGCTCATTTGGAGTGTAAGGACATAATTGTCAAAAATTTTCATTTTCATTATAAGGCGGTTTCCTTAAAGTACTATTTTGATGACTGGGAATTTTAGAACGTACCTCAATTGGAGCATTCTTAAAGAAAACATTGAACATGTTAGCAACAATAGGGCATTCCTCTATTACACAATTTTCATCTGATTTTAGGCATGTATTTTTCCTTCCATTATTGTCAACATTATTAGTCACGTCAGCAACAAGTCTCCAGGCACTTTTTGTAGGATTATCTGACGAAATAAAATTATGGTAATAATTTTTCTTTGTCAAACATAAAAGTTTCTGGTGTTTCTTTTTTTCTAACTTGTAATATTCACGAAGACACGGACAGGATCTAGATAAAGCATATAAGTTTTTTAAGTTACTACTAGATAAGCGTACTTCAGTGTTTACCCATTTTTTACGATCATTTATAATACGTTTATTTTGCAATGGAAAATTAATGTTAAAATAATACAAAAAAATATCAACAAACACATTAAAAGCCAAATTAGAATTAAATAGGTATACCGTAAATAAGATTCCAATCTTCCAGCACAAGACTCATATACAAAATTATCTATCCCACTCTCAGAAAAATATCGCTTTTGACAAGACATAGGAAAGGTTGATATATCGATTTCAAGTTCAACTAAAACAGTTCTATGATCGGACACAGTATTGTCAAGAATACATGATGCACCTAAATTAGAAAATTATCGATTGTTGTTATGCTGGTATTTGTTACTCTTGTAGGCCATTTGACAAGATTAGTATGTAAGTTTTAAGCAGATAAGCAGTTCAGTAGTTTTGTTTGGTTATTGTTTGACGTTTTCATAGTATTATTAAAGTCACCACAAATAATATAACATGCATTTGGCTTGTATAAATGATTTAAAAGACCGTCAAGATTATTTAAAATAATATTTACATCTCCACACGGAGATCGGTAGCAATTCAATATGTAAAAGATATTCTTGTTTTTATCCCTAATTAAAGAACAACAAAACTCTGAATGTTTATCAGAACAGAATTTTGTAACATAAATATTATGAGCATTTATAGCTCTTTACGAATATTCCTACACCACCTTCTCTTACTGAAGAGTTTCTGCAATAACTACTACTCATAGTAAATCCATAAATGTATACACAATATTAAAAGAATCAATGGTTTCCCATAAATCTGTTAGACATAAAATATATTTTTAAATGTATTAATATCCACAACAATGTCACATATTTTATGGTTATTTATACTTTGAACATTTAATAACATTAATTTAGGGTTAAACATTACCTCTGGAACCTCTGATTTTTCCGTAGGTACAAAAAATTGTTCACACATGCATTTTCAGGCCAGAGTGCTAGATCCATAGCTTTCTGAGCATACTATTGAAATTATTTTGACATATTCGGATCTTCAACAATGGTAACAATACGTCTCCATGTTACCAAAAAATATATCTTTTGTAGTTGTAGATACAAAAAATCAGGTTTCTTTGTTGGAGTTTAAGGAATATCTAGAATTAAATTTAGTCAAACGGGTAGATTCATTAGTAAGTTCTAAATTTAACAATTTAAATGATCTAGTAATAAAATATTCACATGTTTTTGAAGGTCTAGGAAAATTTCCAACAAAACACCATATAACCTTGAGAGAAGATATCAAACCTCGAATAAGCACCATAAGACGGGTTCCACATGCTTTACGAAACCGTTTAAAAAATAAACTGCGTGATCTTGAAGCACGAGAGTCATAACAAAGGTAGATAAACCAACAGAGTGGGTTCACCCACTTGTCATTGTGGAAAACCCAAATGGTGCCTTAAGGCTATGTCTTAATCCAAAAGAACTTAATGGGGCCATCAAGAGAGAACACTTTCAAATTCCTTCTGTTGATGAAATTGTAACTCTACTTGGTAAAGGACAGTTCTTTGCCGTTTTAGACATGAAGGATGGTTATTGGCAAGTGGAGCTGGATGATGAAAGTGCAGATTTAATGACTTTCGGCACACCGTTTGGTAGGTATAAATTTAATAGACTGGCTTTCGGAATCTGCTCAGCCCCAAAAGTATTCCATAAAAATAATTTTGAAATATTTGGAGATCTTGAAGGCGTAGGCCTTTACTTTGATGATTTAATTGTCACTGGTGCTTCAAAAGCAAAACATGACAGGAACTTAAAAAGGGTTCTTGACTGTACTAGCAAATACAACATAAAGTTCAATAAGTCCAAGGTACAGTTCAAACAAAGTAGTGTTAAATACATGGGTCAGATATTTTCAAAGGATGGTGTGAAAACAAGTGATAAATATATCAAAGCAATCTTAGACATGCATACACCAGAGTGCAAACAAGATGTTACAAGAATTTTAGGGATGGTAAAATATGTAGCCAAGTTCGTACCAAGCCTACCAAAAATATCTGCCCCGTTAAGAAACTTGACAAGATTGGATGTAGATTGGCAGTGGTCAAGTGAGCATCAAGATTTCCTGGATCAACTAAATCTGTTGCATCTGTTGACTAACTCGCAAATCTTGGCAGTATTTGACCCAAAGAAACCAACAGAAATTGAAACAGATGTATCAAAAGATGGATTGGGGCATGTTTGTTGCAAGAAGGCAGACCTGTGGCCTTTGCATCAAGGAGCGTTACAAAAACTGAGCAGCAGTATGCTCAAATAGAAAAAGAAACTCTAGCTATTTTCTTTGTTGTAAAGAGGTTTCACTACTTTGTCTATGGATCTTGTGTAAAAGTCCACAGTGATCACAAACCACAGGAATCAATTTTTAAAAAAGATTTACAGTCGATTTCACCAAGAATCCTGAGAATGAGATTAAAATTATTAGATTATGATTTAGTTGTGTTGTACAAACCAGGAAAAGCATGTACATATCTGACACACTGTCAAGGGCATTTCTAAAAAACAACAAAAGATCTGTTGATACGGAGATAGAGTTTGCCGTTAATTCAATTGTCAATGATTTACCGTTATCTGAGAAACAAAAAAATTAGCTTCGACAAGAGACAATAGCAGACCCCCAACTACAAGTTGTTTTTGACTTGATCATCAGTGGCTAGCCAGAGCAAAAATATGAAATTCCAGAAAATGTCAGACACTTAGCCAAACTAAAGGAGAATCTATTTATAACTAATGACCTTCTTTTTCTAGACAATAAATTAGTTGTTCCTTTTGTATTAAGAAAAGAAGTTCTAGGATTACTTTATGAGGGACATTTAGGCATAGAAAAAACAAAAGCACTAGCACGCCAAATTTATTATTGGCCTAGTATGGCGATGGATATTGAATCATATATAAGGGCATATAAGAGTTGTGAAAAATTTGCTAAAAAAACCCAAATTAAACTCTATTATCATATCCATTTCCTAATAGGCCATGGGAGAGGGTTGGGTCTGGGATATGCTGTAAAAAGCTACGTAGTTTTATTTGACTCATATTTTAACTGGTTGAAGATATTATCCATTAAAGACAAAAGTGCTGATTCAGTAATTGCTGAAATTAAGACAGTTTTTGCACGATTTGGATCACCTGATTTTCTTGTAACTGACAACGTGCCATATATTAGTGAAAAATTTAGCAGAAACTAGAACTTTACTTTAATCTTTGTAGTCCTAATTATCCACGTTCAAATGGATTAGCAGAAAAAGCAGTGTCAATTGCAAAAAAACATGTTAATGAAATCCATAGATGAAAGAAAGCATGCAGACCTTCAGTCAGCATTAATAAATTATAGAAATTATCCATTAAAAGGTATGTGATACTCCCCATCACAACTTCTTAATAGCAGAAGATGTAAAACAAAAGTTCCCAATTGATTTGTTGCATCCATGTTTGTGTGAAAATGTTGAAATGAAAATATAAGCTAAAAAAGAATTAAATGGAACATTTTTAATAAAAATGCAACAATATTAAAGCCATGAACAGAGACATGGATATAACAGTCCTTAATCACTTTAATAAAACCTGAAAGTCTGCAAAAATCTTGAATCAACATGAATCTCCTAGATCATACATCCTGCAAGATAGCAGTGGAAACATTATCAGAAGAAACAGATCTCACATAAGATTGATTTTTGCCATTTTTTACGATTCTCGAGTGATCAATAAACTTGATCACTTTCATTGACCAGTTGTAGTAAACTTTTCATTTTTAGAGATCAATCTTTAAAACCTATTACATGAAATCTTAATTTTAAGTTGTGGTGACAAATATGAGACATTTGAAATGAATAAAAAACGCAGAATTTAATATTTTACATTACAAACGTTACGGGATATGCATGTAAGAAGACTGTTTTGGGTATAGATTATTGCAGTAGTTTTGTTCTTTTAAAAAACGTACTAGTGTAATTCAAAAAAAAATTTTAAATGTTTTAGATCGTTTGTTGAGTAAAAGTTTAAATCCAACGTTTTTTAAGCATATTTCACATGCCTCACATTTGTTGTTAAAACGCAAAACTAAAATTTCATGCTATAGATTTTAAAGTTTAGGCTCTAGTTATCAAAACGTCGTAGTGATCAGTCAATGAAAGGGATAGATTGTGTTGATCTCGAGAGAATCATGAAAAATGGCAAAAATTGCGCCACGTTTATTTATTTAACACCTGTATAAAATCTAAGTTTATTTGCGGCAAAATTCAAAAACTGCATACAAAAGCTAAACTCTTTACCTTTAAAAATTACCTTGATATTTGTCGATAGGTCACCTAAATCAAAATTTATCGAATTTTTACCGTCGAGCTGATATAAATTTTATTGATATTGATTTTGCGCGCGTTACTGGCATGCAAAATCGACGGTTGTTTCAAGCGTTGTTTCTAAGAGAACGGTTTATTCTACACAGAAAATGATTATAAACATTTTTATTTAAAATTATCTCAGCTACATTTTTTATTTGAACCATTTTTTTCTACAGTGTACAGATTCTGTGTAAATCGATTTTTTTGCGATTTAACCCCCTTGCGAGGGAGGTTTTAGAGGGAAACCTAGGGGTAGATTAGATTAGATTAGATTAAGAGAGGTGGCCTTTCGGCCTATTCCACTGCGACCTTTTCAGATTTATTGTGGTCCTCTAGTCCTAGATAACATTCTCTAGCCTGACCCTTTTTATAAAGTCTAGTAGCTTCGAGACTGTACCTTCCATGTAGCTATTTGCCGGTGGATTTTCTTCTCCTAATGCAAAGAACCGCACATTTGCCAGACTGTCACACTGACATAAAATGTGCTCTGCTGTTTCTTCTTCGAGGTGACAGAATCTGCACAGGTCATCATCTGATGATAATCCCATCAGCTTCAAGTGCCTATTCAGCTTACAGTGCCCTGTTAGAAGACCTACTATGACCTTGACTGTTTTCCTGTCTTTGCTTATTAGGTCTGCCGTAAATTTTGGCGAATGTTCTATAATGAACTGTTTCGCCTGTCTTTGTCCTGGTGAATTCCTCCACCACTCCAGAGATTTGCGAGCTACCCACTTCCTTGTAGTCGTTCTTGTTAACCTAGGGGTAAAAGTGGTAAGCTTTTTTGCATCTTTTTTGGGGTCACAAAGTTAATATTCTCGGCAAAATTCAGTTCGTATGATTTTTGGAGGTTCAGTGACATTTTCGTCTCTGACGACTAGAGTACAAAGGCCATAAAAGACTTTGTTAAAAAGTCTGGGCTAAAAAAACAACTTTAACCTAGGAATGAACCTAACCTAACCTAATCTAAAACAGAAGTTCTTATTTTGTATTTTAAAATGAAGAAATGCTTTTCATTTATGTTCGAATACTAATTTTGTTTGAATACTTTTTTAACATTATCCCACACGTTTGACGAGCAGTTTCTGTTTATATGCTTAGTATTTAGCATTAATTTAGAATTTATAATCATAAATAATATAAATGTTTACGATTTAACTCTATGTTTCAGTCGAGGTCAGTTTTTTAGGTCTAAACCTGCCTCTATTTGTTCATTCGTTTTTTAAACGAACATCGAACATTTTTTACAAAAAAAATGTCCGATGTTCGGTCAAAACTTTAAATTATAAAATTATTTCAACCAATGCGTTTTTATTTATTAAGAAATTACGTTAATATCTTAGAGAAACGCTTTCGAAAATAAAAAAGGGAAGCTGTATAAAATATAACAATATTTTTAGTCATATTTATTATCTACAACACACGCTATTCTTATGTCGGCCTATATCTTACATACGGGAGTAGATATATATCCCGCCATCGAGGCCACACTGAGATCTTGTTAGGCCACACTTTGTAACGAAGACAAGCCACTTCAAACAACCATTATTTTACTTTCTATGCTTTGTCTCTCTACTCCTGTTCTCAAGGTATACGTTTCTTTTCAAATATTGGCTTTTGAAAGAAAAAACACCACCGAGATTGCTGGTTTACGAATAAAATTCTGCGCGTTCTTATATTTATCTTTTAACTTTAGGGGAATGCACTAATTTTGAAAGTTGTAAATTTTTTATTGACAAAAACGTACAGAGATCTATCTAGTTCTTTTGTTGCGTGAGAGTTATTTAAAAAATTAGCATTCCTTTAAACAATAATCATATTAAACTGAACTACATTACACATAGACCTATATACCGGGTGGTGAATCCTCAAACAGGCCATAGGAAACACAATGAGTAATTCTAAATTGTTGAATTCCTGCTTCCTCAATAATTAAAAAAACGGCCTTAAATATTGATTTTAGCAAAAAATGAAGGAGATAAAAATTATGTGAAAAATATATAATTCTATTCATTCTTGCTTATCTATATTCATGTCGTAAAGTTAATATTAAACGAGATAATAATTATCTCGTTTATTATTAACGATAATTGAATAATTATGCTTTCCCTTCCCTTCCACTATTTTGTGCCTTAAGACCTGTTTTGACTATCGTTCGTCTTCCATTCACATTACAGGCCCATACCATAAACGTTGTTTGGATTCTACTGTAACTATAGTATTGTAAATTCTTCCTGTTTATACAAAATACTATCCAATATACTATACACCAGAATGCTTCTCTACATCGAACAAATAGTAGGGAGATATCAGTGTGGATTTCCATTTAATAAGTCAATAACTGATCAAATTTTGACAGTGAAACAGATTCTTGACAAAGCCTAAGAATTTAAGGTTGACTGTCAGCAGATATTCATTAAATTCAACGAAGTCTATGACTCATTTTCATAGACAGAAGCTTTTCCAAGGTATGGTGGAATTATAAATACCATTCCAGATTGTTACATTAACGGAATTAATACTCACACGCACAGAGAATATAGTCACAATCCAGAACAACACCTCTAGGTCCTTCCACTGCAAAAACGGATTAAGACAAAGTGACGGAATGTCGTTCCTTGTACCTCCTTTTTAACCTTGCAATGGAAAAGGTTAATCGTGAGTCCTAGATTGATATAATCGCCAGATCCACAGAATCTGTGACAGAAGCTTTTCAGTCGTTAAGGGGGTCTGCACTGAAAATGGAACTAAAAATAAATACCCAAAAATAAAATATATGTGCGTCTTCAAGTCCGATAATCAGATAACTAGGCTAATTATTGGAGTTAAGAGGTGTGGAGACTTACATATATCTAGGATCTTTACTGACTAAGAACAACAACATCAGCGAAGAAATCAAAAGAAGAATAGTCCGACTTTCATCAGCGAATAATTAAGGATTTTTGGATAGATAGATAAAAGTTATCCATGAATTTCGATTCATATTCATTTATATTCCTATATCGGGTGGTGAATCTTCAAACGGGCTATAGAAAATTATAAACTCTAGAATTTCGATTTCCCTAATTATATAGTCAAGAGTCATACCCATAAGTCATGAGATACTCTTTGTAAATGACTGAAATCTGTATGGAAAATAAATTTTAAAAATGTTCTACAAACTCAACACATTACAAAACTTTGCAAAAACATAATACATTTGCCAGGGTATCGCTGTTAAAGTTAGGCCACATGTAGTGCAGAATTTAGATATTAACAATAGTTTTTGAATTGTCAATATTTTTATTTGATGATTTATTGTTTAAAAAGCAATAAAGTTAACGAAATGTAGCGAAGTCAGCAATAGTTTTATTCAGACAATGCCGAACACTGCCAGATCTTTTTTTAGCCCTAAGATATTCTAACACACAAATTCCAGGTTATACAATAATTCAAAGAGTCCAGTCGGGATACCGTTGCGTTGGCCGCCATCTTGATTTTAAAAGAGAACCGATTTTGCTCAATATTTCCGCCATTTTTAACTTTTCGACAAAAATGTTTCGGATTGAACTTCCTGCAAATGCGATTTCTTACAATTTTTTTTACAAATTTTTTCGTACGGCCGGTATTTTCTGAGTTAAAGTTTGTTCCATGGTATGGAAGAAGGAGATGAAGACCAACATTAGAATGTAGAAAATGCGGGATTTGGGATAGGCTGTAGGACCACTGTAGATATATATAATTTGTATGACATATTGAGGAGGGTAATACCTCTATAACGTTTATACCTCCTCCTTGTTAACTGATCATAGCATACCTAATTTCTAGTCCATGGTGTTTCCATTATATGCCAGATTTCATTTATTAATAGTACAGCATGTATTTTAACAGTGTGTCGCCAACGTTTTAAATAGTTCGGCATGGCATAGAGATTATCCTTACCAGGGCTCAGTTATTTTTTAATTTTGAAATGACGTATATTATTTCTTACTCGGTGGTAAACGGCTCTTGAACATTTTCAATTGTTCCCAGTATCTGGACCTTTACCAGATATTCTTCATTGTTATTACTTAACAGTTCTGCAAAATGTGCTGTTCAATATCTGTTTTTTGTCACTAATTACATAGCTCTCCTTATTGTTACGGGATTTTATTCTAGGTATGAATTCGTTACTACAACTTTTTTATCTGTGGGTAAAATGGTAGTGGATCTTTTCCAGTATGATGAATAACTCTTTTTGTTTTTCCTTCTGTAGGTTGTCTCTTCTACTCGTCTAAGATTTTCATATTTTTCCAGGGTTAACTGAGTTCTGCGCCGATGAAGTAGTTTACCCGCTTTTTTTTTACTGATTTGTGGACCTGTGCTTTTCATCGAAGACTTAGTAGATTTCAAAACACCTTTTGCCACGGTGTGCATTCCTTCTTATAAAGGGTATTTTTTTAGAGGTGTAGAACTTTGAAGAGGAAAAAATCAAAAATGTCTGTTATAAATTAACGTAAAATTGACTTTATTTCAAAGATAATCTTTTGGCATTACAATTTAAATATAATTTCTGGCATATTCCAATATTTGTCGCCGTATATTGGCAATAACTCGGCGAATGTTGTCCTGCAAGTGGTCAATCGTTTCATGCTTATCGGCGTACACTAGCACATTCACATCACATAAAATAGTCTAGCAGTGCTAAATCGCACGATTTGGAGGCTAATTAATGGTCCGAAACGTGAAACTATGTGGTTACCAAACGTTTCCTTCAATAAATCAATTGTGGCACGAGTTGTTTGACATGTTGCGCCGTCTTATTAAAATGACAGCTCCTGCACATCATGATTGTTCAACTGTGGAGTGAAAAAGACAATAATCGTGACTCTATAGAGGTCACCATTGACTGTAACGTTCTGGCCAGCATAGTTTTTAAACAAGTATGGTCCAATGATTCCACCAGACCATAAAGCATACCAAACATTCAGTTTTTCTGGATGTAATGATTTCTCAACATAAATTTGAAGATTATCTTAACTCCAAATAGAGCAGTTTTATTTGCTGACGTAGCCATTTAACCAAAAGTGAGGTTCATCGCTAAACAAAATTCGCTTATGAAAATCGAAATCAACGGCAATCTCGTTTTGGGCTGAATCTACGAATCTACGCCTGGCTAGGTGATGATGTGCTTTCAATTATTTCAAGTGTTGAATTTTGTAAGTACACAAAGCAAGATCTTTCCGCAAAAGATTCCATAGAGTGGATGGGTACGTATCCAACTGCTGTGCACAATGGCGGATAGACTGATTCGGGTCTTCCTGTGTGCTACACTCTACAGCAGCAACAACTTCTTCTGTACGACGTGTCTATGGATGCATATTATCAGTTAGAGTAAATGTAGTGTAAAATCGTTTCGTAGTTAATCGAATTACTTGATCTGATGGACTATTATGTTGACCATAAAAAGGACGTAGTGCACAATACGTATTTTGAACAGAACCACAATTTTCAAAATAAATTTGTACAATTTGGAGGCCTTGTTCAGTCGTCAAATCTATTCATGCTGAAATACCAAACCAAACTTAACATAAATTACTTGACAGCTGTCAAAATGGCCGACAGTTAAAAAAGTGTTACCAACTTACATATCTATACCTCTAAAAAACCACCCTTTATTTGGTCTAGTGTTCTTTTGTGTTTTTATCCATTCTTCGTAGGTTTTGTGTAGGGTTTGTACGTATTTATGACTGACTGCTTTGGATTCTAGAGCATTAGTATTATATTTAGTTCGTTTTGTACCGTCTTTGCCTTTTTGGAGATGGATGTATGGGCTCTGAGTTTTATTTTGACTAAAAAGTGATCCGAGTCTATAGTAGCTCCTCTACATACTCTTAAATCCAAAATCGACTATGGATAAGTATATGGTCAATTTTGGTTTTTTTTTATTGCCATGCGGCAATCTCTACACTTTGTGTATTTTTTTGTGGGGGAAACATGTGCTTACTACCACTATTCCTAACAATCCTGTGAGATCAATCAGGCTTAGACAATTTTGGTTGCTGAACTTGTAGAATCTATGGTAGTCTATAGTAGTCTATAGTAGTTGAGCACTAGATTATTTCTTAACTTTTAAGCATTGAAATTTTTTGCGTCTCTGAGATTGATAATATAAGCATTTTCGAGTCTGTTTATAATAATCTTAATTGCTATTTTGTTTTATCTTGATTCCACCTAGAAATTTGCGCATCAAATAAACAGGAATCTTTCCGTTTATGTTTATACCGATTTGGGAGGATAAAGCCACTCCTCGATAGATTGGCTGACAAAGCATTCAGTTTCATTGTTTGAGTCCGGATTTTCTTAACATTCGTTATCCGTTATTCGTTTTTGGCATCGGAAATTCAAAAGTGTAGTAGTCAGAGAACAGATTGAGTTCTGAACGGGAAAACATGGTTCTCGGTAGAGAGTTTTAAAAATCGGCAAATTTTCATTTAATTCCATGAGTTTTGGTTATAAAAAGGTGATTAAGCTCAATTGCTATGTGACAGTCTTTGTGAAGCAAGATAATCACGTTTGTTGCTCTATTTCGTGTCACGTAATTTGATAAAAAGCGTGTCTAAGGGCTAAGTGAGGTCCACATGGTTTTAAGTGAAAATTAAGCAGCCGAGTTTTAAAGAATACATATTGTTATTATCAGGATAACCTGAAGTCCAATTCGATGTTTGACTTCCCCACAGATTTGTCCAGTTTCCATTTTGTATATGGGTCGAATCCAGATCGTTTGAAGTTTGTGTGGGACAGTGTTTTTTTTGTATCTAATTTCAAGGTAACAAACTTTCTTAATAACTTAAAAAGAAATAATCAGCCAGTGAAGCAAAATACTTTTGTTAAATTTTTCTTTACTAACAGTCTTCGTTAATATACTAAGATTTGCTTTTATGACAAATTAAATAAAAAGTTATAAATAAATATAAGTTTTATGGGTCTGCAAATTGTCATATTTTAGTTTTCTTTTAAATAAAGTTAACCTTGATAATTAATTATTAATTCAGAAAAGTTTGATATTCTATTTCGACATATGACAGTCAGTATTATCCTTTTCTGTCATTTGGTACATAAATAAAATTGTAAAATCAAAAAGGAAAAACATGGACCTAAGGGGAAGCACTTAATACAATACTTTTTTCCAACTGTCCCTGGTGCTAAAACTTTTGTATATTTAAAGCTTTTTCACACTGTTATTGGTATTGAAGAAACTACAATACAAACATAGCCAAATAACTGCATTTTGGGTTTGCTGTTGAAGAGAAAAGAGGGAGTGACTAAGATTATATCTGAGTAGTGAGTTAAGTATTAGTAAACTAAGTAAAATATTAACATAGGTTTTAAGTCACCTGCCTCCGATACTTACAGTACGTGCTGCCCTTTCAAAAAATAAATTAAAAGTACACCAGTGCAATCTGCTGTAAGGCGCAGCTAATGGTTGAAAAGAATTCATTCAAGAAGAGTAAAGGCGTTTTATGAGTACATGGAAATGGATGTTTCTCATTCTGTTAACCGTTACTTTGATCTTCAAGAAATTCAGCCACAAGCGAAAAGTCCAATTCAAGAAGCTTATTACGGGTGACAACTTTGGTTTTATATCTTTTGTGTTACTGATCTAAAAACTCAAAACCACATGTTTTACACTTGGACAGAAAAGCAGGCAGGAAAAGACAGTGTGGAAATATCATCGGCTCTCTTTAACTATTTGAAAAAAGCTAATTTTTAGGGCTATTCTGTACTAAGGTTGTTTAGCGATAATTGTATTTCTTAAAATAAAAATAATATTGTTTTGAGAACACTGATTCATTTTTTGGAAACGCACAAAATGATTTTATTGTATTTCGCTGTACGCGGACATAGTTTTTTACCCGCCGACCTTGTTTTTAGAAGAGCAAAAAAGCAGTTGCGAAAAAACCCATAATTTTAATTTAACAGGAATACCATGACATCTACAATATTATAGGCAAAGTAACAGCACTAGGAGAAGATTGACCACTTCTTGATACTAAGACGCTAAGTGAATACTATAAAGACATCCAATCAATTAGTGAACTGAAGAGAATTGAAATATGTTACCAGACACAAGAAGAAATTGAACACCTCCGAAAAAAGGGAAAAGGAAAGTCTTACAAAAATATTATGTTAGTAAGAGGCTTGAAAAACTACAAGTATGAAGCAAAAGAGTCTTTTATATTTTTGATCAAGAAGGAAAAAGAATCTTAAACAAGTGAGACTGGAAGAACTCCCACAAAAATGTTTTTCTGACCCACGCCTTGGTTGGACAAGAGTTTTATTTTTGATTAACCCACTATAGCAGCTGTTAATGAAGAGCAGAAAGTAATGAGTGACTGTCTCGACGATGAGCGCTGTGACTTCCAGTGACTTTTAAAAAAACTGTTTGTTTGTTGCATTAACTACCTATTATGACAATGTTTGTCATTTAGGTAAGACTTATATTATTATTTTATAAAAATAGGAGTTAATTCAGAACAACCAAACCATTGTTCCTTTACTTTATTGCTTTGCTTTTTTACTTTATTTACATGCAAATCTTCTTATGTCCACAACATTTTACATGCAACACGACTTATTTCCACTGAATTCGTGCAAAAGGTCTTATTGCCAAAACAAAATCAATTTTTTAAACAATTTTTAGCCACCCTAGCTGAAATAAGTGTTTTTTTTTTATTTAATTAATGGCTTTGGATAACTTGATCCATTCAGCCACGATAATGTATTTGACTACTTGAATTTGTTAATGATGTATTGACCTATTGCATTTGTTAACAAAATAGTACTTCGAATAGAGGTAGATTAAAAATATAATGTAAACGTCAGTATCACAAGAATCAGTAGATTGATAAAAAACCATACATTTATTCGTTTCATTGAATGCCCTAACCAACTTAAAGTGAATATTTAGAACAACAAGGGATTACATAATGTAGGGATACTTTTCACGCTAAGGTGCCTTTCATAGCGACTTTATTACAACACAAGACAGGCAACGGCTAGGAGGTAACTATATAACATAAGGATAGACAGAGGGAACAAAGCTAGATTTATACATTCACATTACACATTCCATCCTAAATTTTTCTTTTAGTCCTTTTTAAATATTCCCAAAAAATTTGGTTAAACCTAATATTATGACGTAAGATATATAAAATGGAAGATTGACACTGAGGAAGAGGTATTTGTTCTTTTATCAGATTTTCCAATAGATACTTAATAGCAAGAACATCAATAGAAACAGACATACTAACATATATAGAACAAAAAAGACTAAAGTGGTATGGACATGTAAGAAGAACTAGCGAGAGCAGATGGATAAAGAGAATAACCGAATGGAGCCCCATAGGAAGGAGGAAAAGAGGACGACCCCGAAAATCCTGGAGGAACGAAGTAGACGACGCCATGAGTAAGAGAGGACTAAACGATGGAGAATGGAACAACAGAGAGAGATGGAAACGGTTGAGCGAGGGAAGGCAATGAATACTGTAGAATCCCTAAATATATATATACTTAATAGCATCATTATATATGCACCCGAACATCCAATGATTGATATCGTCAGTGTTACCATTACAATCACAAAGTTCGGTTTCACTTAAATTAAATCTATGAAGATAGGCTTTCACAGTAGCATGATTAACAAGGCATCTAACAAACATTGAATATACTCTTCTACTGGGATGACTTCTTGCAGCAAAAGCCACAGTAGGTAAAACAGGGTGAATTTTTGTATAAAGGTTGTTACTACTGTTACAAAAAGCATTCCATTCAATTTCCCAGTTTTCTTTTAATTCTTGTTTACGCAGCGAGACTAAATCACTTCTATTGAGCCAGCTAATTTCTAATCCTTTTGAAGCCGCTTCTTTAGCAAAATAATCTGCTTTGTTGTTACTCGAGATACCAGCATGTCCTTTTACCCAAATGAAAGAGACTAAATTATTTCTTTCAAGTAGCTTTAGTTGATTTTCTAAAATTTTGACGATAATACTGTTTTTGTATAAATGCTTATGCGAATTATCTAAAGCAGACAACGCAGATTTTGAATCCGACATGATTACTATTTGTTGATCAGACATTCTTTTCTCAATAGTCTATTCCAGAGCTTGATATATTGCAAATAGTTCTGCGGAATAAATAGAACATTGTTGGTTTAATTTAAACGTAATGTGTTCTTGATTGTTTCGGATATATACCGCACAACCAACTCCCAAAATGGATTTTGACCCATCTTTGAAAATCCTATATGGCTTATCAAATTTGGCAAGTTGTTTCTGAAGTTGAATGGCGTTGTTATCATCAAAAGTAGGGAAATAAATTTTGGTTTGGGAATAAAGAATATTGAAATTAGATTGGAAGAAATTAGTTTCAGCTCGGATTTCTAAATAGGAAGAAACATTAGGAAATGCTATAGCTAAAGTTGGAGAATTTTTGTTATGCCACCATTTGTCAACTAAGTTAGACACAGATATTTCGGATATTTTTTGCAATAGGTAGGATTGGTTATTACTTTGACATTTAAGGATAAACTTTTCAGCTAAAAAAAGAAATAAGTGTTTTAATCTCATATTTGAAACCAATACTAATGTATAATGTTGATTAGAACTTATTACCCTTTTTTCAGAGCAAAGCTATAAGTTTTGAGTCCTCCCTGAAAAATTACCTATTTGTGACTTAAGCTTGTTTGCATTTTACCTCCTCAAATATATTTTATTTATGCTACATTATTCTAGCTTCCATAAAAGTTCAACTGTTACATTTCTAAGCCGATCAAGTTTTTTACGCATTTAAAAATGCATCTTTTCTTCTTCGTCTTGTAAAATTATTTAGATATATATGTGGTTGATTGATTGAGTTCCAGTGTAATTAATTAATGTATCGCGTATCGGCGAATGCGATTAAATCACAGCCTGACCTCTTCTCGGCCCAATATATCGTCCGATACAACCAATCAGTTAGGTTCTTATGAGCAGTTTTACGATCTTTGGTTTTAGTATCGGTCAATTATTTGATGGATCAAAGACATTAGTTACGAGATACGGTAGATTAATACCGACAAAATGAACCCTTTTCGATTCGCAAGGGAATTCCCATACAAAATTTATTCGTTACCCTGCGCGTTGTAAATGACGGACTATAAATCTTGACTAACTGAACCAAAACCGGACCGTTATGGTAATTTACAAATTTCGCCGATCCTGCCGTCTGTCGCTTTGATGAAAAATTTAAACTTTTTATGATGAACCCAAATTTATAATTTTTTGTAGGTCTCGTACACTGAAAACAATATTGTAATATATCGATATTGTTATAAAAAAGAGACGTGTTGCTTAAAGCCACTGAAGAATAAATACGTACGTTAACAAAAGCCAGGGAATTTTTCTGGAGACATTTTAAGTAAATATATACAATTTTACTTTAAAACAAATTTATTTTGACTAAAAATGCTAATAAATTAGAAAAATTTTGCTTTTGTTTTTGTTAAAAAAATTATAATAATTTAATTTTATCTGACTCATTCATATTGACAATTCAGACATATATTTATTATACATTTTTTTTTCGTCTTATAGAGGAGGATCTGGAATCTTTAAAAGGCACCTGAGTGCAGGACGCTGCCTGACTGACCTTAGTGCAGGATTGGTTCGTCGTACTCCCCCCGGCGATAGTTCCCGAGATACTTTAAAACGTCCTCTCGCTGCCGAGACTACGCCGACCGCCTAGCTGCTAAAACAGATCCTCCTCTGTCATCTAGTGATTCGGAAGCGGAATGGCCGCTGTAATTTCTTTGTTCACTATGCCACGTCCTTCGTGTTGTTTCTCTCATCTAGCTCTTTTCTTTCCACTGCCAACAAACGCAGCGGAACACATCCAATGATGGTCGACCAGGTTGCCGCAGACACAGTGCTGTAGGCACATGCCACTCGCAGCAGGCTTGTTCTGTCCACTCGTATTATCAGCCTCCTGTATTCTGTTATCTCTACAGCCCCACTCCAGACTGGTGCCGCGTAGAGGACGATCGACTACACAACACCGTGTAAGGCCCTCCTCCTTTCGGATTTGGGTCCTCCAATGGTAGGCATCACCCTACCTAACTCAGCCGCACTATTCTCGGCCTTCCAGACCACCTCCCACACGTGCTCCCCCCATTTTTCTTTCTGGTTTAAAGTTACTTCTAGGCACTTTACGTTTCTTGGGTGTTTGACACGCCCCCGCACATTGTAGTTCCACACTTTGCTTGTTCCTTTTTACCTTTAGAATAAGGACTTCTTTTTACACTGCCGCGGGTTTCAGTCCGTGCTATGTCATCCATTATTTCACGACGTAGTCGATATTTGAGATCTGGCTGATCCCGCGCCACTACCAGCACACCGAAGTTATCCGCGAATGCGAAGTGGGTTGTACCCTCTCCGTATTCACAGTTTATAACCCTGTCATATGCCAAGTTCCATAGCGTCGGGCCCAGGACAGATCGCTGGGCGACCCCGGCCGTCACGTCGATAATCGTGCCCTTTTCCACCATAATCCTTCTTTCGGACAGATACTCGGCCACCACATTCATCAGGTAACCAGGACATTCTCTCTTCTCCATTGAGTTTATAACCTCGTTCCACTATAGATTATGAGTACATTCCTAACATCAAAAAACAGCAGGGCCTCCCAGCGGTGTTAATCTCTTCTGTTGCGCAGTGCATCGAGTACACTCACGATTGCATCAATCGTGCTTTTTCCTTTGAAAAACGGATTTGTTTTGTGACGAGTTTTGTTTTATATATTATTTTCATTAATAAAATCATTTAGGTAGGAGCTTTGTAGTCACTATAATAGTTATTTATGTACCAAGTCAGCAAAGTAAGTCTTTATCGAACGAGTCTGATATTAAAAGCAGAGCGTGTGAGCGAGGCAAGTACCAGGCGAGTTTGATAAATAGTGTTTACCTACATGGTGCATACAAAATCTTATTGTCAACCATAAAAAACATTTTAACACTCAAAGAAATTAGACAAAATAAAAATATTATATCACAGTGATAGTGACAATGACAGTAGCAGTATTTCATATAAAAATTTTATGTTAATGATGAATCTTGTATAGTACTATGTCCCAAACCCTTCTTTTAGTGCGTCACTAATTGTGACGTCATATAGGATTTTAAGAATGTCGAAAATTATTGCATGACATTTTAGTTAAATCTGACAGTTGCAGAATCGTAATCGGCTAAATGTGAAAAGGTTATTTTTTTTTTTAAATATAGTCTTTGTTCTTTCTCGGTATATCTCCGCATATTTAAAATATTTTTATGACAATAAATACAAAATTAGATTTTCACTGTAATATGTCTGAAAATACTAACCTGGAATGACAATTATCGTTTTATCAGTTGACATTGTGAAAATACTGTCACGATCGAGACAATCTGCGTCAAATTATATTTATGCGCATCATTGATTGGATATCTATTTAGCGTATTCTAAACTCCAACCAATTATACATCCATAAGTAGAATCCGCTTTAATATGCAAATACCCGTGAACGATACATAATTTTTACATAATTTTTTAAGTTCTATGTATAATAATCACAGACTCACGTTTTTTTCTGTCACTTCTAGTATAATGCGTTAGAGAGAATTCGATCACCTATGACGCACTGAAAGAAGGATTTGGGACGGACTGTATTGTATAACCAAAGAATATAGACGCTTATAGAAGAATTGTTCACTGTTATTTTTGAAAGTTAGCAAAAAGTGGGACATAGATAAGGAAACGTGGTACGAGTGGAACGCACGTGTTGCACGTGGTACCACCAGAGAACAACCGAACACAGAGAAGCGACAGTCCTTTGAAGTTACGTGGCCAAGCCGCCAATGACAGCTAACAACCAGAAAATTAATAGTCAGTGGGCATATCACACAATATAAATTCTTAAGAGCGTAGGCGCAAAATTTCGGGCCAATGTTTTTTAAATGCATTGATTTTTTTCGAATCCTGAAAAAACTAATAAGTATTTTTGAAAAATTTAAACGCAGAATGAAAGACTACATTATTACTGAGGCCGAAAGTCCCTGAAAACTTCTATAATGTTTATTTTAATAAGTTGCAGGGGTGAAAAAAAAAAGAGAAAATTTAGTGTGATTTTTAATTTCAAATATCTCATTCAAAAAAACTTTTTATTTATTCTAAGGGACTTTTGGCCCTCGGTAATAATGTAATCTTTCATTCTGTGTTTAAATTTTTCAAAATTATTTGTTAGTTTTCTCAGGATTTCAAAAAAATGATTGTATTTAAAAAGCATTGGCCCGAAATTTTGCGCCTACGCTCTTAAGCGAAACAAAGAAATTACTAAAAATCTTAAAATTACAACAGAACAAGATTTCAAAATTGCAAAAACATGGTTGCAAATAAACAAACTTACATTAAATTATGGAAAAACTAAATAGGTAGTCATCTACTTTTTGCTATATACAAAAGTTGTCTGCCAATTTTTAATTCGTTAAATATAAATAACAAAGATCATTGAAGGTACTGCGTCATGCGCCAATGTTTTTCTTCTATTTCCTTTTACAATAACATTATCTTCAAAATGCAGTTCACAAATCCTATAATTATTATAAAGTGAATCCATTTTGAATAACAAATCTTCTCGTCTGCAAGCTTCTATCCACACTTTGGCACTACAAATTTTTAACAGAACATATTTTAAACAAAGAACTTTTTCTGTATTTATAAATAATACTTTATTACTTACAACTATAAGAGTATTAGTATATTCTAAGTATATTGTATGTAATGAAATATTTAACTTTTGTCAATATCTAATCTTAATAAATTTACAGTTTTCTCCTAAGTCACAAAAATGTCACTAAATATTGAGATATGCAACAAATAAAGTTTTAATATTTTTAATTTGTAATTACCATTTAAAACTCCTAAATATTTTATGTACTTCGATCCATATATTTGATCTTTTTTATTTATATTTAACGAATTAAAAATTTGCAGACATGTTTTGTATATAGCAAAAAGTAGATGAGTACCTATTTAGTTTTTTCATAATTTAATTTAAGTTTGTTTATTTGCAACCATGTTTTTGCAATTTTGAAGTCTTGCTCTGTTGTAACTTTAAGATTTTCCTAATTATCGGTCTAATTATGATTCCAACAATTTTTAGTTTGAGCATTTTAGTAATTTCTTTGTTTCGTTTAAGAGCGTAGGCGCAAAATTTCGGGCCAATGCTTTTTAACATTTTTTTGGAATCCTGAGAAAACTAACAAATATTTTTGAAAAATTTAAACACAGAATGAAAGATTACATTATTACCGAGGGCCAAAAGTCCCTTAGAATAAACAAAAAGTTTTTTTGAATGAGATATTTGAAATTAAAAATCACACTAAATTTTCTCTTTTTTTTTTCACCCCTGTAACTTATTAAAATAAACATTATAGAAGTTTTCGGGGACTTTTGGCCCTCAGTAATAATGTGGTCTTTCATTCTGCGTTTAAATTTTTCAAAAATACTTATTAGTTTTTTCAGGATTCGAAAAAAATGAATACATTTAAAAAACATTTGCCCGAAATTTTGCGCCTACGCTCTTAAATCAAAAATATTCTCGTGTATAAAACCCTCTATATATTTTTATTTCCTAAAAATACTATATTCGTATTGTTGTCTTCGAGCGCGCTGACACCCGGCAACCATCTGTTGATTTTTTGACCTGAGCCTTCGGAGACCTGCGTCTTTCAATAAAAGAAATAGCACTGACACCAAATTTAATGTTTTCATTTTGAACTATCCCTTGGCAGACCAAAGTTTATTTTTTATAGCTCGGACAGACACGTCGGCGTCGGCTTACTGTTCGAAAGTCAAACCAATACTATTATGTAATAACTAATAATAATTACAAAGCAATAGTAATTACCTGTTATTATTCTTAGGAAATCTAAATAAACTTATTTCTTTTCCTGTCACAGATGAACATCCGCGAATCGCACAAATATATCCAGACATTTTAAATATAAATTAAACTTTTAACTATAAATATAAACTTATATATTTAACTATAACTATAAACTATAACTATAACCTTTTAACTATAAATAATTATATAAATGGTCAAATGCAATTGTTGTGTCGAGTATTTACCATAGACGCCTACGGACTATCGAAAACAACCAGAATTCAAGAATAAGCACGTGTTTTTGACAGTTACACAACCAGAATCGGGCATGCGTATACAAAAATGGTACACGCTTTTGGACCGTTGCGTCGCTTCTATGTGTGTTCGATTATTCTATGGTACCACTAAGGAGCGGTCATGTCAGCTGTGGCTCTACCATTGCTTCTAAAATATGAAAGAGTGGGGCAATAAATGCAACTTTAGATATTTTTATATGTAGATGCCGCGTGGTCGTAGAATAGGATTAAATTTTTGCGTTTTATAAAAGTTTTTAAAGAAAATAATATTATTTTAACTTTTAATAAATTAATCTTTTTAGAAAAATGATTATGATTCAAATTTTTAATTGAAATATGTACAAATCTTAAGTATAAATCAGTTTAAGACTATATTGTAATAATTTCACCAATATTCATTCATTGTGAAAATGATGTTTTAGATACTACTAGTTGTTATTTTAAAACAAGATTAAATAGTACCCATACAGCGTAAAAACTTTCACATATACTATTCATTAAAAGGTACTGTTAAAGTTTATTTTGTTATTTCAAAAATAAATCAGGAATGCTTTTTGTTGTTATTAAAAAATTATGGATGAAATGGAAGTTTGGAAGTTTTGGTGAAATATTGTTCTGAAGCTATTTTCTTGTGGCATTTTAAATTAATTACTATTTAACTGGGAATAAGCCACAATTAAAGGTTAAAATACGTTTATTGATTATTATTATTATTTCAATTTCCACTTCGGAAATCGTTCTCAAAAGAACTATTTCCGAAGTGGAAATTGAAACGTCAATAAACGTATTTTAACCTTTAATTGTGGCTTATTCCCAGTTAAATAGTAATTAATTTTGGTGAAATGGATAAAAAGTCTCATTGAATACTTTTTTTTTAATTGAAATTTTTTAAAAATGTTTCGTTAATTTCTGGGCAGAAAAACAGTATAATAAAAAGTTATGTGACGGTTTTTCGTTGTGTTGGAACAAACCAATTTTTAATTCAAAGTTATACAATTAAAAAAATAAATACTTTGAATATTGTAAATATCATACATTTTTAAGTTTTAACATTAAAAATTTAACAATTTAATATATTGACAATAAAGATTTTATTGTGAAAAAACAAAAAAAAAAGACAACAAAAAAAAAGTTTGCAAATCAATGGCATCGAAATTTGTTTCGGCGTAGATGCAAAGTTACCCGTTCGTACTCCTTTCCCACTTCCCCCTAACTACATATTTCATTATGAAATTTTCATGATAGTTTTAAGCCGACGGCCACGGCACCACGCTGTGAGTTTATGCAGCCACCCTCTTAAACCGTAACCAAATCGCCCATTTGAACTGCTCTTCTATAAGCGTCTATATTCTTTGGCATAACGGCCGCTTTCGATATTCAGTCCATACTTGTCAATTCGCGTTCTCAAACGACTGTAGATGGCAGCACTTGTTTAGAAAGATGGAAAACAAAATAGGGATATCGTTTGTTGGCATTGTAAATTTGATAGGATTTGAAAAGATAATTACTTATCTTTTAATTACTTTTTTTATTGCTCATTATTTTTAAAATTTGATGAAATTTATACCAGTTTTAAATTTTAATTTATTAAAATTTTTGACATTTATCCCTGTTTTATTAGTTATCTATTTTGACAGCAGTTGGTAGCACGGTCGTTTGAGAACGCGAATACTAAATAATTACTAAATTGGTAAATTAAATTTAAGCTTTGATTTATTTTTATGAATATAATTACAAAATACTACAGAATTTCACTTTTTGACGTGATTTAATTAATTTTTCTACAATATTTTTAATAATTAGGATAAGATAAAATTTAAGTTTATTTAAATCAATAATCGATTACTGCCATCGACCACTGACATTTTTTAATTTCAGTCAATTTTATTAATATTTGTGGCAGATAGAGTTCCTCTTTTTTTAGTACAATAAAGTGTTACTCTACTGTCGTAAATTAGTACTTATATTAATGAATCACTTTACTTTACGGTTGGCGATAAAATACATTAACGAAATAAATTAAGACAAATTTGCAATACCAATGAAGATGTGGCAGAACTGATAGTACAGGAAATGAAGCATTTCACCTCGCAATTTTTTTGTCCTGCGTGGATTGACTTGAAATTTCAACAGAAGGTAGGTAATAGCCTAAGGATCAAAATCTATATCGAACCAAAGTGCGCCAAAGCCTTGGGGTTGGTTGCCACCCCATCTCGGGGGTGAAAAATTTTTTTTACGTTTTAACTACAGGTTTCGATTAAAAAAGTGATTCTTAACAAAAAATGTTCCATACATTTGTAAAACTGATATTTTTCAAGTTATTCGCGATTGAAAGTAACAACTTTTAGACGAAAAAATGCGAAAATGCTGCATTTTATCAAAAAAATTATAGAGAACAAATTTGTAGCTTTTAAAAAGACAAATACAACTCATTTTTTAAAATGTTTTTGCGATATAATAGGAACCGAAATACGGCCTATCAATGTTCAGCGGTTTTCTTCAAATGCCAAATTTGAAAGATTCAAAGTCAAATATCGGGAAAATTTTTGGAAGAAAACTCATAGAACCTTTTTTAAAGAGCATAAATAGACCTATCATAAAAAAAAAGATTCTAGCTCAAAAATTGAGTGAGTTATGATGAAAATAAGTTCAATACCTCATTTTTTTACGAAAAAATCGATGAAAACAACCCCCTAACCATCCCCATAATTAAAATCGATCTTCACCTTTCTGCAATTCTCTTTGATTATAACGTCCAAGAAGTTTGACCCATTTAAAATGCTTAGTTTTAGAAAAAGTACAGCTTAAAGAGAGAAACGATTTACAATTTCATATTTTTTACTCTTCTTTTTTTCAATATCCCCGAAAATACTGAATATATGAAAAAATTAAAAATGTACTAAATTGTAGCTTTTTGAATGACTATGATTTACCTTTATTTAGATTTGTTGTACAATGAATATTTGGCGAGATATAGCCGTTTAAAGCATCGATTTACGATCACGCACCATCTTTTTCGAGCCCTTTAAACTCATCCCATTTAAAAACCAAGGGTTCCAAGAAGATTTAATTCACAGATCCATGTAGCTCTAAGAAATCTCTACAAAATTGTTTTTGAAGTAACACTCTATCGTTAAAAATGAAGGAAATACGTTAAAAAAAATTAATTTTTTTTCCGGAAAATTTCACCTATAGTACAGTACATTTCGGAGTTTGGGGATGGTATTCGAAAGATGGTTTGTTATTACCCGTACGCATGAACAAACAACCTGCACCCGATGAACTTTTGAAAATTATTTTTTGCCAATGCAAAAAAGGATGCAGCGTTTCATGTGGGTGTAGAAAAGTTGGTTTATACTGTAACTCTATTTGTTCTGGGTGCTCAGGTGAAGGGTACAATAATAGTCCACCAATAATTGAAGAAGATGAGGATGACATAGATCACGATGAAGATATAATTGATGACGAATAAAATTAATATTATAATTGTTTTACCTGTAAATGTAAATATTTTCAACTATTTATGTAAATGTAGAAGAAGCTTTTTTATGTTGATAAATTTTTTTGTACTTAATTCTACTTTTTTCAATTTATATCTATTAAATTAGTTTATAAAAACTGCAATGTTGTAAAGGGTGATTTTCAAAAGTTGAAAAGTTGCAAAATTTTGGCAAAAAATTGTTATTTATTCATTGATTGATAACAATTGATTTTTAAGGGTTGAAAATTTATGAAATTGTATTTTAAAGTATAAAAAAATCACTATTTAACTAATCCAAACCAAATTTCACTCATCTTAAGATTTGTAATGTTATTTTACAATTTTTGAAAATTGGGGGTAGTTTTCACCCCTAAGAACAATCAGGGTTCATCGGCATGACATAAACTATAAAGCAGAGGGTGAGTTGAGCTTAAATCCAAATTTTTATCCAAATCGATCCAAGACGAAATCATTTTTTTAGAATTAGTAATTTTTTTACATTAATCTCTAACAAGGGTTGCTTTTTAAGGGTTGAAATATGATGGAACTCTATTCAAAAGTATAAAATAATCACTATTTAACTAATTCAAACCAAATCTTACTCATATTCAGGTTTAATATGTTATTTTATAATTTTTGACAATTAGGGGTAGTTTTCACCCCTAAAACCCTTCAGCGCACTTCGGTTCGATATAGGTTTTGATCCTTGGGCTATCACCTACCTTCTGTTAAAATTTCAACTCAATCCATACAGGGCGAAAAAATTGCGAGGTTTTAACTTTTTTTGAGCTTCATTTCCTGAACTATGAGTGAAGGTGCGAATTAAAAATATCGAGAGACAGCAATAAGTGTTCGTTACTATTTATGAGTATAGTATAGTTATTAAATTCTTTTGATAGGAAGGTGAAGGACCGATAAACGATCTTAAATATAGTCATTGCAAAAAAAAATTAAAAAGCACGGTGAAATTGTTTTCCGTAAAACACCATTCCTAAATTAATGGCTTAAAGAACGGTATAACATTGTTCCGGTACACTTCCATCTGTAATCACGGCACTCTCGCCCCCGTATTGTTCCATTCCCACATCGAGTGAGCGCTTTCTGTTGACCTGTAATTAATTTTAATTTGAGTGGAACTTGGAAAACCACAACTAACTATAAATGTGGGAATATTACATTTACACTGGCAAAATAAGAGCAATGCTATTTCCATCAATCACGAAATATGAAGAGTGTAGTTTTTGATCGTAATTATTATATACGTAGGAATAAAATTAATTAAAAAATAAACTATGTGCTCGACGTTTTAAAAATACTTTGTTAATATGAAAACTAGCAAGATATGTCAAAGGTTGCAATGTTAGTAATGTTTCTGATAATTATTTATTATTACAAAGTTTCATGTATTTTAAATAATTTATATGATAACCGGTCTAAATCTACCGTGCCAAAATAATGTTTTTACCTTATCAAACAGTACGGGCATAAAAATATATAGAACAAAAATTCTTCTTTCAGCATACAAAGAATTTTGGATTATATAGCAGAATAGAAGCGTTTGAGATGTGCAAGTGTTTGAGCAGATCATTATACAGGAAAAGGCACTGGCAGAGGAAGCATAAGCTTACGACGTATATTCTGGCTAAACAATTTGAGACAATGGTACAATTATAACTCTGTTGAGCTGTTGAGCTGCCCACGTTAGCGCCCAACGTAAGGCATAAATATACTACTACTAAGAAAAAGTTATTAGCAATGTTGCTTTCTTTTGAAAAATTTAGATGCTGTATTGAGGGTATAATAATTTTACTGTTATTTCAGACCACCCATCATTACGTTGGTTATATAGCATGAAAAATTATTCTCCTATAATTGTCAGGTAGGTGTAATGAAACTGTGTTGTCACAAATTTACTGTTGTTCGTCGTAGTGGTTCTATAATTGTAATAGCTGACTTTCTTTCAAGAATTCCTGAAGCATCTTAAGTTTCTCTCTTGAATTTATCCAGCTTAAAAACAGATGCTTGATATAGGAATATCATAGTAAAGGTTACAGATAATCCTGATTTATATCCTGCTTTTAAGGTTTAAGATAATGTTCTTTATAAACATGTTTTTTCTAAATCTAAATTTTAAGAGTCTAGTCCAGAAGGGAAAATTTTTTTCTTCTCCACATAGGAAGGAAATTTTGGAAATTTATCATGATGATCCTACACCTCCTTATTTAGGTGTCTTTAAAATATCTTTCTAGAATTTGGGAATTTTATTACTGGCCTAAAATGAGATCTTTTGTTGTGTACTATGTTCATAAATGTAAAGTTTGTTCTTTATATAAGCCTAGTAACTTACCTTCAGCTGGTCTTATGGGGCAATATTGTCATATAAATTTTTCTTTTCAGATTTTATCTGCTGATTTACTTGGTACATATCCAAAATCCAAAAATAGAAATCAAGTTTTCTTAATTTTTGGTGTACTACCGATCTTTGCAGTTGATAATGGAAAACAATTTATTTCCAAAGATTTAAAACGCTAATGGAAAAATACAAGGTACAAAAAATTTGGTACAATACTAAATACTTCCCGCAGATTAACCCTACTGAACGAGTTAATAAGACGATTGTTACTGCAATTAGGTCTTTCATTCAAGACAATAATAAATATTTAGACAAGAAGATTTTTAAAAAAACTCAAGCTATTTGTCTAGCTAAACATGAAGTAACACAGTTTTTTTCTCCATTTTTAACATTTGCTAGAATCATTCCTGTTGGAGGTTCCTTCTTTGGTGCTATCAATGAAACAGCTAACAATGTTGTTAATATTAATAATAAACTGTTTGATCAAAAACCTTTAGATAATATTTCTTTCATCTTTAATGAAGTTCAGAAAAGGATACGTTACTCTTATACTAGAAACACCAAACGCTACAATTTACGTAGACGTGTAAAATTCGATGTGGGTCACAAAGTCTGGAAGAAAAAGAACATTCTTTCAAAAGCTGTGGATGACTTTTCCGCTAAATGAGCTCTCAAATTTATCCCATGTATTTTAAATAAAGTTTTATCTTCATTAGTAAATAATCTTAAGGAGCTAGATGGTAAAGACCTTGGCAATTTCCATGTTCAGGATATTAAATTAGACATTAGGTCCTGATCTACTGATTCTAGTAATGACGAATCTCAATAATTTTTCATGTAATATAATAAAACATTTTCTTTTTTTATTTTATTTCTTTATATTATTGCATTTGCCTTCTTCTTTTTCTTCTTGTGGTGCCTATCCGTTTGGGATGTTGGCGACCATTATGGCAATCTGTATTTTGCAAACTACTGCTCTGAAAAGATTTGTGGTTGTTGTGTTGAACCACGTACGTAGATTTTTCAGACAGAAAATCCTTCACTTTCCTGGTCCACGTGTTTGGCCGTTTTTATTGTGGTTAACAACTCTTTTCCTTTTTCCATTCTTAATAAAACATCCCGCTTAGTAACGTGGTCGGTATAGGATATTTTAGGATTCGACGATAAAGCCACATTTCGAAAGCCTCAATTTTCTTGCAGATAGCGTCTGTGAGAGTCCACGACTTAACTCCATGCAACTGTATAGGAAATATGTAACATTTGCATTTGAGATAGCATTTGCCTAGTTATAATAAACCTATGTGTTGATCTTATTTGTTTTACAATGCCTTGATTGTTTATATCTTTGATATTTGTAATATTTTACTTTGGATAGTTGTTTTGATATTGATATAATTAAAAGCGACATCCGGCACTTATAAGTTGTGTATGGCAACGTGGTTTGTTGCATACATGTATAATGTTTTCGTTTCCCAGGATACATGTGTATCCCGATGATATTATGGACCACATGATGTGGATCTGAGTTCCTTTTTTGAGGCAGTATACCTGTAGTGAGGCAGTATACCTGTAGTGTATATTTTTCTGGATAAACGTTTCTTCTTATTTCTTTCTTTTGGAGTTAAAACAATTTTATCCATATCTACTTTTAAAAATCTGGTATAGAATTATAGCGCTTTGAAGTTTGATTGCAGTTTACGAACTCTCACTTGTTATCTTTTATGTTTTGTAAACTATGTTTATGCAAATAGGTAAAAAAAATAAGAATAAGACTTACCCACAATCTATTTATTCTACCAGCAACGACCGGTTTCGCATACTATAATTTGGTATGCATCGTCAGTTCTTAAGGCACATGATAAACTAAAGGCTGAAATTATAAAAACCCGTATTAGGGTACTGTCTGGTAAAGAATATACAGCAATTATGCCAATATTATATGTGTGTGATTATTAAATATGACAGTAAAAATTAAGTGGCAAAACAGTCTATTAAAATTGAAATTAAATAAATAAATAAATATTACTTACCTGCCGATACAAGGATTCTTATTTAGTGTTTTAGAAAACATAGTTTAAACTGTTATGGTAAACTGGAGACGGGTGATCATTGATTTTATTGTAACTTTTTAACAAATACAGGGAAAAGATACTAACAACTAAACTAGGAAGTAGGTATTGTGTAGATTGATTGTTGAAATGAATGTGATGTGTTATATTATTTAAAAGTTATTTATATTTATTTAAGAGGTATATTTTGGAAATGTGTGTTAATTTATTGAAAATATTTATTTAGAAGAGACAACACTATGATAATATATAAAAAGGTAGATGTATAAGTTTTGGGTGTGCAATAACTCCAACTTGTAATTATCAAATTATGATGCGAAAAACCATTACTAAGCTTTCTATAAATTATCATACTGCGCCTCTGTCGGTTACTTGATTTCGCGCATAACTAATAATTTAAAAGCCACATATACTTTGGATGTTATACCGATAAACTATAAACCATGGAATCTACATGCTTCAAAATACGTCCAAATCACTCTAAATAAAACAAAAAGTATTTAAACTCTACTACGTAGCAGAGCTTTGTTAGCTTTCTTTTATTATATTAGCATTATTAAATGTATTGTGAATAATATATCAACTCTACTTTGCCGAACTCAAGGAGAAAATGTTATAAAACCCATATAAATAAAACTTTAGTATGAAAATGATATTTAATCCTATTAAAAAAGAAAGAAAACAAAAAATACAGTTGCATATTTGAATGAATGCCCAAATCCAGTCTGCCAATTGCCATGCCTAAGCCCATTTGCCTATTTCGTCAGAACATATTTGCATGCTGATTTTCACCAGCGCACATGTATGTGCTTGTTTTCCGATCCTCTTCCGCTCTGAATCATCCATTGTTTAAGTTCGTTTTTAGTTTATCGATTTCCGGCGTATCGGCGGGATTAGTTGATTTTAGAGGTAACTTACACGGTAAAAATTCACGCACATTATTTATCATATCATATTTATAAACAGTATTACAAACTTTAGCTGTAGTACAGGATCCAGTTCTAAAAAAATTTGGTAACTTTGTTCGTTTATAAAGGTACATTATTATGCATAAATAAAAAAAAACATTGCTAAAAGCGCCTCTCCAAATCCTTTCATAATGAGTTCCAGCACTAAATTCAAGTAGGTTTCATCAGTTTGTCCTACAGGAACTAACGAAGTTGTTTGTGTAACAATCCGTCACTCTCAAGTGAATCCAGAAACATTTTAATTATGAGGTATATTTATATAAATAGTAATTTTTTTACCAAAAGTATGCAATTTCTATTACTTACTGAATTCGGATTACTTACCGCACTGACTAACGAAGTTTGCAATTCCTCTACTTGCCGCATAGAGTATTCAAGAAGTTCGACTCATAGATAAGAGGGTTAGGTTAGGTGTTCGACTCGAGTGGTCGAACAGTGCGGACGTATTTTGGAAGGAGCAACTAGCCAGGTAGTCAACAGAGCTTATCAGCTCTCGGTGGGCAAGACACCGTTTGATTGTTTTCTAACAAAGCGAAGAGCGGATGCGAAGTTGCTTTTAGTTAAACTTTCGGGGAGCCGCTTTTATAGGCGGAGATCATTAGTAACTTCGCGTTGGCGAAGATTATACGGGAAGTCGGACAGAAACGGCCTCTGCTCCTGTGATAAGAGAAACTGCAAGTGGAACCCTCCCTGAGAAATCAGGGAGTGAACAACTGCGAGGTAGCTGGGACGACACCCAGGAAAACCGTCTGGCAGCGGCTGGACGCGAAGACAAAAACAGAGTCCTCTTAGTAGAAAACTCCTTATATATTTTGAACATTTTGTTCACGGCCATAAGGCATAATGACAATGAGTGAAGCCCCCCCCCCCCCCAGGTAGTGATAGTACGAAGGTGCCATCACTTGAAGTAGAAGATAACGGCAACCCGCTGTCTCCTGTCGTAGACAACGAATTAGATTTACTAAACGACTTTATAAACCCGGAATCCCCAAAATAAACGACAAAGGAGAAGAAGATGACATCAAAGAAAAAATAGTGGAAGAAGAGAAAACTATTGAAGAAATAGTAGAAGAATCAAAAAATCAGAAAAAACTCCAGAGAAGAGGAGGAGAAGACCAACGACGACAAGCGACGAAAAAGGAATAGAACAAAACGCTCGGATTCTGAAGAATCAAGAGAAAGAATATAAGAGAGTAAAGGCGGAAGAGGCGGAGGAAACACGATACGCCAGAGCAGAATGACTGAAAAGATCGATAGACAAGATAAACAACATAATCATCATGCAAAGTCAACGATACCAAGAAAGGTTCGACACAATTCGACAGGAGCAAGTACAAGAGCTGCAACAAACTATCGTGGCCAAAGACGAGGAGGTCAAAAGATTGACAAGCAAAATCTTGGACCTTATGGATCTGACTAGGCAAAGGAATATAGCAAAGCCACAAAAATAATGAAAACACCCCCGAACCGACCAAAAATGAGACGAAAAAAGCACCGAGAATCCGGCGAAAAACAAACGGATTCGAAGTCAGAAAAAAAGGATAAAACCAAGAAGATCCAAGTTATACCTATTATAACCGAGGAAATCGACAATATGGAAACTGAAGATGCCGGATGGCATACAGTACAATACAGTTAAAAAGACTGCCAAACCCTAAAAGGTTAAAGAAGGCGCACCAAAACTAAGCGTAGCGGAGAAGCAAAGGCAGCTGATTCAAAAGCGCAAAGAAGCGAAGATGGATAAAACCATCAAGAATAGACAGAAAAGAAAAGAGCAAGAAAAACAGGAAAAGGTAAAGGAACCACAGCCTCAAGCTTACACCGCGAATTATAGAGGGTTCACAAAGGCACCAAAAAAGAAAACCGCTATATTGGCTATCGGATTAAACGAACGGGCTATATTGGCTGCAAAAAACATAGATGTAAATGAATTTAATTTCAAAATTCAAGAGCAAATTACAGGCGAATTGAGGATATACATATCAGTTGATTTGGCTACTAACCAAGATGATGTCAACTATCCGCTTGAACTTTTAAACTCGTTGGATTTACCAGGATTGCCACCTCACAATCTTCAATTAAAAGTTGGATCGGTAGTTATAATGTTGAGAAATATCGTCTTTGCAACAGCACACGGTTAGCGATAAAAAAAATTATTGAACAACGTGATAGAAGCAACTATATTGAAAGGAAAGTATAAAGGAGAAGACGTTTTGATATCACGCATCCCAATGATTTCGACTGATATACCATTTGAATTTAAACTACTACAGTTTCCAGTGCGGCTTGCTTTTGCTATGACCACAAATAAGTGCCAGGGGCAATCATTAGGTATTTGTGGCATTAACCTAGAAAACCCATGTTTCTCACATGGTCAATTGTATGTTGCCTGTTCCCGTGTTGGAAAAGCCTCAGATTTGTTAATAAAACAGATATTTGTTAATAATTATGATTCACTTGATTTACAATAAAGCGATTACTGAAAATACTTATATACGTTTTATTTCATTATTCTTTATTATATCGATTATTAACCCTATGTTAATATTAGTAATAATATATAATTAATTATCTCTATGTTTTGTCATTAAAGCACCCACTTTATAAATATTTGTCACCTTCAGGTTCCCACTATCTCTTTAGATTATTTTTCAATCAGGTTTGAACCTTATGTTTCCCTCTTAGTTTGAAACCCTCTGGCAGACATCCCACTCGAGGTTTTTAGTGGGTCCAAAAGGGTCGCCAAAGTTCGTGAAAGCGAAGATACTTAGGTCATCCGAGCTGACCCTCACACACCGCCCTATAATCTTGGTGACGGTTCTGTTCAGGAGAATTAAAGAAATAAACTGCCACATTCCAAATCTATTTGACAGAACGAAGTCTGTCGGGTCCGCTAGTTTTATTTAAAATTGATTTCGCGCGCGTGACTGATATTTAAAATCGCCGGTCTCTTCAAGTGTGGTTTCTGAGAAAAACATTCTATATTTTTCTATAGATTCATTCTTTGTGCTAATAATAATAAATAGTGCTAATAAAAATTTTTGTTTTTTGTATTATTGTATTAGATAGTTCTTGATAATATGTTAAAAAATTAAAAATAAGCATTAAGACGTTTTTTTCATAAAAACGGTGCCCGATATGAGAAATAAACACAAAAGATTTTTGCCAGGATTTGAACGATGAATTCAATTCCACAAGGAAATTAAGTTCCTAAATATCATTTTTTATTTGAAATATCTCAGTGACGTATTACTTTTTTATTTAAATAAAATCAGACCATAAAGGCAGGTTGACACGATCCACGTGTACTTGGTTAAAGTCTGCTTGGACATTGCGCGCACAACACTTGGAAGCTACTTTGATCGTGTCACCTCTTCGTTAAAATACACTTATATCAACAGGTTCTATCCAAGATAGGTAGGACGCTGGCCAACTTCCTTGGATCCTACTAGTGTGGTATTGTAAAATTAAAATGACGTCGTTGTCGAAAAATCGAAAACGAGAAGTAAACACAAAAAGAAAATGGTCTGAAAGGGGGAGTGTTATCATGTATCAACATATCAGCAACCACTTGAACACCTTCCACAATTACTTCCGCCATCTTTACAACGGTTATATGACATCGAAATCATTTAACCGTAGCAACCAGCTTGGTACACTTGTACAAATCCACTTGGTCCAAGTTGGAATCCAAGCATTCTTAGATCATGTCAACCCACTTTTACCTGTATGTGCGCCAAGGATGAATTTAATATTTCTAATTGTATGTCAAAATGCACAATAACTACCTCTTAAAACCCATTAAAAATGTTCAAAATTATCTCAGCAAAATTTTTTATTTGAAACAATGTTTTCTACGGTGTACATATTCTTGATAAATCAAGTTGTCCCGATTTTCCTCCTACGAGTCTTTAAATTGACATTCTCAGCAAAATTTGGCTTGTTTATATAATTTTTAAGGGTCAACTCTCTGACGACTGGACTATAGATAATGGTCTGCTTATGTTAATATTTGAAAGAATATTTTACATTCCGATGTAGAAATAAACAAAAAACACTTTAGGAGAATCTTACAAGTACAAAATATCTCTATTACTGCTGATTATCACATAATTGTTGTTTCCTTTAACCATCAATTATTTCAACGTCGTTTCATAAAAACATCATACACACATTTGACCTTGTAATATCATAATAAACGTTGGTAAAATTCACATGGCTCTCGAGGCAATTAAGTTTGTGCTATAACCTCGCTATCTCCCTTCTTGTTCTTGTCCTTTCTCGCCTGCTGTCAGTCTCCATGGTCTTCTCTATCGTAATGTTCCTCCTCACACGCTTCCACAACTTGGTAATTATTAAAGTGCGTCAAGTTTCCAATTTCCAATGGTCTGTCACGTCATTTAAGGTTCTGCTTTAGCAGACGTCGGTTCTAAAAGGATCGGCAAATAATCAGGGTTGAAATAGGAGCACACATATCTGTTCGAAAAGATTTTTCTATTTACAGTGTACAGGGTTGTATGTTAATATAATTTTAGATAAATTTATAAAGTACTTAAATTATTCGAGATTATTAGTGATACACAGGCAAAGAGAAAAAAAGAAAAGAAGATACACAAAAGAAAAAAACGAAACCACTTAATAAGGAACTTAAATATACAAAAATCCTCACCAGGGATAAATAATTCAAAGCATTCTAATAGAACGTTAACATCAACACAAAAAAATTCAAGGCAACCACAAGAAAATGCAGAAGTTATAATGGCAACCTATTAACAAAAAGGAAAGATGTATTGAATAGATGGGTGGAATACTTTAACCGAGCACTTAATATAGAGGAAGAAGAAGAAAACGTGGAAGACGAAAGAGATGAGGTAAGGTGAATAGACGAGAGGGCAGAGGAACCACCAACGATTTTTGAAGTTAAAGAGGCAATTAAAAAACTGGCCCGAAACAAATCACGAATATATAATATCCTGAATCTTTATATAGTTCCCGGCCAAACTATATAAATACAGTGGCCACGTTACCATAATGGCGTTACAACAGCTTATAAAAAAAATACGGACACAGAAATTATGACTGATTCATATGATTGGAATATTGGAATACTTTGCACCATACAGAAAAAGGGATATGTCTCTATAATTCATGAGATTGCAACCCTGAAACAAATTTTAGAAAAAACACTGGAATATGAACATTGATATTCATCACATTTTTATAGACTTCAAAGCAGCCTACAACTCTGTGAGTAGAAGAGAAATGTTCAAAGCAATGAAAGAACTAGGAATACCACATCAATTGGTAAATTTAACAAAACTAACTCTTGAAAAAGTTAAATGTAGACTACTAATTGTTGGAAAACTGCCTTAACCTTTTAAAACAAATACCGAGCTGCGTGCGGTAGTTCCTCTTCTGTATACTTACTGTTTAATCTGGCTCTGGAAAAAGTTACACGTGTGTCACAAATCACAACTATTAGTTCAATATATATTAATCAGTGCAAATCCTTGCCTATGCTGATATCAATATTGTTGGGAGAACGGAACACGCTGTACGGGAGGCGTATGTATCAATTAAAGAAGCAGCTACAAAAATGGGTTAAATAATAAGAACCAACAAAAGGATAATGCACCCAGTCCTATTATATAGTTCAGAAACCTGGACTCCAACAAAAAGTATTGAAAACATGTTAGCATGTTTCGAAATAAAAGTACTAAGGCGAATCTATGGAGCAGTGAATGACAATGGAATGTGGAGAAGGCGATACAACTTCAAACTTTATAGAATATACTAGGAACCAGATATCGTAAAACAGAGAAGAAGAGGAAGACCCAGATTAAAATTTCTTGATAACATCAATAAAGACATGAGAAATATTAGGATACGTGCTTGGCAGAGGAAGGAGATGGATAGGGACGAAATTGTTGAGGATGTTAGGACTCACGCAGGGTTGTAAAACCAGAATGATGATAATTAATAGTGAAACATTGGTTTCTGTATAATATCTGCAATTATTTGGATGCTTTCTGAGCATCATTCATCACAGTTGCTTACTTTCTGAGCTTGCTTCCCAGATATATGCATTTTTATATACTTTTTTGATTTTATCTTCTGTAGTCTTTTAGGTTTGACCGCTATTGCTGGACTGTATTATTGTGTGATATCTATATAAACAAGAAGACTTGCTTATATGTTCATCGCTACCTACTAAAACAACCAAAGAAGAAATGTTGAACACGATTAACATATTTTTTTAAGAAAACCAACTTGACTGGAATAACTGTATTTAATTTGTACCGATAGAGCGAAGGCACACAGCAGCATGCCCACTCTCAGATGCCACCTTTGAAGTATGTCAGCACGCGATCACCATATTTAAAACGGAAAACACAGGCTCGGATTGAGAAATTTGTGATCAGCTACGACAGAATCGTAATTTAAATTTTAAGCGTTAACCGTTACTTACAATAATAAAATTTATTTGTTTATCAATTATTTTACCAATATCACATTCAGCATTGACCTAATTTATATTATTAGTATTATTAATTAAACTTATCTAACGTGAATCTTCGTTAAACTTAAAATGTTTTTTTGTTGTCGAGATATAAGGTTAGGACTACGCTTCAGGAATGCTTCAATTTTACGTATTCACTACTTTTCGTTATGGTTTGAAAGCATGGACGTTACAACAAGTGCATCTGAATAAGGTGGCCGCATTTGAATATTTTGGTGTTACAGAAGAATCCTACGAATATCATGACTAAAAGAATTTTAAACGCAGAAGTTACTAGGAGAATACGAAATGAGCCTGAAATAATATTGACTATCAAAAGAAGAGTACTTGAGTACTTAGGCCATGTTAAGAGAGGGCAAAGATACTCATTATTGCAGCTTATTATACAAGGCAAAATTCGAGGAAAGCAAAATGTGGGAAGACGAAGAATATCGTGACTTAAGAACTTGAGGAAATGGTTTGAATGCAGTAGTTCAGAACTATTTAGAGCGGCAGTCACCATGGTCCGCATAGCCATGATGATTTCCAACCTTCGATAGAAGATGGAACATAAAGAAGAAGAATTAAACATATCGTTTTAAGAACAAAATATGATTGACACAGTAGATTAAAATGTCAGTTGGTAGTTCAGATTTCTTTCCTAGATGGCATAGTTACTCCACCGGACAAACAGTGTGACTTGTCGTCCTAGCCTTTTATATAGATAAGATTGTTTTCCGTATGTACATTAGCAGACTTTAAGTTCACTTCTTAGTATTCATTACTTGCACTTCTATAGCATTTCTTGAGAATTTCAATAGTTCGACAACGTCTTTTGTCCTTCGAATTCTGTATTTCTTTCTGTCTCTTAGCTTTTGCTCTCGTTGACACCAATAGGCGTCTGTATGTGTCTTTGTTTAGTCGTTTTAGTTCTTCTGGTGTGATTTCAATCCATGATAAGGAATCTAGCGTAACGTTTTAGCTCCTTTCACGTATCTTACTAGGCTAGTAAATAAATTAATAGGCTTACACATTGTGAGGAGAGAACTTGTACAAGAATTTTAAACGTTTGAAATTATTTTTTTAAATTAATATTCTTATTAGTCTTGGAAAATAAATATACCTATTAATAAACTGTAATTTAAGTGAGTGAATTCTCGTGTTAACAAATTTCTTTTACCAGACTTGATATATCTGAATTGGGAATAATAAGTTTTTTTAATCTGGAAAAGTATACAGGGTGCCCCATTTAAACTAAATATTTTGAGGGTATTTCCAGTGAAACCAGAAGTAAAGCAGTAATAAAAAATATGGCATTAGATGTGTTATGTGCCGTTGTATTAACATGCAAAGTTTCATGAATATTGTCTTTTTCGTTTCAAAGATGTTTACTTGGTTCCATATTTTATCCTAACCTTGCATATGTACTTACATGCCTTTTACTTTAATTTTTGGATATACTACTTCTAAATTAAAAATTTCATATACAAATGGCTTTAAAATAGTATCAATAAAGATTACAATATCTCTGATATAAATTTAACAATAGTTGAATAGGTGAATACAGTACGGTCCTGTGTACCATCAAACCGAAACTTTCACATGATGACTTATTAATCTGTGCAGAGGACGCGGTAATTAACGTTAAGTGTTTCCCAGGTAACCGCCATTAAAATCTTCAAGGAGTTTACTACATTGTCGAGCATATTACATTAAATGTCCACAACCACAACTTTTGCACAATTAGTAAAGGGTAAAGTGTCTCCAGTAGTTTCTCGAATATCTCAAGTTAAACAATAGGACACTAATGGAGAATATAATGATTCGTGTTTAATGACAAACTGAAATTGTGGGTGGACTAAGTTTTATTGACGTTAAACATAGAACCAATTAAACAGTTTCTTCACATCAAATTTTACACCATTGATACGGATATATAGATATTTACGAATATCTCATTTTATCATATTGGGTATGATAAATCTATCTAAGTATATGCTAGATCTAAGTATAGGCTATGATGACAAGTCATACCGTCTGTCCAGTAAGGTAACGACGCCAGCTAGGAAAGAAATATAAACTACCAAAATTTGACATTTTAATCATATTTTTTAAATCCTAGCGCCATTTAGGAAAAAAATCTGAACTAGCAACGTCTGATATTTCATTCATATTTTGTTCTTGAGACGATACGTTTAATTAATAATATTATTTTATTTAATATTAATATAATTAATAATATTTTTAAGGTATGATTGAATACAAAATAATTTGTAGCTTTGTTAGTTTAGATATAAAATCCTAACGCTATCTGAGCAAAGAAATCTGAACTACTGACATTTCAACTTATGAGTCAATCATATTTTGTTTTTGAAACGATTGGTTTAATTAATAATACAAAAAATATTAATTACATATTAACAGAATTAATAAATAACATTATTAATATTTTTAATGTACGATTTAATACAAAATAATTTAAAGTTGTATGTTAAATTAGATTTAAAATGTTAGCGTCACCTAGGAAAGTAATTTTGAAATACCAACTGACATTTCAACCTTTGAGTCAATCATGTTTATTAATAATACGAATTTTTTTTTTTCACAAAGTTAACAAAAATCTTGGTTGTTGTAACGTAAACGTAAGATTTAGTTTGCAAAATAATTTAAAGCTTTATGTTAGTTTATATTTATTTGATTTATATGCAAGAAGGTACATGCTGATTTTTGTACGTATGTTGATTTTATAAGACATCATTTAATTTTTTTAAAACTTTTTCATAATAACTCGAGAAATACCTGATCGACCTGGGTAATTTTGATTTTAAAATATTTATATAAATATCTGTATAAAATAAAATTAAATAAAATTAAGTAAATTATATTAAGTAAAATCGAGTCGAATAAAATAAAATAAATTAAATTAAAAACCATGGCTCCGTGCATAGACGATAAGAAAGCTTCTCCACTCCCAGAAATACGACACTTTTTGATTTTTTTTTTAATTTTAATAAAATATAATGATAATCAGAATGAAGTAATTAAACATAAATACAAAATAATAATGAAAATGTAAATCATGAATAAATTCTATTTTAAATTTAACAAATTTTGAAAATTTTTAAAATCATTAAATAAAATAATTTTCAAAAAAAAATTAGGATTTTTAAAACTTTAAAGAACTTAATTTAAATTTAAACTTAAAAAAATATATTAACAATTCAGTAATAAGCATATATATGAAATTTCATTAACCGACATATTGTAATAAGGCGCTGTAAACAGTATTCACCTCTGTCAGCACTTCCTAAGTGACACGCGTCGTTTTTATTTTAAAAATTTAATTGTTGTTGATCCAAATTTGACTGCAAATATGGTAAGACCTAAAAAATATCATATAAATGAAGAACGAAAGGAAGCTTCGAATGCTCGAAGAAGGAAAGTTAGAGCTCAGCAAAATGACGAACAACGAGCTCAGAAAGCGGAATCTAAGCGCCAAGAGGAGAGCTCTGAAGCTAGATTGAAAAAGCAGCAGCTAGAATCCGCGTCACAGAGGGCGAGAAGAACGTTGGAAGATGACGTTGAAAGGCAAGGTCGACTAGACCGAGATTCAGTACTTCGGCAGGTACGCCAATGTCACGAAACTCCAGAAGAAGCCGCCAGTAGAAGGAACCATGACGCCGCAATGCAACGTCCCCATCGAGCTCAGGAGACCAATGAAAACCGTCAAGCTAGATTGGCCCGAGAGGCACAAATGCAAAAAGAGCGATTGCAACGAGAGATACCTAAACAGCGAAAAGAACAACAACAACAACAATTTGCTTCCCAACGAAATATACGCAACCAACGGGTGCGTGTTGCACAAAATTGCTTACAAGAAGACGCAGAAGCAATGCTGGATGATGGAGACGTAGTCACTGCGTCTGAATTGAGAAATTATTGGAGAAGGATATGAGGAATTTACTCCCGTTTACTAGAAAAATTACAGGGAGTAAGACAAAAATTGGAGAGAGTCTGACAAAATTGAGCGGGTGACTGTAAATGGCAGTTGGTTGGATCCCCGTTGCATGGCGACGGAATAAATCATTAGTTTATTTATAAACATACTGCCCAAAGTCATATAAGGAGTACTTCTTTATATACCTTCTTCAGCAACACGAAGATTTTTATGACATATCTTTGGCATACTTCGTAAGATCTTTTAAATATCTTCATGTGGTAAATTTTCGAAGTTTTAGATGAATGTTCTCTCTAGCTAATGCAGAATTAAGAGTATATTTATATTCTTTCTAATACGTTCACCTTCTGAATGTCCAAAGATAATCAAACTTTTTTGAAATCCTAATGCATGGTTAATTTTAATTTAAATCCATAAACTGTAATATCAGATCAGGAAAGCCAGAAGTTTCTCACTGTCCCTTATATTCCGTTATACTCTTTTGTACGCACTGGATACTCCAATAAATTTTTAAAAAGTGAGTAATTTTCCAACTGCTTCTACAAAACAATCCACTCGTTAAAAAATACTTCCGAAAATGTGAGTAATTTATGATTCGACATGGTGAGCCAAATTTATTTGCAACCGGGTTTGACCTTAAATAACTTTTTTAGTTTTGTTCCAATTTTGATGAAATTTGAAACGTATATTGATAGCGCATTAAATTAAAATTTAACCGAAAAACTTAAGGGGGTCTAAGTAAGGGTCATTTTTATAAAGGTTTACTTTCAAGGTCGTTGCAAAAGTTACCCAGTTAATATTTAAATTAAAAAATTAGTATTACTATAATAAGTATCCGGGAAGACTACCGTTCAAATTTATCAACTGGTCTTATAAAGAATGAATTGGGATGATAGGAAATAGGTACTTTTTGTGGCAAAAAAGTTGATGTTACATTTTTACTCACATTAACGAAGTACTCCTTTAGATTTTTGGGGTTTGGAAGAGAGATAATATTTGAGCTGTGTTAGTTTTATTTCGAAGATCGTTTATTATGGACCAACTTTCTTTTCCAACATTTTTAGAGCTTCCCAGACGATTTTGATGGTACATTTTTTCTGCTGTTTTGATAAGTTTTAGATAGATTCCTTTGTACTTGGAGATATACTCAGTGACAAAGATGTTTTTTATTTTTACGGTCTGTAAAAGGAAATATGGCGTTTCATAAAAGGTAAAAGAACGTAGGTAAAGGAACTAATAGAACCAAAACACATAGAAAAGGATACGTGGATTGACTCCTTAAAAAAATCTCTTTGCAGAGGAAGAACAAACGCCGCTAGAACCAGAAACACCAGAAGTTACAACAAATGAACAACTTAATATAAATGTACAGGAAGTTCGGAAAATACTTGAAAACCTGAAGCACAGAAAATCAGCAGGTAAAGACGGGATACCAAACGAATTACTGAAATATTATGGAGCAGCATTGACAGAACAATTAACAACATTAATTAATAAAATTAATTCAATTAGTTAAATACTGCCCTTAAACTTACAACTAAAATTTTACAAGTATTAATAAATCAGAGGATAAGTTTAGCAAATGAACAACCGAGGGTTTCGTAGTGAAAGATCGTGTACATATGCAATATTCGTTATAAATCAAATTACTTAGAAATGACTAGAGACTAATAGACCAGAATTTCTGTGTCTGATTGAGCTAGAAAAAGCGTTTGGCAGAGTAAGACTCAAGCATGTAACCCATCTTCTGTATAATAGAGAAGTTCCCCTAAATATTATAAAAAAACTATCAAAAACATCTACCAAAACAACAAAATGGAAGTCAGAATAGATGGACAACTTACAGAACCTATAGAAATAGGCAGCGGGTGTTTAAAGTCATTTTGTTTCATTATTGTGACCTCAAAAGGATTTTTTTTATTCGATTTTTTTAATATCATACTAGTCTGATGGGAAAGTGGTGGGTTCCAGTTTTTATTTTGTCCCGGACAATTGTCAGTGAACAACACTAGTTGATCAATGCCTGACTTATTACATAAAAACTTTAAAACAGCACTTCCAATTTTATCACTACCTCTTTTAGCTGTCTTACATCCATACAAGCATGTGCCCCTTGCCCGAACCACATTCATGTATACCAACATTATAAAGCCATACTTTTCTACAGTAAAAAATTACTCCTGTAGTTAATTTCGGTACTGACAGATCCTGTTGTAAATCAAATGTTACAACTAATTTTTATCATTAGTTTTTGCAGCAGCAGTTTTCGTTTTTAGCAAGTCCTGCATTGCTTTTGCCCGTGCTTTGTGAACATTTAAATTTGTCGTCAAAGAAGCTGTTAATTCGTCATTACTCTCAACTTTTGCTGCTTCTATTTTAATCAGCGTTTCATTACATGTCTTGCAGGTGTCAGATTTTGGCAACTTAAAATCTATATTAAAATCTGTACAAAAGATTTTCCTATATGTCGATGCAGAAACAGATGGTATACCCTTACGTTCACACCAAGGAAAATAAAACTCTTTATATAAATGAGTTACTGACATATCATAAATAAGTCTTTTCCAGATTATCAGATCGACTATAGTGACTCTGATACTTACAGTCAATTCAACTTCAAGCTACGGACGATGTAAACAAATGCACGCTGGAAACACGCGTTTGTTCAGGGCTGGACTAGTAAATTAAAGATACAATATAAAACAGATAAACTTTGACAGATACAGATTATAATACAGCAATTTTTTAAATATAAAAATGATTTACAAGATTGAGAGCTATTAACCACAAAATAAATTATGTATTCAGAAAAAAGAAAGTTTATAGAATTACCGTATTTGCGTTATTACCTTTCAGAATCTGATGTACTGCTGTCATCATTAATGTTAATAATGAGAGGCTCAATTTGGGCTTCAATTAAATTGTACAACTCCCACATTTTTGGCTCTACTTCTTCTTTTAGATGGTTACAGCAGATATAGCTTGAGGGAATAAATTTTTAATGTCAGCTAATTTAAATGTTGTGTTATTGGCAGTAACATAATTCTTGACTTGCGTCCATACAAGCTCTATTTGATTGAGCTCCCAGTGGTAAGGTGGCAACCTTAACACTGTTTTATGTTGTTTACCGATTTCTAAAAGTTGCACTTTTAACAGCGTTTCTTCAAAGAAAATGTTTTTTGAGCGAAGCCAATTTTGAATATCTGTCTTTTTTGTAGCCATAATGGGAATTTTTTCCAATTTTCTGGAATGGTAAGGGGCATTGTCTGTCACAATTAGGGCATTTTTTTTCCAGTGTTGGTAAAATATTTTGGAGCCAACTTTCAAATGACTTCCCATCCATCTCCTCATGGTAGTCTCCACTTTTGCTGGATTCAAAAGCCCACAGTGCATCCGGAACAAAACCATTCTCACTTTCGATGTGACAGATTATTAAGCTTTTACGTTTTTAAGTTTATTTATTTTAATTTGAACTACCTGATGGATTTTTTAAGCCTGTCGACAGCCCATCCAAAATGCATGTCTGTCACAGAAGCATCCACCTAAACTTTTTGTATGGCCAGCATTTATCCATGTTTCGTCCAAGTAATAGATTGCTCTATTTTCAGTTCTATATTATCTTATCTTTTGCAGATAATCTCTTCGCTATAGCACAACTTTATTTCTGTCGAGTAGCAAACTGCTTGTTCCACGTTTTTGAAATTTAAAACGTGGTTTTCTTAAAATTTGGTAAGTCATTATCATTATTTACATATTTTAGGACTTTGTCAAATGTAAGACTTCAATACGGAAGAAATATTGATAAATTCTTATAGTTGACTTATTAAAACTCATCTACAGTATCCATTGATTTTGAACGATTTTGATTTGTTTTAGGTGCAGATAATGTGTGGGTACTTTTATACTCTTTAATGACATTGAAGACACTTTTAGAACAAACTCCAACTTTATCTGCAACATTTTGTTGAATGTCCGTTAACGCTAAAGTAGGATTATCTTGTTATATGTATTAACCATTATTATATCTATGTATTTTTTAAGCTCTTTTCCTAGGAGGACTAGTGGTAACAGTTGCCCATTTTGGTAAAATCACAAAATGTACATTTTCAAAATTTACTCTTATAGTAGAGGATCCAATATCTGTTTAATTGTTATTTGATGTGTAATTTAGTATGTTAAAAATTATAAAAAAGAAGGAGTGTCCGATATAATTTTGTCCTGACTATAATTAACTAATAATTAAAAAATGCCTTATTTTAGATATTATTTTAGATCATTTGAATCATTCGAAACATAAAAGGCCTTTTGTAATTTTTCTATTATGTTGATTGTTTTCGAGTTATAAACAATTTGATACTAAAAAACGAAAACTGACGATTTTTAAGGCTCAAAAAGACAAGTAAAAAATATTATTTTTGTAATCGTCAAGTACTTAAATTCAAGTTTAAACCTTCTTGTAAAAGGTTTTGATAAACATTTTTGTCATGTTTTGTTCTAAAATATATTTTTTTATTTGTTAATGAGGAAGATTCCTTATCGGGAATGGCGATGGCTGCATTAACAACTAAAAAACAATGTTTCAAAATGAAATAAGTCCAAAATACTTATCGAAAACTGATTGAATAAGGTTTTGTTTTGAATTTAGGTACCTACTTCGTAATTTCAAAAATGATATTTTTTAAAATACGTTTTTTAGCCTTGAAAATCGTCATCTTTCGTTCTTTTTTCAGTTTTAAATTGTTTATAACTCGAAAACCATACAACTTCAAGGTCGCGGCATATTATCATGCACGTATAGTTTCCGGCACGTAGCGTTTCCAGTCCAGCAATCGGACTGCGCGTTTCCATTTTCATACATAGAACGTTTCAGTTTGGTTCGGTGAAGATATGATCTCGCTTTTCGCGACAAAAATTATGTGCAATTAATTGCTTGTCTACTTAACGATGAAGGTTTGAAGTACATCCAATGCTAAGAGAAAGGAAAAAGTAAGGTGAATACTGGAACTTATACAAAGAATTCATTGATGACGATGAAAAATATTATGGATATTTTAGAATGAATAGGAATCAGTTTGAATATATTTTAAATTTAATTACACCTTTAGTTAAAAAACAAAATACTACATTTAACGAAGCCAAACATATACAAAAAAAGAGTATTAAAAAAAAAGAGGTATCACTTCCGTGCAAAAGTCCTAATTGTTTATCACTTAAGTGATTAATTGTCACAAAGCAATGAAAACACATACATAAATGACAAAATATGCCTCGAAAATTATTTCTTTAAATATTCTGTATCAAAATCAAACAAATACCTAAATAAACAATAAGGAGAGAACGACGGACCCCTAATTCACATTATCCATACCAACAGATACGATACGTTCTGCTACTGTGTCTGATACGATACGTTCCGGACAGTGTGAATTGTTCATATTTAAAACCATTTAAATTATATTTTTCGGAAACTAAACGCTACAGGCTGGAAACGCAACGTTTATGATAATATGCCACGACCTTTAAGACCTATTTTCTTTCGAATGATCCACAAAATCTAAAATAATATCTGCTTGGGTCGATTTTTTTTAATTTATACAAAAAAAGTTATTTTTTAATTATTAATTAATACTTAAAGTCAGGACAAAATTATATCGGACCTTGTTTTTTATAACTTTTAACATACTAAATTACATATCAAATAATTTTCATTCATTAAACAGATCAGTGTAGTTCGATCTTATATCGTATCTTAGGCTATTATAAATGCTTTAATATACTTACAGGAATTATTTTAAAGAAGGGAAAACTTTTTTATTGCCTATAAATAAATTTCTCAAAAATATGCTTTACACTATAAACACACAACCTAATGATTAAAAAATCAAACGATTAATAAACCAAAAAACAGTTTTGCCCAATAACTACTATGACTCTTCATTCGACAGAAGACGGAAGTGCGTGCCTGTTAGCCCAAGAGAGATGACTAAGATAATTCGATAATTTGTGGTCAATAGGAAGGCGTTTGTCACGTGCAGACTGAAATATCACGCGGTGACTTGTGTTTATTCTGTCTGTAGCTCAAAGTTGAATTTACTTTAGGAATAAGGTTAATATGGGTCTTTAACATACTGAATAGCTTCATCGCTTATTCTGTTTGGTTCATTATTATGTTTTCCACGACCATCAATTTTGGGCACAGGAGTACCTGAAGCTAATTTCGATACAATATTATTTATTCTACCTCTAGATTGGTGAAGGCCATGAACGAACATAAATTCGGATTTACATTATTTTAATGGTTTTTGTATTGACAGTGACATAGTATTCAACACTGTATTTTCTTCCAGACGCTGCCCTTTTAGTTTTTTCGGATAATATCCTTTTTATAACAAATTTTAACGCATCCAAATAGGTATGAATTTTGGATATCAAAGGACCCAAGATTTCAGAATTGTGTAAAAATAATTTTTCGATTTTCGTTTTGTTGCACATTGCCTTGAACAAAGGCAAGGAAGTCCAATTTCCCGAGCTCAAGGTTAACAAAGAAAAATGTACTACAAATATAAGTAAAAATTCTAAAAATAACTTATTACAATAATGATTGTTGCCATTCTTATTATTTTTACAAATTCGCGCAATAAAAACGGAAAATGTCGTAAGATAGTTATTAAAATATTTAAAAGGTAGAATATGATAAGCCACACTTCAAAAAAATACGCTTACCGTTGAATCTGGATCTTAATTTGGATTTTAATCACACTCATCTAATGGTGGATCCCTGTGTCCATCATTATCGCTATCAGGTTATCAGAGGCGACTATAATAGGCGGCGACCATATTAGAAAGTGGCTTGTCGTCACTATTCGAATAAAATATTTCACAGAAACACCACTGTGCAATATAATGATACGGTTCCTGTGCTGCCATCTGTGATTTGATTGTGGAACTACTTACCCTGTGGCTTAGCGCTTAGCATTATATTTCTTAACAGATTAATGCAAATATCCCGAAAATGAACAAATGTGGCTTGTTCTTATATAGCAATAAGCCCTTCAATTGCTTAACGGAATGTCGTTTCTATGTTAAAAACGAACTACTGGTAACACTGCCGTACTAATAGAAATTCTGTATCTTTTTCTTGAATTGCTATTACACAATGCTATTACTATTATCTACTTAGTGGACGTTAGCTATTACTATTATCTACTTAGTAGCTATCATATTGGCAATCAGCAGCCTAGTATTCTAACTAGTATTGGAAAAAGAGATTTGGTTATTTATTCATACAACTGTTTTAGGTTTTAAGCCGCGATGTTTTTTAATGTAAATACACTATAAATTGTATTTTCATTATAGTCTTTTTTTGTAAATCACATGACTAACGACGTGTCTGAAACGAAATTGGAATCGTGTTCTCGCTCTGCATGCGAACCGAGGCAAATAAAAAATTGTCTCGTCAAATCGTTAAGCTTTATAAACCCAATTACAACAATCTCGTAAACAACACACTCCGCGTGGCCATGCAATAGATTCAATTAGACTACCTTTAATTGGTTAAATTAATAAGGGGAGAGAACTAATGCGTTTGGAAAGCAAGCTGCGTGAGGTCGCATATGTTGATGTGAACTGGTTTATTTGTTTTGGTATTTAAAACGAATATTTGTTTTATAAACAGATTTTTTTGTCAAATAGATTTATTTGAAAAAGTTTCCTTTGTAAAGAGTATATCTGCAGTAGTATACCACAAAATGACGAAGTAAACACTTTACACATTTTATTACTAAATCAATATTTTTATTTGTAATTAAATAAAAGGTTTTAATATTACATGATTGAGTAATAAATAAAACAATATTACTCTACTATTTATTAAATTGGGACTTGGAATGTGAGAGGTACTTATGAGCAGGGAGCTTTAAGAAACTTAGACCAAATTATGGAAAATATACAATAGCCCTGCAAGAAACGAAACAACTGGGAAATATAATAATAAAAATAGAATAGAGCACACTGTTCAAGAGTGGGGGACCAAGAGATATTTGGAAGTGGGATTCATGGTGTCGGAGAAAGTAAACAAAGCAGTTGTAGATTTTCAACCAATATCACACAGAATATGTTAATTGAGAGTAAGAGGAAATATAGGAAGATAAATATCATTAATGTACATACGCCCACTGAAGATAAAGATTTAAAAACCAAAACAGAGTTCGACGAAAAGCTAAGCACCCTATACAGAAATACAATACAAAGATACTCATTGGTGACATGAATGCGAATGTTGGAAAAGAGGAAATATATAGAAGAATGGCGGGGGACGAAGTTTACATAAGGAATCAAATCAAAACGGGAAAAAGTTAATAGAATTTGCTACAGAGAACAAAATGAAGATGGCTAGCAAAAGGTTTAATCACAAAGACATTCATAAGGTAACATACATGGACTTCTCCCGAAGAATAAATAAAAAATCAGATATATCACGTTCTAATTGAAAGCAAACATGATAAGGCAATAATCGATTGCAGGAGTTACATAGGGGCAGATACCAACAGTGACCATACACTAATAATAGCAAAGCTCAAACAAGAACTACCAATAATTGCAAAACCTGTTAGACATAGATGGCAAAACCTGTCGCCATGTTGCCGGCAATCTTTCGCGTCATCGCGCGTGTTCAAGCTGTTAGGCCGTTTTTCGATTTCGATAACTTCACGAATGATTCTCGATTTTAAAGACCTGAAGAAAAGAAATATTTATTATCAAAAAAACAATTTTACAAAAATATGCTCTACTCATAAACAAATAGCGCAACTTTTTTGTTATTGTTTGTAAAATAATTATTTTTACATATTCAGAAAGCGTATATTGTTTCACGAATACAAAAAGAAGAAAATTGATCTAGGTCAGTTAAGGCCAAAGTTAGCCAAATTCTTCTAAAAACTCACAGCTTATTTGTTTATAACAATTAAGGGATATAATTTACGTCATTTTAAATGTTTAAAATTTACGTAAAAAAACTTTGGTTTAATTTATACTTCAGGAAAGTCGTTGGTAAAGCTTTAAAAATAAAGTACAGTTGACCTCTTTAATAAAGTACAAAAGTTGAAGAACATTGAACTTCGAACCATCACAGAGCTCTGCTGAGGGATAGCATTCTCTCCTTAATAGGTGTTATGTTTGGCAGTGTGTGTATGTATGCTAATGGGTATAGCCTGCTCCGCCTCATGCAGAATCTGAGAATTTTTCTTTCGGTAGCCATGATGGCATTGATTTCGTAGGTCTTAAGAGAAGTGTAGATGCATGCCTTGTATTCTATGATAGGTCTAATGAAAGTTTTAAAGGTGTGCAATAAAGTTTTAGATGACGTCTTGCCCAATTTGCCGGCTAGCACTGCCAGGAGCTTAAACCTCCTTCTCACCCTGTCAAGGGTATCTTGAATGTCGGTTTTCCAGTTGAGAGTCCTAGTAAAATGGACTCCTAAATACTAAACCAAGTTTCTGAGAATAAGCTCTCCTAACAGAGCTTTCGGCCCCGGACATCGCGACATTTTGAATATTTAAATAAAATTACTTACGTTTTGGAGGGATTTATGGTCACCCTCCATTTATTGCACCACCTAATGACTCTGTCTAGCTATTTTTGCGCTCTTTCGAATCCAGACAATTGTCCACGCTCTCTGTGTAATCCAGACGTGAGGAGAGCAGTATCATCAGCATACAGTAAAAGGGTTTCCGATCTATGCTGTCGGCGGGGGATGACACTATTGTAGACTGTGTATAGTACTGGAGCAAGAATTGAGCCCTGAGGCACTTCAGCTTGTGGAGTGAAGGGTGTGGATAAGATATCGCCTACTTTGATCCTGATCGTCCGATGAGAGAAATAGGACTTGATTAGTTTAACGAAAGGTGTGGGCAATCCAACAAGGTGGAGTTTTTCGACCAGGCCTGTATGCCAGACCTGATCGAATGCCTTCTGGACGTCTAGGAATATGCCTATGACGTGGTTTCTTTCGTTAAGTGATTGTGAAATAAAAGATGTTGCTTCAACCAATGCATTTTGCGTGGAGTGTTCAGCCCTGAATCCGAATTGGTAGTCTGGAATGGCAATGTGAGCGTCTAGGAATTCTACGAGTCTGTCCTTGAGGATCCTCTCGTCGACTTTACCTAGGGTGCCCAATAAAGAAATAGGTATGTACGATTCAGGGTTGGTGAGGGTTTTCCCTTGTTTGGGAATCATGACTGTGCTGGCCACTTTTCATGGAATTGGAAAATAGCTCAGCGTAAGAGATGGATTGATTATGTTGGTGAGCAACGAGATAATATTCTCTGGAAAGACTGTTTGTTAAAAAACATATAGTCAAAGTACAAAAATAGATTGAATATTTATTGATTGAAATATTTATCTTATTGGTACAATTTTGGTATAATTTTTAAGCCTAGTGACTATAATATAAGGGTGTTTTTTTAGAGGTATAGAAATGTGAGTTGGCAACACTTTTTGCGGCTAATAGACTGGCACTTCAACAACGCTTCCAAATTGTGCAAATCTACTTTGAAAATGATGGTTCTATTCGAAATATGTATCACGCACTACGTCCATTTTATGGTCAACATAAAAGCCCATCATAGCAATTATTTCGATTAACAATTTTTTCGCACCACGTTTACTCTAAGTGACAATATGCATCCACAGAGACGTCATACAGTGCATGCAGAAAAGTTGTTGCTGATGTAGAGAGTAGCATAGAGGAAGACCCAAATCAGTTTATCTGCCATCGTGCACAGCAGTTGGATATGTGTTTATCCACTTTATGGAAGATTTTGCGGAATGATATTATCTTCTTGCTTAAAAAATCCAACTCGTGCAAGAATTCGGAGCTACACTATCACTTAGCAAGGCGTACATTCTGCGAATGGGCCCAAAACGAGATTTACGTTGATCCTGATTTTCATAAGCGAATTTTGTTTAGTCAATATTTAGCTCACTTTTGGTTGAATGGCTATGTCAAGATATGTCAACAAACAAAATTACCTTATTTGGAGTAAAGATAATCCTCAAGCCTCAAGGGTATGATGAGACACCATTACATCCAGAAAAATTGACTGTGTGCTTTGTAGACTGGTGAAATCATTGGTCCGTACTTCTTTAAAAACGATGCTGGCCAGAACGTTACAGTCAATGGTGACCGCTACAGAGCCATGATTACTTTTCCATTCCTCAATTGAACAACCATGATGTACAGGACATGTGATTTCAACAAGACGGAGCAACATGTCACACAGTTCGTTCCACAATTAATTTATTTTATTTTAAAGAATATTGCCGATATACGGCCACAAATGTTGGAATAAGTTATCGAAAATTTGACCTATAAATTAGACTACGTCAGAGCCAGCTGTGGCGGTCATTTGCCAGAAATCATTTTTAAATTATAATGCCAAAAAATTATCTTTTGAACAAAGTCAATTTCATATCAATTTAAAAAAATCATCTTTGTTTTATTCCATTTCAAAGTTCTATACCTCTAAAAAAACGCCCATTACTACCTAAATATTTGCAAATATTTTTTACATTCAATTTACATTTCAATCGTCCAATTTAATAAAACGTTGAGAGAACTTAAAAAATTTGTAGCATCGTTTAAAACCGCACACAAACCTAATCTAAGGCTATGGCGACCCAAAAATTCGGAATATAATTTCTTTAGACGTATACAATGAAACTCCAAAAATGCGTATTCTTTCCACCGCTCCTCCTACTTCTGGCCGTCTTGTTCCATTTTAATAAAGACCAGATGGCACTCCAGCAATTTATTATTCGGGAAAAAAGTGGGAGTACTTAGCCGCAATCACCTTTTTATTTGATTATCTTGACAAAATTGGGAAGTACGTGAATATAGGTCACAGAAATTGAGTTTAAAAGACTCTTTTTTATTTGGCATTGTTGTTTTTCAGGTGTGACACCGTATTACTTTGGTCTTCTTTTGTACAGCATTATTGGCTTTTGAGAGACGAAAAGAGCAATAGTTTAATTCTGGGGAAATGCTTTTGTTTTGGGACAAGTAGTTTAATTTGTTCGAAATGGCTTTCTCTGCTCTCGTTATTTGCACGTTTTAAGACAGGTTGATAATTGGTTACACAAGAATGCATTCTAGTTTCCATTCAATATTATTTTGGTCTTATTATACAGTAATCATTTCGTTTTTTTATAAGTAGAAGATAATATAGCACTAAATTTTCACCGTATAATTTTTATTTCAACCAAAGACTGAATTGAATTGTGAATTTTTTGTACTGTTATGATTTTATTTTGTGAATGTGAATGAATCTGTGCTCAGTTTTTCCAGCATGTCAGATTTGCAAGGAAAGTGTGTTTAAAATTTTTCATGAAAACTGCCAAAAATACTGAGAAAATATTTATTGAAACTATACTTACTAGAAAATTACACTGCAAAATTAAGTTGTTCATAAAAAAAAATCATCATAATCAGTTGGCGCTACAGCCCTTCGTGAGCCTTGACCTGCTTCAAAACATTCTTCCATCCTTCCCTATCGAGTGTCTGTCTTCTCCAGCCCCTCACTCCAATCTCCCTCAGATCTTCCTGTGCATCGTCCAGATATCTGAGTTTAGGTCGCCCCCTTCTTCTTCTTCCGACCGGCCTGTTTAGCATAGTTATTTTAGTGGGATCACTCTCATCCATCCGCATAACGTGGCCCACCCACCTTAGGCGGTTTATTTTGATGGTCTTCACAATATCTGCATCACCAAAAAGTCTATAGAGTTCAAAGTTCAAATAAAAAAAAATAATGCAGCATAATCTACGTTAGACAATCGTTGATTTTTTGAATAAAATTTAAAATAAAATCCTTTACGGTCCAGTCAGTAATCACTCATCATTCTAATCTCCCATCTTTCTTGGTAACGTCTCTCCTTCCCCTTTATGTCTTGATAGAACTTATCTCCTTGTTCCTAGCTGGCAGTTTCAAGATTTTCGGGGAAATTATCAGCCTGGTTATCCAGAAAATGAAGTTTGATGCACATATTGCATCCCAGTTTTTTATAATTTTCGACCATGTTGGATATAATTTCCTTGTAGTTTGGAGACTTGTTATTACCAGAGAAACCGTCTATGAATTCTACGAAAGAACTTCATGCTTCAGATTTGTCCTGGGTTATTGTATTCTGGAACAATCTGTCAGATTTTAAGGTTCGAATTTGAGGGCCTACCAAAATTCGCTTTTTAAATTTACTTTCAGGAAGTGCAGGAAATTTGCTGCACATATATTTAAAGCAGTCACCTTGTTTATTTAAAGCTTTTGACAAACTACTTCATTAATCCTAACTTTATGTAGAAGAGAGGAAAAAGAACTAATTTTCGGCCAAATAATACATCACGCTGCGATTTTTTTTGTCCCCGTACAAGTTTTTCTCTGAGTGGCTATTCTTTCTTAACGTAATGTAAATTTCGTGCTCGGCTATCCCACTGGCACAAAAAACATGAAAACTTTGTGAATCCAGACTGCTGACCCAACAGGGTGGATATTATTTTGAGGTCTCCACAGAGTTGCCAACATTCGCTATACTTTATTTTATTTAGCAATAGCTCAAGATTCTCAAAAGTTTCTTTGTAACTATGTTTCTATAGTAACAGGCATCGAGGCATAAGTATTAACATTGTGCATCAAGACACATGATGCGGAATTGTCAGGTCCCAGTTTGATGACTACTTCAGGAATATTATTACGATACACTAGTGAACCCTCTCGAGAAAAATATTCTTTTACACGAACTCTTTTTCACCACGCCTATGTTACGAACATGTGGTTCCTGAAGCCAGCAGATGTTTATCTTTCAGTCGTAATCGTAAGATTTGTGCAGAATCCTTCGATAAGCCCAAATTTCTCTATAAGTCATTTAGTTCAGCTTTGATAAACTCTTGAGGTCGTTATATATCAGAACTGAATTCGTCTTTATCGGTTTTGTCGTTTAAACTTTTATCTGATGATTGTTGCTGGATGGAAAGGTGGAGGAATGGGGATTCGTGGTCCATGAGATACTGGTAGTTTATTAGACGGTAAATCAGCAAGAGCTCGCAGGACATCACATGAGCAAAGTAACAGTGGTCTCCATGTTTTTTTGGTTCCTTTCATACCATAAGAATGCCTAAGGATAAAGACCTACGTATTTCTTTTGTCTATTTTCTCAGTAGCTCAATACGCTGAAAGCACACATTGTACGGAGCCCAAGGTTTGTGCTGATCACCTAGCTTTACACCGAAGTAGGTGTGATAAGCTTTCTTGACAAATTCTGGTTTTGTTGATACGTTGCTATTGGTAAATTACCACACGTAGCAAAATATGTCAGGACTGGTTTTAAACTTCTTGATGACATTATGAGGCAGTAAACACTCAGAAAACAAAACACAATTCAATGCTACAAACAACTGACGCTAACTAACTATTTCGTTAACAACTGCCGATGCCGCCAAGTTGACTGCACCGGCAAATGCAATTTACGAAATATCAATAAGGTACTTCTTTGCTCTAGTATAAAATAGCTGTCAAGGTGTTTTTAATTTTGTGAAAAATCTTGACGTACCTGTATAGCTGACACTTTTGAAACATCAAAAATCATGTCGGCCTGTAAAATTATTATTGATTCGTTAATTCTTTGCCTTAGCTCATTAATACTTGCTGGTATAGTTTTGTAGCATTTTTAAATTCCGTTTTGTGTCGTTTTAATTCACGTATTTCAATTTTCATTTAATTTAGAAAGCAGTAACTCTTATACAACCGTGTATATCTTATTAATTTATTCAGTTACTAATAAGCAATTAACGTATTGCGTTTTAAAATTTCAAACTAGAAAAACAAACTTTGAGCGTATCTTGAAATATAATAAACATTTAATGTTTTATTGCATATATTGTTTTCCATTAAGACGGGCTTGACAATCGAAGAAATAACGCGCTGATCAACGATTCAGCGTTGAGTGTCTTAGTCCGTGGGCAAATTTTTAGAGAAATAATAATCATTCCTGAATTAGGTCTAAAGGTCCGCTAGCGGCGGTACCGGCTTTGTAGCCAGTATGGGCTATTATTTATTGTTTATGTATTTGAAAACATATTTGGAGATCAAGTAATCCTTGGTAGTAGTTTTGTTTGGTCACAGTAAGCAGTAAATGTAATAGTACAAGGCAATCGAGTATTTGCTAGCAAGTTATTCTTCAGAGATCTGAGTTACATAAATGCTGATAAAATGTATTTTTGTTGTTTATGAAGTTTTAATATATTTTTTGTTTCGTTTTCCTTTTTGATGAAACAAATTCATAGAAGCTGAATATTTCCGTATGGAGCCAACAAAAAATTAGTGGTCGTTATTTTTAATTTTTTTTCTACATGTTCCTAGTGCAGTACAGTGTTAAACGTTTTTTTAAATGGTATATATCTCCTTATTTTTTTGCATGCTTTGATTACTATTGTTTTTTTATACAACAAAAATTGTATATAGAGTAAGAGAGTAATAAGAGAGATTGTCATGATATGACAATGACCAAGGTAAATTATAATTTTTCAATTATTTTTAAATAACATTAAATAAAGATCTTTTTTAACTATTTTGACCAGGGCAAAAAGTCGCCCTTTTTCCATTTTAATTTGTTCCAATTTTGTCCATTTTCTTTCAGTTAGTAGGATTAATTTCCTATATTCTTTCTTATTTCAGTATAACCCATTCCTAATAACCGATCTGTAGACCCACGTCCCAAAGCTCACCATTGTGCCCTTAAAATCACCTGAGTGTCGTTTTGTAAAGTGAACATATTTGGACCTGGAATTATTCATTTCTCTTTTAGTTTTAAGACTAGACTTTACCTTGGCTTAATTTTTATATTACACACCATAGTATCAAACTTCTGGGCTTCTTGTCTTCTCGTACCAAGCCATTGTATGTTACATTTGTATAAATTCTACTGTTTAAGTATTCCCAATAAAAATAATCTTTGAGATTAAAATCGGATGACCGAAAAGGCCATTCAATACTACCCAATCTACCAATCCACCGTCCGCGAAATGTGTGATCTAAATAACGCCGAACATCTACACCAAAATGAGCTGGAGTATTGATGAAACCACGTCTCAATAAAATTGGCTTCAAAGTTGTTTTTCAGGGCACGGACAATTTCATTTCGAAGTAGCATTTCACAATTATTGCTTGTTAAATTTGCTTCTTTAAAAAACGACCTAATTAACTGAGTACCCACTATACTCGATCATACATTTAGTTTCTGTGGTCTTGGAGTATGGTTTGCACGTATCCAGTGTGTATTTACCTCACTCCCACACTCCCACACACAATACCTTAAATTTTTGGCGAATTACATTCCCACGCAGTGTAAATATTGCTTCGTCAGAAAATCATATCTTGTTGACGAAGTTCTCCTCGTCAGTTACAATCTTATTCATCATTTCCTCAGTAAACTGTAATATACGGTCAAAATCATTTTCGTTTAATTCTTTCAACAACTAGATTTTGTAGGGGTTAAATGAAATCTTATGTCATACACGCAAGACTGGGGAATGGACTACATCATGTATTTGTGCAGCTCTACGTGAGGATGTATGTGGATATTCAACGAAACTCGGCAATAAATCTTAAGTTTTATTGTAATAACCAATTCGAATACGAATTTACAATTTTTTGTACCGTCGTGTCGCGTCGACTTATGGATAATATAATGGTTTGGAAAAGTATCGTTGAATTTGAACTCCACACTCTAACGTATACTCAAGATTTTAAAACCCTATCTTGATTTGAGGTTGAATCTGTAACGACTTTCCTGAAATAGTCTTCACCCGGAAATTCCAATAGAGGCTCTATTTGATTCAGGAAAGTTTTACCTTAGAAGTTGCCAACATTTCAGTTGAATTTTGATTATGTTGGAGGTGTTTTTATTATTACAGTCTGAACAGATTTCCGGATATTTGCATTTTCTATCAGCATGGTGTGGCCAATACACTAACAAGGTAACCAAAGTACAGTATTATCCCACACCCGCTAACATTTTTCTATACAGACCTGCTCTGTCATCCAAATAAAAACATATATGTATAAATAAAACACATACTACCTATTCACATGTTCGTATATTTCTCGTGTAAGATAATAATTGACATGTTGGATACTTTCTAATACATATCGAACTAAATTTAAATGTCAATGAATATTTTTTAAATAATAAGTTCCTTGAAAGCTAAAATCCGCTTTACTATTGACACACATTACAAATGTTCGGGAAATTGAATTGTGTGGATAAACTAGTGGTTCACGGTTATGACAGTGTGGCTGGAATGACATGAAAAAATAATGATTTACATGCTTACACTTCTGAAATATTGTCAAGTAGATAAAATACTTCAGTCTTAATGCTCATAAACTTAATTTATTTATACTTCAATCCCTAGTTTCATTAAACTAGCGGATTAAATTTAAAATTTTCTTTATTAATCTTTCAAACTTTTTTGCCAAGTCAGACAAACTGCCACATACATTGAATATGTATTTAGAAAAAAAATTATTTCTGCTAAAGGTCTTTTACCTTGTGAGAATTCCATATTCTTGGAGTATTTAAAGTTCTCCCAACAAAAAGTTTAGAGTTACTGCTATAAAAGAATCGCTGTGTTTATGTACTTTTATGCAGCAGTTTTGCATAAATGAATAAAAGTATCTGTGATGTAAGAGCAATATGTGGTGGTTTATGAAATATAGCAAAATAATATAGAGATCAAAGTTTAGGTATATCTATATAACTTTTAAATCAAAAAACTTCCTGCTCTTAAAGAACCAAATAGAACTTGAAAATTTTACGTTAATAATACTCCAGTCGTCAGAGACGAAAATGCCACTGAACCTCTAAAAATCATACGAACAAGCAGAATTTTGCAGGTAATATTTACCAAGAATTTGTACACCGTAGAAAAAATATTTCAAATAAAAAATGTAGCTGAGATAATTTTAAATAAAAATGTTTATAAGCATTTTTTATGTAGCATAAACCGTTTACTTAGAAACAACGCTTGAAGCGACCGTCGATTTTGCATGTCAGTTACGCGCGCAAAATCAATGTTCAATAAAATTTGTATCAGCTCGAAGGTAAAAGTTCGATATCTTTTGATTCAAGTGACCTATCGACAAAAAACAAGATGCATTTTAAAGGTAAAGAGTTCAGCTTTCGTATCCATCTTCTGTATTTTGCCGCAAATAAACTCAGATTTTATAAAGGTGATAAATAAATACACGTTGCGCGATTTTGTCATTTTTTATGATTCGCATGAGATCAATACAATCTATCGCTTTCATTGACTGGCCACTGTAAAGTTTTGATTAATAGAGCCTAACCTTTAAAACCTATAGAATGAAGCCTGAAGTTTTGATAGAGTTTCCGCCTTCAATGTCCACGTTTCAACTCCGTACAGAAGCACTGAGTACACATAACATTTAAGGAGCCTTATTTTTGTGAGGTCATGGTTCTTAAACACAGAGCTCATAGTCAAGAATGCACTTTTTGCCTTTCCGATGCGACATTTAATCTCTTGGGTATTGTCCCACGTCTCATTGATTATAGTTCCCCAGTAGTTGTATTGTGAGACACGTTCAATTCTCATTTTTCTCGAGACACTCGGAGCACATTTCTCAATGTGCTCCGAGTACAGATTGAATATCAGTGGTGAAATTATGCACCCCTGTCCCACTCCCCTTAAGATTTTGACCGGATCTGTATATTCTCCATCTATTCGGAGTACCGCTGATTGATTCCAATACAGGTTAGCTATTATTTTTAGGTCTTTTCCGTCAATTCCTGTTCTCTTCAGCACTTCCATCATTTGTTCATGCCTGACTCTATCGAAAGCCTTCTTGTAGTCAATCAGGCATGCAAAAACATACACACATACACAAATCCAAACTGATTGGGCGCAATTTTGGGCTCATTAGGCTTATGGTCCTACAGTCTTCACAAACTTTTGCTTGTGGTTTTTTGGGCAATGGTAAGAACTCCGATATTAGCCACTCTACTGGTATTGCACCTGCCTTGTATATTTCATTAAATATTTCAGTTATTATTTTTATTTTTTCTGTATCTAATAGCTTCAACAGTTCTGCAATTGAGCATTAAGGATAAAATAGAGGGTTAACGAGGTATTGCAGGTTAATTGGCTATGCCAAAGCCATTATACAATAATAAAAACGAGGTATTGAAGGAAAAAAAATTGTCCTGACTGAGTAATATTAGAAACTGTGCAGAACTCGGCTTTGAGGAACTTATGTGTACAGCTGAAGACAGAAAAATATTTGCCATCATAACAGCTAACCCCCAATGATGGAGACTGTACGTGAAGCAGCAGATTGTTAAATACAGCGGTTATTTTATGTTCATGAAGTCAGTTAATGTGAATTTTCATTAAGTACGAGCAGATTCCATAGATAATTTAATAAGAAAACTTTAGATTCAAAAAATTTTATATTTATAATTTATGAAAGTATCTATTTAAATATTCAATGACATTTATTAAATTGGCGTACAAAACTGCATTGCCTAACATTCACTAAAATTTGCTTTGAAGTGCAAAAAATCAGCATTCATTAAAGGCACACTTCTAACAATTTTTGTAGTATCTAACTGCTTGTACGGAATGTTAACCTTATCACCAGTTTCCTGATTAAATATACCGAAGGTATAACGGGTAACTATATTAACATTTAAAAAAGTTTGCGAATGGGAATAGCTTGACCAACATAGTTACCAAAAGTAAAATTATGAATCCGCCATCAAAATTTTCATCAATCATACCATAATTCATGAGTAAATTCAGTTGACGGAACTGAACGTAAACAACTTCCGATGTTATGATTTTTCCATAGGTAAAACTTTTTTTGTTGCACTCAAAAACATCACCAGTTGTTGAATGATCATTTTTTTTTTAACTTTTCGAATTGACATAGAAAAAAAATAATTAGTAATACCGAATTTATTACAATTAAGTAAGGAGTTAGGTAAGTAATTGATCAAGATTTCAAGCACTCGGAAATACGTCTGAGCATACTTTTAATGAAATGGTCAATTTTCTATAAAGTTATCTCATCACACGTTACTTATACCAAAATTATATAATTATTTTAATGTAAGCATTCCTGGCGATAAGATATAACACTCTTAGCTAACATGAAATTTCTACAAATCTATGAAACAGCAAAATACGAATTAATTATATAATTTCGCAGAATATTTGAATGAATTTTTCAGTCATACTGTGTGTTCCCATTATTTACTTTAATTTACAGAAAACTAATCGTTTTTATTAAATACTATTTAAATTGGGAAATTAAGTGGTAATTAAATATACTGTTTTTTGACTTTTATAATTGAATGCGTAAATGTACTTAGTATGTAGTAAGCCATTTCGATACATTTGATCCATAAACCACTTCCATCATGACAACACAAGCCTCTGTCGCTCAGGTCACGCCTATAGGACGCTTTTAGCACTCTTTCAAAACGTTAATTGTCGCTGTACCAACTCATATATAACGGTCTCATATACCCATCCCACAATCTTAGACAAGGAAAGAGAGGGGGCGTGTAATCGTATGGAATTGACTGAAGCCAAACCGGTACCACAGAGGTTGCAGGTCATATTTTATTGAGAGGTAGTAGTATCAGGTAGATTAAGAATAATGCATATATATCAATATAATTTATAATATATATCATAATATCAATATATCATAATTATCATATATAAATCATTTATAATTGAACACTGGCATAATGCTAACCTTTTGAACATGAGTTTATCATTATATATTTTTCAGTAGATCGATATAGTGTCTCAGTAAATCAGTAAATTGAAGTTGAAATCAGTAGATCTACTGAACAATCAGTATACCTGGTAACCCTGCGAGAAGTAGTAATGGGCAACGTACAGGCACCAAAACATGGCGGTCACATCGAAACTAGCTTCACTTTTCGAAGGTTTATTAAATGAGTGTTACCTGTCCTCTCTCTTTCCTTGTCTAAACCCACAATAGACAAGACTTTGCCATACTGGTTGCCGACCTCAATAAATATGGTACATAGAAGGCATATTGCTGACGTACCTCTGGCATGTCGCTGGCTTACCACGCGTCGAAAGCGTTAAAAGCGTCGGAAAAGCGCCCAAAATATCTAAAAGGAGTAAAAAGTATCAAAAGCATCCACTTGTCAATGTTGTCAAAAATTAAAGTGTATCGAAGTGGAATATTAACTATTTACTACTTGTTGGGAAGCACACTAGGAAGAATAAAATTATGCGTTCTTTGTTTTTTTGATACTTGTACAACCAGTTTCGCGATGATTTCTTTCGATTACAAAAGTTGCGTGTGGTGCCATGTGTTTGATACCAAATAGATAAAAGTTGTAAATGGTTATAAAAACGACAGAATGATTAGTTTTCAATAAATACAGAAGTCTTTTGAGTTTAAATAGTTGCTTTTGAACTGTAAGAGTATTTAGCCGTTCCATTATGTTGCTATCAAGCACAGCTGCTGTCTGATACTTTTATCATATGAACTGATAAAAGCTTTGTGGTTACTCTACCTAGCCTTTTCTTACACCATAAAGATTTTACATATAGATCCTAGATTTTTATCATCATATGAATAAAACAATACTATGAAATATATGTAGTTAATGTTTAGTAAACCAAACTTAGTTTATCAGTAAATCACAGATTATTTATAACTACCGAAGGAAGAAATTTACAATAAATTTAATGAACTTGACAAATTATATCTGTAAAATATAATTTTTGTTTTAGGTAAATAAATTCCATAAAAATACTTAATAAGTAAACAAATAGCTGAAATAGACATCATATTCCGAATTGTTTCATTCTTGTTCAATGCATAGTTACCGTAAGATACGTATTTGCATGCAAAACACTCTGAGCGCCCAGAACAATCATTTTCTATAAAAGCTTCTCAAATTCTAATTGTTCAGAAGATTTTGTAAGTAAATAATCATCCTAAAGAAAAATAGGAAAATATTCACACTGGGTGAAATATGGCGAAAACGCGAAAAAAGCCGGAAGATGGCTGTTTTAAAATTTAAAGATGAACAGTCAGAAAATCTCGGCATGTACTGACTGCTCTCTGTATTTGCTGTGTTCCCATTGGTATATACCGATGGTGGTTCTCTATACTGATATGGGAATTTTTTTAACTACTGTATTACTCCAGTCGTCAGAGACGAAAATGCCACTGAACCTCTAAAAATCATACGAACAAGCAGAATTTTCCAGAGAATATTAATTTTGGGATCCCAAAAAAGATACAAAAAAGTTTACTACTTTTACCCCCGGGCTGCCCCCTAAAACCTCCCTCGCAGGGGGGTAAAAACGGAGAAAAATCGATTTACCAAGAATCTGTACATCGTAGAAAAAATTGTTTCAAATAAAAAATGTAGTTGAGATAATTTTAAACAAAAATGTTTATAAGCATTTTTTATGTAGCATAAACCGTTTACTTAGAAACAACAATTTTATTGAACATTGATTTCGCGCGCGTAACTGACATGCAAAAATGACGGTCGCTTCAAGCGTTTTTTCTAAGAAAACGGTTTATGCTACACAAAAAATGCTTATAAACATTTTTGTTTAAAATTATCTTAGCTATATTTTTTATTTGAAACATTTTTTTCTATGGTATACAGATTCTTGGTAAATCGATTTTTTTGCCTTTTTACCCCCTGTGAGGGGGTTTCGGGTGAAGCCTGGGGGTAAAAGTCGTAAACTTTTTTGCATCTTTTTTGGAATCCCAAAATTAATATTCAAAATTCAGCTTGTTCGTATGATTTTTAGGGGTCAACTCTCTGACGACTGGACTATATACGTTATCGAGTATGTGGAACAAAGATAACACTTAATGTTTGAATAGACGTGAGAGGCAGTCACCATCTCGAAGTAGTAGGTATGACTTTTAAACAGTGTTGCTATATTCCTGTTACATTTTTCCTTCTAAAATTTTAGTCCAATACATGAGTGTAAAATAATATTGAAATCCACTACAGTTCCTTGTAAAATGAAGATTAATATTGTCCCAAAAAAAACTTAAATAAAGTATCCATGTAATTGTTATTTTCTAATCTATTAATTGCTTAATTAGTTAACAAAGAACATTGATTTAAGGAATTGATGTGTAGCAACAATGCATTATTCCCCTGACAAGTTGTAAAATTTCAAGCAACGCCTTCCTGCCCGGTGCGGGGCGCCAAGATACATCCGGCTATTCGGCATTCAATAATTATCAGTCACTGACGAGGAGTGTAGTTCTTTGCATAAAATTATTTCGTCGCCAACTTTCCGTCGGTAAACTTGAAGAAAAACTCGAACACTTATATTCAAGTTTTAAATGCAACTCTTGTAGATTTTTAGCCGTGGTAGCTTAGAAATAAAAAAATACTTAACATTACTAAAGCATAAATATTATTTTTATCAGAAAAAAACCAACTAAAAAAATTATTCTAAATAATTCAATTAAAATTAAAGGCATTTTTAAATAAATCTCTAACCAAATACATGTTCGAACAAACCACCATTTTGCGCTAAACAAAATCCGAATCTATCAACTAAAGCAAGTCTCATTGCATTCAGCTGATTTTTCGGTACCCGACTACAGAGTTGAACAATTTTTTCTTGCAATTCTGTTAAATTGGTGACTCGTTCGAATTCATGCCGATATAATTTGATTTTAGCATTCCCCAGAAACAAAAATCTAAAGGTGCTAAATCCGGTGATCTACGGGGCCATTTTATTGTTCCTCGGGAAATTAATCGTCCAGGGAATGTTTGTTCCAAATAATTTGTAACTTCGATTGCACTATGTGCTGGGCAACCATCCTGTTGAAACCAGACAATCATCAAAGTTGACCGCAAGGTTTCAAACTGCTGGAATAATCTGATTGCGTAATAAATCTAGATACTTACATCCATTCAGATTTCCCATAATAAAAAATATACCAATATTATATTATCGTTATAAAGTCCAGTCCACACATTTATTTTCTTTGGGTATTGTGTTTTCACAGCAATGCTCATATGTTTATTTTCTCTAGACCAATAGCGGACGACAGATGCATTATGACGTTTATGGATTGTGAATGAAGATTCATCCAAAATTCCATACGATTAAAATGATCGTCTGGAAAAAGTTCTTGGGTGGTTTGCACTTTATAGCAATTGTATCAATTTCGTTTTAAAATATTCCTTACAGTTCTCTCCTTCAGGTCAACCTCGTCTCAAAGTTTTTAATAATTGATACTATTTCGTACTGTTTTCTCTGTTGGAGTTGGGCGATGTTCAAAAACAACAATAAATAACTGTATTATTTCTACAATAGAATGGTTCCCATAATACCATTTCACCATTTGAATTTTTTCTTTTCGAACATATATGCTTGGCATGTTAATTGTTTTTTGAATATTTTACCACCACAGCTAAAAATCAAATAGATAGACCATAAACCTGCTGTACAAATAAGCACCGCCTATTCATTTGAGGAGAAATCATCAGAGGGGGTACACCGTTTATACTATCTGTCTGTCTACTGAAGTGCGTTATTTATTTAGCTCACGCTATTATCACATATCAATTTCTCAATTCAGCGTTCTATGTTAATTAATCAAGGAATGATTGTTTAAAAGATAACAGTTACGGATTACTTCATGTAAGTTTTGTTGGGGCAATATTAATTTTCATTCTACAATGAACTGTAGTGGATTTAAATATTATGTTACACTCATGTATCCGACTAATATTTTAGAAGGAATGATGTAACAGAAGTGTTGCAACACTGTTTAAAAGTTAGACTCGCTACTCCAACATGCGTGGATTGTGTCTCACTCGTATTCAAACAATTAAGTGTTATCTTTCTTCCACTGAATAACGTATACGGTAGTTGAAAATTGCCATATCGGTATATAGGAATGCGTTATCATCATTAGCCATTTTGATTCCCCTGACGAACATGGGCCACCCGTAAATAATTCCATTGCATCAGATCTTGAGCACCTTGAATCCAGTTGTGCGGGAACATGGCCTGCCCAGTTCCATTTCAGAGTTGTAATTATTTTAACTGCGTCCGTAACAGGAGTTCTTCTCAGAACTTTTTGATTTGAAACTCTGTCTCTGAGTGATATATTCAACATTAACCTCCATTGCTCTCTATGTTATTTGTATTCTATTGATCACTTTTTTGGTATGGGTTTCAGCTCCATACGTTAGAACTAAGAGTACACACTGATCAAAGACCTTCCTCTTCAAGCACATGGGAATATTTGAACTAAATATTCCCATTTGCCCTCAGTTTTCCCCAAACGGGGCAGACCAAAGCAAGGTGGACAGACGGAGTAACACAGAACGCTGAAAATATCGGTGCTGACAACTTGACCTAATCTAACCTAACTGGAAAATCCAAGCAAGTGACAGAGCAGAATGACAAAGACATTTGCGAGCTGAAGCGCCGTGATGACGATAAACTTCTTCAGTACTCTTTACGAATTAGTCTAGATTTCGTCTAATCATTTATGTTGGTCGGCTTACTGTGTATAGACGTCCAAGTGAAAAATATCTACCTATTTCAATTTAGGAAGTAAACCGATTAAGTGGTGGATCTATCATTGTTTGGCAGAAATCAGTTTCGACAATTGAACAGAACTTCTAAAATTATCCAGCTCAATCTTGACACAAAACATTTAGGATTATTAGGATTCAGAACCGGCGGGTCAACTATAGACCAAATATATACAATAAGGCAAGCGCTGGAAAAATTCTACGAACGGAATACCAAACTGCATCATCTTTTTGTAGATTTCAAACAAGCGCATGACTCAATAATTAGAAAGGAATTATATAACGCAATGCACGAGTTCCATGTACCAAAAAAACTAATCAGATTAGTAAAACTATGCCTAACCAACACCAAAGCAAAAGAAAAAATCCAAAATCAACTGTCCAATTAATTTAATATCAATGAAGGTCTAACACAAGGATATGCGCTATCCACAACACTTTTGAACCTGCATTGGAACAAGTTCTCGAAAAGATTTATATATATTTTAAAGCAGTGGCACATACTATGGGTCTAGAAGTTAATGTCTCAAACACAAAGTAATGAAAACAACTCGGAAAAAGGTACAAATGAAAGGCATTGATACATCTTTAAGCGGGCAAAAATTTGAAAGAGTAGACCATTTCAAATATTTAGCATCAATACTTACAGAAGGAAATAAAAACAGTGATGAGGTAAAGTACATTCATTCAGCAAATTCCCAACTGTAAACAAACGCACGTGTTGATATTCACCCTCTTATTCGTCAAGAGGCTATTAAATATAATTTATTGCCTTGAGCCAGACGGATTCTCATTTTACAGGTCCAAACTTGTCAGTCTGTTTAAATTCAAATTGTAGCGTCAAATGTCAAGTCAATCCAAGCTGTTCTTTAGGGAGGTTTTATTGTGAGGGAATGGAATATTTCTGGACTTGAAAAAGTATACAAAATGCAGTTTCATAACTTTACCGATATTTTCGATGATGCTGGTTTTATTACAATACCTAGGCTATATTGAAATTCTCTCAATCAACTAAGTATATTAAGTTATTGAGATAAATAGAATAACAAAAATGTCAAGCACTGATACAGCCGATGAACTCCTTGATATTGATTTAACCCTCACTCCACCTAAAAAAAAGACCGTAAAGGGACATTTTGACGTTCAAACGAAGGAAATGATTATAAATTTATTTAAAACGGAAATTCAGGAGAACCCTACAATGTCGAAAAGTGCGATTTCTATTAAAGTAGCAGATAAAACAGATACTGATATTGTTTCTCCATTATTTATTTTAGAGTGCGCATTTTCACTTCATTTAACAAATATTGTTACTTTTTATCTATTGTAGGCGTGTGTAGCCGTAGTGTACGCAATGTGGTTCATGAATATGAAATTATGGGAACATTGTCGACACCAAAATCAGTATTGTTAACTCGCTGAATGACAGAGAAGCAATAAGAAGAATAATCCATCAATTCTTTTTTCGAAATGAAATACTCACAGTAGACAAAGTTCTGAGGGTTGTTAATAAAGATCCGGTTTTGCCTAACTTCAAAAGAACTAAATTTTTTAAATTATTCAAAGGAAATGGACGAGACTTGGCCAAACGCTGGTCACTAAAGTATGGATCGACAATTCGGTAACGTCTTATAAATAAGCGTTTTTAGGTAGACTTTCTAAGGGGTTAAAAAATCCTGCAGATAAATGTTTATGTGCTTTTTCACTTCAAGTAAATTTTAAAATAATAACATTTTCGGGAAAAGGAAAAGGACTAATAATTTGTCACACTGGCAGTGAAGATGGGTTGGATCCAGAAGGACTGTGGATGTTTGATTAAAAAAAAAGTGTTGTCTACCATGAAGAGATGGACGGGAAATCTTTCGAAAATTGGTTCAAAAATATACTGCCCCGATTAGAAGATAACTCCATCATTGTATTAGACAACGCGTGTTATCATTCCAAAAAATTGGAAAAAAGTCCAACTATTGCTTCTAGAAAAGCTGACACCAAGCGTGACTGAAATCAAAAAATATAGGGTGTGAGGAATCCATTTTAAGAATACAACTGCGATAATGATCCAATCGATCAAGTGAAAACATTTAAATACTTGGGAATGATGATGAATGACCAATGGGATCCTCAAAAAGAAATAAAATGCCGTACCAACAAGTAAGACAAGCTTTTATTAAATTTAAACCGCTACTATGTAACCGCAATCTTCCCTAGAGGATGGTTAAATGCTATGTATGGTCCATATTGTTATACGGCATGGAAACATGGACGTTAAGAGTACCTTCCATTAATAAGTTCGAGGCCTTCGAAATGTGGACGTTGCGAAGAATGTTCCGCATACCATGGACAGATAGGGTGAGAAACGAGAAAGCCTTAGAAAGGCAAATACTGAGAGAGAACTTACTCAATTTGATCAAGGTACGAAAATAAAATTGGATACCTCGGCCATATACTGAGAGGAAAAAAATACGCAATCCCTCAACTAATCATCCAGGGAAAGATTGAAGGCAAGAGAGGAGTAGGTCGCAAACAAATGTCGTGGCTACGGAACATAAAGAACTGGCATAAATAACACTGGCAATCTTTTGCATGCCGCAAGAGACAGACGTCTGGCCTTAAGATAATTCGCCAATGCACTACAGGTGCACGGCACTATAAGAAGAAGAAGAAGGAATCCATGTTAAAAATGCCACTACTGGGTATCGTTAAGGAACATAAGAGACAATATAACAAATATATTATTGATAAGATGGCAAAAAGCCAAAATAAAGTAGTGTTAAGGCTGCCCCCATACCATTGTGAGCTTAATCCGATTGAGCTCATCTGGGCAGAAGTAAAAAATTGAGGAAGTTGGACAATATACTAGAGAACCATATCGAACCGATAATAATAAATTCAGACGAAGACAGCAGCACATGTAGCTCCTCAGACTCTGAGTAATTTAAATTGTATGTTTTTATGCTTTGATAAACTTATGACAATGCTACTTTATTCAAAATGTTCACTTTATTATGTATCTCTCAGTTAATGAATATTTTATTTTAGCACATATTTCTTCAATGGAACATTAAATTTTGCTCACAATGATTAAAGTTCAAGAAATTCTTACACTAATAGTTTCAAAAGTAAATATTTTTAAAAATCATATGATACACCTCAGTACGATCCTGTTTGGCTTTCACGTGCGTTTGTTTACAGTTGGGAATTTGTCAAATGAATGTAGTTTAACAGCGAGAATTTCACTTAGAAACAAATGCCCCTACAGCCTACAGCATATTATAAAGTCAAAATTAGTATATATTAACTCAAAAATAAAAATATACACGATCGTTATGAGACCCTAATGCCCGATCTTACCAACGATATCTAAATATTTAAGAATTACCTAAGTGGGCTTTTCGTAACTTTAAAACGGATTTCACCATACGCTAAGAATTGCATAAACCGCTTAAGCATTACCTTATCGTAGGACACGTTTTGCGATCTCCCTAAACATATTAGGTATTACTTATAGTTGGATTTGACGGATGTACTTGTGAAGTTTGTCAATAATTTGCTTCTTACCTTAATTTGTGTATTGTTATTCTGTAGTTAGTTGTATTTTTGTATTATTTTATATTAATAAGTTTTGCTTTGGTACTATTCATAATATGGACACACTACAGTTTATGGAAAACATGGATCGGTTCGAATCGTCATCTAATTCTGAAGAAGAAACAGAAGGAAGACCTCGACTTATCAAGAATCGACCAAATTATTTTGAAACTTTGGACCATGTGGGTTTTGTTCGAAGGTTTCAAATGTCTGTCTAAACTAACATTTTTATATGTGTTGGAACTAATTGAAAATGATTTGGAGTTTATTACAGACAAGTATAATGTGCAAGGTTAAATACAAAATGTTGATATATTACATTTCATTTCTTATGTAATTAAACGTGTAACAACTGCATTAGGGAGGTTAAAAGAAAGATATATTAAATTTCCTGCTACAGATGAAGAAATTGCAACTACTAAACTAAAATTTTTTGACGGAGCTAGGTTCCCAAATGTACTCGGCACATTGGATTGTACAAGCATTAAGATTAAAACCATAGGTAAAACAATAAATAACTTTGACAATAGTGATGTTATTTTGATCTTATAATTATAGGTGGAGATGATGCAGAGCTGTTTAGAAATAGAAAAGGATACTTTTCTATAACGTACAAAACTAAACAAACTTAATTTACAAAAATACTAAAATATTAATACTAAAAATACTACAAAACTACTAAATAAAATAACTATAACACGACAAAACTGAATAAAACCAACTTGACAAAAACAATTCTTCTTCTTCTTCCTTTATTGGGTAATATCCCAGGGGATAATTTGCCCAGCTAATTCAGGGGGGTATTCTCAACTTGCTCTAGACAATCGAATATCCCCATATAACACTAAAATGTAATTATTTTATATTGAATGACCACTGTATTGAAACTTCTTCTTGGGCCAAACAGTTAGTATAGGAAAGACAATACAACACAGGATAAAACTTGTCTCGCTCGGCGGTAGCAACCAAGCTGAACACACACCAGAAATGCTACCACGGATGATAGTCAGAGAACCCAGGTCTAAAAAAAGAGAGGAATTTGTAAAGTTATGTTATAGTAGAATATAAGAAAGGAATATATATTATAGGTTGATTTTGGCTAGATTAAGAGAAGTAATCAACAAATTTAGTCTCTGAGGATTAAGGTTGGATATAAGAGAGTAAATCTCTATAGGAGTTTGTAGTTTTATTTTAACCAATTCTTTGTAGAGGTCAAAATTTGGAGAAACGTTTATTGGACACTCTAGGATAATATGATTCAGAGATCCAATTTGACCACATTCACAGTATGGGTTGGCCAGAGTACCTATGCGGAATAAATGAACTGGAGTGGAACAATGTCCTGTTCTCATCCTAATTGATATGCCTTCTGTCTTTATAAGGAAATTGACTGAACCATGGTGATTTGTTCCACAACATCATGTACACTCTTTGGTAAAACATTACATTTTAAAGGGTTTTTACCCAAATATTTTGGTGGCTCAGGCATGGTAACCTGTATTTTAACCTGATGATGGAACGGTTGTTCCGAAACCGTTCGTGTTTTTAATGTTGCCCTTTTAAGGGTTTTTATAAAATAAAATATACCCACATACAAAGACTAACCTCTTTTTTTTTTTTTTTCTTTTTTTTCTTTTTACTTAATAGACCGACTCACAAAAGAAATACGAAGTAAACGACTGAGTTGGTTGGGACACGTAGAAAGGATGGATGATAAGAGAAATACAAAAACAGTACTTAAAAAAGAATTAAACGGGAAGAGACCTAGAAGTGGGTCCAGAAAGAGATGGATTTTAGATATAGCAACGAAGATAACGATTTTAGATATAAGACGCTGGACTTTTTGAGGAGTTATTTGTGTGGCTGGCCTCCACACCATGTAAAACTTTAGAGCCTAGCAACCCCAATGGGCGACCACGACATTCCATAGGCTGTCAGTGGTCACAGATGATGATGAATCATGACGCTCAAATGAGAATGCCGATTTTAAAGTGGAAGTTTTGCGGAATTGGAAATGTTTCATTTATGTCAGAAAGTAAACATACACAAATTGAACTAGTACTATGTTGGATATGTTATATGTTAATTAAAAAACCTAAAAATCTGAAATTAATAATATACCTTCGGATTCCTTAAACGATCATGTAATATAATCAATAACAATATAAGTACAAACAACTAATATTATCAATAACTGGTCAGTTAAAATTAGTAAATAAATGATTGGACTAAATTATGTTATTCTAAAATAAATAGTGAGTATAAAGAAAATAAATTATAACATCATCTACATATTTACAAAGACGTAATAAATATATGCGATAACATTTTGTACATATCACTAAATAATCACTAATTCTGTTGAGTTGAGCTGAATCTAAAACAAATTTAAAATGTTTGTCACCCAATAAAAGATAAAAAATTTTATGAATTAGTTTTGAGTGTTGCATGTGTCTTACTGCTTAAATAAAAAGAAAAAGTGTGTTACAAAAAGACACTTTTGTTATACTAAAACAATTTTTAATTGAAGGTGATTAATTGGCAATATCGCACTCAAAGCGACGAAACCCTATTCCACTTATCAACTTTGCAGAGGTGTACCAAAATAATATTTTAATTATTTATTTAAACACATAAGTAATTACGTAAAAATTAAATATAGACCGATATAATTATTAAATTATCATGTGTGTTTTGACAAATATCTTATAGTTGTCTAAAAAATAAACTATAATTTTATTGTTATTATATAGTGCCTAATACAATACTTCAAAAAACAGAAAACTTAGCAAAATACTTATTTTTTCGTTAGACTAAACAATCTGAAATTTTAAACGTACACAATAAAAATGACCGGTAAGAATTTTCTTTTCACATTTAACATTGTTGCCGTTAGTTCTCAGTTCAATTTGTAAATGAGTCACCTTTAATTGAAAATTGTCCTAGTAAAGTTAGGATAATATTAATTCTGGGATTTGTGTCTTTCTATGTACTCTAGTTTAAAGTTTAGTTGAAAATGCAGTTGTGGTTTGAAACATATCCAGATCGATGATCCCACTCCTATCCACTATCCTAGCTAGTAGTACAGTATAACTACTCCCTCAAAATCAATAACATCAACTCGTGTACTAATAGTCGCAATGTTACATGCTTACAGGGTGAGTAGGCACACTGCGATGGATTCACAACGAACTTGTAGATCAGGGGAGAGAGTTTTACAGCGTGTTGACCTGAGACTACCATCTTTCTAGACTTTCTAGACTAGACTATCTTTCCCTTAATTACGTACGATTCATCTACAGCATAGTGAGCTGCACTCATAGTCGAGGGTAAGAAATATTCCCGTTTCCTCCCTATAACGCTTACAGCGTATTGCTCAGCTAGGCTCAGTGTTATTCCATTCCTCTCCAGAACCTTCTTCTTGTAGTGCTTATCCGTTTCGGATGTTGGCGACCATCATGACAATCTGTATTTTGCAAACTGCATCCTCTGAAAAGATTTGTGGTTATTATGTTGAACCACGTACGTAGATTTTTAAGCCAGGAAATCCTTCGCTTTCCTGGTACTCGTTTTCCTTCTACTTTTCCTTATAGAATTAATTGCAGCAACCCATATCTTTCGCTGTTCCTCACGATGTGATCGAAGTATTTGATTTTGGCTGTTTTTATTGTGGTTAACAACTTTTTTCCTTTTTACATTCTTAATAAAACGTCCTGGTTAGTAACTTGGTTGGTATAAGATATCTTAAGGATTCGACGATAAAGCCACATTTCGAAAGCTTCAATTTTCTTGCAGGTAGCGTCTATAAGAGTCAACGACTCAACTCACGTACAACAGTATAGGAAAGATACTTATAACATCGTAGTAACCTGATTTTTATGGGTACTGATAAATCATAGCATTTGAATAGTTTAGCCATTTTTTGAAATGCAGGTCTTGCTTTCTCTATCCTACATTTTATTTCTAGGGAATGGTCCCAATTTTCATTGATGTTAGTACCAAGATAGGTGTATGTTTTTACTCTTTCTATTGGTTGACCATTTACACTGATTCTTTAAATTTGCTGTTCCTTCTTAGAGATCATCATAAATTTTGTTTTCTTAATGTTCCGTGAAAGTCCATACCTCTGACTTCCGTGATTCCGTGATTAACTCCTGGAGGGCTTTATAACTGTCAGCGAATACCACCGTATCATCCTCTTATCTGATGTTATTGAAACATTCTCCGTTAATTCGAATTCCGGCTTCAACATCTACTGCTTTTTGAAAGATTTCCTCATAGTATGTGTTGAACAGCAAGGGTAATAGTATACATCCCTGTCGGACCCCACATTTGACTTTTTTATCAATAGATTCTCCTGCCTCTGTACGGTTAGACCATGTTTGATTCCAGTAAAGATTGCTAATAATTCTTAGATCAGAAGAGTTTATTCCAATATTTGTTAATATATCCATCAGCTTGTCGTGTTTAACTGTATCGAACGCTTTATGGTAATCAATGAAGCATACATAAATATCGCAATTAACATCTTTGCATCGTTGAAATAGCACTTGTATGCTAAAGAGAGCCTCTCTCGTACCCACTGTGTTTCGAAAACCAAACTGTGTACGGCTGATTTTTTCTTCGCATAGTTATATATCCTCCATAGCCTGCACAGAGTATATTCCGATGTGACGTTCCGATATGAGACCACAAAGGGTCCCCCCTCCCGTTAAGGTAGGCAAAATGCCCCCAAAATTAATTCAATTTTTTTCATTTTTTTACGTTGTGTATGATTAAAATACAAGACTCAATTTTAGGCGCAGTTTTAACCCCCAATTTCAAGGTGGCGTACCTTACGGAAAAAATCAGAAACATATTCTTTGATTAAATTCACAAAATAAAAAAAATTAGACCTGCAGCCATCACAAAAAAATAGTTATACGCTTTTTTCGAAAAAAAAGCATTTTGTGGTTATGTACACCAACCTAAGGGTATATAAAAAATAGCTTAACTATGCAGTAAATTTTTTGACATTTTTGAATTTATGGCAACCCGCTGAAACAAAAAACGAAAAAATTATTTTTTGATGACAGGAGGAGGTGGTGGCGGGCTAAAATTGCGATGAGTTATTTCCTAATCATATAATACGTTAAAAATTTAAAAAATCCATTCAGGTGTCGGGGTTAATCATCAAAAAAATGATTAAACACGCAAAAACTCGCAAAAGCCCTTTAAAACCCTGAAAAACATGTTTTTTTGGGAGTTTGAACCTGTTTCGTCCAATTTTTAAATCTCAAATTCAATTATATATAATCTAGAGAAAAAAACTTGATTTGATCTATTTTGAAGTGTATAAAATAGGGAAAATCCCCAAAAACCTCTAAAAACCAGTTTTTCGGGTTTTCGAAGATGGCGCACCTTACTGAAAAATCAGAAATACAGCTTTTGATAAAATACACAAAATAAAAAAATTAGATCTGCAGCCATCTCCAAAAAAAAGTTATACGATTTTTTATTTTGAGGTTATGTATACACCATCGAGTAATATAAAAGAGAGAGTGGTTAAAAGAGGAAAAATTGGTCACATTTGTTTCTGCACATGTAAGTAGCACATAGGGGCGCTATTGTTTATGAACAATGTTGACATTTGACATTGACTTTTTAGGTTGTGTTTTTATGACTTCGTTTTGTTAGTGTCCCGAATTGTTTCATTTAAATATTGAATTGGTGGAATTGAATATTGGTAGATGGAAATACAATTTTAATTTTATAAAAATACGACATTATATTACTTCGCCATTGTTGTATACTCTTTTCGTATTCGATTAATGTAACATGTTTATTTTATGTGAAATGTGATCAAAGTAAGGATATAATTATAGCGTAAGGGAACTGCTTTGTGGTATATATAGTCTAGAAATATTGATTTTTTAATTACATTCTTGTGTCGTTTGCAACAAATCGAAATTGTTTTCTTTTTAGTTTTAATCACTATGAAGTGATTAATTAGTGCATTCTACTAAAAGTAATGTTAATTCCATGATTTCCAGTGATTTATATTATTTTTTTTCTTAGTTGCAAAATACTACTTGTGTATTCTGAGAAATAATTTTACAAATTTAATAAGAAAATCACATTACATTTTGAGTTAGCTCCCTAAGCTCGATATCCAATCTCTACACGCATTGTATTAAAATTGCCTTCTGTTTTATATTCAGGCACTTACTAGTACCTGAACAGAAAACGGCACTTTTAGAAATTAAAAATAACAAATCCCCTGGCCATGACGGAGTAGTGATCGAAGCGATCAAACTAGGTGTAAATAAAATTATCCAGGCTTTGGCCAAGCTTTTCACCGAACGCATCTACCAAGGAAAAACTCCTTCTCAGTGGAATAATGCAGTCATTACTTTATTACACAAGTAAGGAGACATAACAGATTTAAAAAACTACCGTCCTATCAGTTTGCTTTCACACATATATAAACTTTTCACAACAATTATCAAAAAAATATTGTTCTGAAGCTATTTTCTTGTGGCATTTTAAATTAATTACTATTTAACTGAAAATAAGCCACAATTAAAGGTTAAAATACGTTTATTGACGTTTCAATTTCCACTTCGGAAATCGTTCTCAAAATACAAACATTAGTAAATTAAACAAATTTTGTTTTTGTTACTTAGTGAAAAATTCTTCTAATAATTTAATTTTATCTGACTCATCTATATTGACAATTCAGACATACATTATACATTTTAAAGTAGACGACTTTAAAATGATATTGCCAATATTGTTGAGTTGCGTTCCTGGGACGACTTTACTTATAAGATAGTTCATTTGATTACATGAAATCAACTTTAACTTGAGAATATCCGTCAGAAAAGATCATAACATGTAATTCGTCTTTAAAAAGACAAATACATGCCATGATGACAGTAAAATTCTCCTGTTAGTGATTCCATAGTAAATTATGAGGGAAAAACCAGGAAAAAAACCTCATAATACTATCCCGACATGGTAAGTATTTGATCTTGCATTTAGTTTACCTTCAATAAATACCAAATTCCGATTTTATATGTTTGTTATTTAAAAAATATAAATGATGTATTCTCTATATGTTACTGACTTACCAATACTGGTATTTTCTTTTTAATAACTTCCTCTTTCAATATGGGTAACCAGATCCTACTACATTCTGCCGAGGAATTGGCGACACAATTGGTCTCATTTAGCATAATTAGAGCCGCTTCTTTGATTTTTCTCTTTTTACCATCCGTTTCTTTTAGGACTATATTTGAATCATTCCATTGAACCCTATGTTCATTATCCCAAGCATGTTTACATATTTGAGATCTATCAAATTCTCTATTTTTAATATAGGATTGATGTTCACTTATTCTAACATTTAATGGCCTTGATGTTTCACCTAAATAAAACTGATCGCATTTACAAGGTATTTTATAAATGCAATTCTTTGTCCTTTCTTGTTCATTGTTAGGTTTGGTTTTGGACAAAATAGATCTCAACGTGTTTGTCGTTTTGAATGTTGTTGAAATGTTGAATTTATTTCCTATCCTTTTAAGCTTTTCCGATAATCCTTTTATATATGGTATTGTTATTTTCCTCGTATTATCCCTTGTATATGCTGTAGGATCTCGTTCTAAGTTGTTTTGTTCTATTCGATCGATTGTTGAAAATTCCTTATTTATAAAGGATAAAGGATAATCATTTTTTAATAAAACAGATGTTAACAAATGTTTCTCCTCCAAGAACGAATTTTCGTTAGAACAAGTAATTTTGGCTCTATCGTATAAGGATTTAATGATTCCCTTTTTAATATTAATATTGTGATTTGATTTATATGTGATCCTTTATCCTTTATAAATAAGGAATTTTCAACAATCGATCGAATAGAACAAAACAACTTAGAACGAGATCCTACAGCATATACAAGGGATAATACGAGGAAAATAACAATACCATATATAAAAGGATTATCGGAAAAGCTTAAAAGGTTAGGAAATAAATTCAACATTTCAACAACATTCAAAACGACAAACACGTTGAGATCTATTTTGTCCAAAACCAAACCTAACAATGAACAAGAAAGGACAAAGAATTGCATTTATAAAATACCTTGTGAATGCGATCAGTTTTATTTAGGTGAAACATCAAGGCCATTAAATGTTAGAATAAGTGAACATCAATCCTATATTAAAAATAGAGAATTTGATAGATCTCAAATATGTAAACATGCTTGGGATAATGAACATAGGGTTCAATGGAATGATTCAAATATAGTCCTAAAAGAAACGGATGGTAAAAAGAGAAAAATCAAAGAAGCGGCTCTAATTATGCTAAATGAGACCAATTGTGTCGCCAATTCCTCGGCAGAATGTAGTAGGATCTGGTTACCCATATTGAAAGAGGAAGTTATTAAAAAGAAAATACCAGTATTGGTAAGTCAGTAACATATAGAGAATACATCATTTATATTTTTTAAATAACAAACATATAAAATCGGAATTTGGTATTTATTGAAGGTAAACTAAATGCAAGATCAAATACTTACCATGTCGGGATAGTATTATGAGGTTTTTTTCCTGGTTTTTCCCTCATAATTTACTATGGAATCACTAACAGGAGAATTTTACTGTCATCATGGCATGTATTTGTCTTTTTAAAGACGAATTACATGTTATGATCTTTTCTGACGGATATTCTCAAGTTAAAGTTGATTTCATGTAATCGAATGAACTATCTTATAAGTAAAGTCGTCCCAGGAACGCAACTCAACAATATTGGCAATATCATTTTAAAGTCGTCTACTTTAAAATGTATAATGTATGTCTGAATTGTCAATATAGATGAGTCAGATAAAATTAAATTATTAGAAGAATTTTTCACTAAGTAACAAAAACAAAATTTGTTTAATTTACTAATGTTTGTATTTTGAGAACGATTTCCGAAGTGGAAATTGAAACGTCAATAAACGTATTTTAACCTTTAATTGTGGCTTATTCCCAGTTTAATAGTAATTAATTATCAAAAAAAGACTGGACGCTAAATTAGACTTCTATCAGTCTAGAGAACAAGCTGGATTTAGATTGAGATATAGCACTAACGACCACTTACTAGTGGTAAAGAACCTGATAGAGAAGTCTGCAGAATACAACAAACCATTGGCACTGATATTTGTCGACTAGAAGAAAGCATTCGATACTATAAGCCATCAAAAAATGTTAAAAGCATTGACAGAATGCCGAATAGACCATCGCTACACTAACATAATCAAATATATCTACCAAAATGCCACAGCTAGCGTAAGACTATTTAAACAAGAAACAAATAAATTCTGTATAAAGCGAGGAGTACGACAAGGAGACACAGTCTCTCCAAAGCCCTTCACGACGCTTTTAGAACATACTTGTAAGAAGGCACATCTAAACGAGCGTGTTGTCAACATAAATGGAGAGAAGCTCAGTCATTTGAGACTTGCAGATGACATCTTCTTTATAGCTGATCGTATGGATGATGCAATAATAATCTTTGAAAAATTATATCACGCTTCCTTGGAGGTGGGAATAAAGATTAATATGAACAAGACGCAAATAATGATTTATCTGGTGCTAAATCGAAATATTGCTGTTGATGGAACGGATATTGTGCAGACTACATCGTATAAGTACCTAGAACATGAAATTCGGTTGGGCAGAGATAACCAGACATGTGAGCTCCCACGTCACATAGGACTAGCCTGGGCAGCGTTTGGTAAATTGTAAACTATGTATTTAAATGGGATCTACCCTCAAAAGGAAAATATTTAACCAATGTGTGTTACCTGTACTCATTTATGGTTCGAAAACATTAACACTCACAAAAAAGGTAGTGAATAAGATTCGCGTGACTTAGATGGCTATGGAGCGCCAGATGTTGGGTGTCTCTCTGAGAAACCGAATCCCAAACGAAGAAATACGTCGTAGAACAAAAACAGGCGCTATCGAAAAAATCGCCTCGTTAAAATGAAATTGGGAAGGACACGTCGCCAGATTATTAGACAACCGATGGACAAAACTATTTTAGAGTGGAAACCAATGCAAGAAGCAATACGGAGCAGAGGACGAACACCAACTAGAAGGACTGACGACCTGAACAGTGTTAGCAATAACTGTATGCAAGCTGCACAAGACAGAGACAGGTGGAAAGAGCTGAGGGAGACCGATGTCCAGCAGTGGACGCATACAGGTTGATGTTGATGACTTACTAGTACTGTTAACTGTTAAGCTGACAATACAGTACAAATTGGAATTACACAAGTGATAATAGACTAATAGATATAGTGTACATAGTAAATACAAATAAAAAACTAGTAGTGTGACAAAAGACAGTGTTTTTGAAGTAGATAGGTTAAATATCAATAAAGGTCCTGTGTTTAGTTATAATTTATGATAGTTATATTGCATGTACGTAATATTATTAATATTATATTAATAATAAAATGTATGTAGTTTTTTTTCCAGTGTTTATATATCCTATTTTTCTGAAAAGTTCTGAAGGAAATATAGCATAATTATAAATATCCCGCTTTCCCTTCTCTGGTCGCATAGTTGAGTAAGCAGTTCATAGTGTCGGTAGCATCGGATGATGTCACACACTGTGACGATCACATCTATGAAATCAAGCACTCTCTCTTTTTTATTAGTCGATGGTGTACACTCAACCACAGGTCTATAAAGAATAGATATGTTTTGTAAAAGCCTCAATTATGCGTGTTTTTTTTTATTTTTAATTGATTGCATCCCGCCTAAAAAAATAAAAACGAAAAAATTACGTTTTTGGTGGACGTGAAAAAAAGTTAATTTTGGTAGTGAGGGCATTTTGCCTATCTTAATGAGGGGTACCCTTTGCTCTGAACCATCGTAACTTAAATTCTAAGGTAATATATTACCATATCAACATATCACATATTTCCTTTTTAATAATCACCCGCTATAGGTTAAACTTATAGACTACATACTTGTTTTACATTACAAATATTTCTTATAGTTCCGCCCAACTATATCCATAAAGGAGATAATAGTTGCTAAAAGACAAGTAATATGGTAGCCTCTTGAGGTGGGAATAAGTATAAAACTAAGGGTGACAAATAAATTAAACAAGATATAAAGCTTAAAATGACCTTAAAAGCTAGCGCTAAAATTCACAGAGCAATTAGTCTAGTTTTACTATTCTGCCAACGCTGCTGTAATTTTTTATGTTCCTCCATTTCTCTTTCGCTGATGTGTCGTACTTGTCCGCTCAGTTTTCTTGGATCCAAATTCGCACCGATGTTTTGAACGCCTTTCGCCAATTTGCTCAACGGGGATAGTACCTGAAAAAATTAAAGTCAATCTAAGTTATAGTGACTAAATAGAATTGTAGGAAAGAATATGTCGTTTGAAAATTAAGTTAAGTCTTTTCTCGGTAACAATCTACATTTTTATTGACAACTCGTTTATATAGTAGAATAACTTACTAAGTCTTTGGTGGTTTCCATTGGAGTCATTGTGCTCATCTTTCTTAAAGCAGACTCACTTTGGGATTGAGAAATGTTTAGCTGCACATCATAGTCGGAAATTGAACGGTCCATGGGCTTGTATTCAACCTAAAAAATATATTATTAAAGTTATTCTCAGAGCCTTCTTTCAGTGCGTAACAGATTTTCTATTTCTTTCTAACGCATTAAGTTAGATGTGACGAAAAAAGCAAAAATTCCGTGATTTAACACAAAAATATTGCAGAGTTACATACATAAACGATCTATTCCGAACCTACGTTTGATTCGTTGATATATAAAATGCGCGCTTTCTATATATAATCAATTACGCGAAATATGAACATTTGACGTAAAACTTCAACCATGTTGACCATCCTTTCGAAGTGTCAGAGTAAAGTCATCGTTGTCGTTCAGGTCAGTATTTGATATTATTTCACAGCGCTGTGCATTATTTTGTGTTTTGGATTATTTATTTTTTTCAATAAAATATTTTAAAAATGCCAAGATATGCGGAAAAGAAACAAGTATTGATACTATAATGACTATGATGAAGTTTGAGTTAATGGATATTGTAAAGAAGCATCTACCAGATAAAGTATTTACGTACGTATTAGAATTTATTTAGTAAATGGCATTTTTATATATTTTGTTTTACAGATTGAATAGACTGGCCCTTCAATACGGCCTCGAGTCTTGAGACTGCCTCCATATCATTGTCAATTTAATCCAATAGAGAATGTTTGTTCCGATTGCAAAACATATTATGATGCTAATATAACTTCTGCTTTCGTTATAAATGAAGCCACGGTATTAAATATTTGGAAAAAAGCATTACAACATATTTTTTTTTAATCTTAGGTAATAACTTTGCTAATAAGGTCACACCAGAAAAGTGGAGGAAATATGTTAGGCATGCAGAAAACTTTATTAATGAATACTAGGTGACAGCAAAAATAATTGACACAAGCCACATATATCTCCTTTAATTATCGATTTAAATGAATCGGATGTTACTCTTAGGATGATGATTTTGTGGAAATCGCACAAATAAACTGACACCAAACTTTTCTTTGTGTTTATTCCTTTATATTTTCTAATTTTCTCGTGTAATATTTAGTGTTATTTAGTTCGTTATATTCTTTTATAATTTTTAGCTATTTAGTTATGATTTTCCTTATGTTATAGTCTTAGATCTTAGATTGTTTTAAACAACGTGTAAGATTCCAATTTATTTGTGGTTAGGTTTTTATGTAAATAGATCATCTTAATTTAATAAAAATACATTGTTAACTATGGATACTCATGTATCTAAAAATATGTTAAGTATATACACAGATAAAACTTTCTTTGTTTTCCACCCAAGTCACTGAGTTTTTTGGTATAATTTGGGTAAGTGTTTTAAGTGTAAGTGTTTATACTTAGTGTCCACCTGCTCATTGTTTGTTTCTCTTGTTTGTTTGTAGTTTACTCTGATGATGTCAATAATCATTGACGAAAGCTTAGACTATTAATTAAAAAGCACATCTAAGAAAGTACCCGAGTTTTATTTTGCTTCCTCAGAGATAAAAGGGTATCTCCCAGCATTATCTCCTTTTCATTGTATATATATATATATATATATATATATATATATATATATATATATATATATATATATATATATATATATATATATATATATATTATATATATATATATATATATTATATATATATATATATATATATATATTATATATATATATATATATATATAATATATATATATATATATATATATTATATATATATATATATATATATATATATATATATATATATATATATATATATATATATATGTATTATATATATATATATATATATATATATATATATATATATATAATTTCCATTGGATCAAAACACTGAAAAACACTTGTTCAATATTTTTCAACGATTTATCGAACAACATCAAACATGACCTTTCACCCCCACTCCCTGGGGGTGATACTGGGGACAACTTTGAAATCCTTAATAGGAACCACCATTTTTTATTGTAGATTTGGATTACTTATATAAAAATAAGTAAAATTAATTCGAGGCATTTTTTAAACTGTTGATAGATGTCGCCATAATCGGAAAAAAGATTTATTCTGATACTGAGCTGCATATCTCGAGAAATACCTACACCGCTAAATGAAAAGCCAAAAAACACGTGTATATGTTCAAAAATCTATCGAACACCACCGAATACGACCCCCACACCTAACCCTGACCCCCACACCGACCCCCTGCAACTTTAAAAGTTAAATGGAAAATCCCATGTTTTATTGCAGAATCAGATTTTGCATGAAAAAGGAAACAAGTGTTATCTGAATTATTTTTCGATTTGCGGTAGATGGAGCTGTAATTGTAGAAAGACAAGTACAGATCAGAAGTCTGCAAACTAATTTTTATGGTAGTGAATAAGGTTTTTATGAATTTTTTGTAGAATCCAAATCTGCCATAAAAAATGGAGGTTCCTATTCCTAGCAGGTGGGGGGGTCGTGTTTGGATAGATTTTTGAAAAATATTTAACCCTTGTTTTTTGTTTTTTCATCTAGCAGTGTATTTCTCGAGATATTAGACAGTTCCCATAATTTTCCTAAGGTATCAGAATAAATCGTTTTTTAGATGTGCATTGTAGTTACCGACTACTTAAAAACTCTCTCTACACATTATAGTTCTACACTTTATCATATTGTTGACTTTACACTCAAAATTATTGAGTTATATTCTTTCATTATACACTTTGTATACTCACCTTATCTTTTGTTTCATTTACTTCAATTGATGACTTGCTAAACTTTTTATCCAAAGCCAACGAGTTTGGAGGGTTCTTTTTCGACGATTCGTCCATATTTTCGGAATTAATTTGAATTTCTGGCGCAGGACTCAAGCCAGAACTAATAGAAACGCTTTGCATAATACTGGATAGTTTAATGTCGTCCATGTGAGAAGAGTCTGTTCTATTTAATAAGTTATGTCTTTGCTCTAATACGCCGTCTACATTATCGGTTTTGTTGCCCATAACTATGCCTACGCTCGGTAGGAAAGCATCAATTTTGGGAGTAATATCTATGTCTTCAGTAGCTTCAAGGCCTACAAATATACATGTATATCAAAATAAATAAAACTATTAGGTTTAATATACACTCATAAGGACATATTGCTTATTGTTTAGATGATAACGAATAGTGAGCATTTAAAAACGAATGTGACTTAAGAGTTTACTGAACCGAAGCTATTTAGAGGAAGTTACTCCACTTCGTAAGTATGATTTTCGTATTTTGACATTGGATCGTGAACCACCCTGCATACAGTCCGGACTTGGCACCGTGTGATTTCGTTGCATTCCCGAGAATCAAAAACAAACTACCCGGTAAACGTTTTAAGACGCCAAATAAGACGGTCGAAGCATACAAAAATCTTATATCTGAGATACCTATTTCGGACTGGCATAAATGCTTCGACGATTGGTTTGTTCGAATGTAAAAGTGTGTTAATCTTTTAGGTCAATACTTTTGAAAAATAAATAAGCTGATATTTCCCAAAAATATGTTTTCTTTTTATTATTTGCGCAAAACTTTTAGTGTGCGCCTAGTATAATATGAAAATGAGCAAAATTGTGTAGACTTGTCACGGTAGGAATTCACTTAATTGTTTTTGGGTTGTAATGCCAAGTCGATATGTCTTCCCAGAATCATATCAAAAAGTGATACAGTAGGCGGCACTGTAGACTAGTGAGAAGCTTCATACTGTGTTTTCTGTATTTTTTAAATTTAAATAATATTTTTAAAATTTAATAAAGTAATTTTATTATTTATTTTTTTATAGATTTTAATAAAATTTAAAAAGTTTATACGTGGTAAAACAGACTCCCTCGACACGAAAATGGACTCTTCCAACTATTTACTGTGACTGCGAGCCACGAACCGCTATTTATTTCGTGGCGCTACTTCGAAGGATAACGTGACAAAAATCCATGATCTCTTATTGGTACACCGTCGATTGGAGGTGCGCGAGACAGCTGAGAGAGTGGCCATCCCAAAGATAGCGTAGGTCATAACCTGCATGAAATTTTGAGTACGAGAAAGCTGTCGGTACGATTTGTGCCGAGTTTGCTCAATCCATATAAGCGAAATCATGAGAGCACTTCTATGTTGTGTTTTACGCTGTTTAAAGCGCCATCCGAAGGAGTTTTCTGCGTCGTTTCGTGACCATTAACGGAACATGAATGGACTGGTACACACCAGAGACCAAGGACCAGTTGACCTTCTCTCTGTGAAAGTTCTCCGTAGAAGGTGAAGACTGTTCTATCGGTCGGAAAGGTAATGGTCCCTGTTTTCTGGGATTCACAAGGTGTGATCTACATCGACTACATGGAGAAGGACAAAAACGGTCACAGGGCTCTACTATGCAGAATTGTTGGACCTATTGAACTGCTGCCCCATTCACCGTATTCTTCAGATTTGGCACCGTGCCACTTCTTTTTGTTTCCAAACTTGAAAAAGTCACTCGCCGGCAGAAAATTGCCGCTGAGTCAAATGTATCGAGATAAAAGGAGACTATGTTAAGAAAGCACCGCCCTCGTACGTTCCCTGTATCCTTTTCGTCATGTGCCCTTTCCTCATCGGAAGTTGGAGACATAAAAGGGAATTTTTGTCTATCTTGTGTTAATCGTATAATTGTGCTGCCCTCCCTCATGTCGAACCATTGGCGTAAGTTTCGAAGCCAAGAGATTTCTCATTGCCTCGTCTACTTCATCCCTCCACGACCTCCTGGGTCCTGCATCTTTTTCTCCTCCCCATGGAGCCACAATCTGTTATTTTCGATATTCACCTATTCCTGTTCTTCTGACGTTCCCATACCAATTTGATCTGTTTTCTTCTATATATTCCAACATTCTTAGTTTCCCGCATTTTCTTTTAATTTTTACGTTTTTCCTCCTCCAATATTCCATTTCGGTGGCTAAAACTTTATTTCGTTTTTTTTTTGTTTAATATCCAGATTTCTTCCCATAAGTTATAATACTACGGATCATTGAATGGAAAACTTTTTTTTTTCGTGTTCTTTATGATATGGCATAGCACCAAATTTGACTTCTTGATACACGTTCTTGTTTGGCCCAGCCGACCTTTTAATTCTTCTTCTATTGTTCCGTTCCTTGAAACTATGAATCCTAAGTATTTAAATTTGTTTGTTGTGCACCATCGTCTACTTACAAGGTTTTTTATTCCTTCTGTTGTTGCTAGACATTCTGTTTTCTGAAAATTTATTTCTATACCATTCTTCACTATTCTCCCAATTTTCCAAACATAAAACTTAAATATTCCTCATTTTAGGCTATGACCGCCTGAATGAGCTTAACAAAATACAATTCAAACAAGTCCCCCGTATACCTTCTGCCATTTTATTGGAATGTCAGCAACACATCCCCACTTTCTTGTTAGACAATAAAAAGTAGGGTTTAATTTGTTGACATGGTTGTTTGTATTAAAATATTTCATTTTTCGTTGTAATTCAAGCCAACCTTGAGGTAACTTTTAATCTTATTTTACTTTGTGTTTTTTTTTGATAAATACTTTCACATTTTTTATTTTTGTTTCTCGAATGGGTTCTTATAATTCCAATTTATTTAAACCTAACCTGTACCCACGTGGTTTTCGAATGTTGCCAGTATATGCTTTAGAAATTTATCATTTTCAAGAACTACAACGTTTTAAAATATTGCCTAAAGTTCTTCCTTGGAAAATTATTTCCCGGAAATTCAACATGTAAGACATGTTAGGTTAACATTCACTTCCATTTAACATCCATCAAATTCTCCAGTAAATTCAACATCATGTAAAAATAATGTAAGCATTCATCATCAACATCATCAGTAATATCAAGACATGAAATAATAGCAGTTCTAGGATGCAGCTTACTTAAAGATAATTAAACACCTCAAAAAGCAGTACAACATCTGGAACAGCTAGTTACAACTACTAAACAGGAGATCCCACGAGTCCCTTGTTCCAACATACAAGCAGGTAGAAAATAATTAAAGATTATTTACTGAGAATTTATTTTTCTTCTTTAGGTGCCATGTCTGTGATCAAACGTTGCCTGGCTATCATCATGTTTATAAGTCCTTGGAAGATTTCCCTATCAGGTGCTGCGCGAAGTAGTTCTTTAGCTGTCATATCGCACCATTGTCTAATATTGCGTAACCAAGAGACGCAACAGAACGCAACCGTGTATATACATTTAATTAAATATTATTTACATATTGTGTATTTACCCTGTTCAATACTACGATTTCCAGGCGAATCCATACTCTGTGGGGAAATGCCTGTTTGAACATCAGGCTGGAAGATAGAATTTTCGTATTCCTCATCTGAATCGCTGGACGTTTCATTTTTATTCTTCTGGCCAACAGTGAACTTCGGTTTTAGCCTGCTGGATTTGAAGGAGTTGCCGATTTTATTCAGTTTAGAAAATTGTTGAGTCACATTTGAAATTGCCTTTGATCCTAAAATTTAAGCATATATGTTTTAATTATAAAATTACATCACAGCTTTTATTATAAAAATAAAAATTACTTCTTTGGTTATTATGATCATATCAATTATTTGGCATGAGAAGTGGAAAATTTCAAAATCTTTTTGTAGAGACAAGTAACAATATGAATATCAACTCCACTGTATATGAAACACTAGTCAAATGTCTTGTGTGTGTCACTAGTGACTTCAACTAGTCAAATGTCAAGTTAGTATTACCTACGATAGACATATAATATAAGTAAACTGACTGCTACAATACAGTCGCGTTCCCCCAGTGCGACAGAGAAAACTGACGCAAAACAGCCCCTTCAGCTCTTTCTAATGGTCCGGGTTTACCGACCACGTGACCTTCTCATTGGTGATTTAGGTCACGTGGTCGATAAACCTGGAAAATTAGAAAGAGATGCATGGACTGATTTGTGTCTGTCGCACTGGGGGAACGCCGGGAACGCCACTGCATTGCAGCGGTCAGTCTATTTGTATTATATGTCTATGTTACCAACTACCGCCAATTATAAATATTTATAGATTAAGATCACTATTAATTTTGATTTAAAAAAATTTTGAAAACCAATCTAAAATGTAATTCTCATCACAATCAATGCGAAGAAAAAATCAGCCGTACACAGTTTCGTTTTCGGAACAAAGTGGGTACGAGAGAGGCTCTCTTTATCATACAAGCATACAGGTACACATACATGTGAATTGCGATATTTATGTGTGCTTCATTGATTACCATAAAGCATTCGATACAGTAAAACACGACAAGCTGTATGATGATCTCTAAGAAGAAACATCAAATTGAATCAGTGTGAATGGTCAACCAATAGAAAGAGTAAAAACATATACCTACCTTGGTACGAACGTCAATGAAAATTGAGACCATTTCTTAGAAATCAAATGTAGGGTAGAGAAAACAAGATCTGCATTTCAAAAAATGGCCAAGCTATTCAAATGCCAGGATTTATTAGTACCCATGAAAATCAGGTTATAACAATGTTATATCTTTCCTATCCTGTTGTACGGAGTTGAGTCGCGGACTCTCACAGACGCTACCTGCAAGAAAATTGAGGCCTTCGAAATGTGACTTTATCGTCGAATCCTGAAGATATCATATACCGATCACGTTACTAACCAGGACGTTTTATTAAGAATGCAAAAAGGAAAAGAGTTGTTAAACACAATAAAAACAGCCAAAATCGAATACCTCAATCAGATCATGACGAACATATGGGTTGCTGCAATTAATTCTACAAGACAAAGTAGAAGGAAAACGAGGACCAGGAAGACGAAGGATTTCCTGGCTGAAAAATCTACGTACGTGGTTCAACACAACAACCACAAATCTTTTCAGAGCAGCAATTTGCAAAATACAGATTACCATGATGGTCGCCAACATCCGAAACGGATAGGCACTACAAGAAGAAGACTTGACAAAATTTCATTTGCATAACGAACAATTGATGTCATCACCTTGAAAGATTACGATTCCTTCACTGCTTAGGAACTGAACAACCAGGTTCAGTACTCTGATATTTGTTATCGTAGTTCAGAATTAGGATGGGAAATCATCTGTCAGATATAGTTACGAATCATGCAAAAATTAGATTTGATTTTTTTGACAACCAAATATTTTTTTGATGGCTTTCTCTTTATACCGCTAATGCAGTTAACGAGTATATAACAGGGTAGTTTGTTGTTTCTTGATCCTGTGGTACGCAATAGGATCAGTCAATCTTTCAACCACTTGTTGTTCTAATTTTACTTCTGATTTTATTCATACTGAGTAGACCTAATGAGTTTAGAAATTTTAACAATATCTAGATTTAACAATATCTAGATTTAAACTAATGTTTTATCAAGCTTCACCTTAAGTTGAATGTCCTAAAGGAGAGTCCATAGCTTGGAATTTTCCTAGAGCCCTTTGCTGCATTAGAACCAACCCTCTTTTTTGAGCTAGTGAGGGTAAGTTTTTTATTCGTTCAATATTTTTTTCTTAATGTTATTGTGAACGTATAGAAGTATCCTGGAGATCTGTTGGGTGGATCACGTTACGGAAAAGAAAGAAAACTGTAATATATCATACTTTCGATTCATAATCCAAGGGAAAAAGGAGTGTGGCAAGAAGACGAATATCTTTTTGGATCTACAGATCTGTTTTGGAGAAGAAAAGAATCATTCCATCCTGTCAATAGACCACATACTTTGATTACATCAACTTAAATTATATACTCCAACAACCTGAGTTGGTAAAAATTATTTCTAGTAGATGATGAAAATATCACGATTTATAGTAAATAACCTACCTTAAAATTTAACGAAATTTAAAATTGAGAAAGTACTAATACTAATCGACATATTCAAATTCAACTCATACGTGTGTATAATAATAGCTTACTAAGAGTGTAATAAGTAGTCTCATGTTACAGAAAGAAAAAGTTCAAAAATGCAATTTTTTGTTAAGACTCCATCGAAATTTAAAGTTGAAATTAACTTAAAAATGAGAAGTAATTTTTATAAATATCTACATTGTCATTCAAAAATAGTATATAATAATAGTACATCTAGAAATTATGCGGAATTTAAAAAATGTATATAAATAACACAGCGCGATAAAGACAAACCTTTTTCTTTTTCTTAAGGTGCCCTGTCCGTTGCGAACGTTGGCTATTAACATGGCAATTCTGATCTTTCTTATGGCACTTCTAAATAGTTGTGACCGATGTGATCCGGAACCATTTCCGCAGATTTTGCAGCCACGAGTGTGTTCTCCTGCCTAGACCCCGCCTGCTAACTATTTTTCCCTGGATAATCAATTAAAATAGGCGGTACTTATCTTTTCTCAATATGTGGCCTAGATTCTTTCTCAGTATGTGGCCTAGTGTTTTTTTATGTAATTGTGCTTACGATTTCTATGTCTTTTCCAATTCTGTGGATTACCTCTTTGTTGGTCATGAGCATCTCTGTCCGTGTCCAGACCTCCCCACAATACGTAAGATTGGTAAAATATAGGATTTAACTAGTCGTAGTTTTAGAGAAAGAGACAAGTCCTTGCTTATGAGGAACTTTTTCATAGTGTTAAATGCTGCTCTAGCTTGTTCTATTCTCGCCTTAATCTCTATGGCCTGTTCCCGTTTTGCATTTACGTTTGTACCAAGGTAAACGTAAGATTCTACATAGTCAATTAGAATGTTTAAAAAAGTTGTTTAACAACCTGCAAATATTTCCTCCATACCAAATAAATAGCCTATTGGCTACTAATAATAAAAAAGTCTATGATTGTCTGATTAAATTTATACATAGTGCAAATGTGTGTCTGTAGTCAATCTTAGCTAAGCTCGTTAACCTTTGTTTTAACCCAATTGTTATTTACCTTTCTTTTCGTGACCTATTTAAACAAATGTCCTGATGGGTCCCTGGACGAGAAGTGAGTATCCCTGTTTCTCCTTGTTTTTTCTTGCTATCATTTTCTCTTTTTGATACAGTTATAGGGATTTTATGAGGTTTTTTTTTACTCGAATAGATATATTTTTTGCACTAGCAATTATTAGTATAGATATACACTTTTTTATTTTCTTTATTATTAATTATATTAGAATATTAATATTAGTAATTTTCATTTATTATTTCTCAACACGTAATTGGCTAAGTACTAAAGCCACAAAAAAAATTAGTATGTTGTTTATCTATAATTATCGAGCAGGTTGTTGTTTTTTGCTTATCAGCATCCATTTGGTCTTCTTGAAGTTGAGGCTCAGGCCTTAATCCCCACTGACTGCATTAACTCTTTCCATTGACTATTGTAATTCCTGTATGCTATTATCAAGGTCATCGACATATCTTATTTTGTTCGTTAACTCACCGTTTATTTTTATTCCATCTGTTGCATTTTCCAGACATTTTTTAAATATTTCCTCAGAGTAGATGTTGAAGAGGAATATGGATAAGATATACCCCTGTCGGACACCTCTTTTGATCTTCACACTTTCAGTAAGTTCACTGCCTACACTGGTTTGCTACAATCCGAATGTCATTGTCGTCAATACATGTCTTCCGTAGAGTATCTATTAGTTGTTCACAATTCACATTGTCACATCCATTTCTAAAAACCACAAAGCATAAACGCATATCCTTATTAACGTCTCTACACCGCTGTATAAGCCTCTTCTTCTTCACATGGCGCCGTCTCCTTTCGAAGGTTGACGATCAAAATGGCAATTGTAGTTTTGGAAACTGCTGCGCGAAAGATTTCTGCGGATGAGCGGTCGAACCATCTCCTTAGGTCTTTCAGCCACGAGTTCTGGCGTCTTCCTACAGCTCTTTTGCCCTGTACTTTTCCTTCCAGTATAACTTGAAGTAATTCGTATCTTTCGCCTCTCAACACATCATGACCCAAGTATTGCATTTTCCTCTCTTTGATTATTCTTAGTAATTCTTTTTGTTTACATATGCGACGAAGTACCTCAACATTAGTAACTCTTTGTACCCATGGAATTCTCAACATTCGTCTTTATATATACATATCAAAAAGGCATCTATTCTTTTTTCTATTTCAGAGTCCATTATCCAACTTTGACAGCCATATAGTAAAACAGAAAAAACGTAACATCTGATCATTCGGATTCTAAGCTGCAGACTAAGGTCTGATCTTGTAAACAGTGTTTTCATGCTCATGATTGCTTTCCTTGCTTGTTCGATTCTTGATAGGATTTCTCTTTTTGGATTACACTGACTATTGATATTTGCTCCCAAATATGTTATGGAATTTACCTGTTCTATTATTTGACCCTTGGCATACACATTTACGTTTATTGGTGTCTTTGAAAATACTAAAGTTTTAGTTTTGGAAACGTTTAGATGTAAACCGAACATTTCGCTGTGGTGAACTACTGCATTTATTATATTTTGTAGTTATTGTGCGTTGCTTGCTATTAAGACGGTATCATCAGCATATCTGATGTTGTCTATGCTGATTCCGTTAATCTTAATTACCCTGTCTTACTCCTCGTCGGATTTGTATATCTTAGGATGTTGTGTGCTCTATTTCGATTGTTGCCGTTTGGTGCCAGTATAGTTCTGAGATAATTAGCAAGTCTTGTTTGTCAACTCCAGTGGTTCTTGTTTGTTTGTTCTCTATAAGCATCTGGAGAGCGAAAATTGCTTCTCAAGTTCCAACTGCTTCACGAAAGCCAAACTAGATATATCAATATTTGACTCTTATTTATCATATATTTTTTTATGAATGCTAATGATGAACGCTTTAGTAATGTAATTGACCAAGCTCAAGTCGGACCGAGCTGGGCATTTGGTTTCTTACGGGGTGTAAATTATCAAGGAATTGTCAGAATCACTAGGAATTAAAAATCAGGAATTATCAGTATCACTTTACAAATTATCAGAAGATATAAACTACTGTGGCAGAATATGTGTCTTATTTTAATCCACAAAGACAGTACCTATCTCAAATTAGTATCCATACCAAGCTAGATCCTTGATTTATAACATTTTTTAGGGGTATTCTTGAAAAATTTCAAAAAATCAAATTCTTGTCGAAATTTAATTTTTAGTAACTACTGCGGATGGTTTCACAGGCAACAGGGATTCCCTGTTATAAACTGTTTCTTCTTCTTGTAGTTCCTTCTCCTATTGGAGGTTGGCTATCATCACAGCTATCCGTACCTTATTGGCGGCTGCTCAGAAAAGATCTACTGAGCTGCAACTATACCACTCTCTTACGTTTCTTAGCCAGGAAATTCTTCATCTTCCTATGAATCTTTTACCCTTGATTTTACCTTGTATTATGAGCCTTAATATCTTACATTTCGCACCTCTGGTAATGTGGCATAAGTATTCAAGCTTTCTTGTTTTGATGTGCTTTATGACCTCGCAATCCTTTTGTAGCATTCTTAACACTTCATTTGTAACTCGTTGGGTCCATGGTATTTTCAAAATCCTTCTATAGCACCACATCTCAAATTATTCCAACTTCTTTATATTATCCACTTTTAGTGTCCAGCTTTCCATTCCATACGACAAAGTCGAGAACACGTAGCATCTTAAGGATCTTATTCTAAGCTCCAGAGGAAGGTATCGATTAACAAACATTATTTTCATTTTTATAAATGCTTGTCTTCCAATTTCAATGCGTGTCCTTATTTCTCTACCTTGGTCATTGTTTTCATTTACCCAGGTTCCCAGATATTTGTAGTTATTCACTCTTTCTACTTGTTTTCCCTCGATATCTAGCCTTCCTACTGTATTTTGCTTAGAAATAATCATGCACTTGGTTTTCTTAACGTTCATTTGTGGTCCATATTTTATACTGAATTGATGTAATCTATTTACTAAGCGTTGCAGTGCTTCTAGACTGCAAAAACAGTGGTGTCGTCTGCGAATCTTATGTTGTTCAATATTTTTCCGTTTATTGATATACCCTGTTGTTCCTCTAATATTGCTTCCTTAAAAATAGCTTCGCTGTACAGATTGAATAACAATGGGGACAGCACGCAACCCTGTCTAACACCTTTTTTGATTTCTATAGTTTCTGTATCGACATTTTCGATTCTAACCTTTGCTCTTTGATTCCAGTACAGATTCACAATAACCCGTATATCTCGACTATTCACATTCTTTTCTTTAACAGTTTTACGACTTTCTGATGTCGTACTCTATCAAAAGCCTTTTGATAATCTATAAATCAGACATAGAGATCCTGGTTCATATCTAGTCGTCTTTGCGCGAGAACAATAAAAGCGAACAAAGATTTTCTCGCTCCTAGTCCTCCTATGAATCCAAACTGGGTGTCATCTATACCTACTTCTATTTTTTTGTATAGTCTTCCATGTATTATTTTGAGAAATATCTTAAGTGTGTGGCTTATTAAGGAAATTGTTCTGTGCTGGGAGCATTCTGTCGCATGCACTGATTTTGGTAGTGTTACAAACGTAGTCAGCAACCAATCTTCTTACTCCTATTGTATATACTTTGTTGAACAGATCTAAAAGTATATGCAGTGTTTCTTCGTCAATGCATTTAATTAGCTCAGTGGGTATCTGATCTGGGCCCACTGATTTTGCGGTCTTTGCATTTCTAATTGCCTGTTCTAATTCGCACGTTATTATCTTCGGTCCTGTTTGTTCTTGTGGTTCTTCTTGTATCATTCTACCATAGTCGAATAGTTTTATTATGTATTCTTACCAAAATCTTAGTTTATCTTTGATGTCTGCAAGTATCCCATAGTGTGCTCGCTTTTTGGTATTTGTTAGTTCTTTTATTTTTTCATGCATATTAAAGCTGTCGTATTTTGTCATACTCTTCTATATCTATGCATTGATCTGTTAACCACTTTTCCTTGGCCTTTTTTATTTCTACTTCAATTTTGTTTGTACAATAAACTGTTTTGCCAACTTCAAAACCTAGTCTTGGATTTTGGAGGGCCAACTGCTGGATCAGCAAAAGGTCTTCATGAAGCATTTCCACAATAGAATCTAATTTTAAGTGACAAAGTCAGGCGCCTTTTGGTCAAAGACGATCATTTTCGAATAGAAATCACCATAGATATATTTTTAACATACTAAATGACGAAAGGGTCAAATTCCGCATACTTCCTATGTATATTCTACTTCACTACTACACTACAGATTAATTAAAATAAAAAAATTGGACAAACAAATTCAGACAAAGAATAGATCTTTACCCAATTTCATAAATTTCTACATTTAATCATTCAAAAATAAGTATATACTTTATATACAAGTATTCTACATATCAACTAAAATTAAATCAAATTGTAAAGTACTATGCAGCCAATTACTTACATTCTTCAAAGAAGCAGGTGGTGTATGTTCTACAATTCAGAATAATGCAAAGATCTAATTATCTATGAATTTACGTTACTTGCAAAAAATCTGTAGTTCAAATGTCACAATAAATAATCTTTAATAAACAAAATTCTCAACTGAAATTTACTTGGTTCTTTAATTTATTTCATAGGTAATTTGGTTGAAATTTTGAGATTTTATGTGTTTATTAAGCCGTAAATACACATCTCAGGAACTTTCATTGTTCATTCTTTTCCCCTCCGGTTAACTATTTATCCGGAGGATTATCCGACAGATAAAATGTCAAATATTTATTTGCTAAATAAAGTACTGAATGAAAAGTTATCTGGAAGATAAATTGCAGTTTGTTCCATGTTGTAGGTTATCGCGAAATCAAAAATATAACCTAAATATTGTTTTTTAGTGTTTATTGTGAGTGAGAGACATGGATCCGGTATTAGAATATTTAGATTTCTTTAATGAAATCGAAGAGTGTGATGTTTATGAACTTACTGCGAGAATATAATATTTAAGGGGGAGTATCGACCATTTTAATTTTTGTAATGATATACAGACTTTTTTAACAGGTTTATATTAAGTAAAATGACAGTAACAATAAAACACTGAAAACTTATCACTACAGCTGTTTCGGCTAATTGCCTTTCTCAATTGATCTGTTTTTGGCATCCATCAATTATTTAAAATGACAGTGATTAATATTCTGAGAATATATTGTAAATAGTTGTTATTAAAATATTTAAAAGTATTCTACCTCTTTTTCTTCACTTCTATCTTTACTTAGTATAGACATTAAATGGTTCCATAATATTGATAATTAAAAAAATGGGTTAATCAACGATTTCTAAGAGATATTGGTGCTACTGATTAAATAATACCAGTATAGAATTCCAAAATGAAAAATATGGACATACTACCTAGGTTATCAGATTCGTCTAATGATTCTCAAACACATTACATTGTAAAAACAAGACAGAGTTATAAATCATTATTAATTATACAAAATATCCAGAGAGTATCACGAAATTCTCAAAACTTACAATAAATCTTCTATAGAATATATGGAATATTGATTTTAAATTTTGACATTTTCGTGATACTCCCTGAATATGTTTTTGTAGGTACCACGTAGCCGTAAAGTTGAAAAGATTCAATTGTTCTAATCTACAGCAACATTCTATAACCTGGAAAGAAATCAAAATGAAGACAATTTTGAAGATTAATTGCTAAATGAAGACATTATTGAACTTTCTGAAGTTAAGGATGTTTGAGCTAACGTTTTTTTTATTTATTTAATGGCTTTGGATAACTTGAAAAAGAACTAGAGAAATCCCTCCAGGCCTATGGTTAAATAGAGAAGAATGGCGGTTAGGAGTCGGAAGGCGTCGGAGAACGCTGTAAACCGATAGTAGTAGTAGTAGTGGATAACTTGATCCATTCAGCCACGATAATGTATTTGACTACTTGAATTTGTTAATGATGTATTGACCTATTGCATTTGTTAACAAAATAGTACTTCGCCTAGAGATAAATTAAAAATATATTGTAAACATCAGTATCACAAGAATCAGTAGATTGACAAGAAACCATACTTTCATTCGTTAAATTCAGGGCCCTAACCAACTTAAAGTGAATATTTAGTACCAACAAGGGATTACATAATATAGGGATGCTTTTCACGCAAACGGTGCCTTTCATAGCCGCTTTATTACAACACAAGAGAGGCAACGGCTAGGAGGTAAATATATAACATAAGGATAGAAAGAGGGAACAAAGCTAGATTTATACATTCACATTACACATTCCATGCTAAATTTTTCTTTTAGTCCTTTTTAAATACCCTCAAAAAATTTGGTTAAACCTAATATTACGACGAGAGAAATATAAAATAGAAGATTGACTGAGGAAGATGTATTTGTTCTTTTATCAGATTTCTCAATACATACATAATAGCAGTATCATTAGATCTGCATCCAAACATCCAATGGTGAATATCGTCATTACAATCGCAGAGTTCTGTTTCTGTTGCACTTAAATTAATTCTATGAATATAGGCTTTCACAGTAGCATGATAACAGCATCTAACAAACATTAATATACTCTTCTATTGGGATGACTTCTTGTAGCAAAAGGCGCAGTAGGTAAAACAGGGCGAATTTTTGTATATAGGTTATTACTTCTGTTACAGAAAGCATTCCATTCAAGTTCCCAGTTTTCTTTTAATTCTTATTTACGCAGCGAGACTAAATGACTTCTATTGAGCCAACTAATTTCTAATTCTTTTGAAACCGATTCTTTATCAAAATAATCTGCTTTGGTGTTACCCGAGATACCAGCATGTCATTTTACCCAAATCAAAGAGACTGAATTATTTCTTTTAAGTAACTTTAGCTGATTTTCTAAAATTTTGACGATAATACTGTTTTTGTACCGTAAACCGGGGTAACTTTGCCCCTGCCAGGGTAACTTTGCTCCATTACTAAAAAAAGTTTCATTTTAATGTACCTATGAATTAATAACCGTCTTCACAAAACGCGCGTCGCCGTTTTACTGGTATCCTATTGACACAGTCTCCCCGCGTGCAGCATAGACTTGCTCTTCCATTTACATGCCTACAGCGAGTCGAGAAGGTAGTGGTGTAAAAACTTCGGTAAAAACTACGTATAAAATTTGGTGTGTGTAGAAAAGTTGTGCTATTATCTCACAAGTAAGTATTTGTGTATGCCTTAAGTGTATACTGTTTATCAACTTTTTTACTCAATTGTGACTTATAATTGAACAAATGATAAACTTTTCTTTTTCTAACCTAATTTTACAAATTATCAGGTGATTAGGGGTAACTTTTCACCAAAAAAGTGGTGCAAAGTTACCCCGAAATATATATTATGTTTAATATATATTTTTGTTACAGATATGCCTAGAACACCTAAAAGAATACTAGGATCACGGCGCTATGCTGACTATACACAAGAAACCCTACAAGAGTGTTTACATGAAATAAGAAGAGGTGAAATCTCACACAGAAGGGCAGAAGAAAAATATAAGATTCCAAGAAGGCCCATTTTAAATAAACTTAAAGGGAAACATTCCAAAACGCCAGGGAGGCAAAACGTATTTACTCCCGGCGAAGAAAACCAATTTGTCAATTGCCTGATTTATATGGGAGAGTATGGGTTCTCTATTAACACAACTGAACTGAGAAACATTATCAAAAATTATTTAAACCGTTGTGGAAGAGATGTCAAAATGTTCAAGGATAACTTCCCTGGAGAGGATTGGATCAAAAAATTTATGGTCAGACATCCTGAAATTTCCCCACGTTTTGCAGAAAACATTAAACGTGTACGAGCAGGAGTTGACGAAAACATATTGAGAGGCTTTTTCGAAAATCTGGCAGTCGAGTTAGACGGCGTTCCTCCAACAAATATATGGAATTGTGATGAAACTAATCTCACTGATGATCCCGGCAAAAAGAAAGTCATTGTCAAGAGAGGTTGCAAGTATCCAGAACTAATTAGAAACGCTTCAAAGACCTCTGTGTCCATTATGTTCTGTGGAAACGGCGAAGGTGAACTTTTACCGCCCTATGTTGTTTACCGGGCTGCTAAAATGTGGACTACTTGGGCTGAGAATAGGCCAAAAGGATGCCGTTACAACGCTAATAGTTCTGGATGGTTCAATGCAAATATTTTTGCAGATTGGCTTGAATTCCAGTTGGTACCTAGGTTTAGGAAACTGAATGGTAAAAAGGTATTACTATGCGACAACCTCTCTTACATATTACAGTACATGCACTTCAACTCTGTCGTGAAAACGACATTCATTTAATTTGTCTGCCTCCAAACAGTACACAACCTTTGACGCAACCTCTAGACGTGGTTTTCTTTCGGCCCCTAAAAAGAGCCTGGCGAAAAAATTTGTCAGATTGGAAAAGTACTGAAGATGGCATCCGCAACACTAATATACAAAAGCAACACTTTCCTCCATTGTTGTCAAAGGTAATGGACTTGCTTGGTCCACAAATCAAATCTAATTTAGAGGCAGGGTTTCGAAAATGCGGAATATTTCCCCTGAATGTTGAGGAAGTACTAAGCCGAATACCACGAAAATGCGACCCATCTGTTGTGCAATCGGAGTTTTTAAAAGCCCTCGAAGCAAAAAGATCCGATTTGACAAAAACTGTTAACCACCGCAGAAAAAAAATTAATGTTCCAGCTGGAAAAAGTGTTTGTGCAGTCAACGATGCAGATATGGAAGAACCTACAACCTCTGGCATGAATACCAATAAGCAACGACGAAGCATAACTCCTGACGAATCTTCCGATGAGGAATCAAATATTGTTCGCTTTAGAGCTAAAGAGATGGTATTTGATGATAATTCATCCGACGATGTAGACTTTGAAGAGCTTGCCAGGGAGAAAGAAGTTGAAAATGAATTTGTAAATTTTTTAGAAGGCAAAGAAAACAAACATAATAATTTTGAAAGTGTTGTTCGAGAAGTGGGACGTTTTGTAGTGTTTTCTTACGAAAGCCACCTATACCCCGGGCGTATTATGGCTTTTGATGATAAACCGGTAACCATTAGCGCAATGGAAAAGTCTCTCAAACTGTGGAAGTGGCCCTCAAAAAAGGATGAACTGACTTACCTATGGACTGATATACTAGGCTGTATTAATACTCCTAAACAAGTTTCTAAAAGGGGAACTTTTACAATTCCTGAATTAAGTTCACGTTATAATTAACACTTTTGTTTATTATTTTCAAATAAATAACGCTACCTTCTTTTTTAGTTTTTTTTTGCACAAATAATATTTTTGGAGCAAGATTAATATAAGCAACCCATTAGCTTTGTTCCAACTATATGTTACTATACAAAATTTCATGCTTTTATGAGGTAGAGCAAAGTTACCCCACACTATAGGTAACTTTGCTCCACTTTTTATTAAAAAAAAAGATGTAATTAATTATTGTTAGAATAAAAAATACCACACAATATTTACATTGTATACCTTCTTCATGGGTTATTAAAAAAAACATAATACTAGTAGAAATTTTATACACTTTTCCTCGCAATTCCTTTAATAACTCCTAAAAGTGGAGCAAAGTTACCCCAGTTTACGGTATATATGTTTATGCGAATTATCTAAAGCAGACGACGCAGCTTTTGAATCCGACAGTATTACTATTTGTTGATCAGACATTTTCGTCTCAATAGCGCATTCCAGAGCTTGATATATTGCAAACAGTTCTGCGGAATAAATGGAACATTGTTGGTTTAATTTAAACATAATGTGTTTTTGATTGTTTTGGATATATACTAAAGAACCAATTCCTAAAATGGATCTTGACCCATCTGTGAAAATCCTATATGGCTTATCAAATTTGGCAAGTTGTTTTTGAAGTTAAATGGCGTCTTATCATCAAAAGTAGGGAAATAAACTTTGGTTTGGGAATAAAGAATATTGAAATTAGATTGGAAGAAATTAGTTTCAGCTGGGATTTCTAAATAGGAAGAAACATTAGGAAACGCTGGAGAATAAAGGAGCTAAAGTTGGAGAATTTTTGTTATGCCACCATTTGTCAACTGAGTTAGACATAGATATGTCGGATATTTTTTGCAATAGGTAGGTTTGGTTATTATCTTGGTATTTAAGGATAAACTTTTCAGCTAAAAAAAGACGTTTTAAATGTAAGGGAGGTTCCATACATTCGGCTAATTGATTTTTTAAGTCTAGTATTTGTAGCAGTCCCATATAAAAAGCAATTATAGTCAAGAATTGACATGGTATATGCCCTATAAAAATTAGGTTAACCTTAGGATCAGCGCCCCATTGGTGACCTTTAAAACATTTACGCTTTTTTCGAATTTAATTAAATAGTTATTAATATGTTCTTCCCATGTTAATTTGGTATCAAGTGTGACGCCGAGTATAGTGTTTTTCGATAGGTATACTTAGATTATCAATTTCAATACTGGATATATTCGGTAATTGATGACGAGTAAACAACACCACAGCGGATTTATTGGAAGTAAGTTCACTTACTTCCAATAGTAAGTAATAAGTAAGGAAGTAATAACACTTTTTAAGAAAGTATTCTCTTGCACTGTACAAAATTCGTTTTATTAAATCAATACGTTCCTGGTAAGAATTTTTAGAAGTGTGAAGACAGAAATCATCGGCGAATTATAAAATATTACAATAAATATCCATACCATGTACAGACAACAGGGGGCTAAGCACAGATCCCTGCGGCAAACCTTGATAAACTAACCTTGGACCAATCAAGTTATTATTGCACCGACTGAATACTTGTCTATTAACAAATAGATTAACCAATACCTGTGCACATCTAGTTGGGACTCCTATATGTGTTTATGTCGAAAACTAAGTTTAAAATAACGTTATCATATGCACCCGAAATATCTAGAAATAGTGCTGCTAAATAATTATTATTCAAGTAGGACAATTGGATATCAGTAGTTAATTGTGACAGACAGTCGATGGTTCATTTATTTCTCCGAAAGCCTGACTGAGCTACCGGGAATATGCCTTTTTTTACACCACCATTCCAATCTAGTTTTTTGAGCGAGCTAACGTTATATGTATAATATTTTAGTGTTATGGAGAAACCTCACAAGAATCGTTTATATACATATATTATTTTTTATTTTTTATTAAATTTTTCTTTATATAATTTAATTTTTAAATTTAATAACTATTTCTTTCTAAAATTAAAATAGCTACTATACAATTCATTTATTTGTGCCGCCACAGATTGTACAATTAACAGAGATAATAAACCATTAGTTTGATTTCTTTGACAATTAATGAAATTTTTGGTGCGTTCCGAAATAAATTTTACGTTTATCTGACAGATAAGTATCCGCAACATAATTTGACGTGAAAAGTCGGGTACATTTTAACCTTAGACAAGGAAAAAGAAAGGACAGATAACACTCATTTAATAAACCTTCAAAAAGTGAAGCCAGTTTCGTGTGATCGCCATGTTTTGGTACCTGTACGTTGTATATTACTACCTCTCGCAGGGTTGCCAGCTCTATTGATTTTTCAGTAGATCTACTGATTTCAACTTCAATTTACTGATTTACTGAAACACTATATCGATCTACTAAAAAATATGCAATGATACCATCATGTTCAAAAAGTGATCATTATGTCAGTATTCAATTATAAATAAAACAGTTAACCAATAAACTTGTAGTGCTTCGCCACTTTAAAATTAATATAATATAATATCCTCATTTAATTGGTTTTTACCTCTATTAAAATTTTATATACAAGATATTAAGACAAAGGGTGATTTCCTTAGTCAATTTTAAACGGACAAAAAACATTAATTAAGCACACTACAATTGTTTCCTGAAGTATCTCCTATATTAACTATTTTTTGAGTTTTAATCGTAGAATTTTTCTTCAAAAATATCAGAGGTTTTAGTAAAATGTCACATTTTTATCGTAAAAAAATAACGTATTAATTTATGACGAAAAATTTAGTGTCAAAACCATGTTTACAACTTTGTTAAAAGTAATTTTAAAATCAGTGTATTAAAATAAATAGGTTTTTCATAATGAATGACAGTCCTATTCTTAAACTTACATTTTAACGTAAAAGTATATTTAGCTTATATTTTTAGAAAAATATTTAAAAATTAATACAATAATTCAATTAAACAGAATACTTTAAAAAAAAAATCTATTTATTGATATATATATATATATATATATATATATATATATATATATATATATATATATATATATATATATATCCATTATTCTTAATCTACTGAAGAAATAAAATATGACCTGGCAACCTTTTTGGTGCCGATTTGGCTTCAGTCAATTCCATACGATTACGCGTCCCCTCTCTTTCCTTGTCTAAGATTTTAACCTATTAATAAATGTTTATCCTCCAGATAACTGTCATATAGAACCATATTTATCTAGAGGTGAAAAAAAATTGATGACATTTATTATATACTTTACTATGAAATAAAAAAAATGAAATAAAATGTAAACCATTAATACTTTTTAAATTGCATTGTATGTTAGCAGTGAGTTGTTCCGTCCATGCATTTTTCATGCAATTAACAAACCATGAATATAACTGTATCTACCCTGTATTCTAGTTAAACGTATTGTGCATTAACCATTAGTTAATTAAATTGCAAGTCTCTAATTTTTATTTATTGAAGCATTTGAACAAATTGCAAAGTAACCTAATATTCATGCAAGTACGTCACGAACTTACCAACATTCTTTAACGAGAGCAACTGACTTTCAGAAACATTTCGAGTCATTTGAGGTAAAGAAGTTATATCTAAGTAGATACTATTAGAAGACCTACCGCTACTGATAACTTTCGATTTTCGTCTGTCTAATGCTTGTCCTTGAACGAAGGGAACAGGTTTCAATCCGCAAATGTCTAGTGCAACCAGATATCCTTCACAGATGGACTTCAAGGATTCTACAAAAAATTGATTATCTTTTATTTTATTTATGAGTGTAGGATGTTAGAAATATTAAAATTTGTTTTTAGAGCTAGAGTCACACAATGCACTAAGGCTAAAATTATAATGAGATTTCTCAATAATATAATATAAAACAAGAAGTCTACAGAATATAGTCAACTTGACATGTTTCGCTGAAACATAAACTTAATCAGAAGAATGATAATTTTAAACTAACTAGTTTTTTGCTAATAATCTGTATCATCATCATCATTCTGGCTTTACAACCATGTGTGGGTCCTAGCCTCCTCAAGAATTTTTCTCCAGTTGTCCCTATCCTCCCTCCGTCAAGCACTTATTACCATATTTCTCATGTCTTCATCGATGTTATTAAGGAACCTTGTTCTGGGTCTTCCTCTTCTTCTTTGACCAATGGGTCTATCAAGGAGCATTTTTCTAGCTGGGTCATTTTGTTCCATCCACCTATCCACCTCAGACATCCTATCTTAATATGTTTTACGATATCTGGTTCTTGATATATTCTATAAAGTTCGAAGTTGTATCGTCTTCTCCACACTCCATTGTCATTCACTGCTCCATAGATTCGCCTTAGTACTTTTCTTTCGAAACATCTTAACATTAATGTTTGTATTTTGAGAACGATTTACGAAGTGGAAATTGAAACGTTAATAAACTTACTTTAAACGTCAATTGTAGCTTATTCCCATTAAAATAGTAATTATCCTAACATGTTTTCATTACTTTTTGTTATAGTCCAGGTCTCTGAACCATATGTTACGAATAGGGGTTATTATTGTTTTGTAGAGTTTTATTTTTGTATTTCTCGATATAATTGTGGATTTAAGGAGGAGGTTGAGCCTAAAATAGCATCTGTTGGTCGTGCAAATTCTGCGGTTTATCTCTGGGGTAGTATTTTTTTCAGTGTTAAGGAGCGCTCCCAGGTATACAAATTCGTTCACTGCTTCGATGACGTCGTTTTCTATAACAAGTGGTCGTAGGATTTGTGGTTGCGTGCTTATTTTCATATACTTCGTTTTGTTGGTTGTTTATTATTAAGCCCATTTTTGTACAGCGTTTTTCGTTCTCCCAACAATATTGATATGATGATCATAGGCAAGGATTTGCGCTGATTTATTATATATTGAACCAATGGTTGTGATTTATTATTGTTATTTATTATGTTATTTGTTTTAAAAGGTTCACACAGTTCCCCTGAATTCGTACTCTCATTAAACTTTTTCAACTGTTAGTTTTGTTAAATTTACCAACTGATTTGGTATTCCTAGCTCTCTCACTACTTTGAACATTTCCCTTCTATTCACAGAGTCGGAGGCTGCTTTGTAGTCTGTAAACATGTGATGAGTATCTATGCCATATTCCAGTGTTTTTCCAAAATTTGTTTCAGGGTTGAAATCTGATGAATTGTCGATTTACCACCTCTGAAACCACCCTGGTATTTTCCTATTATCCTTTCTGCATATGGTGCCATACAGTGACAGTACTGTGGAAAATATTTTATACGCTGCATTTAGAAGCGTAATTTCTCTGTGGTTAGAGCATTCAAAAATATCTCCTTTTTGTGTATGGTGCAAATTATTCCAATATTCCAATCATTGGGGAGAGATTTCTGTGTCCATATTTCTTTTATAAGCTGCTGTAATGCCATTATGATAACGTGGCTACCTTCTTTATATAGTTCAGCTGGGAGATTATCTATTCCAGGTAATTTGTTTCTGGCTAGTTTTTTAACTGCATCTTTAACTTCAAGAATCTTTGGTCTCTCGTCTGTTCCCCTTACCTCATCTCTTTCGTCTTCCAGGTTTTCTTCTTCTTCCTTTATATTAAGTGCCTATTTAAAGTACTCCACCCATCTATTCAATAACTCTTTCCTTTTTGTTAATAGGTCACCATTCTGACTTCTGCATTGTCTTGTGGTTGCCTTGAATTCTGTTCCGTTGATGTTAACCTTCGTATAGAATGCTCTGAATTCTTTTAATAACCTGTATATTGGTCTAAAATCGAAGCAGTCAACACGTATTTTAGTGTTGTGCGCAATATGGAAGGCGAGAGCAGTCAAAGTAAACGATGGCCAAATTTTTCGATGGGAGAAAAAGCTATTATATAGGTACAACGTGTATTGTGGATTCCGTGAAAGGAATAAAAGTATCTTGGTCAACGATGTAGTTACTCCGTGTAGTGATAATCAAATCAAAGTGTCGACGAGAACTATATACATAATTCTAAAAAATTTTAAACAAAGTGAATGCAAATCGGATAATGTATTTCTTGAAAACATTAAAACCGGAGGTAGAAAACGCATCCAAATTGAAGATGGTTCTAAATATGCTATTCGGAGGAAATGCCACGCTTTCTTTTTTCGGAACGAAATCCCAACCTTAAGGAAAGTGGAAGTCGAAATAAATTCCAATGATTTAATACCCAAAATATCACGACGTGTTTTATATCGAACATTTATTAAGATTCTACAAAAAAATATAATCTACGAAGAAGAAAATGCGTTTAGAATTAGATCTCTATTTTTTTTAAGTTCTGGCCCTGCAAAGGGCCAGAAATTTTTCTTATAAACGTTTAATAATTTTTATTGACATTTAAACGTATCTCGAACAGGAATTAACCAGATCAGATCTTACGAAGTCTCATTCGCTTTGTAATTAAGATTGCTTGTAATTAAGAGCTACAATATAATGGTTTTGTGCATAAAAAAAGAATTTGTACAATAGTTATTTCAAAAACTAAAATGGCGAAAACTATACATTTCTGGACATTCATTCTTTAATTTTGCATACACTATTGGGTCAAATTCAATATAGCATAGCTCAAATTAAAGATTTTTTATGTACTTTCATTCATTTTACCCTAAAATATTGATTTGATACCATAAAAATAATCAAAAACACCGTTTTAAACCTTAAAAGTGCCATAAAAAAATTATAACAAACAATTTAGAATTGCATGCACTTGGAGGTTATTCCAGACATTGTCCTTCATAACGCTCATAATAATATAAGTTAAATGAGTTAAGTGAGTGAGGTGAAAAAGTGAAGATAGTAAGTTAGGTGAGTGAATGAGGTGAGCGAGTGGAGTGAGTTAGGTGAGTGAGTGAGGTGAGTGATTGAGGTGAGTGAGTAATTGAAGTGAGTGAGTGAGGTGAGTGATTGATGTGTGATTTAGGTGAGTGAATGAGGGAGTGAGGTGAGTGGGTGAGATGAGTGAGTAAGGTGAGTGAACACTCACATAGAAATTGGAGTAAGAACAGTATTAAGTTCTCATAATTGTGTAATCGCGGCAGATAACAATCTAATTACTAGACCGGATAAAATGGCTGCAGATGTAACAAAAAAGGCAGAGTTTGTCGAAAGCAGGAGCAAACAGATACTCTAGATATTTTAGCAGGAAGCGCCTCGCTATATGGGCCTGTAACAGACGATACTGTGTGAGAAAAAAAGAGCTATTTTTTTAAACGCGATTTTCTGGAAATAATGTTTTTCCTGTCCGGATTTTCCAAGTAGATACTATTTTAATGGGAATAAGCCACAATTGAAGGTTAAAATAAGTTTATTGGCGTTTCAATGTCCATTTCTGAAATCGTTCTTAAAATACAAACATTAATAAATTAAACAAATATTGTTTTTTGTTACTTGGTGAAAAATTCTTCTAATAATTTAATTTTATCTGACTAATTTATATTGACAGTTCAGACATATATTATACATTTTAAAGTAGCCGACTTTAAAATGATATTGCCAATATTGCTGAGTTGCGTTCCTGGGACGAGTTTATTGTAAGATATTTCATTCGATTACACGAAATCAACTTTAAACAAAATCATAGCATGTAATTCGTCTTTAAAAAAACAACCACATGTCATGATGACAGTAAAATTCTCCTGTTAGTGATTCCATAGTAAATTATGAGGAAAAAAACGGGAAAAGACCTCATAATACTATCAGGAATGGGAAGTATTTGGTCTTACGTTTAGTTTACTCCCAATAAACATCAAACTCTGATTTTATATGTTTGTTATTTAAAACACATAAATGATGTATCCTCGATATGTTTCTAACTTACTAATATTGGTATTTTCTTTTTACTAACTTCCTCTTTTAATAAGGGTAACGAGATCCTACTGCATTCTGCCGAGGAATTCGCTACACAACTGGTCTCATTTAGCATAATTGGAGTCGCTTCTTTGATTTTTTTTTCTTTTTACCATCTGTTTCTTTTAGAACTATACTTGAATTATTCCATTGAACCCTATATTCATTTTCCCATTCATGTTTACATATTTGAGATCTATCAAATTCTCTATTTTTAAAATAAGATTGATGTTCACTTATTCTAAGATGTAATTGATGTTTCACCTAAATAAAACTGATCGCATTCACAAAGTATTTTATAAACACAATTCTTTGTTCTTTCTTGTTTATTATTAGATTTAGTTTTAGATAAAATAGATCTCAATGTGTTTGTTGTTTGGAATGTTGTTGAAATGTTGAATTAATTTCCTATCCTTTTAAGTTTTTCTTATCCTTTTATGTATGGTATTGTTATTTTCCTCGTATTATTCCTTGTGGAATCGTAGGATCGTTCTAAGTTGTTGTGTTCTATTTGGTCTATTGTTGAAAATCCCTTATTTATAAACGATAAAGTATAATTATTATCCTCCAAAAACGAATTTTCGTTAGAACAAGCAATTTTAGCTCTATCGTATAAGGATTTAATGATTCCCTTTTTAATATTGATATTGTGATTTGATTTGTAATTTAAATATCTGTTGGTGTGTGTTGGTTTTCTATACACCTGAGTCTCATATCCAGTGTCATTCTTAGAGATTAAAACATCCAGGAAAGGTAGTGTGTTATTATATTCCTTTTCCATGGTAAATGTTTCGTCTTTTTTTTTTATCGATCAGGAATGTGTCCAAAAACTCTGATCCATGAGGCTATATTGAGAATACATCACCTACAAATCTCCACCATACTATAGGTTTTAAATTTTGTTTAGAAATAATATTTGTTTCAAAATCTTCCATAAATATATCGGCTAATAATGGAGATTGCTAGAGATTGGAGAAACTAGAGCCCATTGCTAGACCAAAATTTTGTTTATAGAATTCATTATTTAGTTGAAAATATGTCTTATCAGTACATAATGTCAATAACTCCATTATAGCTGATATATTTGGTCTTGTTCTAGTTGTCAATGTATCATCACCCTCTAAATTTCTCTTAACTATATTCAAAGTCTTATCTAATGGCACATTTGTAAATAAACTATTTATATCAAAAATTACTAAAATATTATTTGAATTTAATTAAATATTGATAATTTATTTAAAAAATGTTACGTATTTTTTTGTGATTTTCCAACTGTCGGTGTTCACTGTATCTCAAAATCTACTTAATCGATATTTCTCAAATATTGCACACTCCTTTTATAGATACATTACTATTGTAACGTCGAGATATTGTTCATTTTGTTGTTATAATTAATTTTATAACATCAAATTCGTCCAATTTTAACAAATTTTTTCGAAAATCTAAAAAATTCGTATTTTTTACTTCTAATGAAGTATACTCGTAACGTCGTTGAGACCTAGGGAAACTCATAAACTAACGAAATCTTTTTGACCAAAATTTCAGATAATACTCTTGAAATATTGTATTATAATGTACTAAAGTTATTAATAAATTTATATTATACAATTTTTCAAAAAAGTCTTAAAATATGTTGTAAATATTGAAAATAAAACCTACCCTCCCCCACCTACTTGAGCTATGAGTAACACAGTGTCAGTCTAAATTTATTTTTCTTCTATAGAAGCTATTTTATCGAAACATATCAAATTGGATATGTTGTGTGGAAATGAGAAATAATGTTTTTTGGTATTATAATTAAAACCTTGAATTAGTAATTTATAATTCATATTGAACGTATTTTACTTACCAATCTCCTCTTCCATATTCTTCACGACAACAGCCATATTATTGAAGAACCTAAAGTTCGTCGACCTAAACATATGATAATATCCGCTAACATTATTAACCTTATAATTAATCCTAATGCTATATCGATGTTTGGACGTTTTGAACAACGACGTACTCGATTCTGCCATTCCGAACTCCAACAAAACAACGTCTTCCAACAATACTTTTTGATAATTGGTAACTTTGTCGACCTGGTCGTCATAATCTGCTACAAAGTACGAGTCCCTGGTCAGAATCAGGATGGAGTCCATTTCGGTTTCGTTTGGATCTCCCGTGAACGGGTCTGCGTTTATCAAACCCCAAGCTCCGACTACTTGCTCCGGCTGGTTGATTAGCATCTTCTTGCAATCTTCGATCAGAAGTTTCACATGTTCAGCAGTGATCACATTGTCTTCTTCAAACTGTGACGCTTTGGATTCGTTGAAAATATCTTCGGGTACAGAATTACCTACAAATATACGTTTATATAGATTAGAGTTATGAATATAAATAGAATACAATACGAAAATTTATAGAAACAAAGTAAGAAACGCTAGTGCAGATCAGTAGCAAAAAGTGATTAAAAAAAGAGCTAAGAAAAAAAACGAAAACTTTATATTAAAAATGAATATAGTTCAGTAAAACGAAAAAAAATCGTCAAACAAAAACACTCACAAATTAGACAAAAAGCAATGTGTGAAAATTTTCGGGACTGTAACGGGGACCAAGATTTGTAATAAAATGGGGAAATAAGTAGAGGAAGAGATGCAAGAAATACCAACAAAGATATTCGAAGATACATTACGAATAGGAATAAATTGCAGCCTCAGAAAATAGTAGATGCGGGTGTATTGGTTAAATAATCAAGAATATTATTTTTCTTTTTTTATATATAAAGTCTTTTTAAACGCACATATTTAACCCACCAGACGGGTCCCCCATTTGGTGGATAGGGGAACGCCCTAACCGGTCCTAGGACCAGTGTCAAACATACCAACCGCGAACCAAAACAGACTAAGGTATGGCAACCCTAACAGAATTCCTGGCCCTTCGGGTTGGGGGTTGGGCTAGAGGTCGACAACTTCTTCCTGTAAAAAAGCCTATGTTACGGAAGCTCAGGAACTATTAGCTGGACGGAAGTCACGACAACTACTCTGTAAACGAAAAATGGAATTGAGATTAGGAACATGGAATATCCGAACCCTGGAATATCCGAACCCTGTACCGAACTGGAGCACTCACATCTTTACTAGACATAGTGAACAAGTACAAAGTAGATGTTTTAGCACTGCAGGAAATGCGGTAGACAAGAACTGGCACTCTTGACAAGAGAACCCATTCCATATATTATAGCTGCAATGAAAGCCAACAAATGAATGGGGTGGGATTTATCGTAAACCAAAGAACAAAAGGCCTTATTATTGACTTTAAAGCCTACAGTCGGAGAATGTGCTGTTTGCGCTTAAAATTCTTTAAATACAGTTTGATCAATACACATGCCCCAACTGATGACAAACTAGAGGAAATAAAAGAACAGATCTTCGAAGATCTAGAGTAAGTCTACAGAAGATAACATTAAGATTGTATTAGGTGACATGAATGCAAGAATAGGACTGATAAAGTTAGTAGCAGCACTAAATATGACAGTCGCTAGCACCTATTTTGAACCCAAGAACATACACAAGGTAATCTGGACCTCTCCAGATGAAAGAACAACAAGTCAGATTGATCACATCTTAATAGATTCAAGGCATGGAACAGACGTAATAAACTACAGAAGTTCTAGAAGCGCAAACATAGACTCAGATCATTGCCTAGTGATCTCAACATTGAGGGCTAGAATTTCAAACACCATTAAAGAAAATAAAATGGATAGACAAAAATGGAATGTGCAAAAGCTGAGAGATGCGACAATGGCAGAACGGTACTCGGAAAACATCACCAACAGGCTAAGGACTCAAAATATAAATGAAGGCCAGACAGATGGACCAGAATAAAGGAAGACATTAAAGCAGCAGCGAATGATGAAATAGGAACAGAAATTAAACACCAAATCAGTGGGTAAATTTAACAAAGCTAACTCTTGAAAAAGTTGAATGTAGAGTACGAATTCAGGGGGAACAGATATCGTTAAAACATATTAAGATAAGACGTTTGATGTGGATAGGCCATGTAATGCGGATGGAACAAGATGGCCCAACTAGAAAAACGCTCATTGATAGACCCATTGGTCAGAGTAGGAGAGGAAGACCCAGAACAAGGTTCTTTATAATATCGATGAAGACATGAGAAATATGGGAATACGTGCTTGACGGAGGAAGGCGATGGATAGGCACGACTGGAGATAAATTCTTGAGGAGGCTAGGGCCCACGGATGGTTGTAAAGCCAGAATCATGATAGTCAGCAAGGTCTTTTAAATTGTTGTATATAAATATACTCTTGCTCTCTTATTTATTCTGATTAGGAACAAGGTGGTGTCCAACTTTTTTTCCCAGTTTTCTGCTCTTTATTCTGTTGAATTTTTCGTCTACTATCCTGCTGAAACTCATAACATATAAACTTCTTAGCCACCAATATTTAGTTCCAACTTTTAACATATATAAAAAAGAGGTTACAAAGCTAATGGTACGATTGAACTAAACTTTGAGTAGATGATAAAGATTTCATTTGGGGTTTGTGGTTACAGCTTTCTATACACTAGGCCCGGGATTAAAACTGCCGGTAACATGATCAATTATGCTTTTTAGCGCTAAGTTTAGATTGATAATGATATTAAGACGTAGACTGGATGAAAAAGAAGGAAAACATAGGGATATCAAGAGTAATCGAAAACAAAGTTTCAAAATGAGTATATTTAAATACATGAAACAACTAGTAGACTGAAATCTGAAAAAACAAAAGATTTAAAACATTTAAATAATTAGCCCGATGTATCTACTTACCTAACATTAAATCTATTGTTCCTTGTCTAGTAGTATCCTTAAATCTACTTAGGTAATATCTAAAACAAAGTAACTATAAGTAAAAATGTATATATAAATAATAAATTAATACTCTTTACCTTCGTTTTCTAACATTTCATAAAATAAATTTTAAGCAAGTAATAAAAAAGCAGCACTTTTTGACTCCAATAATATGGTTAGATAGTTAGTAATGCATCGTTGTCTATATTAATTATTTGTGATAATCCAGCTTTCTGTTAATAACCAACGCAATCATTCAATGTTTTATTATAAATGAAGGACTGTTTTCTAACTTATCGAATTTTATTTTTTATACACGGTGTACACAAACTATTGTTACGACAGTTTCGTGAGATATATTTAATATAGAAAAGGTCTCTTGGCAAAAAAGAAGAAGTCTAGAAGTTTCGAGATGTCATCGAAAAGTCCTCAAATGTCTAGTGAAATTTAAAACGTTAGATAAATATATAAACAGATGTTGGTGACAGTTTGAACAGTAGTATTTTGAAGTTGATAGCTGTCATTATAAATAAAGTATTGTAAACAAGTTGGTATTAAATAAAATTATTTTCAAGAAATGTGCCATTGGTGTCAGAAATGGGATAAAGAAGATATTAAGTAATTGTTAATGGTTAAGACAAGATTTGCTGAATCGTTCGGACGTCCCACGTGGTTTTTAAAAATGAAAAAGGAAAAGGAGAAGCGCAGACAAGAAGAGAAAGAGAAAAAGGAGAAGCGTAGAAAAAAGACGCAGAATTGAAAGAGAAGCGTAGGCAATAAAAGGAAGAGTTAAACGAAAAGCTAGACAAAAGGAGGAAGACAAGAAGGAGAGGCGTAGGAAAGTAGAGAAAGAAATCATAAATAGTTTATCTCAAATTCACGAAAATTTTCAGTCAGAGGTAAGTTAAATTACTAGTCGACAAATTGGACGAACATTAAAACGATTTAAAATCTAATTTTTATATAATTCTAGACAGACAAATAGTTGAGTTGGAAAAAAATATAATATGCAAGCTTTTTCTTTTCCTACTAGATATATGCAGATGTCGCTCTAGATTCTGTGGGTACATATTGTAAATATTTAGTTTTATGGATGGAAAAGGATTGATTTTGTTAAAGCTTACCCTAACTCCTCAACGAGGAGAAACAATCAGTATATTTGCAGCTGAACATGACTTAATTATGCTAAACACATTTTACAAACTACTAGGCCTAGACGCCTGTATACGTGGAAATCACCTAGAGACAACGGAGAAAACTCTATTATAAGAAACCAAATAGACTATATACTTGTTAACAAAAGATATAGAAATAGTTTCAAGAGTGTTAAAACCTACCCAGAGCTGATATTCAATGTGACCACAATCTTTTAGTGGGCGTGTATAGAATCCAGTTAAAGAAAACACGCAGAAAAACTGTTAAAAAAACATGAGATGAGAAAACTGAAATGTAGTGAAGTAAAAGTGAAATACAACGGAAAGCACAGAAGAGAAGATAGAATCCCTTAATAAAACGATAGACGACATTAAAGACAATTTTATGAAGAACAAAGAAGGTAAGAATAAGAAATGGATGACGAAAGAGATTCTGCAGCTAATGGAAGAAAGAAAAACAAGAACAATAACTGTATGTATAAAACATTAAAACGAGATATACAGAGAAAGGTCAGAGAAGCAAAACGGAAAGAACTGGAAAAAAATGCCTAAAAATCGAAATTCTACAAAGTAAATACGACGACTTCACGTGTATAAAAAGGTAAGAGAAATTACAGGCAAAAGTAAAAACAGAAGAGTAAGTAAACTTGTTAATGAAAACGGAGAGGTAATCGTGAACAAAGAGAGTATTGATAATACCTGGAAAAATTACATACGAAATTTATTTTTTGATGAGAGGGAGAACCATTCCCCAATACTTACGGCAACAGGACCAACTATACTAGTGGCAGAAATAAGATCAGCCATAATATCACTAAAAGAGAGAGCTCCATAAGCCTAATGAGCCATAAATGAAAACTTTTTCTTAAAATTATACATCGCATGATATACAAGCTATGCAAAGAGAGAATACAAGACACACAGTTTGAATTCATAAAAGGCGTAGGTACGAGAGATGCACTGTTTAGTCTACAGGTATTATTCCAAAGATGCAGAGACATGACTTACGATATCTACACCAGCTTTGTGGACTACCAAAAAGCATTTGACACAGTTCTACACCGAAAAATGATGGATGTTCTAACAAAAGCCCAAATAGATGATAAAGACCGGCGTAGAATACAAAATTTATACTGGAACCACTCAGCCACAATAAGAACAAATCTTGGAGATGAACCGACGGAAGCGATCCAGATTCTGCGAGGCGTTAAACAAGGATGTATACTTTCACCTATATTATTCAACCTATATTCAGAGGAAATATTTATTGAAACCTTGGAAAATTGCGAACATGGAATCCTTTTAAATGGAGTATACACTATGCATAGCGTATACTCCATTTAAAATAACACCGTTATTTTGGCAAATAGTTTAAACAGTTTACAGCAACTAATAAACAAAGTAAATGAGGTAAGTAAAAGATTTGGACTATAAGTAAACATATCAAAAACTAAATTTATGGTCATCAGTAAAAATAAAATTAGAGACGTCCAACTGCTTATCAAGAATACACCAGTAGACCGAGCAAAACAGTTTACCTATCTTGGAACAAGAGTAAACGAACAATGGGATTCACTCACAAGAAGTAAAATGTAGAATAGAGAAGGCTAAGAGTGCATTCAACAACAAGGCCAAACTCTTTAAAAGCCACAACCTTAATCTAGAGATAAAAGTAAGGCTCCTACGATGTTATATCTTCTCGATATTATACTACGGAGTTGAATCCTGGACACTCACTGAAGCGATGGAGAAAAAACTTGAAGCCTTCGAGATGTGGCTATACAGAAGAATCCTAAGGATATCATGGACAGACAAGATAACCAACGAGTACTACGAAGACTGAGAAAAGAAAGAGAAGTCATGTATACGATTAAAAGGAGAAAGTTAGAATATCTCGGACACATAATGAGAAAAGGCACTAAATACAGATTATTAAAAATAATCCTTCAAGGCAAAGTATTCGAAAAGCGAGGAATTGAGAGAAGAAGAATATCATGGTTAAAAAACCTGAGGAAATGGTTCTCCACAACAACTAATATATGTAAAGCATCAGTTAATAAAATAATTATAGCCAGAGTGATCGCCAATATTCGAAACGAATAGGCACCAAAAGAAGAAGAGCTTACCCTAAGTCCGCTCTAGGGACGCCAAGAGGCAGAAATATGCATATCAGCGAATGGTGGTATTCTATATCGAAATCAAACCCTAACTGTCTATTTTATTTTTATCTATTTTACTCTAGCATGGAGTATTAGCAAATCGTTTACATGAAGGGGTTTCTGCTTAGACGAATTGGTATAACATTGATACAAATTATAAATCCCCATGCCACTGTATTTCGGTGCATTCGTCATCTGTTTGTTTTACAACGTTTAGAAAACACAAATTTATGCCAAATCCTGAATTCGATTTTCGATTTATATTCTCGTAAAACAATGTTATTTTATTATATATATATATATATATATATATATATATATATATATATATATATACCGGTATTTTAGGCGGTACGCCCTTCCGGTAGGGATCTATGGAGGAGTATCACCGAGCCGCAAGCCCTTAAATCCTGCCGTACTACTCCACCATAGGCCGAGCAGACACCAGCATATTCTAGTCTAAGCCGCAGATTCATTTAGAATTTTACACTGCTGCGTTAGCCTTTTTGTTTTCTGTACACCGAGCTGAGGATCGAACTCACATCCACTGAACCACTCGCAGTGAAACGAATGAGAACCGGCCACCCAGCCCGCTTGGCTTTCTGACCGACTGTTATTTTATTACTTAAACTAATTATTCCAGATGCGAATAACGCAAATTTGTTTCAGGTGTGCTGAAATCAGCTCCGACAAAAAACGTTAAACTATGCGATCCAAAACTAAACTTTTAAATTAAAGATTGTATAGAAAACCGTCCTTCATACCCCCAATCCAAACGCATTTATATCTAAATAAGTTAATGACAATAAAAAAATAATAAATTTAAATTTTATATTTAATTTTATTAAATACATGTGACTTCAATAAAAGTTTCGCCAAATCGGGAACTGACCTAGAAATTTGATAAACAGCATGTGCAAATTCAAATTCTGGTTGAAGGGCTAAATGGGGTGCGACGGAGGGTATCTCCTCCGGTAGAATTTCGCTAGCTATCCCGCCAATTCTACGTAAATTCGACCAAAAATCTTGGATCTCTACTGTGTACAACTTTACCCCTTGCATGATATCTAAGCAATACTGACGTAGGGTATCTTTGAAGTGGTTTTTGTAATATCTACAATAATAAATTGAGTGAAATCAAAGTTTTATTTATTCCTAATACCAAATAAGACATAGAAATGTGTAAAAAACATTTATAGTTTGTTTCTACATAGATGTATTAGAAAATCATGTCAACGATAAGTTCGCGTAAAATAAAAAAACATTTGGTGTCAGAAATTGTTGTTTAAATTCTCCCTCTATCGGTGCCATACTTAACAATTTCGCGTTTAACAGTTACCACCATTCAAATTTCAAATGGGTAGTGGAGTAGTGAGCGTCTGCGCGTGTCACGCGGAGACCGGGATTCGATTCTCCACCGAGTAAAAATTTTTGTTTCTTAAATTCATTAAATTTTATCTTTTATTATTTTTTATTTTATAAAATTAAATGAAATAAAAAATATGAATATTGTTCTGAAGCTATTTTCTTGTGGCATGTTAAACTAATTACTATTTAAATGGGAATAAGCCGCAATTAAAGATTAAAGTACGTTTATTGACGATTAAATTTCCACTTCAGAAATCGTTCTCAAAATACAAACATTAGTAAATTAAACAAATTTTGTTTTTTTGTTACTTGGTAAAAAATTCTAATAATTTAATTTTATCTGACTCATTTATATTGACAATTCAGACATACATTATATATTTTAAAGTAGACGACTTTACCATGATATTGCCAATATTGTTGAGTTGCGTTCCCGGGACGACTTTACTTGTAAGATAGTTCATTCGATTACATGAAATCAACTTTAACTTGAGAATATCCGTCAGAAAAAATCATAGCATGTAATTCGTCTGTAAAAAGACAAACACATGCCAAGATGACAGTAAAAATCTCCTGTTGGTGATTCCATAGTAAATTATGAGGGAAAACCAGGAAAAAAACTCATAACACTATCCCGACATGGTAAGTATTTGGTCGTGCATTTAGTTTACCTTCAATAAACACCAAATTCTGATTATATATGTTTGTTATTTAAAAAACATAAATGATGTTTCCTCTATATGTTACCGACTTACTAATACTGGTATTTTCTTTTTAATAACTTCCTCTTTTAATATGGGTAACCAGATCCTACTACATTCTGCCGAGGAATTTGACACAATTGGTCTCATTTAGCATAATTTGTGTCGCAAATTCCTCGGCAGAATGTAGTAGGATCTGGTTACCCATATTAAAAGAGGAAGTTATTAAAAAGAAAATACCAGTATTAGTAAATCGGTAACATATAGAGGATACATCATTTATGTTTTTTAAATAACAAACATATAAAATCAGAATTTGGTGTTTATTGAAGGTAAACTGAATGCACGACCAAATACTTACCATGTCTGGATAGCATTATGAGGTTTTTTCCTCACAATTTACTATGGAATCACTAACAGGAGATTTTTACTGTCATCTTGGCATGTGTTTGTCTTTTTACAGACGAATTACATGCTATGATTTTTTCTGACGGATATTCTCAAGTTAAAGTTGATTTCATGTAATCGAATGAACTATCTTACAAATAAAGTCGTCCCAGGAACGCAACTCAACAATATTGGCAATATCATTTTAAAGTCATCTACTTTAAAATGTATAATGTATGTCCGAATTGCCAATATAAATGAGTCAGATAAAATTAAATTATTAGAATTTTTTACCAAGTAACAAAAAAACAAAATTTGTTTAATTTACTAATGTATGTATTTTGAGAACGATTTCCGAAGTGGAAATTGAAACGTTAATAAACGTAATTTAACCTTTAATTGTGGCTTATTCCCATTTAAATAGTAATTAAAAAATATGAAATTATAACAAAAATACTAAAAGCAACAATTTTTATTTTCTCATACAAACAGATACATATCTCCTTTGGATTGACTTCACGAAAACCGTGGCTTCACGTCTATTTACTTTAATACACGTGTCCGGTTTTAGGTTGAGGTTAATTTGTTAATATAAAGAAATGTTATATTATGTGTAAAATATATAATATAAAATTATATATTTCGAAGACATATCTAAGAAAACTTCTGATATATTTGACAGTAAACAATTCATATCCTTTGTGACTCCATGAAAGTACTGCCATTTACCATTGTTTGTGGTATGATTAGTGAAATAGTTTAGTATTTAGTGCACTAGAACTTTTTAAATTTACAGTGCCAAGGAGAAAATCCTTGAGTCCTCTATTGTTCAACCTGATTATGGATAAAGTAATAAAAAAAGTAAGAACTAAAAAAGGATACCAAATGGGAGAAAAACAACTTAAAATAATCTGCTGTGCAGATGACGCAATACTACTCTCTCAAAGTGAAGATGATTTACAACGTATGCTGCACCAATTTAATATAACCGCCACAAAATTTAACACGTTAATTTCGCCAAAAAAGACAAAATGTATGGTTATAACAGCAAATTTACTAAGATGTAAATTGGAGCTGGAAGATCAGATAATAGAACAAGTGGTGGAGTTTAAATTTCTAGGCATCACATTATCTAGCTACAGAAAGCTCGAAACTGAAGTGGGGATCAAGTGAATAGAGCAAACAGAGCCGCAGGTTTCCTGAATGAAACAATATGGAGAAATAGAAATGAAAGGCAGAATTAACAAAACAGTCATCAGACCAATAATGACATACGAGGCAGAAACACGACCTGACAAAGAGAGGACAAAAAGAATGTTAGAACCAGCAGAGATGAAAACACTTTAAAAAATTGATGGTAGAAGATAATATGGTTTGTATAATATTGATTGGTATGTTTCTTTTATACAGTAGGTGTAAGACGTCCTCGACTTGAATGCGATCGAAAGCATCTGTCAGGTCTATAAAACATAGATATGCTGGTTTTCAAGTTATACTGGAAGGAAAAGTACAGGGCAAAAGATCAGTAGGAAGACGCCAGAACTCGTGGCTGAAAGACCTGAGGAGATGGTTCGACCGCTCATCCGCAGAGATCTTTCGCGCAGCAGTTTCCAAAACTACAATTGCCATTTGGATCGCCAACCTTCGAAAGGAGACGGCGCAATGAGAAGAAGATGCTGGTTTATTGTACTCGATGGCTTTTTCTGTGATTTGTCTTAGTACAAATACGGCGTCTACGCAGGATCTTCCGGATCTGAATCCTTGTTGTTCATCGGATAAAGTTGTTAGTTTATTGATTTTGTTGGTTAGGACTTTTGTGGTAAGCTTAAGAGCGGTGTTCAGTAGATTTATACCTCTATAATTGTTGGGGTCTTCTTTATCTCCCTTCTTGAACATTGGTATCATTATGCTGTTTCTCCATTTACCATACGTCTGGTATTTTGCAGTATAATATTAGTTTTTGTATAAGTTTTGTCATCTCAAGGGTTATACTTTCTCCTCCGTGTTTTAGAAGCTCGTTAGTTATTCCATCTGGTCCTGGTGACTTTCTATTTTTGGGTGAATTTATGGCTGTCTCTACTTCCGGAAAATTGATTTCTATTTTGTGTCTTAATTCAGGTACGTTATTGTGTTGATCATTATTTTCCTTTCCTTTAAACAGTTCCGTCGGGTATCTTTCCCATTCGTTTTTTGTGTACCGTAGAAGTCGCTTTCCATCCTTTTTGTAAACTGTTCCCAGTGTTCAGTTTTTGTTTTTCTTACCAACTGCTTTATTTCATTTCGTATTCTTCTATAGGTATCTCGGGATTCTGGAGTATTTAATGTTTTGTACTTCGTGTAGGCCTCTCGATTCTCTTTATATTTCTCTTTTATTTCTTTTCTGAACCATAGTGTATTATTGTTGTTTCTGTTGTTCAGTATGACTTTGCGTTTTTCTAGAGCTTCTGTTGCTGCTTCTTCAATGTTGTTTTTAATTTTCTCCCAGCTCGCGTTTATATCTTCGATGTCGTCTATTTGTTTCAGCTGTATCTTCTGTGCTAGCCTCCTTCCTATGGTACATTTCTATTGTAGACTCATTCCACAGTGATTCTACATTGAATTTTTCCTCGGTGATTTCCTGTAGAAAATGTTTTGGTGTTATTTTCATTCTTATTTTTGCTAGTACTAGTTTGTGTTCACTCCCTGCGTCTGCTGAGTTTAAAGTTCGGATATCTAGAATCTGCTTTGGGTGAACTTTTCTATCAGTGACTATAAAATCAATCATAGATTTGTGCCCCCTGGAGTTTTCAACAGTATATTTATACTGGAGCTTATGGTCGAAAAATGTATTATTGATTCTCAGTTCGTTAAAAGCACAGAGATTAGCCATGAGTTCTCCATTTGCGTTGACATGGTTTTCATTAAATCTTTGTTTTACTCCTGGCACTATTTCATTTCCAATTCGTGCATTAAAGTCACCCATAAGAATTAAGGGTTCTTCATGAGGTATTTCATCCAGGATGGATTGCAATTGTTCGTAGAATGCCTCTCGTTCCTCCTTAGGTTTGCAGTCCTCGGGGATTAAGGATAGATACGACATTTAATTTTTGGTAGTCCATTGTGATGGATGCATATGGAAATCTTAAAATAGATTTATAATCAGTCAGTTGTCATGTGTATCATAATAAAAAATTTGATAAAGAAATAAAATAGGAAGCAAGAGAAAGAGGAGCCAGAAATAAAAGAACCGTAAGAAATTAAGATAACAGAAAGGAGGAAGGAAAAACAGAACTAGAAGAACAATGAAAGTCAAAGAGATTAGATAAAGTAATCAGTATAAATGGTACAGTTATATTCAAAAAAAGGGTACAAAAATTAGAAAGAGAAGTTAACGTCATCCTATTTGTGTAAAACCGGCTGGGATTTTTGGAGGTTATCAAATGTCATAAGTGATCAAAAATGCAACTCATAGACGTCAAAGAGTTTAATTTGATAGAAGGTTTAGCGTTACGTACAATAAAAAATTAATATGCCTCGTCATTTAAGTGAGATTGAAAAGGCTCAAATAATTACGAAAATGGAAGAAGGATGGTCAATTCGTGCGCTAGCAAATTTCTATAATAGAAATTTGAAAACAATCTTCAGAATTAAGCAACGATGGGTCCAACAACAATCATTAAAAAGAAAAGTTGGTTCAGGGCGTTCCAAAGTATCCACTCCTCAACAAGATGCTGCTTTAGTTCAATTCTTAAGAGATAATCCATTTGCGACGTCGAAGGATTCAAGGATTCATACGGGATTTCCTGGTGCCCAACCTACTGTAAGCAGAAGGATCAATGAATCTGAATTAAAAAACCGACCAGCTGCTAAAAAACCATTAGTAACTGTTGAACATCGGCAAGCAAGAGTAATATTTGCACTAAACTATATTTACCGCAACCCACAATTTTGGAACAACGTCATTTTTACTGATGAAAAGACTTTTCAGTCGACCTATAACGGTCAAATCCGTGTTTATCGTTCAGCCAATACTAGGTTTGAAGAACGATATATTCACTCTCATAATAAATCTGGACGTTTTTCTGTAAAGGTATGGGGTTGGATTAGTATACATGGACCTGGTGTTTGTTGGCGATTAGAGGGAAGATTTATTGCCGACAATTACATTAACGTTTTGGAACACGTAATACTCCCTTCTATTGAGCAATTGTATCCTAATAATACTTTTATATATCAACAAGATAATTGTTCAGTCCACACTGCCCATGCCGTAAGGAATTGGTTTCAAACGCAAAAACCTGGAAGTATTGCCATGGCCTGCGCACAGTCCAGATATAAATCCAATTGAAAACATTTGGGGCATAATTGTTAAAAAAATATATAAAAGAAATTTTATGCCACAAAATTCAGATCAATTGTGGGATACAATCTTAGAGTGCTGGGAAGATCTTGATCCAAATATGATATCTAATATAATTCAAAGTATGCCAAATAGACTAAATAAAGTTATAGAAGCAGACGGTTCTATCACCAAATACTAAATTCTATTTGTAACAGTCATTAAAATTATTCTTTATATAATTGTTGAATAAATGGTTTCGTCTAATTAATGCTCAACGCCAATGATTTATATTTTTAATAACCTGTGACATTTGATAACCTCCAAAAATCCCAACCGGTTTTACACAAATAGGATGACGTTAACTTCTCTTTCTAATACTTGTACCCTTTTTTTTGAATATAACTGTACAATGGAAGAAAAAAAATTAAAAATTTGATAAAAATCAAAAATAACCGTACCATAGTAAAAAAAATAGAAACTACTGTTGGCAAGCTAGGGATAAGTATTTTGAAAGTTATATAAAAAGTTTTAGGTCATAATGACGGTCTAAAAAAACGCATATGTTTTTTTATTTTTAAATGTACTGTATGTCGTAAATATTCAGTAGTCATTGCAATAAAATATTCCTAAGTAATCTAATTTAACCAAAAGATTATCCTAATATCATTTATGTTAATATATTTTAACAATGCATACATATAACATACCTATTAGCTGAGTTCATTCCATCCTTCATGATACCGGTAAATTTTCTTTCTCCAGTCCTTGTGTAATCTCCCTAAAAAATAAAATAGTATATACCTAGCTACAGTTCATACGTTTAATACTGTTTGGAGAATTCTTTTATGCACTAATGTGTTTATAACACATCCATTGTTCAGAAAAGAACAATGGTTGACAACTAGATACCTACAGATGGAGGAACTAGAACACAGTCATATAATTGACAAGACAGAGAAGACAAAGTTCCACAAATAAGATACTAGATATCAATAACCGATATATACTTATAAAAATTAGGTTCGTAAGCACTAGAATAAATATATAGAAGAATTAATTGCACCGCAAATTTCCAAATTGTTTAACAACCAGGAAAAACCCGAAGAAATACTAACTTCAGAACTCACCAAACCAATTAAAAATAATAAATCGGGAAAAGCCAGTGGTCCAGATGAAGTAGTGAGTAGTGAAGATAAATTTAACATCATTGATTTAACTTCATTTAACTTAACTCACCATCTTCTCAAAAATATCCCCCTTTATGCTTTCTTCTTATTCTTGTGCCCTGCTCAACTATCGTGCGTTGGCTATCAAATTGACTATGCATACAAAAAACATGAAACATGTCGACAAAAGATTGTGTACAAAAATTGACAATTTTTAAGTCCAAACTTACGTGGATATCAAAATTATTTCTTTTATGATTACTGAGATTTCTATAAAAAAAAAACTTTTTTTTACCTTTAAAGCATTTGTTCCAGCATATTGTTTGCTGATGGTATCGCCATTATTGGCCCACAATAGCTGAAATGTATTTTTAATACTATTTGGTATAATTCCTTCTGGTGAAATTAATCCTAACTTACAGAATTGTATTTCCATAACTGCTTTACCTATCGCTGTCTAAAAACAAAACAAAACAATAATCTGAACTATTACAACAATATTACGAACAGTTTGTTGTTGTTTTCAATAGAATTAAAATTTACCTGCACTACGTTAGTCCTATCCAAACAGTCGATACAGTTTACTCTAAAAACACCGTTTTGTGAGCAAATATGTCCTTGGCTATCTCTCCAACAGTAATTCATGTCTTTTAGAATATCACTAACAGCATTTATAAGTATCGAAACGTTCTCAAAATGCATTCCTCTACTGCAATAAAAAAAGACCAATATAATAATACAAGCTGAAATTTTATTTATAAAGTCTGCGTGATTTTTTGTATAGTTAAGGTGGAGATTGTTAAAGCAGCCAGTTTATTAAGCCGTAAACATATTAGATGAAATGGTCAAGGAATCGAATCGAAAAAGTGTGCTCATTATAATGATACATAGCTAAAGAATATAATCGAGCTCAAAGTTTTCATAAGTCTACTAATTATAACAGGCATTCATCGAGTAACTAGTATCATATGGAAGTAACTAATAAATAATAATTAATCCATTACTGAACTGAAATTATTGTTTAATTTTATCTTTCATAAAATAATTGTTACTGGTGTAACAAGAGGGTAAAAACTCTATAAACCTTTAAATTTATATTAATTAATTCGACTTCAGTTACTGATTCTGTTTATTGGGTGCTCAACATTAATTTTTCTGTATTTTCCATTTAAAATGCTTTGTTTTTAAAAGCCACCGCCATGGAATGACAAGAAATGACTGTGTTGACAACCTCTTCATATGTCCAACGCGGGTAATTCTAGTCAGTGTTGCCATATTTATACAAAATATGTTTTCTTATGAAAAATACAAATGAACAGATTTTTATTTAAACATTTTAACATTTTATTCTTACCTACTTGTAATGGAAAATTACGTCTTTTTTACCAGAGTTAGGTTATATTTGGTTATGTTAGGTTAGTGTTAGTTAGAGAGTAGGTTAATAATGAAATTTTTAGCTCTTTCAAAAGTAAGAAGTGAACAATGTCGAATGTACATAAAATTTAACTTTACGTGCATTTCTGCCATATTGTTTTAAAATATTGTAATTCTTGATCATTTTAAAATAACATTATGTATTTTTATCCATTATAATAGTAAAAATTATTGATATTTATTATTTTTATCTTTATCTTATCTGCAGCAGCGCGGAAAAGCTGCACAGATGTTGCATTGAACCAGATTCTGAGGTTCTTTAACCAAGATGTTCTTCTTCCTGGACCTCGTTTTCCAAATAGTTTTCCTTGCAGGGTGGCTTGAAGGAGAGCATATCTGGATTTATTTCGCATATGTCCGAAGAATTGTAACTTTCGAGATTTGATGGTGGTCAGTACCTCTCGGCTCTTATTCATTCTTCCGAGGACCTCCTCATTTGTGACTCGGTCAGTCCACGGGATCTTAAGTATTCTCCGATATAGCCACATCTCCTGCTTCCAGTTTTTTGCACATATCTTCATTCAAGGTCCATGATTCAACACCATAAAAAAGGACAGAGAAGATGTAGCATCGCAGCATTCTTATTTTGTATCAAGAGAGAGGTTGTGACTCTTGAAGAAGGCTCCCATCTTCGGAAGGCTCCGATTGAAGGTGGATCTAGCTTTCCCGATGCGTGCTCTAATCTCCTGGTTGTTGGTCCATTCTTCATTTATTATGGTGCCGAGGTAGTTGTAGTGCGTCACTCTTTCTACAGGGGATTGGTTGACGTAGAGTTGACCTTCTGTTATCCTTTTCTTGCTAATTATCATAAGCTTTGTCTTCTTAACGTTTATATTGAGTCCATATTGTTGACTATAATACGTGATTTTGTTAATAAGAACTTGTAGGTCTTCTAAGTTGTCCGCAAATACTATGGTGTCATCTGCATATCTGATGTTGTTTAGCCGCTAACCATTTAGTAGAATACCTTTTTCAGTTTCGTGCAAAGCTTCGATAAATATTCTTTCAGAGTACAAATTGAAGATTAGAGGAGACAAAATACAGCCTTGCCTCACTCCACGCATGATTTTCACATAGTCAGTGTGTTCACCTTCAACTCTGAGATTTGCTGTCTGATTCCAGTAAAGATTTCTAATTATTTTCAGATCTTGGTTGTTAATTCATGCTTCTTTTGGTATTTACATCATCTTGGCGTGCTGTACTCTAAACGCTTTCTCGTAATCAACTAGACATGCGTATACGTCGCAGTTGACGTCTCTGCATCTCTGGAATAAGATTTGTACTGAGAACAAAGCCTCTCTAGTACCAACAGCATTTGTGAACCCGAATTGGTTGGGGGAAATTTGACTTTCACACAGCTTGTAAATTATCTCATGAATTATCTTTAGGAACAATTTTAGGAGATGACTCATGAGGCTTATAGTACGGTAATCTTCGCATTTTTTGGATCCTGATTTTTTTGGAAATGCAATCAACTCAGATTTTAGCCATTCTGTTGGTATTTCTCAAGAGTTGTATATGTTGTTGAATATCTTTGCGATTATTGCTATTGATTCGTTGTCCATTAGTGTGAGTAGTTATGCTTGTATATTATCAGGGCCTGACGCTTTGCCATCCTTTAACTGTGTTATTGCGGAATAAACTTCCTGCTGTAATATTTTTGGTCCATCATTTACCTCTTCTTCTAGCTCGAAGGTGTTATCTCTTTGGTCTTCAAATAGTTTTGCTAGATATTCTTTCCACGTTCTTATTTTTGCTCTGTTTGTCCAAGATGATGTTTCCGTCAGAATCAGTTATAAAAGTTCTTTAACTTTCCTATGTACATTGTGACTATCGTGCTTTGACTACAGAGTCTCAATTTCTTCGCATCTTTCACTTGCTTCTTTTTCTTTCGCTTCTCTGATTTTCGTTCTTATTAATATATTTATGGTTTTATATTTGTCGTTTGGGTCATTTTTGACTTCTCTTCTCTCGTCCATTACTTTCAGGATCTCATCTGTCATCCATGATTTTTTCTTCTATCTGTCTTTAAGTGTTTATCCTTTATATTTTGCACTATTTACACTAATTGCAGTCACTTGCTCGTTTAACGTGGCTTGGACACTCATCCTCGTATCAAGGTCTTTCAGTATACGTAGGTCGTATGATTTTGCTTTCCTTTTCTGCACTGTTTGGAGTTTGACTCGAAATACTCCCACCAGTGGAAAGTGGTCTGTCTCCAAGTTTGCTCCAGGATAAGTCTTGACAGATGTAAAGCTGTTTCGGAATCTTTTATTTACTAAAATGTAGTCTATTTGTTTCCTAACAATTCTCCCGGGTCTCTCTTGAGGGGATTTCCACGTGTACAGCTTGCGAGTTGGTAATTGGAAGAATGTGTTGGTGACAACTAGTTCTGAGTCTTCTGTGATTTTTTCTAGAAGGTCTCCTCTCTCGTTTCTGACTTCAAGTCCATGTGCTCCAATGTACTGTGTCTTATCTCCAGCTCCAATCTGGACATTAAAATCGCCCATAATAATATTTATTATTTTTTATTACGTTTGTTATTAAGATAATTTCGTAATTTTGTTGGCTTTTCATGTAATTTTTTTAGGTATTCCCTTACCTTTTTTATTTATTTGTATATATTTCGTGATTTATTAGCATTTTTACTAGTTTTCACCAAATAAAACACTAAAATTTGAGCTTTTCTTCAATTTTTCTGTTAAGTCCGCAAAAAATTGGGCATTTCTGAGGCTTACCCAATTGGTAAATAATTACCAAATAATAATTTATCGTATATAACTTTACTTACCAATACTCATGAAAATCAAACGTGGCGTATGTTATAAATGGACTATTATACTGAAAAACGTGATTGGAATAAGCATCGAATATTATTCTTTCTTTTCCCATTTGGTCAATTAAATTGACTATACATATGGGACCGTAACTATGAATCTCTTTAGTAAAATGTTTTTCAAAAGCCACCTGTGTTTCAGCTTCACCTAAAATATTAAACATAAAAACTAGACACTGACTGACATACATAGTGGAAAAAGGATACGGTCATACAAATAAGTGTGAGGACAATGTGTATCATAGATAAAATTGTATCAATGAGGAACTGTGAAGTTATGGATTAGTTAGAGATAGAAGGAAGCATGCATAGGTTAAAGACACAAAGAAGAGCCATTACTTCTGCTGATCTCTTCTTTACTGTGAGAGATATGAGATTTTTTTAAGAAATAAATTTTGTCTAATTTTTTTATAAATGGGAATTATGGTTACATTTTTATATGAAAATATATATATATATAATAATATGAAATACTAAAATTTAAATACCTTTATCAATTCTGGGAGGAGGTCTGTATTTATATCCTGGTTGGGACCAATATACAGGAACCGATCCTCGCACCTGGACGAATGATACTTCATGCGTTTGATACGAAATAATCTGTTCAGTTTCTACATAATTTGCTACTTCACCATTATCATCTACACCTCGCCTTTTATACCTGAAATTAAAGGATTTTGTAAGTAATACCTTAATAAGTAATGCCATATATATATATATATATATATATATATATATATATATATATATATATATATATATATATATATATATATATATATATATATATATATATATATATATATGAAAATCACTAAGTTCTCGGGAAGAACCGCGTTGAGAATTTAAAGCTCGAGGTTTCGGCACCCATTTTGGAGCCATTTTCAAGAGTGATACACTGAGTCACTCGACACTGAGGAGTAAGCAGATTGAGACCTCAGTGAATGGAACCGTATCACTCTTGAAAATGGCTCCAAAATGGGTGCCGAAACGTCGAGCATTAAATTCTTAAAGCGGTTCTTCCCGAGTGATTCTCATTTATCTGACCGCGGAAATCTATCCGAACATCAATTTTTTTATTTTTAGCCCTATCTTGATGATTTTTTTAGCACACTATGTATGAATTTATAAATTTTAATTTGGTATAGTCAGTTTTTTGATAAAATTTTGTATTTGACTTATTATATGGGGTTAATTAAAACGTGGTTTTATTATCGTAACTTTGAAACATCCTGTGGAATAATTCCGTTTGTGAATTTTCGTAAAACCTTATTTTTCGGTTGCAACCATGTCTCCTAAGCATTGTGTTTTTTGTTTCATGTCAGAATATGCCTTGGTTCATTTTTTTAGAGCCAAATGAATTTGCCACCCACAATTTAGGACTTTTTTAATTATGATTATTTTGGAGTTATTTTGTAATACGACGAGGGGCTTTGGTGACTGTTATCATTATGTCATATTGACACTTACATTTTTTTTATCTATGATTGATCATGGTTCTTATTGTCGAAGATTGTGCGAAAGCCGTTGCTCTGGTTGAAGATGGGCGAAATTATGAATATGTGGCTAGAGTACTACACACTCATCGCTCTACCATCCCAAGCGTAGTGGAACGTTTTATACGAACTGGAACAAACAAGCGTAAAACGGGAAGTTGCAGGAAGCGCATAACTACCGCTTTAGATGATCATTTTATACGAGTCAACGCTTTGCGGGATCGTCATTTAACAGCGCTGCAAACAAGAAATCAGCTTCAAGAGGTTCGAGGCAATAATGTAAGTGTATTTACAGTTTGTCGAAGATTACATGAATTTGGTTTGTAAAGTTACAGACCAGCAACTGGGCCCAAATTACTTCCACGGCACAGAGGGGCTAGACTACAATTTTCCAGGGAACATTTACATTGGAATTTAGGACAACGGAGTAATGTTCTTTTTACGGATTAGTCGAGATACTGTCTTCACTCATCAGATGGGAGAGAACGAGTATGGCGTTGAACTGGAGAGAGATTTGCGGAGTGCGCTTTCAGTCCCCGCGTTAGCCATGGAGGGGGTTCGGTGATGGTATGGGCAGGAATATCCCGATAGGCGCACACTGAATTGGTATTTATAGAGGGTTTGTTGACTGCACCCCGGTATATTGAGGAAATTTTAGCGAATCACGTAGTACCCTTTTCTCAATATATCGACGATGATTTTCTATTAATGCAAGATAATGCGCGACCCCACTTTGCAACATGTGTCACGCAATATTTAGAGGAAGTTGGTATTAATAAAATTAACTGGCCAGCGTGTTCGCCTAATCTGAACCCAATAGAGCACGTTTGGGACATGCTTGGTAGAAATATTAGAGGTCGCGAAGTCGCACCAGCCTCAATTAACGAACTTCGCTTGGCTCTAGAAGAGGAATGGCAAAACATCCAGCAAGATGATATTCGCAACCTCATAGACAGCATGAGCCGACGTGTACAGGCAGTTATAGAGGCTAGGGGAGGCAATACAAGGTATTAAGTTATTTTTGTAGTAGTTTTTATTTGTTATTTGCGTACTTAGGTTAAGTTACATTTAAGTTGTTTTTTTTATGTTTTGTTATTGTTATCATTGTTCATTAAAACCAAGATCATGTTGCTTTTAATCATTATTTAAATACAGTGCTTCTGGGATGTCGATATGACATTCCTTTGGTATCAGTTACTAAAACCCCCATCGTCGTATTACAAATTAATACAAAAGATAATGGTAATAATAGAAAAAGTTGTAAATTGTGGGTGGCAAAGTCATTTCGCTCTTAAAAATGAACAAATCCATATTTTCACATAAAACAAAAAAACATAATACTTAGAAGACATGGTTGCAACCGAAAAACAAGGTTTTACGAAAATCCGCTAACGGAATTATTCCACAGGATGTTTCAAAGTTAGGATAAAAACCACCTTTAGATTAACCCTGTATAAGTCAAATACAAAATTTTATTAAAAAACTCATTATACTAAATTAAAATTTATAAATTTTTACCCAATGCGCGAAAAAAAATCATCAAAATATTACTAAAAATAAAAAAAACTGAAATATTTTGAATTTGACCAAAATTTTCTCTGTTGCGTTTTTTTTTTTTTTTTCATCTGAGTGTAGTATCAGCAATCGGTCTGTAGGAAATAAAACTCTATTTGTTTTATGTATGTCTTAATATTTCGTCACGATTTTGTGACTTCTTCAGGAGAAAAATGTAAATTTATTAGAATGATTTTTTGATGTAAACAAAATGAATATTTCAATACTTACAACTAAAAGAGTAAAAATTTAAATTTTATATCTAAATGACATTTGTTTGATTTCAATTTATTTACCGCAGTACATTATATTTTTATAGAGTGATGCCTTATATTGAACAATTTTTAGTGAATAAGTTGAAGTAAACAATTATTATGACAGTATTATCGATATTGTAAGGTGGAAAGATGCAATTAATATTAGAGAAATGAGAAACAATCAGGAACATGTTATATTGATCTATAAAATGTAATTGATGGTACGTAGTCAGTTATTGTAATAATGATGTTGAGAAATGAAATAAAATTATTGGTAGAGTTACTAAAAGATTAAGTGAGTAATGTGTTTGTTTTTTAAAGGTTAAGATCTATTATATCAGATACTATTTAGAATGTTGCAGTAGATTACTCAAATGGTTGATATCAATCTTATAATTGATAGATTGAGGAGTTTTGTTAACGTGTACTATTTCAACGAAAAGCTGATTTTTATAATTATCAACTTGTTTTAAGATTTTTACATTATTAAAGTCAAATTTATGTGCTGTCTTTAAGTGGTGGTCCACTAAGGCACAAGAGTTTTTTCTTATGTTGCAGTCACTTTTGTGCTGAGTGACACATTGTTTAGCCACTGCTGACAATTTGGTCTGTTAAATTTTGTATGTAAGGTATTTTGTTGTACGTAATTGGTTGTGGATTATTTATTAAAGCTCTATTATTGAAGAGTGTTAAAAATGAATTTTTAATATATTTTTTGGACAACCATTGTTTAAAAATATTTCAAAAACTTTTCTTAAATTGACATCTAGGAAACTCCTATCACAGATTGTCATTACTGGATTTTTCATAGACATAATTGTGTTGAATTTTTTATTTCTAGAATGATTGGAATAATTATTTATAAATTTGACTAATAATGTAAAAATCTTAGAACAAGTTTAAAAATTATAATCATATAAACGACATTGGCAATCTTGATAGTATGTATTTTAAATACTGCTGTTACAGATTTCTTACTATATATGTAATTACTATAAATATTACTTCATGTTTAACAAGCTATTACCTTGTACCAGCACGATATCTACTTCTTCGAGATATGAGACATAATGTAAAAGTATCATATCGTTTTTCTTTGGCTTCAATCAAGTCTCTATCCATCTCTACTTTACAATCCTCGATTTGAATATATCCCTGAATAATGGGTAATATCCATGGATCACACAAAGGGTTCTAAAAAACATGAAATGGTTACAAATTGTCGCCTTAAAGTGTTACACACAGGACCTGCTAAATCCAATTTACCCAATTTTACAGGAGAGGCAAAAAACGATTTCGCAGCATTTCTTTTCATAAAAATAAATGGAAAACAATAAAATAGTGTTTAAAATTAGTATAATAATTGTTGTATCATTGAAATTATAAAAAATTATACTGATAATTTCAGTTTTTTTTTTCAAATTAGACTAATAATGGACTCTGCAGTTTAATGCAACCAAACACGCGTATTCTATACGCAACGAAACTTTATCATTCTAAGTATCAAAAGGATAAAAACAATAATAACGCTACTCATAGGGAAGATCTTTATAAAATTTGTGGTAGTCTACCGACAATGTCTTCTTGATTGCCTGAAGGTCTTCATATTTTTTGGCGGTTATTTTACGTCTTTCTAGGTATAGTCGCTTCAATTGGTCCCAAGAATTTAAATTAATTTTGTTGTTCTTACGTTGAGAAATTGGTTTCCATTGATCAGCAAAGCTGGCTTTATAATAAATTTCACCTTCGGGTGTATACCTCAAAGCACAAATATCTGGAACTTTTAAATCACCTTTACCTCTTCCTGGTCTAATTGTTTTATAACGCTGAATTGAATCAAGATTTTTGAAAAAATCATGTCTTAAATATTTTACTTGGTACGGAGCAGGCTTTTTTCTTGCTTTTAGACAGATAGGTACGTAATCCGCTGGTAGGTTAATGACTTTATCTTTGAGTTTTTGTTCGATGGTTGCATGAACCGAACCAACTTCCATCTGCGTATTGCCATGTTCAAGATATTTTTGCTCTATTATTACATTGTGTACGAGTGATTGCTAGATTCAACAGAACATTGGCCATAACAGTGTTATGGCCAATGAATAGCTTCTTTCATCAGTCCCTTCTACAGAATGAGGGACACTGAGTAAAATTTTCAGTTCTATGAAATACATCCAAATACTGACAAATTCCTCAGAACCAAGGCCCGCTTCATATTCGTTCCATATAAAACAATATGCATCGGAATTCACTAAGTTATAGAAACAGAGACTGTGTACTTGGAGCTTTGTTTTGTAATATAATGTGGAGACTTTTGATTTTGGTGCCATCAACACGGCTTGCAAATCTGCTGTGAAAACATTTTGTTTCTCATTTTTATCTTTTTCTTTTTCTTCTCTTGCTTCTACTTTCCTCTGTATGTGACTTTTAAATTCTTCTTCCGAAAGTTGTCCAACCCTATAGCTAACACACTTTTTACATTCATCTTTTTTAGGTCGGAAAAGTGCAAAGTTCTTCTCATCGAGGACTTTAGAAAACGATGCTATCGAAAAGGACTCTTCTTTCCTCGATTAGCACCAATCGTTGACATAAAATTAGTAAACATTTTGCCGAGACTGCCATTCAGCCAAAAGATATATTTTTTGAGATGTTGACCTGCAATAATGTGACTCCATAACTGGTAGAGAATCTAAAAATTGCAGCAAGCATTTACGGCGATCTTTGAAAGGTAGCACTCCAATGGTTGACTTGCGTAGCATACTTGAAGCACATACTCCATAAGAATTTTTCCAGCTAAGAATTGTCCAATGACCAATTACGACAGTATTAAGAAACATAGTTCTGCACACTCTAAAACTTTCTTCTTAAACCGGTAGAAAATATTCTAAAGTTTGTCCCCTTTCCGTCTCGTGTTCTTTTTTTTTTTGTTCCGATGCCTTTTAGTCATTACAGATTTAAGCTGATTATTAATAAAAACCTTTTTTTCTCCCCAAGACATTTGCCAAAATGACTCAAAAATACGTTGCCTTTCATGTTCACTGATCAAAGAACATTTCATAAGACCTCTTCTTTGTTTCATAATTCGTGCTTCTTTAGGATTATCATAAGACCATTTTTCATCTTGTTTCACTCTACCTAAATAAGGTTTACCACTTCCTCTTAATTTTTTGTTTTTCTGACTAAACCATGTTGCCCCCTGGACTTGGAAGTCCAGATTTTTACTTATTCTTTTAGGTTCATCTAAAGATGAAATTGAATCTATGTCCGAATCTGGAACTAAATTGATATTGACTTCGCTATCTTCAGATATTCCTGATGTCGTTGATTCTCTAGTAGAAATTTGGAACTGATCTTGCTCCTCATCATGTTCCTTGACGTTGTTGACTTTTGATATTGGTATCTCCTCATTTTCGTTTCTGTTTGGTTTTCCAACCATCTGGTTCTGGTTTGAGTATCTTAAATTGTCAAAGGTTGCGGTCATTGGTATCGCTATATCCGAGGTTATATCATCGTTTTCATTGCTTGCATCAAACATCTGGTACTGGTTCAAGTAGTTTAATTCATCAGTGCTCTCTGCTGGTAGATTTTGGCAGGGAATCTCTATTACATTAATATTATTATTTAATGAGTTGGAAGTAGACTGTAGATCCACAAAAAATATTTCAACATTTTCAGTAACTTCAAGATTATTACTGAGTCCGTTTGCTTCCACTGTTAAATCTGTATCTTCATTGAGGTGTACATTTTCGTTTAAATTTATAAATTTATTGTCTTCAAAGTTGTCTATGTGTGTTTTTTGTACCATTTCTATCATCCATCTAGAACGTGACATCTAAAGTAAAAAGAACTTCCATGTCATGACTATACTAAACAACAATCTTCTTTTATCAATATCCCCATTCAGCCTATCACATTTCAGTGAAGTGTGAGAGCCATTAACTGATATAAACATTAAACAAATCAGGAACTGATGAATTTAAAACAGTATTTATTTTATAAATGAACTTTAAAGATGATTAAAAGTATTTTTTCCTATAAAACATTATTCCAACAGTAAAAATAATTAAAATTTTCCTAAAATGATTACTTAGTTCCCCTCATTTTGTTTTTTCTTAATCAATGAAAAGCTGCTAAATGCTGGTTTGTATAACAATATCTGCACAGAAATACTGGAAAAGAAAGTCCCTTAATGGAAACAAACAAGATTTATCGTGAAACTATTAACACATTTTACAACTAAACTTAACAAAAATAAATAATTTAATACACATCTACACTTACCTTCAATAAATCGCTCAAATAATTATAAACAGTAGAAAAAACTAAAACCGGTACAAAGCGTGTACTTGTCACGTCAAGTTTTACTATGCAAATGCACGGCTATCAAGGACTTAGCTGTGTTTACACGGGAAAATCAGAGCAATCAGAGTTAGCTGGTATTCTCATCATACAATATTTTAGGTTTTAGATAAAAATGTGACATGACTGTTTCTAATCGATAGACTAAATTAATACTATTATGCAAATGGTAAAAACTCATTTTGCCTAAAATGTGGACTTAGCAGGTTAACACTTTAAGGCGACAAAATATTTTTTCAGTTTTATAAAGTAGTCAACAAAATATGACGTGGTAAATAAAGAAAATATTTAATACCACAAAAAATATTGAATTTCTCTTTAATACTAACACTACATTTTAAAACACATCCAATAATATCTCAATCCAATCCAATACATTTGAAAAAATATCACAATCATATTGGGGTAGACTGATATAAGCATCTAATAGAAATATTCAATGAAATTATGGAAATTCTAAATTCTATGAAAAACTGAAGTAATTATCCCAAAGATGGTATGAAAATCAAATACAACAAATATATAGGTTTACCTCCAGTTCTATGATGCTTTTCAGCATGTAGCCATTCCAAAAAAACCTCTCATCTACATTTTTCCATATAGATTGAGAATCTGTACCCTGTTTGGACAAATTGCACAATCTCTGCAAAGAATTTGTGATGTCTGTAGTATGCGAATAATAGAAAGAATTTGTATCATTAAATATTTTATAAAATTCTTCGACAATTTGTTTTTCAAATCTTTCTTTGTCTTTGAAATTGTTCTTTTTCTGCACACCGGCAGCTGCCATGGCAGCTTGCTGAGTAGTGTACTTCAAAGTGTTTCCAGCACTCTTTAAAGTGCCCCACGTTTTGGTAAAAGCGCTATTCTTCTGTATATCAAATAACAAAGAATGGTTGGGGTTTTGTTTCAATTCCATTATTTTGTGCTTAGGGCATGGTGTTAAATTGAGGTCAACATTTTCTGGACCTAGAGGTAGAAATACAACACTTTTTATTTTGTAGACCATATTTTCGCCATGGAGTTTGCCTACTGGAAGACTTTCTTTAATCAGGAGCAGTCTGGTGTCAAAGAGTGGACTGTGTTCCACTTTTCCTATTATTCCATCACAAATACCCAGACATGCTGGATCATCTGCATCAGTTAAATCCCATCCTGCAAAAAATAGTGATAAAGATTAGAGAAAGTAAAATATTACAATCACAATGATTAAAACTAAACTATAAAAAGATTTCTATAACAGCTATCACAATATTAAAAAACATTAGTTATTTGTATAAAGTACTTAGACATGATAAGTTTTCCCTTTTATAATGTTTGTTTTGCAATAAGTACAGCACTGATTTGAATCAACCCAAAACCATGACAACAATGAAAATATAAACATTTTCTAGAACAAAAAACTAATCAGAGTATATAAAAGTAACTTTTTGATAACATACAATAAATATATAATAATAATAGTCTCCCGTTTTATACCACTTCGCGGCTTTGGGAGTATAGCAGGGTAGTCTGCTATAACTAGGGCCTACGGTATACAAGGAAGGTAACATGGCCAGTGCTACGCTTCAACCGCCTATTATTACCCCTGGTTTTACCCAAGGTACTCATTTTATTCAGGCTGTGTTGACCTGGGGCCTATAGACATTTTTAAAAATGTCTAGTTGTTCTTGCCGGCGGTAGGATTCGAACCCTGAACCTCCGGCGTGCGAGGCAAGCATCCTACCGCTTGTGCTACGCAGGCCCTATATATACAAAACATAAAATTACAGTCATCTATTATTTTAAAAAGTCTGTTTTATTTTTCCTTTCACCTAAGTGTACTTTTAATATTTCAAAAATCTGTTTTTTTTTCCTTTTCACACAAGTGAACTGGTTTTTGGGGGCATATTCCTTCCATTTCTGAATACACACTCACTAGGGCAAAGTAATAGCTTATTGTAGCCCAAAACTGTGTACAAGTACTGCTGTTTTAGCTTGATCAATGTCATGACAAGCAGTGCTTCTAGAGTTTATTTTAATACTTTGTAAAAAAGTAAAGTTCGTGTAAAATTCTGGCTAAGGTCTAGTGTTAAGGTTTTCAAGTCGCGCAAGCACCCCTAACATGACTTAACAACTACTTTTGTAGCCGGGGCCGACAGCTTTACGTGCCCTCCGAAGCACAGTGGCACCTTAGTTAAATTAGAATTGAAAATTTTTGTCAGTGTCGGGAACCCGGGCCCCCCAGCTTGTTAAGCCAGTAACATAGCCACTGAGCTACAGCTGCCACTTAATACTTTATGCCAAATGTAAACCTTTTCATTATATATATAAGCTCACCATGTATTGAGACATTAAATTATATTAGTTTTTGAAGGAAAACTTCTAAATCAGAAGCATTGTTGTGATGAAACTAATATTTAGCAAAACATGTGTCTGGTTTCAAACAAATGAAAATGGACATATTGAATTAAAGTAATAAAACCTGTAGATAGAAATCTTTACATAAAAAAGAATTTGAAATTTGCTAAATTTGTCATTTTAGTCCAAAGAAATGTATGCCTTTCCTGTCTAAATTCAAATAATTTTCTGATCAATCAATTTTCTGTTATACTTGCCTTAGGTATATGCTAAACAGAAGAATAAAGAATGATACACATTGACATAATTACAATTCTCCCACTTCTTCATTTGCTTGTGGAAGGTATTTTATTATTTAGTAGGTGAATATTATATTGTTTTTTGAGTAAAGATCTAGATTTTATCAATTACACTAATATGACAGAGGCAATATAAGCACAGAAATTCTACATAATGTAGATTTTACTACAATAATTATAAACTACATATCAACATAACTATAATTGTAATAAAATGTGAAATAGTAGAAGAATTCAATAAAGAAAAACTTGCAGGACATTACAATTAAACCTAATACTTGACATATAATTGAAAGATAAAGTCTTAAGATTAAGGAATACATTAATTGTGTGTATAATTATTAATTAAATGTTACATGACAAATACGTCTGATTAACAATTGGGTCCCTTTGCAACAGAGATTGTATATTAATGAAATGCGTATGAACCACAATTGTTTAATAAATAAACCGTAAAACCTTAATCAAAGCTAATTCCACCAATTGAAATGAATCCGGGGGCGTCACATTTAAGAAATAAATTTTTAAATAATGCAAAGTGAATGAAAATTTAACAAACCTGTTTTCGGAATGAAAGCACCTGTTTGTCTGTCCCACCATAAAGAGTATTCACCCTTAATAAGTATATAGAAATCATTTGTACGAAACAGTTCCATGTTGAAATAATGTGAGGGATATTATTACTGTTTACAAAATCTTTATTTTGGTATGATTCATTTCTCATTTGTCGAGAAAATGTCACTGTCACTTCTGTCAATTTTAAGTCAAAGTCGCTTTTGACATAGACCTGTAGATGGAATAGGTATCTGGGAGGAAATTATAAACATAAAAAATATTGATTGTGATTGTGATAGTTTTTTGCAGGTTTTTTGTATGGATCTCTATGAATCTTTATTAACCCGAAGGAACTAGAAGCAATGAGAAATTTTGTTATATTTTAAAGTATTTTATTTTAAAAAATTCAATACTGCATAAAAATTAAAAATATAAATATTTCATGGATTCAGAACCAAATTTCCAATATCACATTTATGATAATTTAGAAAATTTAATTGACATTTTAAAACTAATAGCACAGTATAGATAACAACACATATACACAGTATAGATCACAGTATAGATTGTCTATACTGTGTTAATAGTGTGAACTGCATTGATATTGAATACAGTCCGAAAAATTGTATTTAAGTTATCTTTCGTTATTTTCTACTAGAACTTTAGAGAATTTTTATGTAATTTTAATAATATTCTTAAATAATCTGAACCTGTTACGAATTTTAATGTGTACGAGGACTTTTTTCATTAATGTTCATATCTTTCAAATAATAATCTATTATATGTACTTAGTGTTTAATATTTTGCTTGTGAAAAATGAAACCCCAAGAATATGACAGTAGTATTAACTTCTTGCATATTATCTTGGTCGTAGAAACGCTTTTAATAATGCCTTAAATTTAGCAATAAATCTTCTTCAAGGTTGGCAATCCTCTCGGGTATTATGTTCTTGTTAGTGGTCATTATCTTATCTGTAAAGGTGTTCAGATATTTTCTGCTGGAGTTTTTCTCCTACACTAACTTACCTCACTTTTCTTACTTCTAGCTTTAGAGTTTTCTAATAAGTAGGTACCTACGTTTAAGTGTGAGCGTACCTAATGTTACTAATGTTAGCGATTAGTGCGTTATGGTCTGATGAGATACAGTCCTGAGAATGTTCTGGTGCCGATCTGAATCAATTATTTAGAACGGCACAAGATCAGTTTCATATAGGTTATGAAAACGCTTTTGATAAAGTCAAGCACGAAAAATTAATAGAATGTTTGCAAGAAAATAACATGAATCCCAAGGATATAAACATAATACGTGAACTCTATTGGAACCAACATACATTTATCAGAATGAAGATAGGGGACACTGAGACCATAAACACTTAAAGAGGAGTTCTACAAGGTTGTATACTCTCGCCATTATTATTCAACCTGTACTCGGAGGGAGGAGATATTTACGTGAATTCCGAACGAACAATAAGAAGGTATTAAAGTTAATGGAAGAATTGTTAAAATAACATGCAATATGCGAACAATACGGTAATAAGTAATTGTCGGAAGGCAATAAGAACTACAAAATCTTCTAAACAAGCGAGGGTGAAAAATATGGATTCATGTTAGAAATGAAGAAACTGAAACACCTATGAATAGAGATCATGACTTGTAGGCATAACTTCCTTCAACTGGAAAGCGTGGTCCTGGCAGATGACAAATAACCTCGCGGTGTAAAATCAAGGATTAGACAGGACTAGACCTAAAAAAAAGCTCAGGATGAATTTGCAGAAGTCATTGCCAACCTCCATTAGAGACGGCACTTGAAGAAGTAGATTTTTACCGCAAAAAATGCGTCGATATTTTCTGATTATTTGCTCTGCCCGCAGTTGTCTCTCGTATATAGTATATATTTATTGTTATCTAGATTTAGCCATACGGCTCACACTCCCCCTAAGGGAAAATTCAATCATCCCAGATATAATATATCCAGATATATCCATCCCAGATATAATATATCAAATGGATTTAGCTCTGGTGGGACTCTATCCGTGCTATCGAGCCCTGGGTGACTTGGTTCGTTTGAGTATCTCCCAAAAATTGTCGTACGAATTTTGACTTCGAGAGTAGCAAGGCTTTCTGCATGGTCTTATACAGGTGTTCACTTAGACCCAGCTGTTTTATGTTTTCTATGAGATTTTTCGGACTAACATCAGTAGTAGATAGAATAATAGGTACTGTTTGGGTACTTTCCATTCTCCACTGTCTCCTTCTTTGTATTTCTAGATCTCTATATTTGGCGATCTTTTTGTTGTATTTAACCTGCAAATTATAGTTGTTAGGTATCGCCATATATATTAGTGTCGTTTGCCTAGTAACTTATTTATTTAATAGTATTTATTGAACTGGGTTTATTTGTCTAATTTATTAACTTTATTATAAAATATTCTAACACTTAGTTTATTTAAAGTCTTTATTTAATTTATATACACAATATTTTTACACTTATCACAACTACTTTAATTTATATTATTTATTTACAATATTTATTTCTGCGTTACATTTAGACTCTCGACGCGATATTATTTTCAGACTGCCTCACATAATGAAAATTCCGCTATTTATATCAAACAGCCGTTAATATTCTTCTGAAGCTATTTGCTTGTCGCATTTTAAATTAATTACTATTTAAATGGGAATAAGACACAATTAAAGGTTAAAATACGTTTATTGACGTTTCAATTTCCACTTCGGAAATCGTTCTTAAAATACAAACATTTATTTTAACAGAATTTTAACAGACGGTATTTTGACCAGGATGAACGGCTTGTGGAATGCAATTTTAGATTCCCTTGCCGAGTAATTTATCCAGCTGTTTGTTTCGCAAATTTTAGGAAACACAGTGATTAAGATTTGAATTCGGTTTCGCTAAGTAGAAATCGTTTGATTCCTCTTTTTGATTTATTTTAACCTTTAATTGTGGCTTATTCCCATTTAAATAGTTATTAAACAGCCGTTAATTCTGGAATCCCTTTGAAGCAGGCGGATGTTGACCCTTCTCGAATACCGTGGAACCCAGACTGGTTTTTATAGCGGCTCGCAGCTGTGTTGACCTTTGAATTGTCTCGAATGAAAGGGAACGCCAGACCGGTTTCTAGCGGGTCGGAGAAAATACTAGAACAAAAGTGAGAATAAACAAAATGTTTACAGGTTTTTAATATGACTCATAATTTATCGTAACATTATTATTTATTTGCTTAATACACGGGATAACCCCATTAACAGTTTAAATTACAATATACATAGGTTTCAACACTTGAAATTACTTTTACTTAATAATATAAAATCAATATCAAATAGTTTAAAAAATGAGGGTGAAAATGAAAAAAAAATTACATACTAAAAATATAACAAGAAGAAAAATTCAACAATACCAATATATATATCACAAAGCAAGAGATCTTTTTAAGTGAGTTAAGTTATATTGAAAATATCAAAATCGAGATAACATTTAATAGCCCTAAATGTATCTATCCAATGGATTGTGAATACCATAGGTTGATCTGTGGAAAGGAATATTGAAAACATTGTGGTAACATAGAGCTTGATGGGGAACATTAAAGTTAATCTGGCTTAACAGGTTTGAACAATCCATAAATCCATGTATGATCTTATGTATAAATATAGAACCTGACATATCACGACGGTTCTTGAATGAGATTAAAGATAATTGTTGTTACAATATTCGCGATATGGGAATAATCATGATTTTCAATAGTAGTGTGGAGATGGTAAGCACAATATCTCAGAAGTTGATGCTGGACTCTTTCTACGGTATCAATATTGTTCTGAAAATAGGGTGACCAAATAACTGAACAGTATTCCAAAATAATGCGAACTAAGCAACAATACACTAACCTTGTCGAATCAATGGAAAAATACTTGCAATTCCTAGTAACAAAACCGAGAAGTTTAGATGCCTTTATTGAAATAGAGTTTATGTAGTCACAGAAAGTAAGCTTGTCATCAAAAATTACACCCAAATACTGAATAGAAGAAACGTAATTTAGTGGCTGATTATTAATAATATAGCTTGTTTCAATTCTATTGACCTTACAGGAAAAAATTATAAAACAACATTTTTTTACATTAAGTGGAGTTTGTTCTGATTGCACCAAGTTTGCAGTCTTCCTACTTAGGAAACAGGAAGTGATTAAAATTATTATGACATTAATGAAGATATTAAAAAGAAGTGTGGCCTCCTTGAGGAACTCCAGATGGTACTGAGATACTGTCGAGACAGATGGCAACCTATCTTGACTCTTTGAGTTCTACCAGATGTAGAGTTTTTAATCCATTCAACAAACCTGACAAGAAAGCCTACATTAAATAATTTGCCCAAAAGTATTTGGTGATCTACACGATCAAATGCTTTTGGAAAAATCAGTGTATATTGCATCTACTTGTTTACAATCTTCCATTTGAGATAATATACAAGATTGATAGCAAACCAAGATTGTTGCAGTGGATTTTTGCTATAAAAACCATGTTGTAATTGAGATATTAAGCCTTTACATAGCCAAGAAAGTTGCTTTGTTATAAGACAGTCGAAGAGCTTAGGGATTGCACATTGTATACAAATGCTATGTATGGGGAGGTACAGGGAGATGGTCGGTTTGGAGAAGTCCCAGTATAATTTTTCCTACTGAGTCGTGGCGTTCTTTATGTTACGATAAATAATGACGTGTCATATGACTCAAAACTGTAAACATATTTATTGCTAATAGCTTTTCTGTTCTAGTTATTTCGGCGCTCAGTTGAAAAACCAGTTTCACCCGTCGACCGACTTCTAGTAAATTCGACGAAAGACCAGTCCTTGAGGGACGTTCTCGTCTATTCGATGGGATCCCGTTCTAATAGAGAAAGTCATCGATCCTTCTAGATAACGGCATTTTATATATATATATATATATATATATATATATATATATATATATATATATATATATATATATATATATATATATATATATATATATATATATATATATATATATATATATATATATATATATATATATATATATATATATATAAATGGGACATTTTATTTAAGGAGAACAGTTAATTTTTGAAGATCGCGCCGCGTTTTTTAAAATGTAACGCCCGTATTATAATAAATTGTATAATTGTTCGTGTAAGATAAATTAGTAAAAAAAAACTTTAATAAATTTGTAAGTGTTATAAATAGAACCTTTAATAAATAAATAAAAACAATAAATTAGAATTAATAAAAACATAACAAGTGGTGTCAGAAAGTGGAATATAGTAAATAAATTACGAAAATGACGACGATTTATGAGCTCACAGTTACGAATTTAAGAAGACATCTCGAGGACAGAGAATTAGCTTCTACCGGGAAAAAGGCTAACATCTCTTTGGAAATCTCTAAAGTCACTTCTGAGATGTCTGCCCCCGACGATAGAATATCGTCGTTAAAAGACTAATTTGCTGCCGATATGTTGGCCTTCGAAGAAAAGATATGGAAAGAGATGGAAAGGAAGATGGAGGAAACAGGAACAGCAGAGAGAGGAAACAATCCAATTACAGTAGAGACAAAAGAAGACGATACGAAATGTAAGTTGGAAATACGGCCGAAATTTGAAGGAAGTGGAGGTTCTGTTCATGTGAAAGTCCCAACTTTCGACGGAAAATCGTCATGGAACAACTACATGAAACAGTTCGAATCAGCTGCAAGAGCGAATGGATGGTCTGAAAAAGAAAAGGCGGTAAACCTGACTATCGCTCTTCGAGGAGATGCCTTAGATGTGCTTCAGGCCATAGCCGTAGAGGAGACGGATGATTTCGAACAACTGAAGAAGAGGTTAAATATGCGATATGGCCACGAACATTTGGAGCATGTATATCAGTCGCAGCTTAAAAATCAAAAACAGAAGAAAGATGAGGCTCTTCAAGAATATGAGGTAGATATTGCCAGATTAGTACGATATGCTTATCCAACAGCTCCCGAAGACATGATGGAAAAATTGGCCGTTCAAACGTTTATTGATGGTCTTCGTGATCATGAAATGCAGAGAACACTGCGATTAGCTCGTCACAAGACGCTGGTTGATGTCTTATCCGCCGCCCTCGAATACGAGTCAGCTACGCAGGCCTCTGGCGGGTACAGTAAAGTTAGGATTATAAAAGAGGAAGGAGATGAAAATAAACTTGACCAGCTTGTTAATATGATGAAAAGTATGACATACAAGAAAACGAAGACCATAAGATGCTGGAATTGTGGCGAAATAGGACACGTACGAAGTTCATGTAAGCACCCTAGGTACGACGCAAATCAAGAAACTCACCACCAGAAAAACTAGAACGGGTCGGCCTTAGGGAGGCAGCTTCGAACCGGAACTTTTCCAAAGACCCTCTCACACTAATAGCTTCTTTGAAATGTCGTGAAGATAGTGTATATGTACAAGACTGTTTCAAGTTAAGAATTCACAACTGAACAGATAGGCCAGTGCATTTCTTACGGGCGTATGTTGCCAATAGTTCACGGGACTATGCAGGGCCGGCCGAAATAACCCATTCTTTATTTATATTCAAATTTTTATTTATATTTTCCAATGTTAATCAAATTTATTTTAAAAAGATAGGTACGTATCTATTTAATAAGCTTAACGACTACAATTACTTATAAATATGGTTACATTTTCAGGGAAGTGATTTTAAAGATTATTAGAAAAATGTCTTTATTAGTGGTTAAAATATTAGGTTTTACGCAATTGGTTAATTATTATGGCACAGGTAATTCTGACAGCTTAGGTGTCAACTCTCAAAATTATTTATAAAATATTACTTTCACAATAGTTAATAAATAGAAAGCAATAATAATTAAGATATTGTGCTTAAACTTCCATTATCGGGCAAGCCGGGCTAACAGGCCCTAACAGTAAACAATATTGATTACTTTATAATTGACTATTAATAGTTTTCTAATTCTCTTTATGTACTTAGTCATTCCAAACAATAGTGTCATTTGGAAAGCAGACAGATTTATGAGTTATAGATAAATGAGCGGTATGTTTTTCAAAATAGTGTAATTAGGTGAAGTGGAGATTATATGTTTGTCTGTATACATAAGCCCAAACTGCCCGATTACGTTTTTAAATTCTTCTGCCCGGACAAGGGTTAAGGCATAACCATCGCGCACTCAAATCTCAAGTGTAAAAAATTATATTGTTAAAATGGATCCAGTTTTGCCGTTTAAAAGTGGTCAAATTTTACATCTGAGTGCTAAAAAAGTGATCTTAAACGTAGTGAGATACCACATTAATTTGCTTCGAGATGAAAGTCAACGTATTGTATTCGACAAAGTATCCGCGATGACAGGAGTGTCAGTTCGTACGATTCAAAAAATCGTACAGGAAGACAAAGAAGGTGAGCTTTCTGAGGTAAAAACAAACAGAAAAAGAACCCGTTGCCGAAACAACTCCAGAGACTATACTTACGATGAAGGTGTTCGTATCGGCGTTCGTCGAACAGTGCATAGTTTTTTTTTTGAAAACATTCCTCCTACTTTGAATCGTCTTCTGCCAAAAGTGAACCAAGACGAAAACTTGCCAAATTTTACCCGCAGTACAATGTACAGGTTGTTAAAAGACATGAACTTTGTTTATGCAAAACGTGATAAAAGTGCCGTGCTAATAGAACGTCCTGATATAATTGCATGGAAGCATGGATATTTAAGGGCCATTAAACAATATCGGGCTGAGGGCTATGACATTGTGTATTTGGATGAGTCATGGGTCAATGTGGGGCACTCGGTTTCCAGAGAATGGAAAGACAAAACCGTCACCTCGGCAAGAGATGCGTTCATAAAAGGGCTAAGTACTGGACTAAAGCATCCCACTCAGCGTGGACCACGTTTCATCCTTGTCCATGCCGGAAGTGAAAATGGTTTTGTAAACGGTGCTGAAATGTTTTTCCTTGCAAAAAAAAACAGCGCTGATTATCACGACGAAATGGACGGTCCGTGTTTTGAGAACTGGTTTGAAAACAAACTGTTGCCCAACTTAGTTCGAAAAACGGTTATTGTTATGGACAATGCTCCATATCATAGTGTAAAAACCGAGTTGTTGCCTAACCAATCGTGGAATAAGAATAACATTATGGACTGGTTAAGACAAAAAGACATATTTTTTGAAGAAAATTATCTGAAGTGCGAGCTTTTGGAGGTAGTCGCGCAATTTAAACAAAATTTTGATAATTACAAAATTGAAGAACTTTGTAAACAACAAAATAATGTCAAAGTGCTTCGTTTGCCTCCATACCATTGCGAATTAAATCCAATTGAAATGGTATGGAGCCAAGTAAAAAGGCATGTGGCCGTAAATAACAGCACCTTCAAAGCGAAGGATATGGAGGACCTCATAAAAAAAGCGTTTTCAAATGTTACGTCTGATAACTGGAAAAACTATATTCAACATGTAATGACTCTGGAGAAAAAATTTTGGGAAGTGGACGGTCTAATGGAAGACGTAACTCCCATAGTTATAGATTTATATGATAGTAGTGACAATTCCGATTTGGATATGGACGAAGAATGTACATAGTTTTTGATAATTGTAATATTGTAAATATATAAATGTCAAACTAAAAAACCAAATAATTTGTTACATTTCTATGGTTCTGTTGTATTTTTTTTAAAATATACAGAAGTTTTTATTGTTTTTTTATGTTTTTTACTGACACTAATAATATCTACCACAATACTCACTCAATTTGTTCATTAAACAATTAAGAATATTTTTAAGAGTCTGATGATGACCTAAGCCGAAATTTAATAAATAACTGTTGTGAGAAAAAGACATGTCTTTAATTTTTATTTTTCAAAAAAACAAAAAAAATTTAAAGTTACCTAAGTGAAAAAACGTCTAATGTGCAATATAACATGCAGTTCGGCCCTGCTTTTTCGCTGCAACTCCACTACTCTCGCCTATCTCAGTCTATCGGTAGTTCTGGCATCACCGCTTCCCATAAGGCTCCTTTATGAATTCTTAACTTGACACAGACAGTAGATGGAGAAATAAATGGTAAAAGACATACGTTGTTGGTGGATACCGGAGCGACCAGCGGGTAAACCCTGTGTCATGTTGATATCAATAGTCGCCAAAAAACAATACGTTGTCGTACTCTGTCTTCCATTTCAAGGTGTCAATTGTCGTTTTGTATCAACTTTTTGTAGCTTGTGGCCTCAATAGTCGCCAAAAAACAATACGTTGTCGTACTCTGTCTTCCATTTCAAGGTGTCAATTGTCGTTTTGTATCAACTTTTTGTAGCTTGTGGCCTCGCTTCCAGAACCATTATACGCCCGACAGTTATAAACAGCCGTAAGAAACTGTTACCAACGAGGTTGCGACTTCGGACCGCTACAGGGGAAAATGCCAACATTCATGGAGAAATCCAGGTACAATTGGGAATTGGAGCAGAAAAGTTCGTCCATATTGTTATAGTTGCTGACATCGAAGAGGATGTTATATTAGGAATGGACGTAATGAATATGCATGGATTCCAATTGGATTTTAAGAATAAGGTAATCAAAGTTGGCAACGAGGAGGTATTTCTTCATCCACATAATGACAACACTGTGCAAGCAGCCATTAAGGAAGATACAGTCGTCCCTGCGAGAAGCGAAACAATCATAGTAGCGCTACTACAGGGAATTGTAGACGAAGGGACACCTGTTATGATGGAGCCTTGGAACCACGACGATGGGTATACCACGACGATGGGTAAAAGGTATACTTGTTAGTAACCTGAAAATTCAACCGTTTTAGAAATAAATGCATTTTATAAGTCAGCTGCACAATAATTCTTAGTTTGATATTTGTGCGGTAAAGCACTGAATACCTGTAGATAAGCATAATTCATAGTTTATTCTTATTAAAACAACTCAAAGATGATAATGTAACATCACAAAATGCTTTGTTATGGGTGCTAAAAGTCTTATTGGAGAAAAGATATTTCATCTTCTTCTTTAGGTGCCGTGTCCGTATTCAGACGTTGGCCGTCATCATGTTTACAATTTCCCTTTGCTATCGCTTCTTAAGTTTCTATAGTGGCGTTGTATTACTTTTTCTCTATTGTAAACTGCTAAAAACCCAAAATATGTGGTTTATGCAAGATGGTACACCACCACATTCAAGAGAGAAGGCAGTTAGAACATACTTAAATACAACTTTTCTGAACGTTGGATTGGTCGTGGTAGTCATATTGCTTGGCAATGTAGTGAGATATAGATATAATTATTTAATTCATAAAAAATCGGAAAAGAATACTTATTGTTCATTACGTAAATTGTTTACCCATTTTTATTAGGACAAATAGAAACTAGAGCACAAGTATTGAATAACACATATGTGTCTTGTTTCATAAAACTTTTGCTACAAATCTAACCTGAAAGACTCAGCATTTTTACAAAAACAACATCGTTGTCCTAATAACCGATATTGTTATAAATATAGTAAACACATAGGCAATTTGGTTCAGCATAATATTAGTTCGTTAGTAAATCATAATAGTCCATTTCTTCGAGATGTAATTATAGTTACTCGTAAGCTGTAACGTAATCATATAAATAAGTAATGTCATCGATAGGTTATTGAGTGTGTATAAGTAACCAATGCACGAGATAAATCACAGTTTAATACATTATTTAACTTCTGCGACAAATAAGATGTAGTTCCATAATATACCATAAGATTTGGATATGTATCCAAAATAATATATTCATCCGTTATACATTATAGCCACCACGCAGCCCCGAATTTAATCCGCTTGATTTTGGTGTATGGGGCGCATTAAAACAATGTGTCTATAAGAATCCCATAAACATTTGCAACCAACTATGGGAAGAAATAAATACTGCAGCAGTTTCTTTAGAACCAATGATGCTATTTAATATGAGACGATATTTTATGGAATATATTGACAAATGAATTAAAGAAAATGGTGGACATATCGAATACTTACTTTGACAAAAAGTTATGTTATTTAGTTTAACTATTTCTTAATTTGGTTTGTAAACAAAATGTTTTGATTATGACTTTAATTTAACATAAAATGTAAAATGTTTGATGTAAAATCCTATTATTAATTATCCTGCTGATATATTTATTTTATTTATTATTTCTTTAATCATTAACTTTAGTTTAAGGTATTTTATAACAAAATTCAGAAGTATTACTGTTTTTGTCTATTTTTTCTTCGTTGCCTGGAGTAATTGCCTTAGATCAGAATTATGCAGCTGATTTTTAAAATGCGATTATCTCGAAAACTGTTGAATTTTGAAGTTATTAACAAGTATACCTTTTTTTGTTAAAATAATGTATCTTTAATATTTTTTATCCCAAATAGACTTAAAGATCAAAAAAGTTAAGTGCAAATTTATACCACATATGTGGCATAAGTGGCGCCCTCTATCAGTTACATCAAAGTGTGCATCAAATTATAATTTCTCATATTTAAAAGTACCCAGTTGTAAATTTTTATACATAAATGTTTACAAACATGAAAGTTATAGCGAAAAATAAAATTTTAATTTTGCACTTTAACACCCTATATCTTTCTTAATGTCAACATTTTATTAAAGCAATTTGCCTTAAATCATAATATTTTAAAGTGTAGAATCTACTGTTCCTTTTGTACAATTACTTAAGGACCACCCTGTATAGGTAATTTGGGAAAACTAGGCGAGGAGAAGTAATGAATGAAAATTTAACTTACCCATTTTACATTTTATTTTAAGTAACCTTCAATAAAATACTGTAATAACGAAAAATATTTACAAATAATTTAATACTAAAAAGTGGATAATGTAATTTATTCATTGCTACATAAAAATAAGTGCATTATTGCCTATTTAACTCCTGTAAAATACGTAGAATATAAACAAATAAATTGATTATATCCATGTACAAGTTTATTGTAGCTAAAATGTATTCTTCTGGCGATAAAGTCTTCATTATCATTTGAGTATCCACTACAATGAAAAGGCAGAATAAAAATGCTCCGCCAAGTCCAATACCAAGTTCCAATATTGAAGATTGAATGAATATTTGCATAAATCCTCCTACAATGAGAATGCAGAGTCCAGCAAATAATGCAGAATGTGTGGCAGAGAAATCACGCTTAGTTTGGAATGTGAATAAAGTTAATGCAACCAATACAACAAGGGTTAATAATAACGCTTGTAATACTACTGCTTTTGAATAGAATGTCACTATAACTCCAATTGTGTAAGCTTGAACGACTGTAAAGGCTACTAGAAGAATAAAGTTGGTAGGAGATTCCTTCCTTTTAATGTGCAGTGGTACTAACAGCACAATGCTAGCAATAAAAGAAATCATCATCATCCAGTCATTTGTATGAACAAAGCTTTTTATAGGTGGTGTAAACAAACAGATGCTGGCTATAATAAAGGTTAGTAATATTTGCATTGACAACAGGCCATAAACTTTGCGAATAAAAGCTAACCTTATTAATTTTGTAGCATTCAATACATTGTTTCTATAGGCAAAATCATTTTCAATATCATCTTCATCGTATTCTTTTCCACCATGTTCAACATCTTCGTTCAGGATTAAGGACACTGTTTGCGACATTTTTCTGATGTGTTTTACTGACGTCTACAAGTTTTACCTCTTTGTAAACTGTTATTAATTATTAAAACATTATTCTGATCAATTTCTAATATTTTTATTTGTCTACGTCTATTCGTCAGTGTCAGTGTCATTAGTGTCAACACACAAAGTCACATGTCACGTCACGTTGATAAGGGTCACAGTTCGTAGACTTTCTACGGTTGCCTCTTCCGACTAACCAATGAACATTAAGCCCGAAATTACGTCACGAGAGTACAGTAATTTGAATCGTAACATTGTTAATCGTCATTTTTATGTCTTTGATGTGTGGAAAATAGTAAAGATAGTTATGAAATAAAGATGTCTAGCGGATTATAATACCTAATTATCGAAAATTGTTGATATGTAGGTAGTTTAGTACTTAAAATTAAACAGAATAAAGTCCTAGATTTACGTAAATCTAGGACTTCAATCTCCATTTTACACTGAAAATTTGTCGCGTATACTGAATTTCCATCAATACTGGATTAACTATTGAATGAATTACCAAATTACATAACTATTTTTTTTCATTTTTTTAATCTAAAATTATTTTTACAGTTGGTCACACTACAACCTGTGCCTGGCATTCTAAAATTTCATCAACATTATTATTACGTTAAAGTTTTAACCTACCTTATAAAAAGATACGATGACAATAGATACGATGTAAAAATACAATAAATAACGTTTCTTTGATAATTCAAAATAAGTTTTTATAGAAAACAACACCAAAATTTCAAATACAAAAATATAAAGTAAACTGAGATATCTAAGAAACGATAAATAATAAAGCAAATAATAAACTGAAAGATAATTACCACGAACAAACTGATAATAAATGGGTTTTTGTATTCTTGTGTACTCTGGTGACCTAACTCAAGCATCCCCACCCCAGTCGGAAGAGGCAACCGTTAAGTATTTTTCGTTCAAAGCGTCTGAGTTTTTCTTCGTTTCCTTTGGTCATGGTCCACGTTTCGCATCGGTATGTTATTACAGGTCTGACGATGGATTTATAGATTTTTATCTTTGAACTTCTTGTAAGATTTTTTGATTTTATGAGCTTATCCAGTGCGAATAGACAGCGGTTTGCAGATGGGATTCTGTCTTTTATTTCTTCAGTAACATCGTTGTCAGCTGTGATTACGGCTCCCAGATACTTAAAACGTTGTACTCTTTCGAAATTGAAGGTGTTGACCGTCACATTTTGTCCTATTCTGTCTCTTCGTGTCGTTCTATTTATACACATATATTTCGTCTTCTCTTCATTACTCTTCAGCCCTACTTCACTTGTTGCTCCTTCCACCTTATTGAAGATGTCTTTCGTGGATAGGATAGAGTCTCCAACGAGATCTATGCCATCTGCATATGCGAGTAATAGCTTGGGAACTTGAACTGATAGCAATTCTGTTTTTATTTCAAATAAGTGTTACCAATTTATGCCAAAATATCACCTTCGTTCGATTACAGTTACAGTGTGTTTCGAACAAATGTTCTTCATAAAAACGCTTTTTAATGCATTTATACAAATTAAATGAAACATATTATTGTGTATTTCTTTAAGTTAACATTATTAGAAATCTTTAAATATTATTTCTACGCGTATATAATAAAATGTGTCTAGTGGCTGTAATGCCAGTGTACTCGGCAAAGTGATTCTAAAAAAGAACACACCTACCGCCTAAATATTTCGTGTTGGTATCATGTGACCTCACTGGCTATGACGCGTATGACGTGCAACGGTAAGTAAATGAGATGAAGTATATATGTATTTATATATGATGATGACTATAAAAACGAGGTTAGGTGATCTGTGATAAAAACAGGATTTGATTTTAAGATTTTATTATAACTACAAAAAATGAATATAAAAATACATTATTAATGATTACATTATGTATTTGCTATGATTCTGTGTTTTATTTTTGTGTTATAAATTTTATATGTCAAGTCGTCAAATGCCAGATGCCAGATAAAAACTGCCAAGTTTGTTATGATGTTAAACTGTAATTATTATCAATAAAATAAATCAAATGTAGGGTATTCAGGTGTATATTTATATTTATACCATATACATATTAGCAGCTAAAGTAGCAGAGTTCGTAACAAGGAATTCTCATGGCAACCGAAAAAGATCTTATAGTAAAAGAAACAATATATGCAGGAACGAAATCGGTTCCTTTTAAAGATGGTACAAAGGTATGTTTATTGCCATTTACATTCTGTTGAGTAGTGTTTTTTCTTCTATTATGTACGTAAGATGCCTGTTTGACTTGCCAAAATGCCAAAAACATTACATTCGTTTGCTATCACACTGATTTTCCATAATCTCGTATTAATTAATGTGCTATTCTCTTAACTTAATAATTTTATGACCTTTTGTATTAATTTGCTAGTTTTTATTATTTCGCCATATTCTCCTTATCCCCATTTGTTTGTATTCTTTGCTTGTCACCATGAAATTTATTTTTTTTTATGTATATTAAATATATATTTAATATACATAACGTAAACTTTTTACTGTTTCTTGTATATTTTGACATAAATGTATGTACTAATTAATCCCCTGAACATTATGGGTCATTTTATTGATACATTTTTTGGTTTACAACAGATCCTACTGCTAATTTACGTAACTATTACTTCATCTATCTTGCTTTCAATCAAAATTGCAAACATATTAATTAACATAATTAATTGAATAAAAAGATATAAGGAAATATTGGCAAACATAAATAATATTAAATACAGCAATGCTCGACAGAGTGCTTCCTCTTTTAGTGAGCTTAAGATCATTGTTGAGATTGTTGCATGGGCTAGGAAACAGAAAAATTACAGTAGCTATCCTTTTCTTTGCACTATCTAGTCTGATCTATAGATTTAAAAAAGTTTAGTCTTATGCGTAAATTTGCTTTTCCTATGTTCTTAATACTCACCAAATTTTTTTAGATCCATTTTCATTTCCAAACACGGCAGTGTAACAATGAGAAAACTTTACTAGATGACTCCAGAAAATTGGGAACTGGAAAGCCCTTTGAGTTGGTGCTGGGAAAAAGTTTAAGCTTGAAGTATGGGAAGCTATAGTACAAAAAATGGCTTTAAATGAAGTTGCAAAATTTACTGTGGATAAAAGTGTAAGGATTATTTTTAACAGAGATGTATAAGTTTATGATCAATTGAACGTTTTTGCTTTGTGTATATATTTATAATCTACTGGAATATAAAATGTAGTTAGTAACATTAATTCAATTATCTATCTATATTTATAATCTACTGGAATATAAAACGTAGTTAGTAACATTAATTCAATTATCTATCTAAAGTATTAAATTTTTAAATTTCATAAAATGGTAAAACATTTTTGAAATGATAACCTAACCTTTTGGATTATCCTACATTTTCTAATTAGTTGTATCTTATGTTTTTAACAACTTAAATTAACATTTTCTTTAATTTTACAACATTTACAGGGAGACCCCTGTAACAATTTTAAAATCTAATAGTAAATATGATCAAAATAAAAACTATAAATAACAAAACATGTCTAAAAGAAAATATATGATGTTGTATTTTATTATGTTATAAAAACACGTAAAATTTCTATAAAAACCTCTTCAAACCAACTATATTTGAACTTAAAATAACAAATAACTATATTCATGTTATGAACTAAGTAATATTTTGTTAATAAAGAGTACAATACAAACCATAATTCATTGGTTGAAAATCAGTGTAATTTTGTTCAAGAGGTGCTGATTCAAGAATACAAAAAAAAATAGCCATCACATTTTCATTGAAGTCAGAAATTTCAATAAATAAAGCTTTTCGATGGACAACATGGCTAGTGCCATCAGCCTTTCTTCCTACATTGTATTCCTTAAAAACACACACATCCTTATTAAACACATCCTTAATAACATAATAAAAACTTTACATATTTCACAAAATGTTCCAAACCATATGACACTATTAAATTTAAAGTATCTAAGCAACTGATTACAATTCCAATTTAAGGGCTTATTTTTCAAAGCATGGAAATGGATTGCAGAATAAATCAATGTTTTCTAAAGGTTCTTAGATAATAAGCTCTAAGTCCTTTCTATAATGTTCAAAATTTTTGCTTTGAAATCTGTGCACCAGACATATGGTTTTTAAAAGCAAAATGATCCTTAATTTGAAATATAATACTGTATAAGTTTCTATAGATAAATTCAAACTGTCAATAGCATATTGCAATTATGTTTCTGCAGTAACTGGCGGCTTGAGCTGTGGTCTCTGTGTCTAGATTTTCGAATATGGTGGATATTGCTCTAGACTGAAAATTCCATTGTGTTTGTGATGGCTTTTTAATTCATTTGTTCATCACTTAACGCTGTTTTTCTGTATCTGAGTTTGTGTAAAAAAATCTGTTGCATCGTCCGTCATTAGTGCAAGAAATGAAGACTGTTTTATTTCGCTTAAAATTTGCTCCCTACATTCTAAGAGCTCAATTTGTATAGTTTTTGAAATACATTTAAATCACTTCTTCTAAATTTCTTTTTTTAAGTGAATAGACAGTGTGAAATCTATATTTTTAGTGTAATTAATAAGCTCTGAAAACACACCCTTATTAATCAACTCTTCAGACTTATTATGATCCCTTAGTGCAAAACCGCACTTGCCACACAGCTTCAAAATATCTATGATTTTTACCAGGGCATAATGATTTTTTGATACCATTTCATTGTGCATACAAATGTTTTCGACATATGCACTACCTAAACCAGAAGTGATATTAGTTGTACCTATTAGCTAAAAGCTTACAATATTTTTTATATCTTTGGAAGACTTTTTATATTCTTTACTTTTCTGTCTAGATGTTTCAAATCATGTCCAATTATCATCTCATCCAAATAACAAAGACAACAAAATAATGCATTGTTTCATCACATCTGCACAGCCCTAACATCTTATCATAGACACTTGTGTCAAACTTCCTCTCGCTCGATTTTTAAAGTTTAGTTTCATTAATTCACACACCCTCATTGTCGTTTCTTAAGACTTTAAGTTAACTTTATCAAAACAATCATGTAGTATGTATCTACTGGTAATACTTAACCAATGAAATGGTAAGTTTTATTTCAGGGCTGCTTTCTGAATGCCCTTATTGTCACCTCGGGGAACAAATAAGGGTCTAACCACCTTCTGATATCCCCGGGTGCTCTGTAGAGGGCTTCGAATATACTGTCGAGAGCTCCTCTACTTAAGTCATGACAATTTCTATAACTTCACTATAACTTTTATGTTTTTAACATTTTTGTATAAAAATTCATAACTGGGTACTATTGATCATCAGAAATTATAATCTGATGCATACTTTAATGTAGCTGATAGAGGGCGCCACATATGCCACATATGTGGCATAGATTTGCACTTAACTTTTTTGCTTTTTAAGTTACCAGTGTTTGTGATAAAAAATATTAAAGATACATTATTTTAACAAAAAAAAGGTATACTTGGTAATAACTTCAAAACTCAACAGTTTTCGAGATAATCGCATTTTACAAATCAACTACATAATTCAAATTTAACGCAATTACTCCAATCAACGAAAGAAAATTAGACAAAAACATCAATACTTCTGAATTTTGGTATAAAATACCTTCAATAAAGTTAATAGTTAACGAAATAATAAATAAAATAAATATATTAGCAGGATAGAATAGTAGGATTTGACAAAGTAACAGAATAATTGGATTTTACGTCAAACATTTTACGTTTTGTATTAAATTAAAGTCATAATCAAAATATTTTATTAATAAACCAAATTAAGAAATAGTTAAACTTAATAACATTAAACTTTTTGTCAAAGTAAGTGTTCAATATGTCCACCATTTTCTTTAATTCATTTGTCAATACATTCCATAAAAGATCGTCTCATATTAAATAATCATTGGTTCTAAAGAAACTGCTGCAGTATTTGTAATAATTATTATAAGTATAATATATAATAAACATAATATAATAATAAAGTATTCGTTTGGGAGTTTTATGAATTAAATAATTATATTAACTTAACATCTCACCACATGACCAAGGAATATGACTACCACGAACAATCCAACGTTCAGGAAAGTTGTATTTAATTATGTTCTCACTGCACTTTTCTATATAATGTGGTGGTGTACCAATTAATAAAATCATTTTATAAAAAATGTAAATAAATCTCACCATTCAAATTACAAGGTAATTCGCATGTCCATAAAAAATAATTACAAATGGTACCAAACCTCACGATATGCATTTTAAACATGAATTTTAAATAAACGTATGGTTTGGAACAATTGGTAATTATTTTTTACGGACATGCGAATTACCTTGTAATTTGAATGGTGAGATTTATTTATATTTTTTATAAAATGATTTTATTTGATTTATTGGAAGAATTGTCATCAAACTTAAGGCGAAATATGTGGTTTATGCAAGATGGTACACCACCACATTATAGAGAGAGGGCAGTGAGAACATACTTAAATACAACTTTCCTGAACGTTGGATTGTTCGTGGTAGTCATATTCCTTGGTCATGTGGTGAGATATTAATATAATTACTTAATGCATAAAAATCCCAAAAGAATACTTATTATTATACTTATAATACTTATTATAAATACTGCAGCAGTTTCTTTAGAACCAATGATGCTATTTGATATGAGACGATCTTTTATGGAATATATTGACAAATGAATTAACGAAAATGGTGGACATATCGAACACTTACTTTGACAAAAAGTTTAATGTTATTTAGTTTAACTATTTCTTAATTTGGTTTATAAATAAAATATTTTGATTATGACTTTAATTTAATACAAAACGTAAAATGTTTGATGTAAAATCCAATTATTTTGTTATTTTGTCAAATCCTACTATTCTATCCTGCTAATATATTTATTTTATTTAATATTTCGGTAAATATTAACTTTATTAAAGGCATTTTATACCAAAATTCAGAAGTATTATTGTTTTTGTCTAATTTTCTTTCGTTGATTGGAGTCATTGCGTTAAATCTGAATTATGTAGTTGATTTGTAAAATGCGATTATCTCGAAAACTGTTGAGTTTTGAAATTATCAACAAGTATACCTTTTTTTTTGTTACAATAATGTATCTTTATTATTTTATATCACAAACACCGGTAACTTAAAGAGCAAAAAAGTTAAGTGCAAATGTATACCAAATATGTGGCATATGTGGCGCTATCAGCTACATTAAAGTGTGCATCAAATTATAATTTATGATGTTCAATAGTACCCAGTTATGAATTTTGATCATAAATGTTCACAAACATAAAAGTTATAGCAAAAATTAAAATTTTAAATTTCCACTTTAACACCCTGTATCTTTCTTAATATCAACATTTTATTAAAGCAATTTAGCTTAAATCGTAATATTTTAAAGTGTAGATAAATAAATTCAATAGAATTAATATTTTTATCAAATATCCAAGTGTAACTTAAGATAGGTCAACAAAATTAAGTGACCACAGAAAGTAAAATAAATATATTTGTGGTTATAAACATAAATGTTGAAGAAAAACAGGATGTGGGGTAACATTTGGGAAAAAAATGTTTGGAATGTACTTAAGTTGCAATCAAAAAAGACCTTTATAATTTTTAGTCTAATAAAGAAAAGTATTTGAATTTATCAAATACAGTGAACTTCTTGTTAAACAGACAATATTGCAGCGTAAATTGCCGATTAAAATTTTATTATTTATTTAAGAGGCTTCTTAATGCCATTATGTACGGAATAAATATCCTCCTTACTTACTTCATAACTCGTAGTTTAAGCCGACTTTTACTTTCTAAATTTGAAAAAAGACTATTTTTAAATATTAAATAAAAACATTTTATATTCATGGTCATAATTTTTTCTATTCATTGTTAAGGTTTTGAGGTATACAAAAAAAATTTTTTTGGCACTTAGTTTTTTTTTCAGTACTACAAATGGCATCTTCCAAAAGATGCATTTTAATTTCTGAGACACTTTTCTGCCTTCCTGTAACATTTTTTTTAATTCCAACGGGATTCAATTCATAAGACTTAAAACTAATAAAAATAATCCTTTAAAACGTTAATTTTTTTTATATGTTTAAGGCCTTTATACACGATTTTATAAAAAGTTCAAAAAAAGACGGTTGTTTTGGGGTGAATTTACTAAAAAGCTGGGGAGGTTTTTTTTTTAACTTTTTAGAGGTTTATTTAGTAGTCGTATATACAATGTATCAAAAAAAATTGGATTAGGTACCGATAGAATAAAATAGCCATATTTATTTTATTATCTCCAATTAACCCTTCAATTCCTGGTGCATATTGGATGCACTCACTATCCAGTAAAAACTGTAAATAATCGGTCAAAGCTTATTTTTTCATATCTTTGCCCTCTATTGATATACCGCTGCTCCCTTTATTGGTTCGAGCAATACGAGATTTGTCGATATTTGCCGACCAACTCGTTGCTCTTTCTCCAATTTTTCTTCCATTTTTTATTTTTATCTGTAATATACTTATTTTTAAATTTTGAATTTTTATTTCATATTCCGCTTCTATTAATGCGTCCCCTTACTTCTCCTGCCTTTTAAAGGACCACCAAGTCCAGGCATTTTTCCGATTTTCAAATTTTAGGATAATATTTCCATGATACTAAGGAATGTTTTTCTTACGGACGGAGGAACGTTAAGGAATGTAAAAAAAAACATTAATCAATTTTCGGTTCTTCCAGTTTTTTGTTAGTTCTTGTCCTGTTGTGCCATCAAGCACCGGCTCAAGGATTTTTCTTTCCCAAACACGTAATCGCTCCTCATTTGCCTTTATTATTACTCACGTCGCGATACCGTACATCACTACTGGTCTTATGACTGTTTTATATAGATTTATCTTTGTGCTTCTTGTTAATTGTTTAGGTTTTGAAGGGCGTAAAGACTTGTGTTCCCAGCTTGTATCCTATTGTTTATTTCTTGTGGTCCGTAATTCTCTGAGGCCCTAAAGTTAAAGTCGTCGATGGTGATGTTGTGCCCAATTCTATCTCTGTTTAGGTTATTGTGGCTCATATACATATAATTTAGTGTTTTGTTTTCCGTTATTCGGAGCCCCGTCTTCTCTATTTCCTTCTCTAACTTGATAAAAGATTCCTTCATCCTTAATCTGATGTTTTCTATTAGACCGATATCGTCTGCAAATGCCAACAGTAAGTTTGGTCCTTCTCGATCAAATACTAAAGTCTGTTTTTCGATTCCTGCACTTCTGATTATATATTCCAGAGCTATGTTGTGGTGAAAGTGTAGTGCAGTTTTAGTCCATTGTTCATTTCAAATGTCTCCGAATAATGTTGTCTAACTCTCACCTTACATCTTAGACCTTTCATACACATCCGTATCAAATTGACTAGATTTGTTGAAAAGCCAAGTTCTTGCATCGCTGTCCACATTCTTACCCAGCATACTCTATCAAATGCCTATTTAAAAACTATGAACATCTGATGGAGGTCACGATCAAACTCCCACCATGTTTCCATTATCTGCTTTATAGTGAATATTTGGTCAATAGTAGAGCGGCCCGGTCTGAATCCGCATTGATAATCCCTAATGATTTCGTCTCCTTTATGTTTTGGTTCTTTCTAGCAAGATGTTTGCAAGGACTTTTTAGATGGTATTTAAGAGCGTTATTCCTCGGTAGTTAATACATGGTTTTTGATTCCTTTTTTGTGGATTGGTACATTATCCCTTCTTTCCATGCATCTGGCATTGTTTCTTTTTTGCCAAATGCCTTGAATTAGCTTGTAGATAGATTTGTACAGTGCATCTCCTCTGTATTTTAGGCACTCTGCGGGTATACCATCGCTGCCTTATTATTTTTATGTTTTATATTTGCCTGGGTTACTTCTTCATCTTATATCGGGTATTGTGTTCTATTTCAACTGTATAAACCTCAATGTTTGTATTTCCGCTAGATTTGTTATTTAACAGTTGACAGAAGTATTTCTTTCAGGTTTTTAGGATTCCCTTGTCATTACTAATAAGCTCTTTGTTGTCTTTTTGAAGGAAGTTTCCTGTTTTTGTCTGGCATCCGGTCTTGATCTCTGAAACTCTTTTAAAGAATTGTTTTACATTGTCCTTTAGATTTTCTTCCATATCTCTGATTTTTTATTCCTGGGATCCATTTTTTCCAAATATCCGAAAACAGTCTTTGTTCTTGTCTGTTTATACCTTTTAGTTTTGTCCGATGTCTTTTAGAACTTGTTTCTTCTAGTCATGTTTATTTTTTCTAGGGATTTCTCATTATGGATTTGACATTTCTCTCTGTCTCTATATCTTATGTCTAGATTTCTTATGTCTTATCGATCTGATTTTTGTGACACCATCGTTTGAGACCCACTTTTCATTGTGAATTTTCTTGTGCTTAAAACATTGTTGATTTTATTAGCAGGTTGTGAGATCTGTATCTGTAGAGTAGGGAGGGCGAGTTAAGTTTCACAGCACTTAGGCCACAATTGACCCATCGTGCATTCTCCCAGGGAGCTGTCACCCTTAGCTCATTGTCCATCCTGCCATTTCTAGGAAGGTAAACAAGTCACCAGGAGACATCTCTCTTATGTGGGCAGGTGTGGGCCAGGACTCGCCGAACGCGTACTCTCGTATTCACGATAACTCTGGGCATTCACATAGGACATGCTCTACAGTTTCGTCTTCTCGTTCACACTTCCTTGCATGAGCTGTAATTATTAGTTTATATGCAACTGTCTGTTTAGGCTGATATAACAGAACCTAGAATTCACGTGAAACTCAAAAAGATTGTAATACGTAAAATAAACCAACGTTTGATTATACAAAATTAAGAAAGAGAAATACATCAAAAAGTGATCCAACAAGTCAACTCAAATCTAACAGAAGTAGGAGAAGAAATTTTAACATCAGAAGATGTCAATGAAACGTTGAGCAATATTCAGAAGGCATTACTAAAGGCTGCAGAAGAAAATTTAAAGCCTGATTAGGCAAATAAAAAACAGAAGTGGATGACTTCAAAAATTCTAGCATTAAAGGAAGAGAGGAGAAAAGCCAAAGGGAGAAATGAACCAAAATATCAAGAACTACAAAGTAGAATTAAAGTAGAGATAAAAAAGGCCAAGGAAAAGTGGTTAACAGATCAATGCATAGAAATAAAGAGTATGACAGAAAATAAGACAGCTTTAATATGCATAAAAAAATAAAAGAACTAACAAATACCAAAAAGCGAGCACACTATGGGATACTCAAAGATGATAATGGTGAACTCATTGCAGACATCAAAGATAAACTAAGCTTCTGGCAAGAATACATAATGAAACTATTCGACGATGATAGAATGATACAAGAAGAACCACAGGAACAAACAAAAAAAGGACTGAAAATAATAATGTGCGAATTAGAACAGGCAATTAGAAATGCAAAGACCGCAAAATCAGTAGGCCCAGATCAGATACCCACTGAGCTAATTTAATGCATTGACGAAGAAACACTGCATATACTTTTAGATCTGTTCAACAAAGTATATACAACAGGAGTAAGAAGATTGGTTGCTGACCACGTTTGTAACACTACCAAAATCAGTGCATGCGATAGAATGCTCCCAGTACAGAACAATTTCCTTAATAAGCCACACACTTAAGATATTTCTCAAAATAATACATGGAAGACTATACAAAAAAATTGAAGATATACTTGACACCCAGTTTGGATTCAGAGGAGGACTAGGAACGAGAGAGGGTCTGTTCGCTTTTAACGTTCTCGCGCAAAGACGACTAGTTATGAACCAGGATCTCTATGTCTGCTTTATATATTATCAAAAGGCTTTTGATAGATTACATCTTCTTCTTCTTCACGTGCCATCTCCGCGACGGAGGTTGGCAATCATCATGGCTATTCTGATCTTAGATGCTGCTGCTCTGAATAGTTCTATTGATGTGCATCCGTAGCATTCCCTCAAGTTACGCAACCATGAGATTCTTCTTCTTCCTACACTTCTCTTGCCCTGGATTTTCCCTTGTATAATCAATTGAAGTAGGTTGTATCTCTCATTACGCATAACATGCCCCAGGTATTGCAGCTTTCGTGTCTTGATGGTTTCCAATACTTCCATTCTTTGGTTGATTCTTCTCATGACTTCGTTGTTTGTTACATGCTCGGTCCATGATATCTTCAGGATTCTTCTATACACCCACATTTCAAATGCTTCCAACTTTTTAGCAGTCGACGCGTTAAGTGTCCATGCTTCTATCCCATAAAGCAGAGTCGAGAAAATATAGCACCTTGCCAGCCTAACTCTCAAGTCCAATTTTAGTTCTCTTGCACAAAGTACCTTTCTCATTTTATTGAAGTTTGTACGTGCTTTCTCTATTCGAACTTTGATTTCTTTGGAGTAATCGTTTGTGTGATTAATTATTGTGCCAAGATAGTGGTAGTTTTCAACTTGTTCTAAAGCACTACCGTTAATTGTCAGGCTTTCACCATTATTTTGGGTTTTTGATATCCTCATAAATTTGGTTTTCCTGGTGTTTATTGATAATCCATATTCCTCTCCATACTCAACTATCTTGTTCATTAGCTTTTGGAGGTCTCGGAGGTTGTCTGTTATTATGATAGTATCGTCCGCATATCTAATGTTGTTAATTGGTGTTCCATTGACCTTGATTCCTGCTGTTTCTCCCTCAAGAGCTCTTTTCATAATTTCTTCAGAGTATGCATTGAATAGTAGTGGTGACAATACTCACCCCTGTCGCACTCCTCTTTTAACTTCGAACTCTTCTGATGTGTGTTCATTCATAGATTACATCAGAAACTCGTAAAATTGTTAAAAGAAAAGAATGTGGATAGTCGAGATATACGGGTTATTGTCAGTCTGTACTGAAATCAAAAAGCAAAGATTAGAATCGGAAATGTCTATACAGAAACTATAAAAATCAAAACAGGGTTGCGTGCTGTCCCCCTTGTTATTCAATCTGTACAGCGAAGCTATTTTTAAGGAAGCAATATCAGAAGAACAACAGTATATCAATAAACGAAAAAATCTTGAACAACATAAGATTCGCAGACGACACCGCTGTTTTTGCAGACAGTTTAGAAGCACTGCAACGCTTAGTAAATAGATTACATTAGGTCAGTATCAAATATGGACTACAAATGAACGTTAAGAAAACCAAGTGCATGATTATTTCTAAGCAACATACAGTGGGAAGGCTAGATATCGAGGGAAAACAAGTAGAAAGAGTGAATAACTACAAATATCTGGGAACCTGGGTAAATGAAAACAATGACCAAGGTAGAGAAATAAGGACACGCCTTGAAATTGCCAGACAAGCATTTATAAAAAAGAAAACAATGTTTGTTAATCGAGACCTTCTTCTGGAGCTGAGGATAAGAGCCATACGTGTTCTCGACTTTGTTGTATGGAATGGAAAGCTGGACACTAAAGTGGATAATATAAAGAAGTTGACATAATTGGAGATGTGGTGCTATAGAAGGATTTTGACATGGACCCAACGAGTTACAAATGCAGAAGTGTTAAGAAGGCTACAAAAGGATTGCGAGGTCATAAAGCACATCAAAGCAAGAAAGCTGCAATATTTAGGCCACATTACCAGAGGTGCGAAATATGAGATATTAAGGCTCATAATGCAAGGTAAAATCAAGTGTAAAAGATCCATAGGAAGACGAAGAATTTCCTGGCTAAGAAACCTAAGAGAGTGGTATAGTTGCAGCTCAGTAGATCTTTTCAGAGCAGCCGCCAATAAGGTATGGATAGCTGTGATGATAGCCAGCCTACGATAGGAGAAGGAACTACAAGAAGAAGAAGCAGAACCTTTCGTGAACGGGTTTGAAGGTTATGACTGACCCCATAAGACTTTCCTTATCTATGAAGCCAGTGTTGGTGCTCCTATTCACTTCCGCTGAAAAATACTACAGATTTACTAGTTTTTGGTATGCTTTCTCCAGTCCGTCTAATCTATTGTAAGGCAGTTATGTCTATGTTTCTGGATTTAAGTTCTTTGACCACCTGAGTTAGGGTTCCATGCTGATATAGGCTTAGTACGTTCCAGGTTCCTATATTCATTGTCTTTCGTCGTCGTCACTTTTTTCGTCTTAAAAGATCCGTCCTTATCCAAGGCGTGTGTTTCGTTTTCTGAACTTGTTTTTTTTTACAAGAAGGAAGTTAGTCCCTCGTTTAATCCTCCCTTTTTCTCATCCTGAACTTGAAACCAGACCAGATATGGTGACGTTACGGTATTCGAAATATGGTTGCTATTCATTTTACATTCTCCTGTGCGTGGTGAGCTGCTAAAATAGAGCGAGAGAGAACGATTAACCGGTGGTACTATGGAATATAATATATTATTATAACATCGTTCAAATCTCCGTCGCTGGGTGCGCTCATCCGAAATATCCAATTTTCTATGACTAGCGCATAAATGGCGGCTATAATAGGCTGAATTTGATAGACGCTGAGACAGAATTATGTTTACTTTGAGGGCGCTGTTTTCTGTGGCTTATTTGCATAGAACTGCAACTTAAGAAAACCCCACGAGAAAGAGTCTAAAACGATCAAATCACACAAATCGCTGGTTCATATTTGCGAGTGCAGTACAGGCAACCTAGAATAGAGAAAGATGGAGAACTAGCGGGAAAGCAAGTCGTATGAAATATTAGGTTTTTTGTTATATTTCTGTAGTTCGACTACAGGAAATGGAAAATTACACCAATTGAAAATTGGTAATCCAATGTTCTAAATGCTTTAAATATATTCAAGTTAAATAAGTACTCAGATCAAACAATCGGTAATAATATGTGACTGTTACGAAGTACTGAACCTTTAACCATTATAAACAATAAATTAAGAGGAAATATTAACAATCAATTCAGTTATAAATATGAAGAAATAAGCGGTATTGCCACTGTAGATATCTGCTAATATGATTATCTCCAAAAAATGTATTTTTATAACTTCACTTTTTGATTTTTTAATTTCACGAGATTTATTATTTTATAATAGTTATATTTTTTAGCTTGTGATTCAATATCCTTTTGTTTCTAAAACACTTAGAGATATTAATAAACCTCACGGGGAAAGAAATCATCATGTGTGTGCAATGACCCTTCAAACTACAGGAATTGGCTACGACGACCTGAACAATTTTCTTAAGAATCCTACCGATTTGGAGTTTATAATAGGTTGGTGACCATTTTTTATAAATATATTGCGAGGCATAAGTTAGGGATATTGCCAATATAATGGTAATGGTACTTCATTCTGCATCAATTATTTGTGTGTAAACAATTAAAAATTGTTATAGTTAAAAAAAAAATTGAGACCTTATAAAGAGAATCAGACCAAAAAAACATTCTAAGTATTGACAAAACACCTGTACAGCCATTTGAAAATGACTTTTGTTCTTTAAATGGGATAAACAAATATAATTGTTAAAAAACTACTTGATCGATTGTGCCTATCTTTCGCAAATGTAGTTGTAGCGATAAGACTACCAAAGAGAATTGAAATACTATTATAAAAATAATACCTCAATCAACCATGGAAGCTTATCGTTTATGTCTCGCCTAGCTCAGTATCTCAAGTGTGAATTCGTCTTGTCTTAAACTAGGAATTAAACCATGAACCCTTAGCTGATAGCAAATAAAACAATTATTTAACTAATCATATTTATTAAAAAAAAAAATAAAAAAAACAATCAAACCTGCCAATACTTGTGGCATCGATTGGTGATTGTGTGGCCTCCCAATTAGATGGTTAGGTCCTCCTGAGCTACAGTTGTTCCATATTATACTGGTATGGTTCCAATTGGTCCCAATTAGGTGATTAGGTCCTCCTGGGAGCTGCAGTTATTCCATAAATTCTCCAATAAAGCCGATAAAACCAATAATACAGCCAATACAATAAACTAAAATATAAGGAACAGCCTGTATTAAAGAAACATCAAAAGGAGTTTAACTTCCTTGCCATTTTAACAAATTACAATTAAACAAATAGCAGATGGCAAGGATAAAACGAAATTTGAACTTAGCTAAATTTTGTTACGATTTCTACATACATACAATCGAAAAACGTGCTTTCGAAAGAACTGAGGTTACGAATATTGAAAATGCTGTCAGAATTATAGAATATATATTACAATGAAAGTACTCACCCCAAGAGAATTCTGCAGACCAGTAAATGAAGCTTATAATAATTCTTGCCTTCTTTTATTCGCTCCGTGCGTGACTGACGCGACATCTACCGCCTTCATCTGACAGTTTTGGACCTCCAAATTTGAGGTTGAACATATGTTACATAAATACAAAATTATCAATAATTAGTTTTTTAATTATATTTTTCCAGTTTATGTACAAAATGGATGAAGTATTAAGAACTAAGTTTCTAAAATTCATTATAATTTATCTTTTCAACCCCAAATGGAAAAAGGGAAAAATCTAATACTGGAAAATCACGTTTGTCATGTGAAAGAGCATGTAATTAAAAACAATAATAGTAAAAGTTATGATATAAAAGCTAAAGTCATCAGGCAGGCTGCAGTTAGCTTGAAGCCTTATGATATATCTTTAATAGCATATTATTTAAATTTTTCCTATTTCAAGTGCATAAAAATGAGATTATGTGATATTTACTTTTTCATATTAATAGCACGAATCCATCTTTTTTTTTTCTCTAATTTATATGTAATCTTTGGAAACGTATAAAAACTACACTCACTATTTTTGCTATTATTGGCATAATTAAATACGCAACATATATTTACACCAATTTTTGATAAAATTTATGCCTAAAAAGATACGTCCAATTTGCAATCTGGCATCGTTTCAAGGTACCCCTACCATGGTTACGCACGGAGCGAATAAATTTCAAAAACAGGCAAAAAATTATATTCCCACTACGTTAGAAAAGTTGATTGACAGAAAGTAGGGAGACTAAAATGACGTTTGCACATGACAGGACACCGGACAGAAAGAGAGAGAGAGAGAATATTTATTCTACGGGACAGAAAGAGAGAAAAAAGAAAGACAGAGGGTTTATAACGTTACATCGTAACTACGTAAAAACTCACATTATGAAATATGCTTTAAATGTTTTTATTGTTTATTTTAATAATTATAAACAACTGAAAAACTTGTTTACTTTCGAGTTTAATTTGCAATAACTTTTTTGTAACAAACATTTTGTAATTTAGAAAATCTCATTTTAAAGAAAAAGTGTTTTCAAGAAAGTCGTCTGTTGTTCGATAACCACTAGATAATACGGCCTTTCTATTGACTTCCCCCAGATATTCCAACTAAAAAATAGCGCCAATGACTTTTTCAAAAGTGTTTCCAAAACCAGATGTAATGTCTTTTAGGTATTTTATATTATTTTATGTACTGGGCTGGGCGACTGGAATATTGTATGGGATAAAACTAACTAAACGAATCACTATTCCCACACAAGATGTAATTATATATATATATATATATATATATATATATATATATATATATATATATATATATATATATAATATATATATATATATATATATATATATATATATATATATAACAATAAACAAACTAAACAGATTATTCTCCTATAAAATTAACACAAATTAAAAACGAACAAGTAGGAAAAAGAAAAACTTATTCGTAGAAAGATGGTTTTGTCATTAATCTATTTAAAAAGCGTTTCACAATGGAAATTAAAGAAAGTGACGACATTCGATCTTGCAATTTTGTATGTCTTTGGCATGTTAAATCCGTTTCATTACTGAAAAACTTCTTTCAACAGATGCACTTGTAGCCGGAATTGTTAAAAATAGGTTTGCCAATTTAAAAGCTTCCGGAAATACAAGCCCTGCAGACTTTAAATATTGACACAATTCTTATACATTTTTTTAACATAGTCTGGATTATTATAAAGAATTGTCAATCTTGTTTTTAACTTTACTGTGTAAAATTTTTGTCAATCTAGTTTTACGAGTTGATGAAAGGCGCTATCTGCGAATTTATTTGCATAGTTTTTAAAATTGTCAAAATCATATAGTGCCAAATACTCTAAATGCTTTAAATCACAAAACCTATTTTTAAGTTGAATAATCATAGTGTCAAAAATTTCAGAGAAAAAGTCGTCGATAAGATGTCTCTTTATCATCGTTAATATTGGTAATTCGTTGCCTCGTATTGGGTTTGGGACATCATCATTTACAAAATCTTCTTGTTTTGACCATAGACTTTCAAAATTATTCCGCTCTAATTGCAAAAATTCGAGAAATTCATTAACCTTTCTCGTGCAAAATCCAATGTCATACATTTTTTTCTGTAAAATATCAAACAAAACTTTTAATTTTGGTAGAATAACCTCAAATAAACTTAAAAAGAATTTAAAATCAAATTCTTGCAATGTAATGTAAAAACCTTTCGAACAAATTCGTGTCTGGCCATCCCATGTTGCTGTATCAGTTTGCATTTCTTTAAATAGTTCGAGAAGCTCTGAACGAATACAAGAAATAGCCTCAACGAGTCTACCAGCATAAATTCACCTTGTTGCTGCTAATTTGGGTAAACGTTTTTGTACTAATTTATCCAAAGCAGCAGCAAGCCCTGATAACGGTTAAAAAAAAATTACACTCTTTAGTATGTTCCACCGATTGTTGTAAAATCAAATTGAGTCTATGCTGATAACAATGAACAAAAATTGCATCTTGACACTTATCTTTAACCAGTTTTTGTAGGCCGTTGTGTTGCCCACTCATTACAGCCGCACCATCGTAAGTCTGTGCAATTAGTTTATTTTCACACTGAAACTCATTTAACACACTGAACAAAATTTGCGATAACAGTGCTTTCATCCAAAATAACAGCTACAAAACTTGCTTCGGTTATTTCTGAATTAATTTTATCAAATATAGATGAAGATATGGCTTCAATAATATCGTTTTGTACATCGCTTGAAACTCCCGAAAAAACAGTTGATGTTTGTAGATGTTGGCAAAATGTTTGATCTTTTTTGGCAATTAATGTTAACAATCCCCTGTAATTGCGTCGATTGTCAGAGTCATCGTTCTCAAAATTACCCCGAAACGCTAATTCTTGTTTGAACAAAAAACATATGGCATCTATAAGTGTGCTACGATATATCTATTTTTTTTAACAATTTCATTATGTTTTGCAATATTTGCTTTAAAAGCTTGGTTGATAACTTTCGATTCTTGTTTTGCAAAACTGGATCAAATTGGCTACACATCTTACATGTAACGGAAGAAACTTCATGTTTCCTTTATAAAACTCTAAAACTATTTAAATCGTGAACTCCACCCATTTTTTCTGTAGAAAACAGAAGACATGGCCAACAATACAGTCTATTTTCCTTGCAACCACATAACCAAGAATTTTTACTGTACCAACTAAATTTAAAATATCGAACTGATTTTTTTATTCCTTTTTTAAATTGTTTAAAATAGGTGTTGGTCTTCCAATTTTATACTAACACTCCATATATATTTCTACGAAAACTCTTGATCTGAATGGACCAAAAATATTGAAAAGTGAGGTGATAAAAGCTATAGATCAAACGAAAGATGGGAAAGCAATAGGATGCGATGAAATACCAGTCGAATTTTTAAAAGTTTTTAACGAGAACAACCTGAATGTAGTATTGGAACTGTTAAATAAGATATACGATACTGGTCAAATTCCATCGGACTGGTTGAAATCTACATGTGTGCCTCTTCCCAAGAAATCGAATTCTAAGACGTGTAGCGAATATCGCCTTATAAGTTTAATGAGTCACACCCTTAAAGTATTATTGCGTATTATCCATTCCAGAATACGAGCAAAATTAGAACACAGCATAAGTAAAACACAGTTCGGTTTTAGGCGCGGTTTTGGAACTCGAGAGCCGCTCTTTGCAATACAAGTCTTGATTCAAAAATGTCTGGATCAACAGAAATATGTTTACGCCTGTTTTATCGACTATGAGAAAGCATTCGATACTATCAAACATGACAAACTCATAGAACTATTACATCTTACAGGACTTGACACTAAGGACATCCAGATTATAAAAAATCTATATTGGAATCAAACAGCCCACATGAAGAATGGACATATGGTAAGTGAAAACGTAACCATTTCGAGAGGGGTTAGACAGGGCTGTATTCTTTCGCCACTGCTTTTTAACCTGTACACGGAACAAATATTTCTAGAGGCACTGGAAGAGTACAACGAGGGCATCAAGATTAATGCGTACCAATAAGTAATTTTCGATATGCAGATGATACTGTTATACTGGCCGATAACATAAAAGATTTACAGATGATGCTAAATACAGTAAATACAGCTGGTAGCCAATTTGGACTGAAGATAAAGAAGCACATAAAGAAGAAGAAGTTGGTCTTCCATTTTCAATAATCTCCTTTTTTCTTCAAATTTATACAAGGAGAATAGCTTTTCAAGTAGTTGATCAATTACGCAACGACACTCATCCATGTTTAATTGCACGCACACTGTAATAGGTACTAACTCTCTAAGTAACCAAAACAAAAAATGGTAAGCCTACTAATATCCAGCGCGCGCCCACGCTCTCTAGCTTTCAAAAGTTTCAGACACGAGCCAGCCCCGACCGATAGCCGATAGACCAACACGTGTATCCACAAACAAAAGTGTTAACAACGTAACGTGTAATCCAGTCCCATAAACTCGTCAATATTTTCGTGCGTCTAGTTGGCTATTTATTGAATTACTATTAACACATATTTTTATTGGTAAAAAATATAAATGGAATTATTTCACAGTAGTCATAAAATATTTATTTGCGAGATTTTTTTAATTGTTACTAATGGTAACAATGGTTACATGGACGCTTCGCCAGTGAACAGCGCCCAGTAATTTTTCAAGTGATTTTTCGGCTTTGTTTCATGGGGTAATAAACTATAAACAACTTTGTAGTAGTATTAACTATTTATTTCTCTAAATAAAATTTTTTAAAAAAATAGTGTTAATTGTTGATGTAGATAAGTAACTTAATTGAATTATACAGTTGTATATTGTTGTATTATTGTTTATTTAATATTTAGCTATATATCCCTAACTTATGCCTCGCAGTTTACTTCAAAACTGTAAACATAAATATTGACAGAGGTAGTGATTTTTTAAGTTTATTTCTAAGTAATTTAAATACAGTATGCAAAAAAAAAGAAAAAATTGAAGAAATTAATTTTACATTAACTGTGTTAATATTACATTTTTAGTCTTATATTAATTTTTAGAAATAACCAATATAGAACAACCTGAGTCCTACGAAAAGGAAACTTGGCAAATGGAGGAAGGGGAGAAAATTGAGCTAATACCAAAATTAAAAGAACAAGGCAATGAAGAGTACAAAAATAAAAATTATAAAAAGGCATCTGAATTGTATGCTAAAGCTATAGGTATACTGGAGCAACTTATGTTAAAGTAATTATAATGATTTTCATTATTTTTAACATTACCGACTACTATTGCAGTGACTATTTGTATTATTCATTCAAAAAATACCTATTTTAAATGATGCGATTTCACTCCAATTTCGTGAAATTAATCTACTTACTGTTAAATGATTAATTTATTTTTAAGAGAAAAGCCCCATGATATTGAATGGAATGAAATGGATAAACAAAAAGTGCCCATACTTCTTAATTATGCTCAGTGTAAATTACAAGAAGGTGATTTTTACGCAGTGATTGAGCATTGTACGAACGTTTTAAAGTCTGATAAAGGTAAGCTAAATTAGATATTTTTATTGCGCTGTAACAATTCTCACTAGTTTATTTTTTTAGAATGATCTGTCTGTCTTGCACACTAATTAGAAAAATATTAGTCACAATTTCTAATTTCTAATAAAAACTGACGGTTTGATAATAATATAGCCGATTAGGTAAAAATAAAACAAGGTTTATCTTAGTCAGGTTCAAAATCTCAGAAAATTTTAGAGGGTATGAATTCTTATCCTGTCAAGGACTCAGTATTGTAAAAAACGCCACTGACAAATAGTTTTTGACTTTACAAAGGCTTTGCATCGCAAATCAAGCCGCAAAACGAGTAATTTTTTAATTTTTCAAACGCCGTTTACAAAAAATAGTTAACCTTAATACTTAAAAAAGCTTTCTTAGTTCACCAGTAAACCAAGAGACTATCGCATCCAACAGGTGAAGTAAGAATAATCCACAAATTAACATAAAAAACACAAACGTCTACCGCTACAAGAATGAAAATAAATGCCATGACGAATATTCCCTAATATCAGGTTCGACACATCCGCTCACGTAGTTGTATTGCTCTCTCTATATTCGGTATTAATCTTTCTGTATTCCAATATTTTGTATCCATCTTTCGAAATTTAATTACTGTCTGCTCAATCGTTGAAAACAGATGGAACAGTCGTTTTTACATGCATACATTATTTTTATTTAGCTCTATATATACCAATCAGTCTGTTTTCTCTCTCCAGTAAAATATTAACAGTAGTGCGTTTTTTTATACCGTTAAAATAGCTTATCTTAAGTCACTTATAAGTTCTTGTAGTTTTACAGGATTATTAGCATTCAGAACGATGTCATTGCAAATCTTAGATGGCTGAGGTATTCTCCATCAATCAATAGGCCTTTTTTCTGCCAGTTTATTTTGTTGAATATATTTTCTAGAGTTGCAGTGAAGAGCTTTGGTGACATCGGACGCCGCTGGTAGTGGGAAATTCTGGAGTGTGTTCATAAATTTTTGATTGGTCAAAGCTTCTATTACTGCCTTGTGATATATAGAATCGAAAGCCTTCTCTAAATCTATGAAGGTTAATGCTAGCGGTATTTCATATCCTTTGGCTTTACTCATTAGTTATCGAGGTATACCGACAAAAGGACGCATAAAAAAGGACGCGTGGAAAAAAGGACGCATATTATTAATGAAATACTATAAATAGTTTATTTTAATTGACAATAGCAATTACCCCCGTTTATCCCCTATATATAATTACAGAAAATGATTCTACCTAACCTAAAATCGGTTACGGTAAAAGTAAAAAGTGAAAAATATTTATATGAAAAAAACTTGCCTTCACACTTTATCCAGGCTTAGGACTGGCAGCAGAAGCTGGCGTGTTTACAAGTTTTTTTTATTTTTTTTTAATTTTTTGCTTTTTTTTGGAATTTTTTTGTCATTTTATTTTTTTTGTTTTATTTTTGATATTAATTTTTTTTGTATTTTTTTTGCAACTGAAAATTGTGAGCAATGCCTCTCAAATATTCTAAAGTTGGCCTGTCAGCATAATCGGCAACAATAGCCCTTATCCTGTTTGCTGCATCTTGATATTTTCTTTTGCGTGGAGGTACATTGCCCGAAATTTACGGCTCTATTTTCAAAACATTTAAATCATATTCTTTTTTTAGAGAATTAATAAATTTCCAAATATTCGGATGTGCACTATTGAGAAGAGAAGAAAAGCTGTTGTGCCATTCTTCGACAGCATTATTAGTTCGAGGTATATCTTGGTCTGCCAAATCGTAACAATTCCATACATTTGCTGGAAAAAGGGGTTGTCTTCGATTTCCTCTTCTAGCTAATCTCCCTATCCAAGTGTCTTCAAAGTAATTAATCAGCGGCACTAGTAGTTCTTCATGTTGTGTATAAAAATCGCTATTGAGCAACTCCTCGTACACTCTGACTACATGGTTGTCTGGAACAAACGCAAGAGCTGTCAATTGTCTTAGGTGAAGGGCGAAGTCAGGATTCTCAATATATCTACGTTGCAATCCGGCACTTTGAATATGGCGCCACATACAATGCGAGAAATGAAAAAAACATCCGCGGATTCTCACATTTGGGAACGCAGTTTGTGCAGCATTCATTGCCGCTCTTTCAAAGTCCATCATTATTGTTAAAGGGCGCAAGGCCGCATTCAACACCTTTAGTTGCTGAAAAACACGTGTATAAGTCTCTTGTGTTTTGTTCGTTAGAAGTGCAAATACAGTCGGGATTACATTACTGTATCGCACTCCATGAATTGTGTATATTTGAGAAAACAATGGTGGTGCTGAGTTAAATGTTCCATCGGCATACCAATGATCGCATTGTTCCATAAATCTTAAATTTCTTTGTGTTAAAAATAACAAAATACGTTCTTCATCTGGCCCGCTATCAAATAATAGAAATAGCTCACCGCCTGTAGTTGTTTTATATTCTTCAGGAAGCACAAGTTCTTCTAAATTTCTCGGATTTGCGGGCGTACCTCCTAGCTCGTTCCGAACTCTTTGCACAGTTTTTTTTAACGACGACACTGATGGCAGCTAAGGAAAGTCCTTGAGAAATTTCACTTACTACACCTTGGGTGGAGTGTTCCAGTTGTTGTTCAACTTCTTTCATCCGGTTACAAGCTTCTTTTGCTTCAATCTTTGCCGTGTCTGCAACGTGATTATGTTCTGTGGATTTTGTAATTTCATCCACAACGGTATGCACTCTTCCTGTACATTTGCACTTATTATAAGTAGCACACTTCCAAATTGTCTTTTCACCAATCACTCGCTCTTTTTTATGGAGAAATCCATTATAAAGTAACAAGTTGTTGCCTTTTTGGCTTTCCACAAACGCTAACACCATCTTAACAGACTGATATCAATTTGTAAAATGTTTTCTTGTTAAGAACAGAATAAATTACCTACCGCGACAAGTTTCCCCTATATAAACAATTTGGTTAATGATGTTTTGTTATATCGGACCTTTTGTAATATTCATTTCTTAAAAACAATTATCAAACAATTAGAAAGTTTTATTTTCTTACTAATCGTTTCTATTTACATTCTTAACATTACCTGCGGAATTTACCAACCTTCCGGTTCGCGTTAAACCCTCATTAGACCCCTTACTGGGCTGTTACTTGGGTTTTTCTAATCCCATACATAATTCTGATAATATGGAATCTAACCTGTTTCAATACCAGAAATCTTGAATAAACATTATATTAGTATTTATTATTTTACTTAAGATATTTTAGTCCTAAGCCTCGATAAAATGTGAGGGCAAGTTTTTTTCATATAATTATTTTTCACTTTTTACTCTTACCGTAACCGATTTTAGGTTAGGTAGAATCATTTTCTGTAATAACATATGGGGATAAAAAGGGGGTAATGGCTAATGTCAATTAAAATAAACTATTTATAGTAATTCATTAATAATATGCGTCCTTTTTTCCACGCGTCCTTTTTTCGCGCGTCCTTTTTTCGCGCGTCCTTTTTTCCGCGTCCTTTGGTCTCGCGTCCTGTTTTCCGCGTCCTTTTGTCGTAGATTCAGTTATCGAAGCGTATTGATATGATCCAGGGTACTGAATTCATTTCTGAAGCCAGCTTGATCTCTTGCCTGTGTAGCATCTAATGCACTTGTTAATCTGTTGTTGATTTTTTGTGAAAATTTGTGAAAATCTTATATATGATTGGCAGTAGACTTAAACGTGTGTAGTTTTTGATAGCCTCTTTGCTACCTGATCGAAAATATTTATCAAAACAACGCAATAAAAGTAAAAGTGGAAGAAGAACTACCCTACGACCCTACTCTAAGAAGAACCTACCCTATTGAAGTGGCAATGGGATAAGACAGGGAGATTCCCTGAGTCCTCTAGTGTTCAACCTGATTATGGATGAAATAATAAAAAAAGTAAGAAATAAAAAAGGATACCAAATGGGAGAAAAACAACTTAAAATAATCTGCTATGCAGACGACGCAATACTACTACAAATATTTAACATGTTAATTTCCCCAAAAAAGACAAAATGCATGGTTACAACAGCAAATTTACAGCAGCAAGATGTAAATTGAAGCTGGTAGGTCAGATAATAGTGATAGAGTTTCAATACCTAGGCATCACATTATCTAGTTAGGGAAAGCTCGAAACAGAAGTGGAAGATCAAGTGAATAGAGCAAACAGAGTCGCAGGCTGCCTGAATGAAACAATATGGAGAAATAAAAATATCGGGAAACAAATGAAAGACATAATTTACAAAACAGTCATCAGACCAATAATGACATACGCGGCAGAAACACGACCTGACACAGAGAGGACAAAAAAGATGTTAGAAACAGCAGAGATGAAAACACTTAAAAAAATTGATGGCAAGACACTATAGGACAGATCTAGAAGTACAGATATACGACGTAGATTCAAGGTGGAGAACATTAAGAACTGGGTAAGAAATAGAAGAGTAGAATGGAACGATCATATAAGCCGAATGACAACAAATAGAGTAGTAAAGACGGCAAGAGACGGTTCTCCAACGAAAACGATGGAACGACAACTTACTGTTATGCCGTCTCTTCCAGATGCTTTACCGCTTTTCATTGTTATAATTGTCGATTCTACTTCTTCCGGAAGAACTTCTGGTACATCTTCTTGGTTACTGATTGCTTCTTAAAGTGTTTCATGACCTTTTATTTCAAAGTATTTCATTTCTGTGTATAATTCTGCTGTTTTCGTTTGTTAGAGCCACGATTTATTCCCAATGCTTTTCTTATAGGTTTTTTTGTTTTAGATTGTATTTTCTACCAGTCTTTCATTGTATTTCCTTATGTATTCCTTAATACTTTTCCTTATTCTCTTACAAAGTTCTGTGTATTGTATTCTCTGTATGTTGCTACTTAGTTTCATTTCCATTCTTTGTTTTAACATAATTTTGGTCTTATCAGGGAGCTTACTATGTTCATTTTGTTGTTGCGGGCCTTCGATTTCTTTAGCACTATCAATGATGAGCTTAATTAATTAATGAGCTCCATACTTTCCCGCTTTGGCATTATAGTCGCCAATTAAATACTTGAAGTGACTTTTATTGTTATTTAATGCTTCAGTTATGTTACTGTAAAGTTTCTCTATTTCTTCATCAATGTGAGCAGTCGTGGTCGTCTCTAGGTTTGATATGAAAAAATCAGACCATTGAGCTACTATTGACAAAAGAAAAATAAAAATGAGTTATTAGTGTTTTTTCAAATCTCTTTTGAAAAGTGTATCGCGTTATGTATAATTTTGTCGTTTTTTGAAAATAGCATTAAGAGCATTAACTAGGAATTTGTTTTTTAGATAACGTCAAAGCCTACTTTCGGCGAGCTAAGGGTCATGTAGGTGCGTGGAATGTTGAAGCGGCTAAAAATGACTTTGATAAAGTTATAGAACTGGACGAATCCCTAACTTCACTAGTTACCAAAGAATTGAACAGTCTTGAAATTCAAGTTAAAAATCAAGATTCAGAAGACAAACAGAAGTATAGCAAATTGTTTACGTAGTTTATAAACTAATTTATTTTTTATATGTCGTTATTTTTGTTGCTCGATTTGTTTTTAAATGTATTAATAAAAAGTATTTTAAATGTTGGTAATCTTTATATTTTTCATCCCTGTGTCCATAAATTAATGATAAAATTTAAATAAAATGCGCGATTCTTCTATTTACAATTAGTAATTAAGACAACATAAATAACTGCCATTATATCTCCCAAAAGAATAATACGTATGAACATCACAATCTATCTATCTAATTAGCCTTCTCGGTCCATCATCTCATTTGGGTTCTTCCTCTGCTTCGTTTATATTCCCACGGTCTCCAACTTATGAGAATTTTGTTCCACCGGTCTTCTTTTTGTCTTATATTGTCCGGCAAATCTCCATTTCAATTTTGCAACTTCTTGCCTAAAATCCTTCACTTTTGTTTTCTCTCTTATCCACTCGTTTCTCTTTTTATCCATTAGTCTTATGTGCAACATTTGTCTCTCCATTGCTCTTTGGGTTTTTATGATTTTGTCCATGTTTGTTTTTGTAAATGTCCACGTTTGGGAACCATAAGTGAGAACAGGGAGTACGCATTGATTGTATACTTTGGTCTTAAGTATATATATATATATATATATATATATATATATATATATATATATATATATATATATCACAATGGACTACCAAAAATTAAATGTAATATCTATCAATAGCCCCGAGGACTGCAATCCTAAGGAGGAACGAGGAGAGGCATTTTACGAATAATTGCAAACCATTCTGGATGAAATACCTCATGAAGAATCCTTAATTCTTATTGACGACTTTAATGCACGAATCGGAAATGAAATAGTTCCAGGGTAAAACAAAGATTTAATAAAAACCATGTCAACGCAAATGGAGAACTCATGGCTAATCTCTGTGTTTTTAACGAACTGAGAATCAATAATACATTTTTCGACCATAAGCTCCAGTATAAATGTACATTTGAAAACTCTAGGAGGCACAAATCTATGATTGATTTTATAGTCACTAATAGAAAAATCCACCCAAAGCAGATTGTGCATATCCGAACTTTAAACTCAGCAGACGCAGGGAGTGAACACAAACTAGTACTAGCAAAAATAAGAATGAAAATAACACCAAAACATTTTCTACAGGAAATCACCAAGGAAAAATTCAATGTAGAATCTCTGTGGAACGACTCTACAAGAGAAATGTACCAAAGGAGGCTAGCACAGAAGATACAGCTAAAACCAATAGAAGACATCGAAGATATAAACGCGAGCTGTGAAAAAAATTAAAAACAACATTGAAGAAGCAGTAACAGAAGCTCTAGAAAAACACAAAGTCATACTGAACAAAAGAAATAACAATACACCATGATTCAGAAAAAAAATAAAAGAGAAACGAGAGGCCTACACGAAGTACAAAACATCAAATAAAGCAGTTGGTAAGAAGAACAAAAAATGAACACTGGGAACAGTTTACAAAAAGGATGGAAAGCGACTTCTACGGCATACAAAAACAAATATGGAGATTCATAAGAAACCAACGGAAAGAAATGGCAGAATTGAAAGAATACAATAACATATGAAAGATACCTGACGGAACTATTTAAAGGAAAGGAAAATTATAATCAATACAATAAAGTACCTGAATTAAGACACGAAATAGAAATCAGTTTTCAGGATGTAGAGATAGCCATAAATTCACTCAAAAATAGAAAGTCACCAGGACCAGACGGAATAACCAACGAGCTTCTAAAACACGGAGGGAAGGTATAACCCTAGAGATGACAAAACTTATACAAAAACTAATATTGTACTGCAAGATACCAGACGCATGGAGAAACAGCATAATGATACCAATGTTCAAGAAAGGAGATAAAGAAGATCCCAACAATTATAGAGGTGTAAATCTACTGAACACCGCACTTAAGCTAACCAAAAAAGTCCTAACCAACAAAATCAATAAACTAACAACTTTATCAGATGAACAACATTCAGATCCGGAAGATCCTGCGTAGACGCCGTATTTATACTAAGACAAAACATAGAAAAGGCCATTGAGTACAATAAACCAGCATATTTATAAAGATCTATAAATTTTATAGACCTGATAAAGGCTTTCGATCGTATCCAAGCCGAAGACGTCTTACACATACTGTAGAAAAGAAACAGACCTATCAATATTATACAAACCATCGAAAACATCTACGTCCTTAATTGAATACAGGCAAGGATAAATGGAAAACTAACACAGTGTATACCAGTACAAAGCGAAGTCAGACAGGGTGACTCGTTAAGCCCACTTCTGTTTAATATAATAATGGACGAAATAATACAAGCAGTACGTAAAGGTCATGGTTACAGAGTGGGGAGCAAAGAAATCCAAATATTATGTTATGCAGACGACGCCGCATTAATCGCCGAGACAGAAGACGAGCTCCAAAGATTAACACACATCTTCAATACAACAGCCAAGAAATACAATATGATAATATCAGCAGAAAAAACCAAATGTATGACAACATCTAAATACCCACTACGATGTAAAATCGAAATTGATGTAAAAGTAGTAAAGCAGGAAGCAAGGTTTAGATACCTAGGAATAGATTTAACTAGTTACGGAGATGTTGAAGAAGTACGAAAACAAAGCTTAAAAGCAAGTAAAGCGGCGGGATCTCTTAATGAGACAATCTGGAAGAACAAACACCTAAGACAAGACACAAAAACAAGAATCTATAAAGCAGCAATTAGACCTATATTAATATACACGGCGGAGACAAGACCTAGCACATCTAAAACGAGACGAGGACTAGAAACAACAGAGATGAAAATACTTCGACGAATATCAGGGAAAAATCTATTGGATAGGATTGAAGAAGCTTCACCTCAAGTTTCCAACTTTATTGACCCAGTCCAACAGCCTGACGGTAAACATATGGAAGAACCTTAACCGAATTCCTAACCGAACCGAAATAACTACACCTTGAAGCCGTGAATGGATTCGTTATTTTATCTTATGTGTTCGTTTTTATATAGGATTACGTTTGTTTTTGAAATATTTTACTCACGTTTTACAACTATCGTTGTATTTATTCCATGTATTAAGCCATACCTATGCTAAATAAATAAATTGTTATTCCTATCATTGAACGCTCTATTCTTCTTTTTGTTATGTTTTGAGGCATTATTTTTTGTTAGAGATAGTGTTTCCGCACTGTAGGTACATACGCTGCCCATCCAGGTGCTGCATCTTGATTCCTCTCCTGTTTGTCCTTGTCTATTCTAATTTCGTGTCCAAGATAATATATGTATTTATCAATTTAACAACAAGTTCTACTTCCAAAATGAATTGAAAATTTAATGTGTGATATTGTATTGTCAATTGTCCAGAGCACAGTTGTACAAGTTGTAGGTAGAAAAGGAAAGCAACAAATTACAAATTAACTCTCTAACATTTGTTGAACGTGGTTCACTTGTAACCTTAATTGTAGCAATTCGTTGTGCTTATGTTGATTTTCCCCGAAAAAATCCAAATGACCAATTACTGCATGGTGCTCCACCTAGATCAATATTAGTTCACAGAAGCGGTAGGATACAACAGAATTTGTTTACAGAATGGATTTAACATTTTATAAATTTTGTGAAACTAACAAAAGAGTCTCCTGTTCTTCAATGCGTACTACAGCAAAGAAATAAGAAATTGCATTCGTGTAAATCAACGATCTCTCATACAATTTGACAGCCGAATTGTAAGGCAAGGCATTTTTAAGGTCACAGTCAGAAGAAATTGGGAGAGAAATTATGGTATATGAGGGGTGATTATGTGACGACCTATAGCAAATTTGGCTTTGTTTTTTTTATGAAACAATCGTAAAAAGTGGCAAAAAAAAATTAAATATAAAAAAAATAATAAATTAAAAAAAAAAAAAAAAAAATTTGAAAAAAAATATATATAAAATTAATAAAAAAAAAAATCAAAGAATTAATAAAAAGAAAAAAGGAAGATGTAAACCTTCGAGATGTTGAATCGGGTTATGTCTTAGCGCAGGAAAAAAAAATCGTAAAAAGTGAGAAAAAAAATAATTTTTGCTCGTAAAACGTTTCTTATACATTTTAGAGAAAAATGGATCAAATAAAAGTTGTAGATCATAAAAAGTTCTTTATTATTGAGAGTTTCAAAATTAAAACACATAAAGAATCGACCGAGATAATTTCAAAAAACCATTATTTTTGTAGTAATTTATAAATTTTAATAACTTTGTTTTTTGCATCTTCTTCTTAGGGTGCCTGTCCGTTACGAACGTTGGTGATCATTCTGGCTATGATGACTTTGTTGGTTGCTATACGGAATAGCTGTGTTAAGGTCTTTCTATACCATGCTCTCAGGTTAACAAGCCAGGATATTCTTCTTCGTCCTGGGGCCCTTTTTCCTTCAATTTTACCTTGCAAAATGCATTGGAGTAGCTCGTATCTGCCTTGATTTCTCATTATATGCCCAAGTACTGCAGCTTACGGCTCTTCACGATGTTGACCAAATCCGCGGTTGTGTTCATCCTCCGCAGTAGTTTTTGCATACTGAAATGTAATATACCTACTCAAAATTGTGGCAGTTAATGTGTTAATAAAGTGTGCTGATTATCAAATGTATCGACCAAATAGTTATTCAATTTGTTTATCCCAAAGAGCGATTATTTAAACAACTGTACTTACCCAAACAGTCTCTCTAGAATTATTTTGTAAATCGCAATCGATTCTTTGAGGCTTCATTTTTAAGGTATATTAAAAAAACCTGAAGATTTTATTAAAGTTGTTATTAAAAAACAGTTTGAAAAGGGGCTGACTTTTTATCTTATAAACATTGGGATTTTTTACGTCACACGCTTGTAAGTAGACTCAGTGAAAGGCTGGTGAAAAAACACACTTTAAAAAAAAAAAAGAAACTTCTATGACCGATAGGAAACAAGATGGCATTTTTTTTACTTAAAACCTTATTTTCATTGTTTATTAACATTAAGAGCTAAAACTTAATTAGATTGTAAATAAAGATCTAGATTTTATGATCCAACTAGATAATAGCATACACAGTAAAGAAGTAAAATGTTATGACCCGTGCTCTGGACAAAAAAGTTTTGGACTCGCAAAATACCGCTACGGAAAAGTGGAGGGAACAACTATCATAGGAAGTTGAAGCTGTTCTTTTTGAAGAGTATATTTTTTCACCAGCTTTCCATTAAAAATATCAAAGTTATTATAAATGTTTAGAATCTAAAAAGTCAGCCCTGTTTCAACCTGTTTTTTAATAACAAATTAAATAAAATGTTGAAGTTTTTTTTAATATATCTTCAAAATAAAGCCTCAAAGAATATATTGTGGCGTAGAAAATACCTCTAAAGTGACTGTTTGAGCAAGTAGAGTTGTTTAAATAATCGCCTTCCGGGATAAACAAATAATAACTTTAACGGAATAACTTTTAAACTATTTGGTCGATATGTTTAAAATTTAGCACATTTTAATAACTCATTAACTGCCACAAATTTAAGCAGTTATATTACATGTCATTATGCAAAAAACAAAGTTATTAACATTTATAAATTACTACAAAAATAAAAGTTTTTTGCAATTATCTCTGGTTAATTATTTATGTATTTTAATTTGGAAACTCTCAAAACAAAGTATTTTTTATGGTCTACAATTTTTATTTGAATTATTTTTTTCTAGAATGTATTTTCTAAGAAAAGTTTTATAGACAAAAAATGTTTTTTTCACTTTTTAGATTATTAAAAAAAAATAAAGCAAAGTCAGCTGTGCGTCTTCACGAATTTTTCATCAGCTATCATTCATATGTCTTTTACAACCTTCAAATATTCATTTAAGATTTTTTCATGTTTTTTTCTTCTTTGACTGGGGTAATTCACAGGTTGAAAAATGAAACACTGACAAAAAATACTTAATTACAATCCAAAAGTCAAGAGAGATGTAAAAAGAGCTCAAAAAGTATGATCATTCTGAACACAAAACAAGTAATGACCAATCTCTGTAATGGAAAAATAAAGAACTTTCATCACATCTCAATAGATATTAAAATCAATACTTTATATATATGACTCATCAAGCAATATTTTGAGATTTGCTTCACGTTAATATAAAACCAATACCTATTGCACAATATTCTTGAAATATGATGCAATATTCCACAAAAAGATTAAATTCCGGTTGCTACAATATATTGCACAATCTTTCAAGATTGGTGGTGCTTTTGTATTTTTTACATGCTTGTTAGCTGCTTATTAATCTATCACTGATATTTGAAAAAAAAAACATTTAGGCCAAGCCGTAAAGTTTTTTTGGCTTTCAAAATTTAACATTTAACATAAATCACCTTTACTATCGTTTGAAAAGTGGTTCGTAGAACATAGGAAACCAAAATGTGTACACAAATTACCTTTTCCTCGAATTTTATATGAAAAAATCTAAAAAAATCGTAATTTTCGGTTTATTTGTGATAAATCTTAATGCAATAGTAATTTAATCGCAATATTGTTAATAATACTTTTGTAGAGAATCAAAAAACAAGTACCTAAAATTTTTTTTATAAAACCTTATCAGTGCATGTTTTACAGAGAAAAGTCGAAAAAAACCATAAAATTTATCGTTTTTTTGAAAAATTCATGACTTAAGCCCTTTTAAAATGGGAAAGCTAATTTTTTGGATAATGTTTATTTATAATAATGTTGATAGTTTTTTCAACATCTTAGTTTGAATATTTTGCACCCATATTTTGCATAATTAAGTGAAGTTATTCGATTTTAATTTAGAAAATATATTATCAACATTTAAAATATATTCTCCAACTTGTATATTTTAAATTTTTATTTAAGTATGGCGAAAAATGTAAAAACGGCGCAAAACACTCTGACCGGCCGATTTCACTATTTGGAACGAAGGAGTGTCCGCAACGTCGGTTTGAAGGTATAATAAGCAGGCAGAGTGTGAAGTGTACACTTCTCGCATCCTTCAATCCACCACTCTTCCGTTTAAAAAGTGAAATCGGCTAGAGCAATGTTTAGCGCTGTCTTTACATTTTTCGCCATACTTAAATGAAAATCGAAGATATACAAGTTGGAGAATATATTCTAAATGTTGATAATATATTTTCTAAATTAAAATCGAATAACTTCACTTAATATGCTGAGCCATTCAAAATATCGGTACAAAATATTTAAACTAATATTTTGAAAAAGCTGTTTATTGTGCAGTGTCCACATTGCGTCTGTTTGGACAGCATATTATAACTAAACATTATCCAGTGAATAAACTTTCCAGTTTCAAAAGGGCCCAAGTTATGAATTTTTCCATTTTTCCCAAAATTCACCATTTTATGAAAAATGGTGAATTTTAGCGGGTTTTCAACTTTTCTCTGCGAAAAATGCACTGATACAGTTTTATAAATAAAAATTTGTTTTTATATTTCTCTACAAAATTCCTATTGATAGTATTACGATTAAACTACTATTAAATTAAGATTTTCCGCAAATAAACGAAAAAATACATTTTTTTAGATTTTTCGTTATAGAATTCTGAGATAAGCTAATTTTTGTGTTTTTATGTTCTACGAATCATTTTTTAAGATATAGTAAAGGTGGTTTGCTGTTAAATTTTAAATTTTTAAGTCCAAAACATGATTTTGCACTACAAACTGAACTAACCAGTGTCAATTTAAACATTCCATGCTACTGTTTGCCAGAGCCAGTGCCGAATCTAGATATTTGCCTTGGGAGGACTTCCAATGAAACACTAACCAAGACGTAAAAAAATACATAAATAATATGTAATAATAATATGTGTAGTAAATATAGTCAAGGGAAAGGTTCAGCCCGGAGGATTCGATATGCAAAATGGCCAAAACATCGAGGGAGGCTATGGGCGAAAATGACATGTATAAATATCTAGGAGTAAAGCAAACGCGGAAAATTGATCATAAACAAATGAATATCGAATTAACTTCAGAGTTCATACGAAGGGTAAAACAGTTACTCCGTTCAGATCTTAATTGTAAAAATTTGTTTAAGTCATTAAACACCTACGCATTTTCCGCGCTTAGCTACTCATTTGGTATTATTTTTAGTGGACTAAAACAGATATAGAAACTCTAGCGAAAAGTACGAGCACACCTCAAAAAAACACGAATATACCATCCTCGAAGTGCAGTAGAAAGAACGACATTACCGCGGTATTTAGGAGGACGAGGACTTATGGATATAAGTGAGCAATTAGAAAAACAAATTACTAATTTAAGAACTTAAGATTTGTGCAGCAGATGACACAACACCTATCAAACTCAGGTAACAAGAAATGCGCATAAACCATCTTACTAAGAACGAAAAAATGCGCATCTGGATGGGTAAACCTCTGCACGGGCGACATCCCAATGAAGTCAGTCAAGACTATAGCGTCGAACTATTGGTTGACATCAGAAAAGATGTTCCCTGAAATAGAAGGTTCATTACTTGCCATTCAGGATCAGGTTATACCAATCAGAAATTACCTGAAATATATCGTCAAAGATCCTCAGGTCCAAAACGACAAATGCCGATATGGATGTCAAGCCCAAGAAACCAACTAACATCTTACTGGGAGCTGCCAGGCATTTGCTGCAACTGAATATAAAGAACGGCATGACTCAGTAGGGAAGATCGGCATTCCTGAAAGTATGCTTGAGAATGACAACTACAAGCTATACTGGGATCACACTGTGCTCACAGTCCAACTGTAGCACATAATAGATCAAATTTTAATGCTAGTTAATAAACTAACGGGACAAAAAACACTAATCGATGTGGCAATACTTTACAACAATAATCTCCGTGTTTGAATAATTTACCTTACAACAATAATCTCCGTCCAAATACAACGAAAAGATCGCCAAGTACAGAGATCTGGAAATACAAATAAGGAGACAATGGAGAATGGAAAGTACCCAGACCATACCTATTATTCTTTCTACCACTGGAGTCATTCCGAAGAACCTCCTAGAAAACATAAAAAAGCTGAGTCTAATTGAACATTTATATAAGATCATGCAGAAAGCTGTGTTACTCTCGACGTCCAGACGCATGCGAAAAATTTTGGGAGATACACTGACGTACCAAGTCACCTAGGACTCGATAACACGGATAGGAGTCCCACCAGAGCTCAATCCTTTTGATACCGTAGATATCTGGGATGAGTGAATTTTCCCCATAGAGGGAGTGTAAGCCGTATGGCTAAATCTGGAATATGATATATTGAATATAAAAGACTGGATAAGTACAAATTGAATAATTTACAAACTATTTGGTCAATCTAGCTGAGATTTAGCATACTTCAATAACTCATTAATTGCCATAATTTCAAGTAGTAATTACTTAAATGTAATTATGCAAAAAAAACAAGTTAATAACATTTATAAATGACTGTATAAATTAGGGTTTGTTCATTAATCTCAGTCAACTGTTATTTATGTATTTTAATTTAGAAACTTGGAAATTATTTAAGATCAACTTTTATTTGAATAATTTTTCTCTAAAATGTATAAAAACGTTTTATAGGCAAAAAAAGAAGGGGGAGAAGTCGGTAAATTAGTGTTTTTTTTACGTTTTTTGGCAATATTTCAAAAACTATGCGGTTTAGCTTGAACAATTCTTTATACAAAAATGTTCTACAATACATTTGAAACAAAAAAGGTTCTATGCATAATCCCTCTACGTTCTTCTAAAAAATAAATGCGTAACTTTATAAAGTCCATCTATCTTGAAATAAATATTCTTAAATTCCAACACATTTAATTTTTTTTATTATGAATTGCATTTTTATATAAAATTTTGTAAAGATTTTTACGAAAGCATTTTTGTATCTCAATGTCGTCGTTTCATTTAGAACGTATTCGATTTAAAAATTATAAATTAGTAAATACACAATGGAATAAATTAAAAATTAAAAAACTCAACCTAACCAACACCAAAACTTACTGAATGGGCAAACAGTTGAATCTTTTTTTCTTTTATTTCTAATGCACTTTTGCTGTAATTTTTGTTCTGTTTGTAGGTATCTGTGCAAATTATGCGATAATCACTTGACAGAGTGTGAAGTATGGCGAAGTTTATGTTAAAACCTTGTAAGGACAAGGACAGTAAAGGAGATGGATAAAATAATTCGGTACAGTGAAATACGTCAAGATTGTAACCCAGCTCAAAAAAATGGAGTTTAGTACAGAAACCTGAATTGATTGAAAGCATCCGAACGGAAGCAAATAACAGGCACGACTTGGGGATATGAGGTAAGTGTGAGGCTCTCTCAGGTCATAGACCTCGTCAGTTGTGATGGAAAAGACCACTGGCATTGTTACCAGATATTTTAAAAGTCAAGATCGTCCCGGTCCGAAAAAGGAGCAGAAACAACCAAAGGTGGGTTAAGTGCTGATGTCAAAAGAGAAGACACTTTGGAAAAGCTGTGTGATTATTTGGAAGAAGACAATGAATGTCAGTACGCTTTTGAAGAATTACAAATTATATTACTTCGACCAAGTGCAGACGTTGAGCTATATACTAACAAACATTTCATAAGAAAACGTATCCAGCGTTATGGTAATAGTTTGCATTTTGCTGTTTTGCCAGAGAAAATAACTGGTATAAAAATCAGAACTCTGATAACGAATCTCAAGGGGAACTAAGAGTGGCTAAAACTGCAGCAGCAAAGTTAACTGTTAAGTCCCTAGTCTCTATAACCAGGTCGATGACAATTAACACCACCAAGGTATGTGTAAGCCCAAACACTCTCTTACAGCTGATGGTGTAAGTAAGGAATGATGAAGAAATATTTCAATATGAACTATGTGTGTATCCTCCATCTTTTTTCGAAGAATCTGACTTAACGAGAAAAGAAAGCAAATGTTCAATGGTTACTGTTTTGGTTCCAGACACAAAATAATCATCATGTAGGTACTCTAGATTCAGGAAAAATGTCATACAGCATTGATGGATGTAATTACTCATTACAGAACAGCGACTGTTGCATTTGATGGATACCAGCAAGGAAATACAAAAGATGAAGAACACCTATGCAGAGCACGTTCTAGCATTGAAGTAAAAGTTGAAGAGTCAATCCATGTAAATGGCGTTTTTCTTAAATATATAAACCAAAGTAAATTTTTAGCTAACGCTAACAACAACATGGCCCTTATTTCACTTCTTACAATACACTTGCAAAGATGTGGTTGCACAGTTCATGAAGCATCGGGTGACGTTGACTTATTAATAGTTTTAACAGCTATTGAAGAAGCTAAAAAAGACGTTGAATCTTGTGTTATTGGTAATGATACGGACCTACTAGTTTTGTTGACTGTCCACGCACCATCAGAAAAGAAATTAAAAATGGTGGTACCAAAGAAAGGCAATCAGCAGGAAAAAGTCTACACTATTGCTGTCATTCAGCGAGGCATTGGGAATATGAAGGATGTACTCCTTGCAATATACGCCTTTACTGGATGTGACACGGTATCAGCTATCTACAAGAAGGGAAAAATTACACCGTATAGGAAAGTGCAAGCCAACGACGCTCTTCGTAGAAAACTTCTAGTCTTCAACGACCCCAAAGCTGACCCCAGTGCAGTAGCTGACGCCGGAAAGCATTTCCTTCTCGCGATGTTTTTTGCCAGCAACATGGAAGATCTAGATTACTTTCGCTATATATTTTTAAACGGCATCTCTTTGCAGGACCTCTTTCTTCTAAGAAGAAATGTGCTCGGATGTACTCCTCAACCCCGAATCCAACACACGCCAGCCATCCCTAGGGATGGGTTAACCTGGTACGGTAAAAAAATAAAGATAATTTTCGCTACCAGTTTTACTTAAAGACTATTGAAATGCAGCCTTTACATTCTTTGGTTAAGTTAGCTGCACTACCCCTCACTTCAGGAGCTCTCAGTCAGCATTCGTTCAGAACCTACCACCAGGTACAGCAGTGGCTAAATAAGAAGAAGAATCCGCTCGAGTGGGGTTGGAAGAAGATTAACGAACATCTGACACCAATTATAACAGTATGTTCTGCAGCTCCCAAGGAATTAATTTCCCTCACAGTGTGTACTTGTAAAGACGAATGCATCCGTAACTGTGTGTGGAAAAAGGCCTCGGATGTGATAATAGGGACACAACCATCATAGACGAAGATGTAGAAGAGGAGGATATTGTATTGGAAGAGGACTGAAACTGATAAATAAGTTTACTTAAACTGATAAATAAGTTTACTTCAAACTCATTGCATTATAATCATCATTATTATGCAAGAAATATTTTGGGTTTTTACCACAGGTTTATATAGCCTAGGCCTGTGGAAGCTTATTTTTCCTTAAACAGTGGTGCCTCTTAGGAGGGTGGTGAGGTTGACGTTCCTTCAAAGGCTTATAACTAACATACCACCGGCCACTGAAATATCAAATTACATTTACAAAATACAATCCTGTTAAAAAATTAGTTTCCTCAGTAATAATATTATAACTTGTCCAAAAAATATCAAAAATATGGAAAACCTCCACTATCACACCCTCTGTAACACCGGAAACGTTGATTTTAGAACAATCACACATCGGACCTTTCTTGTTTTAAATTTCACGTAGAACATTTTTGTATGGAACCTTCTTCACGCTAAACCGCATAGTTTTCGAAATATTTGCAACAAACATAAAAAACTACCAATTTACCGACTTTCCCAACAAAACCCGACGTTCGAAATAGTTTATAAAACAATTTGGTATTGTAGGACAATTTTTACTTTGGATGTCAGGATTTTGGTCTAATTATACCATACTAATATCCCGATTTTGCTTATTTGGCCAGCCAGCTATCTTACACTTTTGGCCAAGAAACGCACAAGCGTCGAATACTACACAAGGAGGGATGGCACGAGACAGAGAGAAAATGCATATTCAATAATGACTCACCTTGTATAAGAAAAAAGAATAAAGTTAATATTTGTGATATTTTAAATTTTAATTTACATACCTACGTTGAAATTTTAAAACGCCGATATTTTGTTTTCTCAAAACAAGTGAAAAAAATATTTTTGTCTCTCCCGCTTCCTTTTTTTTCGTAGAATTGACAGAATTTGTGATTTATTTTTTTAAGGTTTACGAAAGTAGATAACATATTTAGATAGTGTTAAATGCTCTTAAAAAATTTAACTATATACCAAATATGAAAAGAAAAAAAAAAGAAAAATTTGCATATCAGTATCCTCTAAGTGCCTATCAACCTAAAAGAACCTCTTTGAATTGATTTCTGATTCAATATTTTCATTGTCTATCAGATCAATTAGTTCCCAACAGGTCTAAATATATAATTTTTTTCTTTTTTATGATTCTGTTTGTCTCAATAAAAAATCCTGATACAACACTGAGATTTAAACATGCCTTTAAAATATAGGAATCTGCTATGTCTCCTCGTATATGTTGTAAGATGTCGCTGTTGTAGTCAAATGTTCTGACGTCATAAAGTCATTGGCTCAAAAAGAAATATGTCGGCGTGTTGAGAGGAACAAGTGATAGTGTTGTTGTAAAAAGTATTGGTTTTCCGTTATTCAAAATTAATCAAACAATTTTCTATTAGACTTCTTTAAATTGTTGAGATGGCACTTAAAATGGCTGTACATACAAGTAGTATCATCGGTATCGGAAAGCCTGATTATGTGGTCGGAGGAAAATATCGTCTACTTCGTAAAATCGGTAGTGGATCTTTTGGTGACATATACCTTGGAATAAATATTACGAATGGAGAGGTATGTAAATGTTATCAATATTATTTCAAACTTATTTAAGAAACCAATTTAAAATACAGGTTTCTCTTTGTTTGTAACATGTTAACGGGTTTGACACAACTAAATAGGCAAATGGCAGCCATATCCTTTTCAGTTCTTTATGTACCTTGTTTGAAAGTTACCATTCACTAACAGATATCTTATTACTATTCCCCTAATTTATTATATTTTGTTGCTAAAATTAAGTGTTATTATTATCTAAACAAAAACCATACATTAATTCGCAACATTTCAAAAGTAGGTTACTTTACTAAAGTATTTCACAACTTTGTTTGAGAATGAAATATTTATCATTTTTTGTATTTTTTACCATTTAATACGTATTTCAAGTTTTATTTTGTCTGTGACAATTAAATTAAATTGTAATACAGGACCTTATTGTGAAATTAGAGATTTATTGCAAACATATATCATATCTTATTTCTCAATGGTTTAATTCATTTCCTGTTCTTTAACAGTAGTTTCAAGGATAATCTTGAGTTTCACTTTATGCCTACTCTTTCCACATATTGTGAACTAAATAAAAATATCTAATTAGGCTTTTGACCAACATTTCTCATGATCAATTATTATTTTAGGAAGTAGCAGTAAAACTTGAACCAATTAGAGCAAGGCATCCACAGCTTTTATATGAAAGTAAACTATATAAAATTCTCCATGGAGGCATAGGAATACCACATATCAGGTAGGTGAAGCATTAATTAAACACATAAGAAGGATTTTTAAGTAATATTTAACCCATAACATTTATAAGTTACAAAGTCTGAGAAAAATTGAAAATATTAGAAGAAAACTATTTGGCAAAATAAAACACTTGTAATTTAAGAATTGCTTACATGTTAAAATCCTTGTATCACAAGGTTCACAAACCAAAAGTTATATATGGTTAAAAAAAATTGATATATTTGAAATACTTTGTTGCATAAATTTTATTTATTTTCTTGAAAAACTTAAGATCTTTGACACCTAAGTATTTTTTTATAATAATCATTTCTTTTGCGTTTTGGGGCTGTACAACCAAAGAATATAGACGCTTCTATATAAGCGTCTATATTCTTTGGTACAACTTTAGTCCAAAAATGTAAAAAAATTGCATTATATATTTTCATCAAGACCATTCTAAATATTTCACTATTTGTGCTAAAGCTTGCTAAATAAAGTACTTATATTAAATGCCAAACAAATAAATACCAAACAACCTATTAAACCATCAATTTTCATCATCATAATTCTGTTTGCCTTTAATACTACTGTGATCAGCTTTCCTAGTTAAATTTATTCTATAAGCTTTTGTCTTCTGTTATACCAACATTATTCCCTATCACAAACATGTCTTGGCCAAGCTTTGCCTATCAGGTCTTCTTTAGTCTTCATCTACATTTCCATCTGTGCAGTTTTACAGAATTTGGAATTTCATTGAAATGTTTTCATCACAGAGCACAACATTCGATTTATCCATCCTGCTCTTTAACTTATCTGCATGCACCCCCATTTATTTCCTCACCATTCTATAATATTGATGATATATACTTAAACCTCTTACTTTTCACCATCCAAAGTTATCATTTTATTTGTTGTAATAATTTCATATTTAAATTACATTATAGATACTCTATGTTTTTATGCCCTGCTACATTTTGAATCCTCTTCTGTAAGTGTCTTTCGTAATGGTTTCAGTCTTTGCTCCAATTCCCTTTTATTAGTAACACTGTATCATCAGCATACATTAGGTTCTAGAGAATGATAATCTTTAATTTTGCTGTTTTCTGATCCAATACTAATAAGATAATATAAGAACTAAGAGAAGCCCCAGTGCAATCCTACTTTCACATGAAATTTATGTGCCTTTTACTTAACTCTTATTTTTGTCTGTGTACAGAATGTCATTAAATTAAATATTGCGGAGTAATCAGAGAATCAACTTGATTTCTGAATTTTAATTCAGTTTTAGTCATAAAAATATTTTTTCAGGTTTATCTGTGATTCACTGTCTAATGTATTTGGCAATTAACTTTGCAGTTAACTTGTTAAGCTTGTTTTGATTTATGTTATGCTATTTATCATATTACACATATCATAGTTTCTTCTGGAAACTATTTATTATAATTATTACTATCACCTCTTTAAGTCCAAAAATTTAAATATAATAATAACACATCCTATCTTCGAGACTCAAGATAAAAGGATTATTCATTTAATAATAATTTAAAACTGTTTGGGGTTAATAGATAAATAAAATTCCATTTTCCATCTATATACAGTTTTATTACCTGAACATAGCTTAATAATATTAACATGTTAAGCCCAAAGCATTGACACATTCCTTTCGTCTCAGATCAAACATACTGTCGCTAAGTTTTAAAACAATAATTCTGTGGGCCAAATTAATATCTTATCATTTTTCCTGGGATATTTTCTTTATTTTCTGTATTACTATAAATGAATGGAAGTCTTTTTAAAGTAGATATTCAAAATAGTAGATTAATGTATCTTTTTGAGATTATTATCATTTGTAATTACATTAAAATACTTTTAAAAAATGATATGTGTTCGTCAAAAACTTTATTATCTATATTTATTATTGATTAGTATTTTCATATATTTTTTTAGTTTAGGATATTTTTTTAATATATTTATCAAATATGTATTTACCATAGTTGCCATAATTGTTTGATAATTGTTCTGATGTTTTGGCAAGGTCACACTTGCCATTGTCAAGAGTCAAGACAGATTAGTTCCATTTCTTCTAGATGCTTGAAGAAAACTGATGATAAGTTATTATTTGTCCAGCTTTTTTTTCACCATGTTATAATTATCCAACTAAGTCTCATTTAAATATACCATTTTTTGTTTCACTTTTCTATGTTCTCTTATATTTATTATATAATTGATTCTTAAAGAAATCACATACACATTTTAAGAAGCCACTTTTTATTGTGTCAGTAATATTTTAGAAGTTTAGAAATAACAAGCACACACTAGTTACCATCATCATTTATTTGCACTCATTAAAAATCATAAATGGATATGATTATGCTCGCTCAAGCAAATAGGTATTCAAAGTTATTTGTATAGACTAGTACCCAACTGATAAAGATAAATACCACCTCAGACTTTTGGGAAATTTTCAATAATAGTTTTCTCCTAAAATAATAAATTTTTTAACTATAATACATTTCACAATATTTTCTGTTTTCTGCATTAACATTAATACTGAAAGAAGTTGTGTGCTGTCTTGTCTGACTTGTTTGAACAGGTTTGAACAAGTTTACAACACAATCCTTTAATCATGCTCCTCTATATTGAATATTGTCATAATTGCAATTATCAGTATCTGTATTGTATTTAGGATTACTCTGTGCAATATCCTCTATTCAATATTTAAGTCATTATTTTTTAAAACATGATTTGCTAGAAGTAATTTTCTCTTCCATGTATAATGAGTATGATTTTTTAAATTGAATGAATAATCATGTGCTCGAAACAACAGTTTTTAGGTAATTTATATTTAATTGGCTGATTATTTTAGTCAGTTTCAATAACATGAGTAATATTGTTAACTTTAAAATCACATGGTTAAATATAGATAAGATGTTTATTTACATACATTATTATGAGTGTGTTTATTACAAATAGTATTTCACAGTTCAGAATGATATTTTATAGTAAACATGATATATTTTTTATAATATTCCAATTTAATAAATAGAAAAAATATGTTAGTATAAAAAATTCACATTGCTAATTATTTTTCTTCTTTTTTCCTTATGCCTATTTTAGTCCTTAACATAGAATTTGTATCTTCTTTGAAGGCATTCATGTGTGTTTTATACTAAATGTATTTATTGGAGTACCCAGTTGTATTTCCTTTGCATATATTATATCTGGATTCATTCAACAAGTGTATATACCAATTCAATAGCTTTTCATAGAGTTTCATAGACTTATCTTTTATTTTAGGTATCTTTTTCATTCTTCTAGATTTATTTCATTAGTATTATCAAAGTTTAAGGATCAAAGTAAACCATGTTTGTTTCCCTTCTTGTCTTTTTAAGATAGGATACTATATAATTTTTTGGTGTACTAACACCTCAGTATAGGATATTTCAAACATCAGTATTTTTCTATAGAGATGTAAAAAATGTACAATCTAAACATTTTAGTTCCAGCAAATGTATCCTTTTGAGTTAGCTTATTTGAAAAATAAGTGTATGGATTGATAATTCAATTTCTTGGGAAAATAAAATTCAAAATTTAACATATAGGTAATTTTCGTCCTTTACTACTTAATACACTGTCACCCACTTTTCAATAATTTTAGAAACAGACTTAGTTCCAACAGTATTTTCTTGACCTGACTGAGAAATGAACTTATATTACGCAGTCTACAATATTATCGTTATTATTCTGATGTTTAAGTCAATAGGTGTCAATTTATTCTGTTGTTTAGTGTATATAATAAAATTATTAAGTACATTTCTACATCTACTAACGTGTTTATAGTGTATAAAGGTATATTCTACCTTTCCTCAATTTGATTAAACATGAAGGTTGATACATTTTATCATTAATTACTTGTGTATCATTATATGTTTAATTGCCAACCTTTGTTATCCTTATAAATGCTATAAATAAACTGCCAAACAATAATAAGCATGTTACTATTTATTAATAACTTTGTGTTTAAAGTTATTGTACAAATATATCTATTGACAATACATTTTTGCTAAAATCAATATTTATTCAGTTTAATAATGAGGTTAACATAAATGAGAATAATTAAAGAGAAATGAATTAAGAGCTATTTCTTTATTTAAATTTAGAATAATTAGACAAATTTATCTACTTACTAATATAAAAATCGAATCTTTAAAAGAGTTTAACTGAACATTTTAAGTTAAAATTTCTTTTAAATAATAAAATTACATACTCTTAAACTTTAATACTCCACTTCCAGAATAAAATTGTTATTAAATTGTGGGTGGTTGCTTAACCCCAAATTACCGGACTTGTTCAGCTGAAAGTGATTACTGGAATATCATAAATTTTACTATATATAAAAAAATGCCTTGTAAGTACAAAATATATATTCAAAATCTGAATGGGTTGGTTTTTATCACTTCAATAACATATTTTAAACGAATAAAAAATATAATTGTCATTCGATTTTGGCTTGAACAATAGAAGCAAATTTTTCTTTTTCTTTATGTGTGGGAACTTCTTCTGCAGGGTACATTTAGAATGTACAAATATTTTGATGCAAAGTAGCAGTTGAGAATCTTTGTCTCACCCATGGTTCGGCAAGAGACTGGCTCAAATCAACCATATACTGGTACTGAGAGAAGAGATTTTAACCTCGTTTTAATGCGTTGTATGTGTAAATGACATAGGAATTAATAATGGCTATATTAATCCTAGATCTATTTAAATTCCAATAGCTAATCTAAACAGTCAGTTGACTTATGTGTTTGATAATGTCTACCTCAGTTACAGAAGCATCAGGAAGAAATAATTTCTGATCACCTATAAACATGGAAAACAGTGCATCATAACTAGAAATCTGTTACGATTATGGCTTGTCAAATTTTAAACATTAGAAAATGTGATGTTTAAATTTTGCTCATGCACATAAGCTCGTGGTTGCTGAGATTTCATCTTAAATGTTGTGATGGTCGAATTTGTGTTTACGCTAGTGAATGACATGCTGGTGCTGCAGTAACTCAAGTTCAAGACTTTGGTGGCGGTTCTATAATTGTTTAAGATGGGATAAGTCTCTAAGAAAAAACTAATATAGTAGTAATCCAGGTAGATCTACTAAAAGAATATTGTAACAGGAAGTAAGGACTGATTCTATTGAGAATACAGTTTTTATCTGACATTTCTTTGGACTCAATTTGCATGTGATCGTTGAAATGTTTTTCAAATGATCTTCTGTCAAAAGGCATAACTGTAAATTACCAAACGCCTGATCCTATCGAGAATGTGGTTTTCTATCAATCAGATAGCGCCATTACTATTTGTCTGTATGCACTTTTTAGATCTAGTGTAGATAACCAATGGGATCCAGAGAGAATATCCAATATATCGTCTATTTGAGGCAAGGGCTAACTGTCTTTAATATTGTTATGTTAACAGTAACTACATAAGGTTTACTTTTGTTTTTATAGCCGTAAGATTATCTTGCATTTGGCACGCTCTAGTTTTCCAACTGTTTTCGACGAAGGTGGCCCACTTCACGAACAACTTAGTTTCCGTTTTTTTTATAAAGAATAATTTTCCTGACCATTTCTTCCAGATATTCATCCTTCTGTTCGTTTTTTTCTTAGATTGTTCTCGAACTCGATGGTTTTGCGAAGTTTGATTAGCAATTTTGTATTCGAAAACAAAAGATTCTGGAGATAACTCACTCTCATTAACGAAAGTATCTACTTCCATTTCTTCTAAGATGTTATCGGAGGCTGTGGGCATACTAACGGCACTATACAAGGAACGTCTTAAAGTTCTTGCAAGTTCTCTTTTGCACAATGGATTCTATCTCGCAGCCGGGCTTTGTATACTTGCTGTAGATGAGAATCTCTAATAACAGTTTTTGTAACCCTTAAGAATCGATCGTAAAATGTCAGCGGCATCACCTCGTAAAACTGCAGCCGAGGAAACAGATTTTTCTTCTATTAAATGGTTGGTTCTTGCAATAGCTTCAAATTTTGAGATATATTTATCAATAAGATTTCCCATCGAACGGTGGCAGTTTGCAGAGCATTATTTTTTCACTATTCAACTTAATTTCTCTTGATTTCTAATTTTTTAATTTTCTGTTCTAGAGTGTCTACATTTTTGTGTACCTTATCGAACTTTTCAAAGTTTCTTTAATCATTCTCTAAACTTTTATGAATTTTTCGTTCGTCCTTCTGAAAGTTTTTGAATCATTTTTTTTAAACTTCCCCTATAGCTTTTCATCGATGAATATTCTCATTATTCATCTGCCGATTGGAATTTAATCTTCAACACGTTCCTGAAGCTGTTCCCGTAACTGTTTTAATGTGAGAAATTTTAGCAGCATCGTTAAACGAACCAACGCGATTTTTTTTGTTCAAAAGTCTTTTTTTCATCGATGTCCGAGCAGTTAACGCACTCCCGAATATACTTTTAAAAGTTCAATGTCTTTATTATTTAAATTTCTGACACCAATTTATTTTTTTTTATCTGTAAATTATTTAAACAATTTATGCCACTTCCGACACCATATGTAACGGGAATTAAAACTCACGGTTCGACTTATATTTAGTGATATTTATTTACAACCTTATTCTAATAATGCATCTTCATAAATAATTTCTAATAAAGTGCCCTTACAATCGGTTCTTTTTATAGCTAAGTAATTTTTTTGGGAAGGTTCTGGTAAATAATTCCAAGAAGTCGTCGATCAGGTTTCCCGCCCCAGACAATTCTCGACATTATGACTCATGCCCACAAGTTTAGAACCGTAATTGATTACAATATGCTGTAGATAACAAATTTTTGAATGAATCCTCGTCTATTCGTATGTAATTCTTGAAATCTGTTGGTTCTCTGATGCATAGTTCGTTAAATAAATTCATATGTAAATAAGTATGTCTTTGCAGTAACCGTTTCTTACACTAGTTTCTTTTCTTTTTCACGTTGTTGTTGATATATTTAATGACATTAGAAGTGTTTCACCCAGAAGGAATAATTTCTTTTAATTTTTTGGCAACATGGTAGATTTACATCAAGAATGAAACGATAACGTTGTCAAGAATCTGTGGAGGATGGTGCAAAGTGGACAGTGTCCTTCCCATCATATCCCATACATGTTTGATAGGGTTTAAATCCAGAGCACGGGGCGGCCACGGCAAAACATTAACGCCAGCTTCTTGGAGAAAGTCCATAGTTTGACGAGCAATATGGGGACGCGCGTTGTCTTGCTGAAACAGGTCGTCTCGACGGCCGTCGAGATAAGGCAGTCAAGTGGTTTGTAAGATGTCATCAACATAACGCCCAGCTGTCATACTGCCTCGAATAAACACAAGTGGTGATCGGCTACCATAGGCAATAACCCCCAAACCATTACTCCAACTGTCCTGTGTATATGCCTCTCAACAGCAAACCCGATATCTTGTCGCTCTCCATATCGACGTCTTACCATCCTACGACCATCATGAATTCGTAAACAGAATTGTGATTCATCGCTACATTACGCCATTCTGTCATCCATGCTGCCGTTCTCTGCACCAACTCAAACGTTGATGACAGTGGTCCGCAGTCAAAGGAAGCACTAGTTGTGGGCGGAATGAAACCAGTCCAAAGGCTCGAATGCGACGGTATAGTGTACGCTTACTAACAGGTCTACCTAATACTCCAAACCATTGGTCAGCAATTTGAGGATTAGTAACAAAACGGTTTCGCAGAGCCAGTAATCTTAAAGCGCCTATCTTGACGCTCTGTGGTACGCCTCGGTTGACCAGTTGGTCTTCGTATTACTCTATCTTCATTTGTCCACACACGACAGACACACATAACCGTCATTGCTGTACAATTAACACGACGGCCAATTTCGCGATACGACAAACCCATACCTCTATACGCAATAATTCTACCCCTATCAAAATGGTGGTAATTTTGTTGTCTTCGAACTCCATTTTCTTACACTGTTACACTGAATACAATTAGACTGAGGAATAATAACTAAAAATTTCTATACGAACCGGTTTTCAAAAATTGGTCTCTTCACAAAAAAATTTAAAGATAAAACTTTATTTTTACAAAAAGTAGATATTATCCGAAAATAATGCGACTACTACAGCAGCTGTTACCTTTTTCGAAACGATTGGGGCCACGATGAACAATTTAATGTGAACTAGTTTTTCACGTCTGTGGGAAAAACGTTCTACGATCTGTCTTTATGATTTATTGTGCAACTTATCGTACGAACGGTACATACAAAGTCTGTGGGCAGTTAAACGTTTAGAAATTTCACATTGTTGCTAGATAATGCAAAACTACGTGAAATATTCAATCAATGTCTTGCAGTGGACTTAATCTTGAATCTTATAAAACACTTACGGAATTTGTGAAGACATCACGGATGATACCAAATGCACGTCAAAGTTCCCGAGGCATTAGAAGAAGCATTAAAAATATACTTAAAGGACATCTTCAAAGGATTATACCAAGGAAGTATCCTGAAGCTATTCGCACTGGATCACATCATTTTTTTGAATACTTTTTGCATTAGAAACACACATCTTAAGAATTAGTTCTATTTATTAATTTACAGAAGAAGATAAAAAGACTCCAACAATTTTGATATTTTATTTGAAAATATTTTTATTCAAAAAGTTATACATGTATGTATAAAGAAAAAAGAAGATTTAACAGTTTTCAACCCACAATTACTGCAAATGCTGAAATATTCACCCATTTATGTTTGATATTCCGTTATCAACGTTAGCTAATCGATCAAGTTTGTAGTTTACAACTTTTATTAAAAAATATTTAGAACATACTTCCTACAGACCTGTTTTATCTTCGAAAAGAAATCGCTTTTACTTCCTTGTAAAGGTTCCTGATTACATTGTAATAGTTCGAAAAACGTTTTTTATATACATCAGATTTAAAATTACGAATTCTCAGCTTTGTTAAGATCCACTTGTAAGTTGTGTTAAACAACTCGTACAAAAATTTCTTCCATAAAGACTTAATGATTATATTAAAATATTTATCTTTTCTCACCTATTGTGTGCCATATCTTTGAGCTTCTTTATGTCTTTTGTTCTAGAATTTCTTCTAGTCTTCCCTTTTTTTTATTTCGTTTTAACCCTTTTCGATACAAAATTCACTTTACCATGTAAGAGAGTTTTCACTTTACTTTTAAAATAGTACTTCACTTAATATTAAATTCTAATTGTTAAGGTAATAATCATGATTATTAATTTTTAAATTAAATTAAATGATATTAATTAGCGGGTAGCGAGTAGATACTCTCTTACTTTCTTGTTAGAAGATAGATCTACTTTAGGAATGCGACCATGTCCACGTGAACCCTAACTATCTCCCAATCTCCTGGTACCTGAGAGAAATTATGTGCTTTACCCATTCTCCCATCTAATTACCAAAGTTTCTCTTCCCATATCCTACTCTGATTTCAGACAGCAGCAACATCAGTACCAAGATATAGCGTAAGGGAAATGATCCTGGATCGGTTTATTATTGGATATATGTTTTAATGACTATTAAACTACGATGGAGAAATCAACGGGAAACTACTCCATTACTCTTCCCTAGTATAGTCATTATGACAATCGAAATACAGCATAAGACCCTCAGTCTCCGGCAGACTTTTGATAGTCAGAGGTGCTAAGAATCCCCTGGAGGAAAGTCTTTTTAAAGCTGGTAATTACATAATTCAGAAAATGAAATGGCCAGCCTGAAAATCGATATTCTCAGAATTAGTGAGGTCAGATGGCCGGTAATGGTAAATGCCTGAATTGTATGTGCTAGTATCCTTCTACTTTATTCCTCTATCAGAAACAGTAATAATGTTACAAATTCGTACCCCAAAAGTTAAAATGAATGTAGTAGAAGTCTATGCACCTACATCTCAGAGTGAAGACAAGATTTGATTTGAGACCAAGAACTTGGCAAGCGCATTTCCTCCTCTTAAAAGAGGAAGAAATAACGCTAAAAAAGGATTAATAAATAATTACAGTTAGGGTATGCAGACGACCCGTGTTAATGGCAGAGAATTTTGAAGATATTTAGAGAATAGTACAAAAAGTTTATACGGCAAGTTTACATTATGGTTTAACCCTTTGGCAACTGCCTATAAATTTGAAGTTTTTTGTCAGAAAATGAAACCATATTTTGGTGAAATTCACAATATTTAATATTAAAAACATGTAAATGCAAACATTTAAGTATCTTTTTTTAAAATCATATGTAAAGGCCGTGTCAAAAAATAGTATACACAGTTTATGACAGAAATAAACCCCTAATTATCTTCTTCAAAACTGTGTGTACCATTTTTGGACACAATATTCATTCTTTTGTTTGGCAGTAATGAGTGTCAAAAAGGCAATTGGTACACAAGAACTTCTTACAGCATGTTGGATAAGATGTTTTAACACGTTTTGTTTCCTTTATGAAAAAGGTACGTCCATTTTTATCACTATTAATTTTATAACATCTTGTACAACGACCTCTCTGTTCCACTTCCTTGTGATGAAAGTTTGTGATTACTTTTTGGTTAACAGGACGATTATCCAAATTTTCCATCTAAAGATTTTGATTATAAAAATTTTTGAGGCGATTTCTGCTCTAAATTTAGTGACACTTATTTTTTTGTTTGTTACAGCCTCGTAGGCAGTATGTGCATTAATTATAGATGTGTTAACCAAAAGTTCTATTGAAACTTTCCTATACCATTTAATATCCCTACGCACTGCTGATGAATATGATGCTTTTTAATCAAAGACGTCTATTCACGTTTATACAAATTCTCCACCATTTCAAATAGTTTTGCATCACTTAATTTTTATTTGACATTTTACTAATTTTAGAAATATTACGAATTTTACACAAGAGTAATGTTGTTGTACAAACTTTCTAATGCAGTGAATAATGTCTGAAGGTCAGAAAATGGTCGTAATATGCCTTTGCCGAAGGAGTCTCAAATTGCTCCGCCAGAATTTTAAAAAATTGGTCACAGTATGGCTATCTGTTGAATAAGTCTCAAACTGCTCCCTCAGAATTTAGCAGTAAATTGTAAGAGCCTAGATGCACATTTAAAAGTTCCCGAATGTACACACAGCTTGAAACATTACCACTTCATGTGACCAAATATGGTACACGCAGTTTCTGGTAAACATCAACTACTTCTGCACCAGAAATGGTACACGCAGTAGCCAAAGTGTTAAATATGAACTTAGATAAAACCAAATTTGTAATCTTTACCAAGAAACCCAATAATAATGTCCAACTATTATTGACGGCCAAAATATCGGACATTTATATTATAAATATCTTATATTATCTATATGAATATAAATATCTTGAAACTTTAATAAATGAGAATAATAATATTGCAAAGGAACTAACAATTAGAATTGCAATTGCACATGCAATTGGAACTCATTTATGAAAATTAAACAGTTTTTTTGAAATGTAAATGTAACTGAGTGTCAACATAAAAATGCGCATGCTTAGATGTTACATATTTAGTATACCTACGTAATGGATTTTGACAAGAGCTATGACCTTGTAAATAACAGGTAAACTTGTGTACTGCATCGGCATGACTCATAGCTCTTGTCAAAATCCATTACCTCTATCCCCCAAAACGTCATAGAGGCAGCCACTCTGACTAAAGCGATAATGAGAAAAGTGGAAATTTTCGAGATGTCGCGTTACAGAAGAATCCTGAGCATATCTTACGTGGACAGAGTCACGAATGAAGAAGTCTTCCGAAGATTTTAACAGAACTAAATAATGAAATAAAGATACGAAAACTACAATACCTTAGCCACCTGATGAGTGAAACAAAATACCAGCTTCTGCAGAATATCATACGGGGAAAGATTTTAGGAAAGCGAGTGGGTTAGTTAACCGTCTAACCAGCTTTTTAGAGCAGCAGTGAACCGAGTTCAAATAATCACGATGATCGCCAACCTTCGAAAGAAGGCGACACCTTAAGAGGAAGAAATGATATTAAATAATTTATTAAATAAAAAATAAAAATATTTAAATAATTTTGGAACTACATATTGACAAAATTTCACTCGTCTTTGATAATTCTCTGAAATCTTATGAAAACATTTCGGTTTGTACGTATGACGGTGTAAGACTGTTTTTAGAATCAGTTGGCGTGTTATATAAGACAAAATTGTTTGATGGTTCACTGTTGAAATGTATGTTTTTGGAATTTCATCGGTAAAGGCGCGTTCTCATGAGTGAAGTTTAGTTCATCAATTTTATTTGATAATCAAATGTTGATTGAGATTTGAATAAATAATTTTAGTTTACACATTTGTATAGAAACTAATCGATGATAAAGGTAGAAGAAATAATAAATTAGACTTACTCACAATCAATTGATTGTAAGTCTAATTTATTATTTCTTCTACCTTTTGAAATGGACTCACACAAGCAACACATTCATGATTTTAATCGATGATAATTTCAGTTGTGCGTGAATATGTACAGAATGTCGCAGTTATAAATGAGTAGGTAATATCAATAAAGGTCGTATGACTCACTGAATTTTAAGAAGAAATATACTGGAAAAGTATTGCTAAAGAGCTCATTAGAGGATAAAGAATATAAAAAATCAGAATGCGTAAGAAAAATTTAAAATTTTAGTAGAATTGTTTTAAAAAACAAGATACAGTGATGTTACTAGCGATTTCACCAATATTAAAGTTACAAGCAACGATGTAATGTACGAGTATACTAGTATATTACATCGTTGATTACCAGTAACTTTAAGACATTTAGCTACGAGAGATTTATTATTAATCCTTCCATATACCGAGTAAATCATATTGTAATAATGTGAACGCGTAGCTCACAGTGGATCAGAGTATTTTAATTACAAAAATACACAGGATCTTCCAATAGGGACTTCCGAATTTTGACAATTGGTAGCGACAAAACATTGAACGAATATACCTCTATTTTTTTAATATTGATTTTCAAAATATTTGTTAATACACAATGTGAATATACAAAAGGCATGAACGAGTGACCACGAATAGGTTAGTACTGGTTCGCCATTTCAAATCTTCTGAAGTCTGTTAAGCTCTGGCGAACCTTAAACTGTGTTGTTTTTGTTTTGACCTCCAGCTCCATCAGAAAATGTGAAAGTATTTCACTTCCTCAGATACATATTTTAATATAATCCATTATGAAGGAACACACCTCGTGCGGGCTCTTTTTGCCTAATCTTTCGTGATATACGTAGAAGTAGCTTTTACCGGTTTTAAGATCGTGTATGTTAAACACCCTGACTGTAAGTTGAATTAGGAAAAATGTACCTTGGATAGGTGTTACTGGTAGAAATAGATTTTGCATTTAGTCAATGCATCTTCCTCCTACCGATGGATCCACTTTGGTAAAGGCCTCTAACTCATTCATTTTAGCAAAAAACTTTTTTGATCGACGTACATGCACCATCTTTTCAGCTATTGCTACCCTCTTATCATTATCATTCAAATATTGGGACTTTATTTTTAAATTTAGTTCTTCGCATTTGCTGCAGGTGTCAATCTGAGGCCTGCCGAAGCATAACTGATAGAAGTCAGTGAAGACAGCTCTATAAAATCCATATTTAACCGGGACATCTTAAAATTGTTCCTAAAATAACACATGCATTATTTTTATATTTAGTTTTTCGTTCAAATATTTCACTTCGCGCCCAGTAGAGTTAGTGTGCTAGTTTGACAGGAAATGACTAAATATGGGCTTTTATATTATTGACTGTTTCTTCAGGTTTTGCATTAGCTGGTTTTTGTTTACCTCTCATGTCAACAGGTACTTGTCCTTTTTCTAAAAGCTCTATCAACCGCCCTATTCTGTGTTATAGCATGCAGACTTAAAAATGCAAATTTACACACAGAATAAACTCCTGTACTTGTCACTCTGTACAAAAATGACTGCTTATGTGGTTTTCTAATGTTATCTTCAGTGTTTTGTCTAGGACACCGTCTTGCAACTGTCAATATTTCAATAAGGGACTGAAGATAAGCGTCTGGAGCATTTTTGTTTTCTAATTTATAAAATTTTCTAAAAATCTCTTCTCTACATTCACGAGTAATCACAAGAAAGCATTTCTTCTTACATCTACAATGTAATAAGTCCAGTAAGAATTAAATATTTAACAAAATTTGAGGTTATAACAACATACTTGCATGGTTCTCCAACTTTTTGCTTAAAATAGTACGACTTTTATAATCAGTATACTGTTGTCCAGATTGTCTTGCTTTTTTTTTATTGATAACAGCCTTCCAACACTCTGGATTTCGCCTTTTTTTAATTTTTAATTCGAGATTATCATCTTCACCTTCCATAGTGACGAATGACAAATGTATATTGGGACGAATATACATGCGTTGTAGCTTTTGTAAAAAAAGTGGACATATCCGGGACTTATCCGGTTTTTCCACAATACCATAATTTCTAATACATATAAAAGCATTATTAGTGTGAGGATATGTCCGGTTTCTATACAAAACGGCTTGTCTTTTTACTTATAATGGATTTCTGTCAAAATGTCAAAGATGACTATTTATGGACATATCTGCTTTCTCTTCTCACCTATTCAATTATGTATTATTTTTATACGAACATGTTGGGTCCCATCTCTACATATAATATCACTATTTGCAGAAAGTTATCCGATGTGAGAATTTGGTATATCCTAGTTTGGTTCACTTTTTGTTTTATTAACCCAAGCATTATAAAATGCGTTCATTGCACCCTTTTATTGATGAAGCTGGTGTCTTGCGTGAAAGAGACAGATTACGTTTTACTTCGCTTAACTTTGACATAAAACATCCAATATTATTATATTCAAAGCATGCATTATCACACCTCATAATTAAACACAATACACTCTTACATGCAGGAATTCAATCACTCTTGTTTTCTGTTAGACAAAAATATTGGATAATAGGAGCAAAAAAGTTATAAAAATAAAAGACTGTATGGTATGCTTGAAGGCAAAGCCTACTCTCTGTACAGCATCCATGTCTAACCTACCTGACAAACATGTTTTGAAATCATTTCCCTTTTAGCATAGTGGTATAGATTATGCTGACCAAGACGAGAAATGCCATCAAATATATACTCAGATAATGGTACTACTTTTATAGGTGCCTACAATGAACCTAAGGACGTAGGTCAATTTTTACAACATCAAGGTGTTGTTTTAGATTTTGCAGCAAATCAGGGTTTTATATGGTATTTCATACCTCCATACTCTCCCAATTTTGGTGGCCTATGGAGGCTGCTGTCAAAAGAACAAGATTTCATTTTGAAAGATGCAATATTGACATATGAAGAATTTAATACACTGTTAATTCAAATTGAAGGAATATTAAATTGCAGACTTTGATTTGTATTATCCAGTGATCCCCATGAGCTAAATGCTCTAATTTCTTCAAATTTTCTTATTGGACGGATCATCACAGTCTCTCTCGAAGTTGATTTTCAAGAAGTTCCATCTAACAGACTATCTAGACTTTAATTTGTGCAACAATTGAAGCAACAATTCTGGAATCTGTTTTCAAAAGACTATATCACTCAACTACACAAACAGTATAAATGCAACGAACCTGCAACTCCAATAATGGTGGACAGTCTTGTCATCAGAATAACCAGTTACCGTCTTTCCGATGGAACATTGGACGAGTGTTAAAATTTTTTCCTTTAAAACACAATATCTCTAGGGAAGTGGAAGTTCGAACATCCAATGGTGTTCAACGATCTATTAGGTACTTCTGTTTACTACCGTTACATTACTTACATGTGTAGTGTAGTCAACACTCAACTGGCGTCGTGGTTTATTCTGCCGTTAACTGCGTCCTGGGGTCTACCGGAACCCATTTTTTTGAGTTTTTTGTGAAATTAATAAAGACAATTCGTTATTTCGTTATAATTTGTAATCATTGAAGCTGGAATAAAACCATGTAAGTCCATTTTCTATTTATTTTTAATTAATAATAACAAATGCTAAAAAAATGTAACAACTTATTTTCCAAAGTTTTCTGACAGCAGAACATAATTTCTTTCTTGATTTTTTTCATTTCATATAAAGAACAAGGAACTAAAATATACAAACTCTCTAATTAAAATATATTATTATCAACAAAACTGCGAACAATTTAGAAGTAACATTTTTATAAATGCAATTTATGCAAACATAATATGCCCTGCAGTCGTCGCACATAAATCGAGAACATTTGCTGCACGACAATTTTGTTTTTTTTGTCATTCTTTCGATCACAGATACCACATCTCTTTCGTTTCTGGTTCTGGTTATTTAATTCTCCCCTCTCTGCTTCAGGCAAAGCTTTCTTTAGTATTCTACTGATACCCATGCGAAGCACCCTAGGTAATCAAAAATTGTAGTCTTATATTGAGAAATGGTTCTGCAAGTTGTCTTGCAAGAATTTTGTAAAAGGCTTTTCTCTCTATGGCCTGTATGGTTGTTTTTATAACATCCATGTAAAATGTGTGCATTGACAAAAAAAATAGTCATTGGTCATCGCGTAGTTCGCCGGTTAGTAGAATATATGGTACATTTTTGATCTAGTCCATCCACACCGTCTCTTGTTTGATTATAGGAGCAAATGATTTCGGGTTTACCAGATTCTATGTCCTCACATTCGGTATGGTGGAAAGAGGAAGGACTTGGAAGAAACTGCATAGGTTTTCCTTTTTATTATTCAATGCATCTATGCATGACCCATCTCAATGAAACGGTTTGTTATTTCCAGATCCAAAGTCACCGATTGACGAACAAACATCGAAAAAATAAATCGATTGTGGTTTTGCCCTCCGCAATTGTCGGAGTATAACACGACTTTTTGAATGCCATCTTGTTTTGCACCTTTTAAAAAATGCCATAAACAGCTTACAATTTCATTTGGTCCCCTTTTTGATATTTGTTCATGCCATACGTAGCAATATCCTTGATTATTGCCCAAGTCGTAAATAGTAAAATTGTAAGTTGCAAGCTTACTCTTATAATAAAAGTTTTTTTTTATATGACATATACTTTTTGACAATTCTTATTAGCATCTTTCAGATTTCTAACAGATTCCTTGTTTAAAACATGGCTAGTTTAATTTTCTTCCATTTGTTGAGTTTTTTCCCCGTATCTGTATTGTTATAAGCACTGCATACTGAACACTAATCTTTCTTAGGCTTGAAAAATGAAATGTTGAATTGTGAGTTTAGAGTATCCCTGTATTGTCTAACTGTAGTGACGGTATCTCATTTTTTGAGTTTGGCATATTCCACGTACATTCGGTGCATTACAGATACGTTTAAGCCCTCTTCTAAGTACAAGCGTTTTGAGTTCTTCCTTGTGTAATGAGAAGGTACGAGTAGAAATAATTTTATGTACTAAACAAAGTTTCAGAAATCGCAAGCGTATTCAAGAACATTGTCTTGCAAATTTGTTTCTCGACATTACCAATAATAAATTTATATTTGCGCGAAAAGTTTCTCCTAGAATTGTTCACAGTGATTTGCGTTTTAACTTGTTGTGTCACGCACGTTACAAGAAAATTCCACCGCCTGGTATGATCTCACAAGTTTCCAAAATTCGTCAAAAATTACTAGTCTTTCAAAATTTAATATGCTATTACATTTATATCTGCAACTATCCTTACAAGGAACCTTCATCTTCTTTGCAGGTATACACCTATCTTTGCGGTTCTTATGTTCCAGACCGCTATTAAGTTCTCTTTTGACTTTTTTGTCAATCCATTCGTTATCATTTTCAACTCGTTTTCTTCTTATCTTAACCTTTTCTGTTACTTTTCGCTTTCTTTTTGATGATAGTCTGTCCAATGACACACTACTTCTCTTGTTATCAGCTAGATTCAAATTTTCGTTTTCGGCTTCTGATCCTGAGAGAACATAGTTCGGATCATCATCGGAGTAATCAGAAGGAAATATATTGGTACCGATGTCAACGGTATGATTGTCGTCGTTACTTTCGTTTTCGTTGTCTAAAACAAAAAAAAATAAAATTTAAATGAAAAAAAAAAGAAACGTTTAAATGATTAAATACCTAGGTTGTTCTTTTGAAATTAACTTTTTTACTATCCATGTTATGTAGAACATTCAGATTTTAAGCAGATATTCAAGTAAATATAATGACAGCAACTTACCTGATGCTATTTGTGTATTATTATTAACAAGTAATCCAAAAATTCGTTTAGTTCTCTGCGACATTATTATAACAATAAAGAAGGTTCTCTTTAGTACTTCTTCTAATGTGAAACGATATTTAACATAACCTCTAATTTTATTCGCTAGAAACATATAGCCGTATCTTGGTCCCTTCTTACAAATTTACAGCTAATACTATAGTAACTCCATAAAACTACTTATGTAGAGCATTGAGATACTACATTGACATTAATGTATATTGTGTTGTCTATATTACGATTTGAGTTATTATAGTATTCTCTGGAAGAAATTTCATGAAATCTGTTTATTGTAATAACTCAAAGTTGAAAAAAAATGAGTTACGACAGTTTTTGTTGGGAGGGTCGACATGTGAAATAAGATTGCGGCTTTGATTTGGCACCAAAAATCTGCATCAAGGGAACCCAATTCGCTTTCCCTGATGGTATTTCGCTAAACCAATATAGAATGATTTGTAAATCATGGCAGGATTCAGCCTTTTGGTTTATGTTTTATCATACACTTTGTTAGAATACAACTAAATAATATCAAGATGTTAAAGCGCGCACAGCCTCAAGTGCATTTGTTTAATGTGGTTGTTCTGTTTAGACGATATTTCATTGTATATAGAAAAAAACTATTACTCAGTTTGCTTGTATAATTTAAAATCATTAATAATTTATGTGTAATAAATGTAAACAATGTTCAAAGTTTAAAGTTAACACAACAATACTTTTGTTTTTCAATTAATAGCGCAGTTCGGACAAACAAATCGAAACAGTACGTAATTTTGACTAATCTATTTAACTACGTAAGCTAAGCCGAATTTTTGTTGTAACGGTAATGTTTTTGTTTACTAGTTCAACATTTTAAATTGAATTTAATCTCTGGCGGCGATCAACGTCTTCTATGTAGTGCTTTTAAGTGTATGAAATCCGTATTAATCCCTTCAAGCGTCATTACATAAGTACCTGAATAAAAATTGATATGTAGTCGATCTATTTTTTATAGATATGTACATGGTATAGTGAACCTGTTTAAATTAAATGCCTATAAATATGTTCACTATTGCAACAGAGAATACCAAATCCACTTAATTTGCGAAGTAGAGAATTAATCTACACTGTGTACTTCAAGCTGTAAATAGTCGGGGTCTTTTTTATAAATGAAACAAAATGTTATATTTGCGTCAGTTCAGATGATTATAATAAGCGTTTAATATCTTTATTATAGATATGTTATGATAGGTTATAGAAGTACGAGGAAATTTACAGACGTATCTGACCTTATTAAATGTAAAAATGTATTATCTCCGAACTGAATTTAGAAATAACAAGTATTTTGCAAATTAATGCAGTAAAAAATAGAGGTAGTCATTCAGTGTTTTGTATTTTTTGTTTCTTACACAGCAATATAGTAATTACTAGCAACTAAGAACATAAAACAAAAACTATAATAAATGAACTTTCTTTTTTATTTTTACTTCACTATTAAAATTTTACTTCACTATTCAATATAATAAATAGTGTTTTTTCGTATATAATTTCTTCATTGGATGAATGCTCATTAGCATAAAACGGGGCATTCACGTTCCGACTTGCGGTCCCACTTTTTAGTTGGATATTCGTCTCCACTCACTTGCTATCCAACTAGCGGTCCAAGGTCCAACTTCAGTTCTAGTTTCTTTTCACGACGGTGTACATCGCTTAACCAAAAAAGGTATCGAGTAAACACTACGCAAAATATAATTAGGAGGAGGAAAATGGCAGCATTGTGCTTGTTATCCTTATTTGAAAAAAAGAAGAAAAAATGTTGGATGAAGAAATTATTTGTTGATCTTGTGGACTATTGTGACACGAAATTGCTCAATATCATTGATGAGGATAATTATAAAAACTGCCTTAGAATGGACAACTTCACTTTTTCGATGTTGCTGGAAAAAGTTGGTCTACTCATTTCCAAAAAAGATACCGTCATGAGTGAATATATCAGTACTGAACAACGCCTTGTAGCAACTTTACGCTTTCTGGCCACTGGAAGGTCATTTGAGGATCTGAAGTTCAGCTGTAAAATATCTCCACAACTATTGGGAAAAGTGATACCAGAAACTTGCAGGGCTATAATAATTTTTCGTACAATTGAAAGTTATTTTCTATTATTTATTTGCGAACTAGGGATATTTGCTCAGCGATGTCGGACAGACAGCACCAATTGAGATTTTGTTTGGAGCTGATGTTGTAAGCAAATTGTATACAGGGAGGAAATATCAGTTACAAAGTGATCTTGTAGTAAATTTACTATTTTAATTGGGAATAAGTCACAATATGAGTTAGAAATTAAATGTATTTGACGTTTGGACTGCTACTTCGGAACAATCGTTATCAAAATATTACGAAGTTGAAGTGGAAAAGTCAAATAAATATAATTTCTAACTAATATTTAGGCATATTTCCAATTAAAATAGTAAATTTGCATAACATGCCACAAGAAAATAACTTCAGAACAATATAAAGAAACAGTTACTTCTAATTTCAGTACAACTATGATTTAATTTTCGTTGTTTGTTGATAATTCTTCTGTAGCCAATCCGGAGTGTCCGAAATAGATCTACAGAAAGAAAAATGAATTGCCCTAACAAAAAGTAGATGATGATGAAGAATCGTGTATTTTAATAGTGGTAATTTTCGTGCAATTGAAAGTTTATTTTCTATTAAATAAACTCCTGGACAAAATTAACGCACCACTTTAATTAATCTAAATATTTACAATATGAACACAAAATAGAACTAAGTTACATTGAAATAATAATAAACACCTACAAATAAGTCCAACATGACTTAAATAAGTCCATCATGACCTTAATTTGCCTTATTGTTTCTTTAAAAATTTGTTTTTAGAAATGCGTAAATAAGCTAGCATAACTCCAAATTACAAAAAGAAAAAAAAATAGTAAAGTAACACCATAAAATGCATCTGGATCTACACTAATACCGTGTAGGCCCTCCTCTACTTCTTATGACTTCATTTATGCGTCGAGGCATGCTTGATATCAAATGTTCAACAAAAGCTTGCGGAATATTCTCCCATTCTTCAATAACGGCCTCAATGAGTTGGTTATGATTGGCAATAGGGGGTCTACGACTTCGAATCTTTTTTTTGAGATAGTCCCATAGATGCTCTACAGGATTCATGTCCAGACTGTTAGGTGGCCACTCTAATAATGGAATATCAACATCATTTAGGTAGCCAATAACCTGTCGAGCCACATGAGGACGAGCATTGTCTTGCATGAATAAAAAATTAGGTCCAAGAAACGGAGCAAAAGGCATTACATGTTCGATAATAATGTTGTCTAAGTAATAATGGGCATTCATAGACCTCGTACGTATGGGGACCAACTCCGTACGAGCTTCAAAGCAAATTCCCCCTCAAAACATTTTAGAGCCACCACCAAAAGGTACTTTAGGAGAGATATTGCAGCTGGCAAACCTTTCTCCTCGTCTTCGCCAGACACGCTTACGACCATCTGAAGCTTTTAGGCTTACTCTAGTCTCATCGGAGAAAAGAACTCGTTTCCAATCATCGATGGTCCAATTTTGATGCAATCTTGCAAAATTCAATCTCTGAACCCTGTGTTCTCTGGTAAGCAAGGGTTTTTTGGCCGGTTTTCTGTTGCTTAATTCTGCTTCATGTAAACGTCTTCTAACTGTTCGAGATGATATCGCGACATTTCGAACATCTGCTAGTTCATTTTTTAGCAAATTGCTGGTGACTCTCCTATCTCTGAAAGCACGTTGTCTCAAAAAACAATCATCAATTTGATTAGTGCAACGTTTTCGCCCTTGCCCTGGTCTTCGATGGTACGACCCTCTTTCATTATATCGCCTCACCTTGCGACTGATGCTGGAATGATGTCTTCCTAACAAACCTGCAACGTATCGCATTGAATATCCTTCATCTAGGAGAGTCGATGCTGGCACTGCCTCCTCCATTGACAAATTTCTTTGGCGGTTCATTTTTTTATTTGATTTTTATGCAAGTGAACTTCCAAACATGCATATGATGAAAAATATCACAATAAAAAGCTTGTTTGTCACAAGCACTTTGCTTTAATCGGCACTTTTAATGAAAAATTTAACTCACTTTTAGTCTAAAACGAAGTTTAATACAAATTATTGTTAAAATAACACTATTATTAGCTCACATAACAACTGTCACTGTCAAACAAGGTTCATAGGCAACTTGTCGTACAGTAAATTATCAATAAATAAAAATTATTGAGAAAAATATGAGTGGTGCGTTAATTTTGTCCAGGAGTTTATTTGCGAACTAGGGATCTTTGCGTAAAGTAATTCATAGAAATCTTATACCTAACAGATGCCGAAAGTCAACTGACTGAGGAAATTTTCGATCTGACCTGTAATCCGACTTCCAATTTCACCATTCACGTTCCCACTTCGTCGGAAGTCGGACCTTCAAGTCGTTCCTCTAGATGTTCCGACTCTGTTGTCCGACTGTACCACTAGTTGTCCAACTAATCCAACCAGCCCACTCACGGTCCGATTTTAGATTTAACTGCGGAAGTTAGACCACTTGTCGGACTAAAAATCGGAACGTGAATGGCCTGTTTTACGTTTGCATGAAGAAGTTAAAATATCGGTGAGAAAAATTTTTTAAGTATGGCTGGTAAATTAGCGGGTACATAGATCGAGTACATAAACTTGCGTGCATAGAAATCGGTCCATGACTTTTGACTTGAACTATACTTTTTTATAAACTATTAATCAGATAAAAAGAGGTAGTTTAAGATAATGATATTAATGCATCAAGAAACTTAACTTTTTTTAATTGCAATTGTCAATTACAAATTTAACAATTAGTTTTTTAATCATGGCTATGACATCCTTGTCTTAATAACATCTGTCATACGATTAGGCATGGATCTAATCAAATTCGTTATTATTTATTGCGGAATGCAAAGCCGCTCTTCTACTGCAACAATAAGCCCCCTTGGTGGAATCTGGGTTATCAAGTCAAGCTCGAATTCATCGTATCAACGCATCCCATAAATGTTCGATTGAGTTCAGGTCGGCACTGCATGCTGCATTTCATGAATCGAATACCGACTTCTATAATGTAATATTTCAAGATTCTTCGCATTGTCATGCATAAAAATAAATTCCTTCATTCCTTCCTTCCTTTCTTGTGAAGATAGTTGTTCCTACTAGTGAAAACAGGATCAGTTCCTGCTCCCATAAAAATTGTATCCCAGATTATGCAGCAACAACCTCTATACGAATTCCGATCTCCAATGCAGCAAATTGCTTTCCAGATTTCGGTACATTTTCCTTCTTCGGTCGTTACCATAGAGGCATATTCTGGTCTCAACTGAGAACAGAACAGATTGCTTCAGCAACGATATCTTTCACCTACTTCGAATATGTTTAATTTCGATTATCATCATCGTCATCAACCTGTATGCGTCCACTGCTGGACATAGGTCCCCCCAGCTATTTCCATCTGTCTCTGTCTTGTGCAGTTTGCATACAGTTGCTAACATGCTTCAGGTCGGCAGTCCATCTAGTTGGTGCGCGTCCTCTGCTCCGTTTAGCTTCTTGCCTTGGTCTCCACTCTAAAATACGTTTTGTCCATCGGTTATCTGATAATCTGGCGACGTGTCCTGCCCAATTTCATTTTAACGACGCGATTTTTTCGACAGCGTCTGTTGTTTTTGTTCTACAACGTATTTCTTCATTTGGGATTCGGTTTCTCAGAGAGACACCCAACATCTGGCGCTCCATAGCTATCGAGTCACGCGAATCTTATTAACTAAATTTTTTGTGAGTGTTAAGGTTTCAGCTCCATAAGTGAGTACAGGTAACACACATTGGTCAAAGATTTTCCTTTTGAAGCATATTGGTAGATCCGATTTAAATACATAGCTTAATTTACCAAACACTGCTCAGGTGTGGGAGCTCACATGTTTGGTTATCTCTGCCCAACCGAATTTCATGTCCTAGGTACTTATTAGTCATTATTTGCGTCTTATTCGTATTAATCTTTAGTCGTAGTCGGTAGTTTTTTAAATCTGTTATGTCTCCTTGCTTGTGTAATAAAGTAACGAATACATTACCCCATTGAGAAGTAGTTTTTCATTGGTAGATGCATTCGGTGAAAAGCTTGGCCAAAGCCTGGATAATTTTATTTCCACCTAGTTTCATCACTTCGATCACTATTCCGTCATCACCAGGAGATTTGTTATTTTTCATTTCTAAAATTATTGTTATTTTTTGATTTCGTACCATTTCGATTATAACTTGCAATAATTCTAATTTTTTTGCAACATAGCGGAAATATTGCAATTTTTTCTTCTTTATGGTATTAATAACTTGTGTCTATTTATTCATTTGGTTTTATATGTGTCCGTTCTGTTAGTACACGGAATTCTTAGTATTATTCTTTATATCAACATTTCGAAACTTTCAATCTCTTAGATCAGAAAATAAAAAGGTATGTCTGGATTACTCTAGGGTAACAGTCAAGATTTTCATCGACCAATACTATAAACCAGATATTAATGCTATTTGGCATTGGACATAGCTAATAAGGAAATGCAATAAGAAGATTGCTAATAAATGAACAAATTTATTATAAAATGTTACACTGTTGCAGTTCCACTTCCCGGATTGTCATAATGATAATTGAAAATAGTACGATTTTGTCTCAAACAGTTAATTTGCAAAAAAAAACGTAATATCTCTCTAATTATTTATTCCTCACTGAACGTATTTCCATTCACATAAGTGCGTTCGGTAGTTTTTTAACCGCAGTACTAGATTTGCGTGTTAAACTTACAGACATCACAATCAATTCCTGGTAGTAGAAGTCATTGGAGTCACGAGTTCGAATGCGAATATTACGTGTTGTAAACAGCATACAATTTAAATGTATTTAAAACCTCATTCAATAACAAAAACAAAAAATACGAAGATGTAAATATATATTAATAAATGTAAATTACAAAAATCATAATATATACATATTTTGATAATAAAATCAAAGTTCCTCTTTATTTTTATATTTGGTCTGTTGCCTACCTGTAACGGTGCATAACTTTTTTGAAAACACGAGGGAAATAATATTACGTGAAGTAAACAACACACAATTTAAATGTTTTTAAGCCTTCATTCGATAACAAAATACAAAATAGGAAAAATAATATTGTAAAGTAAAAAAATCATATATTTTCAAATCAAAAAATTTTCTCTTGGTCGTTTCTCTATTTTACCCTTTGCCTATCTTTAACACATTCGATGCTGACTTTTTTCGAGAGGTGTTAACCAGGAGCGGCAATAACTGTTTTCTAAAATATCATTGTAATTGATATTAGAATACATAATAATATTAAATTAATTTAAACAAATTGCATATTTATTTATAAAATGTGATTGGAATTTTTGAGTCCGATGGAAGTCATGCGCACCTGGCTAAGAATTTCTAGTGTATCGCTGACTGACTCCGATCGGCACAAGGCAAATTAGAACGTTTTTCTAGAAAAATAATTATATAACGGCATTTTGGAAAAAATAAGTTTATTTATTCTATAAAATACAGAAAAATTCACATATTCATTTGATTTTGATTCACTTATGAGCAATTTCAAAGCATTCAACTCAAAATCCGTGTTGATCAGGACATTTTTCGCAATGCTATGTTGTCTGCTTTCTAATTTTGTTTTCGGAGCATATTTTACAACACTTTTTCTTTGTTCGTCCCTTATTAACCATAGGATTTTTCGAAATACTATGTCTGGAGACAGGAATATTTCTTGTTTTTCACAGTTTGAAGGGCCCAGCATACTTTCGCCATTTTGAATTACGAAACTACCACAGCAAAGAACTGGTAAAATTTTTTGACACTAAGTCCTCACTCACCCTGACAAACATTAACTAACGTCGGCGTCGTGCCGTCGTACTAAGTAAAATATACCGTCTTAAAAATCAACGGGTTACTGTCTCCGTCCCCGATCGGAGTCATGCGCAGTTAAAGAGTGTTTAGTACAATATAACCAAAGAATATAGACGCTTATAAGCTTATATTAAGCGTCTATATTCTTTGATATAACTTTGAGGAATCAGGACTGGTGGGGCCATGACCGATGTCAGGTAAACAAATTTCTACGTTAACCAGAGACTAAAGTAAAAATTTATAAAACTCGTATTTACTGGACGTGCACTAAAAGTTTTGCACAGAACCATCTAGCAGAAGTAACTCGACTAAGTAAACATGATTTTCGTAAATTTTGACATTTCTTAGAATAAACAACATTGACAGATATATTGAAAATCTATCGCCTGGTTTAGCAGTAAAAATTTTTTAAAAAATCAATCGTGTTTTTTTTTTTGAAGAAAAGGACATGCTGCCACGATTTCGTTAGAGGATGTTAGAACCGTCAATGCTGAACGGTACATAACCAAATGTTTGCCAGAAGTGATTAAGGAACTCCGCAAAAACAACCAGTACCGTTACATTCACTTGCATCAGGACAATGTCAGCTCTCACACTGCTCGTATAACTTACTAGTATTTGAATATGACTGTCATAAATGCTTCGACGATTATGTTCGAATGCAAATGTGCATTGATTTTATACTTCCTGATTGGTCCTAAAAATTTTCTTTTTTTGCCACATGACCAGATTTTGACACAAAAGTTGCGACCATTTTATTTGACACACTTCGAGAACGAATCACTTGTTGGTTTGTCCTCATCTCGAAACACCCACACATCGAATTGACGGTTATTTTCCGGTTCGTAGTAGTAAATCTAAGATTCATCGCCACTAACAATACTAAACGTTTTTTGAGCTTCCTTTGTTGAACCGTTCCAATGTTTTTCGACACCAATTGACGCGAACCGGTTTTTGCTCTTCTGTAAGCAAATGAGAGATCCAACGGGAAACCAACTTCGTAATACCCAGTTCTTTATGTAGGATCTTTTGGATCGAGGTCTTTGAAATGCCCAAAAATGCCTCTATCTCCCGGTATGTTACACTTCGGTCATCCTTAATTAGCTGTCGAACCGCATCAATGTTTGGCTGTGTGACTGATGTTTTGAGTGGACCTGGCCTGGATTCGTTGTTGAGACTGAAGCGACCACGTTGAAATTCGCAATACCAGCTGGAAATAGTCGACTGGCGTGATGCTTAATTCCCAAACACAGAAACCATTTCAGCGAGACATTGCCGTTGGGATAATCCTGTGTGAAAATTGTAAAAAAATATCGCTCGAAAATGTTCTCAGCTAAGATTCATTTTTCGACCGACTTGCTAATTTCAAAAATTCACTGTATCTACGAGACTTGTATCGCAATGAAACTCTCGATTTATGTCAACAAAAGATTGAGGTTACATTTGTGTCGGAATGTTTTATTGCTGACGCCCTCTAAGCGACTACATGCAAAACTAAAAGGTAAACCTCGTACTCTAGTAGATATATGAAATGTATGAAATCCATAAAATCCATATTGGTTTAATGAAATTAGATTTATTTCTTCAATTATTGGTTTCAGTCTTTTAAGTAACATTTTTTCATAAAACTTTGAAATCACAGGAATAAGTGATATAGGTTTATATGATGATACCTCGTGAGGTGGTTTGCCAGGTTTAGGCATCATAATCACCTTCGCCACTTTTCACAACTTTGAAACATATTTGAGTCTATATGATGCAGTAAAAGGGTGGTTTAATTTTTTAATAGTTTTCTTTAGCATCTGTTTTAAAATCTCACCAGTCATGAGGTCGAAGCCAGGTATTTTCCGCGTTCATGTTGTTTTTATTTCTGCTTATAGTTCTTTAGAAGTAATATACAAGTTTTTTGTTCATTAATGCTCGCCTAGCTGCCATCGCTATTCCTCACATTTGGCTTTTTGGTCCATTTGCTTTCTACAGGGAGCAATCAGTCGTTTTCTCAATGGTTAATTCACCGATATACTCCCCTATGGATTCTGGTTGAGTACGCTTGATTTCTCTTTAGTTCTATGTGGTTCTATGACACAATACTGTCTGTGCCAGTTCTGCCGCAGTTTTCTTTTTTCGTCTGTCATATCCCTTATTTCTTTTGGATATTTGTTGCCTTTAGTTCTTTGGACAATGGTTGGTGTATTATTCCAAGCTGCTTGTTGAATGTTATTGGTAATTTGTTTTACAGCTTTATCCAATTTTTTGGGGTTCCCTTATTTGTTATTAAGGTGAATACAGGAATGATCCGAATTCATATTCGGGCCGGTTGACCAGTACATGGTTTTGTCTGTAGGCAGGCGTAGTAAATATCGCATTTTAATTATTTTGTTGCTCAGGAGCTATTTAAATTTATTTGTAGTTAATCTGGAACCCCAATAGATATGTTTCAAATTAATGTCGCCTCCTATAATGAATCTTCGCCTGTGGAACTGGGCCTGGTATATTCGATTGGATTGGATTGGATTGTTCTGAGACTCCCCAATGTATATCGCAATAAACGAGTAAAAATTGAAATAGTAAAGATAACGAAGTCTTTGAACAACAATAAGTTAATGAAATTATAGGGACGCACGAGAGAAAAAGATGGAACATAAATTTTTTAATCGGGGAATAAAACGTAAATCAAAATAATATAGTTCTTTATTTGTATGCAACAAAATATGACAAGTGGTTCACGAAAAAGTGTAGGTATACGAAAATATTTTGACTACCTCTTATTATTTAAAATTCAAGTTTTTATTGTACATTAACTGCTGTTTTATTATGAGTCGAGTATATTCCAAAAGAAAAAAAGCTTATTGTGCCTTTTAACTTAAATTACTAAATTATCACGAGACATTTCTGGCTGATCATCAAAACATAGTATCTTAATAACTACATCAAATGGTTTAATTAATATAATGAAAGGTAAAGCGGTCAAAAAACTTCGAAATTTTAGAAAACGTCACGAGATGTTGCGCTGTAAGTATAAATAATGAAACTCGCCCAGTTTGAAGGGTCGTCGAACTCAGACAACATCGTACACGCTAGTATTGTCACGTTGCAATTTTACATTACAGAGAAGTGCTTTTGTTTGTCAACAGACTTCAATAATAAATTTTATTTACAGTTTTAATTAACTGGTCAAAAACCACGTAAGAATTAAATAAAATTAATCATATATGAACTTAGGAGTCAAGAAAAATTATTTTAAGGCAAAAATACATCCAAACCATACACCGAAATCAAATATTTAGCATACGAGAAGAGGAAAGCATACCTACGATACTGCAGTAACAAAAAAAACAACTATAACAACAATACAAAGAGATAATAGAGTAAGATCCCAGAGCGATCAGACATAACTTATTTTCACACAGATGAAACCTTAGAGTCTGAGTAGCGTCTTGTGAGCTTTGAATACCTGCGTATTTATGAAACTTGCAGAGTGACACCTGGGCAGGTACCAGGTGAGAACGGTAACTAAAAATAAGAGCTATTTAACTTAAATTTACATAACTGATTTTTATACATATTTTGTAGAATATTATTTTGAAAATACTGTAATAAGAGTCAGACACTTGTCATGGACCAGAACTTTTGTCAGACGCTTTAAAGCTCCACTAAAATTAAATGAACTTTACTTACTTTTACATGTCTGATTTTTAAATAGAGATGCAAAAATATTTAATCGGATCGAAAACAGTAAGTATTCTTAATGTATTTGAATTTTTTACTCTGAGGCTCATGCGCACAGCACTCTCGCGCTCATACTTCTGGTTAACCAATTTTTGTGTTTGAGGGATGTTTGGTCATTTTAATTTGTTTGACTGATTAAATATAACTTTATTATAGTTCCATTAATAACATATTTTAAAATCAGACATGTAAAAGTAAGTAAAGTTCATTTAATTTTAGTGGAGCTTTAAAGCGTCTTACAAAAGTTCTGGTCCATGACAAGTGTCTGACACTTATTACAGTATTTTCAAAATAATATTCTACAAAATATGTATAAAAATCAGTTATGTAAATTTAAGTTAAATAGCTCTTATTTTTAGTTACCTTTCTCACCTGGTACCTGCCCAGCTGTCACTCAGCAAGTTTCATAAATACGCAGGTATTCAAACCACACGAGACACTACGCAGACTCTAAGGTTTCATCTATGTGAAAATAAGTTATGTCTGATCGCTCTGGGATCTTGGACTATAAGTAGTATAAAAAGAGAATATTGGACACGATCTACCAGATAAATGGAACCCAACTTATATGGAGCCCAAAAAAAACCTTTAAGAGACTTTTTAAGAGGAGAACTATATAAAATAACTTTACAATCTTATATAGAAGCAGAAGACCAAAGTAATTAAAGACATTAATACAAAAAAGAAAACTAAAATTAAAGTTCAAAATGAATTAACAACGGAAGTAGATATCAACTCGGGAATTCGACTATCCGGGAGGTAGTTTAAGCCCACTATTCTATAATATTAATAATGGACAAAATGATAGAAAAACTAAAAATACAAGACAAGAATGTGAGCTGGTTAGAAAACAAATAAAAATCATTTATTAAGCAGACGACTCTAAGATAACTTACGATAAATATGACTCATACCTAAACTGTAAACATGTTTTTCCAATAAGTATTTTTCTAGTAGTTTCCCCTACGATAAAACTTCTCCTTCTAGAGGTCTTCTTTCCATGCTGTTCGAGAGAGTTCAAGGGTCGCCGGCCAAAATTCTACGGAACTCTGGACTAACGGCTATTTAATATATATAGAGGATATTTTTATTGAAAACGGTTAGTCGGAATAATGGTATCGAGTCGTCGAATTGTAACGCGGAAATAGATTAGTGTAAATAGTCTGAAAATAAATATTGTAAATAAATAATATAAATTAAAGTAGTTGTGTTCTGAGTTTTTAGTGATAAGTGTAATATTGTATATTATATAAATTAAATAAAGACTTTAATAAATTAAGTGTTAGAACAGTTAATAATAAATAAAGATAATAAATTAGACTTATAAAAACAGTTCATTGGTGTCAAAAGTGGAACTTTTAAATAAATAGTGAAAATGTCTACGATTTATGAGCTCACAGTTACGAATTTAAGAAGACATCTCGAGGACAGAGAATTAGCTTCTACTGGAAAAAAAGCTGATTTAGTCCAACGACTAAAGAACGCTTTGGATGAAGAGGGTTTAGACCCAGAAACTTATATATTTGAAGACAAACATGCTGCTGTCATCTCGTCGATTTCGATTTCGAAAGTTTCTGGTGATGTAGCCAAAGTTTCTGGTGACATCGCATCATTAGAGAATAAAGTTTCGCTTCTTTAGAAAACAAAGTTTCTAACGAGATTTCTTCTCTGGAAAGCAAAGTTTCTGCTAACATCTCTAAAGTCACTTCTGAGATGTCTGCCCTCGACGATTGAATATCTTCGTTAAAAAACCAAGTTGCTGCCAATAAGTTGGCCTTCGAAGAAAAGATGAAAGAGATGGAAAGGAAGATGGAGGAAACAGGGACAGAGAGAGAGAGGAAACAATCCAATTACAGTAGAGACAAAAGAAGACGAGACAAAATGTAAGTTGGAAACAAGCCAAAATTTGAAGGAACTAGAGGTTTTGTTCATGTTAAAGTCCCAACTTTCGACGGAAAATCGTCATGGAACAACTACATGAAACAGTTCGAATCAGCTGCAAGAGCGAATGGATGGTCTGAAAAAGAAAAGGGTGTAAACCTGACTATCTTTCTTCGAGGAGATGCCTTAGATGTGCTTCAGACAATAGCCCTAGAGGAGACGGATGATTTCGAACAACTTAAGAAGAGGTTAAATATGCGATATGGCCACGAACATTTGGAGCATGTATATCAGTCGCAGCTTAAAAATCGAAGATAAAAGAGAGATGAGGCTCTTCAAGAATATGAAGTAGATATTGCCAGATTAGTACGATATGCGTATCCAACAGCTCCCGAAGACATGATGGAAAAGTTGGCCGTTCAAACGTTTATTGATGGTTTTCGTGATCATGAAGTGCAGAGAACACTGCGATTAGCTCGTCACAAGACGCTGGATGATGTCTTATCCGCCGCCCTCGAATTCTTCTTTAGGTTCCTTCTTCTATCGGAGGTTGGAAATCATCATCGCTATTTTAATTTTATTGGCCCTCGAATACGAGTCAGCTACGCAGGCCTCTGGCGGGTACAGTAAAGTTAGGACTGTAAACGAGGAAGGCGATGAAGATAAACTTAACCAGCTCGTTAATATGATGAAAAGTATTACATATAAGAAAACGAAGACCATAAAATCAAGAAACTCACCATCAGGAAAACTAGAACGAGTCGGCCTTAGAGATAGGAAAGCGTTTAAACAGAAGTTATCGCCAACCTTTCTCAGAAGAAGGCACAATAAGAAGAAGCTTCTTCTAGAATTTACGCGAACACATTCAATTCCGTTATGAAGCAATTCTGATCTCTTCAGAATCTATTGCTAATAAGCTAATAAAGATGTCAATAAATCTTTAATATTAATCTCTAACAATGTATGTAGTGCAATTCCAATATTCACCTTTGTTTTTCAGAAAATCGTACATGAATGTTATAGGAAGAGTCTAGGAATATCGCTATTTTATAATCTATTCTATGAGGTTATCACAAAACCATAGTTTCTCTTCTTCTTTAATCACATGATTCCAAGTAGCTCTCCAATTTTCTATAGTTAGAGTAGTCACTTCAAGTTCACAAAAATCTTTCATTTTGAATGTTTTATTATAGCTAGCTATCCGAGCCCTTTGTCGGGGCATCTTTGGCCCAACGTTAGATTGAAAAGAAATTAAATTTTAAAGAACAAAAACAAAAGTCCAAGGTAATTTTCAGAGTTTTATTTTTGGATTTCCCTAATTATATAATATTAGAAATTATATTTTATTATATTTTAAATTAATAGACACGATTAATTAACAGAATAACAACAAATTGAAAAAACGCATAGAATATATATAATATTAACAAAAGAAAGTGAAAGTTTACCACTGAAAGCAACTTGAAGCAAGCTAAAGGGATGCTGGGGGACGTACTTGGGCTGTAGCGCCATAGAAGTGAGAGATATCCCCTTTATTTTTAATTACATCCAAAATTCTTCGAGGCGTAGTTTTTACCAAGTTCTTGCAAAATTCTGGTGTACATGAATCCCATATTTCTTGCAATTGCTGCCTCGGTACATTGGCATCCATAAGTAAATTTAATGATTTCTTAGTGTCTCAAAAATGAATCAATGGAAATAAATATAATATAAGGCTATAATCTCTTAAAAAAACGTAAAGCTAAAATATAGTATATAAAAGAATTACACATTACGTTCTTTTATCGCAGAAAAATACATTACTTTTAATAATAAAACTAAATATGAATGAATCAAAAAAACTTAAACGTAAATAGTGAAAATAAAATATTTACGCACTTTAACAGGTCGATGACATTAGTCAGTGTCCTCTAATACTTCGAAAACAGGTGCATTTGGTATGACCTTTTTCTAATCGCAAAACTAGCCGTCGTCTTCCGACAAAATAAAACAGAATGACAACGGGCAGAGGCCGTATAGAACCTGTTATTGAATGAATATTAAAAAAAAATTTACGTGTGAAATGAATTGCTAGTGGGACTCTATACAAAAAAAAAGGATCTCTCAATATTGCAATTAATTAAAAACTGAGAATGATTAACTTAGCACATGTGTGAGTAAAGAAAACTTTAAACAACGTAAATATCAACGTCTGAAATCATATTGCTTGGAGATTAAAAACAGACAAACAAGTTGTATTATTTCTTTTTATAGGTTAGTCCTAAGGTAATTAATTTTTGGGGAGGGCAAGACTAACTAAATTAGGCCAAACCAATAAAATTTTGGGAGTGATTATGTAAAATCGCTCTCAAGTGAACTAAATTAAGAGCGAACCGTGCAAGTGTTCATTGGAAACTGAATTCTCTAACCCTAAACATAATTTATTACTTATCATAAGGGTAATGTTTTTATTAAATATTGATAAAAAAGTCATTTTGATTAATATGGGAATTTATAAAAGTATGTAGATTATGATTTGTCTATGCTAACCTCCATTAACTGCAAATTCCATACGTGGGCCAATTGACATGGGAAAAAGCTCACATAGCCATTTATTTGTGTTCATATAAAGTCGATATAATTTAAGTTAGAGTAATATGGTAACAAACTACGCAATTTCATCCCACATTTTTCAGCATATTATCTCCATTTTATATCTTTTTCGATAACCAGTTTTTAGTATTATATTTTTTCGAAGTTTATCGAAGATTCTCTGTTGTTCGCGAATGTGACGTCCGCAACGATTATATTACAGGATTTGTATAAAATATTCATATGCAGTTATTTCCTTATGACATTCATTGGTTGATGTCGACTGAAACTCTAGCGAACCACCTTCAATGAAACCTTTTGCGCGTCCAATACGTGATATTATTAGCCGATGGCCTTTGAGAACAAGAAATTTTAGTCCAGTACATAAGTAGGCAACATGCACAATTTATTTAAGGCAATACTTTTCGTTTGTAAAGTAGACTTTACATTACATGATTTTATCATATGACAATATCATATGAGATTTGTTATGATTCCTCGTTTCTATGATGTTTTAAAAAATCGTGTTTACACTGCATGATAAGTTATGACTTATGATATGAGTGACAATGAGTGAGGTTTTCTTGATTTTTCTTTTTGTTTATGGTCATAGAGATATTAGACACAGTATAGGTATCAACTATTAGATTTTTAAACCATTATAATGGAAAATAAATCGTTGATTGCATTGGCTTCCCGACTTTTAATAATAACACGCCGGCAACAACTGCGTACAGATTACAGCAGTAAGAAGAAAAAGATCAGACGCCTTTGGGCTTGCAGGTGGCTCTTACGAAGAAATCGTGGACAGGGTATATCGAATTTAGTGTTGATATTATACCAAATTAAAAATAAATAATAAAGAAACTAAACTAAAAGTATGACTAAGAAGACTATAAAACACTAAACTAAGAATAAAATAAACTAAATAAATAATATAAGAAAAATACGATACAATAGCACACATAGATAATAGGTTCAATATCAATGCAACAAACAAAAAATAAATAAATAATAAGGAATGTAAGGATGTCTCTTGGTAAGGAAATGTCGCTGAATTGACACAAGAATAAGGCGCGATATTTAAATATGTTGGTGTTACCCGTATTATTACCAAAAATCATATGATTTTATCATGCGGAATAGGTACCGTCCTATTCTCCTGTGACAAGCTATGACGAGCCGCATGACAGTGCTTATGACAAAATCATATGACAAATCACACAGTGTAAACATGTAAATTTCACTTTATGACCAAATCATATGACAAATCACATGATAAATCATTTAGTGTAAAGTGTGTATAAATCAAATACATCCTTATTGTGTTGCTTGATAAATTTTTAGTATGAGTATACTTATGTTTTAGGTCGAGTGGGCATCATTTTCATTTAGATTTTTAATATACGAGAGCGGTCCGATAATTACTTAGCTTAAAAAAGAAAACCAAAAATTTTGGAAAATTGGCGATTTATTTCTGGATATAGTCTTCTCTTAGCTCAATACACTTGACCGAGCGATGCTGTAACTTCTTTAACCTGCCTCAAAAATACGTTTTCTCGAAATCTGAAAAAAGTAGGCCGCAATAGCAACGATGGCCTATTCATTCCACTCAAATTTCTGCCCGGCGAGGGATTTTTTAACTTTGGAAACAGAAAGAAGTCGCAAGGGGACAAATCTGGAAAATACGGTGGATAGGACAGCAGTTCGTAGTCCAATTTGTGAGGTGTGAGCCGGTGCATTGTCATGTTGGTAGAGCACTTGTTTTCACCAAATGGGGCAATTTTTTATGCAATTCTGCGTTGAATCGGCCAAATAATTTAGCATAGTAGGGTCCTGTGACCGTTTTACCCTTCTCCAGGTAGTCGATGTAGATCACACCTTTTGAGTCCCAGAAAACGGTGGGCATCATCTTTCTGGTCGATAGGACAGCCTTTGCCTTCTTCGGAGCACGTTTGCCGGGTGAACTCCACTGTTTAAGCTATTCCTTGGTCTCTGGTGTGTACCAGTGGATCAGTGTTTCGTCGACGGTCACGAAACGTAGAAACTCCTTTTGATTCAAAAACAGCGTGAAACACTGCTCTGAAGTGGTCTCACGGTTGCGTTTGTTGTCCTCAGCGAGCAAACGCAGCATCCATCGCGCGACAGCTTTGTTATACCCAAATTGTCATGCAGGATGTGATCCACGCGGTCTTTTCGAGATGCCTACTGTTTCAGCTATCTCGCTCACCCAATCGGTTGTTCAATCACACATTGGGCGTGGTTCTCAAAAACCGACTTGCAACCACGTTAAAACTCATTAAAACAATTTCTGACGGTCTCCATCGAAGGAGAAGAATCACGGTATACAGCATCCATGCGCGATTTTCCTTCAAAAGAATCGAATCACCTACCTATATTGCTCTTTTTCCATTTTTCTAAAATCCGCGGACACGCCCGCTTTCACACGCGGTCAAAACAATATTACGATTCCGATTTGGCTGAAATTTTAACAGTAGCTGTCTACGAGAATGTAGTACAATAAAGAATGTACTACTACAGATAGTAAATTTCTTTTAAGATGGTGGCGCCATCCGACGGTGAGGCTAAGTACTTATCGAGGCGCCCTTGTATAATTAGGTCCATCAATTGGTCTACAGTAGACGCCAGTTACGAAGATCCAGCGCAAATCCTTATTTTCGTACCGATTGATCCGAGCGTCTTGTTTACATATTTAGCCACGCCGTCAGTAGAACAGCGGTAACTGTTCAGTGCCATTAATTATACAAAAAACATAATTACGCCACTGTCCACCTCTTCGGATACAGTCGGCACACGCCACATTCGCGAGGTTTTATCTTCCTATGTGGCGTTTACAGTATCAAAGGACATTACACTTGAGTAGACGTCTTATTATCATTACAAATGCTCCTAGATAACTGATTTTAACTCCTAAATATTAAATACATTTTTTGACATGTGGTACTTCCACTTCTTGAACCATAACATTTTTTTCACCAGGGCTGCACTCATCAGTACTAATTTCAGAATTTGAATCAGAAGAAATATTTAAATATTGTAAATCATTTTCCAAATATTCATTTTGTAACTTATCTTCAGTCACATCGATTGGTTTGAAAGGTCAAGTCTATTTTTGCGATTCATTTTCAGTATTTACAAATAAAAAAAGTCAAAAAATGGGCGGTAGTACCAATTTTGAATATCAATAAAAATCTTATAGTCTATGCCAATTAAAAAAAAATCTTTGTAATTCGTTGACAACACATATAAACATAAAAAACAAAAGTTATTAAATTAAAAATTAGTAAACACTTTTTGAATGCAAAATGAGCTCACTAAAAGAAAATCGAATACTAACACATCTTCTCGTGTACTAACACGTGTCTGTCGTCAAAAATATATTACGAAATAATGACGGTATCTCTGCCATCTTTGGGTGAGAGGCAATACTTAATAAGAATCTACTAATGCTGTGGTTTTAATTTTCAAGCACTGCCCAGTGCCCAGATTGCTATAGACTTTTGAAAAGTACAAAATGTGTACAGCTGCACACTGAGGTTATTTTGTCAGATGATACATTATGGGTAGCACTGTCGTTGAAAGAGTTAAAGCCCGAATTTGGTTTTGCGAAAATGATTATTTTTTCTTGCTCGTTTTTATATACAAAGTGGCCCACAAGTCTGGAAATGACCAATTATCTCGTAAATTGCTAGTTATAATTTTACAAAAAATGTGAGGTACACCTATTTTGGGATACGGATATTCCATATTTGATATTTGCAATGTTGCCAGATTTGCCGTTTCTCTTATATTATTAGTAATTTTGGGTTTTCAGATTTATTATCCTATTTATTCAGTCATTATTGGAATCTCCTATTCAATAAGAGATCAACCATTATGTAACACTTATGATTTTATGTAGTCTGGAAGGTCTTAAATAAATAAAACAGTGCAAAATATGTAGATTTTAATAAATTTAAATATTTAAATGTAGAATGCTATGATTTTGACATTTGTTCACCATTTACATTATTAACTAAAACTGACAGTAGTTGTGTTTTGAAAAGTTCTGAAAGATAAATTGCTTCTCTAAAATGGCTCTTAACGAAAAATAACGAATTACTATTCTAATGATGAGAGGGTACGGTGACAGAAAAATATCTTATTGTGAAGTAGCCAACTTGTTCAATGATACTTTCCCAAACCGTTCTCCTATTCATAAGGCGACGGTACAAAAAACTGTAAAGCGATCTGAGGAATCTGAAAAAGTAAAAGATAGATACCGATCAGTTAGACCGAAAAGAGTTATGAATCACTGATGAATGTTGAAGATCCACATACATCCTCATGCAGGGTTGCACAAATACATGATGTAGGTCGTTCTTGAATCTTACGTAAAAGTGCGGCGTTATTTAGATGAGATATTTCCCGGAGGATGGATTGTTAGACGTGGTAGAATTGAATGGCCTCCACGTTCACCTGATTTTATTTCTAAAGATTATTTTTATTGTGGATACTTGAAAAATTCAGTTTACAAAACTAAACCAGCAAGTCTTGCAGAGCTAAGGCAACGAATTATCGATGCATCTCGAATAATTTCTAGACAATCAAGGAGAAATGTGGTAGAAGCATTCTACCATCGATTAGGGTACTGTCTACTCACAAATGGAGCACATTTTGAACACTTTTAAAGTAACCATTATGTTAAAAAATATTGGAATCTATCAATTGTTACGTTTTAATGTAGTTTAAAATAGTTGGTATTATAAAAATTTATTGAGACAATTAGGCGTTGCCAGACTTCTGTTTTATGTATTTAAGACCTTCCAGACTACATAAAATCATAAGTGTTACATATGGTTGAACTCGTATTACATAGGAGATTCCAATAATGACTGAATATACAGGGTGATGAATTTGAAAAGCCAAAGTTACTAATAGTATAAGAGAAACGGCAAATCTGTCAACATTGCAAATATCAAATATGAAATCTCCGTATCCCAAAATAGGCATACCTCAAATTTTGTACAATTATGACTAGCAATATACGAGATAATTGGCCGGTTCCAGACTTTTGGGCCACTCTGTATAAAGACTAGAGAATATCTAAAAAATGTAACAATTTCACATCTATGACTCCGGGCTTATGGAACATTAACGCATATTCGTGTCTGATGCTAAAAAGCAATAGTTATTTTCAATAAAACTCAAAATTTTATAACTGGTGTTAAGGGTACTACTTGTATAGTCTTTCAAACACGATTTCACTCGCGACAAGCATACATTTCGCATTTTATTTTATTTCTTTCCCACAATTTACATGCCTTACATAATCTGGGACTATCAATTTCGTCGAATACTGGAAAATGTTCTTATCAGTTGTTATCGCCTTATTTCTGACGTTTCGTTAGTTCTATATCTCTTAGGATTCAAATCTAGATATATATTCTCAATCTGGTTAGTTTCATCCGTTAATAAACATATGTAGCCTATTCTCCTATTTCAAGTCATAAAGTAGTAACTTTCAGAGTCACTTCTTTGTATTTATATAAGTACGTTAATATGCATACATTGATCAAGCTCAGCTGATCGACGCCTTCCACGTATTGGTGATAGTTGTTAAGGAAGCTTTGGCATGGTTATATCAATGTATGAATTGTTCTATATCTGGGCTAGCCAGGTTGGTTGGATTTCCTCGTAACTACATTATGTACGCTTATATGATTTACTACATAATTAGCATTTTTGTCTCTTTAGCTTGCTAATATGTTAAATCACATTATAAAACAGTTTTCATACTTCCAGTGTAGATGCCGAAACTAAAGATTTATAATTTATTATAATAATATTCTCAAGAATAATTGGTTAAAAATTCAGATGTAACAAAGATTCAGACATAATGAAATAGTATTTTTAAAATTCAATTAAAATAATAAATGTCATCATTAATTTTTTTTGTTACAGATATTATGGACAAGAAAAAGAATATAATGTCCTTGTTATGGACCTGCTCGGTCCGTCGTTGGAAGACCTCTTCAATTTTTGTACCCGCAGATTCACCATTAAAACCGTACTCATGTTGGCAGATCAAATGATCACTCGTATAGAATTTGTCCATTGCAAATCATTCATACATCGTGATATAAAGCCGGATAACTTCCTCATGGGCATCGGCCGTCATTGCAACAAATTATTCTTGATCGATTTTGGACTGGCTAAGAAATTTAGAGACACCAGAACTAGAATGCATATAATATACCGTGAAGATAAAAATTTAACTGGTAAGTACACATTTAAGCAAATATATTTAAATTTTTTATGTGTACCTAATAACAATGACCTGGTACGCTGCTGTGTTTGCTTTTTGCACGGTAATAGGGATGTTTTCACTAAGGCCCGAGTATTTTGTGTTTTCTAGGTTGTTCTTTGGAATGACATCAGTAGTAGAAAGAACAATAGGTATCGTCTGTTGTCATCAATAAGTGTTATTTATCTAGTTAGTTTATAAACTAACATGAGATCCAGTCTATTATGTTCCACTGGTTGATTCGTGAGCATCGTAAAGCCCCAATAGAGCTTGTACAGTACATTCAACAAACTTACACCTCTAAACGATTAATGGCATTCGCAGAAAACCTTTCGTTGTAGTAAAAAGCATGGTAAACTGCACAGGATTTCTCCATAATCTTTTTATTTACTTACTTTGTTTAGAATGTTTTTGCCTGAAATATCAGTTAAGAGTTAATTTGTATAAAATGAGGAGCAAAAATTCAAATGGAATTTTAAATTTTATTGTTTATTTGGCTAATAATGAATGTATACTTAAATATAATGGTTAACCTGCTGTACAATTATTTTGTAAATAACGTTATAATAGTGTACTTACTGATTATTTAAATTTATAAATCATCATCATCGTCACTAAATTTACTACCGCTATCATTATGTAAATCTATAATCACTGAATTAATTTCACTCTAATTTTATTTTCTTGGATCCACCACTCTTCTACTAATTTTTCACATTTATTTACAGTTTTGGCCCATATTTCTGGAATTCCAGTTTTAAGAGCTTCTTGCCACATTTCCCCAACTGCATCGTCCACTATATCCACTGCATCCAAAGTGATTATCATAATACGTTTTACATATACCCCAGGCCCCAGATGTGCTCGATGGGATTAAACTGATGCGGCGGTAACCGTAGTACTTGATGTCCATAACTTGATACAATTTGGTCAACTATATAAACTGTTGGTTTTTCATTACGTTTCGAAATTTCCAGTAACTCTGATTTGAAGGCGTATTTGGGAAAATTGATATTATTTTTAACTAACGAATTTTTTATGCTCGACTGTTTTAGTTGTTTCTCCAAAATCTCCGAATGGTAAGGTGCATTATCTAAAACTATAACTGATGGTTCACTCAGACTAGGTAACAGTTTCTCCGCAAGCCATTTAACAAACATATCTGCATTCATGTTTTCATGGTAATCAGCAGATTGTGATTTTGAAGAAAAAATCATATCTGCGTTTTCTATAAAGGCTTCTTTCCTTCCTGCATGAAGAATAATGTGTGTGTTTTATTGGTTTTATACTGTCGTCTTGCCAAATTCTTTTAATTTTACCCTTTGCAAATATCCATGTCTCATATAAGTATACGAATGTTGCATTTTCAGATTTAAGTCTATAATATAGTATATTCTCCCAAAAATTTAATTCTTTTGTGAACCACACTACTCCTTTCGCATAAAAGTAACCTATTATTTTCTTTTTTGAATTTAAATCCTAAACCTCTTAACACTTTCCAAAGGCGAGTCCTCTTAATTTCAGAAACTTGTCTTTCTCTTTTTTTTTTTCATTAAAGTATCTAAACTCACATTTTGATTGTTTTAGCGCATTCGATACAAAATATTGCGAATTTCAAATTTTTCTCCCATCAGGTAAGTCAATGCTCCTATAATGTTTACGAGTTGTTTTCTTGTCTTCGTGATACTCAGTCACAGTAACATCTTGAGAATCTCGGACAGTCTTCATTACAGTTTTTAGTTTACTTTCACTTATCCCGAGTGCGTCACAATCGCGTTGATGTATACATAATAATGACCACCATTGTCTCTTTCCATGGTAAAGTATTTATGCATATTTGCAATTAATTCATCAATATGCAACTTACGTCTAGGTATGTTGGTCACTTAAAACTACACGTTTGAATTACAATATACTGAGTTTAGATCAATATGACAGACACTTTCTAACCGTTGTGCTTGAGAGGTAAAATATATAACCGCTTACAAAGATCCTAAACACATTAAGCAAATTAGCCCAATGATCATTAGTAATGCCGATTGTAATTTAATTATGGTTGATAAAAAGTTTAAAAATGGTTGGAAACCGTACATAAACAAATTAAAATGTTTTCCACAATTATTTTATTTTTGGTACAAGTATTTTCATTTGAAAATAAAAAGTTAAATATATTAACAACTTTAACACGTAATCGCAGACGTCTCAAAAACGGTATACTCTAACCTAACAGACATATGGTCAATCTAACCACCACTATTTAAATTGACAAAATGTTCTAGTTTACTCCGAAGAATTTTTAAACAAAAATTAAACGTGATATTTTAGTACTTTGTATATCTACTTTGAACATAAATTATCTATAGCATGGTTATGGATATTATAATTATTAAACAATTATTAAACAATTATTAAACAAGTAGGTGAAATAAATTTAAGTTAAATAATATTATGCAAGAATACTATTTATTAAAAAAAAAATGTAACAAAATATGCAAAACTATGAACAACGGGTTAATGACACATATATTTATTTTATACCTAAAATTTAGGAAAGTGTTAAATATTATGAAGAACATTAGTGCAGTTTACCGTGCCTTTTACTACAACGAAAGGTTTTCTGCGAATTCCATTAATCGTTTAGAGTTGTAAGTTGTTTGAATGTACTGTAGTTGTAATTTTCAAGCATACTGTCAAAGATATGTTATGTGATATATGATATTAACGGAGATAGTACGAGTAGGTTTGGAAAAGTCGTAGAATAAACGGAGAGTTTTTGTTTTAATGTGTCCAGTCAGTGTTGAGTTGTGTTGTGGATCATGTTGTAAGTATCTTTGAGTGTTCAGCAATATTTCTTCAGCTCTTTTGATTACTTTTCGACTTCTTACTCCTCGGATGTATTCCGTAATTTATCCAATATCTCTACGCAATAATTTAATTTTCCTCAGCAGTCGTTTCCCCAGGGCGCAATTTTGCGTCCAGTCCTTCGTCATTATTATTATTATTTCTGTCCACACATTCCATCCCCTTTACTTTTTTACTTACTTATAACCCTAAAAAAATTTCGGATAATTTTTAATTTTAATCGATCAAATATCTTTTAGGTTTACCTTTAAGTTTTGTCTTTGAAAAAAAAAGCGCGTGGAAAATGGTTTAAAAATAATTGCTAGTCTGGAAATTTTTTGATTTATTGCCAAGAATTTCAAGAACAAAACAATCAATTCGTTTTTACCGTGTACTTAAATTGGTTTTCGTTATTTTAGAATTTATAAAATACTGTAGACTTTACTGGTTTTCATCTTATTCGGACTTAATTAGCAACAATTAATTCTGCTTTTAATTATCTTCATTTGTCTGAATGTAATCAATTGTTTTGTCATGGAACACGCTGGTCAACATTTTAGACTTCCTTGTTTCTTTTACTGTTGACCTTTATTCTATTTTAATTTTTGTATTTATTACTTTTTTGTGTTTCTATTTTCAATCCGGATATCGTTTTCAAAAAATATTATTTTTTTACGTTAACCTGTAGATGTTATCTATTGGCGCTTTGTACAATAAAGTACCACAATAATTGTAGTGAGTAGAGTACCTCATGTTTTAATAGTTGTTTATAGCCCAGTAAAATTCCACGCTTACCCTTAAAAAATTATTTTTGTTCCGACAAAAGGAGGAAATTTATAGTAATAATAGTGAACCGTATATAAAAAAAAAAAACGTCACAATTTAACACGCAAAGAAAAAGCTATGATCGGAATTATTGTGTTTGAAAGACTTTGAGCCAGAGAACAAAATAAGATTGTAAGCGATGTACAGTGAAAGCCAACTAAAGTTGTGTTCACGTCATCATTGTGAACATTTGCAGCGTTGTCAGATGGTTCATGAAGTATAAAAATTAACAGAAAAGAACTGAAGTAAACAAAAAAAAGGTGAAGGTAGCAAATTTCACACTATATTAAATGAAATTTGAAAATGAGTGTTTTTTTTCATTTGTTTTTTGTTATTGTTATTATTGTTATTTAAATATAACGAAAATAAAACCACAAGCAATAGAATAAAATATTTTTTAATAATGAACGTATTTTCAAAGACAAAACATGACATTAAAAAAAAACAACATAAACGAACTAAACATTTTCTGAATCTATTCCACATTAGTGTCACTCTCTCCACTATTAAAATTTATTACTATTGGACTAATTTCTTGACAATCAAATATTCTTTCTCTCTCATACCATTTAAGTATTTCTCTTTCAGTATGATTTATAGAGTTTTTCCACATATCAGGAGTAATCATGTAAAGTGCCTCATATCATATGTTTAGGCAGTTGTTAGCGCTGTTACCATCTCTACCAATATGCCTATTGTAATTATTTTGCTATGCCCCAAATTAATTCATTGGGGTTAAAGATACAATTTGTGTTTGATACAAAACTTTGTGTCCATACCGTTCTGCCATATCGTCCACTATATACTTGGTTTGTGGTTTATTTTTAAAAAAATGTTTAAAATAAATTACATTTATATGTAAGATTATATCTGTATCTTTACTGAGAAACGATGCGCAACAGTTCTGTTTTGAACATCATTATGGGAATAGGGAATGTTTTTTTCTGTCAACCACTCCTCAATAGAACTTTTTGACCATCCTGTATTCGGAGTTTTATGCAATAACATACTGTGATAAGGTGCATTATCAAGTACAATTAGAGAAGGATTCTCTAAGTTTTGCAGCAACTGATATTCAAACCATTTCAAGACATTTGCCTGGTTCATTTCCCAATGATAATCACTAAGTTGAGTTTTTGAACAAAATAATGCTTCAGCACCCTCTATAAATCCATAAATCCGGTTTCATTTCCAGCATGGAGTATAATATATCTGCAATGATATCATTTAAATGTTCATATAACAACTTATGTTAATACAACAAACCTTTTGCCATTCGTTTTAGTGGTTTTAACACTCTTTATATATTTTCATTTTGCCAAGAATGACCAATGATCCCATTTTGAAATATCCAAGTATCATTGACAAACACGAATTGGTACAGGGTGTCTCAGAGTAGATTTTAGTTTTTAAATCAATAAAACTCGGTTTCAGAACCTGTTAGAAAAACATTTATTAGGCAAATAGACACACAGAAAACGCGGATTTTATTTCTTAAATAATACGTCGGTTAGATGTTGATCATCTCGCTCGTAGCACTCTTGCAATCTGGAGCGCAAATTGAGAAAGACGCGCTCACACATATCCACTGGAATGTTCTTAATAGCGTTGCGAATATTTTGCTTCAGTTCTTCGATGGTGGCTAGTGGGTTAGCGTAGACGATGTTCTTTATATACCCCCACAGAAAAAAATCTAAAGGGGTAAGGTCAGGAGATCTTGGGGGAAAACGAATATCACCATTTTGTGAAATCAGTGTGCCTGGAAACATTTCTGTTTCTGTGGGCGTTTATTGAAATGTTCGCTGTGTGTGGCGTAGCACCGTCTTGCTGGAACCATGTATTGCCTGGATTATACCCTGGAAAATTATTCAATTCTGGACGTAGCCAATTTCGCAACATGGCAGTGTATCGTGTACTATTAACAGTTAGCGTGCGTCCTCTAGCATCTTAAACAAATAAGGTCAGATGATCTCCGATGCAGACATGCCACACCAAACCGTCACCTTTCTTGAATGCAACTGTTTCTGGTGTAATTCATTTGGATTTTCAGGACACCAGTAGCGAGCATTGTGCTTGTTGACATATCCATTAAGGTGAAAGTGAGCCTCGTCACTGAAAATAATCCGTTCTTAAGCCACCGTCATCCCAAAAACGAGTCATCATCTCCTCAGAAAAATTTTTCCTCAGTAAGTGATCAGTTTTTTTCAAATATTGGTTTAACTGAATTTTATAAGGGTGAAAACTTAAATCCTACTTTAAAATACGCTGGATACTAGCACGAGACAAATTTAGCGCTTGTGCATGTTTGCGAAGTGAACGCCGAGGATTACCATTCACAGCACGTCGAACTCTTTCAATATTGACAGGAGTTCGAATAGTTTTTGGTTTGCCTGGATGTTTCACATTTGTGACAACTCCTTCTTCTCTAAATTTCTTTACCCATGCGTGCACTATATAGGAATCGTTGGCTTTAAAATACGCCTCAACCATGTAGGCGCGCTGCATCTTCGTCCACTTTTCCATGGTAACTGAAATCCGCACGTGTCGGCTACACGGCTGATGCATCGTTTCCATGGAATTTCGAACAGGGTCGGCGTAAGGTAAGTTTTAAATACTAAAATCTACTCTGAGACACCCTGTATATACCTTCATCCTTCGCTTCTTTTTAAGTTCTCAAGAATTGTACTCTTTTACAAACAACGTTAGGTAATTCCATAAGTCTTCGTCGTGGATTATCCTTCATCCACTCAAACTCAAGTTCTTTGAACAATCTTTTTAAAGAAGTGGAAATACCAATAAATAATTCTTTATCTTTCAGTTGGGACCACAATGACTGAACCGTTACGTGCTCTTCTAAAATCATACAGAAATAAAATTATGTTAAATGTACCTATATTGTTATAATCATACTTAGTTCTCTGGTACATATTGTAAATGGTATCACGAATAGAGCTTGTATTTAAAGTTGTTGTATTTGTTACTCGTTTATTAGTGCAACACTTTTTCTTTGGTGACTCGAACTGTTCACCTTTTTTCTGCATTTGGCATTATGCTGCTTACTGTTCTTACACTGATTTTTAAAGCAGCAGCTACACTCTAATAATACAAATTTTTGTAAAGTAAAGTAATGATATTTTATTCGCATATTACCTCTTGCACAGCGTTTAAGGGTAACAAAGGGCCATTATTATTCCTTTCTTCTTCAAAATAGTTAACTAATGAAGTCACAAGTTCTTTGCATTGACTATTCAGCTGTTTGGGCGTTTTGACAAATAAATAAATGTTTTTTATAAGATAACCTCAAAAATCGATGATACCACGAGTACAAAAGTCACAGAACACTGATTGGAAACTAAACAAACAACGCGGCAACATGACAATGTTTCTGGTAGTGACTAATACTCCGTCATTAATTGGTGGTTTCTTCATGAACATTTCAACACAAAATTTTACAATGAGGGACGTCTAAATCCAAAAAAGCTATATTGTATATACATTATTTTGTTACAAAAGTTTTTTTAATGATCGGGTTATTTTTAGAAGTCATTGTTTAGCAAACTAAAGTAACATACACTTTTCTATAGAAATGTAGCCACACACAATAGAATTACGACCTTGGTGACGTGCACGCAACTTTATTTGGCTTTTACTGTAGTTACAATATGTTGTATCTTAACAAAAGTTTCAAAGTGTACAGAGTGGTTAAAACAGACGATGAAACAAACGATAATAATACTTTGAAGGTTGAAATGAGAGGAAGGAAACAAATAAAATTGCACGATACAACGAAACAGGCCATTCGTCGTGCAGTACATAAATTTTATTTCAAAAAGGACTATAAAACAAATAGCAGAATTTCGAACACATGGAAAAAATATTATATCTACAGATGAAACATGGTCAAATGAAGGACGTACTGTGAAAAAAAAATCGTCAGGATTTAAATGTGAAAAACAAACGACAAGCTTTCCCAAATGGTTTGTCGACAGGTTTAAAAGCTCCATTGGAAAAGGGAAAACGCCTTATTAGCCATATTGGTAGCTACTCAGGATTTGTTGGAAAGAGGTTTAAATGAGGAAATGGATGCAGATCATTATGAAAAATGGTTTTCATATATTTTGTAAAAGAACTATTGAGAACAGTCAAAAGAAGAAAAACCAGTTATTTAGGGCATTTGTTGCGCAACGAGAAATACTACATCCCTCAGTTGATAATAAAAGGCAAAATAGAAGGAAAGCGAGGAATTGGAAGAAAAAAATTGTCCTGGTTACGTAATATCAGAAACTGGACAGGACTTGGATTTGAGGAACTCTTAAGAACAGCTGAAGATAGACAAACGTTTGCCACCATAACCGCTAACCTCCATTGATGGAGACGGCACTTGAAGAAGAAGAATATATTTTGTCAAAAATCGAACCAGGATCTGTTATTGTTATGGATAACGCTCCAAATCACCGTCGACGTGTGGAACAGTTACCAGCCACTAAATGGATAAAAGCTGAGATTGTGGATTGGCTTAATAAAAACAATATTAAATTCAATGAACCAATTTTGAAAATCGAGTTACTAATCTTAGTGTGGTGTCATAGAGATAAATATATTAAATATGTAGTAGATGAAATGGCGCGAAAACTAGGCTTAATTGTAGTTCGATTTCCGCCATACCATTGTGAGTTACATCCGATAAAACAAGGACTCAAATAAAAAATAAAGTATCGAGGAACAATGTTATTTTCAAATTAAATGATGTAAAAAATCTGCTTAATAGTGTCGTTAAAAATGTGACCTCACAGTCGTGGATAAAATGTATGGAGTATGTACTGAAAGAAGAGCAGAATATGTGGAACCTTGATAAATTCATTGAAATTACCATGGAACCAGTTGTTGTGGATCTAGGCGAAGATACTACTGATGGATCTGAAGATGACGTAGATGACTCAGATGAGATTATATTATAAAGTAAGTTTTTCTTTGAACATATTTTTTATATTTTATGTGTGTGAAAGTAATTCACTTCTACCTGTGCTAAAAGTTACTAGACGACGCTTTTTCTAATCCCATGTCATTATATTTCATTTGACAATAGGAAATTAAATTTAATCCTTGAATCAGTCATAAGTTTGTTAATTTAAACGAATAAAGGGTTTTCCCCAAAAAATGTATTGAACAAGGATTACCTTTCTTTATCTAAGGCATCTATAAAATAAGAAAATATTTTTTATGACAATTAATTTTAATAATAACCGCACGCCTTTGACTCGTCGTTTTCCTTTATTCTCAGACCCGCAAAGGTCTACGTTGAAAATATGACTCACTCGCTACAATTTTGGTACTATAGTATAACATCCAATTTGACAGTTAACTACTTGACCTCGATCTTGTAGACAAATAGCTATGTTTTTGAGTTGAACACAGCAGTCACAACATCATACAACAGCATTCAAAACAGCCAACACATATCTATTCTGCACAAAATCAAACAACACACAGGGGAGATCATAGAGCTCTGTTTATGAAATACCATAGGAATGAAGCAATTTTTGCGAGAACGTGAATCATCATCAAAAACATAAACTTCGACAAATCCTAGATATACAAACATGCCTGGGACAATGAACACAAAGTACAATGGAAAGATGCATTAGTAGTCATGAAAGAAAAAACAGCAAAAAGAGCAAAATTAAAGAAGCTGCCCTCATCTTGTAGGAAAAAAGAATGTAGCAGGATCTGGTTACCAATACTGAAATAAGAATTCAGTAATAAGAATATACCAACATTAATGAGTTAATAGGTCAGATACACATCATACATCATGTATAATAACTACATGAACACAGAAATGTCACAATTTGATATAAATCAGAGGGTACAACAACACCTCTCAGAATTTCACTCAAAATATGGCTACTTGCCTACTAGATCGATAGCAAGCATGTCATGTGTCAAATGGTTTACAGGAAAAATCTAATATTTTTTTAATTTATAAAATTTTTGTGAAAACGATTTCCGGAATTTGAAATCAAAAAGTCAAAACAAATGTAAAATGTAATTCTCGTTACAATCAATTGTGGTTTAATCCCGCATAAATACAATATTTAACAGATATTATGTTCGCTGTAGTTATTTATCGTGTAACAGTACAATAGTGTAAAAGTAACAGTAACTAACGTATAATATACGGTAATTTTTGTATTTTGGTTCATGTTATCATTAACATGGCTCATGTTATTGTTCTCTACATCATATTGAATAAATTATTTACTTCAGACAGTATGAATGATTATAGTGTACATTTTTTGAACAAGCTCGCCAACATTAATCGCCCCATTATACCTAATAAATAATTTGCCCATGTAAAACAAGAATAACAACATGACCTTATAGCACAGAATTTTCAATTTAATAAATGAGTGTATAGTAGATGATCAAATTGTTAGAACGGTCTGTTAAATAGAATTTTTTATTCAAAAATATAACATTTCGATAAAACACGTTTTGTCTTATATACTGTAAATAATACAGTGAGGGGCAAAATTATGGAATATATTTTTTTGAGAGAATTATTCGTAAATTATGATTTTTTGGCATATATAACTAAAGTACCACAATTGTAGCGGGTGATTCATATTTTCAATGTAGCCCTTTGCGGGTCTGAGAGGAAAGGAAATCGACGTCATAGGCGTGTGGTTATTATTAAAAAATAATCAAGATTTTAGAACGAATTGATTGTCATAAAAACTATTTTCTTATTTTATAGATGCCTTAGATGAAGAAAAATAATCCTTGTAAAATACATTTTTTTGAGAAAAACCTTTATCCTTTATAAATTAACAAACTTATGACTGATTCAAGGATTAAATGTAATTCCTATTGTCAAATGAAATTTAATGACATTGAATTAGAAAAACGGTCCTCTAGTATCTTTTAGCACAGGTACACCTGAATTACTTAAACAATTATTTGTACGAAACAGTACTAGTAATAAATGGCTCACCTTTAATGAATATTTATTTCCATAAAATATAAAAAAATACATATGTTCAAATAAAAAATAACATTATATTATTGCACCGTTTTTAAATAAAACGAGCGGTTCGAATTTATATAAATATATTTATTTATAAGTTTACAGTTCGGTACTCTCTTATCAACTAACTCAACTCATAACATCGTTACATATATATACCAAAGTTACTATGTTCTAGAACATTCCCACCTCTAATTCGCCTACGTGACGGGTTGTTCTCTCTCGCACTTGATATCGCTGGAAAGTTCTAGTCGCTTGCGAGATGCAGCCGTTACACGGGCCACGCTGAATGCATGTTCGTAACAATAAGTAAATTTTCTCGTTTTGTCGGTATTCTAACAACAAAAATAGTTTTTCTAAATGATAAACGTTCAATTTTACTGGCCTATACAAAAACCACTGATGAGCATTTATAACACCATAATTAGGCCAATATTATTATATGCAGGAGAAACAATGACGATGGTTAAAAAAGATGAAGAAGACTTAAGAATAGCAGAGAGAAAGATTATGAGAACCATACTAGGACCAATCAGAACAGAGCAAAATGAATATAGCAGCAGAACAAATGCAGAAATTAAGGAAGAACTTAAGGAAGACATCGTAACTAAAATAAAGCAATGCAGAGTTAGATGGTTAGGTCACATTTGGCGAGCAGGCGAGGAGGCAGTGATATACGCAATGATAGAATGGAATCCAGGAGGAAGAAAGAGAAGGGGAAGACCGAGATCAAAGTGGCTGCAAGAAGTTGAAGAAGACCTCCAAAGGGCAGGAGTCAGAGAATGGAGAGGAAGAACTAGAGACAGGAAAAAATGGAGAGATATTGTCAAGAAGATAAGATAAACAAAAAAGACTGATCCACTTAAGAAATAGGATCTAGAAAGCATTTGCGGTTTAACCCCACACTGGGGTGTATAGCCATTATATATATATATATATATATATATATATATATATATATATATATATATATATATTTATATATATATATATATATATATATTTATATATATATATATATATATATATATATATATATTTATATATATTTTATATATATATATATATATATATATATATATATATATATATATATATATATATTAAAACACTACAATCGCGGTACTTTAATGTATATCATACTATCATAGTGACGTTATCCATCTGAGCGTGATAATGAATCGATGATTTTTTTTAAATGACAATTGTCATCATAATTATTTATACAGGTTAGCCAACAATATTTAATTTTTAAATTAAATTAAGTTACACAATAAGAAGTATATGTGTAATTTTATTCAATACAAAATACATTTTATTGCTGTTAAAAATTGGACAAAAATGTTTATTTGACAAATACAAATTGCTTTCAGCTTAAATTAAATGTATAAATTGCCACTCACCTGCCTCTTGGCAGTAGTTGAACCGACCACAACAATCTTCATGAACATTGTGGATAATTATTTCTGCGTAATCATATTTCGAATTTCCAATCTAATTCTATTTTTTAAATCTTGTAGTCGATCGATGTAAACTTTTGATTTGAAGTAACACCATAAAAAAAATCAAGTGGTATAAGATCTGGAGATCTTGGGGGCCACTCTATCGTTCCTCGTCTACCAATTTATCTCCTAGGAAAACATCAGTTTAAAAAACCACGAACAGGAATTGCAAACTGCAGAAGTGCTCCGTCTTTCTGAAACCATATATTTTCATTGGGTAAATTGATGTCATATTTATTTGAAAAAATGTCTGTAAGCGTGCATATAACTTTATTTTATAAAAGATCAAGATATCTTTCAAGTTTACTGTTTTGGGGGTGCTGATTGTCTACCTCAGTCATCCAATGAGTATTCTCTTTACACCAATATCTGCAGTTTTGCTGATTCACATGTAAACTCAATGCTCCCAGTAGATCTCTTTGAGTATTCTTCAATATACAATCAGTAAGTAAGGGCAATTTCCTTGACATCTTGTTTATTCGTTAAATATTTTTAACTGTACTAATACGCATAATATCGGTGAATTTGTTTGACTATTCTGATTGTGTGACAAAAGTTATTGTTTACAATGAATAATGAGCAATTAGATGCTTATATTTAAAAGAGATCACGTTTTAAAGGAGGAAATATCGATGGGTGTATTTTACAATAATTGGAATGCCAATAGAAGACATTAAAAGCGTATAATAAAGTGTATAAACACATTAAACATTTCTCGTTACAAGATACAAAAAGCCGTTTGGGTTTATATATTGCCGCTTCAACTCCCTTTACCAATATTGTTATGTCATAAAGTGTGGTAACCTAATAAAATAGAAAATAAATATGTCAATATATTTTATAGCTCCATTATAAATCGCATTAAACAAAGAGTTTAATTTTACTAGGCGGCTCCAATACGTTGACCGCCTACATTAGGTTTAAAAATATATATGGAAAGTTCCCGATAAGTGCTGTTACTTTCTACCTATACGGATCCTGAAAACAATTAAATTGTAGAATTTTTGCAAACATTGATTCGCTTTAACACTGAAAATACATCACTATTAACCTATCTTCAAATCGGTTGTGTTTCCGTCGAATAATTAAGAAAACTGTTATACAGAGTAAGTTTGTATGGAACGTCTAATCTTAGAAGCAGCTTAAGGGTCATTGCTATTAAAATGTACATTATCAATTTTAAAAAAATTAAATGTTAAAAATTTAAAAAGCCAACTATGAAAGACCTTCATAGAACCAGAAGATCTAAATATTAATACTCTAATAACAGGTAAAGCTTAAACATTTTTATATTTCTTAAATTTTTAGATTTTATAATTTGTTTGTTAACGCAAGTGAGATAGTAATTAACAAAAGTGAGAAAATAGGAATCTATATTAAAATAACAAGTTTGAAAATAAAAATTGTATTCTTAGTTATAAAAATGCAATGTGAAATTATATAATAATATTGTAAAAACAGAAACACTTATGAAATATAAATATTACTTGGCAAAGAACTAAAAATATATTGTTCCCGTTTGTTTAGATCAGGTGAAGTCAAAATACAAACAACTTCGTCTAATGAAATGGTAGACACATCTTCCTTTTCAGGAAAGACAAATTTGTATTTATGAATTTTTTTTTAAAACTTTACAGTATAATTATAATCTTTGTCAATATTTATTACCAGTCCAACAAAATTTTTACTATACTTTTTCGAAGATAACTTAACCACAATAAAGTTATTAAGTTTTGGTCTAATTGAATATTTTGTTTTTGGTGTCTTAGATTCATTTATTGTCATTTCATCACTATCCGAGTCTGATGAGTATATATCTTTGTATTGAACTCATTTTCGTTGTGTGAACTTTACTTCTTTTTTCTTATTTTGTTTTCCAGATGTACCATGTAATACAGGTTGTGTTAAGAAAGTCTTAAAAATAAAGCAAAAAGAAACAATTCTAAAGTTAAAAACAAAGTATAAAAAAGGATACATTCATTTGATTGCATCTGTGGGTGATGATCATTCTTATTTTGGGACGGATTTAAATGTGGGATGTCCATGGTACCAATTTTATAATGGCAACATTCTTGAACTCCACATGTCAAGCATGATAATGTTCTTGCCTCTAGTAAATTATAGAAGGCTTTTGTCCAAACAACTTCTCTTATAGTCATTGTACCTTTAAATGTTTTTAAATCTGAAGTGGATACTTCATTTTCAATTTTTTTAATTTCCAAACTAGAAACTGTATGACATAAAATCCCCTTACAATTTTCTCGAAGTTCTTTAATTAAACTATTAAAGTTGTCTAAATCTTTTCCTTGGGCCACTAAACTATCTGCTGTCCTTTTCAAACATCCCCCAATACCATCTGGTGCTCCTTTGCCATGTCCAGACTCACTATAATGCCATTTTATAGCTTGACAGGTAAAAAGCTTCGAAATATATGCCACTATTAAAAAAACATAGTTTTATTTTTATATTGTGTGGATGGTCCATCACTCAAGAAATGTACCATAGATATACTGGAAATTAGAGTTTTTACATATTCTGCAATGGGTGTCAAATGGGCACATATAGCAAAAGGATCGTGACGAAGATTCTCGGAAAATGTACACATTGGACTTTTTTTGTTTTGGGTATAAACCATTACAGTGTGCAAACTTATCTGTGGTTTGGAACCACCAAAATGAGCAGATTGGATTTCTCGTCCATATTTACATATATAATTTTCAGAGAAGTCCAGGTGTATAAAAACCTCATTTTCCTTTAGGCTATTCTTAATTGTGTCGATACATTTATATTGGTGTTTAATGTTAAGTAAGTGTTTTAAAAAATAGGGCAGTTTTTCTTTAAAGATGCTTACAATATTTTCTTTTGTGCTCTCAACTTCTTCCTTTATTGCCTTTTGGCACATTTTTTTCTCGCCCTTAACAATAATTTCAACTTTTTTTGAAAGCCATTTTTTATAAATTATTATGCTGTCATCAACATTGAAGAACTGTATTTTTTTATTACGGCATATTAAACATAAACGCCCTAAACATTCTTCATTGTTAACATCACAACATATTTCCTTCACTACTTCTGTTGAATTAGCAGCATTTATGATATGCAATGACTTTAATTTAGTTACAAGTAAAGTGAAATTTTCATGAATTATACAAAGACATGTTTCTCTGCTTTTTTCTGTGGGAAACAACACCCAAAAAGGTCGAAATCTACAAAATCTAGAATAGCTCACTTTAACTTCAGGATGCTTAGCCTTAAATGGAATAAAAAGATTTTTTAAGGAATCATTTAGGTACCGTTTCTGCTTTTTAATTTTCTTATAGGTAACAGTGTCCTTTTTGCCAGGGCATAACCGACTTACTTCATCTTTTTCAAAAAAGCTTGAGATAACTTCCTTTAATCTTAAAAACATTAACCTTCTTCTTTTCAATACTTGCCCAGAATTTTTATTTTTTACGATTCTTCTTGAACTAACTGATCTTACCAAATTTTCACACCTATATTTTTTAACTATATCTCCAGAAATAGAATGAACAAATCTTTGCTTGTCCTTAAATGTTCTTTGTTCTTTGTAGTTTTCCTGTAGCTGCTGCTGAAGCACTTCTCCAATTACAAGTTTCCGTTTTGCTTCTGGAGTAACTTTCTGCCCAATGAGCATTTCCCGAACATTTTTAGTTGGAGTGTTAGGACCTTTTTTCTTTAATCTTTCATATCTAAAAAAAGGTAATAAGGTTAGTAATATTAAAATTTTTTTTAAATTTTAATATTACTAACTTTGTAATTAAAATTATGAAATTTAAATGATGTTTACTTATTGATTCTATTATTTTTGTTCAGATTTAAATTATTTCATAGATATATAATACCTACCTTTTTTTGTATTTTGAAAACTTCTTACATGTTCTTTCTAATTTAGCTTTTAAAAGCTCTATTTCTTTTTTTTATTCTTTCCCTATTTCTTCGTACTATTTGTTTTCCTTTTAAAGACTGTCGTGATGACTTAGGCTGTGGATTTTGTTGAGGTGTAATATCTTCTGAAAACTCCTCAGGAACTGGAGTAAATGATGGGATTATTTCATTAAGCTGAGCCGAAAGTCTTTCTCTTTCTTTTTTTGCATAGTATGATTTTTTACTTTTTTCTCGCCAACATTTTCTAATATTTCTTTGCTCTCGTTCTGATAATTCATCAATTCTCTTTACTTTACCCGCTTCTTTTCTAGCTCTATATCGCTCTCTAGCCTTCCGTTTTTCTTCTTCATGTAATGCCGGATTATTTTTTATTTTTTCTCTTAACTTACGCATCGCATTTTTTGATCTTTCCCGAAGAATACTTTTCTTTTTTTCATTGTTTTTCGCCGACTTTGCTATGTCTAAAAACTTCAAAATAGCATATTAAATTAAAAAAATGTATGTTTATTTTTTAGAAAATATGTTATCAAGATTTAAGTACAAAATAAGAACATTTTATAAAAATTTAATCAAACTTCATTTATGTTAACTTTTTCTCAATTTCGTTAACACATAAATTAACGCAAGTGATATTAACTTAATTGAGGTTTTATTATAAATTTCCCGTCAAATCCCGGGTAAATTGTTTGGATGGTGACGCCATTTTAAAAATAACTACTTTGCTTAATTTCCTAGCATATACCGTTTGCAAACATTATTGATTAATTTTTTTTTTTTAAATATAGTTATTAACAAAAGTGAAACATTATGCTTACCGTTTGTGGGTCTTAACACCTTTTTGCTCTTAATATTTGTTAAATTTCACAGAACAACATACCTCTCTCAAGGATTTAATTAAATTAAACAAGACTTGTCAAAACACTTTTAATGTCACACTATCAGCGCCGACTAACTAAATTTATGTCAAATAATAATTCTATTAACGAAAGTGAGAATGAATGATGAGGACACCTATAAAAATCGAATTTTAAACTATAAAATAAATTATTTTTTATAGAGAATGATAAAACTAAGAAATAATGTCAGCCATTTTATAATTTTCTGTAATTATTTATTTAGATGTAATATATTAGAATGCTGTTTTTCTATTTCAAAGCTTATATGAACAAGGTGGGGACATTAACGAAAGTGAGAATTGAACCCTTTAATTAAAAAAAAATACAGAGTAGATTTTATTTGTGGAATTTAAAAAATCATAGGAACTTAGGTTTTAATGCACTTTATTTGAGTGTAGTATTCTGATAATTATTTTTTGTTATTAAACCTTATTTTTGCTTGAAGGACATCAAAATGTACATTTTCAAAACAATGACCCTTAAATGATTTTTATAGATTTTGGTGTGTAAGGGTCTTGTGAAGCGGCCGATATTATGGTGATATTTACATTGTTGTTAGGTCTTCCGTTTTTCTGGAAATGTAATGAACTTTCTTATTTCAAACGGAACACTCAACACTCTGTATATTTTTTGCCTTGTGAAGTTCTTAAGAAATACTGATTATGTTTCATATAATGTTCCCTATACATAAATAATTAGATATATCCCATATCCCTAATTAGACCTCTTAATTGTTATAAATAAAGCTGCTGTCAATTAAAAAAAGGACATAACTTATGGTCCCAAATTGTCCTAAGACAACTTTTTTCTTTTTTAAATTTGTAGTTATGAAATAATATAAAAATTTATCCTTTCCAAACATGAAAATAATTTTCTTGTAGCCACCACTTAAAAAGTTATTGTAATTTTTTATAAGCAAACAATTGGTATGTTTTTACAAAATAATATTGAAATATTTAAAATCATTTTTCTTAATTTTTTTTTTAATAAAGTTGATGCAATGATCCTTCTTTCATAAGAAGTATTTCAGTTTTTTTTATTTTTAGCCCTATGCAATATTTTGATGATTTTTTTAGCACGCCGTGTAAAAATTTCTAAATTTTAATTTAGTATAGAGAGTTTTTAATAAAATTGTGTATTTGAAATTTCCTCAGTTGATGAAGAGTCAACAGTGAGTTAGTCAGCAAGATCTAATATAAATTGTAGATGTGAGCACTATGTACAGCTGGTTCCTAAAAAAACTGATAAGACTCTTAAAGCTTATTTTGTAGAAAATTGAGCAGTGTATTTTGAAGGATAAATACTTATTATTTACATACTGCCACTGCCAAATCTTAAAATTTGTCAGATAACATTCTGTTCAACCTCAAGAAATGGCTCTACATGCTAGCAAAAAACTAAAAGCAAGAATTGTAACGAAATTAGAAGATGGTTGGTCACTATCTGCCGTAGCGAACTATTTTAAAGTAAGCAGAACAAAAGTTTTTAATATTAATAAAAGATGGAGAGAAGAAGAAACTCTCGAAAGAAAGCAAGGTTCTGGAAGACTTTACAGTTTTCGCATCTATTGAAGATGCGAAAACTGCAAGAATTATGTCACAGTTTCCGGGAAGAAAGACAACAAGTTGGCGCAGAAATAAAGCATCGCGTCTTAGGTACCGAACTGAAGCAAAAAAACAAGCTCTTACACCACAACAGAAGCAATCAAGACTTATATTTGCTTTAAACCATCAGCTACAAAATCAAGATTTTGGGGACTGGGTAATATTTACAGACGAGAAATTTTTTCAATCTTCTAAAAATGGCAAATTGGGGTGTATAGACCAGATAATAATATATTTAATCCTCTATATGTTGATAGATATCGATCAGCTGTTCATTTTAGCGCCAATGTATGGGGATGGATTTCATCTAGAGGAATGGGAATGGTATGGCGTATTGATGACAGGTTTGTTGGGCAGACTTATCTGAATATTGTAGAAAACATCATGTTTCCCAGTGTAGCACAGTTGTATCCAGAAAATAATTTTATCCTCCAAGATAATTGTCCTGTTCACACTGCAAATATAATAAACTAGTGGCTCCAGAGTAACAACATCGAAACCTTACCATGGCCCAGCTACAGTCCAGATTTAAACCCAATCGAGAATGTTTGGGGGGTTATTCTAAAACGGTTGTATCGACGTAATTTTATACCTCAAAATGCTGAAGAGCTGTAGCACGGTATACAACAGGTTTGGGAAGAGCACTCTGAAGAAGACAATTTCATAGTTCCATTCAAGCAGATGGACCGAAGGCTAAAAGCTGTTATTAAAGCTGATGGAGATATTACAAAATATTAATTTTATAAAAATTATATATTATATAAATTTTATATAAAAGGAAATAAGCGAGGCCATTGAAAAATTCTACACTAAATTATACTCGGCAAATATACAACCACAACAACGACGTACTGAACGAACAATAATTAACACCGGCTCAGAAGAAATACCGGACATAACCGACTATGAAATAAAAATGGCCCTAAATCAACTAAAAACGAATAAATGTCCGGGAGAGGATAAAATTACAGTCGAAATGTTGAAAATCGGTGGAAGAAAAATAGAACAGGTATCAAATATTTTATTTAATAAAGTAATTGATGAAGGAAAGATTCCTCAAGAATGGTACAACTCCGAAGTCATTTTACTATTCAAGAAAGGAGACAAAGCAAACATCGAGAATTACCGACCAATATCCTTGCTCTCACATCTGTATAAATTACTAACTAAAATCATAACCAACCGCCTAACACGATTTCTATCATCTATCGATTTCTATCAGCCTATCGAGCAGGCTGGATTCAGAAAACATTTTAGTACCATAGACCACTTGCACACCGTAAGAACACTGATAGAAAAATGCACCGAGTATAATGTTCCAATTCATATGGCGTCCGTCGATTTCCATAAAGCATTCGATTCCATCGAATTATGGGCAGTGCTTGAATCTCTAGAAAATGCACGTATAGATTCAAGATACACTAACATAATTAAAAACATATATGAAAATGCCATCATGCAGATAAAGCTGGACGAAAGCACAAAAACTAATCCCATAAGACTAAAACGGGGAGTAAGACAAGGAGACACCATCTCTCCCAAACTATTTACCCTTGAAAAAAAAAATATTTGATGTTTAATATTTTAATTAAATTATCAACATCATGTACAATCTTTGGTAACATAATACATTTTAAAGGGTTTTTACCCAAATATTTTGGTGGCTCAGGCATGGTAACCTGTATTTTAACCTGATGATGGAACTGTTGTTCCGAAAACGTTCGTGTTTTTAATGTAGCCCTTTTAAGGGTTTTTATAAAATATACCCATATACAAAGATTAACCTCTTTTTGTGATACGTGGTATACAGCCAGCTGCAGGAATTATTTTCCTTGTGGATTTTATTTACCCTTGCTCTAGAAGACATTTTTAAGAAACTAGAATGGAACAAAAAGGGTATCAACGTCGACGGATCATACTTAAACCACTTGCGATTCGCAGATGACATAGTTTTAATAGCCGATAATATCCAAGAACTAAATGATATGTTACAACAATTAAATGCAGTTTCAGGAGCGGTAGGCTTAAAAATGAACTACAGCAAAACAAAAATACTGAGCCGAGACCAGACAAATATAACAATACAAAATCATGTCATAGAAAATGTTGAACATTATGTATATCTAGGTCATGTTATCAAACTAGGAAAACCAAATCAAGATGCTGAAATTAAAAGAAGAACACAACTGGCATGGGGCGCTTTCGGCAAATTAGCATATATCTTGAAAAACACCTCCATTCCTGTAAACTTAAAGAAAAAGGTGTATAACACATGCATACTACCAGTTTGTACTTACGGCTTGGAGACAGTAGCCCTTACCAAAAAATCTGCTAAAAAATTAGAAACAACGCAAAGAGTAATGGAACGAATCATGCTTGGAATATCACTAAGAGACAAGATTAGAAACACCGAGATAAGACGTAGAACGAAGATTAGGGATATTGTGGAAGAAATTGCAAAAATGAAATGGCGCTTGTCAGGTCACGTAGCCCGATATAATGACAACAGGTGGACACGGAGAATTCTAGAATGGAGACCAAGGACGACAACAAGAAGCATGGGAAGACCTCAAAAAAGATGGGTAGATGACATAAGAACAGTGGCAGGCAAACAGTGGATTAGATTGGCGCAAGGTAGAGAAATATGGAAGCAATTGGGAGAGACCTACATTCAGGAGTGGATGGAAAATGGTTGACAAAGAAGAGAGATTAATTTTATTTTTACATACCTAAATTTTGTATAGTTTTGGTCTTCCAGACTCTCGCTTTCTTTCGAGAGTTTCGTGTTCCCTCCATTTTTTATTAATAGAAAAACTGTGGTTCTGCTTATGTTAAAATGTTTTGCTGCCTCTGCTAGTGCCTAGTTTTGGTTACAATTCTTGCTTTAATATACTGTTGAGTTAAGTCGTTTGTTTTATTCCTTAATAATAATAAAAATAATAACAACCCTATTTGATGTAAAAACTATTATTTATATAGGCTTCATAAAATGCAGGAATTCAAAATAATATCAAAATTTAGGCCTTAATAATTATTACAATTTATGAATTAACATATATGCAATTAATTGTTTGTTTATTTTATTATTTGTCTGTCATAATAAATATAATATAATGTCAGGCCAATCAAATACACTGCTCAAAATGATCAAATCTTACTAAGAGTCGTATCAGTTTTTTTGGGAACCATCTGTACATATAACTTGAGTTTACTTAATATTGCTTTTTTTATTTTTATTAAAACCAACAACGCTTTTGATCTCAGCAGTTTACTCGAATTTATTTTTTTCCCGCAGGTACTGCCCGGTACGCGTCCATTAATGCACATCTTGGTATTGAGCAGTCACGTAGAGATGACATGGAATCTTTAGGATATGTATTGATGTATTTCAATAGAGGCTGTTTGCCGTGGCAGGGATTGAAGGCGGCTACAAAGAAACAAAAATATGAGAAGATCAGCGAGAAGAAAATGTCCACACCCGTAGAAGTTCTTTGCAAGGTAAGCAATATTTCTGTTATTTAAAGTTAACATTTTTTGCATTTTCTTCAAATGTATATAATATTCCTCATATTAATTAGTAAAACTGTAAAGATACACTCATTATACATACGATTTTTATAAATAATTATGATGCAGTGTGTTTATAAATTGTACCGTTTGGGAAAAAATGTTTATTTTAAGAATATTTCAATAAAACCCCACATTGTGGATAATATAATATGTATTATACTCATATTGGCATCGATAATATATTATATATAATATTCCGGTAATTTTTATGATGTAAATCGTATATTTCCTCTTAAAATCTGTCTTTCAACGTGTCAAGCTGTTTAGAAAAAACTACAATCACAAAAGGTTATTTTCTTTTAGTATAAACACGATTACATGAACAAGAATAATATGTAACTATGGCATCCCGCTTCTATAGCACACTAACTTTGCTATGTTTTTCAACCAAGTTGGGTATATGCATCTCGACAAACTACTGCTAAGTTCAATGAAGAATTTATTAAATGATATCGTTTATTATCATTACTTACAAAAGATTTTTTCAGATCGCATTGTTAAAAAAGTCTTCGAGGCGTTTTAAATATATCCAAATATTTTGGCGAAACGCAAAACCAGATCACTCATTTTACATACTCCAAAAGGAAGTCTCATTTCGATTTGTAATTAGGATCATCATTATCTTATTATTACAATCAGAATTATAGTTCGTTATAGTGTTCTCTTCGAATATACTCATATTAGTTCCTCTCACAGAGATGTATCATGGAACTATATCTTTTTCAATTTTTCCTTTCTTACTCTCAATCGTAAGGAACGTAACACTCAGCTATTCTTTATAGTGAGTGACTATTATTTCACGTTGAGCCTTACCGTCTCAAATCCTCCCTTAATTTGATATCAATTACTGCCACACAACATATTCCTTTCGTCTCAGTGTTATCCTTTTTTGTCGCTACGTTCACTCACTCAGTATTCTCATTTCTAAAATATGTAGTCTTTTAAATTTATTTGATTTATGTCACGTAGCATTCACTACCTATTTCTTTCGTTTTACTCTGTAATACCGATCTACGATATTGGAAATCATTACTTTTCACGATCGTTAGACTATCCGTACGAACGTTTTTGAAGCGGTAGGTTCATAATGTGCTCTGAATATATATTAAATAATAATGGGGACAGTCTACATCCCTGTTGCTCACATCTTTTTACCTTTATATCGTCTGTTAAATGATCCCCAACTCTAAATCCTTCCATCAGTTCGTCATGTTTTATTCTATCGAACGCTTTCAACACTGTTGAAAGAGAACTTGTATTCAAAAAGTGATTCTTGAGTACCCAATGCATCCCTGAAGCCGAATTGTGTATTTGTCATGAATGTATTCACACTTTTAAAGTGCTTTTATACATACAAAGACTTAAGTAAGTTACTGAATCGTGAGTCTAAGCTTAGAATCTACAAAACAGTAATTAGACTAGTGGTCACATATGGATGTGAAACGTGGACCCTCTCAACCACTGATGAAAAACAACTGAGAATATTTGAGCACAAAATACTAAGCAAGATATTTGGACCAACCCAATGCAGCGATGGTTCGTGGAGAGTTAAAATGAACCACGAGCTGGATGAACTAATACAGTGCGCAGATATTGTTAGATTTATAAAGTCACAAACACTAAACTGACTTGGTCACATAGAAAGAATGCCAGATAATCGAGCTGTAAAAGTAGTCCAGAGATGGAAGCCCCAAGGAAACAGAACAAGAGGAAAACCCCGTGAAAGATGGATAGACGACGCAGAGAGGGATCTTTAAACCATGAACATCAGGCAGTGGCGAATGAAAGTATCCGATAGGACAGAATGGAAGAACATTGTTAAGCAGGCCAAGACTTACAAAGGGTTGTAGCGCCTTTAGAAGAAGAAGAAGAGTAGTCTTCACACTTTTATATATTTTTTATGTATAATTTTTTAAAAAGTTTTCAGGAGATGGCTCATAATGCTTTATTCCATAGTCTTCACATTTTTTCGCATTGGGTTACTGTTATGAAAGTTTATCTAAGCCACTGTTGGGATATTTTTCCATTTTGGTATATATTGTTGAAGATCAAGGTACATATTTTTACTGTGCTAAAATTTTCAAAAATTCTGCGTAGAAGTCGTGTAACTCTACGGCTTTTCCCTCCTTAATGCTGTTTATAGCAGTTTCTATTTATGATATCATCATTTTTATTCTGTGTGCTAGTGACACTCCCATTGTCTTTAAATGTTGTTGTCAAATAGTTTATCCATGTTGTTTACGTTTCTTGAATATCAACTATTGGGATTTCCTTGTGCGTGTGTTAAGTGTCTCGACCTTTTTGATATATAAAGGCCTGCTGCTTCTTTGATGTGTTTAGGAAGGATGAACGAATCTGTTTATGTTCTAATATCTCGGTTTCTTCACACTGTTAAAAGTAAAATTAGTCAAAGGAACACACAGAAATATCAATATTTCTAATCGGTTTTCTAATATCTACTTGGCTATAAATTTGAAGAATAGACTAACTATCTTGTGAACTCTAAATAAGAGGGAAATTCGACCAGACAGCACTCTAGGACTAAGAGGGAGATTGTAATACAATTTCTTTATGCTATTTAATTTTTCTTCCTCAGCTTTTATATTCTAGGGTTCGCTGTTTACTCTTCGTCGCCAAGCATTTCTGTCCAACGGATCTTCTTCCCTAAACCTTTAGCTCTCAAGTTATGTGCCACACACTCTGTCTCTTTTTTTTTAGAGGCCACACTTTAGTGCCTTACACCAACGCATGTCTCTCCACACTCTTGTATATCTTTCCTTTCAGCCCTTCCCTGATTTTTCGATCACAAACTGTCCCGTTCATTTGTTTCCAAGTAAACCAACCAGCAGGTTTCCTGTGGACAATTTCTCGATCTAGTGTGCAATTTTCCGTTATGTAGGTCTCCTACTCGTCCTAGTTTGTCTTTAATCAATTCTATGTCCCCAACTATCCCTCTTCCTCCCAACCACATATACTGCGTTTTCGACCTGCTAACCTTGAGTCCTCTTCTTCGATAGTTTAATAGTAGACCAACTCTCCAATTTATCCTCCAACATTTCTTTGCTCTCCTCTACTAACAGGATATCATCAGCAAAGAGCATTGACTAAGGAGCCCCCTCCCTTACTGTCAGTACATCCATAACAAGATTAGAGAGGTATGGACTCGGTGAAGAGCCTTAATGCAAACCAACCGTCACTGGAAAACTTTCGGTCAATCCGATAGCAGTCCTTACTTTGGTGTACGCTTTCTCATACATATCCTTCACAAGCCTTTCGTACTTCTGTGGAACCCATTTCTCGATAATACATCTCCATAGCTCTTGTCTAGGGACTGTGTCTTTTCTGCCTTTTCTTCTCGCCGTATTTCTCTACTTTCTCAAAGCAAACAAGGTATCCATTATGTTCCTTGCTTTAGTAATGCTGCATAACCTTTTCATCCTCTTGGATGTTTCCAACTCTTCATACAGTTGTGCAGACATTCTTTCCTTAGCAGTAGCTACAGCGCCTTTTGCTTCCCGTTTTACTACCTTGTATATATCCTTATCTGCCTCTCTTTTAGACTTGTCATACCTCTTTCTAGCCTCTTTCTTTTCTCTAACCTTCTGTTGTATTTCATCGTTTCACCCACAAGTTTCTTTGTCGTTAGGAGGCCCTTTACCAGATGTTTTTCCTAGCACTTGTTCTCTCACTCGCGCCACAACTTTACTGTTGGCTTCCCACCAGTCATTCGGTGTTGATTAGCTACACACTCACCCTTTATCACTTTATAGTTAATGAAAGCAAAAATTTAGAAACGATTAGCTCCTCACTTACTTTCAAACCCGTTGAAAGGAAAATTGTCGTGTTCTTTTATATTCAATGAAAGTTTTCCCATTAAACCAAAATGGCGTCTTTCCGATTTTTCATATTATTTATGGAAATGGAGATATTACGGGTGGGAAGTTTTCTTATTGCCACCCTGTGTACGTCAACATATTTTATGTCAACATATTTAAATAGTTCAAAATTTCCTTTTAGTATTTGTTTGCATTTGTTGACCCAATAATTTATAATATTTGTGGTAATTGTCACTTATCGTATTAAAAAAAATGGAGATAAAATAACAATTTTTTTTATTTTTGCAAATATGCTATATATTCTGTGAAGCAACTGCACAAAAAAGTGAAAAACCTTGAGTGTTTAATACCATTTAACGTATACAACCTTATAAACAGAGGCATATTAAAATGACTCGATATTCAATTCTTATCAGGAAGGTGTGTAGTATTTTATAGGATATAAATAATTATTATAATGATAATAATAGCCTTGAGTGTATATGTATGTAGAAACCTGAATGTTCTTTTTATATTATTTATTTTTCCTGAATCGTGCGTAATTTTTATATTTTTGTGTCACTCTAATTTTTAAATAGATGTTTTTAATATTTTTTTTACGTTTATACACTTCTAAATATTCGAAAAATTCAGTTATCCATATATTTTTTAATTGACGTTCACAATATTATTTTTTTTTGTTTTTTCTAGTCCACTCAAATTTTTTAGGTGTAATTTGTTTGTTCATATTGAACAAAATGTTCATAGAAGGTAATTTTAATATAAATCCATATAACTCATTGTTCTTCTCTTGGTGCTACAACACGTTGTGAGTTTGGGCTACTTTCCTTCTCCATTGTTTGGTGTTCATGGCCTTTAGATCCTTCTCTACGTCATCCATCAATATTTTACGGTGTCTAACCTTGGTTCTTCTTCGTTGGGGTTTCCATCTTTGTATGATTTTTAGAGCGCAATAGCTTTCTAAATGTCAATGCAAGTTTAGCCTTTGTGATTTCACAAATCTTTGTTCGGAAACATTTCGTCGATCTCATGTTTCATTTTAATTTTCAACGTATCGACATTATAGTCGACTGTTCCAAATATCTTCCTTAATATTTGCCCTCAATCATTCTGTATTTCCATCAGTGTTTGGGAGATCATCAGACTACTGGCCTAATATATTTTTATCTGAGTCACGATTCAATACCTTGTTTTTCATTAAGACTTTGTATGTGTAGAAACACTAATGGATAGACCGTATCTTTGATTTAATGTATGTATTGACTGAAATTGTTGTGGAAATTTAATATTGATTCCATTTAGTGCAGCTGGAAAGAAATTCGTAGATGTGGTTTGCTTCCCTTGGCTTTTCGTGCCGATATCATTTTGTCATTTTGTGCACTCACATATATTTTGTTTATCCTCTGTTCAGATTAAGTTACGAGGCTTTTCGATTCAGCTTTTTTGACAGTAGTTTTTTGGTGTAACTTACTATGAGAATATCAAAAGCGCATATTCAAGCATCCGATAAAATCTAATTTATTGATGATTGATCTAAATTCCGATCCGAAGTGGAAATCAAAACATCAAAATAAACTTATTTTAAAGTAAAAGTGTGGCTTATTCTCAACAAAAATAGTAAATTGCATTAAGATGCTACAAGAAAATTGTAGAACGATTTTATTTTGTTTAGATTTTTATATTAATTAATGGGTTTTTCCTCCCTTTAGGGATTTCCTTAACTTGTTGCGATACAATCCATATAATAATGTCTAATATTCTCTTTTTATACTGATTATCTTAGTAATGTAATTTATGTAGTTTTTGGTATCGTAGTAGTGTTGATGTGCTGCTTGTTTTATTTTCCTCTTATATTTTCGTTTATAAACCTCTATTATTTGATCCTCTAGGGACACTGTGTTTAGTTTTTAGATTATGTAGTTAGTTTTTTTCTTGATTAGGAATATTTTGATTAGAAATTTGTTCAGCAGTAATTTGACATTGTTTCTTTTTGTCCTTTTCTTGTTAATATAGTCTCGAAATGTCTTTATATCGTTGGCTCTATGAACATGTTTTCATTTAGTTTCAATGTTAAGTTTAAAATGTCATTCTGAAAACTGTTTGTTATTAAAATCTCATTCTGTGGAAGAGGTTAAGTTTTCAGTCCGACATTTAATTTAGCTTAGGAATATGACAAGGTGTAGGATGCCATTTTTTATACAAGGAATGTAACTAGGCCAGTGCTAGACTCCAACCGACAGCTATTGTATTTTTCATCAAGGCTCATTTTATTAAGCTGAAATCATTTGCCCTCAAGATAGTTGCAACATTTGGAAACATGTCAAGGTGGTCATGTAGCAACAATTCCTTCGAAGTCTCAAATAACTTTTATTACTTATGCATATATACAAACCATTCTCAAGCTTCGTAAAACTAACCTAAACGACGCGATGCATCATTCTCAACGAAGATAATAGAAGTCGCAACGCAAGAAAATCGAATTTTAGGCGCGAGTTATTGCCCTTAATAAAATTTCGAATTGTTAAATCATCCTCCCAACATTCCCGACCTAAACCACAACGACTTTTTTACTTTTACGAAAATCAAGGACAAGGAGAATATAGTCATAATTTGCAGTCGTCGGAAGATGTAGTCCATGTCTTCAAAAACACAATTTTGAATATCAAACAAGCAAAATAACTGTTTCCAGTGTTGGTTCTATCAAATAAAAAAGTGCATTGTCTTCATGGAGAATATTTCGAAAAATAATAGTCTTCAGTGTTGGTTCTAGCAAATGAGAAAATGTATTAATCTTCATGGAGAACATTTCAAAAAACAATAGTCTTCTAAAAGCTATTAGCCATTTTTTCCAACGCTATTTATATGCAAAATAAGGCATCCTAATGTCTTTTAGCTTCTTGAGTATGATCTTTCTTATTGAGAAACTAAATATAAAAATGTAGGTTGCTTGATATGTCTTACGGAACGTACAAACTTTCCAAAACGCAATATTTATACTTTCCTCTTGTTATTCTGTGAGTCGTTCCCAGTTATAAATGTCAATATCTTTTACCTTCGGTTTAAATGTAACTCCGCGGTGTCGTTACTATATTTAAATGAACTACATCTAAAAGTCAATGCTGCATTTTTATTATCCTATTTTGTGTTATAGTAGCTGTTCGCAACAGCACATTCATTCGAGATCATAGGACAGAAGTTCAAGACATCACTACAAAATAAGTAAATTATTTTTTCTATAGAATAAATATAAATAAACCGAAATGTACCAAATTTAAAATTGTTTCTACGATTGATAAGTTATGTATTATATAACAAATATTTAAAACAACACATTCGCGTATTAAATTTTGAAAAAACCATTTACATATCAAATGTTTATAATTAGCGGGAGCCACATTCAGATATCCGCATTAAACGTATCTACTATTAAGACTGGTTGCGTAGTTTCAACTTTATAAAATAAGTTTATAACATTAGAGAATTCTTTTTTGACAAAAAACATTTGAGTTTTAGTATGATCTCTTGATTGCGTAACCTACTTATTCTAACGAGATTCTAATCTCTTATTATTTTTTTTTACATCATTAGTTACTTATCTCTGGAATTTGATCGTGAGACCTTTGTAACAAATCCTGTTCTTTCTTTAAGCACCATCAAGAAGACCTGTGCTCTTGATAAATTACAGTAAATTTCCTATGGAGGGTTTAAGAATTTCTCAGGCTCAATACTTGTTTTTTCGCTTCATATAACTAACCTTGCAGTACTCGACTAGTGTTTTGTTACACAAATGATCGCCGTGGGATGCAAATCTATCCTGTAAAAATTTGGTTTAAGGGGGAGATTCCCGTCTTATTACATTTTGTTTCAAGTTTCAACTTACATTTGAGTGATAAGCGCCGAATCATCTTGAAGTTCAAGGCGTCGCAAAGAAATCCCCAGAATATTCTCGAATGTATTTGTTTTAATCTAAAAAACGCTTGATTTTCTTGAAGTTATAAAATAAATTGAAAGAAGACTATTAAGTTTGTAAATATGTATCTAAATAAATTATCTTTATAAATAAATCTAACCGTGCGTTATTGATATGTTTAAAAAGAGTAGGTAGCACACCTTTAAAGTTAATTTTAAATTTAGAGTTTGTTGTGCATAGTTTGAACAGTGTATTCATTTTTGTTGGTATATTAGCCTATACGAGGATGTATTGAAAAATTGTTAGTCTACTATAGAATCAAACAACATTTGAAAGACGAAAGTGTTTTATTATTCAATAGAATCTGCTCTTAATTGGATATATTTATTACAACGAACTTAAATAACGAACTGTTTGGATCCCAACATGCATCAGCGCCATAATATTGCAAATATAAAATCACTTTGGAGAACTTTCCGCGTCTTCTTTCCAATTTTTTTTATGGATTGGTTAGTAAAATCGAAGAGTAATTTATTCTACTCTTATTCAAAAAATCAAATCATAATTATACTCCAGTCGTCAGAGACGAAAATGCCATTCAACCTCGAAAAATCATACGAACAAGCTGAATTTTGCCGAGAATATTAATTTTCGGACCCCAAAAAAGATGCTTCCGCCTAAAACCCCCTACGTAGGGCGGTAAAAACGCAAAAAATCGGCGTACCAAGAATCCATACACCGTAGAAAAATATGTTTTAAATAGAAAATGCAGCTGAGATCATTTTAAACAAAAATGTCTATTAGCCCTTTTTGTGTAGAATGAACCATTCTCTCACAAACAACGCTTGAAGAGACTTTCGATTTTGAATGTCAGTTACGCACGCGAAATTAATGTTCAATAAAATTTGTATCAGCTCGACGGTAAAAAATCGATATCTTTTGATTCAAGTGACCTATCGAAAAAAATAAAAACGGGTGTGGCAGTCCAGTGGGACTGCCGGTGGAAGTTATACTTCTATACACGCGTTCGTCGTTACAAATTTATATGGGAGTCAATCTGCACAATCATTACATAATGTAATGCTATAGATAAGAGAGAGCAGAAAGAGAAAAAGAATTAGGTATATGGTGCATCGTTTGCTGTATATAAACATTTGACCTGTAATAGAGTATAGTAAGTAAATGAAGGATTGAATCAATATTTTAATGAAAATATATATTTTTATTTTCATATATGTATAAAAGAAGTTGAATGCAAAAAAAAAACAATTTTACACATACTCTGCAGTAAAATTCATTGTTAATTTTGTTATTGATATAAAAATACAATACAATACACTGCCACATAATTCAATATTATAATGCAATATTCATAAGTATTTAAAAATGACAATATACATAACTTACGCATATGTTTAATTTACCATGATAATAATATTAATAAAAAAATATGTTTACAAAAGGAATATTTTTATTCTCGAGAGAGAAAGAGAGAGAAAATATATCTTCTGTCTCTCTCTTACCTATATCTTACATATGTAATGATTTTGCCGATTCACTCAATATATACAAATACACACAAATTTCCAACGTCGAACGCGCGTATAGAAGTATAACTTCAAAAATGTTTGTGAAAGATAAAAATAAAAACCAACAACTCGGATTATGTTGTAAATTTTTATTTTATTTTAAAATTTAGCATTTTTGCTCTATCTCTGCAAATACTTTAGCTTGGAACAAACTAGAGTAACGGTGCTATGTAAATAGGCTTTAATTTAGATCGATAAATCCGTTTTTTTTAATGTAGCCTTTGTATTTTATAGACTCAGAAAAGTCACTTATTTCTGAGTCCCTTTCTGGCCATCTCTTTTCCCCTTTTGTCTATGTGCCCATTTTCTTGCCACAAGTTAATGAGTTTGGTCGAATTGCAGTCAAATACTTACAAAACGCTTAGACAACCCTTTTCACTCTGTATCATCCTATGGACACGATGGTTTTACGCCTCGGGATTGGGAAGCGCCGTAGTCTGAACACAAACCTCACCTTATGGTAAGACTGTCTCGTGATTTACCGGTTGAGCATGATTTTGAGGTGTGTGAGTGTGTGTGTACCATGTTTAATCACCAAATCTACAGTAAATGACATAACTGCTGCCTCTATACCATGTTCTTAGTTGCACGGTTGTTTATTTGGTTTTACCTTATTCACAACTGTCCTATTGTCTTATATACCCATTGGATGTTCCCTATTAGCTGGTAGAACGCGTCGTGTCGGGTATGAGAACTTTTTAACTCCAGTCTGTACTGGCGAGCTCAAACTCAGTCTCAGACCGGTACGTCTCACACTAACACGAACATAGTTGCCCTTTGTTGTAAGTGGTAAGTTTCTGATGTTATACTTTGTCTAATGCTCTATTTACAGACCTACTCAGTATAGAGCTTCCCCCGCACGGTCCCAGACCGTCGGCATTTTTTCTCATTCAACCAAACACTTGAAACTCGACAGCCCAGTTTTTAACCATTAAAGATGAAGGAACCGTTTCTAATATTGTTAAATTCAGCTTTGTTTTGGTTTATGTTGTTAAGCTTTTTAAACGAAAATACTTATAGGTGAAACATTTCACCAGCTGGAATAGATTATTACGATTCATTTCCTACATGGTACCGTAGTTAATAATTTTTCCAAAGTTTTGATAACGAATTTTCTATTTCTAGGGCTTTCCCGCTGAATTTTCCATGTACCTGAACTATTGCCGTGGACTTCGTTTCGAAGAAAACCCCGATTACATGTATTTGCGGCAATTGTTCCGTATTCTATTCCGTACCCTGAACCACCAGTACGATTACACATTCGATTGGACTATGTTGAAACAAAACGCCGCATCTGGTACTGGCAGTTCTGTGGCAGGACAAGCTTCGACACAAGCCCATCAACAAGCTCAAGCGTCCGTCACAGGTCCACACTTAGGTAAGTAGGTAAGTGATCCCTTGTTTATCGGGTATTTATACAGGCTATTATATTAAAATTACTTTTGTGTACATATATATATATATATATATATATATATATATATATATATATATATATATATATATATATATATATATATATAATGCACCTAGTAGAATAAAATAATAAATTTCTTTTGTTTTTATTTTGATATTAACCTAAATAAAACAATTAATTGGGTTGACTTTTCCAACATAGTATTAAACTTGTTGCCTCGTATACAATGTAACCAAAATACACCGTATACTGAAATGACTGAAACTGTAAAGGTTTTAATTATATTACCGTTGTAAAATCGTATATAAATATGTTAACAGTGGTTTTATTCTTTGCAACAATAAATCGATGGTAAACTAGATTATTGTGGGCGAGTTATTTAATCAAACTTGAATTTTCAATTAAATTTGAATTTGAAATTAAAAGAATATTAATTACTATCATGATCATATTAAGACTAAAATATGAGGTGTAGCTATTAAATAACGAGACTGATTGCAAGAGTATATCTGCACTAAACACCTTCTTATAGGACCTTACTCATTTACTGAATGTTAACGACAATTCTGGCATTCTCGTTTATGTATTTCAAGAGAAGTTCTTTCTCCCGATGCCTCTTTTTCCTTCAATTTTATCCCCCATAGTCAATTTTAAAAATTGATACTTGGAATTCCTGAATATGTGACGTAGGTAGGCAGCTTTGTTTCACTTTATTATTTTAAGCTGTTCTCGGTAGGTATAAAGCTAGTTGGCGTCCGTAGTAGAATACTACACGTGCACCCTGGGTAATGATAAATGAACTAGCACAATAGGCAGCCAGACAAGCATCCGAATCTGCCATTTAAATATAGAAAGTATTAGTAGAAGTAAATGTGGGTACCTTCAAAACTTTCAAAAAGCAGACTGGGCGACTTTTACTGAGAGATTGGACAAATGTCTGAGATGGATAACCCTAACACGTGCAAACTACATGAGATTTGTTGGCGCGATTATCTCTACAGCGAAGAAAACTATACCCAGAGGATATCGTAAAGAGTATGTCCCAGGATGGGATGTAAAATGTGAATTGTATCAAGAATGCGACGAAAGCCAAGACCGAGAAATTGCGGATGAACTACTACACAGTTTGGATGCAGCCAGACGACAAAAATGGATGGAAACTGTGGAACAATTGGACTTTAGAAAAGCATGATCTTTACTTAGAAAATTTGGTAGTAGCAGACTCCCAACTAAAGACAAAGTACCAATAGCTCCCAACAGAGTGGCCTCCCACATTATAGCAACCTCAAGAGCATCTAGAGATCGTGACCACACCACCAAAGTAAAACAAGAACTAAAAATACTAAAGTCTGCATGCCCCCCTACATCTGAATACTCTGACGAGTTTACTCCAGAAGAAATTATTTCAGCAATATCAGAAATTAAGTCTGGAAAGGCACCCTGCTCCGAAAAAATCCATCCAGGACTTTTACTCCACTGTGGCAAATATGCTAGGAAATGGCTTGCTGATTTCTATACAGATATGTTAAAATCAGGAAAATCCCCCATTCGCTAAAAAGAGCCTCCATTATAGTCATATTAAAACCAGGAAATGCAAATGATCGGCCCCAAAACTACCGACCAATTGCACTGGATGAGCTGTGTCTATAAACTGTTGGAACGCTTAATCTATAACGGAATTAATAGAAACATATTTGAATTGATACCTGTTGAGCAAGCAGTGTTCAGACCTAACCGCAGCTGCACAGATCAGATCCTATCCCTAACAACACATATTGAAGCAGGTTTTCGAAGAAAGCAAAAAACATCCGTTGCTTTCATTGACCTATCAGCTGCATACAATATTGTCTGGAGACAAGGACTAATCTTCAAACTAATCCGTGCCATCTTGTGTCAAAAAGTAACTAAACTCATTGATAGCATGCTCACTGACAGATCTTTTCATAATCTTACCTCTTAAACAGCAGTGATTGATAAGTGATTAACGTGAAGGCTCGCAATAATTCTCGCTTCTGTAAATTCAGTATAGACGTAGCATTCGTTTACAATTATTATTTGATTATTATTTTTGTTTCGCTGAAAATGGTAAGTATGACAGTAGAGCAACGAATTTTTAAATCTGGCAGTAAATGTTCATAGCGAGTAGGTATTTTTTCATGAATTAAGTGTTTTAAAGTTGATTGAGGATTATTGAAGATTATTCACACCCTGCTCGCTCTTTCACGTCATAAACGGTTGGGATTATCGAAAAAATCAGTATCGATAATTTGATTCGATCTGACCGTCAGTTAAGTATTCGTGTGATTGCTGGATCTATAGGAATTGACACCGAATGCGTACAGCAAATTTTATGTAACAATTTAATTACCAAATATGCAAAAATTATGTGCACACTCGGCATTGTTGTCGAGAGGTGTCTGCCAATTACAGCATTCCAGTGTTGGACCTTCCGGTTTATTCGTCCAATCTTGCACCGTGTGACTTTTATCTGATTCATAAGGTGAAAGCTGCAACAACTTATACTAAAAAGAGCAAGTCCGTTGAAGCTGTGAAAGTGAAAACGACAGGGCCCTTAAAGAAGCTGACAAAAGATTTCCAGACTAACCACAATAAAAACAGCCAAAATCGAATACTTCGGTCACATCATGAGAAACGTCGAAATATATCGATTTCTGCAACTAATTTTGCATGGAAAAGAATAAGTAAAACGTGGCCCAGGAAGCCCAAGGACTTCCTGGCTGAAAAATCTACGTACGTGGGTTAACACAACAACCACAAATCTTTTCAGAGTAGCAGTGTGCAAAATACATATTACCATGGTGGTTGCCAACATCTCAAGCGGCGTTAGTCATGTTATTAATAGCTACCCTTATTTTTAAATAACAGTTTCTGTAATTTGGCTTAGAGAGGGGGCTTTTTACGATTGTATGCTGTGTTATGTTTAAAACTTTTGTACCCCGTTCACACTATGACATATTTCATATCATATTGGGAATCATCAGATATTGTTAGGTCGGCAAAACATATCGTAGTGTGGACATAAGTGCTGTGTGCAATCTACAATCAAGCACAGCTTACCTGTTTTCTCAGTTAATATGAGCCTCGTAAATCAAAAATGTGTATTTTCGAAAATAAATATCTGGGTAATTGTTTAAAAATAAGCCGCATTAGGAGTAGCATCGCTACTAATAGACAATCCACAAGAGTCTTTGAAATCGAAAAAGGAACCACGTTTGGTAAATGGCCAAATTTGATCATAACTTAAGCTTCCGAGACCGCTGAATCCGAACGTGAAGTTTCTCTGAAGCCGAACAGGAAGTTTATTTTTAGGTGGAATTGGTGGATCATTATCCAAAATGAGAAAATAAATTTAATGATTTTTCGCCTTCAACTCACTTTACTACTATATCCGTCAATTATTCCAATCAAAATGGTACCTGTCTGAAATATTTAAATTCTGCTAGGTATGAGAAATTTTTAATCATTTTGTTTCGTGCACGTTATTGTAGACAAATTTTTGAAAGGAAATGTTCCTAGTGACCAGTGATAATATAGCGAGTTGGAAAGTTGAAGAGTAATTAAATTTATTTTTTCACAGTTTTGTCTCTCCTTTTTTCCACCAATTTCAGTTAAAAATAAACTTCATTTGGATTCCGCGAATTCGGTTTGAACATTTAAACAAAAACAGTAAATATTCAGGGATTTGAAGAGTGTTATTTCATAGGGAACTATCCCTCGCATTAATTTAGTTTGTTGAAAAAGTTAAAAACCTGAACCTACTTCAACAACCAATGCTATAGTGATATATATCATTTTTTTTTATTTACGATGTCTATGAGGTTTTACGGTGAAATATGTCCAATACATCATCAAATGATTTGTACTGTACAAAACAGTTGGCTAGTTTTGGGCTGACCCAGATGTGGTTGCTCTTTCGAGTAAGGGCTCAATGTGTCTCTTTTGGATAAATCTATAATAATCGACACTAACTCGTTTAATTTTAATTTTATTTAACATTTTAAATGTAAATTAAAAGGTTTTAAAACCGTTTTGGAAGTGGCGTTTTGCAAATGCTTTAAGTGTCACTGATGATGGTCTAATATGTACAAAAATGTTTAGTCCTATCAACAAGAAAATTTTGTAACCCTTTTGGATATTTTTATAATTTTTTAAATTATACCAGTTACATTAAAAGTTTTACACTTCAATTTTTTTTAAACTATAGTATAGACATAGAGCCAACGCTGAGAATTTTCCGTTCATAAAATATTAAATTAATAAACGAAAATTTTAGTTTACCCTTGATTTATTTTTGCATTTTATTGTTGTCTTCTTTTTTTATAGTTTTTGTTGATAATATTTATAAAAGGAATTTTCAAATATTTTTATTAGGTTAATCTTCCAAGCCTCTACCCAAGAACGTGAAATAAAATTATAAGGGATCGATATCACTAACAAAACAAATCGTTAATTCTTTTTTACATCTACTACAATGAATACTGGATATTGCATTACATTTGCTCCGTTGTCATTTTAAAAAGTTTTTTGCTATTTTAAAAGTTTTTGAAATAGAATGCTACAAAACAGCTTAAATCAAATCAAAGTAGAACTAATAAAGAATTTTTCACCTGATCCTTAGTTTTCAATTAAGCGTAACCTTTTTATTTCCATCTTATATAATAACTTCCTTCCATCTTCATTGTGTCCTTGGGTTTCTTCTTTCGTGAACTTCCATTTAATATACCATTATACAGTAAGAGTCTTACTAAAGTCAACTCGTTTATTTTAAAGATAAAACAAAATCGCTCGGACATTCGATTATTAAACTTTTTCTAATATCTGATGGTATCAAAGTCTCAGTATTTCGATGAACCACCTTCAGGTGACAGCCACACACTTAATTTTTAAATAGCAAAGGGTGTCATGTGACACGACACTTCCTTTGTTGTAGGGTTGTAAAAATCTGATTTTAAAAATTTATTACACTAATAATGTATATATATATATATATATATATATATATATATATATATATATATATATATATATATATATATATATATATATATCTACTGGGTGCGACAGATAAACGACCAATTAGAAATCCCTATGAGGTCGGGCCTTAAATTAAATTCCTAAGAACCATTTTAACTCTTGTTTTATTGCCTCTTTCCTTTGTCAGTTTATTCTTGTTACCCAACAGCATTTTCAAAGGCATTTCATCTCTATGGCGGTTATCTTACTGCTTTTATTTATTATCAAATTATATGCTCTTTGTTTCTCACTGGTACCCCCACACCCTCCCAATTGTTCTTCCATCTTTTTAGTATTTTTTCAAAGTTTAAATAGTATGGGAGATGTGAATCATCCCTGTATCGTTGGAAGTTTCCTATGATTCTCATTATAATTTTAAAGAACACTTTTTTTTCTTTGTGTAGATTTGTTTTTGCCTCTATTGTTTTCACGTTTCCAATTTGTGCAGCAGCATCATCATCAATGAGCTAGATCCCTATGGTAGAGACATTAACCTTCCCAAATCTATTTCACCAGTCAGTCCTATTTATTGCCAGTCGTTTCCAGTTTGCTGTATTTTTCTAGCATGTTCGAATGTTTCTATGCCATTCTTCCATCAAGTTTGCTGTATTTTTCTAGCATGTTCGAATGTTTCTATGCCATTCTTCCATCAAGTTTTACTTTACCTCTCATGTCTTCTTTCCACTGGCTGTGACATAAGCATTCATCTAGGAGGACTGTTCGACTTTGATGTTCTGCCCATCTTAGTCTTCCTATTTTTATGAAAGATATCACATCTTCTCCTCCAAATACGGTTTTCACAAATACCACCAAATATTCCTCTCGAGATTCTTCATTCAGGAGGTTTTCATATGTCTTGGAGATGCTCCATGTTTCCGATCCATATCTCATTACTGGCTGTATAAGAGTTTTATATGCTGCTATTTTTGTTTTCAGACATTAGTTTCTAGTTCTAAGTTCCTTTTTTGTTATTTGGATTTCCTGTTTCTGATGAAAGCTTCTTTGTGTCTTTGTTCCTTTTCTTTTCCTATAAATAATGATCTTTGTTTCTTTAGGAGTGACATAGTTTTTATGCTACTATTATAGTCTAAGATCCCACTGCAAGATCACTATGTTCATAACGTAGCTAATCAAACTTACATTTTTACATACATTTAAGAATAGGAGAAGAACAGGTTGCCAATCAAAAAGTGTAATAGTAATTTATTTTTGAACAAAAATTTTATTTCATTCATCTATTTTTTAAACAAAATACGCTGCTCATGATGTATGCGCATTTTTAAAATCAAATTAAAGCTATTATTTAATGCAAGGCTGCCTGAGAAAAAAAAATGGTCGCAAATTAGGGTTATGGCGAGGTATCAAAGATAAAGTAAAATAGAGATAGCACGCAACGATACTGGGTTTACAAGTGATAATATGTATATTATTAACACTTTATATCGATGCATGCTTTAAAAACTCACACAACTGACACAAGCCTTGACAAACAAGTGGCGTTGCATGCTTACTTTCTTTTATTTTATCTTTGATAACTCGTGTTTTTAACAGTTGGTAACCCTAATTTGCGACCATTTTTCCAATGTATTTTTCTATTCTCAAATGTATGTAAAAGTGTGAGTTTGACTAACTACGTTATGAGCGTAGTGATCTTGCAGCGAGATCTCGTACTATTACTTATCAATACATATTCGATTCGAGTTGTTAAATGTTTATCAGTGCATATTTGTTGGTAAACGAATATATTGGTAATTGTACATATTCAATTTTATCATAAAATAAAGAGAAATGTAATGGAATATACAGTATTTCAAATGTTTAGTAAATAAGCGTCTCTCTCATATTTCCCCTCTTTTCAGCGAACCGAGATAAAAAAGACGATGAAAAGAACAAGCAGAATTCTGCTAAAGGTACAGCACAAAGTAAAACAATCCATGCTTCTTCCACTGATATTGTTAAAGTTTTTAAAGGTCATTGATTTAGTTTTTTGTATATTATTTTCCCCTTATTTTGTAAGAGTTTTTAATTTATATAAAAATTTTAGTAACACTGTATTTGCGTTTTGTTTAGCTTTAAAATTGCTAATAAATATTTCCATTTTTTCAACTTACCAACAAACAAATGTTTTATTTTTGGAAAAGGTGTCTTATTTTTATTTTAAAATGTTTCATAGTCATGATAGTTTGATTTGAGACAATGGCTACCAATTGTATGCTAAGTTGCAATAAGTTTGTCAGTTTTTCAGGTCTTTTGAAAACCTTGTTAGATTATTAAAAAGCCTGTTTCGGATGTTTGTGGTGTCGATGGACAATTGCCCTACAGTTACAGATAATATTTTCGGCCGGTTCCTCTGCATTTTCATAGAAACTGTCTGTTGGTGAATAATTCTGAGTGAGAACACCTATGATTAGTCTGAGTTCAGTTTTCTGAAGCCTCAATAGGCTCCTCCACTTAATTTCTTTTCGACACATGTGAAACTATATTAGATAAACCAATAATGTGCTAATTTGGTTGCCGAAAACGGACTGGAATGAGATTAGTTATAACAAGCTTTTTTGGTATTACGAAGTGACTCCAACAGACCTGTACAAGCTGTTACAGGATTTAGAAATGGGCAACATGAATAAATGGAAAATGTGCAATATGCCAATTGGGTGCGGTTTGACCGGTATATAATAGATGGCTTCCAGAAAAGAAAGAAAGATTTTCCCCTGCATTTTTGTATTACTTTTGTGACATGTGAAAAATCTTGGAACTTTGGGAGGACTTGTCAGCACTGATTTTGTAGCGAATTTAAAAAAAAAACTCTGAGGCCCAGGTGCCTCGGAGAACATTGCCGTCATGATATTCATGTTCAGTGATCCCAAAAACCCCCCGAGTAGTAATATTGAACTCATTTCCGTCAATTATTTCCAATTTACAAATTTATCATTTTTCATCCATTCGAAATGCACTGTTGGAAATGTATTTTCCTTGATCAGTAATGCAATTTTTATTTCCACATCAATATTTTTGTTCACACAATTTCTTGGCACATACGAATCAAATGCAAAAAGTTTCATTGAGATCCATCCTACTGCAAAAATTTGGTAGGTTTATTTGCTTCATTGCCTCACCTACAAATATAATCTCCTAACTGTCATCTTGATCGGTAAAGTTGAATGTCGAAGAGGCCCTGGGCAAAGACAATATTCATGGTTCAGAGACATATGAACATGGTGCGTCAAACCTGATGTCAGTACGATAGCAAGCAGAGCGGAAGAAGGATCTCTCTCTGTACAATCGACAAACAGCCTGAACCCCTTTATACAGCATGAACGCCTACGTGATGGCACCCAAAGCAGATAAATAAAGGGATGATTATTTTTAAATCAAAATTTAGAGTACATGCAGTATGAATACAGGATTATTGTTTATTAAAAGAAACTCTTGCATAGATGCTGCTAGATTCAAAAGTATCAGCATATGCAATTGCTTACAAACAATAGTGCACCTGACTAAGATTCTGACAAATCATTCGCTCATAAAATGTCTCATTTGCATGATAATTTATTTAGAATTGTCTATATCGATTTGTGCCTTTTTAGATCAGTAGAGCAGATTCCATGTATAAACCGTCAGATCCTTTCTACATTATATGTTCGAGATAATTATGGAACAAGGGTGTAAATAAAATAAATTTTTATTAAAATATTTTTTCTGGTCAAATTATACCTATTTGTTATGATTTTGTTAAGTAGACAAAAATAAGACACTAGATACCAAAGGTTTTTTTTAGTTTATTTTAGCTTCATCATTCATTCATTTGCTGTTGCTTTAATTTTTTTTTAAATAAACCAACAGGTTTAAATATGATTTTACTTGATCATATTTAAACTATCGATACAAAACATTTTAAAGGTTGGTTTCTGGATAATGTGGAACAAGGTATGATATAAACCATATGGTGGGAAAATCGATTTTGCGCTTTTCCCGATCGTCGTAAAATGTTGAGATATGTCACAATAATGAAGACTGCAGAAGACTAGGAGGAACTGTGAACGTTTTTAAGAAACTACAATAAGTAGAAAATTGTTTTGACATCATTTTGATCGGATAATTTACCGCACGTAGAAAATTTCTTTTCTGAGATGAATCCAAACTTCAAATAATATCACCAGATAGGCGACAACAGATTTGGGGAAGACCTCGTGAATATTATAAATGTACTATTCTGATGAAATAACATGCCTAAAGACACAGGTGTTACCTTCGGACACCTCTTCTGCCCTTTGGTGTGGATTGATATGGACAGCAGCACTATTAAGTTTAGGAGATATTGAGAGAGGTTTAGGGATAACCCAAAAAGATAATGCACCGACTCCAAAATTGTAGAAACTTTCAAACATGTTGTTAACAATTGGAATGCACTTAACTGTTGTTGAATGAATTTGCTTAATCTTTATATATTTAAAACAAAAAAATATATTTTCCCCCAAACGCCCTTTTTATAAGTATCTCGGTTCAGAACGTCTTTTGACATTGTCCGATGCGTAAATGCCATCTCTAATTATTAGCATTAAAAGTATTTCATCTGCATCTAAAAAAATTTCTAATTGTATTAATTTCAAACCGCTATTATTACCCCAATATTGAGCAAAAATAACCAAATAAAAATGACCATAAATGAATGTATTTATGGTCAATATTGATCTCAAAAATAAGGAAAAAACAAAATTCTTCCTATATTTAACATTGATATCTTTACGTGATATTGGCAAACGCAGGAACAACCTTTAATTCTGTATATCGGGTTTACATCAAAAGATATCCAGATTTAGCTCTCGTGGGACCCTTTCCGTGTTATCGAGCCCTATGGGACTTGATACGTCGGCGTATCTCCCAAAAATTTTCGTACGCATCTGGACGTCGAGAGTAGTACAGCTTTCTGCATGGTCTTATAGAGATGTTCATTTAGACCCAGTCGTTTGATGTTTTCTAGGAGGTTCTTCGGAATGACTCCAGTAGTAGAAAGAATAATAGGTATCGTCTGGGTACTTCATTCTCCATTGTCTCCTTATTTGTATTTCCAGATCTCTGTACTAGGCGATCTTTTCGCTATATTTAACTCACAGATTATTGTTGTTAGGTATCGCCACATCGATTAGTGTGGTTTGTCTCGTTAGTTTATTAACTAGATCTGGTCTATTATGTGCTACTCTTTGCTCTGTAAGCACAGTGCGGGTTCCATGTTTAGCTTGTGTTTGTCATTCTCAAGCATACTCTCAGGAACATATAGGCAATATGGGAGATTAGTAAAATTAGTAATCTTTTTTCTAATTGCTCACTTATATCCATAGGTCCTCGTCCTCCTAAATACCGCGGTAATGCCGTTCTTTCTACTGCACTTCGATGATAGTGTTTTTGTGCCTTTGTGAAGTGTGTTCATACTTTTCGCTGAAGAGTTTCTATATCCGTTTTAGTCCACTTAATAGTACCAAATGAATAGGTAAGCACGAAAATGTGTATGTTTAGTGCCTTAAACAAATTTTTACTATTAAGATGTGAACGGAGCAGCTGTTTTACCCTTCGTATGTACTCTGAAGTTAATTCGGTTTTTATTTGTTTGTGGTCAATTGCTTGCTTGCTTTTCTCCCCGATATTTGTACATGTCATTTTCATCCATAGCCTCAATGTTTTGCCCATTTTGTATATCAAATCCTCCGGGCTGAACCTTTCCTCTGACTATATTCAAAACACGGCACTTGTCTAACCCGAAGTGCATACTAATATCATTAGAGAATGTTTCTACAATTTTAAGCATGATCTAAGTGATTTCGAGTGGAAGCCATTGTCTTAAAAAGTCACGATATTATCATCGACTTTATATATTCTTATTATATCTACAAACCTTTCATGCGGCACTGAGTCAAACGCTTTCTTGTAGTCAAGAATTTTGTTGTGTGCGCCTGGTTAGAAATGACTGGAGTCGATAATAAGTTATTCTTTGCAGCCCGTGGAACCCTTAGCGCATCCTTTCAGTTGAGGTTCTATGATATTGTTTAAAGCGCAGTGTTGGTAGTTACGCTGGGCTACACAGGATGTGACCAATTTATACAAAGTTGGAAGACACATAATTGGGCGGTACTTGGCTGGATCTTGGATATTATTTTGATCCTTCGGTATTAAATAAGTTGTTTTCACTGAGTTAGGAATGATATTATTTCCTACGGATTAGAAATAACATGATTAATTAATGCTGATAAGCACTCGTGAGCACTCCAGAACTTCTTAAGTCAGAAGTTTTGACCTCTGTGTGGTCCAGGAGATCCAGTTATGAAGCTCTTTGAGGATATTGAAGACTTCTGTTGTGAAGGGTTTATAGAGAGTAGTACGGTGTTGACAGTTGTGCGTTGTATCTTCTATCCATCCAGCATAGGTGTTAAAAACAGGTGGTGTGGAAAGTTGATTTCCCCAAAACTCCTGAATTTCTTCTTGGCTTGGGTATGATTTATTGGCACTTTCTGCAGTGGAATTGTTTCCGATAGAACGCCTTCTCGCCATGCTCAAAAAGCGCATTATTGCATTTTCGGCTGTTCCTGACTTTGTACCTTCTTAGCCGTCCTTAATAAACGAAGAGTTTTTGTTTTAATGTATCCAGCCACTGTTGGGCTGTGTTGTTTTCTGGATCATATTACGAGTGTCTTGCAGTGCTCAGCATTATTTCTTCAGCTCTTGGTATTGTTTGGCTCGCTGGTGATTGTTCTTGTTGTTGGGTTGTAACTGATTATATGACAGGGGCCCGCCTCCCGCATGCTGTCACGTCCAGCGCCGGCTCCAGACGTGCCCTGATCAGATATTATTATTATCCTCAAAAGTGTTTAAAAAATATTAGTTTTGGTTTAACTTTGTCGTAGAATTTATTTAATTCAGAAACAATTTACAAACTAATCTTTTTCTATATTATCTTTCATTCAAAAAATCACTGCTGATTACCAATTACCTTACCTAACATCTATCACCATTTAACACGTTCATTGGCAAAAGTGTATATCATAAAAATACTTGTCTGAATCGGCTGAAATAATTTACTGAAAACGGAGTGTCACTGGTCACGCTCAGTGGCGTGACCTGTATGTGGTACTTGGTTGTCAATAACGCCGAGAAGCGTAATCAACAACCAAAGTGTTACAGGATCTACCTAACATTAAAATGTACAGTGTTACGGCATCGAGTTTTGTATTGATCTTTAATTACTAGTCTGGACATGCTAAATAGAAAAATCTACTATATATGACCTATATAAACTACATGTAAACTTAAATTAGTAGCATTTTTATTAGTGGAAAACCCTATATTCAAAACATCATTTAAATAACATTGATCTCTGTATTAACAAAGTTCATCATGTAGTCCAGGAATATGAGGGTTTCCTCAGGACACCAATAAACAACAAGTTATTTAGTAGAGTATACGAGCAAAACCTATAGTTTGCTCCTAAAATCTGGTTGTTGTTTTTGTTTTTTTTTTATTTTTACTTGTCAATAGTTTTTTAAAATGGCGGATTATAGAAGTCTATAAGTGCGACAAAAAAGAATAAGCCACAGTTTTACTTTTTGTGCAATTTATTGTTAATTTTATAAAGTTGATTTTCTTTACACTTATTTGAGTTTATAGAGCAACAAACAACTGTAGAGACTTTTGTAAACCTCTATTTTAAAGGTCTATTGATGAGTGAAGATAAAATAATTTTTAAACCTCTAAGTAAACGTTTACAGCCAAAAAAAAATCAAAAAGTACACATTTTTACGTTTTTTGTTAATAACAAAAAAGCTACAACCAAATTTTCGTGACACTCTTTGATACAGGTATCGCGTGATAATAGGGACAATATCACATGTATTCAGCTTTTATGTCCAACGATAATATGCATAAACTATTAGATCTACATGAATTCTACAAGCACCAAGTTGAAGGGTAAGTCTTATTTTATACAATTAAATCATTTAGCCAAAAAAAATGTATGTTATATATTGTAATCCAGGTTTATAAAAGTACTGCGATTTTAAGCTTATAAACATTTAAAATAACTAATTTTTTGTTCGACATATTGGCATTTTTACACGAATTAAAAAAAAAACTACAAATAAATATATTTAATGGTTTCCCTCATGTATACCTGGTAACTGCACTGATGTTGGACTTATTGGTCCGAAAACGTTCTGTGAGGTAACCCGAAACAGCAATTTTAGAATATATAGTATTTTTCATATAAAAATGCGTGCACGTCACAATTTATATAAATTGACGTCACTTATAGCTAGAGTTCAAATTTTCCTAACACAGCTAATAATACGAAACCCATACAAACTGCTCGATCTTTCATAGGCGTCTACATGGTATAATAATCAGTAAAATGTAATCATCATTATATTGGGAATTTTAGAATTATATTGATTAAATAACCAAAAACATTCGTTATTATTAATAATATAAATTTTATTAAATAACTAAGTCTAATATTCCACAAAATAATAATTTTAATTAAATATATTAGACAATTGTACGCAACTGGTACGAAAATACTTCAAATTTTTTGACAGTTCAGCGTGTGGTAAAATTGTTTAAAGTGTTGCCGCTTTTTTAGAGTAAGAATTTTGTTTATGTTTTGATTTCTTACACAATTTGATCATAATAAATTATAATATTAATAAATTGTATTTATAAATACATATTAAATTTAGATTAATATCGTTAAAAACTAATTATTGTTGTGTAATGTGATTGTGCTATTCCAAAACAACTAAATAGTCTGTAGAAAGCTGATAGGCTTTCGTATAAGATAGATTATTTTGAACAAGAAATAATGGCGGGACGTTTTTATTATTAATGCTTTAAAAGTGGTAAGTTTAAAATTTAGAATATATAATTTTGTATTAAAATGTTTTCTTATGTATTTTAATATGTTGCAGTAATCTTAAAACTAAGTGTATTTACTGTTAATATAATAGTTTGACAAATAGTTGATTGACACTTTCAAAATTCCTCACTTACTAACTATTCCGATGTTTTGGCAACGCTGTGGGGTTCTGACGTCGTAAATCTTGAATGACGTGCACGCATTTTTATATGAAAAATACTATATATATACCTTTTATAAAAAAAAATTAAAATAAAAGTTTTTATGATTCATGGTATACAGCCAAACTACAGTAATTTCATTTTCCTTGTGGATTGTAATTATGCTAATTATATGCACAGATTAATTCCATAATTTTTATTTATAATTGTACAAAGTTTACAACAATTAATTTTTGTAAAATAGATTTGTAATGTTTTTGAGAAACAGTCATTAAAAAAATAATAAGCACAATTCAAAAAAAAATTAACTCCGATTTGATTTTCAAATAAAAAATTTATTGTTAAAAGGTATGATTTATAACTATACCACGTTGCTTATTATTTTGTAACCTTTTCTACTAATAATAATCAGAGAAAAGTAAAATTTTGCAAAATAAATATTTATTTTATATTGTTTAAACAAATTGCTGGGTTAAATAAACAATTCACAAATTAACTAAATTTATTTTTATGATCTATGACGCGAGGTACCCCTAATTGAAAAAAAAAACATCAATTTTCGTTGATTAGAACTGGGGCTATTGCAACTTTTATAAATTTAAATTTATGAATTCAATTTAAGAAATAGTAAAATCGCTAGTATATAATAGTAGAGTCGCTTTTAAACCCTTTAGCTTTGGCGCATCATGGACGGATAATTTTTAAAGAAATGGTTCATAAATTTGTTTTTCTAAACTTAGACAATCTTTCAAATGGTTCTTTTTAAATTTCTTATCTTTTATAAACAAAGCCCCAGGCTAACTCGGGTAGGAAATTATCTTTTATTTTGAATTCGTATAAAAATACCAACGAACATGGCGAATAAAAAATTAACTTTCTACATGTTACTGCGTTTGAATTATTTTAATTGGTTATAAGTTTAAAATCTCAGTACTTTTGCAAACTTTTTTTACAATATTTAACATAAAACCTTTTTCTTCAATTTGGTGCTTTCAAAATTTATGTAGTCCCAATAGTTTACGCATAATAACTTAGTTATTATGCGTAAACAAGCATAGTTGTGGATAAAAACTTTTTGGGATAAACAATTTCAATTTTGCAATAACCAGTAAGTGGAACTTTTTGAAATTTTTAAAGCTGGATAATCACGCAAAATCGATTTTTTTTTGCATTTTTAGAAAAGTTATTTATAATTTTCAGACTAATAAACTTTGCAAGCACCAAAAATATGATAGTAGGAGGAACTAGATTTCCCCATAAAATGATACACAAAGGAACATGGAAATTACCTGATAACGAAACAGTTAACCTGATAGATCACATCCTAATAGATGCAAGGCATTCTTTCGCCTTCATGGATGTCAGAAGCTACCGAGGTCCAAACATAAATAGTGACCACTTTCTTGTAATGGCAAACATCAGAGGAAGGATATCAAACCTAAAGAAGGATAAACAAGATATAAAACAAGACAGAATTAATGTTGATAATCTGTGCATTGAAACCGTTGCGAGAGAGTATAGGAGAGGATAAGGAAATAGAGAGCCTGGAAGCGGGGGAATATCTAGAGGAATTGTGGACAAAGTGTAGAAACATAATAACTGAGAAGGCATCGGAAATATTGGGGAACACCAAACCAGCTAAACAAAACGAATCGTTTGACGAGGAGTGCCAAGAAGCAACAGGTAACAAAAATACCTAAAGACATATCAAGCTAAATGCTCAAGAAGAATAAAGGAGGAATACCGGACCCTAAGAAGGGAAGAAAAAAGATTACATAGAAGAAAAGTAAAAGGTAATTTGAAGAAAAGCAGTTAGAAAACAGAATGGAATAAAATGAGTAAAGAGTTTAAACCAAGAATAGAGAGCTGTAAGGATGGAGAAGGAAATGGGGTCCAGGAAGTGATACGGCCTCAATATTGAACCGATGACTTGAATTTTTCGAAGCAAAAATTAACGGCCATTATATTGAAGAAGCAGATAACTCCGTAGCAGATCAAAATGATTGGAATCTATTTAATCCAAACGGAAGACCACCTTCCACTGAAGATGTTGCCCAATCCATTAAAAAGCTTAAAAATAATAAAGCCCCAGGAACTGATCAAATTTGTAGTGCAAGCACTGCATAAACTTTTACTTCTTGTCTGGCAAAGAAAAGAAGTAAAAGTGAGATTCACGCCTTGAGACCATTCACCGTGCCCTGTGAATGGTCTCAAGGCGTGATATGCCCGTTACATAAAAAAATCAGCTCCAGTGTGACAACTACAGAGGTATAACCCTGTTAACAACTGCTTACAAAATACTAGCAAATATTCTCTACGAAAGGCTACAATTTTACAGAGTTGGCATATGTGGAAAATACCAGGCCGGATTTACTCCAGAAAAATCAACAATTGACCAGATTCATTCAATACGACAGATCCTCGAGAAAACATTAGAATTTAACATTGAAATCCATCATCTATTGAAATGACAGAAGTGTTATTTTTGCAATAATTATGCGTTTTCAGTAAAATTCTCTCACTTTTCCATATAAGTTACTCTTCATCTTTAGTATTTGAAATCAAATAGCGATCTTACATTGTTTATATATTGTTTATAAATAAAAAATGAAGTTTAATCTTTTGCATATTTTGTTTATTACATATCACTAAATTTATCAAACGCAGTTGTTAGATACCCGTATCAATGAGTGTCATGGGAAATTGTAAGTTCCCTGATCTATTCAGTTTTTGTTTGAATATAACTCTAGTACCTAAATCACTTGTTGGTTTCCTGTTAAAATTGGTGACCCAGTAGGGTAATTTTTTGTTCATATCTCTGGACTAATACATTTTGGGTAAAATAACGGCATGGTTTTCTTATTATTTGAAAATTAAATACACATTACTAATCCAGTGTTTATTTTATTTCTAGGCGGCAATCGTTAACCCAACACTCGGCATCGATTGAGCTAATCTGCATATGGTTGGTTGACCTATTTCAGTCTTTAAAAAAACAAAAGACGTCTGACTCTTTTATATAAAAATTAAATTTTATTATAAGTGAGCATATACGAATTATTATTTACATTATCTACACGTCGTTTTAACGGATATTGTATAAAATATAATAAAATAACAAAAAATATACTGAAGATGGCGACCGCTTACAAAACAGGTCGTAGTCTTGGATAACGAATGTGAGTCGAATGCTGTGCGGGAGTGAATGCAAGTCAGGCTGTATTATTTAAATATTCTTAGGTAGTATAACATGTAATTCGGATTCGAGATAATAAGTGAGTACGTAAATGTCAGACCAGTCTGTTCTTTAAAAAATGCAAGATTGGGACCAGTCTCCAGGATATTATTCAAATATCTACACGTAGATTTTATCAAAGTTAAATTTCATTGCTATTGCCGATAAATAAATCTTCATTATTGAACTTAATGATCCAGTTGTTTGCACGCCACTTATTCTTAAACAATGTATCACCAATATCATCGATCATTATGTCTAGTTCGTTGTATCTCCGCTAGGAGATTCCACTATCTTATTTATTTTCTTCTCAAAATTACTCTTTTGAAAATTTTTGCACTGTGAATTTTCGATTCCACATAAATTATCGCTGTCATCCCTTTCGCCCCAACCATAAGCTGCATTTCTGTAATCGTTCAGTTATTTGTACATGGTGGAGATGTTTATTCGTTTACTTATTTGCTCCTGTAGTTATTAATGCCCCTAAGTTTTATTATTGGTATTTGCATTATATTTTTTCATCAATTGTTGTCTGGTATATAACAGTTATTATCTGCTAAATATAACTTTTTATCAAATTTGGTAATTTTTTGATAAAGTTTGCACAACGTTTTATTCAACAGAATTCTGGAGACTGGTCTCGTATTCATTCTTCTGAGTACTGTACATATTTTCAGATTTTTCGATTTTTTTTTTCTAGACTGTATAGTTCGATTAGTTTATATGAACTCTGAAATGATACTATATAATAAAAATGTGGAATAGTTAACTAGTATTGTAACTAAAATTTCTCGCAATTATCGAGGAAGCTAAATATCGTTTGTGTATTTTTTTAGAACAAGCTGTGGGGTAAATATGTATGCATCTGATATCAAAAAAAGTATAAAACCCAGTTAGATAATAGTGGTTAATATCAATAGTGTAGTATAGCCTAAAAGGCAAGGCGTATATCGAGATGCGAGTAACGCTTGTAAGGAGACATTTTGACAATTAAAGTGGCATTTATCAGCAAGACAATTTGTTGTAATATGTGCTACAGACAGATAACAGATGGACAAAATGGATACTGGAATGGAAATCTGCATGTCAAAAATAACGTAATTACATCACAGATTTTGCAAAATGTCACCTCAAAAGTATCACTTGCGTCTCCATAAGCAGCTTGCCAAAGACTTGTTGCGTGTGTCTTGTTTTATCGACTTGAATAATGCCAAATTATAACTATTATTAAATACCAAAAGTAAGCAAGAAAACTAATAAAATCTTCAATAATGACATTGTTTGATGTTTATTATATAAATCTAATGTTATTAATTAAACCATATATCTAAACTATAATAAAGAGTTCCGTTAATTTGACACAATTGTATTATCAATATTTTTTTTAGTTTAATAACTCTGCCATTTTTCAATTAATGTATGAATATGTTAGGCAAACATGGATAAATATTAAAATATAAATAACAATGCAATACACTGTATCAATATTTAAATACACATTAATTTTTTAAACCATTAGTTATTTTTCTTCTTTTTTCCAGTGTTTTTACTATCCTCCTATTCCATATTTCTCTAAAATAAATTTGTGAGCCTGTTAGAGGCTCATGCAAGGACAGCTCACCCATTGTAACGTGGCCGGTGAGGGAATCGTATATCGCTACCTTGGAAGAAGACCGTCATATGTCAAAATGCGACAATTTTTAGAAATGGCAATTTAAAAAATCTCATGAAACTTTACCCATAACTGCGAACATACTAATATTTTGGCTTTGATGTGTACTAGCCTGTAAAAATCTATAGTCAATCCCATACTTCTTAAATGCTATTTTCGGCCATAAAATTTTTGAGTTGTGACGTTTTTTTTATTAAGTGTGTTTGGTGTTTTGAGATAAATCACTTCTTTATTAAAATTGTTTGACAAGTGTGTATAGTGTAAAAACTAAAAATATTATTCTGCAGTAAATTATCGTTAAAAAATATGTTTCTTCATTTGAAAATTAATTCTTGTTTTTGACAGAAGTCAATTTTAGCATGAATCTATCCCTAAATCCTTGAGACATTTTTTTAATCTGAAATAATTCCAAGTGGATTTTTTAAAGAAGGATAAGTCGACATAGATTGTAGTAGGTTCAAAAAGTTCTAATGAATTTTCTAAAATACCGAGATAACTGAAAAGAATACTACAACTCATTTTAAACACAATCTCAACTTCTAAGACTGACTAACACAACTCAAAATAATACATTATTCGTCACAGAAAGTATTGTATTATCTTATTGTGTTTTTGAGAAAGGATAGCATATCTCAAAAGATGACAATATCGTGCAAAATGTCAATGTCAACCCAACTTTTTGATTAACAATAACGACACTTCTACCATGTCACAGCCATGGACATAAACTACCTTTTTTCACTTTATTGGAGATATGACAGTCTTCTTCCAAGTTAGCGATATGCTCCAATTAAATATGTAAAGTGAACACAAACGTGAAGGAGGGGGCATGCCACAGCCACCAGTGAGCTACAATACTAGCTGATCATATCCGCATTCTTCTCTTTCAGCTCCAATTTACACAAGGACCTCTTTTGGCTAAATTAATAAATGTTTTGGCAGATGATAGCAGTATTTCTAAAGTTCAATAATTTTTTGATTGGCCATTTACAGCTACTACACATTGCAACAATTCTATCAGTTTTGCTTTAATGCAAATATTTTTTATCAAAAATGCGTATTAAAGTGAAATACTTCTAATTATTAAAGTATCAAATAAAAATATCAATAGCAGCTTAATAGACTTAATTGTCAGAACCATGTGATTTTATTTGAATACTTAAAAAACAGGTAAAATAATTCGTTTTATTACATTTCTTTATTAACGAATGTTTTTGATGGCAGATGCATACATAAGTTTGGATCTCTGAATGAAAAAAGAGCTACATTGTAAAAAAAATTACTATCCTTAACGTATCCATGTTTATTTTATAATGTAGCGGAAATGTGGTGTTCTCGTATTTGTTTATTTATCACGAACTGATAATCTTAAGAATTGCCAATTGTCTTGTTTTCGCAGTGTTCTGGCACCGTTTTTGTTTTATATTGTGGTGTCGGGCGGCTGCCGCATTTGAACAGGACAATGATCATCATTTTCACAATAATATTTAGATCGCAGGGCAATGAATCATAAAGTAATATCAGTTTTTGTTTAATTTGATTAGGAATATAAACAAAATCATTAACTACTTTATTTTTTAGGAAACCACTATTATTTTTATTTTTGATTTCCAACTCCAAAACAATTCTTATAATACTATACCTATTAATTAATTTTCAAAAATAAAGTAGTTACAGAAATCTGTCTTCTATAAAGTTGCTGCGCTCAACCACTGTTTCGAGCGATTTGGATCTTTTTTCTGTTTGCTGTACAGGTGTGAACGCCACGCTGCTCACTAATATGTTAGTGTTGGTAAAATAATGCCCTTTACAATTATATTTTTTGTCTTTTTCGTAGTGTTAGTTACATGAGACGTTAATGTTAGCCTCCTGTCTAACGTGACTCAGATATTTAGCTTCGTTGGTCCGTTCATTTTGGAAATAGAAAATTTTAACTGGAGATTTTCGGTTTTTGAACATTACTGACTGAGATTTCTCAGGATTTACTGCAATCTTCCACTGTATGTATCAGTTTTCTAGCTCTTATAGAGCAAGTTGTAAATATCTAACTAGTGTGTTTGGTTGGGTGCTTCTGGTTGTTATTGATCTCAATATACTGCAGGCCAACATAAATATTTTCGACTATTGTCATCCCAAGATAACTTTTTAATTACAGAAATCTGTCTTCTATAAAGTTGCTGCGCTCAACCACTGTTTTCGAGCGATTTCGATCTTTTTTCTGTTTGCTGTACAGGTGTGAACGCCACGCTGCTCACTAATATGTTAGTTTGGTAAAATAATGCCCTTTACAATTATATTTTTTGTCTTTTTCGTAGTGTTAGTTACATGAGACGTTAATGTTAGCCTCCTGTCTAACGTGACTCAGATATTTAGCTTCGTTGGTCCGTTCATTTTGGAAATAGAAAATTTTAACTGGAGATTTTCGGTTTTTGAACATTACTGACTGAGATTTCTCAGGATTTACTGCAATCTTCCACTGTATGTATCAGTTTTCTAGCTCTTATAGAGCAAGTTGTAAATATCTAACTAGTGTGTTTGGTTGGGTGCTTCTGGTTGTTATTGATCTCAATATACTGCAGGCCAACATAAATATTTTCGACTATTGTCATCCCAAGATAACTTTTTAATTACAAATGTTGTTGACCTTTAATCAATATGAAGAACCTAGTGATCTGAATTGAATAATTTTCGTGTAAATTCTTGTTTTCTTTTGGCCTTACGTAAGGCGCTCTTCACTCATGTTCAATAGTTGTAACGCTCACTCTTGTTCCTCTTAGCGAAATCCACACATATCTGCTACCAGTTTGATATTATGTAGGCAGTACAAGAGACAGTGACCAGTCATCAGCCGAGACATTATCTTAAATATGCTGTCTGGAAAAGTTGGTTTGTCGGGGTTAAATCAGGGAAACCACCTGATTCTTTTCCAAAGATGTCGGAAGGGATCATCGTTATGTATTTGTTATTTACAACGCAAAAATCACAACAAATAGCGTTCCTCAATCAAGTCTTACGATGACTTTCAGGTAAATCCCTTATAATTATGTTTGTAAAAAAAAATATTTTTGTAGATTGTTTCGACTTTACGATGATACTTTATGAGAAATTGCCCTGTACATTAGAAACCCGTATGGATGCAAAAATCATTCAGTTTTCGGCGTTTTATAGCTTGTAGCCAAACAAGCATGAAAGTTAAAAATAGAATTTGTATTTTTGTGATAATTTCTTATCTATTTTGTGTTTGTTTGGTTACCGTTAAATTATGGAAAACTTGTATATCCGTACTGGTTCCCGAATTATTTCTAGATCAAAAATGTTTGATTATCTTACGTTTTGTACACGCGATTTTCTAGTTTTATGCAGATTAATGTTGTAATAAGTTCACATTTTCGTGTTATCCAGCAAAGTGGTTGCATATCGTAATTATTAATTTTATTTATGCTCCTTATTCCTCCAATAAAGATATTCTTTAAATTTGAAGTATGTGTTAAATCAATTTTTTATTCAATGTTACTAAAACAATCCGATTCAAGAACATGGAAAATGATTGGGAGAAATAATTCAAAAAGCCAAAATATAGCAGGACTACTAAAAGAGAAAAAATCCCCTATACACAACGCACCTGAGTGCGGACTATTCCGAACCAAATAATATAGAAGCATGTACAGTTTACACACATTACACAAATAATTGCTGCTTTAGTGGGGAAAATGTCCACAACAATTAACATTTGCTATTATCTGCTAGATATAAAAACGAATAACTTACAATCCACGTAAATTTGAGATAATAAAATCACTAACATTTAGTCATAGTTATAACATTTATTGTAAGAACTGCCATGATTCTAGTGCAATGTGAACACACGACTACTATGTTGTCGCAGTGTATTATCGATCATATTATGGACTGCGACTATGACAAGATGCAGTTGGTTAGTTGTGATATCGGTAGAATGTTGTAAAAATCGCAAATTACTTAATTTCTCCTCGCTAATGCCTATAGCTGCTGTTATTAATTAAATATATTGATTTAGCATGGTGATTTGATAAAAGTTTATTATTTCTTGTTGGAGCGAGACTGGTGCAACTAGAAAAAATATTGTTGATCTTGAGATAATCGTTCTAATTGTTGAATGTAAATCATCTATCATAACTCTCTATTAATTTTTAATTTAATTTGTAAATGTAAAATTGTGAAAAAATGATTCTGTAGCTGCAACATTCAGTAACTGCCATGATAAATATTTAACTTTCGAAATTCAGTGTAAAATAAATGTGTGTAATAATACAACTACTACTATTACAACAATTTGCAAGTTTAGTTTTTATCATTGTTAATTATGTATTATCAATTTCTCATTATTTTTTAGTAGCTTTTTAAAATAGTTATTTCAGGCGATGGCCGGATAATTTAAGTTGATAACAAAAGTTCAGTTCCGCATTTGTAATTTCAAATGTTACAGTGGGGAATCGCAGGAATAAAATAATAAAAAATGCATTATCAGTCTTTTTTTAATCCCTTTCTTTTTTCAATCCTAAAAACGTTAACCATTTTTATTTCATATTGAATTCAATATGAAATTAAATGAATGCAATGTGCAATTAATTCAGAATTATTAAAAACAACTGTTAGAGACGAATAACAATAAATACTTCCAACTATTTTTCTAATGGCTGCAGACAATTAAATGTTTTCAGTTATGTTGGACTTCATAGTTTCGTTCGTAGATTGACGTCACCAAATGAGTCAGGTTCATGAAATTTTTTAGACGAATACCTCAGTATAAAAAAAGAGATAGTTGAAAATAATATTACATACAGGTCTCTGATATTCTTAAGTCAGAGGTGAGAAACCTTTTTAATCAACGGGCCAATTTAAATTTTAAAATTGTTTGGCGGGCCACACATAAAGTAACACTTATTAATTTGCAAAAGTTCAGAAAAAAAAATTAAAGATTTCATAAACAAATTTTAATGCAAAATCAATACAAACAAGACAAGAACAAAAAAAAACTAATTTGCTTGAAATTTTTAATGTGAAATTTGGCATTGTTTTTTCGATGCAAGCTTATCAATATCAGCAGGAATTGATGAGATAGCAGCTTTCTAATCGTGCATCACTCAGTCTTGATCGGTGGTCATTTTTGATTAATTTCAATTAAAAAAAATTTAATTAACTTTGAATAAAAAAAATCTAATATTACGTTTTTGGCAATAATATTGCATCTATATACTATATACATCTATATTTCCTTTCACTGGTCCTCCAGGAAGTGTGTCTTATAATCAGCCAATTTTAAATTTCCAGACTGCTCTGGTATCATAAAAATATAAACTACATAGATGAAAATATAACATAAAACTACATTAATTTATAATATTAGTTCGTACAGTATTTTATATTCGATTGTATTTATATTTTATTTTATAACATTGATGAGAGAAATTCGATAAAATAAATTTAATTTTAGGAATGCTTTGTGGGCCGCATAAACATGTTTAGCGGGCTCTGTGTTTTGCACATGCCTGTCTTAATTCATATATAGTGGATATAGTTAATGAAAAATATGTATCGATATACTGTCAAATTGGCCTGTTTCTTTTTAAATAAACAAATGCCAAAGTCTGAATATGTAGTTTTTTGAGCAATTAGAAGCAATTTTTGTCTCGAGGAACTATTGTATTATGACGAGAAGGTTAATTTGAATTTTCACTTGTTCAAATCTATCAATAATTTGCTGAGATACTTGCAAAAAACTTTTTGTACTATTTAATAAATTTTACAATAATGGCCGTAAGTATCATACCTCGATAATAAGGCTATTATGTGTGTACGTTATAGTCAAACCTAGAAACTCGGGCTCTCCTAGGTTTGACTACTCAATTCCCAGGTCTAACTTACGGATTTGACTAAAGAATTTTCGTCAAACCTAGCAGACTAATTTGGCCAGGCAGATGTTGAAACTTAATTTCATGAAATCGGGGTTTGACCAGTCAAACTCACATCAGGTATTAAAACGTCATAATTTGTTATCATCGTCATTAGAAATAGAGTTTTCGACAACATTAGTTATATCAGCTGATAAAACTTTATGCCAAAATGACATGGCAGAATGCTGTTCGAAAATCCTAGCTTAAAAGTAATTTAACATATTTTAACTTCTCTTACTTAATTAAATGGCATAAGGTCTCTCTGTTTGGCTTAAGAGATGACCATTTTCTTTCCGTTTTGACAGTATGTGAAAACATGGAAAAATCCTAGTAGTTGGACTTGCAACCCACTCTGCTCACTGTTATTTCTATGATTTTAAAATCCATTTTGTGCCTACTAACCGATAGTTTCCATTCATGAGTAAACCAGTACTCGTTGCTAACAAATCATTTTCAGTTTTTTTTAATGTTTTTTTCTACTCTTCCAAATTCCTACCCGATCTACTTTCTACTGGCAAATAACTTGTTCATGATCTTTTTTCTTGCGGTACGACTCATGTAAGACCTCTTCTTCAACACTAGCCATTATAGTTATATACACAAATAAACAAAAAAAAATGCACCTTTGTAGCACAACGTGTACACATCAACTACAAGTAAACACCCATGGTGAATCAAGTTACTTGCGCCCATAGTTTGACCAGGCCGATTTAAGACGCCTTGCAAATAAAACTAGTAGGGAGACTTTTTGAAAATGAAAATACATTTTTCAAATGGTATATAAATAAATCATTTTGGTGCAAAAAACTTTATTCTAGGCCTGAAGAAATCTGTAACGTCTTTGTGGCGATAATATATTTTATCGTCTAGAGTACGCCTATGTGTTAAACAAAACATGTTTTTGTTCCGTCTCGAATAGTATAGTTCGACTCGAAAAGTCGAAACTGAAAGACAGCTAACCATTCTCGACGCCTTGAGTTGAGAATATCTGACCTTGGGGACAGGTGAGTTGAACGTGTCCCAAATCCTTCCGAACCCAGTCGATCTGGCGCGTTGAGCGATATTGACAATCCTTCCTCTGGCTGCGTTGAACGATATTGGCGTATTCTTTCTATCTGGTGCGTTGAACTAGATAGACATCCTTATCCCTGTCCAAGTACTCGTTCTGCGTTGAGGTACGAGTACGACCTCAATTCCTCGATCGCCGTATCTTAGTTTACCATATCGAATATCGTCACACCCATCTATCGAAATAAATAAATAGTACGTCATTGTATTCAGTAGACACTTAACGATAATTACTTTTTCATTTGTATATGTAAATTCGAAATAAATGCCTATACAAACGAATCCTGTTTTCTCTGGCTGAATTATATTATCCGACCTCACATCTTTAATAAAATTTAAAAAATCGGAATTTTGGATTTAAGACCCTTTCGAAATAAGCTCTTTAATTATTATTTACATGCAAATTTGGTTTGGGTAAGTACCTATATGAATTTTATTTATCTCAAATATATGAAATGGGAATACCTAGACCGTCATCGTCAGCTGTGAAAGAAGATACTTCAATCGGAGAAAAAAATAAGGATCACCATACTGACAAAGCCCCTAGACCGTCGTCACTAAGAGCTGAACAAAAATGTCTGCCAATTGCGATTAGAAATACTGTGACCATACCTATTCCCAGCTTTGATAGAGCATAGAGCCAAATTAAGATCCTCGAAATGCTTTGGGTATCATACAAAATAAAATAGTTGACGGTTTATAGAAAGTAGGGATGACACACGAAACAATAAACACTTTTCGATGAATCAAATAAGAGAATGTAAGGAGAATTTTCTTAATTTCGAAGAATTTCTTATAATTTTGAAGATCATTTTTGATTGCAGTAGCATTTTATAAAGCCTTGTCCCCCAAATTTATAATATTTTGAGCTGATTTCTCTTAAAGACAGCTGAACGTTGGGCACAGCTTCGAAATTAAGAAATATCTTTACATTATTTTATTTGATTAATCGAAAAAATTTCGTTTCGTGGCGCTCAGTATTTTACTGTAGTGAAACAGCAATACAACGCCAGTAGAGAAGCCCAGAGCTTTAAAAACGGACATTGCTTTGTTAATATACCTACATTATTGTAATATATAATACAGATAATAAATATCCAAATTCAATAATTCTTTTTATTTCTTTTTTTTTTAATTAATTTACTAACTTACATATCTCTGGATAAATGAAAGAATAGATGGATGGATGTACTAGTCATTGCTTTTGTTAATGTAATTATGCACATAAGTAGGCAGTTAGTAATTAATTAAATAAAAAATTTTCACTCGTGGTAGAAAAGAGAGAAGAAAAGTTCTTAAAAGACAATCAACCCACCTAGACCTAATAACCTAAATAGACTGTAATATCACAGTATAGATAACAACCAGTATTCTCACTCTACCGCGGTACCTTTGATCTTTTTAGACAAAATTCGGTGACCTTGACGCCATATTTTCTGGACGAAAACCGAGGACTGGCCCTGCACATATGGACGCGACAGAGCCGACTTTGATTTATTTAACAAAATTGATTTTAATTTCAACCAATTTCAAAACTCTTCTTGCTACTCTTTCATTCTTCGAGAAATTAAAAAAAAAAACCTAAAATTGTTTTGCGTTGTATTTATGATTTTGTTTTCTAAAGTTTCACAACTATTTGTTACAGAACTGTCTTATACACTATCAAAAAAAAATCAAATGGAGAGTTATGCAACAGTTTTTAATAAATATGCTAGTTTTAAAGCTGTATGGTTATAAAGTAGAATAAAATGCAAAGTTTCATTTCAAAATTCAAATACAGAGTTTGAAATCAGTTAATATATTTTAATTATATCTCACTAAAAACACAAGAGGATGTGAACAAAACTCCTAAATATGTATATTGATTAGTGATTGATCTTACCTGTTCATTGTAATAGACTATTTTGACTTGTTATTTCGATATAAACGATTAAATAATGTGTTATTGATGTTTCCAAATAATCATTTTATTATTTTTTCTTTTAGTTTTGTTTTCATATTTTTGAGTAGGGAAATTTGTTATTGAATTTTAATAAATAGTACAAACGTACACGGCTAAATAAAGTTGTACAATATTTGAGTGGACTTTGTTTAAAAGGTGACTAAAAGTTATGGTACTAAGTCGAGAAACATGTTTTAATAATATTCGGCTTTACAGCTAATATGTCAAAATTCTTTTGAAAGAGAATGTCAAGTATACCTACTTATAAAGTCAGCAGAATCACCAGTAGGGATTTTTAGATTACCAAATGTGTCACCGGTTCTATTTTTATATACATTAACATATTGATATACAGTTTTAGCCGACAAATTAGTTACACTTTTTGAGTAGCTGTCTGGTATATTATTTTTAAATAATATATTAGGGCTGGGTAAACAAAATTTGCTACACAAAACATTTTTGTAAAACTTTTGGCCCCTTGAAGTACATTAAGAGACATCCTGTTTAAACTGATTACTGAATCTTCTACCTCTTGCCTTTTTTCTAGACTGTAAAATTTGAACATTTATGAAATTAGCTAAATTTAACGAAGGACAAAATTTAGATGTAAGTGCCATGTAGTCTTCAATTGTCACATTATCGACACATTTCTTTTCTGTAGAATGTACAGAATGTTTTCTGAATTTTTTATTTAAATAATGGTTTTCCTTCCATAATTTTATAACTGTACTTCATAGCACAATTTTTCTTTGAGTTTTTTCTTACAATCCTTGTTGATGTACATTAGACGTCTAACGGAATCGTACAAAGTGCTAAAAGTAGCGTCATCCTGTTAATGGTAAGAATGTATTTGTGGAAATAAAAAATAAATTTTTAAATGAACTTCATTTATTATTACATGTTGCATTAGATATTACATTTATTTGTTTATTTAATAATAACAAAGGTGACAGACCCACTGTCAAAATTAGACAAAAATACATTGTAGATAAATACAGTTACAGATAAAAATCTTTACACTTACACTTTTTGAGTATATGCCACATATTTCACAACTATGGAATTCTTAAACATTTTTTTATTAAATATCCACACAAATAGGTTATAAAATTTCAATTTTTCAATTGTCAATATACTTCTTTTCTGTAGACTGTAACTTCTGAAGTTTATTTTTTAAATAATGGTTTTTCGTCCTTAATTGTATAACTGTACTTCATAATACATTTTTTCGGGGAGTATTTATTGATAATTGTTGTGACACTTGAGTTGAACTTGGTGTTACTGGAAGTGTAGTTACATGTTTAGGTTCTCCATGGAATATGTTGTTTTTACCAGGAGTAATAGTAATATCCTGAAGTACAGTTATAGTGGATGGTTTATGTTTAATACTAACATTTTTCTCTATATCCATAGCTGAACTTTTCACTACTTCTAAAAGAAAAAGAGAAAGCTTACATATGTGTTACATCTTAATTATTTATTTTATTTACCTTCATTAATAGGACATCTTGGAAGACATGTTTTGGACTACTGCAGAATAAGTATGATCAAAAGTTGATGAGCCCTCTGTTAAAGGAAAGTTTGTGAGAACTGCAGAAGGTTGTAATCGATTTCTCATATCATTCAGAAACATCTTATTGTCGAAATGAGTACCATAAAGACGATGACTTCTATGTAAACGTTCTGCCTTATTCAATAAATCTTCTCGTCCACATGCCATTAACCAAATTTTTGCCTAAATACAAACATTTTTTTAATACACGATGAAACGTTAATAAATAATATAACATCTTAACATCTGTAATACACAATTTTAATCCTAATTTAACACTCACCTATTAACATCTTTTGGAAAGAAAACAATACTTTTCCTAGAATTATTACAACACTTTGTAGCTGCACAAGTGTGGCAAGGCTTTTTGTTTTTATTTTTGTACATATCGACGTACTTATACAACGTAATTGCGAAATAAAAAATGTATAAAGTTTATTTGTATCTATAAATACACAAAAAGTAAACAAATACAATGGCCTCTATATTATTTATCTATGACAATGGCCAATGACCAATGAGAGCCGTCAAATTTTTCGGAGTCCAGAGAAAATGGCGTCGCTGTCTGCGCAAGTAAAATGCGCGAACTTTCGCGCCAAAGCGGAGTGGGAATACTGGTTGTTGTCTATACTGTGGTAATATGTAATATTAAACCCGCGCGCGGGATATGTATCTTCTTTATAAATGTTTTGGCATAAAACACTTGTTTTGATTGAGCACAGGTTCAATTTGATAAACTTCATTATTCCAAGACAAAAATGATAATAAAGCGTGATAAAGCTAACGTAAGCGAGATCTTTAAAAATTTCTTATATTCAGCCAAGATTAATTTTCAAATTCTTGCTCCCTTATTTTATTCCGCCGAAAAATAGTGCCCTCTAGCCGGTTTTATCTGTGTATTGTTGGTATATAGACTATTTTATAGAACTCTGTGATGTTAACTATCCAAATCAAACATAATTATATAATAACCTTGATTGAAATAAATATTTCAATAATTATTAACGATAATAATAATAATACGTAAGGAAGGCCTGGTAGATATTGAATGACTATTCTTAGAGAGAATTAATTTTAATAGGCATTAACTAGAGCTTTATAATGTGTATAAACAAAATTTAGAGCCATTCGGTTGAAAAAATATCCTACCTTTTTTAAAGTCACTGGATCTTAGTATATATAGAGACCATAAATGTCAATGTCACTGTCACCTTTGACAGAGAAGTTTCCGTTTCCGCCGACAAAACACGACACCATCTTTTCTAAAACTGAGGTTAGGAAGGTAAGCATGTACTCTAACAAATCTTACACAATTAAATGCAAATTGTTAGTTTTATTGTTAAAGCAGTTATAACAAAAAGTTCCTTATTCAAACTTCATAATACAATATTTTTCTTTTACTTTTAGGTCAAAATGTCGTCACATTTGGTGTGGGGAATTATCCGCAATAACAATGCTTTTCTTCTAAAGAAAAGAAACATTTCCAAACCTTTTAGCACTGTAAGTATTAATTTTAATAGATGGCATTTGTATTAGAACAGTTATATTTTGTGAAATATTCCGAATTTGTAATATAATTCTACCGTGATCATGACAATTCCATGTGTATTTATAGATGTTAGTGTCCAAGTTAGACCTAAGCTCAGAAAGAGGAAATAATTATAAAGATTGGATGACATATTAGCCCATATAAAGAATGACACAAATAGAAATTAACTATTAGAAGATATAAGCAAATTCCTAGTAAAATAATTGGTTTTAAAAAGGCATAACTTTATTGGATGGAAAAAAAATATAGGACAGTGAGATATTCCTAGAGAATAACAACCTGCAATGTATGTGGATGGATTCTGCATTTATAATAAACTTAAATGCATAATTATTGGACGTCTTTTGCCAAATATTCTAATGTGGTTGTAAATCAAATATACAAAATCTAATACTCCAATATTGTGATATTCTAACATATTTTTATATTTACAGGAAGCTAACAATCTTACTAACTTGAGTTCATACCGTTATAATGGTTTGATCCACAAAAAGTCTGTAGGAATTGTAGATGCTGCTGACAAAAAAGGATTCACAGTTGTTTACAAGAAGGCCAGTAAACAAGTAAGTTGTTTAATATTATAAATTAATTTATTGATTTGAATTTAATTAATTTAATATTTCGAGTTTCCAAAAGTCTGCAAAAAAGACTTAAACTATATAGATATTGGAAGTTTTCAGACCATGTAACTGATTTCTTAAACTTTGTTAGTCTGCACAATTTTCTTTGTTTAGTTATTCTTGACTGTTCCATATAATACACCAGCGTCATTCTGTCATTTACTCTTGAGCATCTTTTACGAAAAGCTTCTAAACAAATTGAAACCATCAAAATTAGAACCTTGAATTGATTGCAGTGACATTTGTAAACACATTATAATAACAATACATTTGATAATTATAAATGAGTTTTCCTATAAGTACAATGTTTTATCAATTTTTTTAATTTCCCACACACTCTTACACAATTTCAGTTGAAACTACATTTAGGACGATTTTCACATTTGGTCCCATTGAAGATAGCTACAAAGGAGCTGTGAATTAAATTCACAAAACAAATTTTTGACGTTTGACTGTGTTGTCATGTCTTTATAATGTATACATTGTAGGCTTCAATTACAAATAGAGAAGCTTTCAAAAATACATGTTTATTATATTATTATATGAATTATGCAATTTTTTTTATTTTTTTATATACAACACGAACGAATAAATACTTGTTTCTTCTCATATTAATTGCAGTTAATTATTACAACATTTTTTTGGCATTTGCCTTTGATAATAAGCTAATAGATTTGGCAATCCTCAAACCACTAGTTGCCAGATTGTTACAGATGGTCACCAGATGTCTGTGGAAAGTACCTGAATACTATTCTTATTATTTTTTGAAAGAATTTCTTTTTGACTGTTAGTTTGTTAACGTTCTATTGGATTTTTATTAATTATAAATCACATGCAATTTCCCGATTTATTAAAAAAACATGGCAACACAGTCAAGCGCCAACATTTCATTCTATGAACTTTAATTGACAGCTCAATTATAGCTATCTTCAATGGGACCAAATGTGAAAATCCTCCCTACATTTATCTTAAAATTTAATTTCTACTTTGGAAATCGAACTGGAAGTTGAAATGTCAAAATAAACTTTTTCACCATAAATTGTGATGTAGTTCATATTAATAATAATGTCAATAACATTAAAATGTCACAAGAAAATAGCTTCAGAATCATACTAATCCATATTAGTCATAATCCCAGTCATTTATATTTCTTAAAGTTTTACGGTACTTCCAATGAATGTAATATGTGAAAAATGTGAAAGTAGTAAGTCCTTCCAAAGGAATATCTTTGAAAAAACACAAATTTGTTTTTTTTTCAGCACAAACCTAAACAAAATGTTGTAAAGAGGACAATGAAATCTGGCCCCAGAAGATCTTTACACAAATTGAAGAGGTTGTTGAATGCTAACAAATACAGAACAGACCTTACCAAGGTAATTAAATAAAGTATAATTGTACTTATTGTAGTTTAAAATATACAGCAACTAATCAGAAATTATATAAGATATATAAACTTCATTCACTATACATATTCCCAATTGTCAACAGAAGCACGTGAAAGCCAAACAGGGTCGTACTGATGTATATCATATGATTTTTTTAAATATTTACTTTTGAAATTATTAGTGTAAGAAATTCTTGAAATTTAATCATTAAATCATAGTTAAACTAAACTCTAAAAAATAACACGACCAGTAAATAACTTAACAATAACTATAACATAAATATAACACAATATATTAACTTAAAAATCAACACGATACAATTTGAATTTAAACATTCTGGCAAATTTGGATCTGTAACATGAGAATCTGTCTGGCTTATAAATTATATATAATAGCCTCTTGACGAATGAGATGGCGAATATCAACATGTGCTCATGTTTACAGATGGGAATTTGCTAAACCCATGAACTTTAATAATATCATATTAGATTTTTGTTATTATTTATAAGAGAATGTCACGTTTTATCTACCATCACAAACCGTTCATTATAGATAATGCTATTTTGTTTTCATAATGGTTTCTTCTTCCTCAAAGAATTGTGAAAGGAGTATTGTATACATATATTGGTACATTGCTAATTATGGACCCTAGATTTAATAATACACTAAAAACTATTAACTAATTATGAGTTTTGATATATAAGGAAAATGAAAACATGTTGAATTTACAAAAAATACAAAGATGTAGATATTTATTTATAATATACATTAAAAATGGAACCAGCAAATGGACTGACTTCACAAGTGTAAGTTAATAATATGACCCATATTGCCATATAACAAATAAGTAATAAAGCTAGATGAAATATAAATCAGAAATTGAATTCAGGATTCAGTCTAAATCTGTGTTTTCTAAATGTTGCAAAATAAGCAGACAAGAATACACTTATAATTTGTATTAATGTTATGCCAATTTGTCTAGGCAGAAACCTGTTTTATAATTTAGAATAAAGCTAGACTTAACTACGACAATAGGCATAGTGGGTCAAAAAATACATGTAGTGAATCACATGTTAAAACATTAATAAGAAGAGAATGAGAGAAAAAACAAGAAAGCACAGAGTATAAGCAATTATATTATTGTTAGTGTTTAAGTAGGCAAGTTCTCCTAGCCTATTTTCCTTTTCATGGCTGTTTATCATTTAAAGCACAACTGTATGTTCATCTGATAAAATATTTTGTGTTGCATATTTAAGAAAATCCATAAATATTACTTTGTAATATAGTATTTACTTTGTTTTTCAACTAGAAATTTAAAATTGATTAGTTGTTGACAAATTTTTTTCTTAATATTTTTTTGTATATAAGTATATCTTTTTTTATTTCAGGCTGCCCTTCGCAGAGCTAGTGCAGTTCTGAAGTCACAAAAACCTTTACCAGCCAAGAAACAGAAGGCTGTCCCTAAAAAAGAATAGGTGTATTTTTTAATGTAATAAACAAATTTATAAAAAGAGGTGTCAATAATTTTTTAACTGATTTTTAACCCAAATTTCTTTCTCAAAAAGCGCATTTCTTTAAAAACAAAATAAAAAATATTAGTCTTTGGGCCCCCCATCTAAATTCCGTTTTTTTGTCCGACTATCGATTTGCCCCAATATTTTTGTCAGACATTTTGATTTTTTGGTTTAAAATATAATTACTTACAACCTCCTTTTTTGTCCGAAAAATGGTTGTAAATAAAAATGTTTCATAAAATTGACATCTTTGGCACATCCGACTGCGCACATGCCCCGTGAAAATTGTCCGACAAGGTTACCATAATTTTTTAAACAGTTTTTATGATCAATTGTGTTAAAAACAGCTGTGTGGTAATAAATTTTTTTTTCCATAAATTTGACATGTTTAGAGAGTCCGACGCGCCAAATGGCCCATTACTTTTGTCTGACAGCATGTTTTTCGGTGTTTTTATAATAAAAACTATTGATTAAAATAAAATGACCAATGTGGTCGTAATTTTTTTTACATAAAATTAACATGTTCCTGACAGTTTCACAGACAAACGCCCCACTACCATATTGCGCCAGTCTCTAAATTTGTCCGACTCCATCCAAAAAACAACTGAAAAAAGTTTGGAGAGTGTGTGTTCATAAAAAAAATTAGACGGGGGCCCAAGGACTATATACTCTTATTGAAAATAAAAAATAATTCCTAATAAGAAATAATTCTTTAGCCCTACAGAAATAATTCAAATATTTGACCTACTGCTGAACAGTATCCCAATCTGTCATAAAAACTTCTGCAGACAGATGAAAGAGTTTCTGCTGTAACAGAATTGGACTTCTCTTACTCAGTTTTTTAATTCATCCAAATTTTGGGCTCTAGCCTCAGTAGGATGCTTTTTAAATATGTCCCAAAACAGAAGTTTATATGTCTAAGATCTGGAGATCACGCAGGCCACTTTATATCGCCTGTTCCACTGATAACTCGATTCGGGAAAGTACTCTCTAATTATTCAAGAGTTGTGAACTGAACAGCCGTCTTGATGAAACCAAATATTCTCCAGATTTGAATCAGGAAGATTAAGAATAGCGAGAACATGATTCTGTAACAAATCTAGGTAACTTTTCAAAATATTTTTATTTTTTGTTCTCCCCCTAGGTAATCTCAGAAAATATATTACCAAATCATTTTTTTATAAAAATTAGACATAATTTTAATTTTTTACTAATTAGTTGTTACCTCCGGTACCCCACACAAATATGTCAACAATACATGAAAAATTTAATGAAAATCATCCTGCTGATCAACTTTACTTTACTTAATCAGTAGAACCCATTTGTACCTTTCGGTGTTGGGCCGTTTACAATACAATTCATTAAATTACAATATTTGACAGTCTTCTGAGGTGTCCTAGCTCTTAACGAACTTTCTCCATTCCTTCCTATTGGATGCCATCTGTGTTGCTTCCTGCCAAGTCTTACCCTTACTCTGCAGTATCTGCGAGATGTCACTGTTCCATTCTTTAATGGGTCTTCCTCTTCTGTTCTTCCCTATTGGTTTGGCGTCCCACACTCTTTTTACTTGTCTATTATTGTCCATCCGGGTTAGATGTCCGAACCATGCCAATTTTTTCTCTTTGATTGACTCGAGTATCGGTTTGATTTTGAGTCTTTCTCTTATTTCTTCATTTCTGATTCTATCAGTTCTTTTTACTCCTATCGTTCTTCTGAGGCATTTCATCTCTGCTGCCTGAATTCTGCTCTGATGTCTTTTGTTTAATATCCAATTTTCTGCTCCATATGTCACTGTAGATCTATATATTGTTTTGTATATTGTCATCTTGGTCTTTGTTGATATTTCTTTGTTATTAAGGAATCCTCTATTTAGTGCTTGAAATTGTTTTCCATTCTGTTGTTAAGATCATCCTCGATGTCTCCTTTGTTGTTGATTACTGTATGAATATATGTATGAATTTGTCTGTATTATTTTTTGTTGGTCTATCATTACTTCTATTTGATCTTCCGTCCCTTGTTTCCTTGATATTTTCATTATCTGAGTCTTCTCTTTGTTTACGTTTAAGTTGTATTTGCTTGCTTCTGGGTTCCATTTCTCTAAGTTGTATTTCAGTTTTTCTGCAGTTTCCGCAATTAATACTATGTCGTCTGCAAATATACACATCTCAGCATTTATCATTTTGTTCCAACCGATGCAGTATTTCTTGAATGTTTTCTTACATTCTTTCACTATCTCATCTATTACATTTATGAATAGTACTGGACTGAGACTTCCCCCTTGTCTAACTCCTTGGGTTGTTTCAAATATTTCTGACTGTATATTTAACATTCTTACTGTATTTGTTGTTTTCATGTATATACTCTTTGTTGCTTCTATCAGTTCTTCACTTACTTGTTTCTTCTTTAGGCTTTCCCATATATCTTTTCTTTTAACTCAGTCGAATGCTTTTTCCATGTCTATAAAGCTCAGATGTATTTCTTTATTTTTCTTTAAGGCTTTTTCTATTACTTGTTGCATGGTGAATATATGGTCTTGTGTGTTGTGCCCTTTCCTGAATCCACTTTGTACATCCTCTAATTTATGTTCTATTTCTTTTCTAATTTTCCTTTCTATTATGGTTTCGTATACTTTTGCTGCTACACATAGTAGTGATATACCTCTATAGTTCCTACAGTCTCTTGTGTTTCCTTTCTTGTATATAGGTATAATTACTGCATTTGTCCATTCTCTGGGTATTACTTTTCTCTTCCATATTAGGTTATATATGTATAACAATTTTGCTTTTACTCCTATATATTTCATCATTTCTGGTGCTACTTCATCGCTTCCTGGTGCTTTTCCAATCTTTATCTTTCTTATTGCTTCTTCCAGTTCTTCTTTTTCTATAGTTTCTGGATTTTCCGTGTTTCTCATGGATACTCTCCTGTTGTGGCTTTCCTTCTCCATTGTATTCGCTTGATTTCCATTCAGTATCAGCTGAAAATGTTCCCTCCATCTTTCCATTATTGTCTTATCGTCGTTTATTATTGTTCCTTCCTTGTTCATTATTTTTTTCAGTTTCGTTTCTTTGTTGCTTCTTAGGTTTCTCAGTATTCTGTAAAATAATTTTACGTTTTCTTTGCTGTTTTCTTTCATTTTTTCCCCGAATTTTTCCCAACTTTTCTTTTTCTCTTTCTTAACTATCTCTTTAACTTTTGTTCTTTGTCTCTTATAATTTTCATATTTTTGTTGTGTTTTGTCTTGGATGTATTCTTTCCATAATTTCTTCTTTTCTTTTATTTCTCTTTTCACTTCATCGTTCCACCAAGATGTTCGTTTCCCTCTGTTGTTATTTCTTGTGGTTCCACATGATGTTTTATCATCGCATTTTTAAATGTTCCCCATTCTTCTTCTATTGTTTCTGTTATTTCATGTTCATTGTCCATCTCTTTCTCTAGTCCTTCTGAGTATCTTATTCTCGTTGTCTCTTCCCTTAGTTTATAAATTTTTATTATTTCTTTGTGTTTTCTGTTTATGTTCTCATTTCTTTTTATTTCTTTTCTTTTGCTTTTGAATGTGGTTTCTAGTAGATAGTGGTCACTACCAATTTCATAACTCCTTTTTACCCTTACGTCTCTTATCCAGTTCTTCTCTGTTTTTTGCACTATAGTATAGTCTATAATTGATTGTTCGTCTCTTGATTTGACTTCTCTTGTGATCTTGTGTATCCTTTTATGTTGGAAGTGTGTGTTCATAATCACCAGGTTATTGTCTAGACAGAATTCGAGTAGTAATTTTCCATTTTTGTTTAGTTTGTCCTCCCCATAAGGTCCGATGACATTGTTCCATTTTTTTGTTTCTTTCCCCACTCTGCTGTTCATGTCTCCTGTGATAACAATTTTCTCTGTACAATCATTTATCACTTCTTGTAATTTGTCCCAGAATTCATTCTTTTCGTTTTTTGTTGCGTCTTCATCTGGTCCATAACATATGATTAGGTTTGTATTGGTTTCCTCTGTATCCATATCTATGTCTACTCTTAGTATACGTTCGTTGTAATATATCCAATTTTTTATTTTGTTGATACTCTCCTTCTTTATCATGCACACTACTCCTGCCTGAGCTCTCTTCGTTTCCACTCCACTGTATATTAGTAACATTCCGTTTTCTAATATTAATGATCCTTTTTTTCTTTGTCTCTGTTATAGCTACTATTTCAATGTTCTTATCTCTGATTTCTTCCCCCAGTTCTATTTCCTTCCCATTTATACCTCTCACATTCCATGATGCCATTTTCCAAATTGTTTTGTTCTTTTCTGTGTTTAAGTTGTACTTCAATTTGTTTTTACTTCCGTTTGTGTTATTATCTTTAGATCTGCTCATGTCCCTGTTCTGTGCCTGTTTTGTTTCTCGGTCCGTCATTGTGTTTTCTTCAGCTAGTTTTTTGAACCAGTTGGTTCTGTATTGTATGTTATTTTTTCTATCCGGCTTGTTTTTTGATTCCATTTCCACTTAATGCCTTCTATAATTATGAAACCATATCCAATTTTTGTCCTTTTCTCATTAGTCTTTTCATCTGCTGCTATCTTCCTAAGATTTCTTTGTATCTCTATCTCTTTTAATGTTAGGTCACATTCTATATATACTCTATGTTGCTTATAGTTTATTAGTTTACCCTTGGCTTTCAGTATTTTCATTTTATCTTCGAATTTTTTACATTCGATAACACACATTGTTTCATTTATCTTTTGTACCCTATTTATTTCTGATTTTACTCCCTTTTTGGTTTCTGTGAAGTTCTCCAGTTGCTCTACTTCTATTGTGTTTATTGGTAAGCCTCTCATTATTAGGTTATTTTTCTTTTCTTTCTGACATGCTTCCAAGGCTATTTCTATTTTATCTATTTTTTGTTTCATCGTTGTCATTTCTTTCTTTAGATTTTCATTTTCTCTTATTATTTCTTCCATTTGCAATTTGTATTCACTATTTTCCTTCCTAATTTCTTTTAGTTCCTCAATCATATTACCCATTGTATTTTTTATCTCTTCCAGATCCCTGTTTTTCTATTATCGCTTGCTATTTCTCTCATTAGTTCCATCATTTCGTTCTGGCTGCTGGTTTCATTCGTTGTTGGTTTCGACCTGTCTGGCGTTCGGCTCACTTTTCTGCTCCTGCTAAATATGTCTATCTCCTCTTTGCTTTTTCTTTTACCATCTTCATCAACCTTACCATCCGCCATCTTTCTTCTTATTCAAATAATTAAAGTATTTATAAATATAAATATTATAAGTAACGGTTACGGATCTCGACAAGCGCCGCGCCTACCTCTACAGTTAAATTTTAGCAATTATTCTCGATCCTAACCAGTTTCTACTTCTGCCACTTGTAAATACAAAAATACAATCAATATCAAAACAGCAAATAAATTCAGCCTTTATAATTCTGTATAGTTTTACCGAAACCTGAATAACAGACCTATTGTTTTTGTTGATAATTATTGTTTATCGTTCTTAATCACCCGTCCAGCGCAAAAAGCTCAACTCGTTTCGACCACTCAGAAGTTTCACTTTTATCCGTAGGGCAATTAAAACTAACTATTAATTTAATACAGTTCAAAATCAGATAACTGCTGATCAAATGGTTTGGAAAAATGTAGCAATTACTGAATTATACGAGTTCATTGCAGTGCGGTGAAAATATCACCATCGATGAGAGGTTAGCTACATTCAGAGGAAAATGTCCATTTAGAGTTTATATAAAAAGTAAACCTGGTCAACATGGAATAAAAATTTGTGTTTGTTCAGACTCTGATACTGCTTATATTTTGAACAATCAGATATACACTGGAATGATAGAAAATCAACGATAAATGAATCGGGGTTTTAGAGCAGTTTTAGATATGGGTAGATCCTATTTTGGATCGGCGCGTGGATTTACCACAGACAATTTTTTTACCTCGATTCCCCTAGGCGAAGAACTGCTAAGACATTAACTTACAATTACGTTAATTCGAAGGGCTAACAAAAAAGAAAGCAGTCATTCTCTTATCAACATAGTTTCACAGCGACGAAATATCCTCTGAAACAAAAAATAAGCTTGAAATTGTTTTACACTATAATAAAACCAAAGGGTCTGTTGACACTGGAGATTAAATGACCAGAGAATATACATGTGTTAGTTGAAGTAGAAAATACCCATTTAGGCGTTTTATGGAAATTATTGACATGGCTGCGCTTAATCCTTTTATTATATTCACTAAAAAGTTTCCCGGTTGGAAAAATAATGTACAAAGTAGGCCAAGGATTTTTTTACAAAACTTGGCACAAGAACTTGCACTGCCACATGTTCTAAACCGAAAACAAAATAGCAATAGTTTTCACAAAACTGCGATATATTTATTTCTTTCTAACAGCAATGCCACAATGTCAGAAACCCCGCTAGAGAGATTCAACATTATACACATCTAAAGATGCAGCTTTTGTGCGAGATCACGGGATAGGAAGACTAAAATATCATGTAGTACATGCAGAAAACCCATTTGCAATAAACGTCGAGAAGAAAGTTAAAAAATTATTTCAGTGACTAGTGCTTTATTGTTTAACTTTCCAAATAATAATGTACAATTTAAATGAATTATTAAAGTATTTTAGTGGGGTACCATAGGTACCCCACCCCACACGGCCTGACCCGTGCTGAGTTTTTGCAGCACGGTTCCGGAAAGGTTAAAAAAACACAATTTAATGACAAATTATTGGCGTTTGGCGATGGGTCAACAGAGGTTCGCGGAAAGTCGACGGCGCGCAGTGTTGCCATTTATATCGTGTATATCTAATTTAAAACTCAACGTAAGTTAAGACTCATGTACCATGGTTAAGACTTACAATATATTATATGTTTTGTATGGCCACTCAAAAGAGATAAGGGAGAAAATTATACTTCAAAAAAATTAGTGACAGTAATAAATTAAAAGGATAAACATGATTTTAAACGTTAAAGCAACTTGTAGCACTTACGCCTTTTTTCATGAGCTTAAAATATAGTTTTCTATTCGCGATAGCCAATTCCGACAGGGGGCGCTCAAGATTTCAAAGATGGACGATAACTTCGGGAAAACAAATCATTTGATCTCGAAGCTATAAAATGTTTAATATAAATCATTTACACGTGTGTTTTGCCAAAGTTTATTTGTGATTCAAGTTTATACATGCGGTACTTGACTCCCAAACCTGAATAAAAATAAAATTAAATGTTTGTTTTTTTACAGTATGTCTGAAACACGGAAAGTAAAATTTACATTATCTCAATTATTTTTGTGGTTGTAAGGTCGGCAGGGATCTTTAGTTGAGGGTGCGACAGTTTTTGGAGCTGGCCACGTTATATTTTGTAAATTACGCCTTACGTTTTCTACTAATAACTTCATGAGACCTTTGGGACAATTTAGCTGATGGAACAACATTTTTTTAGTCTTCTCAATTTAGTTTCAGGTGTTACTATAAAGTAAATTAGATATAAATATATTAAAATATAAATAATATTTTAATGAACACTTATTTGGAAAGTAATCGTTCTCAGTAAAATGTAAACTGCACAGTCATGTACTTGGTTATAGGTCTGCCAATTCGCAAAATGCATTGCCAAATTTTTCTCATATTCTCGTCCAGCGGAAACTTATGTATGGAATTTTTTTGTGAATTATAATTGAGGAACTTTGAGGAACACTGCAATAGTTTTTTGAAGTCGAAGTCATTGTTTTGAAATTTATATTATTTTTTTATATTGTACTACACAATCTTCTTTCTGGGTAGAATATTTTCATGTTGTGACTGGCTCTATGGCACTTGCCTATGCCATTTAAACAAAAAAAAAAAGTCATTGTTAATTACAATATAAGTCGCTAATATGAATTAACGACAATTTCAAGGATTTCCCGAAGTGGATGCTTTTGAAATCTACCACCAGGCGTCGCCCACTTTGCGGTTCCTCGCGAATATGTATACAAAGTTCATAATGGAGAAAATCGTGGAAATTCACTTAAATTTTTCACAATGTAAGACTTTTGCCTCCGACAGACATCGAATCGTCATGCCGATGAGACAAAGCATTTATTCTAGTTATAAGCATCTTATAGTTTTAGTAAACTAAGAAACCTCCAAATGGTATAAAGGACAAAATCATGTACACTGACCTATTAAAATATGTTTAGATTTAATTAATACCTTTAGAGGCCCAGTAACACTTTGCCAAAATATTTAAAAATAGAATCAATATTCCTCTATCGGTTCATAAAATGACGAGGGTAAAATCGTGGAACCAAATAATTTTTTTGTAATAAGGAAAATTCGATTTTCAAAAAACGCACTCTGGTTCAACTCTAAATTTCCTTATTTTCTGCTTATCGTGCAAAATTGTGGTTGAACTTGAATCGGGTCTATGATTCCTTATATGATTTTGTAAAAATGCTAAAACCGGTAGATTTTTATGCCAAAGGGGACATCTTTATCTATCATTTGTCAATCCCTTCATTAAGCTTATAACTCTATAGTCAGGATGAGTTTTAAGGATACGAAAGGAATTTATAAAGGATATGATGAATTAAAAACAAACAAAAAAGTACGAGGTAAACAAATACTATATATTTGACTATTTCTACAAAAATCCTAACTTAAAATTAGGAAAATAAAAATGTGTATAACAATAACAAATATTACAATAAAATTAAAAGGCCGAGGAATAATTTATGTAAAAAAATTACTTTTTCTCCAGATATTTGTATTCAATTTTGCTTAAAATACATAGATCATTTGATATTTGTATTATATACCAATCATATGAGATTACTTTGACTATATACTGCGTCTCGGGTGACTATATACTTATAGAATTCATGATTCTTAAGATACACTTAAATTTAAAATCGTAGAGTAACTAAATACGACATTTCGAATCTTTTTGGACGTGTTGATTTTAATGTATTAAGGTTAAAACATGCATTAAGGTTATTACAATTTAGAGTTTAAAAATTATAATTTTTATTACTCGCCATTTTAAATCCGACAATATTTATGAATGTTAATGTACAAGAGTGTTTTTCAGATTAAACTATCAACCTTAAATAACTTTTGAACTTCTAATTTTTAGGAAAAGCTCAAAAATAAGTCAACTAATATTTGGCACCCTCTCACCGCCCGTATAATTACTTTATTATTTTTTAATTACTTCCACCTTATTTTATTTCATGTTTGGATTTTCCTCCTTGTACTATTTAAAAAATGTATAACACATGATGCTTAAAGTGACTAGTTTATGAAAACAATAAATACAAAAGTAAGAAACTGGATTAAAAAAAATTTTAACAATTTTATTACAAACATTTACAATGAACATATCACTACCAAAAGTTATTACAATAATTGTTCAAAATGACTGCCATTCACTTCCATACAATAGTACAATCTATTGTGAAATTATTCTCTGACATTGCTTAACACGTCTACATTTAATTGTCGACATTAATCCTCTAGTCTTTGTCGTAAATCATCCAGAGATTCTGGTAGAGTAGCATACATTTTTGTTTTTAAATATCCCCAGTCTAGAGGTATTAAATCCGGTGACCTAGGTGGTCAATCCATCATCTGTCCTCTTCTATCTGTTAACTTGCCCTAAAAAACTGCTACTTGGATTGCTTCGTTATTTGCGAGTCCCTGTCGGTTATGTTTTTTATTGCAAACTGACACTATTGATCTAAATTTCTGCATCAGTTCAATCACATTGAGTTGAATGTCTATTGTGGTGTGTTTCATTAAAAATTCTAGTAGCAGCTCTTGCACAATTATTATTTTTGTAGTATAAACCTACAATTTCGGTTCTTCCTTGCAAAGTGTATATCATTTCAGCGATCAAATTGCACACATATCAAAATACTCTGATACAAGTTATAAAAAATAGTCATTGACTATTAACAGATTAAATTAAATGTCCAAATATCGAAAACATTTGATAAAACTTTAATAAAAAGTGAAGTTTTTTGTTTCTTGGTTTTTGAAAGTAGGTACTCCAAATAGTACATTTAAATATTTAAAAAGTTTAAATTATGCTACAACCTATTTTGTTAGTAAATTAAGGTGAGATAGATACTATCTTGTTAAAAGAATAATTGTCTATCTCATAAACTAATCACTTAAAGCCGAATGTATTACCTATACATTTTTGATAGCAGCACAAAAAGGAGAATCCAAATATAAAATAAAAAAAAGAGGGAAGTAATTAAAAAAAACTAAAGGAATGATACAGGGATGAGAGGGTGACTTTCCCAGCAAGCTTAAATATGACATAATGTCTACCCTTTTAATATTAATATTAATTAACGTATTATTGCGCTTTTCCTAAAAATTAGAAGTTCAAAAGTTATTTAATTTGGATAGTTTTATCTGAAAAGCACTGTATAGTGTTAAGAGAAATGAACACCTATATACGAAACACTATCCTGAGTTAAATCTCAAGAGTATAGGGCAAACAATTATTGAATATGATTAAAGTGATACAGACGACGAAAATGTCGTTTTGTAGCTATTTCCTTCCTCCGAGAGTAGAAAAAAATCTCTTCTGGTAAATAATTTCTGCGATTTTCAAAAAGGTTATGATAATATACCTCAAAATAAACGTGAAAATTCTGCAAGTAAAAATAAAACTTGACTAATAGCACAAAATACATGAATAAAGACAGAAAACAGCAAAGGATGAAGTTAAAAGTTATCAAGCACTGGTAAAAATATAAATGTTTAAGATTGTGTGTGACATATTGCAAACATTTTAATGTCTATTGTTATCTCATACGATTGGTAAGATAGAATACATATAATGATATAAAAAATATTATAAATGAAAGATGTACATGTTTGTTTCTATGTTAACATTGTTGAAACAATTCCATTAATCATTCAAGGTTCCGCTCTAGACTAATTTGAAAAGAGCAATTAAGAAGACCAAACGTTAAGTTTTAGATCAATGAATTGAGTTGGTTCCAAAGTTTAGCTTAGCTTGAACGAATAAATAGGTATCTCTTACTGATGTAAAATATCACTTAGGTTATACATGAACATTGTCATAATGATCCTGCAAAAGCATAAAACAAGATACATAAATCAATCTTTATAGTTTAAAACTGTAATATAGGTACGACATTAGTGTGATATCAAGACTATCTTATGCTGAGGTATGTCTAGACTTGGTTTTACAAAAATCAAAATGTGCAGATTTGTACTATTTCTTTGTACTGCCTGTGGCAACCTGAGACTTACAATATTATTTCGTCAGACTTCACAAAACATCTATAAATTAATGATTAATTCGAAATGTTTTTGAAGACATTAAAATCAATGCGAACATAACCTCAAAAGATTCAGTGTGACGTCACATTAATATTTCCTATTTAAGTAATGATTAAATTAAATCAAAATATTTCATACCTTCGCTAAAACGATTATTAAATAAATTGGAAACAACCCCTTTTTGTAATATATTGGAAACAAATTATTTACATTCAACAATGGATCATACAACAAACGAAAAATAATATATTTCTGATCAATTGATCATGCATGAAATTTATTAAATGAATATAAATTTTAGTATTTTTGGTACTATCAAAAAAATGTAAGGCAGTGCATAGCGCAATAAATATATTAAAAAACACTAAAGTAAAATAAACATTTTGGTGTATTTTTATTCTAGATCGTTATTTTATAAAATAAACTCGTGACATAAATATCGCATATCTTATATTTGACTCATACATTATGGATTGTCTTTTTATTTATATGATTAAATTAGACATAATTGAGTATTAACCATTTTAAATCAAATGGTAAACCTCCAAATATCCTTTTCTAATAAAAAGTAGATAGTATAAAGGGATAGTTTAAAGTGAGCAAGAACCTTATTAGATAAGGTAGTATAGTACAGCAAAAGGAAAAGACAAAAGAACAAGAGTACACGAGGAAAAATGGAGGAAAGAAATATGACGAAGGTAAATAAAGAACAACAGTAGAAGCAAATACATGGCAGGCGCAGGGGTGACCGCAGGAATTGGGGGCACGGGAGAATTCTGCGCATCAGTATCTTGGCAAAACGGTAGCAGTATTTCAACATTCAATACAGCGCGCAATCTCGTATTTGCTATCCGACCACATGTTCGTAACATGAGAATGCATGCAATGCATTCGTAGTGCAGAGTATATAGCACAAATAGTAGTGTAAGTGGAATAGGACAGGTGGAGAGAGTGATTTGCATGGGTCCAGCTGTTCGTAATGACGACGGCGCTACTAGTCACGTTAGGTGGCTGTATGACATAGCAAGAGGCGTATGAAGTTGTTTCTAAAAATTTCTAAAGAATTTTGAGTATCCACCGAAAAAAAGTGTTAGTGGCAACATTGTAATCTACACCTTTGCAAGTTGCAAATGACGTTATAAAAACATTGTATCATAAATTTTAGAAATAGGCGATAAAAAAAGTATACATCAATTTTTATATATCTAATAAACATTGCTAAAAGAGAAGAAGGTACAATACCAAAATGGTATAGTATTCCAAATCGAAAAAATCAAATGAATATATTTTGTTGATGGGTGAAAGTTCGTTAAAGTTGGACAAAGGCATATTAAACATTATGAGGATTAGTTTATTTTTACAAGCACCATGTAAGAACAGCACCTACTTAACAAACATTAATCTTTTATTTATATACTGTAAGTATGTATTTTAAAATCATTGGTTAAAGTCTAGAGCAGAGGTTCTCAAAGTGGGTGACGCGGCACCCTGGAGTGCCTCAAGCATTTGCCAAAGTCAAACAACCGGCCGCTGCGCCACAAATAGCCGAATTCGACCGACGCCACTGCTACCTGCATTCATTCCACAGTTTAATTCTTGCAGCCGATAAGTAAGTTTTGTAAAAATTAGAGTTAGATTTAAAAGTGGAAGTTTTAGATATAATTGCAGAAGAAAAGTGAGGACGTAATTATATTCATTGGAATTAATATGTATAATATTATGTACTTTTGTTGCTATTTTTGCCATAAAATATGTCTTGCACGATTACGGTTTGGAAATACCTTTCATTGTTGGCAATGTTTTGCTCTCTATTTGGGAAATTTTTTCATTCCAGAATAATGGAAAATTGGCTCAAATCTGGGTCTTTGAAAAGGATGGTAAAATTAGAGAGGCGTTGTCTAAAATAAAGGTAGTGACAGAAAATGCCTCCAGCAGTCATTGTATCTTACATTGCCATTCTTTGGTAACTAAAAAGATGCCGCAAGATTTGAAAGACGTATTGGATGGTTCTGTGAAAATAATTAACCATGTGAAGAGCCGTCCGCTTCAAGCACGACTTTTAAAGCTTACTGCTGAAGATATGGGTATGGATCACTTCAATCTTTTGCTCCACACAGAGGTCCGCTGGCTATCGAGGGGAACAATTTTAGGGAGACTATTTGAACTAAATGATCCACTGATTATCACATTTACAGAGGAGTCTTTCATCCAAGAATAAAAATATGTTAATTGGCTGCTAAAATTGGGATACCTTTCAGACATCTTCGAAACAATAAATAAAACCACCACTTAGCTTCAAGGCAAAAGGAGGAGCACAATTAGATAAAATCAAAGCCTTGCGTAAAAAGTTACATTTTTCAAAGCATGTGTTGAAAAGATGAACCTAACAAATTTCTCTCGATTACAGGAATTTGTTATAACAAATGAAATCAATCCTCAAACGAACTTCTTTGAAATTGTTATTGCTCATTTTTAAGGTGTAGAAGAAAGTATTGTAAAATATTTTCGTGACATCGACTCAGATGACTTATATCGCTGAATGATAGACCCGTTATCGTGCTACCCAAAAAATAAACCTGTCGGAATGACAAATTAAGTTTTTCAAAATCTACTTGAGATCAGCGAAGATAGCAGTTTAAAAGTCAAATACCGTGAAGGAAGCCAGGAAGAGTTCGGGATGCAGGTATGTTCAGAAAATAATGTTGGCAAGGCTGCAGTGAAAAAACTTGTGTGTTTCACATCGACTTATCTCTGTGAGTCTTATTTCTCCGCATATGCTTACATTAAAAACAAATACAGAAGCAAACTTCAGGCATCAAGGGATTTAAGGCTCAAACATACAAAATTTCCATTATTATAAAGGATATAATAATGAAAACATCATCGAAACAGTTTCATTCATTACATTAAGTAAGGATATTTGAATGTCAAATATACTGTATTTTATTAATCTGAAATAAAGTTTATATTGAAATCAAATGAGCCTCAGAATTGTATTTTTTTTTTCAAATAGCTTCAAGGGTTGGTGTTCCTTGAAATATTTTTAGCCCTACAAGGGTGCCGTGACTAAAAAAGTTAGAGAAGCAATGATCTAGAGAACGTTTCGATTGAAGTTAGCTACAAAGAAACTTCTCTTATAATTGTATTCCTAAAATTTGCCATATTTTATAAAAAAGTCATACCTCCTTAATTTTAATAATATTTAATTATAAGTCATACCTTCTTAATTTTAATAATATTTCATTATAGATTTTCATAGGCCTTCTACTTCTGAGCAATAGTTACATGGTAATTTTTGATAATCTTGAAGAGCAAGATCGCAGAAATGCTAGAGTTTACACTTCATTATCTACATATGGTAGGATTTAAGGAAGAATATTTGAGAAGGTATGGAACTTATATCAAATCAGTACTAATGAATACAGAGGCATCTACATTTGTTTATCAAAAGGAAGATCTCCAATACGATGGGAAAATTAAATGAAGATTGGAGGAAAAAATCCGTACATGAAGTTGTCTATCTGGTACAGGATCACAGCCAATGGAGACAGCAAGCTAACAATATTTAGAGTGTCCCCACCCGACAAGGGATTAATGAATGAGTAGGACGAGGATATTTGTTACCAATACTTTACCAAAGAAAATTATACAAATAAACATGTGCCAGGATGTGTTTTATTTTGTTGTTTTCGGGACTTTGGTTTGTTTATATATATATATATATAGACATTTATATAAAAATGGTTAAGTGTATACTATATTTTGGACAGAGAGAATATATTTTTTGGCATAGAATAAGTATTTATTTCTTATTTTATGACTATATTTATTTTCCATTAAAAGCCTATTTTTTGAATTTGCAGCCTAAAATTCAGAACCTGGCGCCCGAAGCCTAGGACTTCAGACCTATTTGGCGCTAGAAACTCTCTCCCAAAACTTTCTATGGGACTTACCTTACTAGAGGGCTATGTACTCTGTTCATGATTATTTTGCTTTATACGTATAGATGATTTCACGTACAAAAACAATGTATTGTATTTAGTCATTAACGAACAATGATAAGCTAAGTTAGGTTGCTCACCTACAGGGAATAACGCGCAGCTGTGTAGGGGTAATTTCGCGCTACGCGGTATTATACCGTGTAAAATTTTTGATGATATATTTTCCTTAGGTGCGCAGAATTCCCCGGGTCTCCCCTAATCCAGGCTAAATAAAATTGTAAAGAAGCTGTTATCAAAAGATAAGAGAAAATTACTTCACCCGCCAATTGTACAGATATAATGAGGTAGATTATTTCAAGTGGTTTAGATTGGAATTTTTTTGTGAAACTTTTTGCGTTGATGTAAAAGATTATAGTAATAATAATAAACATTGTAAAATAAGTATTCTGTACGTTGACATCGTAGGAAATATAATTTGATACACCACATCCACAAAACGTACACCCAAATAAAGATAGGATTTTATTAATAATTTTTCAGTAGAGAAGGTATAAACAAAATACTATTATAATGTATAAAGTATGCAATATTTTGTCCGCAAGTATCTACAACAATTAGATAAGAATGTGCACTTGTTTTCATATACGTACTTGTAAAAATCAAATGTAAAAAGTAAAAAAATTAACCTGAGTATTTAAAAAGAACACATTTGATATTTTTTTATAACCCATCTGCATTGCCACTTAACATAGAAGAACGTGGATTATTATATAAAGCCAGTCGTTAACTTTTATAAAAAAAAAGTTTAACAGTGAAACTCTAAAATAATGAAACGCGATTGTGAGATGTGTCAATAATCGAAATACTTTAAATTAATTTACTCTTAACTTTTACCTAATATTTCCATTTTGGGACCTAAAATATTGAGTAAGCATACAACTATAGCAAAATTCACGAGACAAAAGCGATGGCTATTGGGCAATGTGAATTAAACGGTAGATGACGCTAAATACTTATTCTTTTATTTATACATACTTATTTAAATCCGGTAAAGTTCAATTTTCCATTCAAAATGTGTTTTTGTGGTAATTCATTTAATGAGTTGTACTTTAATTCGTAAATTATTTTAAACCATAATGAATAAACATATTAGATATTAATATATTATGGAAGTATTATATAATTAAATATGTACCTGTATATGAGGGCTAGTGCAACACTGTCTTTTGTAGTCCAGTTGAAATGCACGCGAAGCTTCACCTGAATTTTACTATAGACATTTTCAGTCGCCCTGAACATATTTGGAATATGTTTGGTTAGGAAAAAGCTAATATTCTGGTGTGTTATTGCAAATCAAAATTGGTTAATTTGAAACCAAACGACACTTAAGAGATTCGAATTCATTACAGATGTTTGACCTATTGGCGTGTCTATGGAGTCAATTCATCGAATTACGATTTTCACACGCTGGTCACAATTTTTAGATACTTATAATAACGATCGAATATCTGCGAAATATATACATGAATGAAACAATCAATGAAAACATCTCGTAATCGCGCTCTCTAATGTAAACTGTCAGAATTTTAATAAGCAAACAACAGATATTTCAGGTAATTTCCTATCATTTTGCGTTAAATTTAAGTAACATTTTTAATAAAATAAAAAACTAATTCATAAATTATTACGAAATATTATAATTGGGCAATTAAAAATGGTCTTTTAATTAAGAATTTAAGCTGTAACACTGTATTGTTACGCATTTCAATCGTCTTTATTCTACTCAAATTTTGATTTAGGTAGGTACTAATAAATAATGCCATAACATATTTCCTATCCTTCTTAGATCCTTTGACATCAGATATATTATACTAATTATTTAATATAATTAAGTCGATACATTCGCAAACATTCCATAGCAGTGCAAAATTATTAAATTCTATAATGAAATCGCAAACGAGGTTTCATATTGATGATGACCTTCAAGTAATAACCTGAGATACGCTACGTATAATAACGAATTTCTATTAATATATATATATATATATATATATATATATATATATATATACATATATATATATATATATATATATATATATATATATATATATATATATATATATATATATATATATATATATATGAATTGTTCGAGAATTCATTGCTTGAAGAATGGACCCTTCACGACTAAAAACTATACAGACACACAAAGAATCTGCTATACAGAGACAAAATTGTTTTTTTTTGTGCTTTATAAAGGAGGTTATTGCTTCTCTCTTCTTTTCTCATCTATTTATCAGCCTAAACATGTATTCTAAGAAGTATGTTCCTGTAAATATTAGACACTTTGAACAATCTAATCATGAACCGAAGATATCTGTATATAGGTAATTACTTAATTCATTAAAAAAATGCGTTCCAATTCCTATATTCGCGGCTTAAGGCTGTTTTAGCAGTCCAAGCATACTGCGATTTGAAATGGGCGTATCACTTACTTTTCTACACTGCTTACGCGAGACCATCTTTACTCAGTGCCGCCGGCCGACGGGTAGTTTAATGAAAACAAATACATTATTCTCCATTCAAATTAGTTTTAACACGAACTAACTGACCGTACGTTCATGAGATTTGACGTCACGAAGGCGATAACGATGAAACTAAGCGCCAATGATGAGTAACACGTTTCACTATTATATTTCAGTATTTTTTAGCAATTTTCTTTAAAGTTGGAACACGCTTTTCTCGATTATTACTGGACACAGAAAGGTGAAACAAAAATCAACGATTACAGAAAAAAAAACTCTTTCGAGTGATGGGCGTAAAAAGTTTGGTTATAATAGAACGTTAAACAGTATATTCCAATTTTTCAACAGAAGTTTCAAAAAAATAAAAAAAGTAAAACCATCAGTTTAAAGGCAACATAATTTCAAATAACGTGTCCAAATTTCGAGACATTTTGTCGGTAAATAACAGAGAAAACACTGTCCCTAGGTTTTGGTGCACTGATAAAACAGCCTTAAGATTTCTTTATTCGCGGATCGAATCGGTACATCGGTTAATATATATACCTAAATAAAAAGCATTCGGTATCCTTTGTCAACGCATAACCTTATTACAACTACGCCTAGATTGTGCTTTCAAAAGCTATCGGCATTGTTTGTTTGGTTCGTCGCGACCGGTGTTTTTTAGAATGTAAATAAACATATTGTTTAGGAAAAATAAACTTATTACTTAAAACATAAAGTATTACATTCTGTCACAATTGGACATTCCGTCCTTTGGTAAGAGTCGCACTGCGTGTTTTATTTTTACTTTTCAATTCGTTACAAAAAATGAGATCGAGTAACACATCTTCCTAATGTATAATGTCGACTGAAAAAAATGAAAAACGAGTTTCGATACGAAAAAAATCAGTGTTACCGCTTAAAACGAAAATAGAAATGCTTGATCGTTTACGCCTTGGAGAATCGTTTGCATCCATATCACGTTCATTAAATGCCAACGAATCAACTGTCTTCTTCTTGATGTGCCTATCCGTTACGAATGTTGGCGATCATCATGGCAATCTTTATCTTATCTGCAGCAGCGCGGAAAAGCTGCACATACGTTATATTGAACCAGATTCTGAGGTTCTTTAACCAAGATGTTCTTCTTCTTCCTGGACCTCGTTTTCCAAATATTTTTCCTTGCAGTTTTCTGCACATATCTTCGTTCAAGGTCCACGATTCAACGCCATAAAAAAGGACAGAGAAGACGTAGCATAATCGTAGACGAATCAACTGTACCATCGATAAAAGAAATCCGAAGATAAAATAAGGTCGTCCGTAGTTTCAACTTCACTGTCTGCGAAAATTGTTCGTCATCCAGCAATAGAAAAATGGAAGTGACGTTGTCATTAAGGATCCAAGACTGAAACTAAAAAAGGGTGCCTCTGAGTGGTCCAATGGTCCGGGAGAAGGCAAAGAGTCTTTACGCACATTTTAAAGAACCTGGTGGTAGTGGGGAATGTACAGATGGAGGATTTCAAGCATCGGAAGATTGGTTCAATAAATTTAAGGTGCGACAATTGCATATTATTAAAATCGTTGGAGAAGCTGCATCTGCAGACACTGCTGCAGCAAAATGATATCCGGAAAAAATTGCGAACCTGGTATACAAGTATTTCATGTGGACGAAACTGTACTGTTTTGAAAGAGAATGCCAAATAAAACAAAAGCGTAAAGTCTGCCCCTGGGTTTAAGGCAGCAAAGGATATCATTACCCTCCTGCATTGTTCTAATGTATCTGGACATTGTGTTATTAAACCATTGATGCTTTATAGATCTTTACATCCTCCCTCGTACGTTAAAAAATCAAAACAAGGATAACCTGCCAGTGTTTTGGCGTGCTAATAAGAAACGTGGGTTACAAGTGCTATTTTTTGTAACTAATTCCGAAATTGTTTTGTTTCTGAAGTTGAAACTTATTTTAAATCACATATTTTAGACTTTAAAGCAGGTTCTAGTTTTGGATAATGCACCAGGTCATCCTCGTGAACTAAGCTATACAACCAAATATAAAATTGACACTTTTACCTTCCAATACGACGGCTTTGCTTCAACCTGTGGGTCAAGGAATAATCCAGGCCTTTAAGCTCTATTACATTAGACGAACTTTCAAAATGATAATGAAAATATGGAATGTGATCCTGATTTTAATGTTATGGAATGCTGGAAGAAATTTGACATCGCAAAATGCATCGTAAACATAAAAGAATCATTGCAAGAACTGAAGCCATACACATTGAAATCATGCTGGAAAAAACTGTGACCTGTTCTGACTGCGGAAAATGGGGAAGAATATGTGCAAGGTCAAACTTAAACTGAATCCATTGACGAAATTGCGAGTGGAATAGGAGTGGAGATTAAGTTGCTTGAATCCCAAGATTTGACTGAAACCGACTTGGAGGAAATGTTAAATTCACAACTTACTGAAGAATAGGGTTAAACAAGCACTGGAAACGTGATATTTAATTAGAAAAATCTTAGTGAAGGTTTAGTAATGGCAAATGAGCTTTGTGATTTCTTTATGAAAATGGATACATCTATGGCAGGAGCATCTAAAGCAGGAGAAAATTACACCATTGCCTCAACCTGTTATTAAATCCCATATGAATTACCATTCCATATTCACGGTATCTGTATCCGCGGCATATCTACTGAACATATACCCCGCGAATAAAGAGCTTCTACTGTAAGTACTTTCCTACTTTAAGCTTATCATTTATCATTTGGGTCTTTCTAAAAAATGAAAATCTATCAGCGAAGGCGAAACTTCATACTAAGATACTAAAGTAGACATATATCTCTACACTACGGATCACTTTCTCTAGTACTAAATACGAAAAGAATTGTGTCTTGTGAAACGGAATAGAGTCTTTCAATTGTTTCTACACGGAAAATGGCAGAAGAGGATATCCAGTAAGACAAACACTAAAGAGCCTTTTCAACGCGAGAATTATTGAACTGTAAGCAACTTAGTAACAGTCAATCAACTGTGACTTGTCATGATGATCGCCAACATCCTGAACAGAGAAATACAATAAAATGAAACATCTAAACTTTCTCCAACTCAAATAAGCAAAATCAAAATACGTTTTCATTGGTAAAGCCATGATTGACAGTCGAGTGAAACCGCAGTTTTTGGCTCGTCGGTATTACTCTTACAAAATTTCATGAACCCGACTCACTCATTGGTGACGTCAATCTACGAACAAAACTAGGAAATCCGACATTACTGAAATCATTGTATCTGTCTGCAGTGCGTTCTCATAGCAAAACAAAGTCAAAATAATTTTGTGTACTTACGTAATTTGTAATACTTTATATTGAATTCAGTAATTTTTTTTTCGGGCATATGTATTCCTAAGGTTCATGAAGTTTTAAAACATCCCTAAAGCTCGTCAGTGTATTATTGCAATACCGCGGTTTTAAATACCGACGAGCCTGGTTCGTTAAGTCTGTTATATTTTTTACTTGGCTCGTTAAGTCTGTCATATTTTTTACTTGGCTCGTCATATAAAACCGTGTTTTTAATGCACTGTAAATAGCTTCGCATCTCTCTAATATTCCTTTCCAAAGTTTGCCTAGATATTAGACTACAATACTGTAAACTTCTTTGAGTTTTACCTTCGGCGAAGTATCTGATTGTAGTTAATCATGGGGAAGTTTTGTAGTATAGGTGTCACTTAAGACAACAATTCATTGTATGATTTTTCAGACATTATCAGATAATTTCTGTAATCAAATGAATCTACAACAACCACTACCATTAATTGGGGGCGGCAGTTTTTTCAATCTTTAAGCTGTGTCAGAAATAGATTTACGGATGAACACCTCAGTTCACTATTAAGAAAAATTACGTCTTAATTTGAATGAATAATTATAAGGAACGACTATCACAACACTCACAGCTTCATTCATTAGTTTCGCATTAGTTTTCCTTCCTTCTAGCTTTTGGCTCGCTGCATATAAGTTGCTACTCTACCTGTCCGTGAGAAAGACAATTGTGTTTCAGATTTGTAGGTTCCGGTACTTATCGCAACTAAGATTGGAACCTTGCTATTCTGGCAATTCTAGTACTCATCGTATGTCTACAAAAAATTGAAGATAAGGAAACAAGGCTCGAATATTGCTATTATGGCCATTCTATCCAGGTGAAATAGTTATAAAATTGTCTTACTCACTCACTGAGAAGAACAATGATTGTACTTCAGTTTTTGGTATTAATCAACGTCTGTCTACGAATGAAACAACAACTGACGCTTGAATTTTGTTATTCTTCCAATTCATCACGGGTGTGATAACGTTTAGACCAACTATTCCGCCAAAACGAATCACAATGTGGGGTATAATGGCGTTCATAAAGACGACATGCCACCTAATCGGTAAGAGGAGAAGTGGCTTTAACCCTCTAGGACCAAAGGGACAGTTGTACGATGATTTTTAAGAACTAAAACCGGATGTAGGGTTTGAGACAGAGCAAAACATACGCTAACTGCAAAAGGATACAGCATTAAGTGGAATAAAATCGCTTTCCGTTTGTTTTCAGATTAACAGAATTTCCTTTACGAAGTAGATTTAGCTTTAAACTAGTAAATCTAACGTTATAATAGACATTGATATTGTTAAGGGGTGTTTTATAGTTGAATTAATGCAAGATATTAGCGTTTCCTTGTTTAAAATTTTAAACAATTTTAAGATTTATAGAGACTGTCTTTAATTACTGAGGGGATAATTACGTGATGAAAATCTTATATTATTTAAACTACAAAAGTACTGATATATACGTAAAATAAAGTAATATCGTAACAATGTTATATCTGATATACATTTAGTTTTGATATTCTAACCAATTTACACTTAGTTTATTCTGAAGTAAAAGTTATGTAAAAGGCTTACCTAGAAGCATTTCTACAAAAATATTTACATGATATTGGATGACTTTTATCTTCTTACAAAAATATTTCATTTTTCGTAATATGTCATTTAATGAGCCTTATTTAAATCGAACCGTATCATACACGTGATCAACTTATAGAATTCCGAGTTAATTTTGTATACATTTCTTGCAAAGGAAAATTAAATATCTTCCTCCTCATCGCCTTTAAACAAACTTACGATTGGATGATAAGAAGACATCTTTACCAAGCTATAAGAGCACTTGGAATTAACGAGCAATTATTCAGCACTTGGAGAAACGATGATTAGATTAGTCAGAATAGATCAGAAATACCGACAATATAATAAGTGTAGAAGATAGTATTTAACCCTATTACACTGTATTATATAAATTGATCACATCGTATGTAGCTGTAATGAATAAAGTAGATAAAGACATGGCTAAGTTTCGTTCCAAACACTCTACGTGATGCGATGATATAAATAAATCGTAGATGTTTGATTTTTCTACTTTGGCAGTAATATATAGGCAGTAAATGTCAGTAGTAAACATAGAAATGGAAAACCATTTTTAGATACTCTGTATTCGAATACTATACAACACATCTTCCAAAAATTGAGCACTCAGGAAGTTAAGTTTAAGTGTTCTAATATCCATTTGTTATTTACTTAGAAACTACTGTTTTTACTACAAAATTTTGAAACATTCTTCGTATACGTCGAACGGATGTTAACTGGACAAAATAAGACAAAACCTAATCCACGTAACATAAATTTTTTATACATTTATGAAATAAAATAAATGAAAACTTTTCCTAAATAATTTATTAAATCTGGATGGAAACACGATGGAAGCAGTGGAAATACGACGTGGAGTGAGGCAAGGATGTATTCTATCGCCTCTACTTTTTAATATCTACTCCGAATTTATTTTCAAAGAAACCTTAGTTGAAGATACAGTCATTTAAAATCAACGAAATTAATGTCAACAATCTCAGATATGCAGACGACACAGTACTTATTGCCTCCAATGAAGAAGACCTGCAACGACTTATAAACAGGGTAACCGAAGCATGTGATGAATATGAGCTAAAGCTTAATACTTATAAGAAAAAACTTATGGTTGCCAGCAAAACGGAGTTACAACCAACGAACATCAGAGCGTATGGAATAGAGTTAGAAAGAGTTTACAATATTACCTATTTGGGCGCAAACGTTAACGACCACTGGGATATAAATAAAGAAATAAGAATACGCATTAAAAAAGGCAGAGCCGCGTTCTATAAATTAAAGAAAATTCTAATTAATAGAGATATTATGTTAAACCTTAAAATCAGATCAATACGCTGCTACATATTCTCCACATTGCTGTATGATATGGATAGCTTGACCCTTACAGAGACATTAATGAAAAAATATGAGGCCTTTGAGATGTGGATTTATCGACGGGTATTGCGGATAAGTTGGGTTGATCGAATAATAAATGACATAGTTTTACATCGAATGAAAAAGAGCACAGAGAGGTATAACCTTCTACACCTAATAATACAGAGTAAGATCGCCGGAAGGAGAGGCCCAGGCCCAAGAACATCCCGGCTCCGAAATCTCCGAGAATGGTATCAAGAGACCACCGATAATTTATTTAGAACCGCCGTAAACAAAGTTATTATTGCCAATATGATCGCCAACGTTCGATAATCGGACAGGGTACCGAAAGAAGGAAGAACGGCAATTCTCCTGCGCGGTAAACAATCCTGCGATTGTCCAGTGACAGTTTCGTGTAATCAATCGTGTGTAATTCTTTTCGAATTACCGTTATTCTGGGCCGTACGAAAATTGCGTGTTGCAACAAACTTAATAATATCAACTTACCAATATTGTAAAATAATAGCGGAACATTTCATCAGTAGTAGCAAAAACAGTAAAATTTACAGAAAATAAACAAATATAAATTTCTAGATGAATAAAATGTGCATATTTTTGGTAGATGTAAAAGACTTTATATATTGTCTGTCAAACTAACTATATAAACTTACTCTTATTAACTAGATTTTTGGTCACCTTTATTTACAGTCAAATTTAGTCTCTTTCGTGATGTCTCTCCACAAACTGATTTTCTTCTTGTGATAGTATCACATTGGGGAGTAGGTGCGCCTTTTCTTCTTTGAACGCCTACATTGCCAGCCTTTCTTCCGGCAGTTGGAGTTTTCAAAGAGCTACATTTTTCAACAACATTTCCAGTTCTTGACCAATTATCCAATTGGGCTTCTCTGGATTGCTTGAGAATATTACGTATTGGACCAGTATCACCTACAAGTTCTTGTAGTTTTTGAAGAGTAGTGTACATACAAACCGCACTTACGAGTCCAAAATCAAAGAGGCTTGTCATATGTACTACGAAATTTCGATACAAATTTTTTAAAAGCAGTTCTTTACCTTTATGTTGAACAAACATTTGGCAAGCTAACGGGATTTGACAGTCACCTACAAATCCATATTTCATTACATGTAAGTTCCACATCTTCATCAGTTCTTTTTCTCCTTCATTCACATCTGTGAATTCATCAATCATCATTCTGGTCTTATTTTGTAACCATTCAGGATCATTTTCTCCTTCTGAATCGACATCCATTTCTTTAGGGTAAATAGGTAGGCAGGTGGTTGTATGGTGGTACAATCTGTTATGTCCTGTAATGAAAGGCCGTTGTCCATCAAATTCACAATCATCCAATTCTAAAAATTCAGAGAGACTTGGTTTTAACCTTTTTGGATGACATACTAAGATATGTGTTACTGAAGCACGACGGACTGGCCCATTTCTCGAGAAAGCACAAACTGTTGGTTGTGATATTAAGTCATGTGGAGAGCCAGTATAGGAACCATCATACATTTCGTTTATAGCTACATCGATTCTAGCTCCTACAGGTATTGGAACGTAAGTGAATGTAAATCTTGAATGGCAAAGTTTTAAATGTTTAAGTAGAGTATACAATTGGTTGCAGTTTAAACTGCACCAAGGACAATGTAAGTCTTCACAGGCTTCAGTCTGCTGACGGGAATTATTGTTATAAACAAATTGGTATACAATTTGTAACTTTTCCTCAGTACTGCCATTTACAGCAAGAGGTATGTTTTCCTTATTATCAATCAGGGGATAAGCCTGTGGTCTATCTACATATTTATCATATGCTTTAGGAGACCAGTTAAGTTTAAATTTAAGCACTGCACCATTCATAAAAGCTTCCAGATTGTCACATGCTTCTGATAGATCTTGTAGATTTTCCCAACTGGAATGTTTCTTCATAGAATTTTTAGAATTTGGAGACACATCATGTACAACAATGTCATAATCTCCATCGCTTAAGTAACACCTATTATGCTTATCATAAATAGTAAGTTCTGCACCATACAGTTTGGAATTATCTGTGATTCCATTAGATTTTCTTTTCTTTGAAGCCGGTTCATCCTCCACCTCTTTATCTGGCACTACCTTAACTCTAAACAACAAAATAAATGACTTTACCAAAGGTCCACTGGATGGATTAAATGATTCGGTAGGGATACTGATTGTTGGTGAAGTTAGAGGTAGATGTTGATCATCTGGATTAATGGGCACATCAGCTGTTCCCAAGACCACCTGCATACTAGGGGAAGAACTATCTTTACGTTTCTTGTGACTAATCTTTAATAGCACTGTTTCGACTTGAGCTAACTGAGCCTCATAATCCAAAGATTTATTGTTAAAACCTAGAAATGTTAGGTTTATGTAACCAGGCTGAATTGTCATAGAGTCTTTTTTAGCGATCACCTTGTCCAATAAAGTATCTACTTTAAAACCCCGTCTTCCTTTGTGAGTTCTTGACATCCTATCTTTCATATAGGTTAAAGTTCTGTTGAGGAAAATGGGCTGAAAATATAAAAAAAAAATAAATTCAATATTTTAATAAGCTATTCCTATAAGGTATAAGCAAACTAGTATAAGTTACAAATGGATCAAATCAACAAAAATAAGTTTGAATTACTCACAATCTTTTATATATATATATATATATATATATATATATATATATATATATATATATATATATATATATATATATATATACAGGGTGTCCTGGAAAATAGTGCGTTCCTTAAAGGTATGGGCTGAGTGTAGCATTTAAAACAAAAAAGTCTTATAACATTTTTTTATAAAGTCAACCGTTTTCAAAAAAAATATATATATATTAAATTTAATCCATTTGATTAGTGTCCACAGAAAAGCAAATGCATCCGGCAACGTTGCGCTCCAAAAGGTATGGGCAGATTGCGATAGTTTAATTTATTTTGATACAGAAACAGTACATTATTTGTAAACAGTTGTAATTACCCGTAGCTCAAGAATAAATAGTATTGTCATGTTTTCGATTGGCGAGTATCACGATATGTTAATTACGTACGGTGAAGCCCACTGTGACAGTAATAGGGCTGTTAGACTTTATGTTGAACGCTAACCCGAACGACGACATCCTAATGCCCGAAGTTTTGTGAACGTGTCCCAAAGGTTATTAGATACGGGTTGTGTGATACCTAAAAAAACTAGCGGTAGAACACGAAGTAACCGTAGACTAAATGCAGAAGATGTGATTTTGGATATAGTCAGTAATAATCCAAGAGTAAGTACTCGATCTGTGGCTAGAATGGTTGGCATTTCAAAAAACATTGTTCACAAGACATTTACGGAACAACTGTTACATCCTTACCATTACCAACGAGTGCAAGATTTACACCAAGGCGATTTACCTCGAAGATTAAGATTTTGTAGATGGTTTCAAAACAAAATCGCCAGAGAACCCGAATTTCCGTGAAAATTGTTGTGTGTAGATGAAGCTTGTTTTACGAGAAATGTGTGTTTAATTTTCACAATTTTCACGTGTGGAGTGATGAAAACCCGTATGCTATACGTAGGACAAATTTTCAAAAACAATTTAGTATAAATTTATGGGCTGGGATTATTGGTAATCGTCTGATTGGACCGTACGAACTTCCCAGAAGATTGAATGGAGAATCCTATTTAAATTTTTTGCAGCATGTTCTACCGATACTTCTTGAAGACGTTCCGTTACAAATACGCTCTGAAATGTGGTTTCTTCATGACGGGGCTCCAGCACATTTTACGAGACATATTAAAGATTTCCTCGACATCACTTTTCCTCGTCGTTGGATCGGTAGAAATGGACACGTTCTGTGGCCACCCAGAACACCAGAATGCAATGTTATGGACTTTTATTTTTGGGGACATCTAAAATCATTAGTATACGACAACCAGGATGAAATTAAAACAGAAGCTCAATTGCGACAACGAATTTTTGATGCTGCTGAAATAATCAGACATAATTTACATACTTATAATATTAAGAATAATTGGATTCGTCGAATAAACGCGTGTATCTATGCAAGTGGTGGCCATTTCGAACATTTATTGTAATAATAATTTTCCATGTAAGTAAAAACTAGAGGTGTGCTTATTAGTTCTTTTAGACGAACTAGTTCAAGAGAACTATTTCACAAAAATGAACTAGTTCAGTGAACTAGTTCGCGAAAGAACTATTTGTAGGACCGAAATCGAAATCCAACGCTAACATAACTGGTTGAGAGATGTCTCGTCTCAATCATCACACAAGCTCCTTTGGTTTTCAGTCAGTCTTTCACTACCGTACAAGTAGTTCGGGTTCGGAACGATTTCTTTCGATTCTATGTTTAGGTTTAAATGTTTTAAATTATTTTATGATTAGTTAGTTTTTCTTTATAATAATTTATTTTCTTAATCAATCCCAAAAAATGAGTAACAGACGAAATAGAAGTTTTTTATGGGATCATTTCGAGAAAAACGATACAAATAAAAAATCTGCAAAGTGTAATTACTGTTCATGTGATATTAGTATTTCAAGTGGTTCACTGGGAAATTTATCAAGACATTTAAAAATGAAACACCCTGCTATCAATCTCAAATATCTCAATGTTGAAAGATACATAGAAAAAGGACCCGAAAAATCAGAAAATACATTTCAAGAACCTCAACCTTCAACGTCAAAATCAGTTTCGCTAGTAGGACAAGTAGGGGAAGATGAAGAGAAAGCAGTTGTAATTCTTAAGAAAAAGCCTGCTCCTACTCCCCTTGTTTCTATCAGGGACTATGTAATTCGACCCGTTCCCAGTCAAAAAGCAAAAAATTTGGATTTACAGTTAGTTAGGATGATTGTCAAAGAGTACCAGCCTATCTCTATAGTGGAGGATATCGAATTTAAAAAGTTTGTCAAAATGCTAAATCCTGGATATTCTTTGCCCACAAGGAAAACCATAGCAGAAAGTCTTATACCAAATCTATATCTTTCAGAACTAGAAAAGTTAAAAAACCGTTTAAAAAGTGCCAGTGCTGTGAATTTAACAACAGACTTATGGACCTCTGTTAATAACGAGAGTTTTATTGCTGTTACCGTTCATTTTTTCAGTGAGGATTTTCAATTGTCTTCGGGTTTATTAGATTGTGTAAATTACGGTGAACGACATACTGCTGAAAATTTATCGAAATTTTTATTGGATGTAGTGAAAGAATTTGGTTTAGAAAATAAAATTACTGCTTGTACAACCGACAATGCGGCTAACATTGTAGCAGCAGTGCGGCGTTGCCAGTGGAGCCATTTATCGTGTTTTGCACATACCCTGAATTTAGCTGTTCAAGAAGGTATAAAGGAAATTGAGGAGACAATAAAAAAAGTCAAATCAGTAGTCGAGTTTTTTAAAAGAAGCTCACAGGGCCTTACCAAGCTAAAGCAAACCCAAGAGCAGATGAATTTGCCAGCGTTAAAATTAAAACAAGATGTTACTCGGTGGAATTCCACATATGAAATGCTGTCACGTTTTTTGGAAATCAAAGAAGCCATAATTTCTACATTAGCCATTTTAGGAAATGATTTGGATGCGTCTTTAGCAACTCATGACTGGAGAATTATTCAGTATGCTGGTCGAATATTGAAATTGTTTCTAGATGTCACTAATGAAATTTGTGCGGAAAAGACCGTTACATTAGCAAAAATCATTCCTTTGGTTAAAATTATAAGGAAAAAGATTTATTTGTCCCGTGATAGTTTAGTTGAAGAAAATGCACCTGAGCAAGTCAATAAAATGGTGCAAAAATTAATCGAGCAAATTGAAAAAAGATTTCAAATTTATGAAGCCAATGATTTAGCATGTCAAGCTACCATTTTAGATCCTCGATACAAAAAGTATGGATTTTTCGATGAAAATAAATTTAAAATAGCCTATGAACAATTAACAAGTGAAGTCGGTGCCATTAAGCTTACCTCAGATAATAGTCAAGAAGAAATGCCACTCCTTCAGGATGAACCCAAAAGCAAGAAAATTAAGACAGACCTTTGGGACGACTTTGATCGGGAAGTAAAAAGCGTAAGTGCTTCTGATAATCTGCTTGCAGCCGGAATAATTGAACTGGACAAATATATGAATGAACCGCTATTAGCCAGGAATGAAAATCCGTTAAGTTGGTGGAAGGAACGATCAAAAGTCTATCCCAGGTTATTTGAATTAATTAAAAAACGTTTATGCTTAATAGCCACATCAGTACCGTGTGAGCGTCATTTTTCCAAAGCTGGTCAAATCCTGACTGATAGAAGAAGTAGATTAGAAGCCGATAGAGTTCGAAAAATTATGTTTTTAAACGAAAATCTGTAGTTTTTGTTAAGTATTTTAGATTGTTTTATGCTTTAGGTAGTTTATGAAGTTTTAGTTTAGATGTATTTCTCAAATAGATCATCCAAAAGTAACATTTTTTTTATTTGCAAAAAATTATTAAGATTTGTTTTTTATTAACCATTTTAAATATAAATATGGTTCAGGTATGATTTATTTTTATGTTTACGTATATTTAAACTCATAGGTATCTATAATTAGGTTATTTCTAAAAGAACCTTTCCAAAAAAAAATCAGTGAATTTTCTAGGAACATTAAATAACACATTTTCATTCTCACTTTTACATAAAATTATATGTATTTTATGTAAATGCATCAATCATTTTAACCACAACTAAAAATTTTTATTTCAAAATTACAATCTAAGAAACAACACAGCATGGCAACATCCAAGCCAAAAGCCAATACATGGGCATAAGATCCGAACCATTATGACATTAAAATAAAACTGTTTATGTTATTGTCACGTTCATAAGAATTATTATCTGTTGTTAGGCTAATCGCTAATCAGCATTTCTTTTTTAAACTAGTCAGTCCATTCCATTCACAAAATAATAAATATATGATCTCATTCATTCATTACTTTCTTTCTTCTTTAGAACTTGAGACACAGTTTATAATGCAAATCGTTCGCAATGAACTAGTTCTATGAAAATTAATGAACTAGTTCAATTAGTTCAGTTGAAAGAATCGTTCACTTGAACTATTTCGATGGTGAACTACACATCTCTAGTAAAAACAGTATAGTAGATATACTATGTATATCTGAGCACATCCCCTAAATCGCATCCCTTAAAATCGCAACCCCCGGTCGTAAGTTCCAAACGGCTTAACGTAGGATGACGTACGAGGGCTCGTTGGAAAGGGGATGAAAAATGGGGTTGAACGCAGTATGTGCCGTGCGCATCGGAGCATGCCAAAAGGTCATTACGTCATATCTTTGTTTCTATTGGTCCGATCGTGACGTACGAGGGCTCGTTGGAACGGGGAGGAGACGGGGACACAAAAAACAAAGGTGGCAGCATTGCCAAATGGGCGCTAAAATGTATCTTTGTTGCTATTGGCACGATTTTGACGTATGAGGTGTCAAATGAAAGCGTAGGTGACACACAGAAGCCATGTCAACGATCAGTATGAACATTATTCTTCTTCTTCTTCTTGTCCATACAGTGCCTAATAGAACGTGACATCCGACATAGAACGTGACATTCGAGACAGGACGTGACATTTGACGTAGAACGTGAAATGTCACGTGACATTCGACGCAGGACGTGACATTCGACGTAGAACGTGACAGTTATGTGACATTCATCGCAGGACGTGACATTCGACGCAGAACGTGAAATGTCACGTGACATTCGACGCAGGACGTGACATTCGACGCAGAACGTGAAATGTCACGTGACATTCGACGTAGAACGTGACAGCTATGTGACATTCAACGCAGAACGTGACATTCGACGTAGAACGTGACATTCGACGCAGGACGTGACATTCGACGCAGAACGTGAAATGTCACGTGACATTCGACGTAGAACGTGACAGTTATGTGACATTCAACGCAGGACGTGACATTCGATGCAGAACGTGAAATGTCACGTGACATTCGACGTAGAACGTGACAGTTATGTGACATTCAACGCAGGACGTGACATTCGACGCAGAACGTGGCAGTAATGTGTTAGTCAAGATGTTGCTTGACATAAAATGTGACATTCTACATAGGACATAGTTAGTAGTAATATGAATCCCATCGAGTACATACATAGAGTAATAGAATTTCAAAGAAAACTTGATCTGTTAAAGAAAGACATTAAATCATATGAGGATTTTAAACATATTACAAGACAATTAGATAACCTGCATTTTGACAACAAAACGTGGAAACCCGAAGAGTTGAATCTACAGCAGCAGCAGCAAGACACCTGGGCCTGCAGAAAACTGCCACCAGCTACATATCCATTAAGACGTATTCAACCAATACCATGTTTGTCAGCAACAACAACAACAACACCACGGGTGTCAGCAGCAACAACAACAACAACAACACAACCAGCGAGTATATGAAAAGTGAAATAGATAATGTCTTTACAATGTCCTGTGTAATATTAGCATCTGTATTTATCTTAATTTTAAAAATTATTTTTGAAATTGTAAGAAGAAAATTTGAATCTTCATGTAATATAAGACTCAATCAATAAAGATGTTTTAAATAAAAAAAGCGTTTAATTTCTAATATATTTATTTATACATATACAAAAATTACAATGGTATTATGTTATTGACAAACCAGTGACGTAGACGATCCACATTTCTTTCGGTACATGAAAATAATCCAGCGGCATGACATGGGTTTGCAGTAGGACCAACGTTTCCAGTAGCACGAGGCGTACCATCAAACTTGCAAACATCAATAATAATGGGAAAAACTCCAAAAACGTGACGTTTCTTATCCAAATATTCTGCTTTTTGTTCTCCTCGAACGTAGATGTAATCTGCTGCATACAACAACTTGGTTTCTAGTATTTCATTGATTTTGGACAATTCTACTTGCCCATCAGAGTATCGAATTCCAAGCAGTTTTTTCTCCACGTATGAGGCAGTCTTCCTATCTCCATTAGTTAGTGCATTAAATGGTTTCTGAGGCAAAAAGATGTAATGACTTCGTTTAAAACCTATTTCAATGGTAAGTTCTTTGGGAACAAACCATCCGTCCACATCGAATCCCTGAATGTCTACGAATGCTACTCTCATGATGACTGCTCGTGTACTACTGGCAATTTATGCATCTAATTTAGACTTTTTACAATTTCGGTGAGAGGGAAGTACTCCATTACACAATCATGAATTATAATGCAATAAGCCTTGGTATTTTCGGGAAAACCATTATTCGCTTCAATATCGAGTTTTACGTCAACAGTGGATGCTTTCATGCTTTCTTCTTGTTTCGAACAATCGATGACAAACAATGCGTGATTCTTGAAAGCTGAGAAATCGAGTAGAGGTCGCTTTTGTTGGGAATGTATGTAGCTAGGATAAAATTCGGTATAGTTGAAATAGGCCTCATTGTAGTCAGTTTTGCTAAAATCCAACTGCATTCTCTCGTTTGGCCAATATTCACCATTTAAAGATAATCTGATACTTTGAATATCGACATTGTCAAATAAGGTGGGATCAGCTGAATTCTTGTCACGTTTGTTGGTTTGAAAGAAAACAATGACATAACGGGGTCTTTCCACTGCATTGCTAGTTTTTACAGCCCAAACTTCACGTCTAGCGCCTTTGGTAAGTGCTGGTAATTCATGCAAAAAATGGTTAAAAAACGTAACATAATTGCTGAACTAATGAATTTAGGTTTAAACAAAAAGGCCGAGCTGCAAAGAGAAACTATTTTAAAATTGTTAGATCTATTATAATTTTTAATAAATAATACGTAACATTTTGGTATTTTATTTAATAACAAAAAAAAAACAGTTTTTAATGTGGTAATCATTGCAAGTTTATTTAGAATAGCTCAGTCCAAGCTAGACTGTATCATGTCTAACAGAGAATTGACTCATTTAATTTGTATTGAATTTTCGTCCAAGGTTGACTCAAATGTCCACCACAGGACTCCACTGTCCAAGGTAGACTTTCCGTTTTCCATGCTTTTTATATGTGTGGCCAGGATCCTATGCATTAAAGGATCGCTCGCAATTAACGGAACTGGTGACGTTAAACTAGCAAATAATGTTGGTGCTTTTCTTTTCGATTCGTGTACGTACAGCGAAAGCGCAAGGGAGATGGAAACAGTGCGGGATCCTGGTATCGTAAGCGCTGTACGTGCTATGACATGTTATACTCAAGAAGATTCCGGTCATATGGCAATGGCAGGCTGGAATTACCCTAGGGATCCAATTCTACACGCTGCTGATCATTCATTCAACATACAGATGCCTCTTAAGCATGTGTTCAACATTTTCAATGATTATCCTTTGATTACGTGTGGTCGTCAAACAATAAGACTAATTCGAGCTCGAAACGACAACGATTGCATAATTGTCAAAGAAAAAACTCAAGGCCAAGTTACAACTGTTAAGATTAACATTACCAATATTGAGCTCAGAGTCAAGCACATATTTCCCAATGATGATATTAAATTGGAACTTATGAAATCCATTCAACAAGATCAACCTATAGTTATTCCGTTTAGAAAGTGGGAATTGCATGAATTACCAGCACTTACCAAAGGCGCTAGACGTGAAGTTTGGGCTGTAAAAACTAGCAATGCAGTGGAAAGACCCCGTTATGTCATTGTTTTCTTTCAAACCAACAAACGTGACAAGAATTCAGCTGATCCCACCTTATTTGACAATGTCGATATTCAAAGTATCAGATTATCTTTAAATGGTGAATATTGGCCAAACGAGAGAATGCAGTTGGATTTTAGCAAAACTGACTACAATGAGGCCTATTTCAACTATACCGAATTTTATCCTAGCTATATACATTCCCAACAAAAGCGACCTCTACTCGATTTCTCAGCTTTAAAGAATCACGCATTGTTTGTCATCGATTGTTCGAAACAAGAAGAAAGCATGAAAGCATCCACTGTTGACGTAAAACTCGATATTGAAGCGAATAATGGTTTTCCCGAAAATACCAAGGCTTATTGCATTATAATTCATGATTGTGTAATGGAGTACTTCCCTCTCACCGAAATTGTAAAAAGTCTAAATTAGATGCATAAATTGCCAGTAGTACACGAGCAGTCATCATGAGAGTAGCATTCGTAGACATTCAGGGATTCGATGTGGACGGATGGTTTGTTCCCAAAGAACTTACCATTGAAATAGGTTTTAAACTAAGTCATTACATCTTTTTGCCTCAGAAACCATTTAATGCGCTAACTAATGGAGATAGGAAGACTGCCTCATACGTGGAGAAAAAACTGCTTGGAATTCGATACTCTGATGGGCAAGTAGAATTGTCCAAAATCAATGAAATACTAGAAACCAAGTTGTTGTATGCAGCAGATTACATCTACGTTCGAGGAGAACAAAAAGCAGAATATTTGGATAAGAAACGTCACGTTTTTGGAGTTTTTCCCATTATTATTGATGTTTGCAAGTTTGATGGTACGCCTCGTGCTACTGGAAACGTTGGTCCTACTGCAAACCCATGTCATGCCGCTGGATTATTTTCATGTACAGAAAGAAATGTGGATCGTCTGCGTCACTGGTTTGCCAATAACATAATACCATTGTAATTTTTGTATATGTATAAATAAATATATTAGAAATTAAACGCTTTTTTTTTATTTAAAACATCTTTATTGATTGAGTCTTATATTACATGAAGATTCAAATTTTCTTCTTACAATTTCAAAAATAATTTTTAAAATTAAGATAAATACAGATGTTAATATTACACAGGACATTGTAAAGACATTATCTATTTCACTTTTCATATACTCGCTGGTGTTGTTGTTGTTGTTGCTGCTGACACCCGTGGTGTTGTTGTTGCTGACAAACATGGTATTGGTTGAATACGTCTTAATGGATATGTAGCTGGTGGCAGTTTTCTACAGGCCCAGGTGTCTTGCTGCTGCTGCTGCTGTAGATTCAACTCTTCGGGTTTCCACGTTTTGTTGTTGTTGTCAAAATGCAGGTTATCTAATTGTCTTGTAATATGTTTAAAATCCTCATATGATTTAATGTCGATCTTTAACCGATCAAGTTTTCTTTGAAATTCTATTACTCTATGTATGTACTCGATGGGATTCATATTACTACTAACTATGTCCTATGTAGAATGTCACATTTTATGTCAAGCAACATCTTGACTAACACATAACTGCCACGTTCTGCGTCGAATGTCACGTCCTGCGTCGAATGTCACGTTCTACGTCGAATGTCACGTCCTGCGTTGAATGTCACGTGACATTTCACGTTCTACGTCGAATGTCACGTCCTGCGTCGAATGTCACGTCGTTTCACGCGACATTTCACGTTCTGCGTCGAATGTCACGTCCTGCGTCGAATGTCACGTCCTGCGTCGAATGTCATGTCCTGCGTTGAATGTCACATAACTGTCACGTCCTACGTCGAATGTCACGTCCTGCGTTGAATGTCACGTGACATTTCACGTTCTACGTCGAATGTCACGTCATTTCACGCGACATTTCACGTTCTGTCTCGAATGTCACGTTCTACGTCGAATGTCACGTTCTATTAGGCACTGTACGGAAAAGAAAAAGAAGAAGAATAATGTTCATACTGATCGTTGACATGGCTTCTGTGTGTGTGTGTGTTACCAACGCTTTCATTTGACACCTCATACGTCAACATCAGGCCAATAGCAACGAAGATACGTTTTAGCGCCCATTTGGCAACGTCGCCATCTTTGTTTTTTGTCTCCCTGCCTTCTCCCCGTTCCAACGAGCCCTCGTACGCCCCGATCGGACCAATAGAAACAAAGATATGACGTAATGACCTTTTGGCATGCTCCGATGCGCACGGCACATACTGCGTTCAACCCCATTTTTCATCCCCTTTCCAACGAGCCCTCGTACGTCATCCTACGTTAAGCCGTTTGGAACTTACGACCGGGGGTTGCGATTTTAGGGGTTGCAATTTAGGGGATGAGCCAGGAAATACATAGTCTATCTACTCAGTATTCAAACTTTAATTATTAAATATTTAATAAAACAAATACATGCTTTTTCTCTATCACTGTTATCAGTATCAATACATATTATGCCTAACGATCGATGATTCATGATAGCTGATTTACAGTAATTAACGAAGAATAACAAGGAACGCAACGTTGCCGGCTGTATTTCCTTTTCTGCGAACAATAATCAAATGGATTAAAATTAATATTTTTTTTTTGAAAACGGTTAACTTCATAAAAAAATGTTATAAAACTTTTTTGTTTTAAATGCTGCAATCTGCACATATCGTTAAGGAACGCACTATTTTCCGGGACACCCTATATATATATATATATATATATATATATATATATATATATATATATATATATATATATATATATATATATATAAATAAAGTTTTATTTTGGGGTTGCAGTCATTAATAGGGCAGGAAAGTGAAACTCTTTGTTCTTTATCTAGCTTTCGCAAAATTTATTTGCTTCTTCAGGATATGCTAAAATATGGTATCAGTAAATACAATGAAATTAAAATTAAATAGCATTGTATAAAACTAGTATAAAAACTTACAACATGAGGTTAATCCATTAAATTTTCAAATTTACAAAACATTAAAACTTAACTTATCTAGTTATGTAAGTACAATATTTTAATTTTATTTAATTTTGTACAAATTCATGATTATGTTGATGTTTGATTTATGTCAGAAAGACACTCGTTTCTGTTTATTATATTTTTTGTTGTTGATAACTAGCTCTTGATTATTATTATGGTTACGTACAAAGTGGCGCCAAATATGAATATTTAAATTTTTTGAAATTATAGTATTTATAGTCAGAAAATCTAATATTAGAAAATTATAGTATTAATTTTCGTAAGACAGAATGTAATTAGAGATATTGCTTAGTTTATCAATATCAGTTTTTTTATTAACACATTGATATTTATGCATAAATGAACATCAATGTGTTAATAAAAAAACTGATATTGATAAACTAAGCAATATCTATAATTACATTCTGTCTTACGAAAATTAATACTATAATTTTCTAATATTAGATTTTCTGACTATAAATACTATAATTTCAAAAAATTTAAATATTCATATTTGGCGCCACTTTGTACGTAACCATAATAATAATCAAGAGCTATAATCTATTTCTAATGAGTGTAGAGTAATAAAATCTCATGAAGTATTCAAAAGCGCTACAGGGTAATCCGTCAATAATCCGTCAATAAATTCCGTCCGCATTGCAAAATTCTGTCGTTTCATAAAGAGCAGGTAGGTATCACCCTGTTTTAAGGGATTAGTCCATTGTTATCGACAGATAAACACTGAGCCAGAGGCGCGCTAGTGGGTTAATTGACAAAAGAATATGCATTCTTAAAAATCATATTAAAGGAAATAAAAATGTAATACAGCAGAACAGTGTTATTAAAAAAATATAAAATGTAACAATAAAATATATACGAACCGAAATCGGGAAATACTCACAAACACACACGAATGAACTTTACATATTGAAACACTTGTGGGGAGTTTAAATCAATTTATTCACAAAAACTACAAAAACTTTACTGGATACGTTATTACAATTCTACATCACTATAGTCTTCATCCGAAGAACTGTCATCATCCCCTGGTGTTATAATTATAGGGTCAACCACCTGATCGACCAAGTTGTCCAGTTCCCACATTTTATCTTCCTCTTTTAAAACATGCTGGATTGCTTTTTGCCAGTTTTCTGATGTGATTTCCATAATGGCTTGATCAAACAATACCTTGACATCTTTCATTTTAAATGTGGTATTGTGCCTTGCAACATATCCTTTAACTTGTGCCCATATAAGTTCTATGGGATTTAATTCGCAATGATATGGCGGTAGGCGTAGCACAGTTACTTTATACTTTTCTGCTACATCTTCTACGGCATATTTTATGAAGCGAGATTTATGTTGTTTTACTACGGCTAGTAGTTCCTTCTTTATCGAATTCGTCTCAAACTGAATACCTTTATTTGACAGCCAGTTAATAATTTCTTGCTTTCTCCAAGCTGAAGTTGGTACCTTCTCTATGCGCCTTGAATGGTAGCTTGCATTATCCATAACCACGACCGAATCAGCTGGAAGAAATTTTAACATTTCCACGAAGTAGTCTTCGAAGACATCCGAATTCATGTCCTCATGATAATCTCCCGTCCGACACGACTCAAAGCTTAACAAACCTTTTAAAAATCCTTCTTCGCTTCCAATGTGAGCAATTATAAGCCTCTTCCCTTTTCCCGAAGGCACTTTATTACCCGTCGAAAGGCCTTCTATGAAAGCTTGGCGAGCACTTGTTACATTTTTATCTTGCCACATTTTTTGGACTATATAACCTTCGTTTATCCACGTCTCATCAAGATAAAAAATTTTCTTGTGCTCTCTGCGGTACTGTTTTATAGTTCTCAAATATTTTCGTCTCCAGCAAATGATTTCATCACTTTCCAGTAATAGTGCCTTTCGATTGTGCTTTTCCCAGGAAAAATTCATACTTTTTAAAGTTTTCCATAAAAGTTTTCTGGATATCAAAGGAATATCGTTATCTTGGCTTATCTCCATTAGTATTTTGTCAAGGGTGGGTATTTCCTTTTTAAAATAAAACGAATGAACTTTTCTTCGAATGTCACGTTTGGTGTCTTCACCTAAGATTTTTATTGGTCTTCCTGATTTTCTCTTGCATGGACTTAACTGGCCTGATATCTTTCTTTCTCGCAATAATTTAAAAATCGTGGACTGTCCAATTCGGGCACATCGCTCAACACTTTCTTGCACAGACAAACTAGGGTGATCGTGTTTTATGCAATCATATACATTTAAAATTATAACTTTTTCACTAACAGATAGCGGAGAATTTTTTACACCTCTTTTCTTTGGAGTAAATGTCGCAATTTTATAACTTTTTCACTATTTCTATATCACAATATTACTGTACGTTTAATTGGTGTAGTAACAATTACTAACTCGAATGTCGAATGATAATAATAAAATAAAAGAGGGATTATAATGAAAGTGTAAGTAAAACCTCATTACGCGTTATTAGTCTTCATGTTGATTTATTTTAGTTCTTAGTAATATTAGGAGGTGCGTCATACCCTTATCAGTTTCTTCTAATGCTTTTATTCGTTCAGTAAGGAAGTGAATTTGTTTTTATAAATAAAAATGTAATTAGCTTTAATGACCATATAATGGAATACGAGTTTGAAGAATAAGTTAATCGAAAAATTAAATAAAATTGGTTATCACAAAATATCCAAAATATGATATTTTGAGGTACATCAATTTTTGACGACGAAGTTGACATCCGTCCATTTGCCTACGCCCATGACGACACCGAAATTCAGGCAAATTTTATGACACTTCATGATTTATTACTCTACACTCATTTGAAACCAATTATAGTTATCAACAACAAAAAATATAATAAACAAAAACGAGTGTCTTTCTGACATAAATCAAACATCAACATAATCAATGTCATAATGAATTTGTACAAAATTAAATAAAATTAAAATATTGTACTTACATAACTAGATAAGTTAAGTTTTAATGTTTTGTAAATTTGAAAATTTAATGGATTAACCTCATGTTGTAAGTTTTTATACTAGTTTTATACAATGCTATTTAAATTTAATTTCATTGTATTTACTGATACCATATTTTAGCATATCCTGAAGAAGCAAATAAATTTTGCGAAAGCTAGATAAAGAACAAAAAGTTTCACTTTCCTGCCCTATTAATGACTGCAACCCCAAAATAAAACTTTATTTTACATAACGTGTCAGTCAATAATACCTAACTACTTATATATATATATATATATATATATATATATATATATATATATATATATATATATATATATATATATAAATATATATATATATATATATATAATATTCTTGAGAATTGGAAAACTTTCCTTCTTAAAAAGTGATTACTGATTGAACACCGAAAAATTAAAAATAGATACTATTTTTCTTGGGAAAATATAAAATAAATGAAAATACTGATATGCTCAATTCCAACAAATGGTCGGGTTATAACACCAGTACCATAACCAAATTTTTTAATGTGTTTTTTTGGAGTTCAGTTTACAGTCTTTTTTGGGTTTTTTTCAATAGAAACCTTGTGATAGAACCAGCTTAAAAGAAAATGGGATATCTCAAGTAGGGATACTTTAAATACTTGACCATAGCTCTGAAGATGGCTTTGTAGGCCTAAAAGTGTTGTCAGCTTTACATCCCACTTTTAGTACGGTAGCACTAATGTACGGAGTACGGTACATGTGACAGTCAACTGCGCACAAGTCGGGAAGGGTGGTTTTAGTCGGTAGCCAGGATAACAGGAAGACAACCGTTTGCAGGACCTCCTTCTAGAGGAAAATGGACTCAGATGTACTCCTCTACTCTGAATCTAGTATGGTTTTTAGAAAATTTCCAGCCTCAGAAAAGAATGTATTGGAATAAAAGATTATTCCTAACATCGTCCAATAACTTCCAGTGAGCTTGTATTTGCTATTTACCTAATTCGTTATCGAAGATAGTCAAAGTCTACTGACTTCTTGCTGATTCATTATATATGTATTATACAGGGTGTCCCCGAAAATAATGCGTTCCTTAAAGGTATAGGTAAAAGGCACCATGTAGAGCAAAAAAGTCAACATTTTTTTCTAAATTCAGCCGTTTGACCAAAAAAAAACGAAAATACATTTTGATATGCAAAAAGAAATCTGTCAACTACGTGCAGTACGAAAGTCTAAACGTAGACAGTCACAACTTTAGTAAACATATATTTTCGTGTAACAGTAATTTAGCTGTTAAAATTTAAGTGCATCAGTATCGTGAAAGGCGAACTCTTAATATTCTAACTTTTGTGAATGTTTCTCAAAGATTATTAGAAACGGGTTCTGTTGTATCGAAAAAAATAGCGGGAGAACAAGAAGTATCCGTCGATTAAATGTAGAAGACGACATGTTAGATGCTGTGAAAAATAATCCAAATGTAAGTACACAAACGGTTGCTAAAATGATAGGAATGTCGAAAAACGTTGTTCATAGAACATTTCGGTAACAACTTCTACATCAATACCACTATCAGAGTGTAGAAGATTTACACCAAGGTGATCTTCTTCGAAAATTAACATTTTGTAGGTGGTTTCAAAATAAACTCCTCAGAGAACCTAAATTTCCATCTAAAGTATTATGTGCGAATGAAGCATGTTTCACGAGAAACAGTGTATAATTTTCATAATTGCAGCATATGGGGCGACGAGAACCCCTATTTAATATGTAGGTCCATATGAATTACCCAGAACACTAAATGGAGAGGCCTACTATTTCTTGCAAAATGTTTTGCCGGTACTTCTTGAAGACGTACCTTTGCAAACATGCCGTGAAATGTGGTTTCTTCACAACAGAGTTCCAGCACATTTTACCAGAGCTGTTAAAAATCTTCTTGATACCACTTATACTCGTCGTCGGATTGATAGAAATGAACACATTCTGTGGCCACCACGAAGTCACGAATGCAATCTACTGGATTTTTATTTTTGGGGACATCTGAAATCGCAATTTTATGATAACATATAAAGCAGTGTTTCCCAAAGTGGGGGTCGCCATGAGGTACTAGGGGGGTCGCCGAACATTTCCAATATAAGACAAAAGCACTACTTTGTTAGATCATGTATTTTTATTTTAACAACGCCGTAAATAGAAATTAACAATTAATTATCAGACGAAATATAAAACTAAATATTAAAGTCCGTAAACATAAAAGAGTAAAACAAAGTCAAATATTATAATCTTAATGAGAGCTATGCGCCTGTTTCTGTGAAACTAATCTTTCAAATCTAGGCTGTGTATTTGAGACACACGCAATTATATCATTTTCAAGTACGAGACGATTTCTAACTCTTGTTTTAATGGCAGTCATAGACGAGAAACTTAACTCACACAAATATGATGTTACAAATGGAACCAAACATTTTACAGCTTCACTCGCCAACTGGGGGTATTCCTGCATCTTTTCGGTCCAAAATTGGTCCGAGTTCTGGGAAAAAAATTGAAGCTTCAACATTCCATCACTTGATATTTCAATAAGTTTTTCTTTCATGTTTATTGGTATTTCAACATGCTGAAAGGAATCGGCTAAAAACGGATTTAGTATCCATCTGCAACTGTCGTAACTGTTTTGAATTTCTTCGGGGATATAATCACAGAGCTGTTGTTTTAAATTGAGCAAAGTAACATGCATGTCAGCAAAAACTTGTTCAAAATTTGTAGCACTGTAATTGGATACATTTTCCATAATTTCCTGAAGGCACTGGAATGAATCGAGTTGTTTTTTGCCAAGTGAGGTCGACCATAAATCGATTTTTCTTAGAAACGCCTTAATTTTATCTGTGGCTGTAATTATATTAATGTCGCGACCTTGTAAATTACTGTTCAAAATATTTAATTGCTCGAAAATATCAGCAAGGAAACCTAGTTTCAGAAGCCAAATAGGATCGGAAAATTGATTTTCATATGGGGACTTCTCATCTTTCAAATACATTAAAAGCTCTGCTCTTAAGTCAAATACTCTTTTTAAGACGTTGCCCCTTGAAAGCCACCTTACTTCGGTGTGATAGAGAAGATTTTCAAATAAAGCACCCATGTCTTCGCAAATTTTTCTAAAAATACGGGTCTGCAAAGCTTTTCCTTTAATGGAATTTACAACTTTAATGATGGTTTTCATAACACAGTCCATTTCAGGAGGTAAAGCTTTGGACGCAAGAGCTTCTCGATGTAAAAAACAATGTCTGCATTTGGCATTATTTCTTGTAATTTGACGACAAGACCAGATTTATGTCCTGTCATAGCTTTAGCGCCATCTGTGCATATAGCAATACATTTACCCCAGTCAATATCATATTTACTTGTACGTTTCACAACATTTTTAGTAATGTTTCACATAAACATTTTCCAGTGGTATTGGTCTCCAATGGGGAACAAAATAAAATATCTTCTTGAATGCCATTATTTCTATCATATCTTACAAACGTAATAAATTGGGCACAGTTAGATATATCTGTGGATTCGTCGATTTGAAGAGAGAAGTACGTGCATTTATTAAGATTTTCCACAACTTGCGCTTGAATATCTTCTGCCATATCACTAATTCTTCTTTGGATAGTATTATTTGACAGAGGTATTGTATTTAATTTTGCAGCCTCTCTTTCCCCACACATTATATGTACCATTTCAACAGCTGCTGGAAAAATCAGATTTTCAGCAATTGTGTGCGGATTACTAGTTTTGGCAACACGATAAGCAACTTTATAACTTGCTAATAATGCTTTTTCATTAGTAGTGGTTGCCAAGGGAAAACTGTCTTGCTGTTTGTGAAGGACGTTCAGCTTTCTTTCAAAGAATTCTACGGGCTTGTCTTTTTTATCTGGATGTTTGCTATTTAAATGTCGAAGTAACTTTGATGGCTTCATGCTTTCTTTTGACAAGACTTGTCCACAAATAACACATTGTGGTTTATTGGAAATAACGGTAAAACCATTTTTAAGATATTCATCAATGTAGAATCTGTTTTTCTTTTTATTGCTGCTACTGCCACTTTCATACGTAGATGGTTCTGCACTTCTTTTTAAAAACTTATCCATAATTTATAATTTATCGTAGACGTAAATACGTAAACGGGAATACGTAAGTCGTAAAATATTTACTCATTACTTAACACCGCGTTCGCCACCATAGGCTGTTTGGATTCGAACTGAGGTTTCGTTGCGCATCGCCGCTTATATAAAGCCAAAACGAGGCTACGAGAACGTTCCAGAGTGCCATCTAGTAGCGAGCGCTTTCGCGATTATCATGGAAGAGTTTTGCGATGTAGACACAAGCTAATATGTCACGGTGTACAATGTGTAGTCGACTTGTTATTATTTATTTTTATTGTAAATGCTATTCTGGCAGAAGTACCTACTACTAATTACTAGTGGGACAGATCGCAATCATTAAAATAATTGTATTAAAATAAAATAATTGTTTTTGATTTAAACTTAAACAGTAAAGTAAAATTAAATTTGAGAGACCATCAGATAATTGTAAATTAGGCACGCTATTTCTGTCAAATAATATTGAATAAATGAGTGGGGGGAAATTGGGGGGTCGCGAACAAATTTTTTAGCAAAAAAGGGTCGCGGTTTAGATAAGTTTGGGAAACTCTGACATAAAGGATGAAACATAAGCTGAATTACGGGAACGAATTTTTGATGCTGCATAAAATAGCCGACATAATTTAGTTAACTATGGCATTGCTAATAATTGGATTCATCGTATCAATGCATGTGTTCGCGCAAATGGAGTTCACTTTGAACATTATAATAATTATTGTCAAGTAAGTACAAGTAAGTATCTAATTTAATTTTAGTTCACAAGTAAACAAATTACTGATAGTCCGAGCAAAGTGTAAAAAAATGAATTATAGAATTATTAAATGTTGTAAATTATGTCATTCAGTTAAAGATGACTCACTGTTATGACACATTTAGCGTGTAGGTGGCCGCATCTCATTTCTCAGTCTGTTCTTTGGTGCAGTACTTGTTTGTGTGTGTTATTTCGTTAAATCACCTGTTGTGTGGTTTGTGTGTAAATGTCAAATAAACGAAAACGTGTAGTGATTGCGATTGAACAGAAATTAGAGGCTATCCGAAGGATTCAAAATGGAGAGATTTTATGGACAGTCGCAGCAGATTTTGACGTTGGCGTTTGTATAGTTTCCAAATGGGTTAAAATGAAAAGCAAATTTGAGGAACATGTTTCAAAAATGCCAAACAAGAAAACTATGAAACAAAAATCAAAATGAGAATGTAAATGAAGCTGTATATTTGTGGTTCACACAACAAAAGCCAAAGGAATAGCATTATATGGACCAATAATTCAAGAGAAGGCAAAAATGATATCTGAAATAATGGGTGATGAAGGTAACAGATTTAAAGCAAGTTCATGTTGGCTAGATAAATGGAAAAATAGGTATGCTATTTGTCAAGTTAATTTAAGGTGAGAAAAGCTATCTGCTGACCATGATGCTGTAAATACTTTTAAAACTGAAATGGATGAGTTATTGGCAAACTACACTAAAGATCAAATATACAACGCAGATGAGACTGGATTAAATTTCAAAATGCTGCCAAAAAAAAAGATACTTTTGATACTGACAATTAATACTAAAATCATTAAACAAAATTTTTAAAGAAACAAATTAAGATTTTTAAATTTTAAGGATTTTAAATGTGTAGTGGTATAGTATAAGAAATATTAACAATTCAGTAATAAGTAGACATAAAATTTTTCATTAACCTACATTATAGTAATAACACGCTATGAGAGGTATTCACTTCTGTCAACACTCACCAAGTGCCATGCTCTTTTTTTAATACCAACTTTGACCAAGAATACCATGTAATTTGATACAAGAAGAATACAAAAAACAATGTTATTTTTAACTGAAATTCTTGTTATTAAAAACCGCCCCCCTTATTATTTTGGTTAACTGAGGTTTTACTGTATTTCCATTGAAATTTTTAACATTTTCAAACAAATACATTTTTATTTGTGACTTAATTAACAGCCAATGTTTTTATTTTTAACATTTGATCTTTGCTTTACCAATTTAAGAAATTTTCACTTTAAATATATCTACTATTGTAAATAGTGGTATGTCATTTATACATGGTAAAATGTTTTGAATACTTCAAGTATTATTTTGCTCTCATGGCAAAATGATGTTTGCTCTTATGGCAAAAATTATTTTTGTATAACTAAAGAATATTGTTGATAGCAAGTTTCGTTCTATCCTATTTTTCTATTGAATTTCACCAAATCAAGTTTCCTTTTAAATAATTTCTTTTTAGCTTGGTGTCTTAACCTGTAACTACACGCGCTGGCGTCAGTGGCGCACCCAGGGTGGGTTTTGGGGGTTGAAACCCCCCCCCCCAGGACCCTATTCCGACACTGTTACTCACACATTTTAAAGACTCAAAATGGAGGTAGCATCATAAAAAAAATTTCGGTGACCAACCAAAACCCCCCAGAGGCAAATTCTAGGTGCGCTACTGGCTGGCGTATTTTGTACGCCAGATATAACAATTCTACTGCCAATATATTTTAAAATTTAAAGACCGACCCTGTTAATCTATCTTACCTATATAGTTTTCTTAGAATCAGCGTTTTGAGAAGATCTTAATTAGCTGTTTATTATTTGTTGTTCCCGGTGGTGTAGGGTGTTCAAATACAATTATAACTATGGCACAAAATATATTTTTCTTTATAAACAATACTTTTTCTCATGTAGATAAAAGTTTTTATTAGTAATTTTATTTTTCACGGATCAGATTCCAGTTAGAAATCCCAATCGACTTACTGATAAAGAACTCCAAGCATTTGCTGATGCATTATTTCGACAAGAAGACAAAGAAGTTATTTTCAATGAAGAACCCAGTTCTGATTCCAATGGATATTCAAGTGAAACTTCTAGCGAAAAATAAAATGAACTAAGTTCAGAAGACTTCTATGAAGGCAAGAATAAAACAAAATAGTATAAGTATTCTTTGAAAAGTAAGTTTAGTAAAACTAACAAAACAAATATTGTAAAGGTACTTCCTGGACCCAAAGAGTATGCAAAAGATATTACAAATGGGCCAAGTGCTTTCTCTAAACTGTTTACTGACAACATTGAAAATATTGTGGTATGTACCAATATGCAAATAGAAAAGATGCGCCCGAATTACAATCGCGAAAGAGACACCAGATATACAACCAAATCTGAAATTATGGTAACAATAGGACTTTTTTTTAACTGGGTGTAAAAAACAAGGTCACACACATTTTTCGGAATTGTGGACAACTGAGTGAACAGACTCAGAACCGATTTTTATTTCTCTTATGTGCTCTTAGGTTTGACAATAAAGATACAAGAGCTCAAAGAAAAGCTACTGACACACTTGCCCCTATACAATTTATGCTGGACCGCTTTTCTGACAATTGTTATAACAGCTACACATTAGGTGAACATCTGATGAAATGCTTGTTCCTTTTCGAGAGAGATGCAGCTTTTTACATTATATCCCAAATAAGCCCATATCCCAATATGGGATAAAAGCATTCGTATTGTGTGACTCACCAACATTTTCTTTGAGCAGTATTGAGTTGTACTGTGTGCAACAACCAGATGGGCCTTACAAAAAATCGAATAAGCCAGAGGATATTACACAACGATTGGTTGAAAAATGGAATGGAAAAAACTGCAATCTAACTTGTAATAACTGGTAGATAGACCAGTTATAAGTCAGTAATAGATCTGCTGAAAAAAAAAGACTTCAATAGTTGGAACAATAAAAAAAAATAAAAGAGATCCCAAAAAAAATTTTTACCCAATAAAAATCGAATAGAAGGTTCATCACTTGTTGGGTTTCTACAGGAAGCTACACTTCTTGTATCACTTATTCCAAAAAGAACAGAGAGGTTATTTTACTTTCCACAATGCATTATGATTTCTGTATAAATCAGGTCACTAATAAGCCCAATATTATTACAGAATATAATAATCACAAAGGTTACATTGACACCATAGATAAAATGTGCTCTATGTATTCAGTAGCAAGACGTACCTGTAGGTGGCCTTTAGTTATATTTTTTCAGATGTTGAATGTGGCAGGAATAAATAGTCAAATATTATATAATTTTGCTCACTTCAACAGTCCACCCAACTTAAGAAGAAATTTTTTAAAATCGTTAGCAACATCTTTAATGAAACCACATCTTTCAGAACGAGCTGAAATAAATACTTTGCCATACAATATAAGACTTTTTCTAAACACATATCTTCTTCTTTAAGTGCTGTCTCCCGATCGGAGGTTGGATATCATCATCACTAGCTTTATTCTATCTACTGCTGCTCTGAAGAGTTCTATAGAACTGCATTTAAACCAGTCCCTTAAATTCTTCAACCATGACACTCTCCTCCTTCCTCCTCTTATCTTTCCCTGTATTATTAGCCTTAGCAGTTCATATCGCTGTCCCCTCATTAAGTGTCCCAGATAATGTATTTTTCATGTACATTTCTCGCAATACTTTCGTGTTACTTTTCTTCTGTGTCCATGCTATTCTAAGCATCCTCCTGTAACACCACATTTCAAAGGAATGTAACTTATTTATGTGTTCTTGCCTTAATGTCCAGCTTTCAAGTCCATATTGCAGAATCGAAAACACATAGCATCTCAGTGCTCTTACTCTCAGTTCTAATCTAAGGTCTTTGTTGCAGAGAATTGTTTTCATTTTTACAAACGCATTTCTTGCTATTTCTATCCTGGCTCTTATTTCAGTTGTTTGATCATTATTGTCTGAAATCTAGGTTCATAGGTATTTGTATTTATCAACCCTTTCTATCGAACCACAAACAAAAGTATGAGGAAGGTATTTTTCTTATGGTAGACAGAATTCATTTCTATGACGAACCACAAACAAAAGTATGAGGAAGGTATTTTTCTTATGGTAGACAGAAAAACCAGACTACAACTATAACATGCAGCATTTGTCTCAGATCAGTCTGCAAGGATCATTCTGTTGCTGTTGTTACTTGCACACAATGTCAAAATAAAGATGACAGCTTAGAGGATGTGCAATAAATATTTATCACTTTGACTGTTATTGTGTATATTTTAGTATTAGTATTATGTCTATTTGGTTTCAAATAGACATAATACTAGTAGCACTTTCAAGTAGCACTAGTAAAAAAGAAAAGCTTAGTAACATTCCTCTATTATTTGGATGGTCATAAGGCAGTATGATCATCCAGATCCCCATATTCTATTCAATATATTTTAGTAATCATTTTCTAACAATTATTAAAAGCTTATCACCAATATAGTAAATGAAGCTGTTACAGATTTTTAACAAGAGTTTTATAAAAGAATTTTAGATTCTATAATATGTAATAACACATTTGAATTCAAACTAAACTAGGTTAACTTAGGCCTTTATCTTTTATAATGTACTAATTGAACATAATACCACAGTATTATGAGTCAATGTATTTTGAATACATAATAAATGTAGCTATCTAATTAAATTACATTAAAGAAACAGTTTGGTAGTCTGCATACTCAATTGCCTTCCTGGTATGTATATTTTATTTCTAAGCAGCTATCCTCTCACAATTGGAAGGTTACTTTTAATAAATCATTTAGTAGTTATAGTCAAATCCTACTAGACTTAAGGGACATCATTGCTACTAATCCCTTTGGATTTATAAGTTTTTGTAAACTATTGATAAATAATGATTTAGCGTTTTGATTTCAGTGTAGTATTGCTAGATATTAAAATCTACGGTGCCACAAACAATTTTTGAAAAAAAATCTTATACTAGTTTGCATTTTATACTAGGTTGATAGATACATACCAGACACAAATTCCTTGTCCTCAAATATCTGTATATTTGTGTAGGCTCTGCAAGTAAAAATATACATTATCATTTAAATGACTCCCTTTTCTTTATCAGTTAAAAACTTACTTTCAAAAGCCTGTAAAAATAACTCATGATCTGCCTGTATATGATCAATTCGAGGTGTTTTTAGTGGGTCTGGTTCTCGTTCCCGTTTTCTGGGAGGCATTTTAATTTAACAGAGCTTATTATTACCGCGAAAGTCAACCGTTAATTAAACGCCTTGCCTGAGCGGCTGGCTTCTGTTTTGTCATATGTCAAATTATATTTTTGTTTGACATTGTACATCTTCTTTTTTCTGTTTGGTTGACTTTTCCCCAAGGTATTATAACTACTTTATTTAACAAGAAATTTTTTACGAAAATTTTGGACAGAATAATCAATCTATAGACAGATTTATAAAGAGAGAAACGTATCCAAGAATCAGTTTGGATTTATACGCAGATCAAAACCTGATGCAATTTTATTCAGGCAAGCTAATGGGAATAAAGAAATAAAGGTTTACATAGTATTCGTTGATCTTAAGGCAGCTTTACATCTAGGCTATGCAAGTCTCATGCTATGCAAGTCCGTCTTGCATGGCACATCTCTTGCCTAGCTTGACCTTTTTACATCAGAGATATTTCTGTGCAATTTTAGATCCCACTTTCATTGTTGCCAACAGAGAAAATATTTATCAATTTGAGGTTATTTTATTTTAAATAAATATAATTAAGTACTAAATAAATAATATAATAAATAAATAGACACTATTTATGGTTATTAAAAGGGTGAAGGATGTCAACCAAAGAAAAGAAAACATTGTTATTGTTGAATATTGCTGTTGTAGCAACAATCATGAAAAATAATAAAAAAAGAAAACCTAGAAAATGCTGGGTCAAACCTTGGTTGAATGCAGAACTGGGAAATTTGAAGTTACCCCAAGAGTTCTTGGATGCTAGAGACCTTCAAAGTTTTAAAAACTTTCTTCGAATGAACGAGTCCACTTTCCTTAAGCTCCTGGAAAAAATTAATCCCTTAATTCAGAAAAGAGATACCAATTTTCGCCAGTGCATTCCATCAAGGACAAAATTAATTATAACTTTAAGGTATCTGGCAACTGGTGAAACGTTTCGATCTCTAATGTACAATTTTAGAGTATCAGAATCAGATATATCTCAATTTATTCCCATTGTGTGTAGGGTAACTTATGATATACGCTAAAGATAGAGATAAGGTTATATTTTATTCTGTAATCTATTATAAATTTTTATGTTGGCAACATGAATTTTAACGATAAATTGCAAGAAAATAGCATGAAAAATAGAACATGTTCTAATTTTTCGTCTAGCACAGGAATTGCATGAAAATAGCCCGTGGGCATGCGCAGTTCCATGATCTGTCTTGCATGGCTCTTGCCTAGCATGAAAATAGCATAATGTAAAACTGTCTTTAGGAAAGTATCTGATAAAGTAGAAGCTTTGTGGTACGCATTGAATAAAAAAAGATTTCCTAATAAGCATGTGATATTTATAGAAACTATGTTTGATGAAATAATAACTAAATGATTTTTAGCTGTGATATCGATGTGTATATTATATGCTAATGATGTGGTCTTGGTAGTAGGAATATTCTTTATTAGGAATATTGGATATACCGGAATAGTACAGATATGCTCCTTTTAAAAGTTAGTAGGCCAAAAACAGAATGTTTCTGATATTAATTAGAAGATGAAGTTACTGTTGAGATAATGAAATGGTTTTGAAGGCTATAATATTATAATAATTTTTTTTGTCTATGATATAAAGTAAACTTGGTGGATATGACGCGTTTTCAAAATCTTTAAAATTCTTCATGCTCGCGCGGGAAAGATCTTGGGGAGCGGTACGACCCACCATTACCATCAGGTAAAGCATGTCCAAGTTAGTGTATATTCAAAGTTTAATGCTAAAGAATTATTTATAGCGATATACTGTGGTATCCGTCGTGGAGGGAGCTTTGGTCTTGTGTACCTACACTTTTGCAGGTAAACACTATAAAAATTTCATCTTACTAATTTCAAAGTTTTGTAATTTGTTTTCTGTTAAAATTTTTTGTTGGCTTAGTGTATTCTACGTTATTGCTCATTATTTAAAATTAATAATAACATTACTTATGTAGACACATAGCCCTTATTTTTTAGTATTTGCATTTTTTACTTAAAATGGCATCGAGTCGAGGATATGACGCGTTGTCGTTGCGGGGGTATGACGCGCGTCATATTCCCCACATAAATAAAACATTATTTCTAATTTTTAATGTAGAACTTATTTTCCCTTTGAAGATATGCCTAGCTACAAGTGTAAGAACATGTAGGACTGCTGGACTGAAGATAACCTTCATCCCGCTTTCAAGTATGTTGCAGACGACTCTTCAGTTAGGGGTGAAGCTAAAAAATATGGGATATCGGAAAAAATCCTACGATTCCGACTCAAAACAAAGAACAGCATTAGCAAGCTAGGACAACCTCCTGCCTTGGACGCAGAAGAAAAATTAGTGATTCACTTTGCCAAATGGCTTTCAACCTGGCTAAACAAATGGGCCGGTACTTCTATGTAGTGAAACACAAAGCAGGAAGGGGATGGCTTAACCCATTTATGAAACGAAAACCATCATTGGCAATTCGAAAAGCCCAAGGAGTGTCTAGGGCCCGCGCGGACGGCATGGTAAAGAAAAAAGTGAATGATTATTTCAATTTGTTAAAAAAGACGTTAGACTTGTTAAACCTCTTCAGCAAACTCGAAAATATGTACAATGTAGATGAGTCAGGTTTGCAAATGAACAACCCTCCGCAAGAAGTTGTAGCAACAAGTCAGTTCAAGTGCGACAATCTAAAGAACAAGGAGAGACAGTGACAGTTGTTGACTGTTGCAATGCAGAGGGAAGTTTTACCTCTCTACGTAGTGTTCAAAGGTGTATACAACCGACAAGTGTTCTGTATCTGTAAAGTAGGGAGGGCGAGTTAAGTTTCACAGCACTTAGGCCAAAATTGACCCATTGTGCATCCTCCCAGGGAGCTGTCACCCTTAGCTCATTGTCCATCCTACCATTTCTAGGAAGGTGGACAAGTCACCAGGAGACATCTCTCTTATGTGGGCAGGTGTGGGCCAGGACTCACCGAACGCGTACTGTCGTATTAACGATAACTCCGGGCATTCACTAGGACATGCTCTACAGTTTCGTCTTCTCGTTCACACTTCCTACATAGAGGTGTGTCTGCTAGCCCCAGTGTGTGGAGGTGTTTGCTTAGTTGACAATGACCAGTTAAAAAAAAACAACTGCCAAACGTAGGTTTTTCCTTGTCATTCCCAAGTACTTCTTTGATGTTGACTCTTCAAGGTTACTTAGTGTTACCCTGGCAAGTTTACATCCTTGCCCTTCTTCCCATCTTTTTACGGTTTGCGTATGGGAGTGACATTTGACAATTTCCGCGATTGTTGTAGTTGACCAACCAGCAAAGTCAGCAATTCGGTTGCCTTTATTCGTATTGTGTTCTTTAACCCACCTCAGGATGATGGTATTACCATCCGAAGCTTGAGTTAGTGACTCGTGACACTCCATTACTAAACCTGATGTGACACGTGGTCTATTCAAGGTTAGTAGCGCTTGTCTGCTATCTGTGCAGATCATTATAGTTTTCCCTGTTATACATTTTTGGGTTATGCCTTTTGCGGCTATGGAGATACCAGTTAGTTCTGTCTGAACTACGCTGGCATTTTTGCCCATACCCCACTTTATTCTTAGGTTCAGTGATCTGTATATCCCGCATCCTGAGCCTTCTTTCATTTTGGAGCCATCGGTGTATATGCAATAGGCATTTGCCACGTTTGTCTCCATATACTGTCTTGTTTCAATTTTGTAGGGTTTGTTAAAGACAAACTTTGGTTCAATTGAGTCGCAGCCTGCCTGTAGCAGTGGTAGCGCATCCAGCTCTCCCCGTCAGAAACGAGTTCTCAATTGTCCCATTCCTACATAAAGGTTTGCACCAGCTGAGCGCAGTCGCATCATTGTCACTAGCGCCACCTCTTTAACATATATATCTAGAGGCGTGATGCCAATGATCAACTCCATTGCAGCAGTTGGTGTTGTTTTCATGGCACCTGTTATATTTATGCAAGCCATCCGCTGAATATGGTTTAGTTTGTTAAACAGCGCTGTTGCCTGTAGCACTTTTGGTACCCAAGCAATAGCTCCGTAAGTTAGCAATGGCCTAATGACAGCGGTGTAGACCCAGGCAATCACCCTGGGAGTAAGGCCGTTCGTCGACACTGCTTATAGGCAATATATGCTCTTTTAGCTCTACCATCTAAGTGTGAGTTCCATGTTAACTTCCTGTCAAGGGTAATACCAAGGTACTTCACCTCGTCAGAAAAATTTAGACTGTAGTTTAGAATCCTTGGGGGTATTAAGCCCGTGATTCTTCTTTTCCTGGTAAAGAGGACCATCTCTGTTTTCTTAGGATTTATAGATAGTGAGTGTTCCTTGCACCATGTTTCTATTAGTCGGAGAGCAACTTGTGATCTCTCACATAGTGTGTTCTCAAATTTACCTCTTTGCAGGACAGCAATATCGTCCGCATAGGCTATTGTGTAGAAACCGTTGCTGCTGAGTTGGTAAACCAGGGTATCTAGAACTATGTTTCAGAGTAGTGGTGATAGCACCCCTCCCTGTGGACACCCCCTCGTAACCATGCCTCTAACATAAACGTCTTCTACATTTATGCTTATTGCTCTATTAGAGAGCATACTGGATATCCATTCGCTTACGGCCAGGGGAACATTCCTGACGTTAAGCTGTTGGGTGATGGTTGGGAATGTGGTTTTATCAAACGCTCCCTCAATGTCTATGAATATACCTAGGGTGGATTCTTTATTATCCAGCGATCTTTCAATTCTTCCCACTACATGATGCAGTGCAGAATCGGTAGATCTTCCCGAAGTGTATGCATGCTGATTTGGGCGAAGTGGGTTATGAACCAGAACTTCATCCCTTATGTACCTCTCGCATAGCCTTTCCATCGTTTTCAACAGAAAGGATGTTAGGCTAATTGGTCGGAAAGCCTTTGGTAGGGTGTAGTCCATCCTACTTGGTTTTGGTATGAAGACCACACGTACCTCTCTCCACTTCCTAGGAATATATCTCAGAACCAAAGAGGCTCTGAATATTTCCACGAGGTGCGGCAGAAGGATATCCAGTCCCCACCGTGGTAGGGCTGGATATATCTGTCAGGCCCTGGTGATTTGAAAGGGGTGAAGCACAATATGGCCAATCTTACCTTTTCCTCATTAATCATTGTTCTGGCGAGATGCCAGTCGTTTATTGAGGGTATGCTTGCTTCTTCCATCCAGTTTGGTGCTATTGAGACACTAGAACCGGAAAAGTGTGTTTTCATCAGGACCTCAGCACTTTCGCGAAGGTTGGAAGTTTTGTTCCCATCTTCCTTCGTTAGTATGCCGACATGCCGATGTGGGTCCTTTGAGAGCGCTTTTTGTAGCCTGGAAGTCTGCGGGAAATCTTCGGTTTCCTCACAGAAGGTTCTGCAAGCAGCTCTTTGTCTTTGTCTGCAGACTTTTTTAAACTCTCTGAAATTTGATTGATAAGAATCCCAATCCTCTTTGAGTTTGGTGCGTTTCGCTCTATTAAAAGCTGTTCTTGCTATCTTCCTAAGGTGTTCCAATTCAGTGCACTACAAAGAGTTGGTTTTGCGACTTTCCTGGACCATCCTTATTGGACAGGATTTTTTATAAACATAGCTTATTTTATTTTGGATAGATACCATATACCTTTCCAATTCTGTATTAGTTCCTGGAGTTGAAGCCTTTTCATTCCGCAGAGCATCTTCTAAGAGTCGTTTGTAGAGTTCTACATTTATCCTCCTAGGGTCGCGCGATTTGATAGGGCTTTTTTCCAGACTAATATTATAGTTTAGCCAGCGGTGGTCAGACATAGAGGTATCCTCCGATACCTGCCAGTTCTGAATTTTATTCGATATTTCAGATGTTGCCAGCGTGATATCTATGACTGTTTGGCTACGAACATTAATAAAGGTAGGTTCGGTACCCCTATTTTAAATATACAAATCTTTTTTAATAATATAGTCATAAAGAGACTTACCTCAAGCGTACATCGAACCGACAAGTGTTATTCGATAATATGCCTAAAGGATCTGAAGTGACGATGGGTGGAAAATCAGCCTACATAAATGAAGACCTCTTCAAAAATTGTTTGGAAAATCCCAAAAAGCTGGCCCAAGCCTATTACTGCTCGAAGTACATGGATCACACCCTACCTCGCCAGACATGTTAGAGATAGCGCTGGAAAATGATGTCCACTTTCTGTGCCTTTCCAGCCGCACAACTCATTACTTACAGCCTCTAGACCGATTCTTTTTCAAACAATTGAAGGCCTATTACCGAAGTGCAGCTATCGAATGGGGAAATGCTAGTCCTGGAAAGCAGATAGAACACAGGCACTTTGGCTAACTTCTACAGAGGAAGCCTGGTCTCAAACTGCAACAATGTCTACTGGTTCGGCAGGCTTCCGGGCCTGCGGAGTGTTCCTATTCGTGTCCTACTCTATTCCTGATTATGCTTACGTAAAAGGTGACTTGGAGTCCAACTCTATGGACAAGGACGACGACGCAAGTAATAGCTCAGCCTTGGACACTCAACCTAGCGCATCTGGTTCACTTTCACTTCATACTCCAAAGAAGAAGCCTACTTCTTATAAAAGAAGTAACTCCTACGAAACTTCTACAAATTGTGTCACCAGTGCCAAAATGTGATGCTTCTGCCGTAGCGAAAAAGAAACAGCATGCTCAACTTTTGACGCCTTAAAATATAGAAGCTAAGAAGGCCAAACGAGCAATCAAAATTCCAAAGCAGGAAAAAATATTCAAGCTTCGAAAGCCAGCGAAAAAGAAGATCTTACTAGAAGAAGAATGGCCATTGTCAATTAGAAAGTGTTAACTTCAACGACTACGTATTAGTTGAGTATCCAGGAAAGAATAAACGATTATATTATGTGGACGTAGTCATTAACATCAAAAATGATGGCGTGAAAATTTACTTTATAAATAAAGAAAGGTTCAGTTAATCTTTACATTAGCCGAAGACATCGACATTGTCAAAATGGAACAAATTAAGAAAATCATGCCAAAACTAATATTCGTCGTGGACACTTCAATTTTTTTGTTAAATTCCCTACCGTTTAAACACTATGTCAGTTGTGTAGACCGTTTTATTTCACCCAATCTCATTAAAAGTTGCAAAGTTAATTACTCTAAGTTTTTATTTTTGGTTACATGTAATTTCCCATAAGCCATATCCCCAACACCTAGTGCGTCATATTACCCCCTGTAGGGGATATCCCTGTCGCAAAAGTTGACTTTTTTTTATTTTTTTTTAAGTGACAGTAGTTGTTATTGTATGATTTAGGTGGAATTCATGCTGTGAGTACCTGATAGTTCTACGTACCATAAAAACCAATTAATGTTGTTAACGGTATTACCGTTTGAGATCAGGCAACAGCCCGAATTGTGCGTCGTGCGACTTTACATGAAAGCAAATAACTGAAAGCTTAAAATCCATTACGTATTATTGCATCTCGTAGATTAAAGCAAGAAATAAGTTTTCGGATATAAGAATAAAAAAGGATTAATATGTGATCCATATCAATATGTTTCCAAATTTATAAATAAAATTGCAAATACTGTTTTCCTTTTCCCTCGTTCTAAATCATTCACCTCCCATCCGTAAATAATTATACTGTTTATACTGTACCTGTGAAAACTACCGTAGGTATGTGATCTTCTCCGATCCTATGATGAATCCGATTTCTTTCGTCCAAGGAAGAAGAATCTTAGTTTCCTAACCAACTAGGCTCGTATGAATATCTATAAATTCAAAACTCTAAAAAAGCCTTTGTTTCGGCCAATAATATAATTTAAATCTGTAGCCTAGCAACTTAAACGTCAACATTACATAAATACAAACAAAGCTTCCCCTATTTGTTCACCATCACAATACTGCATTGTGAATAAAATACCACTATTATTAGCTTGAATTAATCATTAATTAGAAAGAGATATGGATTTCGATTTAGACGACCCTTTGGAAAATGACGACAGCTTTTTCGACGACCATAAAACGAAACGTCCTAGTTTAACTAAGACACCGGAAAAGAAAACCTTGGATCATTTATTAGCATTTGATACGCAACCAAAGTCATCTGTAGGTACAACAGAAGAAACGAAAAAGGCTGAAAGTGTTGCTAAAAAACCGATGGATGATTGGCTTCTTGATACAACTAAAGGTACGTTTAGTGATGATTTTTAAACTATAAACTAAACTTAAGTTAATAGTTATAAGTCGTGTCTTAAAAATCTTGTAATTTAGGCAAGAACAACAGATCTTTAATTTAAGGTTGTAGATTTTTAATTTATTTACAAAGTAGGGGGAGACCGAGTCAAAAAGGACAACCTAACACTTTTTACTTGCATGTTACAAACTTAATAAGTAATGAAAACACCACCCTAACCATAGTTTTGAATAAAATTTTTAATTATGTTATTTTTTTTGTAACCCGAGTTATTTTTGAAGTTATACTTCTATACGCACGGTCGGCGTTGGAAATTTGCACGGGAGTGAATCTGTGAAACCATTACAGATGTAAGATAATGAGTAAGAGAGAGACATAAGATATATTTTCTCTCTCTTCCTCTCTCGAGAATAAAAATGTTCCTTTTGTATATATATTTAATATTATAAATATATTATATTATATATAATATTATATAAATATATAATATAATATATATTAATATTATTATTTATGTGATATGTTTTGTATTATTTATTAAATGTTCATAATTATTTTAGGCTTTTGTATTTCAAAATAATCACTGTATGACAGACAACTGTCAATAGTAAAATTCATTAACCGATGCAGGAAGATGTAAACATTACCACGTGTAGGCCTGCAACAGGGCCGCATTTGGGATTATCTTTTTGTTTAGTCAGAATATATATTATCTTATAAAATACGAAATTTATATTTTAATTTTGCAAAAGTGCTCGACAAAGAACCTGATTGCTTTAGTTGATATCCGATAATAGGAACCATTTATTCAGGGCGAAAAACCCAAGAATTTATTTTTTTGCCAACAATTTTATGTACAGAGTGCCTGCAAAAATATAAGTTTTATTTTTAATTTTTACTATACTTAGTTGTTTGTACAATTCTAGTCTATTCAAAGTTTCATAATAATAATAACAAAAAAATACTCATTACTCAATTATGTTGAAATAATATATATATATATATATATATATATATATATATATATATATATAACTATTAATATGTCGTGACTCGTCACTGTTAAATTAACTAAATCTGAAAATTTTGGGGAATGCATATGTAGGTACTATAAATATGTCATCAGAACAAAACGTAAAGTCTATAAGCTCTTATCTTTTGAAGATATTCTCTTCGCCACATCACAATGTCGTCTCTATCTAGTAAAAGAGCGTTTCTTTCCCTACTTTTGTATTGAAAATTAAGTTTTTCAATATTCGGTAAAATGTGGTTTTCGAAAAATTTATCAAATCAGGGTCATAGTTCACCTTCTTTAAAACCTTATCAACGGTGGGTATTTCGTTGCTCATAAAAAAATTATAAACCAGTCTTCTAATGGCATTTTTGTCAAAATCATCAATTTTGTCAAACTTCTTTTTCCGGGTCAGACATACTTTTGGTCCAGCGAATTGATGATTCGTTTTGTATTCCTTTATCACCGTAAACACACTTCTATCACAAACTCCAACTATATTAGCCACTTTTTTCACAATATCTTCAACCACCAACCCGGGATTTTCTTGTCTTTCACATTTAAAAACATTTAAAATGATTTCTTTAACTTCAACGCTCAGAGGGCTTCTTTTACTTCGTTTTCGAGGAGGACTCCATGTATTTTCAACCAATTCATCAGCAGAATCATTTTTGGTTTCAATATCAGTTATTGAACAGTTATAGTAATCACAATCACGTATAGATAGGGTCGTTATACAAATAAAAATATATACTTAAATAGTTTTAAATCGCACAATAAATAATTGCTAATTCAACATTAACAGCATAAATATAATTTATTGTCCTTTAACCATCAAGATGACTAAAAATATACTCACAAATCGATTCAAATTACAAAATTTTAATACCGAAATATAATACCTACTTAAATCGTGTCCGAACCTGTATGAGTTCCGACGACGTCGGCAGTAACGAAATAAAGATGGACATTTCGGTTAGTTTTTAAATATTCTTGAAGAACTGTTACTGCATGTATGCATAAAATATTCATTAATTTTATGAATCGGATTATTTTTTTACTTACTATGTATTCAGTATCAGTGATAAAAATAATTTATATACTATGCAATAAACACTAATAGTTGAGAAAATAAAAAAATTAATAAAGTGTCATAATTATACTGTTACTTATCGGAACGAGTAGACTCATTTGGAACATCTTTAACAATCATCCTGTTAAATTTATCTTTGTTTATACGCCCTGCATCGCTTAATGAAAGTAGGTCTAGTATCATGTCTAATTGGCAAATCTTTTACTTGTTTGGTTCATACGCTGGTGTACGTGAGTTCGAATCCCAATATGAATTTCCTTTTTTATTTTTAAAATATTTAAAAACCTCACGTTAATGTTATTAAATATATGTAATATACGTAAAAATGCTAAATTTTAAAATAAAATGAAAATTTACAACATAATCCGAGTTGTTGGTTTTTTATTTTTATCTTCGTAAAGTAAGTTATGTATATTGGCAGTTTTAAATACTTATGAATATTGCATTTTAATTTGTATTGTATTATTATATTGAATTATGATGCAGTGTATTGTATTGTAATTTTTATATTAATAACAAAATAAACAATGAATTTTACTGCAAAGTATGTGTAAAAAAATTTTTTTGCATTCAACTCCTTTTATACATATATGAAAATAAAAATATATATTTTCATTAAAATATTGATACAATCCTTCATTTACTATACTCCTATTACAGGTCAAATGTTTATATACAGCAAACGATGCACCATATACCTATATACCTAATTCTTTTTCTCTTTCTGCTCTCTCTTACCTATAGCATTAAATATGTAATGATTGCGCAGATTGACTCCCATATAAATTTGTAACGGCGAACGCGTGTATAGAAGTATAACTTCTACCGGCAGTCCCACTGGACTGCCACACCCGTTTTTTTTTTGTAATTTTTTTAATCAAACTAATATAGTTTTATTAAAAATGTACAATAATAGTCAAATTAACAATTTTTTAATCCAAAGCTCTATTAACTAACAAAAAAACATGTGTTACATAAATCTCACGCTAGGTTATTACAGTGCCGTAACTAAAATAAAATAAATTCTTAAGAAACACAAGGAAATTTATATAAAAATTAGAATGTCTTCATATGAAAAGTATAATTGCATTCAATACATATGCCGACATCACATTTGCTACAAATTGTTTGACTACTACTGCTACACCCCTCTCCCGCACAGCGACGTCTTTTGTTGTTAGGTATAGTTATTAAAAGGTGATTGTTTCCATCGTACCTTAGATTGTCTGATATTCTATTAAGCGAGATACCAAATTTCGAAGAACTGGGCCTTCCACCATACTTTGGAGCATTTGTCTATTTTTTAATATATGACTGAGCAATACACCTTCTGATATCTAATTGGGAAATTTTGGGGTAGTAGTGCTTGTAGAATATCTAGCTGTTACTAATACTTGTATCAATAATCCATGTGAAGATACATCATCACTACTTCTTTGAACGGATTCCAATTCTATATGTTTTGGTGCATCAAATCGGTTGCTCCCATATTATTCTTATATTTGACAATGATTTGCGGTCTTGGAATTTGAACATATATTTTTTTCTTTTTTACTATATCTATGCACAGTTCCTACAGGTGTAGTACCATAAGCTGTAGGTGCAGCAGCCACAACGTTATTTTCTACCCACTTTATGAAAAAAATACCATGATCGCTCTCGATACATGAAGCGAAAAATGCTAGGTTTGCAGTCGTATCCAGTCACGATGAGAATGCAAATGAAACATCGAATTTCTTCCGCGGTAATTTGAAGATCTGGACAGTTTTTAAAAATGGCATACCTTCTTGTTTCTGCTTCTGGATAATATTATCATCTTAACATTTTTCGGAACAGAGCAACAGGATCTTCGATATCTTTCTTATAACTTTACACAAGAAAAGGTTGTGCATGTGATGGAACTAAGTTACAACTCTCATTTCAGTTGATTTTACTGTTAAACTTAATTTTTTTAAGAAATCGACCCTCTCTTAATGCTTTTCGAGATTCTCATTTTCTATAGTTTCTCCCTCTGTGTTTTGTTCGGATGCATCATCTGAAGGAGCTTCATCATCATAACCTTCTGTATATTTTTTAACCTCAATTTATACTTTAGACAGAAGTTGACGGCCGGTTAGATTATCTAAAGTGCCTTCGTCATCATCATTTCAGAATCCTCATCCGTTAATTCACTGGCATCCCAAGGCTCAATGAAGATTTCATCCGCATCATCTATATAATGCCAATTTTAATGCTTTTTTAGAGTTAAGGCTTGTATAGAAAGAAATAAAGAGTATTAATACTTTTTTTAAGGTCGAAAACGACACGTACTTCAGAGAGCGTTATATATGTATATATATATATATATATATATATATATATATATATATATATATATATATATATATATATATATATATATATATATATATATATATATATATATATATATATATAAATCTATAATTCAATGCTGTTTTTATCAAACATAAACAAAGAAACTACCTATTTTCACAGACAACAACACAAAAGCAGTATTTAACACTATTCTTCTAAAAATATCATGCGTTTTACTCTAAAAATAACGTTTTTGCAGTACTTACTCAAAACGAATGTTATGCTCCATGATACTTGCTAAATAATATTTAGTTCAGACTGCAGTTACTCACTAACTAAAATAAATATCAGTCTGGCTTTGCACGGAAGGCTTCCTTATGTTTGTTTTGAATGCCTTACATCGCCATCTACGTGATTGTAGCGAAACTGAAACCTCATGTAACGCCGACTAAGTACCTCTGTAAGCGTTACATAAAAGTAACACTAGATCATAATAAGTTTAAGTGAAAATAGAATAGAAACATATCTTCGTCTTCTTCCACACCAGCACATGCATCATGTAGGTACTCATTTATTGCACTGCTGACACTTTATCCAGCCCTCTTCCTTCTTGCTCCGACTATAAGCTTAATTACAATAAATATATCCAAATCTGAATTTTCACTACTGTCACTGCTATCCTACACTAGCTGCTTTCTCTTTGGCACAAGCTTCAAAATTTGTACCTGCTTCTGCAATTCTTTGCGTAGTTTTGGTTTCGTTATCTATTTTCTATCTGCCTCTAATTTTCCTAATTTCCTTTTGTTTCTCAAGATCAACTTTATTTGGTATGCTTGTCAAAATTTTCGATATTTCCTTTTTAGTATTGGTTTTGTGCTTTTTATAATGTTGGCTGGGTTTTGGTGACAGCAGCTGAAGTATGTCTGTGAAAGAACTAGCATTGATACCTGTATCAGCCTGCTTACTGGTACCAAGTTAAAGAGAATAATTATCAGCTCTGCTGTTTGATTGCTGATTGACAATTGCTGATTTGGAGTGGCAGGTCTATGAGGGCGAATTATTTCAGATTGATGCATTGCTGACTTGGAAAAATCTTCCAAGTCAGCAATGATGAAAGTTTGGGAAGAAGTATCAAATATTGTTTAAAGCGGAAAGTCAGTATCTGCACTCTTCAACACTTTATTGAAGGAATGTGGTATTTTAAGGCTTTCGGCTAAGTCAAAAGCAATTCTACAGACATCAAATGATGAAAGTCCGTAAATTCTGGTTTGCATATTGAAAAGATATTTTACTAAAATTTTCTCATCTTCTTCACTAAAAAAGGCTTAAAACTGCCCCGGGAGGGCCCCTCAATGGAACCCTTACTAATTTTAAATGTCGTATCAAGCAAGTTTTTGGAATCTTAAATTTTTCAGCTGCGGTTCTCAAACCTATTCCATTCTGAACAGTGATGGTAGCCTCATTTGTTGTAGCTTTGTTTCGTCTGGGCAAAGCCTTTTTTCTTGTAATTACGCATCTAAAAAACCAAACTTTAAAAAAATAAAAAATACAGATCTATTTCTGTATGGCTAACTTGAGACAAACAGCTCTCTCCTCCTCAACTTATTCAGTTAAGAAATATACAGTATAGACTCATATTAAAAATCCATCACTTGAGAAGTCCATGACTAAAGGTGATTCTCCTATGCAGCGAGTTACGCTACTGGATTCTACAGAATCTGCACATTGTAGGACAATAGAAACTACGCAATACTATATTATAAATAGAGGGACATTTCAATTAAGATAACTTTTGCTTGTTAACTTTTTGTTAGATAACTTTTGCTACATAACTTTTGTAAATTTATATTAAATAAAATAATTTTTAAAAACTCATTTTTTAAACACAAAGTTATAATTAGCGCGAATGTCGTTATAATTTGGCGCAATAATGCCAATAATTTTCAGTCAAGTTCAATCTCTTGTTGTGAATGCACGTAGATAAAAATAAATGTGTAGTGAACACGAATACAGTAGTAATAATATTGTGGATTACTTACTTGTATTATATCTTGACAAAACTATTTTAAAATTAGTGAAAGCGACAGTGATCATAACGATATTAATTTACCTAATCAGAAAAAGAAAGAAATATAAAAAAAACCTACGAATATATAAATGAAATAATAAAACGAGCTAGAGTAAAAGGAAACGAATACATTAATTGGAAGGGGAAGCATGTTCCTGTCGTTCCTTCTTCATCCTCCAAAGATTGCAAGTAAGTTGATAATTTTATCTTTTCTAATAAAAAGTTTTCATTAAAAACAATTTTTTGTTGACTGATCAATCTAAATTTGTTAATATGTACTTAATTTTTAGGTGCAGGAAAAGTGGTTTTCATTGATGAGTAGCGACGAAAATATGCAGATTTTCCAACGATTTAGGGACCTAAAAAATGAGAAAAATTGTTACTTACAAAGCCTAATTTCCGCAACTGAAGTTAAGCAACGACGTACACGAAAAGAACTTGGTGAATCTTCTTCTAAGTGCAAAAAAATCACCATTCGACAAACGGCGAAAAAGGCAATGCAATTTCTGGTATTTTTACAGATGCTATTCGTGGACATATTAAATCATACCCTACTATACCGTCAAGAAAAACTATTACATATTTAAATGAGAAACTAGATATCACTCTTATATACAAAATCTTTACAGAAAAATTTCCGGAATATGCCACTGGTAAGTATTCGTAATACAGAAAAGTTTTTAACGAAGATTTTGAATTATCATTTGAAAGACCTCAGGTAGATACATGTTCTGTGTGTGAGGAGCTTGCAATGAAAATAAATAGTACGCATATTTGACCGATAATGCAAAGAGAGTTGCAGCCGCCGAGAAAATGATTCATTTACGTCGAGCTAAGAAATTTTTAACTCAAATAAAATTTGTTAAAGAAATGGCCGAGTCCAACGAGAAAATTGATGTCATTTCTATAGATTTTATGCAGAACCTTTATCTGCCATAAATTCCGGTCCAAGAGGTTCTCTATCTTCGCCATTTAACAGTGAACGTTTTTTGTATTAACAATAGTAAAATAGGAAAAGCAACGTTTCTCCTGTATCATGAGCCTAACGCTACGAAGGGGCCGAATGACATGTTTTCTCTGACGGTTGTGGAGCACAAAATAAAAACCACACTGTGTTAAGGTTTTTTTCCGCTTTGATTTCGAGCAAAAAATTTAAGACTATTGACCATTATTTTTCTATTAGGGGCCATTCCTTCCTACCATGTGATAGATTTTGCGGTGAGTAAAAGAAAATTAGAAAAGTAGACCCTATATACACCATGGAAGAATATTGACAGCTGATAAAAACTTCATGTAAATATAACCGCTTTAATGTGGTATTGGTCAATGCTGAAGACGTAATTGATTACAAAAGTTGGTGGCTAAAGTACTACAAAAAACCATATTATCCGCGGAATCCAGTGGCAAAAATATTCCAAGAAATCAGAAGGTTCAACTAAAAATAAGCCAATTTATGCATTTTCACCACTTCTACGAGAACTCCAACTTGGTTGTAGCACACCCTTTTATTAACAGATTAGCCAATCACAGGCTTAACAATAATAAAAAAATACACTAATATTGCCTGAACCATTGGCATATCCCAGTGGAAAGGTTCCGATTAATTATAAGAAGATTGCTGATATACAAAAACTACAAAGTTATATACCAGATGTAGAAAATATCCAGGATTATTCTAATGAATTGTTCAACTGGCCCACAACGACGAATAATATACCTGCAGAAGATGAATGATAACACTTTTCGTTTTGTTTCGTTTTCGTTTTTGTTATGATAACACAGTAGGTACTATGTGTATTTTGTTTCATTTTAACTCTTTATAAAGTTTAGTTTCAGGTGACGCTGAACAATTTATTTGGGAAATCCCATAAGTCAGCAAGTTTGAGCTTATATAGAGCTTCTTCTCAATCTTTTTTTAAAAAAATATTGGAGTGAAAAAGTCAAGAAACAGTGTATAAATGGAATTGGATCAGTTTTTAACATATAGAAATCTCCGTGTTTTCCTCACACAGTTTTTTCTTGTTTTCCGAAAGTTTTCGTTTTGTGACTTATGGAGTTTCTCAAATAAGTGATTCAAATTATAATAAATTTTATGGAAATTGGGAAAACAAAAGTTTTCAGTGTTTCATTCTTACAATTTTTCGTTGCAGTATTGCCAGAGTTTCAATATTCCATTAAACTAACATATAATATTTCCCTGACATAATTCACGATTCCACACATTGTCATATTCATCCATATAATTTGAAATTTCAGGAATTTTTTATTTATATTTGTTTATTATTAAATTTTTCAAAACGCATTACACAGTATACCTATACTATACGGATGTAAATGGTATCATCCACATATAGTTTTTCCATTTTCAATACGTTGTAAACGCGTTATAAATAATACATAAAATAGTTTCTTTATATACTATCAATAACTATGTGGCCCTTTTTTCCCCGAGGTCTATCCACCCCCTTGTGTAATGCTTTTACTATTTTCTTTTTCCGTAAATTGTTTTAATAATATTAAATTAATATTATTGTAAACATTTTAAAATATTTTTTTGTTTAGATGCATCTCGACAAGATAAATCTAAGAGTACCGATTTCCTGGATGACATTTTACCTATTAAACCTAAGCCTAAACCAGATAAAAGAGGAACATCTCTTGAAGATATTCTAAAAGAAAGCAAGGCAGCCGCTGCAGTCCCTAAAACGACCACTTCGTTAAAGGACGTAAGCTCATTAAATCCAGATGCATCTCTTTTTTCTACGGATGTGGGAAAGTCAGCTATTCCAGCTGAAAGAAGACGAGGAGGACGACGGGGATCAGGAGTTGAGGATAGTTTGGGTTTGGGGTTGTTCAGCGGCGACTATCATGGGGATTTTTTAAATAAGGATAAAAAAGAGCCGGCCAAGCCAGTGGAAACTTTTCAGAAAACTAGTACGTCAGGTATGTAATAAAAAAAATTTTATGGTTTGTATACCTTAGCTGAAGCAGGCATTATTTGGGGACAGGTTCATTTCAATGTTAAATAGTTAAGACTATTTTTACGCAACAAAGGTTCAGTTTATTATTCTTTGTAAATCGATGTAAAGTGGATTATTATTTATATCAACAATAACAAAATGATGAAATTGGTATAACATTAACAATCTTGCCCTCATTTAGTATTAAAGCATATTTAATATTATATCATATCATATAGCATATGGACTAATTTCATAAAAAAAATGTTATTATATGAGGGGCGCCAAACGTTGTAAATGCCCAAAATAAAAGTTTCAGTAGAGACAAAAAACTGTTAGTTGAACAATAATGAACGAAATAATTCTTAATATTTTTATTATTAAACTTTGGTTCAATTAACACTATTGACATACAAATTTACAGTCTAGAGAAATAACTAGTTTATGCTTTAATTAATTTAAAAATACTAACACAACAAACTTTAATTAACTTTGGGAATAACTTTAAAAAGTTGATCAGCATTTTGTAAGGTTTTCGTAAAATGTTTTTGCTTCTCCTGCTAAATATGGTAGCATGGTTTGGATATCTTTATTTTTTTCGGTATACAATGGCACGGGTTTCTTTCATCTCGATTTCCAACTCCTCAAAACTCGCCTTAGTGATTTCAGATTTGGTCACTGAAGTTTTAAGCCATGGAGCAAAATCCCCATAACTTTTCTTTATATAAACTTCACCAAAGTTTTCAAATGTTACTCGAATCAAAGTAGCCGAAGATATCTGCAAGTTTTAGTGTTTATCATGAATTAAGCTTGATTCATTCAGTCAAAAAATGTTGTAGTATTCACTACGAAGAACAGATTTTTCTTTCAAGCATTAGCAATAATTTCAATGAGGCCTTTTGGTATAAGCGGCTTGGCATGCTTCTTTGCTTTCTCTATAATGGCAAAATCACGATCACACGAGAGAAAGTTATGTCTTTTCACAGGAAATTTATGAGTAATTTCTGAAAAGAAACCTTTTGCAATTAAAACGAGATACATAACAAGTAAAGCCTGGTTCTTAATCTGGCCACCACAATTATCTGATAAAAGAATTAGCTTTTGCTTATCTGTAGTGAATCCTATTTCGCTACTGGTAAAAAACCTTTACAGACAAGAAGCTATCTCGTTAGACCCCCTTTGCCCGACAAATTCATCATTGCAGAGGAACATGATGCCCATTCCTTCGTCTTCTAAATGAATACCCATATTAATACAAGCAAGCTGACGGCTGTAGTACATTTGGGTATGAATTAATTTTGGAAGATACATCTGTTGCTGGAGATCAAATTGAACCATTCGAATATCTGAGTTGTTTCCTCTGGGTTCTATGCAACATTTACTCATTTGTTGTCTTGCCACGTCAGCTTGCCTGTGGTGAACTTCTAGTTTTTGCTTAATATAAGTTTTTATTTCTTCTCTTAGAGTAGAGCTGCGTCTATTTTGACTTTAAGCGAGTCACATGTTGGGCATGTGTCAACTTGTTGGGGCTTAAATGAAAGATTAAACTCTGTCAAAAATATATCATTAAACTACTGTCTAAATACTGGTGGCTCGGTAGAATCAGCAAAGTACTTTTCCAAAAATCCTTTGTACAACTTAGCTACATTAAGCTCTGTCGGGAGATATTTTCGATTTGTGCGTCACTTCTACCGTAGTGACTTTCTTGTGCTGGAATTGACGATATATAATCAATGATCTTTTCTTTCCATTTAGGCTCTCGTCTATGTCTTTTACAGCCCCGTTTATCTTTCATACTTTCGTCATCACAACTAATTTTCTCGGAGAGAATCTGCACACGTTGTCCACTGACAGCAAAAGTCTCACACAACGTCTTTTTTCAAACCTGAAAAAATGTGAATTTACCTCTGCTTACAGGACACAGTTTATTAACTAAAGCTTCAAATGAAAGATGCTGAATTTTACATACCTAAACTTCAGACATGCTCCGAATTATTAGCATATATTTGTATGTCGCCGGCTTTGGATTGCATCATCGTAACTACCATGTCTCCTTCTTTTTACTAAACAGACTCGAATGAAGTTTTTTAGATATATTTGTTGTTCCTTATAATTCCCCATATCCCAAAAGTCACGGTAAAGCTTTTTACGCCAATCTAATGTTATACACATACGAGAACTGGAACTTGCAGGACACCTTAAACGAAAATACTGACTAAAAAAATCGGTTGCCTGTAAAGTCGGTTTTACGGGCGAAGATTTTACGTGACAACGTCTTTTTCTCGGTAGAATATTTATTGATATGAATATTATTAAATTGCACAATAGGAACAAGGAATTGAATGAAAATAAGAATTGCATAAATTTTAACTATAGAAATATATTTTGTTTACTGAAACATTGTACATGTAAACTTAAACTTAACTAATTTCTATTTGAGTGATTTTGTTGAGGATAGGACGATGATAGGAGAAATAGCATCGCACCAGCGGACCGATCATGTTTGAGTGGGAGAGAGACGCAAGGTATTCGCCGGTCCGGCGGGCCTCTCTCTCGTTCGGTGACTCATCGTAACAAACGTGAGCGGGCGTTACACTTTTTCATGAGTGACTCCGAGCCACAACCTAATTTAAGACGTTGTCACGTCAAAAATGTTAAACCCAATGATCAAATAAATTGTATTTGCTTAGAGTATTAATAAATAAACACTTTAAGCAAAACATATAGCAGAAACCAAAGATATAGCGTTTATTAGTGTTTTTTAAATGGAACTTTAATATCACAACAAAAATATGTTTTATCAGAACTTTCCTCCTTTGGCTCGCTTTTTTCACCTAATTCTTTCTTTTTGGTATTTATATATTTAAGTCCTCTGTTTTACTGCTTTTTCTAATAGTTTTTTCCCATTTCAATGTATTTAAAACACGTTTTTTGACTCTACAGTAACACACTCAAGTACTTCGTCTGCTATTTTGCGTAGACTGATTGTAGCAACTGTGGTTGCAACTGATAAGGCACTTACAACGTTATGACTTTCTCTTTCTCAGTGTTAAAGGTAGGGGATCTCAGAGCTTTGGCTTCAAGAGTGTAAGTGAAGGTCGGCACATACAACGGTTTAATCATATAGAACGCCTTTCAGCTCGAGTGGCACTTACAACGTTATGGTTTAGCACACCTCATATATGTAAAACATTTGGCAATATGTCTAGGTTTATTGCCCTTTCATTCGAAGTATATAAATAAGTAATCAATAAATTTTAGGAGTTCCCGATTGGTTGGGGATAGGATCATCAGGTACCAAACGGTCAGAATCTCCGATTTCTAGGAAGATTGAAAAAGCATCAATCGTGATTCCAAAAGAAGACCCACCGGTATTTTCCAAAGAACCTATAGCGCTTCAGAAAGAACAACCTCCTCCTTCTTATGTTACTGAAAGTAAGCCAGTTGCTGTTCCAGCTTCCTCTACATTAGTACCACAAGATATTAATGCTGGAATACAGAATACGTATTCGGCCTTACATCAACAGGAGTCACTTTTGTTAGTTTCTCTTCAATTTAAGAAGTATGAAGAAGTATTGAAAGAAATTCAAGATAAACAAACAGAGATTTTAGGTAAGATTACTTATTCAGTTTTTGTAGTAGATAGTTTCAGTAGAGTTTCAGAGTTTTATACAGCTGAACCTGATAACAGATTCAAAAAAAGTCTCTACTAATCGGTGAAGTTACAAGCTATTCGTAGATTTAGTGATAATAGCAGCAAAAAATCACATTCCTCAAAGATTTCGAAAAAAATATATTTCTGGCTGATGCAACGAAAGAAAATTTCTATATCAGTGCTACTTGACGAGTAAAGATTCTGAAATAGGCGATAAACTATTCCATAGTATTGACGCTGCCTGACGCATAAAACTAACAAATTTTTTTAAATGTTTAGACCTCAGACACTCCAGCATAAAGGTACGGGCATTACTAAAAGGTCTGACTTCGTAATCTGGTCTTGGATGACTGTCAAGAAGATCTTGGGAATGGTTTCACCAAATCAATTGCGATGGTTAGGCATCCACAGATACATGGGTGTAGCTCGAGTATCTGAAGAATGGAAGTTTATAGGAAACTTCAGAAACGATTATAATGAAATAAGGAGATTAAACTTCATAATTCTGTTAGAGTGGAAAGAATATTACAAATCCCTATTATCTGAAGCAAGGCCAAATTGCAAAATAAATTACAGAGACTTCGGAACAGATCCAATAGACAAAGACGAAGTACAACTAATCAATGTATTACTAAAACTCGGACCGTTAATACTAATAGAATTGCTGGCGGAGATCTATAATAAATGTCTAATTCTTCTTCTTTTTACGTAGACATCACTCTGTCTGTTTTTCAATGTACCTTCAGTAAGTTATCGTTCCATCGTTTACGTGGTCTTTCTACTGATCGTCTTCCTGTTGGAGAACCGTCTCTTGCCATCTTTACTACTCTATTTGATGTCATTCGGCTTATATGATCGTTCTATTCTACTCTTCTATTTTTTACCAAGTCCTTGATGTTCTCCACGTTGCATCTACGTCGTATATCTGTACTTCTAGTTCTGTCCCATAGTGTTTTACTATCAATTTTTCTGAGTGTTTACATCTCTGCTGTTTCTAACATCCTTTTTATCCTCTCTGTGTCAGGTCTTGTTTCTGCTGCGTATGTCAGTCTGATAACTGTTTTGTAAATTCCTTCTTTTGTTTCTTTCCCGATATTTTTATTTCTCCATATTATTTCATTTAGGCAGCCTGCGGCTCTATTTGCTCTATTCACTTGATCTTCCACTACGGTTTCGAGTTTTCCGTAGCTAGATAATGTGATGCCTAGATATTTAAACTCCATCACTTATTCTATTATCTGACGTTCCAGCTACAATTTACATCTTAGTAAATTTGCTGTTAAAACCATGCATGAACACTGCATGGCGTAATTGAGGGGTGCATTGAGTAGCTCTGCGGTTACCGCAGCCGATCCCAAGCACGGATAAAATGTGGAGGGTGATTGGCAAGGTTAGTAACCTACCAATTGTCAAAACTAATACTCAAAGAAACAATGTAAATGTCTAATTAAACAAAAAAATATTCCAGAAGATTGGAGCTTGGCATGTATACGCTCTATCCACAAAAAGAAATATAAAGATTACAAAGGTATAAGCGTTATTAGCTCATTGGAAAGGATCTAAGGTCGATTGGTAAAAGAACGAACCGAAAATATGAGGAAATAGAAGATCATAGGTAGTCGATTTCATGCTGGCAGATTTTGTGTTGATAATATATTTGTACTTGCAAATTATAGAGAAAAGAACAGTAAGCAATTTACCGAGGCATTTAGTATTCGTTGACTTAGGTCTGTACTACAGTAGAGATTGCAAAAAGATTATTTGAAATATTGACGAAGGCAGGTCTAAGTAATGTAAACATCACCGCTTTAGCGAACATGTACATAAATAAAAAAGTGCTTTTAAAATGGAGAATAAAATTTCAGACGCATTTTCTATCAGAAGGTTGGAGACAATGATGTGTTTTACCTCCAACTCTATTTAAAATCTATTTAATATCTATTTTATGGGAAAAGAACTTATGGGAATAAGTACATAACAAATCTTTTTTTCGCAGACGATTACGACAAACAATGGGGAAGACATTACATGATTCGAAAATGAACCGAAGAATACGAAAATTGGGAACTCACCATCAACATTAACAAAACGGAATATTTTAAAATAAAGAACGAAGAAAGAGACACACAACTCTCGATTAGAGATATAAAAAAATGCGAAGAATTTAAATACCAGAGAACATCGAAATGGGACATTCAGCAGAAAATACAGTAGGGTAGAAATGTGGTACAAACATTAAACTCATTACTTTAGTCTCCTAAAATTAGTTTATGAACAAAAATGAGAATATACAGGTCGGTTGTAGAATCACTTTTGTCGTACGAATCTGAATGTTGGCAAATGACGATGAAAGAGAAGAAAAAACTAGAAGTGGTAGATATGGACTATCTAAGAAGAGCGTGTCGGATATCCAGACTTGATTACATACCAAACGAAGAAAATAAGAAGAACAGGAAGGATATACAATACCATAGATATAATAGAATCCAAACAACTTTTATCGTACGGGCATTTAATGTGAATAGAAGATGAACAATGGCCAAAACAGGCCATAAATTATGTTTCATGGAATATAAGAAGGAGAGGAATATTAGCATTAGGATGGAGAGGAGGAATCAGAGGAACAACTAGAGATAGAGCTATAATTGAGAAGGAATGGAACGACCGAAAAAGGTGGAGACAGGAATGTGGGATGCGGCAGTGGCTGCAGAACCCCCGTAGTGTATATGTGTGTATTATGTATATTCAAACTATGTGGAAGCCATACGATAAATCAAACTAAATATCTCGCATTTCGAAAGCAGTCGTTTTAAGTCAAGATTCATATTCTTATATCAAAGTTTAGGTTCATATTGTGTTGTGACCGAGGAGCAGAAAACAAATAGGCTCTAAATTAGCGTTTGGCACTTTATTATTAAATTGTAAAATACAAAACTGACTTCGATCTAAGCTTCTACCCAAGGGGCCAAGCTAACCTCTAATTCTATCACTTGGCGGGAACCATTCCTTCTACTTCTGTCATATTTCTTAAAGCTAAGTTTACACGAAGTATTTCCTAAGATACTACATATTGTATAAAAATTTTTGATATCATTAATAATTACTTTAATAATTACTAGTTAGCACCATTTTAATATTATTTTTACAACCGTAAGTACATCCTTATTTAACCTATTTACTATTATAGGCCAACAGGAAAAGCAATTTAAAAATTTCGTAGACGAGTATATTTTGAAACAACAAATGGTGGAGAACAATATAAGATTACAACAAGAACGAATCAACAATCAAATACAAATGTTGGTTTCCGATCATGTAGGAAAATCTACAGACATTAAATCTACCAATGATGAAACGGCCGAAAAAGAAGACAGTTTCCAGGAAGTGCTGATTCGTAAAATAAAACAACGACATGATGAGGAATTGTTTCTTATGGAAGAATCGTACAAGTAAGAATATTTATAAAGCTTTCTTTTATTAAAAAAAGGTGTCCATATCTTAATATCGAGATGTAATGTCTCTTTTTTGTTGTCATATTTTTTAACTTTTCTTTCACTTTCTTTCCATAGCTTAAAGCTTAACGTTACATTTTGATGTTGTGTTTGATGGCATCTTATTCTTATATGTTTTCTTATTAGCATTAAGGTCTGATTTTTTAATTTGTTTCTCATCACTTCTGGTAACAGGCTCGAAATTTTCGAGAAACCAGTGGCCACATGAATAAAAAAGAAGCAGGGGAACGATTGACTACTTGAAAAGGTGAGCCAGTACCAGGTGAATGAACTTGGCTAAAAATAAAACACCTAAAAATTGCATTGCACAGCATATCTTTAAAAACAAGAACCAAAGCTTCTTGCTTAGATGAATAGATATGTTGTAGAATGCAATTTTTAGATTTCCTATGTCGTTATGTATTTTCATCGTCTTTTTTGACTTGCCATTTATAGAAGGCATAGATTCAGGAACCATAAAGGAAAGTTTGACCATCATACAATAAACAGTGAGAGAAATAAAAGAACAACACCTGAAGAAAGATATAGAGAAACGAAAATCGTGGATGACCGATGAAATACTTGATCTTATGAATCAGAGAAAAAAAAACAAAGAAAATCTCCAAGAATATAAGAGAATACGATAAGAAAAGCCAAAGAGAAACAAAAAACAGAACAATTTCAAGAAATAAAGGAGTTTCAAAGTTCATATGATAAGTTCAATGTCGATCGAAAGGTGAAGGAAATAGCTAGAAAGTTCCGAAAACGCAACAGCGGAAAATAACAGATGATGAAGGCAATCTTGCCATAACCAAAGAAGATAAAAAGAAAGTATGGGAAGAATACTTGGAGAATTTTTTCCACGACCTTAGAACAATATAAGAACCCACCATTGAAGAAAATTCAGGTCCCGAAATCCTACCAGAAGAAATAACGGCAGCCGTCAGACAAATGAAGGATAGAAAGGCACCGGGACTTGATTGAAACTCCTACAAAACTGCTAAAGCTATTAGATGCAGAACAAATAAAAATAATAACTGATATATTTAATGAAATATACAAGGCAGGAAAAATACCAGTAGAGTGGCTCAAATTGGACTTCATACCATTGCCTAATGACTATAGGACCCTAAGCCTAATGAGCCATCTGCTGAAGCTGTTTTTAAAAGTTATCCACAAAAGAATTTACCGGAGATGCGAGGAACAAATTGCGCCCAATCAGTTTGGATTTGTGAACGCCGTTAGTACGAGAAGCTTTATTTAGCGTGCAGGTATTGTTTCAAAAATGTAGAGATATCAGCTGTGATATTTTTGCATGCCCGATTGACTACAAGAAGGCTTTCAATAGAATCAGACATTAAAAAATAATGGGACTGCTGAATAGGACAGGGATTGCGGGAGAGACGTAAAAATAATAGATAAGCTGTATATGAATCAATCAGCGGTGCTCCGAATAGATGGAGAATATACACATCAGGTCAAAATCTTAAGTGGTGTGAGACAGGGGTGTATAATTTCACCACTGATATTCAATCTGTACTCGGAGCTCATTTTTGAAGAGGCTCTAAAAGATATTGATGAGGGCATCTCAATAAATGGAGTCAAGCTCAATAACCTGCGGTATGCAGATCATACAATAGTGTTTTCCAATACCATAGAAGGGCTGCAAAACTTATAAAAAATATAACGGAAACAAGTGGAACATATAGACTGAATATAACACCAGCAAATCCAAGCTAATGATCATCAGCAAGGAAAACATAATTGTACCAAATCTGTATGTGAACCAAATGAGAATTGAACGTATCTCACAGTACAACTACTTGGAAACTATATTCAATGAGTCGTGGGACAATACCCAAGAGATTATATATCCCATCGGAAAGGCAAAAAGTGCATTCTTGACTAGGAGTTCTGTGTTCAACAGCGATGACCTCACTCTATAAACCAAAATATGGCTCTTAAATGTTACGTGTACTCAGTGCTTCTGTACTGTTCTGTACGAAGTAAAAGCGTGGACATTGAAGGCGGAAACTCTATCAAAACTTTTTCAATCAATCAAGGCTTTTGAGCTATGGTTATACAGAAGGATCCTAAAGGTACCATGGACAGACAAAGTCACCAATAAAGAAGTACTGCGGATGATGAACACAACTGCGGATTTGGTCAACATTGTGAAGGGCCGTAAGCTGCAGTACTTGGGACATATAATGAGAAATAAAGGCAAATATAAGCTACACCAATGCATTTTGTAAGTAAAATTGAAGGAAAAAGGACCCCAGGACGAAGAAGAATATCATGGCTTGCTAACCTGGGAGCATTGTATAGAAAGACCTCAACACAGCTATTCCGTATAGCAACCAACAAAGTCATCATAGCCAGAATGATCGCCAACGTTCGGAACGGACAGTTCCGGACATCAGTTGCTCTGATGAATCCTGGTAGGATGAAAACGTGTAAGCGAATATACAGAGGAGAAAAAGATCCCGACATTGCAAATGTATACAGACAGCAAATAGAAGACCAAATAAGGACAAAAAACTTAGAAGAAGAAGAAGATATTAACCAACTATGGGCAAATATACGAGATATTGTGTTACAGAAATCCGTTGAAATATTGGGCAAAACCAAGTCAGAAAAAAGAAATCATTGGTTTGATCATGAGTGCGAAATGGCCACAAATAGAAAGAACGCAGCATATCAAAAAACCATTGACGCAGGTTGTACACGGAGAAAAAAAGAAGAGTATAGACGTCTTAGAAGAGAGGAAAAACGTATCCATCGACGTAAGAAGAGGGAATACGAACAGAACACTCTCAGTGAGATACAAAGTTTATTCGATACAAATGAAACGAGGAAATACTACAAATCCTTAAATATTAGCCGTCGAGAATTTAAACCACGATTAAAAATTTGTAAAGACACTAACGGTGAAATTCTACATGATCAAAACTCAGTTCTTAACAGATGGGCACAACATTTCAGCGAACATCTAAATATAAACGATATTGAAGGAGAGTACAATATAGAAAATGAACAAAATATACAACGTCAACTACACAGTGAAGACCCAACAAGAAGAGAAGTGTCAAATGCGATCCTAAAACTCAAAGACAATAAAGCCCCAGGAATCGATGACATCTGTTCGGAAATGTATAAAAAAGGTGGTGATCAACTTTTTGCAGCAATCCATAAACTAATAGTACTTATATGGTAGAATGAATGGGTACCAGAAGAGTGGCTGAAGGGAATAATATGTCCATTGCATAAAAAGGGGGATCAACTGGAGTGTAAGAACTATAGAGGCATTACTCTGTTAGCATCTGCGTATAAGATCTTCGGCAATGTATTATCTGAAAGACTTAAACATTTTACAAAGGATATTGTTGGTCAATATCAATGCGGATTTACTGCTGGAAAGTCAACTACACATCAAATTCAAGCACATAGGCAGATTCTAGAAAAGTCACTAGAATATAACATAGAAACACATCATCTCTTCATTGACTTCAAAGCAGCCTATGACAGTGTGAAAAGAACTGCATTATATAATGCAATAATAGACTTTGGGATCCCACCTAAGTTAGTTAAGTTGATCCACCTAACAATGCAAAACGTAAGCTCATGCGTTAGAATTGAAGGAGAAAACTCTACGTTCTTTGACATTAATAATGGTCTAAGACAGGGGGACGCGTTGGCGTGTCTGCTCTTTAATATTGCCTTGGAAAAGGCAATCAGACAATTAAATATTAGAATGAATGGAACTATTTTTAATAGATCGACGCAAATTCTCGCATTCGCTGACGATATAGTTATAGTGGGCAGAAGTATGAGATACATGGTGCAGTGTTTTACAAGGCTTGCGGACGCGGCAAGTGAATTAGGACTTGTGGTAAACGAGGAAAAAACCAAATATATGTTGGTTTCTAAAAACCCTCGAAATATCCAACAAAGAATTCAAATTAACAACCATACCTTTGAGCAAGTCAAAGAATTTAAATATCTTGGATCGCTAGTAAACGCAACAAACACGACAAGCGACGAAATAAAAAGACGCATAGCAATAGCAAACAGAACTGTTCACGGCCTCCAGAGACATTTAAAAAATAAAAATATAAAACGTGCACTAAAGCTTAATATATACAGGACCTTAATAAGACCAGTTTTGATATATGGGGCTGAAACGTGGATCTTATCTCAAAATGATAAAAGACTTCTTGGTATTTTTGAGAGAAAAATTCTTAGAAAGATTTTTGGGGCCGTAAATGAAAATGGGCTATGGTGTCGAAGATACAACTTTGAACTGTATCAGTTATACACCGATCCAGATATTGTGAAATTCGTTAAAGTGCAGAGACTTAGATGGGCTGGACACATTGCTAGGATGTCAGATCACGAATACACGAAGAGATTAACATTTTCAAAACCAGAGGGCACAAGAAGCAGATGACGACCACGAATGAGATGGATTGATGATGTGGAAGAAGACCTACAGATTCTAGGGGTTAGAAGATGGAGGGAAGTTGCCAGGAATCGACAGGAGTGGCGATTTCTTTGTGAGCAGGCCAAGATCCACAACGGATTGTCGAGCCACTTATGATGATGATGATGAATATACAGAGGCACTATACGTGAAATCAAATCTTAACTGTCTTTTCTTTATTTTTAGTTTTTATTTTCGTTTTGTTGGTATTTCATTTAAAATAACTTCTTTTTTAAAAAGCAATATTTTTTTAAATTTTTTAGAAAACAAATGGATCTAATTGAAAGAGGTTCAGTTAGTGTAGAGGAAAATTTACGGAATGAATTAAAAAACATAACTAGCTTTTTCGAAGAAAAATTCAGTACTTTCAAAGTCAACAACGAAGAACAGATTACGTATTACAAAGAAAAAATGGAAACGATGGAAGAACAGCATAGAAATGAAATGAAACTCTTGAAAGACGTGTACACTCAAAAATTGGAAGACATTAAGGCAGAACATGTCATGCAAATAGATTATATTAAGGAGATGAAACAAAGGGAAACCTCCCTTTTAGGTGAAGGTCCTGTACTAACGCAAAAAGTTGATGCAGGAATTGAACTGTTGGGTCATAATGTTAGGCTTCTACAAGGTATTGAAGAAAAAGTTATTCAAAATTACGACGTATTGGCTTTAGCGCGAGAACAAAGTATTCAAACTAAAGAAAAGGAAATCTTACGTAAGTAAAATAGTTGTATTATTTCTATTACTTATGCTATTTTTTATTAAACTGTTTATTTACAATCTACTCGTTACATTCTCAGTATTAAATTACATTCCTGTGTTTAGCTGCATGTTTGTGTATATTGTCTTTTATGAACGGTATTTTAAGGTCTTCATACATACCAAGAAGCATCTGCCATCATCTTCAGCGTTTTGGACTAATATGTTTGTAAGATTTCTATATTTGAAGGTTTTGCACATACCCAAAATTCTACACCGTAGATTTGATGGGTTTCAGTATAGTTTTATATATTATTAGCTTTTTATCTAGTATGAATTTTTATTTTTGCCAGTAAAGTCAGTTCATTTGCTGGGTTTTGATATTTAGTTGCTGCTTTTTTGCTCGGGTATGTGTCTTCCACTTTAATTTTTGATCAAGATGAAGGCCCAAATATTTGACTTCATTCTTCAATGGGACAGGTTGACTGTTAATTGTAACTTGAAGACACAAGGTATTTATGGCCATGAAAGTTATCTGTCCAGTTTAGCCCAAGCTGTAGAGAAAAAAACGTGCATTAATTAGTGAATTTTTGATACCAGAACAGCTTTACGAAGGGCAATGCTTGGAGTAATCTCCAAGTGAGTGCAACTAAAAATGTTGATTATAATTTTTTTATGGCATTTTAAAGGTGCAAAAACGGTGTTTTTTGATTATTTTTATGTTTATTGTATCAAATCAATATTTTAGAGTAAAACGGGTATAATAGTAATAAAGAACTTAAAAAAGTTGAATTTGAGCTACGCTGCATTAAATTTGACCCAATAGTTTATGTAAAATTATCGATTAAAGGTTCAAAAATGTAAATTTTTCGACATTTTTTATGTTTGACCCAACATTTGTAAAAATCCTTTTTTTATCAAAACGGCATTATATTCTAGTTTTTTTTTTCATTAAAAATCAAATGAGACTTCCCAAGACCCGATCGGTCAATTCGTTTTCGAAATACGTTTATTATATTTTTTATCGATTTTATCGATTAGGTATATTTTTTAGTAGAAATAAAAATATTTACTAGCTACAGCGCTTCCTATAAATTACACACATTTTAACTTATTAATTCTTGTAACTGAAGTCAAGACAAATATTAAAAAAAAAGTTTTCTACGACCAAGGGAGGTGGAGTTAGCTAATATTGTTAAATTATAGTAGAGGCTGCGGTAGTTGGGCTACAACCTTCACTTCCACTCTGACGTCGTTCAACTTGAGAATAGGTGGCATGACAAAGAAGTTTAAGGCATGTACCTTTGATACTATCGGGTCAATCGTAGCGTGCGAAGTATTATATGACAAAATTTATCTAATAGAATACAATTATAAAGAAAAATCTGACATAACGACATACCATGAAGACTTTAAGCTTATTTTAATTTAAATTAGACTAAATAGTTTTTCAATACATAATAACAAATTTAAAGATACATTTGCAAAACTTATTAAAATTAGAAGATTTTCTACTGTTATTTTACAAATAAAAATCAGCTTTTGAGCTCAAGAGGCAATGTCACAAGTTTTAAAATTATTCAATGGATAGACTAGGGTTTCCGAGGTTGCTGAACACGAATATCATTTCAGCGAAGGTGAGGAAGACAATAGAAATTTGATAAATGTATGTAAAAAAAGTATAAAAAAACCAAACAATCATTAATTATTTATCGAATCATAGTGAAATGTTCACCCACAGGCCCTCAGTAGTCTTCACGACTTTATTGGTCCATTTTTTTGTATACTCGTCAACACAGTTCACCCACAGGGTCCCTTCGCTAAACGATGTTTTATGGAACTGCAGAAGTTCATTTTGACCTCCGACAGGAACCTTATTAAGTGCTTGCTCCAGTTTGTTAATGATTAAATTTGCTTGAGCCCGGTCTAGTTTAGTATCAGGATGGTGTCTGTGTGCTACCACCATACTGAATACTTTAGTCACGGTGCTTTATGACCTAGTCTGCTCGTTAGAGCCCCTTCGTTTCTTAGCAACTCTGTTACGAGGGGGGTGATGGTATTATCCCGAAGTCTCTTTTTATCCTCGGGTGTTGCTGATTTGGTTTTCTTGGGATTTGCTAGGGTCCAAGTCCCAGCAGCCTTTTTGCCATTTTTCTCATCTTCCTTTGTTGAGCTCTAAAAAAGGGTTATTTGAGACTTACTAATTGATTTTTTTTAATTTAAAAATCCGAAATTATACTTCACAAAATTTCGAATATTCAAATGTTAAAAATTAATTCTTTGGTGTACGTGCTAAAAAGCAATTCTAGCGTACTAACAAGATCAGGAATTGTTTTTTGATTGAAACACCTTACAATTTTTTGAGCTTTCTCTCCCGGTGATTGACTCTCTAATAAGAAGAGAGTTTTAATTATTGTATTACTTGCAGATTTGTATATATTTAAATTAAAAATTTTAATCATAATATTTTTTTCAACAAAGAATCATTTATTAAAAGTTAAAATAATATTTTATTTTCTTCAAAAAATTTTATAAAACGCAAAACTTTAATGCTATTCTTTGACCACGCTGCATCTACATATAACAATATCTAAAGTTGCATTTGTTGCCCCACTCTTTCATAATTTAGAACCAGTAATAGCACAGACATGACCGCTCCCGAGTAGTACAAATATGGAACTACTAAAATCTTGATCAACCTTTGATTCTTTTCTATAACATGTGTATAACCTTTGCCGACGCTAAAAAATGAGTGTTAGATCCTTGTATATGCGCATTCTTTGATACTATCGCTGTATACAGTAAATAGGTGAAAGTAGGTAAAGAACTCGTTACCTGAAATAGCATCAGTGCTACCAAATTTACTATAAAAAGAAGGTCAATTTAAAAAAATTTAAATTCCATTAAACAAAGTTTTTTACCAGGATTTTTGGTAACCATTGTCCGGTGACTTAACATGATATTCGTGTTCAGTGACATTTTATTCAATATTTGCAGAGTTACATTTTTTTTTTAATTTGCAACTCTGGAAAATGCATTTTTTTATGCACAAATGCAATTTTTCATTTCTTCATAATCGCAATATTTCACAAAATTTCCTGACGCTCTAACGAATCGAACTGCATATCAATCCGTCTTACTGTGCCAATTTTCGAAGCTTTATTGTGTCATTTCTTCAACTCCCTGTCCTCTAGAACCATGAAAATAGACGTGGATTATAGGCACCTTTCACATACTTTATATTTATTCGCATTTACTTATCTACAATAGGCAGTTTATAAGTTTTTTGTTATAATATACTTAATGTTCTAGTAATGAAGAAGACTCTAGAAAAGTGTCGAGAATCTGCGGAAAACGAACGAGCTCACCTTCTCTCTTTGGTCAGAAACTTAGAGTTGAAATTAGCAGAGCAAAGTACTAACGCTCAAGAGGATCGATGGGCTTTACAGCAGGCATCCGCTACTTTAATGGCTCGAAGTAAAGCTCTTGAAAGAGAAGCTGAGTATAGCAGGAATCTTATAGAAAGAGAAAGGGAACAACTTAAGGTAAATGGTATAACTTTTTTTGCTTCTATCTTCTGTAATATGCTGATATTTTTTCTGATTCTTGTATCAGAATGCAGGTATTTTACTGAAGTGTATTCCTTTTAATGTTTTCTTAAGATTTTTGTCGTTGCTTAAGGTAGCGTTCCACACGAAAAGACTGACAACCGACTGACTGAAAAACCGACAACGAAAGACCAAGTGATCTATCGTTCCTTAAAATGAGTACGCGACCGAGACAAGAGACATACGCGAAACGTGCGTCTATACTTAAGTATATCAGTAAGATGTAGAAAAAGCTAACGCAGTGCTAAAACAGAAATGTCGCGCAACGACCCAATTTAATACTGCACTCGAAGGTGACTGATGAGACATATGTAGATAGGCTACAGTCATTTGTCGCTTGTCTCTGTCTCGAGCTGAAGAAAGACCTTGATATAATTGCTTTAAGAGCAGACATGGGAAGACCACAATCGGTCTCGCCTGTCTCGGACGCTTGTTGAGGAATGCTACATTAAAAGTAGTTTTGTTTTTGATTGGTCAGACATATTTTATATATACCTATGCTTGATAGTTTGCTATTTCGGTTTCCTTAGCTACCTGCTCTCTCTTTCTCTACATAGCTATAACTAGCGATGTCTCTTTCGAGTTTCTCCTCCTTTAAGTGACTTCTCGATTGAGTTTGGCGATCATTATAGCAAAGTTCTGTCTTCTCTAAGCTTGGTTTCCTGTTATATGACCCACACTCCACACTCTTATGTTATTCTCTATGACACATTTGAAGACACTGACAATTAAATAATTTGGGTTAAATAATAAAGCTTTAACAAAAATATGTAAGTTTTATCAAAAATCAATTTATCAGTATCTTATTTGTTTCAGACGTTAAAAGAATCTTTGTTGACTGAACAAGAAAGACTGTTAATGCAAGTAACTGAAGAAAAACTCCAATTAGCTTCCGAAAAAGCCAAATTTGAAACTTCCACTAAACTAGTTAATTCATATGAGGTAGAACGTGCCAAAGCAGAAGCCGAAACAGCAATTTCGGAAGCCAAAAATTTAACTGACAGACTGAATCAAGAAAGAAATCTATTACAGCGTCAAAAATTCGAGATGACAGCACTAAAACAAAATCTAACCGAGAGAGAAAGGGAACTCGAGGATAAAGAGGCTGAATTGGAATTTCTAATGCAAGACTCTCACAAAAAACTGAAAGAGGACAAACAGGTTCTCGTAGAAGCTAAACGAATGGAAACTACATATAAAGAGAAATTGAAGGAGTTACAAACACAATGGGCTTTACTTTGTAACAGAGAAAAGAAATTGGCGGAAGAGAAAATTTTGTTGTCCAGGGAAAGGTTGGCGTTGTACACGTCTCTAAAAGCTTCTAAAGACTGTGTCTTATGTAGTACTGGTGAAGAAACATCTTTTGGCAAAAATCCGGGAATAAATTCTATCGAAAATGTTAAGGTATGTTAAGGCTAAGGTTTTATTGAAAAATGCCAAGCTTGAAAATGGGGTTAATTTATTTGGGTGGCCTAGCTATAGAAATCGTATTTCTTTAACACAATTATCACTAGGAAATAATTTGAATGGATTTTGGTCGTTTATGAATTCACAGAGGGGAAAGCCTTCCTTGCCCGCTGTGTTGAGTTACGGTGGTGTTAAATCCAGTCCAGATTTTGTAAATCTTTTTGCAGAATATTTTTCTACAGTGTATTCCATTTAAATATGTGACATCCCAGTGATTCACCTTCACTTGGTCTTACTAACTTGACTGGTTTCAACATAACTATATCTCATATTTACTTACAATTATCAGAACTGGATGTAAATAAGGTTCCTATTCCTGATGGATTGCCTCCCAGCTTTCTCAGAATTATTGTTTTATATTATCCAGACTTCTTTTTCACATTTTTAATCTATCCTTAAATATAAGGGTGAATTTCCAGAATGCTAGAAAAATAATGTTTTAACACCTATTTTTAAAGCGGGAGATAATCCATTGGTGAATAATTACAGGCCCATTAGTATAATTAGTGTAATACCAAAGATATTTGAATGTTTTGTATGTGACTATCTTAAAGCTTCACTTGAAAAACAGCTAGTACACCAACAATTTCGATTTCGGAATAGCAGATCAACTGAATGTAATATACTAGTATTTGTGGACTTCCTGAGCAAGGCCATGGAGAGGGGCTATAGGGTACATGCACTATACACTGATTTCTTCAAGGCTTTTGATCGGGTCACTTCTTAGATGGCTGAGAACTTACTTAATTGACCGAGTTCAGATGGTGCGTATCAGGAATTTTGTTTCCAGTGAGATTAAGGTTCATTCAGGAGTACCCCAGGGTTCTCATTTGAGACCCCTGTTATTTAACATATTCATCAATGATATACACCACTGCTTCCATCACAGTTCACCTCTTCTTTTTGCGGATGATCTTAAGTTCTACACAATTATCAATAATATGGAAGATTGTGTTAATCTTCAACACGATCTAGATCGGTTGAGTGAGTGGTGTGTGTTAAATGCCATGACCCTGAACGCATTCAAGTGTCATGCTGTTTGTTTTGGACGGTCGAGAGACCCAATGGAATATAATTGTAATATACAGAACATTCTTGTTGACTGGGTTACCGAAAATTCGTGATCTGGGAATTAATTTCGACTCTAAACTTTTATTTGAATCTCATTATATCCCAATAATTCCCAAGTCTTTACAAATGCTTGGCTTTATAAAAAGATTTACTAAAGACTTTCAGAATATTAAATTACTATACAAATTACAGAAGCGATTAAATTACTATATTGTTCTTTAGTCAGACCTCATCTAGAGTACCTATTGTTCTTGTGTATGGTCTTCATCTTATAATATTTACATATCAAAAATTGAGACAGTTCAACATAAGTTGTTGAAATATGTAGCATATAAACAGGGTATGCCTTTTGAATTAAATCAAGTAAATGATCAAATTGAAACCCAACTTGGTATTCTCTCATTGTATGACCGACGATTAATTAAAGATGCAAAGATGATTTATGGCATAATTTTATGTTCCTCTTCACAGAACGAACTATGGATATAATAATTTTTTATCTCGAGCACTAAGAAGGGCAAATAATCACCCAGATCTAGATTTTTTTGCATCGAAAGCCGAGTTCATTTCTGGTCTCAGGCATGTGTTTATTTGAGTGGCCGTGGAATAGGTAATCATCATTTTGATGTGTGAAACTAAATTACGGGGTGAAGTTTGTGATATTTATACTTTATTTTGTGTTATTGTATACATTGTAAACATTGTTAATCTTATTGGGCAGCAGCCCGTTGAAAATAAATAAATAAATTAAAGACCTTATGACAGCCAGAAAGATAGCCGTTTCCATCTAATATTATTTTTGGACTGTACCAAAGTTGCATGGTTACAACAACAAATTTAGTAAGATGTAAATTGGGGCTGGAAGGTCAGATAATAGAACAAGTGATGGAGATAAAATATCTAGGCATCACATTATCTAGCTACGGAAAGCTCAACACTGAAGTGGAAGATCAAGTGAATAGAGCAAACAGAGCCGCAGGCTGCCTGAATGAAACAGTATGGAGAAATAAAAATATCGGGAACGAAATGAAAGGCAGAATTTACTAAACAGTCATCAGACCAATAATGACATACGCGGCAGAAACACGACCTGACACAGAGAGGACAAAAAGGATGTTAGAAACAGCAGAGATAAAAACACTTAGAAAAATTGATGGTAAGACACTATGGGATACAGATAGAAGTACAGATATACGACGTGGATGCAAGGTGGAGAACATCAAGAACTGGGTAAGAAATAGTAGAATGGAACAATCATATACACCGAATGACAACAAATAGAGTAGTAAAGACGGTAAGAGACGGTTTCATCAGTAGGAAGACCATGAAAACAATGGAACGACAACTTACTGGGGGCACATTGAAAAACTGACAGAGTCATGTCTACATAAAAAGAAGAAGAAAAAGAAGAGTGTACCAAAGTCAGCGGCGGATCCAGCATTGTTAAGAAAGAGGGCTGATCGGACCTATCTATATCGATTATCTACTATACCAGCCCGTTTTAGCCTACCGGCTCACCGGGACAGGTCCCATCGTAATAAAATATATTTATATAATTCATATAGTGTAATTTCAAAAAAATGTATAATTATTCACTTAAAAAACTACTGAATGTTTTTATAATCTTCTTATATGTATAATTAAAAAAAAATTAATCACTTGGTTTGAGAGGCGGGCCATCGCTCGCAGTTGGATCCGACGCTGACCAAAGTATTTGACGCTACCATATAATTGGATAATCTAAGTATGCTTATTAGAATTGAACGTGGTTACGATTATACAGAGTGGTCTAATTAAAACAGTCGACCTGAACTAACTTAAATAAAAGAGGTTTTGTACGGGAAACCCATATACTGCGTTTCAAACGTTAAAATTAGTGAGGTTATGTATTGCAAGCGGGTTTGCCATATTTCGCCCATTCTGTGAATAATCATAAATAAATCCTCCTTTTGTATCCCTGTCCTACAGCAGTTAACAGCTTTAATCCTCTACATGTACCTGCCTAATACTTTCATTTGCTTCTTTTTCTCAGCGCTCATCAAACAATTAATAATTTTCTGACAATACTGAATAACTTTTTCTTTCAATTCACTCGTGAACGGCCAAAAAAATATGTTAATAAAAAACATTTATAGTGTTGAAGTTTCAGACTATTTTATGTTGGGCCATTTTGAAAACAATAATTTAAGATGTAAAAATCTTAACTATACAAAAGCATTTTTATTAAACGCCCTGTGAGGTTGAATTGGTTTGAAAATTGACTAATAATAAGATAGCCCAAAACGTCAACACTATAAATGTTTTTTATTTATACGTAGCTAATATAATTTGTACGGAAGCTGTTTGTTGCATTTGTTTTATAATATAATGGAGAAATATGAACTATTATTTCTATAATTGATATATTCTATATCTCTGATTGTATGTTGTTCGTACCGTTGCTGCCGTGAAGAGCGGCAACGTTGTCAAGAAAATTCTCATTTAGTTTGCATGGACCTATCCTTCGTACACTACACTGCATTGTATGCCTGAAATACGGTACAGACACGTTGTGTCTACTTTTAAGAGTAATATTGTATGGTTGTAAATTAATTGATGCAGAGTTAAACATCTTGTATTTAAGATTCAATAATCTTAAACAAAAGAGGGTGAAATATCTTATCTTACCATGTCATGTTAACTTTTAGTTACCATATATAATGTAAAGACAATTTTAGAAAATCTAACTCAACAATATGATATTTTCAGATACCTGATTTAAGTTCTGTTAAAATTCGACTAGAAGCCCTGGACGACGAAGAGAGTGAAGTTAGTAAAGAAGGAAGCGTTCAAAACAAGTAATTTGGAAACCTTAGCAAAATACTTCCAAGAACTATATATTTGTTAAGTATGTAATTGTTTTACAACGTTCAATATACAAGAATTTCGTTCTTTTAATTTGTATTAAATCTTGTTCTAAAATATATGCGTTTAATAAACAATTTTACCTAACTAATTTTCTCTTGTAGTTAAGTGATTCTTCATTCTTGATACCTGATCTTCTAAAGTTATGCTACATTTTTTACACTTTGCCCTTTCACCTATTTTGTCGCTAATTTTAATACTTTCAAAGGAATTCCATACTAAATCACGCTTTCGTCCACTTAAACCTGACATCTTCTTCTTTTCTAATTTAATAATAACTATACAAGCATTTAATTTATAAAATAAGTACCAAGTACCAAAACTATTATACTGGAATCATAGAAGATCACCTTGGGAATCCCCTGAACCATCTGATCGCCTCGCCGTCGCTCACAGCGAACGATGCCACGGGGGAACCACCTTGTTGAATAATAAAATAAAATAGAGAAGCCCAAAAGGATCTCCATCAGGACCGGTCTTGGATTATTTTATTTTTGTTAAGATAACAAAATGAAGCGAGATACTGCTGATAGTATATCAGAACGGTGTGTTTATTTTTGGATCTCCAAAATAGTTTAAATTAAGTGAGAACAAGTTTTCAAAATTTAACTACGCTTTGTGAAGTTAAAGCACGTGGTGTTCGTGTGTATTAAGGTATAAAAAAATTGCTTATTACAAGCTTAAATTTTTATTTTAAGAAGATCTTTTCGGAATTAAATCATTCCATCATCAGTTAACTAAAAGAGAGAGTAAAAATACCAATATTAAAAAACACAAGTTTAAATTTAAATATATAGAAATAACACGTTGGTTTTTTACTACTTACATAAAAAGTTGTTAAAAAACATTGTATGGCCACTTAAAAAAACTTTCGAAGGACATCCGTATTAAAATATAATCCTCATGGTTTTATCAAGGTAAATGCAATAGACTTAACTTATTGATTATTAAAAACTGAAGATGGGGGCATCTTACATGACCCCCTGTAGCTGGTGAAGTTTTTTCGACTTACATTACCTCTGATCTGTTCTGGAGTCTTGGCCTAACTGATATAAAGATGGTATGAAAAATCAGTTAGTACCCATGGTACAATGAATACACAAGGTATGATACATAATGTTCCAAAATCGGTTCGCTTTCAAGCATGACGTAGTCAAGATCGCTTATTCCCGCAACATTTGAATGTAGTTGTATAGGAAAGACTTTTAATTTTAAGTTTTTTTATATAATTTGGCTAATTTAATTATAGTAATTATAAAGAGATGATAAAATTATGTTATTATAATATTTATCCTTTATAAAACATAGATATCCTTTATAAGACAAGTTTTAATTATCTTTTATTACACGTAGGTACAGGTTAATTAACTTATACTCCAAAGTTCGATATTTCAGATGTTTAAAAAGATACAGAAAAGTGGTAATGGAGGTATACAAAATTTGTACGTATATATACCTACTGAACTAAACACAAAATCAAAATAAATAATGACAAAGTCAACTTTATTTATATCGAATGTGCTAGCTGGCCATCGAATATGAGTGTAGTGAGGGCACACAATATTGCACAACATTTAAAATGACATTTTTGTAATATTCACACATCAAATTATCTTGGTATTGTTTATAATAATGATAACATTGTATATTTTAATAATGATAACATGATTTAATAAAGAAAAATATGTTATTTTGGAAGATGCTAAATTGATTTCCTCCGAAACAGTTCTTATTGCAAATTGCATAGCAGGCTGAGGCTAATTTCTTACTTAACAAATCGATATGAAAAAACCATTAAGGTTTCATGACTAATAATTAATAAAAATAAAGATTTAGACTTACGTCGTTGACCTAGAAGTAGTAAGAAGCTGCTCAACATACTTTTTGGACTCTCTGTGTTCGCCTCCTTGTACGCGTTTCTTTTGGTTGGTTAAAAGGGTAGCCGATGTTGATTTAGGCAAATAAAGACTAGGTACTGCCTCAGGTTTGAGTTTTAGACCCTTTTTAGAAACGTAATTTAAAAGTTCCTGTTGTAGATTTCTTTGGTAATCTTCAGTTTTAAAATGTGTATAACAAATTCTTGCAGTATTACAATTAAAATTATCCTATCTACAACCAGATATAATCCACAGTTTTCTGGTCACGCTATCTTTAGGAAATGTATGAAACCTAAAGATTTTATCTTCATTGTCACTATTGCAACAAGCAATTGCACAGCGTACTTTGAAAAAGGTACAAAACCAGATATACAATGGCAAATAAAATCTTTCAGTTTTACAAAAAAATACTATACAGTATAAATAAATAGTAACTAAACACCATTTGTATAAAGACACATATATAAGCATATATCTAAATTATTTTTCTATTATAAAATAGATGACTCAGTCAGTATTGAGATACTTTAAAATATATTTATTATCTCATAACTTGCAATTTGCAATAGTCACCATTGATAACCGATATTATTGTTAAACTTTTGTTTTTATACAAGCTTTCTGTCTTGCCGGTGTAAAGTCGTCTGAAGTCAATATTTATTGTGTTTTGCGTTTGATCTAATTTGTGTCTTATTTTCATATTATTATATTGTGTGATAAGTAAATTTTGCATATAATAATCGGTAGGTTATAGTAATGTGTATATTTTTTATTTTACTAAATTTCATTATAACTCATCTAAAATACCATATTGAATTGTAAAACAGATTTTTCTCTATTGTACTCTATTTTGTTTTTATTTCAGTAAAACTGCTTGGAAGTGAGTGACAGTGAATCAGAATAAGCAAATCTACTATTTACCTATTCACAGTATTTCCTCTGCAGAAAATTTTTAAATTTCAAGGGATTTGCATACAAAAAGAGTACTTATATTATTAGTATATGTATGAAAACAAAAATAAATATTTTGCCTAAATCTCTAGGAGAAGTAAAGGTTTTACGCTACTGAAAATATATTTTTTATTCAATTATAACCAAAACAAAAGATTTAAAAAAAAATTAGATCACTTTTTAACTATAATTTCAAAATTGATGTGTACGTTAAGCTGTAATAATGGGTTCGAGGTGGTTCAGGCGATCTTAACTACATCACACTCCTGGGCCAGCTGTCAAATGTCATGCGCAATATCATACCTTGTGTATTCATTGTACCATGGTTAGTACCCATCAATGTCAAGTGGAATGATGTAGTAGGAGCAAAAGTCATTGTGTTTAAGTTTGTGAATAGGCAGTTTTTAGTGAAGAATTGTGTTTTGTGTGTAGTAAAATCAATAGCAATTTTTGGTATTTTAAAGAGGTGGTAGAATGTAAAACAATGAGTGACTGTGATGTAAAATAAATTTGGTATACCAGGGTAAGGCAAAATTTAAGTTAGGTAGTTGAAATTAATAAATCATTTGAAAGCGGTAAAGAGAATGTTATTACCTAATTGTTTCCTTGTATGAAGTAGATATAGATAAAAGTTGGTTTGAAATTTGTGGAAGATGAATCGAGGAAAAAGAAATAAAAGAAAGAGAAAGAAAAGGAAGTAGGAGATGAATGTAAAGATGTAAGCTGGGGATACTGAAACTGATTGTGATAAGAGATTGATAGATGTAGTGTGAGTATTTATAAGAAAACCTGTGTGATTAGTCAGATGGTAGTTATTGGAGAGGATGGGAAATGGGATATTGGAAAAGGGATGTTAGTGTATTAATGGTGACAAGAATAGAGTTAAGTATGGCGGATTATATAAGGAGATCATAAGCTGTGGGAAAATAGAAAGAAATGTAGAAGTAAGTAAAACTGGATGTGTAGTTAACAGAAAGAAAGTTAGATCAGGAAAATAATTGTCGGTGAAGTGGAACAAAGTCTCTATTGATGCTGGTGTGACGATTAACACAATTGGGACTGTTTTTCTTTTCCTTGACTATTTCCAAATCCTCAAAAAGGTCAAGTTTGAGATAATCTCTACCTGGGATGTTATGAAGAAGAGAAATATCATCTGGTACCTTGATTGTGTGATTGTGATATTTGAGATGATGGGAGAAAGAAGAAGTGTTATCTAACTTAGAATGTTATATGGCCCTGGTTACTAGAGATCTACAAGTTCTACCAATATAAGTGGCATCACAGTCAGAACATTGAAGTTTATAAACCCCACTGCGTTTGCTGAAGTCAATAAAGTCCTTACTATTGCAAAATGATCTACTCAATTTATTGTTAACTTTAAAGGAAATCTTAATATTTTCAACAGAATTCAGGATAGTGTTTTTGATTGATTCGGAAAGTGTTGGACAGTGAAATGGTAATGAGAAGTAAGATGGGGAATCTGAAGTAATGTTATGGTAAGCTGATTGTTGAAGCAATTTACGTTTCTTTTTATAAATGAGTTTATGGATGATATCTGGGTTGTAGCCATTATTGAAAGTAATCTGTTTGATTATGTTTAGTTCTTGGATGTAGTTAGTGTTGGATAATGGAATGGTTTCTAAACGATGAATGAAACTGTTGAATGCAGATAATTTGTGTGAAATGGGATGGTTAGAATTGAAATGTATGACATGATCTGTTTGTGTGGGTTTTCTGTAGATGCTATAATCAAAGACATTATTAATTCTATTGATGGAAAGGTCTAAAAAATTGATGGAGAAGTTAGATTCTAATTCCATAGTGAATTTGATATTGGGGTGAATATTATTGATAGTGTTTAATAAGGAAAAAGCTGTATTTGAGTTACCTCTAATGAACACTAAGCAATCATCAACGTAACGGAACCAGTGTAGAATTGTATTGTTAGTCATGATTTGAGTGGATTCTAGATGATTCATGAAGAGGTCAGCTAAAAAGGGGGAAAGACAACTTCCCATGGCCAAGCCATCAGGTTGTTTATAAAAAATATTATTGAAAGAAAAATAATCTTGTGATAAACAAAAGGAAAGTATTTCTATTATTGGTGTGATGACTGATGGATTAGTTGATTTAGATGTGAGAAGGTCATGGACTAACTGAATAGTTTCAAGTTTAGGTACAGAAGTAAAGAGATTGCTAACGTCAAATGAAAGCATAGTCATATCTGGTAGGAGATTTATGTGATTGAGTTTGGATATTAGTTGGGATGAGTTTTTGATGGAAAAAGTGGGAGAAAAACCTGTTATGTCCTTGATTACCCTGAGTATGAATTTAGAAATTATGGAGACCGGGGTGTTGATGAAACTGACTACTGGACGGATTGGAATGCCCTCTTTGTGGATTTTTGGAAGACCATACAGTCTAGGAATTAATGGGTTACTAGGGATTTTGTAATATGGTGCATGAAAATCAGTGAAAAAAGTAGAATATTTCTTTAAAAATGCTTTTTGTTTATTAATGAATCTGTTAAGTGGGTCATGTGGAAGTACTATGAAGCCATTATTATTCAAAAAGGTGGAAACTTTGTTGATGTATTCAGTGTGGTCTAGAATTACTAAGCAATTTCCTTTATCTGATTTGGATATTATTAGATTATGGTTTTTTATTTTCTTTTTTATTGAATTTAAAGTTTTTAAACTATTATGATGTGGATGATGAAAATGTGAATTGGAAGTTAAGTTTTTGTATGCAGCATGAAGTTTTTTGAAACAATTATTTCTAATGACATTTTTTTGTTGTAAAGAAATTGAAAGTTTTTCTATGATTATGTCTATTTCTATGGAAAGTTCTTGTAGGTCTATTTCAGAGATGTCTGTGGGAATAGAAAATTGGAGGCCATGATTCAAGAGTTCTAATTCATCTTGTGAGAAATTTATATTGAATAAATTTTTGATTCTAGGGTGAAATTTGAAGTTAGAAAATTTGGATCTATTATTAGAAGAATTGGTGGACACTAAATGTGACTTCTGTTGAATGAGATTGTGAAGTTTATTATTAAGTTTGAAAAATTTTACTGAAGCACAATGGTTAACTTTGTCCTGTACATCATGCAAAAAAGAGGTTAAGTCTAGATTATCAAAATGTTGTAAAAGTCTATTGTACATTACCTTCATATTACAATTGATGTTATCTAACTTGGAATAATGTTTGCCTATTTCTTTCCTGAGGAGTTTGGTTTGTAGTTGATTAACATATGTACTGGGTACATTTTTTGATGTTTTAACTCTAGCGAATACAGGAACTACATTATTATTAATACATTGGTGAATAAACCATATGTCCAACTCTAATTGTTTCCTCCTTGTAGCCAGACGAATGTATTGGTTAGCCCAAATGACCATATCGTCAATTTAAAATTAAAAGTGAAACTGGAACAAACCATGAAGTGGAGATATCCAGGAGTGGCTAGTATTCCTGTTGAATACAAAGCACGTGGTGTTCGTGTGTATTAAGGTATAAAAAAATTGCTTATTACAAGCTTAAATTTTTATTTTAAGAAGATCTTTTCGGAATTAAATCATTCCATCATCAGTTAACTAAAAGAGAGAGTAAAAATACCAATATTAAAAAACACAAGTTAAAATTTAAATATATAGAAATAACACGTTGGTTTTTTACTACTTAAAGTGAAGTTGAAAAAACTTCACCAGCTACAGGGGGTCATGTAAGATGCCCCCATCTTCAGTTTTTAATAATCAATTAATAATCATATCAAGTTAAGTCTATTGCATTTACCTTGATAAAACCATGAGGATTATATTTTAATACGGATGTCCTTCGAAAGTTTTTTTAAGTGGCCATACAATGTTTTTTAACAACTTTTTATGTAAGTAGTAAAAAACCAACGTGTTATTTCTACATATTTAAATTTTAACTTGTGTTTTTTAATATTGGTATTTTTACTCTCTCTTTTAGTTAACTGATGATGGAATGATTTAATTCCGAAAAGATCTTCTTAAAATAAAAATTTAAGCTTGTAATAAGCAATTTTTTTATACCTTAATACACACGAACACCACGTGCTTTGTATTCAACAGGTATACTAGCCACTCCTGGATATCTCCACTTCATGGTTTGTTCCAGTTTCACTTTTAACTTTGTGAAGTTATTAGTGATCAACTGAACTCACTTTTGCTAGTCTGTAAGTACAGTTTTACTGTAAATTTCATCAAAAATATATAATTAGTACGTATTTAACATCATTGAAAATTTTCATATCCATATTTGCTTGACGATAAACAAAAACATTTAAGTACCATTGACCGGTATCTCCGGCCGGTTTTTTTCTGGCGGCGGGCAGGTCCGTCTTTAGGAATGTTTAAACATCAACGAATATGTCGCAAATCAATGAAATAAATTTACCAGGCAATTCTCAAATGGATAATTCTACACAAAGAAGTTACTGTACCGCACTAACACAACAAAAATTTCCGTCAAACCGGCAAACTATCATTTTTAATTCCATTGAAGATGCGAAAATACAAGGTTACCTCCTCCCCCTGGGAGAAATCATCCATCCAAAAAATATACTATTCTGCTCTAGATTATCAAACAGTAGAATATGTTTATATTTAACATCTGAAAATATCGTAGAAAAATTCATGAATGAAAATAACGGCAACATTAAAGTTAATAACCAGATTATACAAGCTAGACGGTATATAACTCCCTCCGAAAGAATAATTCTCTCTAATGTTTGCCCATCCATTCCTCATGATTTATTAATTAAAGAACTTGAATCCATGGGGCTTGTTATTCTATCTACAATGTCCTTTTTAAAAATTTAACCCGAATTTAATCATATAATGAGCTTTAGGAGACAAGTCTTTATCAGCCCAACAGATCTCACAATTCCAGAATCGTTTTTAATTAATTACGATAATACTTCATATAGAATCTTTTTATCAAGCGGCAACCTAACGTGTTACAACTGTAAATAAAATGGGCATACGGCAACTAACTGCAAAAACCCTATCAATCCAAACCCAAATCCTACTTCTCCAACCACAGCAGAAGTAATCTCAATATGTAGCCCTCCAGAAATATCAACCATTACACCGACATCTACTTCAAGTCAAACAGACACCCCAACTACAGAAAATCAACTAAATATAAAACAAACTGCGAACGAAACAACTACCTTACATATGAAAATTGAATCTTATCCATTGTATCCATTAATTATAGAAAACAACCAACATAACCGCACAACCCATTTTTCTCCGAAATGGAAAATGGATAAAGCAGATTGGAAGCTTTTTGCCGAACGAATAGAGTCGGATATAAACAAGTACTCGACAACAATAATTAATGGCGAAGAATCTCTAGACAACTTGACCAAAATAATTATTAAGGCAGCTGAAAACTCAATCGGTAAAACAGCTCCAACGAAACGCTCCACAACAGTTCCAAGGTGGAACGAATCTTGTAAAAAGGTCATTAGAGAAAGTAAAACTGCCTTTAATAAATACAAAAGAACTAAATCACTTGAAAACCAACTAGAATATAAGAGAACTCGAGCCATAACTAGACTTACAATAAAGACAGCTAAACGTCAGTCCTGGATTGATTATGTTTCTAAAATAAACAGCTCTACTCCTATGAGTGACATATGGAAGAAGATAAAACGAATATCGGGAAAAAATTTGAATTTAAAAATCAACTTACTTAATATTCAAGATAAGGTTATTACCAACGACAACAAAATCGCAGAAGAAATGCCTAACACTTATAAACATAGGTCTAGTAATACCCAGTATAACCAGAGTTTTATCACACTTAAGCAACATAAAGAACATAAACTAATTATTGATTTCGACGAAATAGATAAAAGTCCTATAAACTCACCGAGCACCAAGAGTACAATGAAGCCCTTACCTCGTTTAAAGATACGGCGGCGGGACCTGATGATATTCCGGTAAAATTTATAAGAAATTTACCTTCAAAGGCTCATCAGTACTTACTAAAGTTATTTAATTTAATATGGATGCAACATAAATTTCCATCAAAATGGTCAGAATCTATTATTATACCAATTTTAAAACCAAACAATCCAAAAAGTAATCCAAATTCATATAGACCAATATCTTTGACATGTGCTATAAGTAAATTAATGGAAAAATTGTAAATAAAAGGCTTTTATGGACTCTTGAGAATCGAAACCTAATAATTCCAAATCAAAGTGGTTTTCGTAGAAATCGGTCAACAATGGACAATATTTTAGCATTAGAAAATGACGTACTTGAAGCTTTTGCTGCCAATCAAAAATGCCTCGCAATATTTTTTGACATCAAGGGAGCATATGATACCACTTGGAAACACCTAGTAGTTAAAAAACTACATAATTTAAATATCAAAGGACACTGCCTAGCTTTCATTAATAATTTCTTAACCAATCGATCAATCCACCTTAAAACTAATGGTATGCTATCACCAAAAACAAAACTAGAGAATGGTATTCCTCAAGGATCAGTTTTAAGCCCTACACTTTTTTTAGTAGCAATAAATGATGTCCTAGCCAATATGAACTCACCACTGAAAGGTCTCTTATACGCAGACGACCTTGTTATCTATGCGAGAAGCCAAAATATGGAAAACATCACGAGTATGCTACAAACGTTTTTACATCAACTAGAGGAATGGTCGCAAAATTGTGGATTTCAATTTTCTACAGAAAAAACACAATTTATATTATTCACAAAGAAAAGCTACCCTAATCACTCTCCACTCTCACTATTTAACAAGCCTCTAGTTCGAAAAAATAATGTAAAATTTCTAGGAATGACATTCGACCAACATCTAAACTGGAAAGAACATATTAAAAAATTGGCAATCGAATGCCAAGCAAGACTTAATATCCTTAAATCACTATCTAAAAAAGACTGGGGGGCAGACAGACAAACTATGCTCTTTCTCTACAGAACTTTAATCAGATCTAAATTAGACTATGGCGCGATAGCATATTCATCGGCTACTGAGTCTTCCCTTAAAATTTTAGATTCAATACACAATACTGCACTACGCATTGTCTTGGGAGCTTACAGAACCACACCAATAGAAAGCCTGTATTGTGAAGCAGCTGAACCATCACTATATCACAGAAGAATGTACTTAAAGTTAACCTATGCAATTAAATCAAATGCAAATCCTAACAACCACACCTTCAAATATGATCACCTTAACCGATTATCAACATGTTTCTCCAATAAACCACTTCTACATAAACCTTTCTACCACCGAATCAAAAGGGATCTCTCATCTTTGAACACCACCTTACCTCCTTGCTTTCCCGTTAGTTTTGAACCTGCTGCACCATGGACTTTGGGAGTACTAAAATAATAACTACCCTAACATCATTGGACAAACACACTACTAACCATAGTATAATACATCAAAATCTGCAAAACTTATTATCAAAGTATACAAATTTCTCTCAAATTTATACAGATGCTTCAAAATCAACAGATGGCGTGGGAGCAGCAGTTATATCCTCTAATATGTGTCAAAAATATAAGTTGCCAATACACTATAGTACTCTTAATGCAGAATTATATGCCATATACGAGGCACTCACATATATTATATCTTATATATCAATTAACTGATTCACTAAACTCACTACAATCTATAGGAAGAATATACCCAAAGAATCATATTCTTGAAAAAATAAAACAAAATCTGATAGAGATAGAAAATTGTAATAAGGAAGTAATCTTTATTTGGATCCCATCACATAATGGTATTAGAGGCAATGAAGAAGCAGATAAGTGTGCGCGTGAAGCCGTCAATTCAGCTGACTCTATTATTGTGAAATACGTGATAGCTAGTGATGTTTCAAATGTTATCAAATCGCGGATCCTAAGTGAGTGGCAAAACCGGTGGGAATTTTCAGTGTCCAATCTTCGGAATATTAAACCGGACATTAAACCATGGAGATGTTTCCCCACTAAAAGAAGGGATCAAGTGACAATAACTCGTCTTAGATTAGGTCATACCAGTGCCATGCACAAGTTCTTAATTACTAAAGAATCCGAACCAAAATGTGAGCAGTGTAACGTTAAACTCTCGGTGAAACATGTTGTTGTAGACTGTCCAGTTTTCTCCACAGCAAGAATCAATTATGGTATCTCAATAAACTTAGAGAAAGCACTTGGTGCAAATTGTTCATTCACAAATATGTTAAACTACTTAAAAGCTATTAATTTTGTTAATATATAATATATTTAATATTGTAAATCTGATTCTCGCTAATAACCTTCGGGTTGATGCGAATTTGTAAATAAAAAAAAAACAAAATGAAGAAAATTTAAACATTACTAGTGTATACTTACAGTTTTTTTTAATTATTAGATTAATTTAAAAAATTAAATACCAAATTTTTATTTGTAGTTTATTGAGCTGTAGTTTTCATTATTAGAATAATATAAACAAGATAGAGAGAAAAAAATAGTTTTTTTTCTTTAAAAACCACTTGGTTTAAACCCGCCAACCATGGTTTTATAGTCTATTCAACCTTTTTTCCACATCTTTCTCAATTACATCATCAAGTTTTCCTAATTTTGCAGGTTTGTCTGTATCAATTATGCATACAATAATGTATTGCAAGTACAATACCACTCACCGCTTTACTCCAACTAATGATTTCAATTCTTCCAGATGATATGCAACTGCCATTTGTTTTCCATAAACTATTTTGCACATCGTCGTCCGGTTGTTCGTCAATAAGACTTTTCATCAGCCGTCATCCAATTTTGATTAATGACAAATAATAATATATTATGCGTCATACGTCACAGGTTTATAAATATATAAACAAATATTTATTAAATAAATATTTTTTATTTAACCCATTCCCTGTCACGATCCCCATTTGGGGATCAAGTTGTTTTTTGTATCAGTTGGCAGCAGTTACAATATTTCTATTTATATAGTAAGTGGCGGTATTTTACTTACTGTGCATAATTTTTCGAATAAACAAAGCACAAAGTAGAAATTGTTGGTTAAGTTGTTTAGAGAAATATTGCTTATTTTGTAATTATTTGATTTCGTATTGTTTTTAACTTTAAATTAATTTTAGGCATGCATTATTCAGTTGGAGGATATATTAGCCAATTATCACATTTGCAAATTTTAATTACTAGCACACAGGACTGTACTAGGATTTTTAGCGCGATACCCATTTGGGGCTTGTGGCTAATGCTGTGTATTTTTTTATCGTAGCACATTCTGTAATAATATAATAATATATTTCAATAAATGGTTTTTGCAGAAGTTTATTCATTGTTTTCAGAAATGGGTACCAGGCGATTTTATACATTGGCGGAATTAGAGGATATTATAAATGACCCCCATTTCTTGGATGACGATGAAGATGATGGAATTGATATTGTTAAATTGCCACCCGATAACGTCGATGATGTGTCTGATGTTGAAGAAATATATGACGACGTACTAGGAGACACGTGCCCTAAAGATGTTCCCGGCAAATTCGAAATACATTCAGCTGCTATAAATACTGAATCATTATCACCTCTAAACGAGGCATCTGATGAGACTCCTTATAACACTCAAAACGAAATCTCACAGAAGCGCCAAAAGAAAACTGAAGCTCGGAAACTAAAATTAAATTCAGATTGGCAAAAATGTAGGTCAGACTATATAAAAAACTTTGGGGATAATACAGATATTGTACAAGTGAAAGAACAAATAAGGCAGTCGCTAAAGGGAAAAACTCCTGTAGAGTTGTTGGAGATGCTATTTGATGACGACATTATATGTGATATAGTACAACAATCTGTCACATATGCTGGTCAGAATAACAGACATGACTTTACGTTCTCGGTGGATTGCCTAAGAAAGTTTCTGGGATTTTTGATGCTTACCGGCTATAATCCTCAAGAACAAATGTATCGGTGCAGAGAGTGGTAAAAAGAAATTTATAATTTACATTTCAATGATAATGCTTTTGTAAATAAAAAGTTTTATAATTACGTAAAGCTATGGTTTGTTAGAACAGTGAGCGACGTATAACTAACTCACAGTCAGTCGAACGCCACGCATGTTCGTCAAATTCAAAGAAATGGTTCTCTATGATAACGGTTTGTTAAGGCGGGTACACATTTGCGAGCAGAACTGTTCGCGAACCGTTTGTGAACGCTATATTCGTTAATGTGTACGGCAGAAAAAACCGCTTGCGTACTGTTTCATCGTGACTCGTCGCGAACCAAATTGTTGCGGTTTATTTCACGACTTCAAAGGAAGCTCGGCTTTCAGTTTGGACGGCGCTTACTAGACGCAGCGAACATTTTTATTGTGTCATCAAATCGACATTGTGTGAATGACGTGTTCCTTCCTAGAGAGACGTGAGAAAACAGTAAACTGATTATTGTCATGGACGTATAAATAAAGATAAAATCTTTATTTATACGTCGATGATTACTGTACATAATTTTATTTTTGTTAAACAAGCAAAAACAGGAACATAAATCAGTACCCAAATTATAAATAAAATGAATCATTTCGCACATGTGTGTTCGTTGTTGGTTTGTCGCTTTCCATGGATCGAGATAAGTATGCGATTAGTACGATGTAGAATATTTTTCGAGGATCTGTACGCGTACTGTACGTATACCGTTCGGCTCGCATATGTGTCCCCACCGTTATAATGATTGTAATGATTAAGTGATGTCTACTAAATTTTCTCCCGAGGAAGATGAAAGACTAGTGGATCTAGTACAAATTGTAAGACAGTTCCAAATAAATCCTTGGAAAGTCTAAAATATTCTCGAAATTTTTCCTCGTTTTGAAACAATCTTTCTTCGACTGTTAATTTAAAAGCACCTTCTGTATTAAGACATGAAAAAATTTCGTTTACATTTTTATTTCTTTTATTTAGATTTAACGTTATCAACTCTTCTTCTTCCTCCTCTTCTTGGAGTAATAAAATTATTGCGTTGAATTCATTTTTTTAAACGTACAAACTTTGAGAGAATAAACGTGAAACTAATTTCTAAATCTGTTTTCAGAGCGACAGAATATTTATGCGAATTAATCTAACAAACCGACTCACCCAAAACTGCCGTGAGTCGAGTACAACAGATTCTGCTGTACGTGTATGCTGTGCGCTGGGCACCGTTCTAACAAACCGTAGCTTAAACCAAATTTTAAAATTAGTCCGTTGAAAATTAATCAACAATATCCGAAATTTGGCATATTTTCAAAAAATATAAGTATTGATGAACAGATGGTCCGATACTATGAACATCATTATTTTAAACAATTTATTCGGGGAAAACCATTTATTCGGTTTGGCTTCAAACAGTGGATAATGTGTTGCGCCGAAAGTGGGTATTGTTTTCATATCGAATTATACACGGAAAAAAGGAATGATGAGCATGAAGTCCAAGGTTTAGGTGCATCTGTGATACTGAATAATATATGTTATCGAAAAACACTCAAACCACGTCTTCTATTTTGACAATTTTTTCACAAGTTTAAACTTGATGAAGATTTAAACATATAAAAAAATAGCAGCCACCGGTACAGTGAGATCTAACAGAATGAACAATTGTCCGTCGAAGTCAGAAACCGACTTAAAGAAGGAAGACCGAGGTGCCATAGATTATAGATTTGATACTAAAAATGAAGTGTTTGATGTCATATGGAAAGACAATAAATGTGTCAGAATGTTGTAACACCACCAACGGATGAGTGCATTGGACAAAGTAAATCGATGGTCAGGGACTGAAAAAAAAACAGATCAACATTACACAACATCACTGTAGTATCTTAAGAAATATTTCGTGTAAACTTAGCTTTAAGAAACATGACAGAAGTAGAAGGAATGGTTCCCGCCAATATAGAGTATTAGAGGTGAGCTTGGCTCCTTATGTAGAAGCTTAGATCGTAGTCAGTTTATTAGTTTTGTATTTTAGAATTTACATAATAATAAAGTGCTAAACGCTAATTTAGAGCCTATTTGTTTTCTGCTGCTCGGTCACAACATAAATTGGCGACGAGTAAAACTTGGTAAATTACCAATAATCGTTATTTTTAAGTATTTTTGTGTCTGAATATGTGAGACCACGAGGAAATGGCCCCAACCCAAGGGACAGCGAATTTAACATCCCTAGCAGACTTTAAGCAGGGCGATGATTTCAAAGTGTTCGAAGAAATATTAGAGCAGTATTTTTTGGCGAATTTAATTGAAGAAGATAGAAAAATAGCCGTATTGTTGACTCTTTTAAGTGAAGATATCTATAAAATTTTGAAAAATTTATGTTCACCGGCTAAGCCAAAAGATAAAAGTTACGATGAAATAATTAGATTACTGGCTAGTCAATTTAAACCCAGAGTTTCTATATATAGACGAAGAAAATATTTTGATTTATTGAAACAAGGTCAGGAGTCAATCAATGATTGGTTTATTAAAGTTAAAAATGTGGCAGCAGAGTGCGACTTGGTACAAATTTATTATATAGAGTCTACGAAAAGTTTGTTGTAGGGATGAGACAAGGCCTAATTTTAGATCGTTTGTGCGAAGGAGACCCCAATAGGAAGGAGTTGAAAGAGCTCCTTGAAATTGCTGTGTCAAAAGAAGCTTCTATGAGGGAAGCTAGAGAGGTTAATATCAACTATGGCGGGAATAAGCAGATATTTAGTGTCTGATAGAATTCTAATTAATTTTGACCCATTTAAAAAATTCAGGCTAGTGTGTGATAGCAGTGAATATGAATTAGATGCAGTGCTTTTGCACGTGCTGTCTGATGGTAGTGAAAGACCAATTAGTTAGACCACTGAATGACCTCTGAATGTGTATAAAAATAACGATTTGTCACGATATTTCCCTATATTATGAAAATCAAATGTTTTAAGAATTTTAAATTGTAAGAATCAAATTATGGAGTATAATTAAAATTAAAATAATTAAACTATTAGATTTGAATTAGCTGTAGACAAACTATTACTTTTTTAAGTAAAAAGTATGCAGAATAAAATATTTCAATTAAGTATTATTAAATTTGAATCTTAAGTTTCTTTAATAATCTTTTTAATTCATAAAAAAAAATGCACTGCTCTAAATGATAATAAATATTCAAAAACTTACAGTTTTATCCCGACGTTCACTTGTATGTCCCTTCTTCCTTCTTAGAACTGCAACTGGAACTGGTGAGCTGGTTCTCTGGACGCTACTAGATTTTTCTGCCGGAAACTGGATCTCCAAACTGATGGAACAGTAGACTTAAGGACTGCTATTCAGGTTCTCTTGTAATCAAAGGCTCTCGTAAGGCTCCTCCCCTTAAATTCGGTGCTTTCTGGTCTTTTTAATTTCTTTTTTCTTTTCTCCACACTTCGAATTCGATCGTCGATCTTGTACGGAACTGGGAAACAGCTATTTAGGTCGCTAAAGGTCGTCTCATTCGAAGCTCCAAACCAATTAACGCCCTTTTGATGATGTTTTGTCGAAGGACCAATGGAAAGTTTCGAACTTGGATTTGAGGTTCGAATCTGTTTGTAAATACCCCTTTGTCCGCTTCTTGTCGGTCGACGATAATAGGTTTAATAAAATTGAAGTTGTGGAGTAAAAGTGTTGATTTATTGACAGCTACTGGTAATTACACAATATGATGTTCGTTAGGTAACTACTTATGATTGACTGTACTCAAATGAACTCAAATCCCCAATTTATAATCTCACAAATATCTCATACCTAAGCATCGAGGTTAATGCTTCCTATCATACCATACCAACAAACTTTGCTTACACTACAATTTAATCTACGCCTTAATTGCGACACTTAGGAAGTTCAATTAGAAAATATATTATTCAGCAATTTATTTAGTTGTAGGTAAATGAACTAATTATTAAAATATTATACGAAGTGGTTTTACAATGTCACTTATACACGGTGAAACTATAATAGATTAAGAAGTTAAGAATGTGAGATTACAAATTAAGGGGTTAATTTGTGATTGAACATCAAAGCTACTAACGAAAACAGAGTTAGGTAATAATATGGTACAGAAAGAAGCATTATGCATTTACTGGGTTGCTCACAAGTTATATGAATATTTAGCAGGAAGACATTTTGAAATTTGAACGGACTACAAACCGTTAATTACATTATTTGGAGAGTTTAAAAGTTTGCCAAAGATGGCAGCAGCACGCTTGCAAAGATGGTGTATCTTTTTATCTGGTTTTGATTATACTATAAAGTATATTAAGGGAAAGGATAATGTGAAAGCAGATGTATTAAGCTGTTTACCAGTGGAACAGGAAGAAATGTCTATGGATGAACAAAGCGAATATATTGGTTATTTTAAAAATTTGAATGTTTTAGAACATGTTACACTAAGTTGAGAAACACGGAGAGATCCGGTATTGGGTAAGGAAGTGAATTTAATTCGGATAGAGTTCCCTGAAAAGTGTTCAGAGGAATTTTCAAAGCCTTTTTTTAACCGTAGGAATGAATTCACAGTAGAACAGTGTAATGTGGGGCTATCGAGTAGTGGTTCCTATAATTAATTAATGAGTTACACAGTACCCACGAGGGAATTTCAAAAATGAAGTCAAATGCTCGAGCATATTTTTGGTGGTCATCGTTAGATATGGACATTGAAAACATTATTAATAATTGCAGAGTTTGTTGTGCTTTAAGAGCAGAACCTATTCAGGCAACAGTTATACCATGTGACAAGGGGAATAATTTCTTTGAAAGGGTTCTAGCTGATTTTTTGGGTCCACTTAGAGGGAAAAGATATTTATCATTATAGATTCTTATTCAAAATGGCCAGAAGCATTCATAATGAATGTGACAGACTCTTTGGCAACAATAAGTAAATGTAGGGAAGTATTTGCTAGGTTTGGTCTATCAAAAATAGATTCTACAGATAATGGACCTCAATTCACTTCGGTGGAATTTTCACAATATTTGTCTAATAATTTAATTAATCACATCACTTCTCCACCTTATCACACCCAAACAAACGGTTTTGCTGAAAATGCAGTTAAGACATTAAAGAGTAGTGTTACAAAGATTATTAAGGAGGACACTGGTGATAACATGTCATTGGAGGTTGCATTACAAAGATATTTATTTCACTGTAGAAACTCCCATACATGTTTCCCCAGGTGTTACACCATTAGATGTAATTTTTAAAAGTAAGATTAGAAACCGTTTTGATTTTTTATTGGAAAATAAGGCTCCTGTTGTGAATTTATTAAAAGGTTCAATATTTATAACACTTACGGATTTAATTTATTTCTTTATTTATATTAACTTATCTGACAATAATTTATTATATCCGTACGTGCAAATTCGCGAGCGCGGGTCTTGAGTATTAACTGGCCCTCCATATAAAAATGTCGTATTTATATACGAAATCCTGATATACTAGAACAGCATCGAAAGATCGCATTGTCTTGCATCGAAAAATCGAGAAGCATCTAGTTTGGAGGATTCACCATAATTTGAACCTAGATCCTTCGCCAAATTTCTACAACAAAACAGAATTATTAGTCATCATATATTTAGGCCAGTATATATTTATCGTAACATTGCCCCCCTCTTAAAAGATGGTTCCTCCTGGAACCTTGTCGGGACTGGAACCGGAACTGTATGCTGGTATCGGCAACTGGACCCTCTTTTACAACTTCCAGTTGTATAAAAATGACAAGGGACGGTTTTCTCTCCCCACAAGGTACTTAGCGGATTGCAACAGACTAACACCTGGACTTCGGTGTCTTTGAAGATCTCCTCCACCATATTTCGGATAACCCTCCAATCTAATTGGCGGCACTCCAACTTTGGCATGGCTAACTTTTGCACGTCGGACTCTAGTACGTGCCCTCTCAATTGAAGTAAGGCTTCCCATACATCTCGGTAGGTAGGTTGGTCACGGGCAGTGTCTTTTGTTACCAGGTAGAAAAGGTAACGTGATGCATCTTGGAGTTTCAAGGTTTTACCGGGAGCTGGCACTTGGCATTGAAGTTCTGCAACTCGACCAAACTTCCTTCGAAAGACGGATGCCAACCCTGGTGCGTCTTTGATACTGGCCGGGATGGTGAGGGCCAGCGAGTAGTCATCGGGGAGCGCGAGTAGATCTTGCTTTTCTTCAGTGGTAACACCATGTCTCGCTTTACCGGTACCTCCATAGGCACCCATGAATTCCTCAAACGTGAGGTCAGACACATCGTGGACTTGGTTTACTTCCACTTCTTCATCTACGTCGTGGTCACCTTCGAAAGATGCCAACCGGTTATGGTGTACTATCATCGGCTTTCCCCTCGGAATCTTGCTTATTCGGTAGATGACATCGTTGATCTTCTCCATGATGAGGTATGGACCTTCCCAAAACTGCTGCAATTTGGGAGAACAACCTTGTCGCTTCTTGGGATTATACAGCCATACTTTGTCGTTCTTCTTAAAGCAACCCTTTTCGGCTTGTGTATCGTACCGTTTCTTCATTCGGTCGCTAGCAATCTGAAGGTGGGAACGGACCAACTCATGTACATCGTCCATTCTTCTTCGTAATTCGATCACATAATCTTCACCTGCTACATCTTCTCCAGGTCGACACCCAAATTCTAGATCACAAGGTAGTCGCATTTCGCGTCCGAATAGGACTCTGGCTGGTGTCTGGCCCGTCGATTCGTTAACAGCAGATCTGTAGGCCATTGTGAAGAACGGAAGGTATTGGTCCCAATCTCGCTGATGATCGGACACCATCTTTGTCAAATACTTGCCAACTGTCCTATTCATTCGTTCTACCATACCATCCGATTGCGGATGATACGCGGTAGTTCTTGTTTTCTTCATGCCTAGTCTATCACATATTCCTTGGAATAGATCACTTTCGAAGTTCCTGCCTTGGTCACTATGGATCTCCAAAGGCACTCCAAATCGGCTGATATATTCTTGGATCAACTTATCTGCAACGGTGGCGGCCTTCTGGTCTGGAAGTGCGTAAATCTCGACCCACTTAGTGAAGTAATCCATTACTACCAACATGTACTTGCCCCCATTTTCACTTTCTGGAAATGGCCCTGCAATGTCCAAAGCTATTCTTTCAAACGGGCTTCCAACATTATATTGTCTCATAGGAGCTCTCCTTTTCCGGTGAGGCCCGTTACTCGTAGCACAAATAGTACATTTCTTACACCAGTCTTTTACGTCGTCGGAACTGTTCATCCAATAAAACCGTTCCCGAATTCGCTGAAGGGTTTTCCTTACACCAAAATGCCCTCCCGATGGACTGTCGTGTAACTGACGAAGTACTTCGGCTATTCTGCTCTTTGGGATCACCAACTGTCTTCTTTTCTCTGAACCGTCATCATTTTCCAGGACTCGTTTGAGCAAGCCATCTTCGATGATAAATGAGTCCCACTGGGCCCAATACGTCTTAACTACTGAGCATAGGTTTGATATTTCCTGCCAAGGTGGTCGACGGTTTTCCTCTTTCCATTTTCGGATTTTCTGTATAACTGGATCTCTCTCTTGTTCTTCCCTTATCTTAGTAGGCGTCCAGTCGTCGTTGACAATCGTCGTTCTTAGCACTGCTGCTTCCTTGGATTCCGTTTTGTTGCAGTGGGAACACTCTGCTGGGCATGGCCTTCTGGAAAGAGAATCAGCATTTCTGTGGCTAACTCCGGCTCGGTGCTCAATCTTAAAATCGTATTCTTGGAGTCGTTCGATCCACCTGGCTATCTGACCCTCTGGATTCTTAAACTGCATCAACCACTTGAGGGCGGCATGGTCGGTTCGGATTAAAAACTTCCTTCCATAGAGGTATTGATAGAAGTGCTCTACTGATTTCACTACTGCCAGAAGTTCTCTTCTCGTGACGCAATAATTCCGCTCAGGTTTTGAAAGAACTTTACTAAAATATCCGAGGACTCGTTCCTGTCCTCCTTGAATCTGAGACAGCACTCCTCCAATTCCCACATTACTTGCGTCCGTATCTAAGATGAACTCTCCTTCTGGCAGTGGATACCCTAAAATTGGTGCTGTTATTAAATGCTTTTTCAACGTTTCAAAGGCATTTTGGCAGTCTATATCCCAGCGGTATTCTCTTGCTTCCTCTGTAAGTCGCGTTAATGGCTTAGCGATATCTGCAAACTTCTTGATAAACCTCCGGTAGTAAGTACATAGTCCAAGAAAACTTCTCACTTGATGTTTGTCAGTTGGTTTTGGCCATTCCTTAATGGAATCGAGTTTTCCCTTATCCACGGCCACTCCTTCTTTACTGACTATATGACCCAGATAATTGACTTTACCTTGAAATAGCTGGCACTTCTTGGGGTTTAGCATCAATTGGGCAGCTTTAAGTCGATTAAAAACGTTTTCTAAATTCCTCAAATGATCTTCGAATGTCTCCCCCAAGACGATTATGTCATCTAAATAAACCAGGCATGTTTTCCAAGATAACCCTCTCAACACATTTTCCATAAGCCTCTCAAATGTCGCAGGAGCATTACAAAGTCCAAATGGCATAACGTTGAATTGCCACAATCCAGATCCTGTGGTGAAGGCTGTCTTTTCTTTATCGACTGGGTCCATTTCTACCTGCCAGTATCCAGACTTCAAATCTAAAGTAGAAAACAATTTACTTCCAGCCAATGTGTCCAATGTGTCATCGATCCGAGGCAGAGGATAACTATCTTTCTTGGTAACGTTGTTCAGCAAACGGTAATCCACACAGAACCTCGTCGTTCCGTCTTTCTTCTTAACCAGGACCACCGGAGAGACCCATGGGCTCATAGAAGGTTCTATCACCCCGTCTTTCTTCATTTCCTGAACAATCGTTTCAGCTTCCTCTCTCTTCGCCTGTGGTAATCGTCGAGCTGTTTGACGAATTGGCTTAGCATTACCAGTATCAATTTTATGCTTAACAACGGTAGTTCTTCCCGTCTTTCCTCCTTTCGGTACGAAAATATCACGATACTGCCGAAGAAATTCCCTTAATTTCCTTTTCTCCATCTGATTTAGAGACTGTCCTGCAACTGCAACCATTTGGTCGAATTTGTCGTTGGAATTATCAGATGTTGTCGCCTGACGGATTATGGATGTCACAGGTACACAAGTTCCTACCTTTGTCTCTTTCTTGATGGTCACTGGGTAGTCGTTGACATTGATAAGTCTCACAGGAATTTCTTTGGCCGAAGTCACCAATTCCTTTCCAATTATGATTCCACGGCCAACCTCATCGTCGTGGTTCCAAGGCTCCATCATAACAGGTGTCCCTTCGTCTACAATTCCCTGTAGTCGCGCTACTATGATCGTTTCGCTTCTCGCAGGCACGACTGTATCTTCTGTAATGGCTGCTTGCACAGTGTTGTCATTATGTGGATGGAGAAATACCTCTTCGTTGCCAACTTTGATTACCTTATTCTTAAAATCCAATTGGAATCCATGCATATTCATTACGTCCATTCCTAATATAACATCCTCTTCGATGTCAGCAACTATAACAGTATGGACGAACTTTTCTGCTCCAATTCCCAATTGTACCTGGATTTCTCCATGAATGTTAGCATTTTCACCTGTAGCGGTCCGAAGTCGCAACCTCGTTGGTAACAGTTTCTTTCGGCTGTTTATAACTGTCGGGCGTATAATGGTTCTGGTCGCTCCGGTATCCACCAACAACGTATGCTTTTTACCATTTATGTCTCCATCTACATATACACTATCTTCACGACATTTCAAAGAAGCTATTAGTATGAGAGGGTCTTTGGAAAAGTTCTGGGTCGAAGCTGCCCCCCTAAGGCTGACCCGTTCTAGTTTTCCTAATGGTGAGTTTCTTGATTTGCGTCGTACCTAGGGTGCTTACAGGAGCTTCGCACGTGTCCTATTTCGCCACAATTCCAGCATCTGATGGTCTTCGTTTTCTTATATGTCATGCTTTTCATCATATTAACGAGCTGGTCAAGTTTATCTTCATCTCCTTCCTCTTTTACAGTCCTAACTTTACTGTACCCGCCAGAGGCCTGCGTAGCTGACTCGTATTCGAGAGCGGCGGATAAGACATCAACCAGCGTCTTGTGACGAGCTAATCGTAGTGTTCTCTGCATTTCATGATCACGAAGACCATCAATAAACGTTTGAACGGCCAATTTTTCCATCATGTCTTCGGGAGCTGTTGGATAAGCATATCGTACTAATCTGGCAATATCTACCTCATATTCTTGAAGAGCCTCATCTTTCTTCTGTCTACGATTTTTAAGCTGCGACTGATATACATGCTCCAAATGTTCGTGGCCATATCGCATATTTAACCTCTTCTTCAGTTGTTCGAAATCATCGGTCTCCTCTACGGCTATGGTCTGAAGCACATCTAAGGCATCTCCTCGAAGAGCGATAGTCAGGTTTACAGCCTTTTCTTTTTCAGACCATCCATTCGCTCTTGCAGCTGATTCGAACTGTTTCATGTAGTTGTTCCATGACGATTTTCCGTCGAAAGTTGGGACTTTCACATGGACAGAACCTCCACTTCCTTCAAATTTCGGCCGTATTTCCAACTTACATTTCGTCTCGTCTTCTTTTATCTCCACTGTAATCGGATTGTTACCTCTCTCTGCTGTCCCTGTTTCTTCCATCTTCCTTTCCATCTCTTTAATCTTTTCTTCGAAGGCCAACTTATCGGCAGCAACTTGGTTTTTTAACGAAGATATTCTATCGTCCAGGGCAGACATCTCAGAAGTGACTTTAGAGATTTCTGAAGAGATGTTAGCAGAAACTTTGCTTTCCAGGGAAGAAATCTCGTTAGAAACTTTGCTTTCTAAAGAAGCGATGTCGCCGGAAACCTTCGAAATATCGCCAGAAACTTTGTTCTCTAATGATGCGATATCACCGGAAACTTTGTTCTCTAATGATGCGATGTCACCAGAAACTTTGGCTACATCACCAGAAACTTTGGCTACATCACCAGAAACTTTGGCTACATCACCAGAAACTTTCGAAATCGACGAGAGGACAGCATCTTCAAATATATAAGTCTCTGGATCTAGTCCTTCTTCTAGCAAAGCGTTCTTTAGTCGTTGGACTAACTCAGCCTTTTTTCCGGTGGAAGCTAATTCTCTGTCTTCAAGATGTCTTCTTAAATTAGTCACTGTCAGCTCATAAATCGTAGCCATTTTCACAATTTATTTTATATTCACTTGTAATTTATTTTCGCAATTTATCTTAAGTATTCCACTGTTCTGACACCATTTGTTGTGAATTTATTAAAAGGTTCAATATTTATAACACTTACGGATTTAATTTATTTCTTTATTTATATTAACTTATCTGACAATAATTTATTATATCCGTACGTACAAATTCGCGAGCGCGGGTCTTGAGTATTAACTGGCCCTCCATATAAAAATGTCGTATTTATATACGAAATCCTGATATACTAGAACAGCATCGAAAGATCGCATTGTCTTGCATCGAAAAATCGAGAAGCATCTAGTTTGGAGGATTCACCATAATTTGAACCTAGATCCTTTGCCAAATTTCTACAACAAAACAGAATTATTAGTCATCATATATTTAGGCCAGTATATATTTATCGTAACACTCCGAAATTGTTACATGTAAAAATGAAAAGGGAAGAAAATTTTGTAAAAGGGGATAAAGTGTTAGTAAGAGATTACGGTATCCTAATAAGAGGAAATGGGTAGGAGTTATATGAAGTTTTAGGAGATAGGCCTTATATTTATGAAATTGTTAATGAAAATATACTTTGGAAGCGTCATGTCGATCAGATATTGAAAGAAAAATTCCATGAGTTAGAAGGTGTAAACCAAACTGTTGAGAAAATAAATTAAGTTTAGATGAGTTTGAAGGATCTGATCCTATGACGCCTCTTTATGATAATAAGACACCTGAACTAATCGTATCTGATTATATTGGATTAGATCATCAATGATAAATGTAGGGGATAACAGTGTGAGTAATGAGGAACGAGATAGTAGTGGTAAAGTTAGTGAAAAGTGTCGAGGAAGAAACTTAAGATACAGCTAATGTTTTGCCAGTGCGGTCAAAAAGACTTATTAAAGCTCCCGATCGTTTGGATATTTAGAGGGGAAGTATTGTAGTACCTTAAGAAATACTTTGTGTAAACTTAGCATTAAGAAATATGACATAAGTAGAAGGAATGAGCATTAGAGTCTAGCTTGTCTCCTTATGTAGAAGTTTAGATCGTAGTCAGTTTTGTATTTTACAATTTAATAATAAAGTGCCAAACGCTAATTTAAAGCCTAATTGTTTTCTGCTCCTCGGTCACAACACTCACTACAACACTCACATAATTACAATACATTTGTGGGTGGCGTGTCATCGAATACAAATACGGGGCAAAAAATGGTATTTCCCCATTTTTACAAACGTTATTGATGTGACTGCATCAATGCTGTAAGTTGTAAATGCATATGTACTATATCGTCACGCTAATAAGACAATACCGCTCTTGGAATTTAGAAGGCAAATAGTTAGAGCTTATCTTCAAGTAAAGTAAATTTCTAATCCAAAAAATCTTGTCCGACCCTCATTGCAAAAGTTATTTCAAAAACGTGTCCCACAGTCAGTTTTTCCACAGGAAAGATTCTATAGGTCATTTTTTGGAAAGGACCAACGAAGGAAAACAGAGAAAATGTGCAATATTTAAGATTAATGTAAGAAAACAATGCATCAAAAAGGCAAACTTTTAACAAAAAAAAAAAAAAAAAAAAAAAAAAAAAAAGAGGCAGTAGGTTAATAAAGAAATAAAGGCTTTGGAAAATTTATAAAATAATATGTATTGCCTTTTGATGATTTAATGCGTATATCACTCATAAATAGGTACTCTATGACGACATCGCTTCGTGGTCCCTTCTCGTACATATATCACAATTAAAAAAAATTTTGATTTAAGATTTTCTAATTCCCTTTTTTCTTTACTTTCGTATTTTTTTTTTCAATAACTAGACTTTCTTTTACATTTTTTATCTTAATTATGTGTTCACATAGCTTACCTACATGTACAATGAACACAAGGTATGATATTGCGCAATTATGTGTTCACATAGCTAACCTACATGATACAACGAACACAAGGTATGATATTGCGCATGACATTTGACAGCTGACCCAGGCGTGTGAAGTGTGAAGTAGCCAAGAACGCTCGAACCATGGTACAATGAACAGAATGAATACAACAAGAGAACCAGTTCCATTAATTGAATTTTCTGAAGATAGTATTGCAGAACATGACTCTTGTGATATGCATAAAAAGAGTTTGAGTATGTCTATGATACAGAAGATGTTAACAGATTCAAATATAACTCCTAAAAGAGTCTGTGATAATATTTTAAGGTTAGGCGAGAAGGTAGGCTTTGTCCCAATTGAAAATAAATCATATTCTTTGCCTGGTAGTAATAATTCGTCATATACAAGTGATCATTCTGAAAATGATGATATCATCTGAAAGACCATATTCAGTACAAGAGTTTCTTAACGAATAACTAAGAAATTACAGCACCTTTATGTACAAGTAATTTAAGTATTTTTGTATATATATATATATATATATATATATATATATATATATATATATATATATATATATATATATATATATAGGTATGATACGCAGCAACTTCAACTTATTAGTTAGTAATGTTTTATTATGTAACTTGCAATTTATTTAAATTTTTCAATTAATTGTTTATTTTATTATCTTTTATTTTGTGATATTGGCGATTTTTGTAAGCTTTGTCCATAAAATTGTACAATTTTCTGTGGCAATAAAGCATATTTCTGGTTTATTCTATTCTATCTAAAGTAGAATTTCACTATTTGGGAGAGTGATTCATCGTTTAAACGCTGAATATCCTCAAATTTAAATGTACACAGCGGCCCTCGAAAACTGCCCGTTTTCTCAATTGCAATTTGCGTTTTCTCATAAGAAATTATACAATATATAAGTCGTATATTTATTTATGCTTCTCTATAGAAAAACTGATCAGGAGTTGTCGTACAGTGTAGCCAATTCTTGTTCACAAGTAGTAATTATGGTCATACAAAACCTGTATTTTTCCACGCACGAATATTACCGTCATAAAAATACCAAAAAAACATGATTTTTTCAATAGTAAAAATTAAGCACAAAATTGTAATTAAATAAATGTTATTTATATGTTCCGTTTCGTTACATATTTAAATTTACAAAATAAAAATCGATATTTTAAAACAATATTTTTCAATCGTTTGGCAACTTTGGAATTAGCGATGGAACTCCGTTTCAATTCCGACCCACAGAAAGCCGTAAAACTAGTTTTTGTCGAGCAAATGCCAATCAACAATAGTTCATTTACATTGGCGTTTCTGAGGGTAGGGCATGTGTTGCATTTTGTGAATATATTTTATGCGATAAGTTTGTGTTATTGATAAAAAGTGTTATTGATAATACGAGTGTTATAGTTTGTCGTTTTATAGTAAATTTTTAGTTATATTCTGTGATTATTTGGTTTGAGTTTTATTGGAGTTGGACGAAAAACCGAGTTATTCCAAGAGAAGACAGCAAAATTCTGATGTTGATTCCAAAAATGAAAAGTCGCAAAAAAGACGGAAAATGTTAACGTCCGAAGAGAAGGTAATTATACAAACCGTTTATGAAGGAATTGTCGGCAGAAAAATGGCATTAAATGTTAGCCAAGCGGTCGACATTTGTAGCAGTTTAACAAAAGTATCCGTTAGCTGTATTTATCGTGTACTTAAAAATACATCGGAAAATAAAAAGCAAGAAAAAGGTAAAACTAGAGGTAGGAAAAGCATTGTTTTGGATGACGAGACAAGGAATATTATACGTCGAAAAATTCATTCATTTTATTTTCGGAGTGAAATTCCAACTCCTTACCCAAGATATCTCGTAGAGTCTTAATCAGGACCATGCGCGAAATGAACTTTCGATATGTAAAACACAACAGAAAAAGTATGCTATTAGAAAAAAATAAAATTATTGTGTGGAGAAGAAAATATTTAGAAGAAATACGCGAAATTCGCAGCACTGGACGCAAAATATGTTATTTGGATGAAACCTGGATTAACGAAGGTCATACAGTTAAGGACCCTTAAGCTAGCGGGGACACATGAGCGGAATCCAATTTAACCTACGTAATATTTTTTCACTAATTTATTACCACCCTAATAATTTTTCACCACCAAACCAACCTTAAGGGGAGCGATTCTGCTGGCTTAAGAATCAAGCTAGCAGAATTAAAAAAAAAACTTTTTGTTGATGGCATATTTTTTCACCCATTTTTCACTAATTTATTACCACCCTAATAATTTTTCACCATGAAACCACCCTTAATGGGAGCGATTCTGCTGGCTTAAGGTTCAAGCTAGCAGAATAATAAAATAAAAAATCTTTTTGTTGATGGCATATTTTTTCACCAATTTTTCACTAATTTATTACCACCCTAATAATTTTTCACCACCAAACCTCCCTTAATGGGAGCGATTCTGCTGGCTTAAGGTTCAAGCTAGCAGAATTCAAAAAAAAAACTTTTTGTTGATGACATATTTTTTCACCCATTTTTCACTAATTTATTACCACCCTAATAATTTTTCACCACCAAACCACCCTTAATGGGAGCGGTTCTTCTGCCTTAAGGTTCAAGATGGCAGAATTAAAAAAAAAAACTTTTTGTTGATGGCATATTTTTTCACCCATTCTTCACTACTTTATTACCAGCCTAATATTGTTTCACCATTAAACTACCCTTAAGGGGAGCCATTCTGCTGGCTTGCGGTTCAAGCTAGCAGAATTAAAAAAACATATTTATAATGTACCACAGTGTTTTGCTGAGTTTTTACGAATTTATTACCATCCTAGTAATTTTTCACCCCTTAACTACCCCTTGTGATAAGTCAATAATTCTGTTAGGTTAAAATTTAACGTGAAAAAATCTTTTTTTCAATTTCACTATCCTCTACTTATAACTGACATAAAAAAGTATTTTTACCCTGATAAGTTTCCATCTCTAAACTAATCTTATTTGGAAACGTTCCTGCTCGCTTAATATTCGAGCCAGCGTAATTAAAAAAAATTATTTATGATATACCACAGTGTTTTGCTAAGTTTTTACGAATTTATTACCAACTTAGTAATTTTTTATCCCTCGACTAACCCTTAGTGGAAGTCAATAGTTCTACTACGTTTAAATTAAAGGTGAAAAAGTTTTGTTTTATAATTTTACTAAATACTATTTATAAATAAAATAAGAAACTGTCTGGTTAGTTTTTACTAAATGTTAACCAACTTCACCAATTCCACCATCTACACATTTACGCTGGTTGAATGCAAAGCAAATCTTTTCGGAAATATGAGATACTACAATATCTAATACATTATCATCCTAGTAATTTTTCACCCTTTAACTACCTTCTATGAGGAGTCAATAATTCTACTACGTTAAAATTTAAGGTGATAAAAAATCTATTTTTATAATTTTACTGTATTCTACTTGTAACTGAAAATATAAATTGCTTGCCTGGTTTTTACTAAATTTGATCCACCCTTATAATTTTTGACCCCCTAACCCTCAGTTAATGGGAAACATTCAACAAGATACACATTGACGCTAGGTGAATAAAAAATCTTTTTGAAAACACAAGAGTGCTCTGCTAGAATTTTACTATATTTTTACCAGCCTAGCCATGTTTTTCTCAACTACCCTAATTGAAAAACATTTTCAAATGTTATTCTATACTAACTAATATTTATTTTTTCAATGTTTGAATATTAAAAATATGAAAACACTTTATTCCAAAAACTATAAATTTTACCTGTTTTAAAAAATTGACTCTGATTCGAGTCGTATTACATGGCTAAGCGAAATCGAATCGTTAGTCCCTTTTATGAATATAAAATAACTGAAATCAAGTTGAGTTTGAGTAAATACAATGGAATTTTTATATTTCACAGAATAAATTACCAGGTAAGAAATATTCAAATTGAAATAATTTTATTACGTCTATTACATTATTTATCTGATTGTAAAGGAGGGTCGTCGGGACCGTGCGCACCTATTAGATTTGTATTCATTAGGTAGATGAAAATTTGAAAAATAATTTAGGTATTTAATATTTTAATATTATTTAAATAAGAAGAGTATTAACGATTGGTCAAAACATAATTTTAAGATTAGATGTATAACATAAAGAATTTATATTGGAAAACATTTTAGGATATAAATATTTTAAGTAGGTATATTCAAATATGAGACCGAAATTACCGGTTGGTCAGAACAGCTGATATAGATTATTTGCGTAGTAAAATAAATTTATATTACCAGCATTTTAAAAATTTAAAGATATTTGTATTTTAATTCTTTGTCGATTTTTCATTCATTGTCAGTTGAATATAGGTAAAAATTAAAGGTTATTACAAAAAAATATTAACTTATTTATTTTGTTTATGGAAATGTTTGAAAGAATCGCCCACGGAGAGATCTGGTTTCTCGGCACAATCCACACTCATAAATTGGGTTTTTTCTTATTTTCAGGATAGGACATACTCTGCATCTTTTCGTTTTCGTTTCGCGTTTGTCCGATTTATTAGCAATTATTTATAGGTAAATGATCGCGTACGATATTCCGTCTTTCTTTGCTTTTTTATAAATTAATTTACGAATTAATTCTAACCTTGATATCGTCTTTTATGTCTTTTGTTTAGTATATTGTTTAAAACTAAGTCTAACTTTCCACGGTACCATCGATTCATCTAGCGATAATTCTTTTACTGGATAACGCAGAGCAGTCATTTTATTATTAAAAAGTCTATAACTGTTCTTATTCTATAAAACCGATCTTCAGGAATAACATTCGGTCCCATTGGATTATGGATGAAGATTAAGCACATTAAAATTATAAGAAAAAGATCTCTTCCGATGTTCTGAAAAAAAGATTTTAACCCTTTGTGGTCGACTACATATTGTGGCTGACTGTCCCAACGGTCGTAGGCATGTAGATATATCATGCAACGACGTTGCAGTCGTCACGTGTTTCCGGCTCCGAGTGCGCCACAGTCGTCATGATTTTTAGCGCCTTTCAATATGAAAGAAATGATCTCTTTGAAAATTCATATTTCTATATCTATTGATTATGAGTAATTGAAATTTTCACATAGTACTCTTGAAACTAAAGGAAATTCAATAATGACAGTCTGAAATAAATATTTCTTCTATTTTGTTATTAAATTTTTATTCAAAAAGTAGTCAGTTTTTTAACAAAATAATGTTGATTTTTTTAAAATCTTTGAAAACAGAAATTAATCTTAAAACAAAAATGTATTCTCGCTAAATGTTTTTAACATTATATATTTATCGCTATGTTGACCTAAAAAAACTCATCATTATTTAAAATTTTGTATAGTGTGAAATTTTTCAAAGCAAGTTCCGGGATGCAGGCCAGGACCACTTGGACACGTTTTACAGTAGTATGTTGTTGTTCTACGTCCTCCGGGTTTGGTTCTGTCACTGCAAACTTTGCAATCCGAATTACTTGTCCTTGAATATATTGCATGAAATAAACCATTTAAGCGGATTGCATCTTCCGGGGTTTTCCCAAATCGTTGTCGAGCAGGATTTTTGAAAGTGGCTGTCAATTGTGCAACCAACGCTTTTCTAAAATTTTTTGAACGATAAGTTCGAGGTACGTTATTATGCATCTTGTATAGAAGAAAGGCATTATTAAGTGTTATTTCTAGCATCCAGAAGAATAATGTTTGCCACCATTTGCTTGATTTTCTCATAAAAGCATAAGAAGTAGCATAATGATCTGCTACGTCGACACCACCCATATATTTATTGTATTCACTGACAACTTTTGGTTTACTTCCTGTTACCTCGACCCACTCCCCATCATTAAGTTTTCTGCTCCAGGCTACTGCGGATAATTTATTAGTACGTCGACTAACTACGTCTCCTGGTTTCAATGTTTTGGTGAAAGCAGGTTTTATTTCCATTGGCAGTCCTATTCTATTAGTCATCACAGTTCCTGTCAGGTGAACTCTCATTTTATATAGCTCCTTAGCTAATAGTGGGCTTGTGTAATATCTGTCTGTAAATACATGATATCCTGCGGTGCCATTTCCTGCGTCTATCAGCTTGGTCATTAAATGTACCACAATACGTGCTGTTATAGGAAGATCAGGACGTATTAATGATTGTGTTGTTTGAGTGCCAAAGTAGGGTTCTATGCCACAAACATATCCATTATTCGAATCAGCTAGAGCAAAAACCTTCATTCCCCACTTTGTTGGTTTATCTTTGTTGTACACTTTAAATGACACTCTTCCTTTGAATCCCACGGTACTTTCATCCAGTGATACATATTTGTTTGGTGTATACAACTTTCTAAATTTCGAATCTAGATATTTGAGAACCAATTTCACTTTAGAACTTCGAGATCTTGTACCATTTGCGGGATCATTTTCTTCGGGAGGGGAAACATGTAAATTCCAAAAAATTTGGAAAAATCGTCTTTTTGATATTACATCTTTGAAAAATGGTTGGTAATCTATCCACGCACTGGAAAAATAATCCGACAGTTCAGGCTTAGGGTTTAATGCCATATTAATTATGACACCAAGAAAACATTTAAATTCTTCTAACGTTACAGGCTTCCAAGTACTCCAAATTGATCTTTTTGTAAACGGCGTATTCATCATTTTTTTTTCAGTAGCATATCTAAAATAATAAAAGTAATCAGTATCTCGAATAACAATTAAAAATTCTAAAATATACCTGTTTGTATCAGTTACAATGGCCGTTAACAGATCATCTGTAAAAAACAATTGAAAAAAATCCAACTCTTTAGTGCCTTCAAAGTTTCGCGGACAATGAAATCCAATGTCCTGCGAAAAAGAAAATTCTTTGAATTTTGTATTGACTGATTCCCATGTTTGCCATATTTCTTCATCTTCTTCAGTACTTTCATCACTCTCCTCCGGTTCCTCATTTTCGAACATTAAATTGTCTTCAATTTCCGATATGTCGGATTCTGAAGTACTTTCCCCTACCCCGGTTATCGATTTCAACATTATTATCCTCATCACTGTTATGTAAATAGTACTCTAGTTCGTCATTACTTAAAAATCCTCCTCTAGACATATTTTCAAATTCAAAATACGTTAAAAAATGCGTGTAGTACAGCACTGTATTCAACCACAAATAACAACGTACTGAATAAAAGTAAACAACCGTTTTACTTCTAAATGGCGCGATTTTAGCATAAAGAACAAGAATCGATTACTATTTTTATCGATATATCGATATTCCAGTAATTGAACACAGAAAAACTTTTGTCATGCTGGAGATGCCTACGACTGAATCTAAAAATTTAGCGTGGCATGTCTCACATGCCAGACGACCTATAGGACTAGATTATGGCAAAATTAAGCGACCATGGTGAATGATCAGGTCTGGCATTATACACATGCCTACGACCTCAAAGGGTTAAGTTGAATAGTGGATCTGTTTTCCAATAACCCTCCAATCTTGAAATCCGTATGTGTCAGTGTGGAAGATAATTCCCATAAATACTAGAAATTCAAATAAGGAAAGTAGTTTACATCTTTAAATGCTAGAATTTACACAAACACCAACTTCACCAACTTTTTTATATGCTAAACATTGCAATATTGTTGTTTTGTACATTGCCTATTTTTTAACAAAATTTTACAATTTAAAAAGGGATCATTCCCGTGAGTTGGCTGTATATCATATAGTTAAAAAACTCGAACATTGAAGTAAAACACTGTTGTGATTGGTATGTTTAATTAAATTTTTAAAATCCTAAAGGATTAAGTTCAAAACGTTTTCGGACTTATCAGTCCATCTTCAGTGAAATTTGTAGTACTTTTAGTAAGTAATTAATAAGTAATAGGTAAGTAGTAATTTTTAATTAAATATACCAATTATTACAACAGAAGTGGTTTTCACACACACACACACACTCGCACACACACCGTGTAAATGTATTGAAGTATTTTTGAAAAAAACAAATTTATTTAATTTTTGTTAAAGGGGTAGTAAGGGGTGAAAAATTACTAAAGTTGTAATAAATTCGTAAAAACCTAGCAGAACACTGTGCTATATCATAAATATTTTTTTTTAATTCTGCTAGCTGGAACCGTAAGTCAGCAGAATCGCTCCCCTTAAGGGTGGTTTGATGGTGAAAAAATATTAAGGTGGTAATAAATTAGTGAAAAATGGGTGAAAAGATATGCCATAAACAAAAAGTTTTTTTTCTGAATTCTGCTAGCTTGAACCTTAAGCCAGCAGAATCGTTCCCATTAAGGGTGGTTTGGTGGTGAAAAAATATTAGGGTGGTAATAAATTAGTGAAAAATTGGTAAAAAAATATGCCATCAACAAAAAGTTTTTTTTTGAATTCTGCTAGCTTAAACATTAAGCCAGCAGAATAGCTACCATTAAGGGTGGTTTGGTGGTGAAAAATTATTAGGGTGGTAATAAATTAGTGAAAAATTGGTGAAAAAATATGCCATCAACAAAAAGTTTTTTTTTGAATTCTGCTAGCTTGAACCTTAAGCCAGCAGAATCGCTCCCCTTAAGGTTGGTTTGGTGGTGAAAAATTATTAGGGTGGTAATAAATTAGTGAAAAATTGGTGAAAAAATATTACGTAGGTTAAATTGGATTCCGCTCATGTGTCCCCGCTAGCTTAAGGGACCTATACAGTTAGAAAATTTGGCAAGATTTAAATGTCAAAAGTAAACGCGAAGCATTTATAGAAGGCTGATCTACAGGATTAAAAGCTCCATCAGGAAAGGGACGGCGTTTAATCATCACCCATATAGGAAGTGATACAGGGTTTCTTGATGATGGTTTTCTTCAATTTGAGTCGAAAAAAACAGGTGATTATGAAAGAAATTGAAAGGGAGGATTCAAGAATGGCTTACAGAAAAGGGGATTGCATACGAAGAATCAATGCTCAAAATTTAGCTACCTGACATTACACGGTTAAGGAAAAGTGAATATCTTAAATATGCTGTAGATGAAACTGCAAAAGATTATGGTGTCAAAGTTCTGCGTCTACCACCTTATCATTGCGAACTTAATCCCATTGAATTTATCTGGGCGCAAGTGAAAGGAGAAGTAGCACGCAATAACAAAACGTTCAAATTAAACGAAATTAAGAAACTTTTGATTCAAGCAATCCTCCATGTAACTCCAGAGAAATGGGCTAAATGTATAGGCCACATAATTAAAGAAAAACATAGTATGTGGGAACTTGACACTCATATCGAAGTTTTACTAAAGCCAATTATAATTACACTAGGTGGTGAAGATAATGACAGCGATAGCAGCACTGCATCTTCAGATTTAGACAGCAAATAATATTTTCTAATAGTTTAATAAGAACATCAGCATAAAAAAAACCAAACACAAAAAAAATAAACGAGAAGAACATAGTAAGTGTGTATAGTGTTTGTGTTTAAATAGAATAGTACAATGTTTTGTTACATCAAACATTATTTTTATTTTGTTTTTATAGAATTTTATTTTGTTTTATAGGATTTTATTTTGTTTTGTTTTATACTGATTAAGTGTTTTGTTCCTTTTATTTAATAAGACAATATGGCTCTTGGCGAACACCCATTTAAAAAAAGTAAAGCGGCACAAGACATACCTCTGGGGTGGTGTGGAAACTGTCTTAAAATTTGTTTTAAAAAAATTTCATTGTGTAACTCTTTAAGGACGGGTCACGTCAAAAGACGTTTTAGTGTAACTTCCGCGACAGCCGGTTGGTATCAGTAAACTTTCTGCAAAATTACTTGTTTTTTATAGCTTTTTGTTTGTGGCATTCTGTATTTTTAGGGGAATGTAGGGAATGAGCCACAAAATATTTATTCATTTGTTTATTTATTGACGTTTCGATTTCTATATCCAGAGACCGTTTTCAATTATACAAATGATAGTAATATTTATTTTCTATGGCTTTTCGCTTGTCGTTCTGTATTTTTAGAAATAATGTTGGGAATAAGCCACAATATATTTATTCAAATGTTTAATTTACTGACGTTTCGATCTCTATAAAGAGACCGTTTTCAAACATACAAATGACAGATATATTTATTTTTCTATAGCTTCTTGTTTGTGGCATTCTCTATTTTTAGGGAGAAGGTTGGAAATAAGCCACAATATATCTATTTACATGTTTAATACACTGACGTTTCGATCTCTATTCCGTTTTTAAAGATAGAAAAAAAAAAGAAAATGAACAATATAAGATTATAAAAATATATAATAATAAACAAATAAAATAAATATAACTATCATTTATATCTTTGAAAGCGGTCTTTGGATATAGAGATCGAAACGTCAGTAAAAACTTGTAAATAAATATATTGTGGCCTATTTCGAACATTAATATTTGAAAAATAAAATATAATTATCGTTAAAATAAAAGTGAGTGTACTTCACTGGATTTTCATACGTCTTTCCGCATTTCTGCGCTTGATTCGCATTTCATTTAAACGATGAATCATTCTCTCAAATAGTGAAATTATACCATAGTCTCATGTATTTTATTGTATTTTTTATGTTTGACGAATTTAATAATGTAGAAATTTACATTAATAAATCTATGTATCTTATACTTTTTAAATTTCCCACTTTTTTTTTCCTATTAACATATTATAACAACGCCATTAACTCTTCAAAAGACACCGAATAAAATCAAGATAAACAATAGAATAACAGAAATCTTTGAGGTCCATTATCATCTAAAATGTTTAGAATATTAGATAAGGTTATACAGGAAGCAAACATTAATAGGAAAATATATTGAAACACTCATGAAACTGAAAGGAGGGTAGAAACCAAGCTAATGTATATAAATAAAAAAAACGAAGTACAGTAGACTCCCTTTATAACGAGAACTGAAATGGCAGACTAATTACCTCGTTATATCAAACAACAATAATACTGTGCATACATATGAATATGTAGTTTTCTAAAACATTAACTTCCTATAGTGAAGCCATTCGAAGCAATATAAGATTAAGCTAAATATTGTTTGAATAGCTTTTTTGAAAAAAAGTTGTTTACTTTTATTGTCAATGGAATACGTTAAAACAAAAAAGAGTTGTTTACTTTTATTGTCAATGATATACGTTAAAATGTAAAATTCTGTATTCTGTAAATACGTATAAAGCGTATTTTCAAGGATAACATAAACTATTGCTTCTGCAATTGGAAGAAGTCTATCATTTTTGACTGCTTTTAATTGTCCAGTATTCTATCTATCATATTTTCTATCTATCATATTAAAGCACTTTCCACATCTTGTCTATTAGGACCTTCTTATTATTAGGTGCGAATGGTCAACCCCCTACAATGACACTTGTGAATCATAAATTCTAAATTTCCGAAGAAGTTTATTGCGGGCGGTAGTTAAAAAGGGTATTTCTTTATAGCCAAAAAACACGTTTTCGATCTTATTTTCTCTCGTTATAACCAAATTTGCCTAGCTATAGAGGGTTATAGTTCAATAGAAATTTCACGGGATATCTAATGTACCTCGTTATAAGCGAAACCTCGTAATAACCGTGTTCGTTATAGAGGGAGTATACTGTATATGGAATGCCTAAATAAGAAATTCGTTCGGGGTCAGTACATAACAATGATAACAGGAAAGGTAACACAATATATATTCGAAGAAGTTAAAATATTTGAGTACTTAGGAAATGTTTTCACAAGAGAACCTAACTGTGAGGAAGAAATAGAGAACATAATTATGTTTGCCAACTGCGCTGTATATGCTCTCAACGGGTTATTAAGAAGCAAAAATATATCTCGAAGAGCAAAACTAAGGACATACAAGACCGTAATAAGGCCAATAGTGATCTATTTTTCTGAAAAATGGGTCACAACAAAAAAACACCAGACGTTTTTATTAGTTTGGGAGCTCAAAATCTTGTGGCAACATATTACCGGTAATTAAGGTTCAAAGACTTAGATGGTTGGGCCATGTGCAGAGAATGGTTCCATCTAGAATTCCCAGAATGGCACTATCTAGAGCATTGGCAGGCAAAAGGCGAAGAGAAAGACTGACGTCGAGATAGAACAACGAAGTTAAAGAAGATATGAGAAGACTTAGCGTAACAAACTGGGAAAGAAAAGGGAGTGACAAAGAATAGTACATCAGCCATGAGCCTACTAGGCTCGTAGTGCTTACATATTATTATCATTATTAAATAATACCAATATAATTTTATGTGTGAAAATTACAAAAGGTGTCATTTAAAACATTGTGCAATATTGTGTGATCTCACTACACTCATATTCGATGGCCAGCTAGCTCATCAGATCTAAATAAAGTTGACTTTATCATTATTTATTTTGATTTTGTGTTTAGTTCAGTATATACGTACAAATTTTGTGTACCTACATTACAAAGTGATCATTAACAAATTAAGAAGTACTGAATGTACCTTGTATATTTGAAAATCATTTTAAAATGTTTAGCTGTAGTCGACCCATTTTTATGTAGAATCCACTTTTTTGTATCTTTTTAAACATCTGAAATATGGAACTCTGGAGTAGTGATGTAACGAATATTCGCATTCGCGAATATTCGCATATTTTTGCATATTCACATTCGCATTCGCGAAAATTGTGCGAATGTTTTGCGAATATAAATATGTATAAGAAAAAAAAAATAATTTGAAGATTAGGCTAATAAAATAAAAATCCATTCACTTATCAGTTTTTTTGTTAAGAAAACTCACTTTATTTTACAAGCTTAGAAAACTATAAAATTAGAAAACAAAAAATAAATGATGCAGTGTAAACAAACAAAAACAAATTATTCTCTGAAACTTTTATTATCCAAGTTTTTAATTTTAGACAATCATCTTGAAAAAGTCTAAGAATTTTTAAACTACAAATTAAAAATAGTCTATTATATGTGTTTTTATGTAAAGAGTTTAAACAAACAAACATAAACAGTTCGAGTTTAGTTAGATAAGTTTAGATAAATTTATTAATTCAGCAATTTTCGGAACAAGATACATATTATAATGTACACTACACTGTAATGTAATACAGTACATGATTTGTATAATTGTTATAAAAATTGCTGAATTACTAAATTTATCTGAACTTACCTAACTACACACCTCACCGAAATGAGACTGCCGGCAGTGCCGGAGACAATTAAAATTGCCAAATTAAAAAAAAAAACTGAATATTCGCATTCGTATTCGCGAATGTCGGTGGCATATATTCGCATTCGCGAATGTTCAAAAACTGACATTCGTTACATCACTACGCTGGAGTATAAGTTGATCAAGATGTACCTATGAAGTTGATCAACCTGTACCTATGTGCAATAAAAGATAAATAAAACTTGTTTTATAAAGGATATCGATGTAAACAAAATAACTATACCAAAAATCAATAAAATTAAATTAATTTCAAAATATTTATGATTAAATATTATAATAACATAATTTTTCATCTCTTTATAATTACTATAAATTTGCCAAATTATACGAAAAAACTTAAAATTAAAAATCTTTCCTATACAACTACATGTTGCGTGAAGAAGCGTTCTTGACTGCGTCATGCGCGAAGCGAACCGATTTTGGAATATTATATATATATATATATATATATATATATATATATATATATATATATATATATATATATATATATATATATATATATATATATACACTCGCGATCATAAAATCCGGGTCACCTGGAAAATTTCAAGTTTCTGGAATATTTTTGCCTCTGGTGGAGTAATAACCTTTTTTTTAGGTTAACGTATTTTTTACTTGTCATCAATGTTTGTTTTGAAAGAAAAAAAAACGGTTTTTTATTGTTTTTATTGAAAAAGCTGAAAACAAACCAAATTGTTGATAAAACAGGCATACGAAAAAATGGAAAATACAGAACGTGGTAAAATGTCAGTGAAATTTCAATGACTAATATCGTGTATTGCCTCCACTTGCTCTAATGACCTCTTGCAGACGACGGGGCATACTTTCAATTTTTCTCCGGATTACATGTTGTGGTATGTTATTCTACTCTCTCACTAACAGATCCTTAAGCTCCTGTCCGTTGTTAGGAGGAGATGTTAGGGGTTGAATACGTTTTTTCAAATCGACCCAGATATGTTCGATGGGATTCAGGTCCAGAGACCTAGCTGGATAGGGTAACCTCGTAATTCCAACCTCGTCCAAGTATTGCATACTGATCGTGGCAACGTGCTTTCGCGCGTTGTTCTGCATAAAAACGACGTTTTCTCCAAGCCTTACCATGGTATGCATAACGTGTTCTTCCAGAATCTCCGTAATGTCCCTTCGTGCAGTTAAGGACCCATTTTCGATGAAGGGTAATTCTGTGCGGAAGTCGGAAGATACACCTCCCCAAGCCATGACTGAGCCTATACCAAATGGCATTCTTGGAGCAATGCAAGCTTGTGAAAATCGTTCACCGGTTTTCCTCCAATCTCTTACACGTCCATCGGATCCAGTTAGGCAGAAAAGGAATTCATCTGAGAATAACTCTTTGCTCCAATCGTCAATTCCCCAATGCGCGTATTGTCGAGCAAAAGCTAGTCGTGCAACTCGATGCGCCAGGCGAAGTGGCGGTCCTGTAGCCATTACCCAAGAAAATAGTCCAAAAGAACAAAGTCTTCTCCTGACTGTTGCAACGCTAACATTGCCATTTCGTACTTCCTGTAGACGATTTCGATGCATAATCGCAGTTGAGGTCCGGTTTCGTAAAGCCTGAAATACAAGAAAACGGTCATCTCGTACCGTGGTCATTCTTCTTCGTCCAGAGCCAGGTCGTCTTGATAGCAAACCCTTCTCCTGAAAGCGTTGAAGCAAAGCTTGCGCCAACAGTTCTTGCGACTTGCCGTTGAGTGTGACCGTCTTTCACAAGAGCAACAATTTGTGCCGTTTCAACAACAGTCAAGGGTATTTTTGGCAAAAAATAAACAATAATAAACACTAATAATGGCACTAATAAACACTAGTGATGGCAATTAAACGTTTGTTCGTTGCGTTTGAACAGAAAGTCGAAGCACAAATGAGACATTTAAAACAAGCGGCAGTTACAGGTACCGTTCATTTTGGGAAGTGTGCGCTTTCCCGCGAAATCGGCACTATTGAAATTCTTTGTTGCAAAGGAAACCAATAAGACTACAACAATTCTCAGAAACATGCATTAGTTTGTATTTGTGTTATTATTATTTACGATAAAGCTCGTTAAAAATGAAATATCGGTGATTTTCAAGGTGACCCGGATTTTATGATCGCGAGTGTATATATATACCTTGTGTTCATTGTACTTGATTGTACCATGACTAACCTAACCTAACCTAACATATTTGTTTACAAAAAACTGCTCAAAAAAATGGCTGACACTATTTTGTGATGAAAACGCTATTTAAAACTCGTGAGTAACACTTTTCGTTTTTCTGAACAATATATACAAGGTGCCTTGTAGTTTGGTAATGTTGCTTTATTGTACATCTTTTCTTAATTTTTACGTCTTTTGGGCTTTTCACTTGTCTTTATGACAATAAACGTATCAGGTGTTAAATCAACCACAGAGTAATAAAGTAGTATAATAAAGTTTCTCTGTATGACAAAACAATTTATTAAAATAGATGCTTAACAAAGAATCAACACAATGTAAGAGATAAATACCTACAAGTAATTTTTGTCTCGAGAATAGGAGAAACACAGAAAGGGAAAAACCGAACACAACTTTCTCGATATCAAGCAAATTATAAATGTATAAAATTATAAAATCTAGTTACAATAATTTGTATTAGAACAAAATTTGTTGGTTTCAGAGACACTCAATATATTCACATTGCAAGTATTTTTCGAATACCACTTGGACATACGATTTCTCACACTTAAATTGTTTCACTTGTGAATCAGAAGTATTGCCATTTTCCGAGTACGGCATCCTTGATAGCATCTATGTACTGAGCTGGTACCCAGTATATCCAATACCGTGATGCTTCTGTAGGTCCTAACTGTAAACCCTAAAACATTAAACGAAAATTAAAGAACAAGCAATTTTTTATCAACTAAGCCAGTATTATAAAATCAATTTTTTATTTAACCTTTTGGCTTGTACATTAAACGTCTTTGCTACATAAGTAGGTATATTCTTCACAAGATAGGGACTGTTTGTTACGGTAACTCAAATACTCAACGTAACACAAGCGAAAACCTACCAGAGAGACTACTAAAAAAACCGGACTCTGATGGGATTCCCGTACAGTAACTCAATGACTCAACATATCCAGAGATGAACCGTGAGTCTGTTGTGCACCTTTGTATAGTAGGGTGTGTTACCACATTATAGCGTTTACTCGCGCATTTTGGAGGACAGGTGGGGGAAAAGAAAGTAGCGATTTTTAGAAAAAAATATAAATTTTTTTAAATATTATTGAATGTTCGATAACGTGCCCTTTGGTCTTTGATTGCATCCTGTATGCTCTTAGATTCGGTTTTTGCCATACCGATCAGTTTCGTTTATGTTTATATCACAGGTTATAAGTTATGGTTACAAGAACAGTATGTGGAATATACACCACAAGAAGAGAGATGCAGTGGTGACCTCTGACAGATGGCGAAATTCGGAATGTTCCCGGTTTGAGAAGCTTAGTGCCTTCTTTGTGTAAGATCTTGTTTATTCTGTCTGTGACGAAGCGAATATGTCGAATGAAGATAATTGTTTAAAAATATATTATTTTAAGATGGATTCTAATAAATATTATATTCTATGTAAATTCTTAACCATAAGTTTTAATTTCTCCAGACGGCAATCCTGTAACTCTGGGCAAAGCCGAGTTTAATTTTATACAGGCAGTATGTTTACATAATATGTTACCATAAGTGCACAATAAAGGTGTGAAGAGATTTCGTCTAACAAGTTATTTCGTCATCCTATCTATCAATTATTTACCACCACGATTAACCAGCGACCAATTTTAGTCAACAATTTAAAAAGTAACAAATGTATGAGGAGAAGGACTAGATGAACGTGGATCAATAGAAGGATTTAAATCTCGATGGATAATGTTTTGGAATGGTGTTTAATGAGAAAATTACTGACAGAATTCTTTTGGGTTGAATGGTGACGTAAAAAAATATGCAAATAATGGTTTCTATTAACCCAGATAACCCTGACACAAGAAATTGAATTAAAACTGCAATTTTTTGTTATTAATATCTTTTATTTGGAAAACCTGAGTACCTTACTGAAATAATATTGCAAAAACTGGTAACGTACAAAAAAAATTACCGCCCTACATCTAGGACGTCAGGACCAAGCATTACCATTTGTGTGGTAACTCACAAAGCAGCGTACATGAACACCAACATCACATTTTTGACTCCTTGTAGTGGTTTTTTTATGGCAGTAGCGACATCTCGTTTGTTTTTCTTGGTCAATCACATAATGGTGCATTCCACCAAAACGAGAATCGGCAAGATGAAGTCGCTTTTGTATAAAGTTCAAGAAGTGAATTTTTTTCTCGTCGTGAGTATCGCTTTACTTGATGAATAGGATTCGCACCAACTGCGTTCGAGCACAGTGATACAACACTATTATCGTGCCAGCTGACGATTGTCAATTTCTTATTTACGTCAAACTTAACATCGTACAAACCTCTTTTATCTTTTTGTAACTCCTTTGCTGATTTCAGAGGATTTTTTGGTATTCTGTTACTTCTTATGGTTCCCGTTCCTCTGATATTTTTTTCCGCCAGCATTTCAAATAAAGGCATTGTACTGAAAAAATTATAAAAAATAAATGAAATTTTTTCAGCTCCCACCTTGATTTGAGAATATCCACATAACTGAGTACCACACCTACACCGACACCGAAATCCTTATATTTAGGCGATACGTGTGTTGCTCCCTGGTATGGTTCAAACCACGTCACGTACCCATTGTTGCTACACCCAACCCAAAGTTTATATCCTCATCTTATCGGTTTACCCTTTATAAACTGCTTGCAGCTCATCATCATTTTGGCTTTACAACCCTGTGTGGGTCCTAGCCTCCCCAAGAATTTTTCTCCAGTCGTCCCTATCCATTGCCTTCCTCCGCCAAGCACGTATTTCCATATTTCTCATGTCTTCATCGATGTTATCTAGGAATCTTGTTCTGGGTCTTCCTCTTCTTCTTTGACCAATAGGTCTATCAAGGAGCGTTTTTCTAGCTGGGTCGGTTTGCTCCATCCGCATTACATGGCCTACCCACCTCAGACGTCCTATCTTTATGTGTTTTACGATATCTGGTTCCTGGTATATCCTATAGAGTTCGAAGTTGTATCGTCTTCTCCAGACACCATTTTCATTTACCACTCCATAGATGCGCCTTAGTATTTTTCTTTCGAAACATCCTAACATGTTTTCATTGCTTTTTGTTAAAGTCCAGGTTTCTGAACCATATGTTAGGACTGGGGGTATTATTGTTTTGTAGAGTTTTACTTTTGTATTTCTTGATATAACTGTAGATTTAAAAAGGAGATTAAGCCCAAAATAGCATCTATTAGCCGTGCAAATTCTGCGGTTTATCTCTGCGGTAGTGTCATTTTCAGTATTGACGAGCGTTCCCAGGTATACAAATTCGTTAACTGCTTCGATGACGTCATTTTCTATAACAAGTGGCCGTAGTGTTTGTGGTTGCGTACCTATTTTCATGTATTTTGTTTTATTGGTGTTTACTATTAAACCCATTTTTGTAGCCGCTTCCTTTAATGCTACGTACGCCTCTCGTGCTGCGTTTTCCGTTCTCCCAACAATATTGATATCATCAGCATATGCTAAGATTTGCACAGATTTGTTATATATTGAACCGGTAGTTGTGATTTGTGACGTACGTATTACTTTTTCCAGAGCTAGATTGAATAGTATACAGGAGAGTGGGTCTCCCTGACGTAGCCCGTTATTTGTTTTAAAAGGTTCAGAGAGTTCCCCCTGGATTCGTATTTTGCATTCAACTTTTTCAAGGGTTAGTTTGGTTAAACTTACCAACTGATTTGGTACTCCTAGGTCTATCATTGCTCTAAACAATTCTCTTCTATTTACAGAGTCGTAGGCTGCCTTGTAGTCTATAAATATGTGGTGCGTGTCTACACCGTATTCCAGTGTTTTCTCTAGAATTTGTCTCAGGGTTGAAATCTGATGAATGGTTGATTTACCACCTCTGAAACCAGCCTGGTATTGTCCTATTATTCGCTCTGCATATGGTGCCATGCGATGGCATAGTATATTGGAGAATATTTTATACGCTGCATTTAGGAGCGTAATTCCTCGATGGTTAGAGCATTCAAAGATATCTCCCTTTTTGTGTATGGTGCAAAGTATTCCAATATTCCAATCATTGGGAAGGGACTTCTGTATCCATATTTCTTTTATAAGCTGCTGTAGCGCTATTATGATATCGTGGCCACCTTCTTTATATAATTCCGCTGGGAGATTATCTATTCCGGGTGATTTGTTTCTGGCTAGTTTGTTTACAGCGTCTTTAACTTCCAGGATCGTTGCTGGATCCTCCTCCCTCTCGTCTGCTCCGCTTACCTCGCAGCTTTCGTCTTCCGGGTTTTCTTCTTCTTCCTCTATATTAAGTATCTGGTCAAAATATTCCGTCCATCGGTTTAGTACGTCTGTTCTTGTTGTTAAGAGATCGCCATTCAAACTTCTACATTGATTTGTGTTTGCCTTAAATTCTTTTCTGTTGATGTTAACTTTCTTATAGAATGTTCTGAATTCTTTCTCTCTGTTGAGGTTTTCTATATATTGAAGTTCCTTTTTTAAGTGGTTTCGTTTTTTCATTCTGTGTATTTTCTTTTCTTTTCTTCTCTTTGTCTAATAATTCTCTATACTTCTTCTAGTTCGGCGGGATAATGTTTTGGAATGGTGTTGGATGAGAAAATTACTGACAGAATTCTTTTGGGTTGAATGGTGACGTAAAAAAATAGGCAAATAATGGTTTCTATTAACCCAGAAAACCCTGACATAAGAAATTGTATTAAAACTGCAATTTTTTGTTATTAATATCTTTTATTTGGAAAACCTGAGTACCCTACTGAAATAATATTGCAAAAACTGGTAACGTACAAAAAAAAATTACCGCCCTACATCTAGGACGTCAGGACCAAGCATTACCATTTGTGTGGTATCTCACAAAGCAGCGTACATGGACACCAACATCACATTTTTGACTCCTTGTAGTGGGTTTTTTATGGCAGTAGCGACATCTCGTTTGTTTTTCTTGGTCAATCACATAATGTTGCATTCCATCGAAACGAGAATCGGCAAGAAGATGAAGTCGCTTTTGTATAAAGTTCAAGAAGTGAATTTTTTTCTCGTCGTGAGTATCGCTTTACTTGATGAATAGGATTCGCACCAACTGCGTTCGAGCACAGTGATACGACACTATTATCGTGCCAGCTGACGATTGTCAATTTCTTATTTACGTCAAACTTAGCATCGTACGAACCTCTTTTATCTTTTTGTAACTCCTTTGCTGATTTCAGAGGATTTTTTGGTATTCTGTTACTTCTTATGGTTCCCGTTCCTCTGATATTTTTTTCCGTCAGCATTTCAAATAAAGGCATTGTACTGAAAAAATTACGAAAAATAAATGAAATTTTTTCAGCTCCCACCTTGATTTGAGAATATCCACATAACTGAGTACCACACCTACACCGACACTGAAATCCTTATATTTAGACGCTACGTGTGTTGCTCCCTGGTATGGTTCAAACCACGTCACGTACCGATTGTTGCTACACCCAACCCAAAGTTTATATCCCCATCTTATCGGTTTACCCTTTATAAACTGCTTGCAGCTGTGACCCCAGAAATAGGGAACCATGGCTTCATCAACGCTGTGGTTCTCTTCTAAAACTGCATACTTAAAAAAAATTTAATTTAGTAAACTCAAGAGAGGTCTAACTTTATTGAATTTGTCAGAATGGTCCAAATTATTATTATCGGCAATATGTAAAACACTCATTATAAAATCAAACCTATCCCTAGAAAGTGCCCCAGAAACTAGGGAATTACAACATCTTTATCCTTTTTCCAATACATCTTTTTCCTTGGGTACTGAGCCTAACCACTAAGAATAAGAATTCCCACGAATGCTTTCATTTCTTGGATACATATAGGCTTATTTTTCTTATTTGCATATCTATTGGATTCGACAAATAGTAAATCAAAAATGTCTTCATCAAACAACTTCATGAACCAGTCTATGGGAGTATTTTCTGTATCAGTATTGAGATCATTATCCTTTGACCAATCAACAAGTATTTCTGCTTCCTCTGAGATGTTTGATGCTTCAGACCACTGGTATTGTCGTGGAATTTTCAAAACTTTCTCAAGTTTAATCAAACTGGACTATCAGCATCCGAGTCGGAGTCAACCGAATGGGGCACATGGATTTCAGCTACAGTTCTCAACATGTTTAAAGGCAAATTATCTGGAGACACGTTTTCTTCTTTACCAGAATCCTCATCTGTTTCAGCGGCATCTTCCGGAGGTAACAGAACTATATCAGCTTGAGAATGGGGTAATTCATCTTCTTCCAACATCTCAAAAGCCTCATGTAAAGAAAAACCCCTGAAACAATAAAAGCAGTGTGTTCATAACACTATCAACAAATTCTTTTGGGCTAAATACTAAGTAAAATAAACAAAGAAACCCATTGATTACTATATTAATTCAAATTTATCATTTTCATGCCATAATAGTGCATAATCCTGACAGCCTACATGTAGGACGGTCAAATTTATCACCACCTGGCAGCCTGTTGGATAAAATTATTTCACCATTTGGATAAATGAACACTTATGTATAAATAACATCATAAAAAAGTACATTCTACCAAAAGTATAATATTCATTTCTTACCTTGCAAATTTGATTCCATGCTCAGCCATATTTTACGTTTTTTGCACAAGTAGATGTTTTAAACGATACGAACAAACTAAACGATAAAGGGACAATTCGTCCTTGAGTAACAATTTGTGATAGACGGCGTTATCAGATTTAATCCAGGGCCGCGTTCAAAAATTATTGAAATTAGCGTCCTACATGTAGAACATCAGGGTTATTTGGGTTAATCAGGTTTTTGTACAACAAAATGCATAATCGACCATTTGCTTTACGAGTCACCACAACATCTAGAAACGGAAAGAACAGATTATTTTTTATCTTCATTGAAAATCTTATATCTGTATATTCAGATAATCGAGGAAAGAAGAAAGAGTGTTTCAACCAGGTCCAGAGGCAAGATGATACAAGTATCCACCATGTGCAGGAGGTATACTTTTGGTTTAAAGTGATATGATTACAGCGCTGAGGATTTTCATGAACTTATCAGCAAAAACACTATACAGGGTGAGTCATGAAGAACTGTACATAATCCTACATCGTATGGAGGCCCCTATGGGGAATAAACCATTAAAAAATGTCTACTTCTTTATTTAATATTATACAGGGCGAGTTGTGAATTTTGACTGAAATACCAATTTACCATAACTCTTGAATGGTCAGTTCGATGTGACTCACATTGGTCAAAAGTTACACTACTATCATCTAATCAACTGATTTATTCAAACTAAAATAGAATCAGGTAGGCAGCTTCTTCAAAAGAAAGGGTGGGGTTTATCAAACTTTAAAATGGTATTGTTAGTACTTTTGAAGTGCGTTTCTTTGATAACGCAGCTAAAGTGTTTATTTGCGCCCTTACTAGAAAGTTTGAAGTTCACAAATAACGAAAAGCTTTCAAAAAATTATAATCAACTTCATGTTTATTGTTTAATAAAGTTTTTGACTCACTTACCAGTATATGATATTCATCATGTTCTTCAATTGGTTCAGATATCACACTTTTAATTGACCCCATAGGTAATTTTTCAGTTCTCTCTTTAGTACTTAACCATAACTGGTCACTTTCTAATTTAAATGTTAACCTAACTTTTCCCCCATGCTTATTTAACATTCCTGATAAAGGTACTGGTGGCAATCCTTCCTGTAATATCATGGGGTTAATATTTTGTATACTTGGCTCATAGGTGCTGACTTTCACAATGTTGCATGACCACATACTATGTACCAAGCAATTATATAATGATAAAAATTATAAATGCTTCAGACACCAAATACACAATTCTCATCCCAACACAATTCTGATAATTAGGCATTTATCATCTGCGCCAAGAAACACAATGGGTAAGAAACAAATGACCAAAGGGAAAATTATGGATATATGGTTAAAATAACATTACTGACTCATAACGAGCCTAAAAACTTTTTCTTCCACTACATATCACACTTTTTCTTATGGAAGTAAGTTTTTCAAGGCTTTCTTCAATGATTTAGATTAAAAATCAATTTTTGACATGAGCATGGTGAATTAACAATATGCTAATATTTTGTTACTAGACGAGATGTTACTTGACTGGCTTATCAGCAGATGAATTGCTACATGCTGCTCAAAATCGAGAAAAATATCGGCAAATAGTCATGGGAGCTACCTAGGCCCAATTTGGGACAGTACTCAAAGAAAAAGAAGAGTTTTGAGTTAAAAGTTAGTTAAATCACATCATGCTTTACTTAATCTCTGAACCCGGAAAAATGTAACAGTATTTAAAAAAAAAACATTAAAGGTTATTTTAAGACTAATATATTAATTATTATAGCACTAGAACTAGTTATATGTCTATTTAGTAGACAGAATTTGAACACAATTAATACTATTGAAAGGAAACATTTCGTGATAGAATACTGAGCAACATTTTGGTAATTAATTATAAAACAGTTAATGTAAACAACTTACAATAAAGTACAAACTTCTAGTGTAAAATGGTACATAATTATTAAACAAATTTAACATTATCCAAAAAGGATTAAGTTTCAGAATATTTTCAGTCCTATGGGACCATCATCAATGAGAACATCTAAAGAGTAGTTCAAATTAGCCACATAACGAGATAAAATGATCCTTATATTACCTATTTAAAGTATTAAATTTTAAAAATATTTGGACACTAGGTCGATGTTATAGGATTTCATTTTTCCTGCTTGAAAAAATGGATGTTGTCCACACGATTGCAATCAAAACATTTTAAACAAATGAATTAAGTCAGCACCTATGCCTTTGTTATCTTAACCTATAATAAACCTTAATATTTTTTAATCCAGGCATGACATCTTCCGGTAATCCTTTATCTAACACTTTACGGTGAATTTTTTGTTTACTTAAAGGTTCTTTTGATGTAGTGGCCTTTTCAAGTTCGACTATATCCTAAAAATGAATACAAATCAGTATCCTGTATAAAATAGATATTATTTTTTTATATATTCCTTATCTATTTATTTTTAAAGAGAAAATTTATGTGAAACTAAAAAAATATAAATAAAGCAAAGGACCCTGGCACTTTCCTTATGTAAAAGTGGTTTCAGTTAAATTGGCTGAAACTTTGCAGAGAGGTAGCTTTGGTCATGCTGTCCAAAAGTTATCATTGCGCCAAGACACAGAAATCAATTGTTTCTGAAGTTACAAAGGTTCAAAGTGTCAGTTTTTAGTTATTTTGAATAATACATATTTCATAAATATACAGAGTACATAAAAAGACAATTTTCATATTCAAGTCAGTCATAATAAAATATAAAAAACAACAATACACTATTTCTGTTAATTATATATTATCACAACTGATATTTTAGGTTGACATAATATATACTTTAAAAAATTGGTACTTTGAAAGTAACTAAAGCAATTAATATTAATTATATGATGCAAAAAAATCAATCACTATTCTAGCGATGACTACCATGGTTTTTGTTTCAATAAACTTTACTCTCCACGTTAGGGTGGTAAACACACCAGAGGAAAAGCACATATTGCCATAGGGTAAATTTTGATCTTTAAGCTCTTTCTACCACCTACTCTCACAATTTCAAGCAAATCCATGCATATAAACAGAATTCTGAGCAGAAAACCATCATATCCTGGAGTATATAGTTTTTTACAAATTTTTAAATGTGTTGGCAATTCCTTCCAGAAGAATGACAAATAATGTGATTTGTGATGACTTTGATTTACTAGTAAAGTATGATATACTACTAAAAAGTTTCGGGAAAATATTTTGTTAATGTGATCAATAGCCGTTTTTATTAGATTTGTTCTAGGTCTTTTATGTATTTAAGTTTTGACAATTCAATTGAAAATCAATTCAGATTATCCAGAGATCCAAGATAAAGAGGTTGATCCAAGATTAGGATCTACCTTATTGAGGTTCTATATTGATGTCAAAATAGGTGTTTTAGTAGGAGAGCAAATTTATAAGTATATAAGTTTTTAAGTATATAAGCTCAACCAGCAGAGATCTATGGAGTGAGTAAACTGAGCTACAAGCCACTCTTCTGTAGTCCTCACCCATAGGTTGATCCTAGACACCCCCATATTCTAGTCTAAATAGCATCTTCTTCTTCTTCTTAGTTGTTAACCTGATGCAGGTATCGTGATATCATGAAGCTATTAGCTAAATTTCCCAATGTTCCTCCACGTTTTTCTATCTTCTGCCATTCTAGCACATTCTGACAATGGAGCGCCAATGGTAGCAACAATATGGTCCGTGTATTGTGTGGGAGATCTACCTCTATTTCTTTTGCCTTCTACTTTTCCCTGGATGGTAAGTTTTTCAAGACCATTTCTTCGAAGGACATGTCCATAAATAAATAGCATATCCATTTAGAATTTTAAATTACTATGTTAACCTTTTTTGGTTTTCTGGCTTGAGTTTGAACCATTGATCTGCTAGATGTCATATTGAAATGAATGCGATTAATTTACCTTGCCCTCTTGGATATCTGAGAGACTAAAATTTTTATAAATACCTTTATTCTACTATTCACTCTCTATATATAGAGAGAGTATATAGTATATACTCTCTCTATATACACATACATTGGACTAACCCACAAACATTGATTAACTTGTGTTTAATCAAATACTTATTGACAGGCTATAAAAAAAGTGACATTTTGAATATCTCCTTGTATAAGTCATAACTATTTGTCAATATAAAACCTTACCTGTTTGCTGACAGATGAAACAGCTAAGACATCATTTAAAGTAGATCCTACTAACATAATTTTTGAGCCTTTTGTGATACCAGAATTGGAAATAGTTTGACTATCTTGTAAAAGTCCTTTATACATAAGTTTCTGCATTGCATCTGGAACACCTAAAAATATATGTACATAAATACACTTGCAAAGCAAGGCAAAGGTTTCACTATATAGATCAACTTTGATGACTAGTGAAGGTGAGCAGGTGAGAGCTGAATCTACACTGCGAAATCATAAATATATTTTATGTTGAGCTTTAAAACAAAAGAGTAAAACTCATAATAAAATATTTTTAAAGTCAATTTAAATTAAAATCTGCAGTACAAACAATTGAAAAATATGATGTTTTGCTCATGTGTAAATTAATATATCCTGTAACTCTTTGTGTTAATGAACTAGTGAAGAGCAACGTTTTGAACACATTTGACTATTAAACTGAGCACTCTTTATGATGAACTATTATGCCCAACACTAATTGTAACAGAATATAAGAAAATATGTTTGTACAGAGATTTATAATTCAAGGGATATATTCAGGAATAAGTCACAAATTATTGGTCATATCATAAAATATACCCAAATTAAACCTCAGGCATAACATTTAAAAGAAAATATATTTTATCTTTTGCTTTACCAGTGTAGAACTTACAGTAAAAAATACATTCCAGTCTCAAAGTATTTTATAGTGCTTAATAGGATCCAACAATGATTCACATTTCTTTATTAATACTTTATATTCCCTATCAAAGTAAATTTTAAACTGCATACCTAATAAATCTTGTAAATGCTTCTTTAGTTCTAAGATTGTTGTATTGGAAGTTGTTGTGATATCATACTTTTTTTTGTTATATATCACTTTAATTTCAACAGGATCACTTTTTTCTTCCAAATCGCTTTCCTTACTCTCCAAAGCCTCCACGGGATTTGCAACAGTATTTTCTTTGACATCAGTTTTAGGAATTTTAGATTCAGACGGCTCTGTTAGTCTATCATCTTCTTCTTTAGTATTTGTTACTTCAACACTATTTAAGTGTTTTTCGTCTCCGTTTTTATTTTCCGGGTCTAAAATATAATACGCTTTATTTAAACAATAAAAATCTATTTTCCCTGTAAAAAACCTATAGGCCACAAAGAACAAGATGGATGGATTTTATTTTTTTATTAAAACTTGTTAGTGTAGTTAAACAGTTTAATGGAACTCACCTAGACATTCCATTTTACAAAATATATATCGTTGGTTACAATCAGAATAAAATTATTTAAATTAAACTGTTTTTCTCAAATAAGATTACTTGCATTTCAACCATCTGACTTTGAAGTTGACGTCTGCACTCTGCACGATTGATGAATTAATTCAGTTTAGCCACTACATTCCAAAAATATGTAACATGATCATGAACATTGTTCTTGCATGCATGCAAGCCATGCATTTCTTATTTGAATATCAACATATGAAAATTTTTTTCAGTTATTTTGTATTAAAATCATATTATAGCAATAAAAACCAATATTAGGTATTTTAGAGTGTGTCCCCACAAGCTTTTGATTTGAAAAGCATGTTTTAGTTCTGTTATAATTAAATGTTGGTACGCCGACAATTGAAATTGACATGATGTGAAAGTTATGGTTCTCTTGATACTCTGATTAATTGTGTTTATATTTGATTTTGATTAGACGGATTTTTTTAAATTGTCTACTACAATGGTAGTAAATAACAACGACCAATTAGCAGAAGAATTACAGCGACAAGAACTTGAGGTAGGTCTAAAATATATTCGTCTTTTAAAAATTGGATTATTGCCCTATCCAACTTTGCAATCATCAACCTTAAAAAACTGGCTTTGGTAAATCGTTTTTCTGGTTTGAAATGTGTTTGTTTTACAAACTTTTTTAAGATCTACTATCTACTTAACGTTTTTACTCTACTATGTGTTTTTTTCTATGTTATAATCCCCTACTACATCCAAGTCCACTCACTACAATATTCTCTTTGATATGGCATTGCAGCTTTCTTCGCTATTGTTTTTTAGATAGTTATAGTATTACAAGTTTGGTATTATCACAGAATACACCACCCAACTGGGGTGGTGTATTCTGTGGTATTAGACAGCAAGTAGGTGAAATGGAGGAGATTCAGTGTAATAGAAAAATGTAATGTAATGTAACTTTTAAATTTTATTTTTAGGCTCCCAATGGTATTGCAGCTCCTCAGGTGTATCAACAACTTCTAGCTATTTATTTATACCAAAATGATTTGTAAGTTATATATGTACTTCTATTTTCTGTATTTACCATTGTTATTTTTAGATGCAATGCAAAGTATTTGTGGAAGCGTATCCCACCAACAGTTAAAACTTCTACTCCAGAGCTTGCTCACATTTGGGCAGTAGGACAAAGTATGTGGAAAAGAGATTTCCCAGCTATTTATACAGCTTTGAATGCTGTTACTTGGTCAGATATAGTGGCAGATATTATGAAACAAGTTCAAGGTACATTATCTTATTTTATAATAAAGGGCAATACGCAACACTGTGACATGGTGCCTTAAGGAAAATATATTTGGTTAGGTTAGAGTGTACTAAATTGCGTATTGCCCAAAGAAACTTTATAAATCAGACCCTGCTTTATATGTTTCAAAAGTGAAAAATATAATATTCCTAAAATATAATTACATATAATACACTTCTCCAAGAAATTAACGCACCACTTTGAAATATTAAACTATTTTATTAGCGTTAATAAAAATTTCCATTGTAATGTTATATTTTGCAAGCCCCTTGTATATGCTATTTCTATACTCTATATTAATTGACTGTGTTTTATCGCTATAGTTTTTTTTGCAACAAAACAAAACGAAGCAAAAAATGTACTAATTCTATAAATATACTAATTTCCAAGTGTTCTCTATTTTATTCGGCTACTGTTTAATTGTTGATTATTGTTAATTGTGTTTATTGTGAAGCGTCAATCACGTAATTTAACCCGAGATGAATGTGCGTAAGCAGTGATACTGTCGGAAGAAGGTTGGAGTTACCGAAGAATTGGTCGTCGGTTTAATGTGTCCCACACATTCGTCTCATGGGTGTTAGAAAGATTCCTCGAAACAGGGGATCATACTCGCAGACCAAGGCAAGGACGAAACTGGGTAACTACCCCTATTCAAGATCGATTTGTAAGAATTTCTGCTCTTCAACAACATTTTGTAACACATCGAAGTCTACAAATTCAGCTTCGAGACGTGCATGCTATACAAATTAGTACTGAAACTGTTCGCCAGCGACTTAGGGAATACAACTTAACACCTATTGCCGCCCGAGGTCCTCTATTAACTGCAGAGCATCGAAGCGAGAGACTACATTTTGCCAAAGAACACGTTAATTGGTTAGAGGCTGACTGGGAACGAGTGCTATTTACTGATGAATCCCAATTTTGTTTGTTCAATAACGACAGACGTGTTCGTGTGTTGAGACGACCCAACGAACGATATGCTCTATGTAACTTCTCACACACCACATTTTTTGGTGGAGGATCCGATATAGTGTGGGGTGGTATTTTTTTGACCGCACGTACGGACCTAGTGGTCATACAAAATGGAACTGTTACAGCTGAAACGTACATATTGGAGATCCTGGAGCAACATGTAGTCCCATTCGCTCCTTATATCGGTGAAAATTTCTTACTAATGCAAGATAATGCCAGACCTCACGCTGCACAGATTGTCAGAAATTATCTAGAAGAGGTAGAAATTAACACTACGGAATGGCCAGCACATCTCTCCACACAAAATCTCTGGGATATCCTTGGTAGGCGATTAAGAGCGACACCGATCCAACCAAACAACTTACAGGAAGTGGGAGAGAGGCTGATCCAGATTTGGAGAGAACTAGACCAAAATGAAATACGGCAATTAATTTTAAGTATGGGCCAACGGTGTGAGGCTGTTATACGTAGTAGAGGTAGAAACATTCGTTATTAAGACTTTTTTCATATTTTAGTTTACTTTTCTTATCATTATTTTTTAGAATTTTCCGTTTTATTTTTTTTTCTCCTGTACTTCAAAATTTTCTGATGATTAGACAAATTGTTATAATTACTAATAAAATGTAGAGTAAATCTGGTGAAGTTTTATTTTTTATTCTTTGCCTGTTTACAAATAAAATTGATTTATTGAAGTGGTGCATTAATTTCTTGGAGAAGTGTATATACCAATCCATAAAATCTAAGACCTTGAGACAAAGATTAATACCAATAGTGCAGTTTAATAAAAATTCTAAGGTAAATATTTGCAATTCAACATATTGTACTGTGAATTCTGTGTCACAGAGTCAAATATTTGCAATCAGATTAGTTCAGCCAAACCAAAAAATTACATCATTTCCTGAATTTCATCAAATCCTCTAAAAGAGAGGATCTTCAATTTCTCAATATCAGTTTGAACAAACTTTAATTTTGATTGGTCGAAAAATATCCAAACACAAATAATGACAGTCAGCAGTTATACATAATGTGATGAAATTCATTTTCCTTTTTTTCTTTGGTTGACTTGACAGTGTGTGGTTTATTTGTCTTCCTTTTGAGTCATTTAAAGCTATGAAAAAGAACCACATGCATCCTGAAAAAACATAGAAGGCTTAAAAAACTGTTTCAAATAATACAAGATTGTCATGAGGATATAAGGTGTATCCTAAATATTGAAGGTAATAACAGACATTTATTGAATCAAAATAAAATATTTTATAGTGTTAATCTTGTTATTAATATACTAGCTCACTTCATAAGGCAGAGAATGAATTAATTTTGCTTTTTATTTACAAGGATGTTGACAAGCTGATATACTCATGATAACTGTCATTTTTATATTTTCTGACTTTTTTACCGCTATAATTATCTTATAACTGTAATATTTCGTATAACTGATTAATAAAAATTATTAATCTGCGAGGACTCACGCTTATAGAAAAAATCCAATAATTTCAGTTTCGCTATAGAACTTTTTTTATATTCACATTCCAATTAATGCCAAACTCCAGGAATGCAAAATAAATGATACCTTACGAATTTAATATAGGTGGATGGAGAACACAAGGTTTGGAAGCTACCTAAAACTGGGCTTGTTAATATAAATCTAACACATCAGCAATGCCAGTTGTGTGTTTGTTAGTTAACATGTAACCACATAAGTTATCATATATGTGATTTGGTTTTGGATTTTTGTGATTTATAGAGAAGCAGTATTTATTAGCAATTATCGTTTTGCCTGAGTATATGGGAAGGCACACAGTGGCTAAAACATAAGCCAAAAATTCCCTGTGTGAAAGTTTGTGGTTATAATGAAAAATGAAAAATTGGATTTACTTTGAACTTTATATAAATAACTGAGAGATGTAGATCTATTGATGTTGAATAGTTATTGGCATTTATTGAACTGCTTTATATGGCTGGCATCAAAAAAGGTTATTACCTAAACACAAAAGAGCTATAAACAACTAATGGAACTTTCACCAATTTCTTTCTAGCTACAATGTCTAGAAGACGATTCCATTTATTAGTAAAATCTATCAGATTTCATGATCTAGAAATAATGATTGAAAGATCCCAGGTTGGCGTATTGGCATCAATAAGATCTTTATTTCAAAGGTTTTTCGAAATTTGTTTGAATCATTATATGCCTAGGCTGAATGTCACCATTGACGAGATATTACAGTCTTTCCGAGTATGCTACAGCTTTATAGAGTATATCACCAACAAGCGTGCAAAGTAAGGGATCAAAATATATGCTTTCATCGATTTCAGGACATTTTATAAGCATATTTTAGAGATTTATACTGGGAGACAGTCCGATTATCCTTAGAACATCCTTAATAACGCCAATTCATTCTGAGTTGAAATCAAAAAATCCTGAAAATAAGAGACCTAGATGCGGGTATTGTCCTACTAGAAACAACAGATTTATGCAACATAGATGTAATACATGCCAAATTCCAATATGTAAAGATTACATAACCAGAACGACTTTTATTTGCCTTCAATGTAAGAATATTTCTAATTTAAGTGATAATGATGAGGGATTTTGTTAAATTTTTCAACTTTAAATGTGTATCAATATTAAATAAATCAACTTATATGAAAAATAACATTTGTTTCTATTAAATAAACTTAGGAAAGCAAAAAATTGTACATGTAAGTTGGTGTTAGAAAATTTCTGTACACACGAGTTCTAACGTTATAAAAGGAGACGCGAGTCATCGTGGGTTAAAATTTTAATAATATAGTATGGCATTTTAGCTGGGGAGATTCTTTCGGATTATTCCGGCCTCAATTGCATCCATTCCTGTTTTACGTAACTAGTGTCAATGTTAATTTTATATTCATTATTGCAGAAGTTGTCAGAACCAGGGCTGTTGATTTAATATCTCAAGCATATTCATCCATAACTTTAGATACAGTATCTGCAATGACAGGGTTACCTCTAGAGGTATGTGTACCAGCTTGTGAAGAGAGAGGTTGGAAATATGATGCAGAATCAAAAATTGTACATCCAGTAAGAAAAGTTGTCGAATATGTGGGACAGACTAGTAGTGAAGATCAACTATCTAAATTGACTGATTTTGTTTCTTTCTTGGAAAATTAGATATTTGCTTGAATTGTGTTTTGTTAGGTATATTTTTAATAAATTTTTATTTATGGAATAAAATGTTTGATAACTTAACTCCAAATTAACCCCAAATAATAAAATTGCATGAAGATACATGGAAAGAAGGTCGTTTGATATAAAGTAACATTGAGTAATGTCTATTGCCGTAAAAACAATGTTCTAAGAGGCTGTAACTGTCTCTAGTTGTATCAAACAATGTAGGTATTCAATTAAAATACCTTGCACAGAAAAACTCTAGAAGAAAAACTCTGGACATCAGAATGAAGTAGATTTCGAATCTATAAAGATATCTTAGTTCCTTAGTAAAAATCTACTTTTCTCAATGTTTGACTCAGTAATTAGTCTATCGTGTGTCATGTGAATAATTTTATCAATACCAGACTGATAACTTTGTCCAACACGTTTGTGATTCTCCACAAATTTATCAATTTCGTTGTTCCAAGTTTCTCAAACTTTGATAATGTGGTATAGGAATGTTAGAAAATATACAGTGATATCTATAACCAGATGTAATTATGTACTTAAGTAATACTCTTAATTAAAAATACGAGGCCCTTTAATATACTTAGGTAGGTGTTCAACCACTAGCGAGACTGGGACCAGTACCATACGTTCTTCGCAGTGGCTAAGCTTTTGTATTGTATGGATGTTCCATCATGATCCATTCGAAAAAGAGGTTAAGCACTCACTAACAAAATGTTGACTTTGTAGTTAATTCTGAAAAAATACTAAAATGAAGTACTAATAAGCAAAAAATGAAGGAAATTAACGACGATATTTTATTTATATACAATTTTTGAACAGTGATATAGTAAAATATATTTATCCACTTTGCTTTTGTTTTTGAAACTCCATCATAAGCTTTTGTTCAACTTTTTCTTTATCAATGTTAACCTGAAAAGTAAAAAATATATAATATCAACACCGATATATTAAAAAGTCAACAAAATAAGTATATTAATATTTATTTACTTATTTATATATGTACATTACTACTATACTATACATTATAGATTTAGACAAAGAAACACTTAGTGGTCTGGATCAGAGATCGGTCTGTACCGTTGGTATTTGGCATGGGTTCAATTCTATTTTAGATATAATTTATAGAACAAGAATATTAACCTTCCACGGCTAGCGCGCGGACAAAATCTCCACCGATCTAAACTTTTCAATTTTTCAAAAACTACCCACCCTTTTGTTCTAGCCCGTCCATCTACCTCCCACAAATGTTAATTGATTTCTTCACACGAAGTGTCAGTCGCTGATTGCGGACAAATTCTCCGTGCGCTAGCTGTGTTTTAAAATTTTTAACGTTTGTCAGTTAATGTGAATTTTAAAATGTATGCGTATGAGGCAAAACAAGAACATTTGCTACGTCTAATGCGCGAATGCCTTCGAGACGACGACGGGAATGAAAATATTGAGTATGACGAAGAAGAAAATAACAGAACACATGGATGAAAAGTGTGATACAGAACAAGAAATTTCTTATTCTTTCTTGGTGAACTACTAAGTGGATGAAACATATTCCTCCAAGAAATGTTAGAACCTGTTTAGAAAACTTAATTATGCATTTGCCAGATGCAAGAAGTTACCAAGAATTTAAAGGGTGAACTAGATATTTGGAAATATTTTTTTAACGACACCATGATCATAATAACCATTATTGTTAAATCTACAAACATACTCCCAAGAAAACTATAATCGAGAGAGGAACGCACAGGAAACATATGTTTTAGAAATTCGTGCTTATTGGTTTACTCTATTTGGCAGATGTATTGAAACCTGGCAGGTTAAGCACAGACGAACTTTGGAATAAAGTCGGTACAGGAGTTGACATGTTTCGACTAACAATGCCCAGGTACCGATTTAAATTTTTTCTATAACAGGTTTGATGATATAAATTCACGTGGGGAAAGACAATTATTAGATAAATTTTGTCCCGTGCGAGAGATTTTTGAAATGTTTATGCAGTTTTAAACAGTATATACCTAATAAATGAATTAAATATGGATTACAAGTATTTGCGCTAGCAGAAAACAAGGCCTTTTGTACCTGCAATTTGGAGCCATATTTGGGACAATAACCACCAGGTTCTTTTGTTATAGTAATAATAAGTAATTTTATGTGAGCCTCTAAGAGGAACAAAACGGAACAGTACTGCTGTCAATTGGTTTTCAAGCATACCAATAATCCAAACTTTGCTTTATTATTACAAACATACATTTCTAGGAACGTGTCGCAAAAATTAGAAATTATCCTATGACTTATCTAAACCCATAAGCATATCTATTTTATCCATCACGTTTGCTTTTCATGATGATATTACTTTGGTGTTTTATACACCAAAAAGAAATAAAAACGTACTCCTCCTGTCTAGTTTACATCATGACGATACAATTGAAGATGATTCCATGAAACCCGAAATGATTTTTGACTACAATGCTATAAAGGGGTGAGTTGATCAGTAGATAATTTATGTACTGCCGATGATTGCGTTAGGAATACTCGACGATGGCCAATGGTAATCCATGGCTTTCTTCCATGCTAAATGTAGCTGGTATACACTCAATGGTCCTTTTCTATTGTAATGATAACTAGATTCGTCTACCACGAAAACAGTTTTTGCACAATTTAGCATTGGTCTGATCGAACCGCAGCTTAAAGTTCGTGCTTGTCACTTTTATATACTAATTAGTTGTTTCAATTTTCAATAATTTTTTTCGGAATGTACCTATTCAGGATATTACATATTTTGAAATTTTATAACATTTTACTCAGAGTAAATGCTCTAGCTGTAGTTTATTATTTTTAAATAGTTAATTAACATCTACCTAAATCATTTTCTAAGTTAGCACAATAAATTTAAGCCAGTGGGTTTAACAAAAATATATGCGTACAAATACAACGCGCGCCAGCCGCAGTGTCCAGATTATAAGCGCCAGCCGTGGAAGGTTCAGAAAATAGTAAAAATTGCTTACATTCAAGATACAACGTAAAAAAGACAAAGATCAAAATAACTGGACAGGAAAAGTATATTGTAGTGTAGGGAAAAGCCACACTAAAGAAGAAAATAAAACGGACAAAGATTCTTTTTTGTTATTCTTACTAGTAGACAAAACTCTTAACACTATCTGGGCGATCTATGAAAAGTTTCTTAACCCTTAACTGGAGAGACCCTATTTTAATACACACAGAGAGACATGCCGTCTGACAGACTACAATGTAGGAGAGGGGATAAGAACTAAACTTACAAACTTTTTTAATATATTTAATAGTACTCTAAAAGCTGTTTGTATTTGCAATAGAACACAGTAAAGAAACTCAAAATATTGTCAGAGAATAAAAAAATAACTACGACTTTCAGCTAATCATTTACAGTTCGTGACAGTCACATTTTTTACTTTTCATTACAGTGAAAAAATAAATATACCTACATCAAGTAAGTTTTTTTATATGAAAGGAACTAACATATACTGGATTACCTAAAAATTACCTAGCGAAATTATTTTGATGTTGCAAAAAATGTCCAGCAACTGTAAAAGTTACATACAATTGGTACAAATTGGTTTCGTACACTGAAGACACACAGGTTTTCTACATCGACCACAAAGGTATTTTGTCATACGGTTCTTCTTGCGAGGGCACAAATAACATATTTTTCGCTTCTCTAGTACTAATGGCTCGTTATCATCTACTTGGTTATTCTCAGGACTTCCAAGAATACTCGCTATACTAGCACGAATTAGCCGCGGTACATAAAAATTACCCATTCTTCCCTTCATATGATCTTCTAATTGTTTTGCTAATATTTTAGCAAAAGCAGATTTTTCTTGAATATTAGAATTATTTTTGTAACTTTGATGCAGTATGTATGCATTTACAATAGCAATATCTAATTTACGAAAGAAAACAGCAAGAGTCCATCTGCGAGTTCTTCGACTACACGAACTTTTAGCACATTTTTCGTCCATGCAGTCTACACCTCCTTTTTTGGCATTATAATATGAAATTATTTCTGGTTTTTCTATTGAAGAATCATTACAAGCTATATCATGCATTGATGATATTAAAATTGTAGCTTTGTTTTTTCTGGCTACATAAGATACCATTGTACACTCTTCTCTAAATCCATAAACACTAGAATCAGGTTCTGTGGTTTTATTGGCCAAAAATTTTTCAAAGTTCCTACATACGTAATATTATTTTTCTGCAAAACATCTATTAGCTCTAATGACGAAAACCAGTTGTCCGCAGTTAACTGCAAGGCTGCTTGTGTTGGTTTTGAGTATTTTTTTTTTTCTTCGGGTAAAAGACTTAAGCCGTCCGAGTCTTTGCCACAGTATATATATATATACCCGTTATAGAAATAACTGGTTCTTGCATCAGTAAGAGCCATTATTTTGATGCCATACTTATGTGGCTTATTAGGCATATACATTTTAACACAGCCCCTTCCCCTAAAACTGACAAGCATTTCATCAACAGTTGCCGATTGACCTAGACCATATTTATGCGTTTTGACAATTTTCAATAAAAGAATTGAATATATAAGAAACTGCTGCTACTGGATCATGTTTTTTCTTTCTTCTCGATCATCTGGATTATCAAAACGAAGAGCTGATAAAATGACTGCAAAACTTTTTATTCATGACAGTTATAAAATTTCCCTGCCAGTTCCATCTGTTGCAAAAAGCGTTTTTATATTCTCATACTTCGACTTGAATACCGCAGAATATACGAGGAGTCCTATGAAAGCTTTCATCTCCGTTATGTCAATATCCTTGAGATCATGTTTATTTGGATCATTGTACTTTATTTTCATTAAATTCAATTTATGATTGTTCCACTAAATAACACATAATAACATATTTTCGCCAAACAATAACTGCCATACCTTTAGAGGATCAGCTTCCTCTCCAAGATTTCGTGCTTTTGTTTTTAGGACGGGAATTTTTGTTACTAAATTATGTTTCCTTGTACGAGATACTGGTCGAACTTCAGATTTACACCACCTGAATCGGTTCTTTCCGTAGAAATATGTTGGATTATTAGTCTCAACTATATTTTCTTCCAAAATATTTTCTTCATCACTCTCTGTAGAAATGTCTGAATCCGTCTGACTATCAGATTCCAAATAAACATCATCTTGTACTTGATCAAAATCACTAGCGTGATGTTGATCAAGTACATTACAGTATCTAATTCGTCAAACGGATTTTTTTGATGGACCGGCCATGATTGTAACAAATACGCGACGTTTTCAATGAAATAAAATGTAACCTAAACCGAGACGTGCCGTCTAACAAACTACTAAAACTGATTTTCGGTTATAATTTTTCCAAATATGAGTATTTCTTTACCTATAATAAGTCGGGTCACTAATAGTCAACGAATAATATAAAGAATAGATGAAGTGATGTGCCGATGGGCGGAGTTATTTGTACAGGGTATTAAAAATTCTTTATGCTGTAGTCTGTCAGACGGCACGTCTCCAGTTAGCGGTTAAGTAACTAAAGTTTTTAACAAAAAAGAGAAAGTTCGATACATATATGTTCGATAAGAAGAAATAATTAACTTAAATAAAAAAATTGTTATTGGAATTAAACAAATTAACTACTTACAGTTTCGTTAAGGCTAATAAATCTGTTATTGTTCTCAGTTTTGTCCAACCCTTTTAAATATTTTTCTCTTAAATAGAGAACAGTGTCGATATGGGTTTTATGTTTAATAGCCAGATCTAGAGCCCTGAAAAACATGATGAAATAAATTAACTTATTGCTTCATAATGAACTTTAAATAAAAATTTGCAGACTCTATGTGGATCCATAGGCATTTGATTTTAATAGTATAGTTAAAATATATCAGCTTCTGAAGTCTGTACACCCAGTAGAAGCAGAGTTGTAGCTCATGAAAAGTAGTTTCTTATTTGTCAACTTCCAAGTCGAATATTTCAACGTGAAATAACCAAAAAATGAAGCACTTTTCGAGAAAAACCCATCAAAACTTTTTGAAAGTGTTTAAACAAAGCTTTTTTTTAGGTTTTTGCATCAAAACTAAGCGAGTTACGCTCAAAATAAAGTTGGCCCCTGGCGGTGGCGCATATGGCGTATAAATTTTTATCCTCAACTACAGCCCATTGACAGTACTTTTAGAAATAAAAGCTGTTGACCTTATTAGAGCCATGGCCTCATTTGGGTCACACAATAAAAACCTAATCTAACCTAACATACTCTAACCAAAATAAAAAATTTAGTTTTTTGCAAATCTTAAATATTTGTAAACTTCACTTTAAAAGATATTATTTTGATACCTATAATATGTACCTAAATATTTACCTATCATTTCATAACCTTTTCCACTAATAATAATAAGGGAAAAGTAAATTTGCATAATAAATATTTATTTTAAATTGTTTAAACAAATTACTCGGTTAAATAGACAATTATTCACAAATTAACTAACTGCTTAGCATTACCAGTATCAATTTTATGCTTAAAAACGGTAGTTCTTCCCGTCTTTCCTCCTTTCGGTATGAAAATATCATGATACTGCCGAAGAAATTCCCTTAATTTCCTTTTCTTCATCTGATTTAGAGACTGTCCAGCAACTGCAACCATTTGGTCGAATTTGTCGTTGGAATTATCGGATGTTGTCGTTTGACAGATTATGGATGTCACAGGTACACAAGTTCCTACTTTTGTATCTTTCTCGATGGTCACTGGGTAGTCATTGACATTGATGGTATTTCACAGGTATTTCTTTAGCCGAAGTCACCAATTCCTTTCCAATTATAATTCCTCGGCCAACCTCGTCGTCATGGTTTCAAGGCTCCATCATAACAGGTGTCCCTTCGTCTACAATTTCCTGTAACCGCGCTACTATGATCGTTTCACTTCTCGCAGGCACGACTGTATCTTCTTTAACGTCTGCTTGCACAGTGTTGTCATCATGTGGATGAAGAAATACCTCCTCGTTACCAACTTTGATTACCTTATTCTTAAAATCTAATTGGAGTTCGAAGCTAAAGGCTGACTCGTTCTAGTTTTTCTGATGGTGAGTTTCTTGATTTTATGGTCTTCGTTTTCTTGCATGTAATACTTTTCATCATATTAACGAGCTGGTCAAGTTTATCTTCATCTCCTTCCTCTTTTACAGTCCTAACTTTACTGTACCTGCCAGAGGCCTGCGTAGCTGACTCGTATTCGAGGGCGGCCGATTATCAAACAGCGTCTTGTGACGAGCTAATCGAGTGTTCTCTGCATTTCATGATCACGAAGACTTTCAAAAACGTTTGAACGGCAATTTTTCCATCATGTCTTCGGGAGCTGTTGGATAGCATATCGTACTAATCTGGCAATATCTACCTCATATTCTTGAATAGCCTTATCTTTCTTCTGTCTTCGATTTTTAAGCTGCTACTGATATACATGCTCCAAATGTTCGTGGCCATATCGCATATTTAACGTCTTCTTCAGTTGTTCGAAATCATCTGTCTCCTCTACGGCTATGGTCTGAAGCACATCTAAGGCATCTCTTCGAAGAGCGATAGTCAGGTTTACAGCCGTTTCTTTTTCAGACCATCCGTTCGCTATTGCAGCTGATTCGAACTGTTTCATGTAGTTGTTCCATGACGATTTTCTGTCGAAAGTTGGGACTTTCACATGAACAGAACCTCCACTTCCTTCAAATTTCGGCCGTATTTCCAACTTACGTTTCGTCTCGTCTTCTTTTGTCTCTACTGTAATTGGATTGTTTTCTCTCTCTGCTGTCCCTGTTTACTCCATCTTCCTTTCCATATTTTTTCTTCGAAAGCCACTTTGCCTTCTAGAGAAGAAATCTCGTTGGAAACTTTGTCTTCTAAAGAAGCGATGTCGCCGGAGACTTTGTTCTCTAATGATGCGATGTCACCAGAAACTTTGTTCTCTAATTTCGAAATCGACGAGATGACAGCATCTTCAAACATATAGGGTCAAAACCCTCTTCCTCCAAAGCGTTCTTTAGTCGTTGGACTAACTCAGCCTTTTTTCCAGTAGAAGCTAATTCTCTATCCTCGAGATGTCTTCTTAAATTCGTAACTGTGAGCTCATAAATCGTAGTCATTTTCACAATTTATTTTATATATTCCACTTTTGTGACACCATTGTAATATTTTTATTAATCTAATTTATTGTCTTTATTTATTATCAGTTCTACATTTATAACACTTACAAGTTTTAAGTCTTTATTTGTACAATATAACTAATTTATTTCACACTAATAATTATATAATTTATTTATATTTATTACAATACACGCGTTACATTTTAAAAACTCGACGCGATGTTATTTTACAGACTAACTGTCCTCAACAAAATTCCCTCTTTAAATATAAAATGCCGTTAATCGAGAATTCTGGCGATTCCCTTCGAATAGACGAGAAGGTCACTCGGACTGGTCTTTCAGCTGAGCGGCGAACTTACTAGAATTTGGTCGGCGACCCTAGCTGAATGATCTCGAACGCCATGGAACTGGTTTTAGCGTAGGGGTCCCTTGGATATTGCCTACTAGAAAAGTACTTATTAGAAAAACGTGTTTACAGTTTTGAGTCATATTATGCGTCATTATTTATCGTAACAATATTTTACAAGCTCTATTTCGTTTCTCTCTATTAAAGTTCATGAGAATAAATTCTCGACATTGAAATGAATGTGGTCCCACAGGTTCGTTATTTTGCTTGTCTTCTTTATTTTGCTCTTGATTTCGCATTTGTAAATTATTATCCTCGGGCTCACCGCGAACTCTTCTTCGTCGGTCAGTAGATAGCTAAGGGGGGTTTTAGGATCAAGAATACAGCGAAATAGCGTGGTACAGGCAAAAAATCCTTGATCGTGTAGTCTGAAGGGGGTTTGTGGATCAGCGTTGGGAAGTTGATGGGGGGCTATGAAATCATAATGTTTGGCTTTAATGGGGGGACTGTGGATCATGATTGTTATATAGGGGAGTATTAGTAGTTCTTGGAGTATCTAAAAGGTCCTGTGGGTGTTATTCTGGGGGTTGGCAGTAGGTTTGGACCAAATTTCTGAATATTACGTGGATTTTGGAGTATAATGATATATCAGACCGTTCTGGGTGTATGTATGTATGTATGTATGTATGTATGTATGTGTGTGTGTATGTGTGTGTGTGTGTGTGTGTGTGTGTGTGTATGTAAAAAATAGAAAAGAAATATAATTCTATTTTTTTATTGTTTTAAAATGTATGTATGTATATCAGTATACTAGTTTTCTTAGAATCACACAGTTTAGGTTCGAAAAGAATTGTTTTATTGATGAAAAGTAGGCTGTTGTATATACTACTAATAATAATATTTAGTTGTGATTAAATATTTACTATACAAGTACATATTTGCTTTAAAATGTCCAGACCAATAATTTTGTATAAATTATTGTTAAGAATTTACCTGGTATTAAACAAAAGAAATAATATAATTTAGTTGTGATTAAATATTTACTAAATATCCAAATACGTACCTGCTTTAACAAAAATGTTATTAAGAATTTTTACTTGAAACCGGAGAGAAACAAGTCCATTAATTTATTATTCATTAAATATTGCAAAAATAAATATTTGCATTATTTGATTAGATCAATAATTTTTGAATAAATTATTATTAAGAATATTAACCTTTAAGAGTATTAACAAAGAAAGTCATTATAAATTGACTTGTTTATTGGGGAAACAAGTCCATAAACAAATGTTGAAAAAGATGACATTTTAATCTGCATAATATTATAAGAACATTATGTCGATAAATTTTTAAATATTTAATTATATTGTATAATAATTCTAAGTCATTCGTATGCAAATCACATTCATATTAACATCCTTAACTGTATATAAATAGGTACACAAATAAAAAAAAATCATTTTATTTTGTCTTTAAACCACAATAGAAAAGAACAACTAATCTGGTAAGTAAAATCATTTTTTATATATTATGTAATTACTATAATTTACACTGATAAACAAAATTTGCATTTAGAAATTTGTAGGTATTTTATTACTGTTTTATGTTCTCATGTTTCGTTGCAAATTACTGTCTTATTTCTAAAACAAAGAAATAAAAGAAAAAAATAGTATTTTTAGTCCGAAATAAATAAAAAACATAAAGTTCTATTTAATTTTAATAAAATATACATTTTATATAAAATAAATAAACAAATATTGCCAAAATGAATACTGCTACAGCTCTACTTGGGATTCAACTTTTTCTAATTTATTTCGCACATCGACCTTGTTTTATTTCCAATTGTTGTGATTTTTCCCGCATTCTCCTCCATAAATTAAATATAATTCCTGCAATCATTATTGTTAGGCAAACTGCGATATAATACAATATCAAACTAGTACACTGCTGATTTGTCCCAGATTCGCAATTTATGATTTTGGTCCACAAAGTCTCAACTATTTTTCCATGTTGCTTTAAAAATCTAAGTTTAAAGTTTATACTATCTTGTGGTATTGTTGCGTTCAGAGTTAATGAAATATTTGGAACGTATATAGTCATTTTTGTCCAGTTAGAGCAGGTTTCATAATGATTTCCGTGGTCAAAACAGATCCAGACTTCTTGAGTATTAAACGGGTGAGAAAGAAATAGCGTATTGTTTATGACTGCAGTTAAAAGTATATATTGTACATCCAACATTTTCCATATCACTAAAAAAAAATTATCTATTTTCTTCTATTTATATAGAGAGTTGAGTGTAAAAATTATGCTTGAATGGATCAAAATGATTAATACATTTAGAAAAATGCACTTATAGTCCATTTTATTTTTTTCACGTTTCTCGATTGTTTTGCTGTCACTAGTTTCCGTTTTGTTATTTTTATTGTTTTTTTCACCACGTTTTTTTTGATTTATTTTGTTGTCACTAGTTTCCGTTCTGTTGTTTTTATGGAAAAGATTGTGTATATTCGATGCAAACGTACAATTAGGACTGAATTTTATATGTTCCTTATAAATGTCATCATTTGACATCCATCTATAAATTTCTACATTACAATGAAAACATTTTACAATATCTTGTAGTTGTAAAAAATAAAAGCCATATGCAGCCAACTCAATGGCCGATATCAGTCCTTTCCAGTTTTTAAACGTAGATAATCTATAATAGAAATTAGTTAAACTAGTTGTGTTAAAATCATTGTGATAAAAGCCAGCTATATCGTAACCTCTTTCTTTATCACACATCGTGAATACTAATAAAATTTATAAAAAATATTTGCCTTTATATGATACAGAAAGGGTGGGGAAATAAATAAAACATGTTATTTTTTTTTTCAACAATTTATTGCATAACAAACGTATCGAACAAATAATATACATTAGTTAAAGCACACATACATAAATTGTTGGTATGTCCCATACATTTCGGCAAAGACATTTGGAGACTAGGAGTTTCTTCCAATTCATATACTTTATCTTTCAAGTAGGTCCTAATGTATTCAGCTTTTTCTTTTCCTTTAACCATTACGACTGAAGCGTTTTTTGTGTGAAAATGTAAAATATTGGAAAACTGAAACATTGGTGTGAAACCGTTTTCCCATTGTAAAAAATGGTAGTTGCTCGATAACCAATTGGCTTTTCGGAAATCCTCCAAGTCTAATAGTTTTTTTGCAAAAGGAGGTCGAAAAATATAATGGGCTGCTTGTTTTCCATCGTATATGGCCAATTCCTTAGGAAAAAACTTTTTCTTACCTATTGTAAAGCCCTGAACGTCAACGACTACTCGCATATTTGAAGTTGTCGTAACTGACGTATAGTTGTTTTGTAATTGAGATATATTTGTAGGTCTTGTTTAAGAATTTTCAATTTTTGGAGATGCTGCTTACGCAATCGTTCTTTAAAAGAGACTAATTTAACAAAATTAAAATAACAGAGACGATGTCGTAAATTTGGGAATAACTTATTATTATTTGTGTATGAATTCATTAAAAAAATTTCAATCAGAAAAGAAAAAGGAAAAATGTATGTATGTTTGTTTGTAAAGTCTGTATGTCTGTTGGTGACTTTCGAAAAATAAAAAAAAAAGTTTATACTTGTCTTGTCTCTAAAAGTCTGTTAGTGACTTTCGATAATTGAGAAAAATGATTATACTTGTCTTACAATTTTTGTTAGCGGGTTGTAATAAAATTCTTTCTCATGTAAAATGAGACAGTACGCTGAGATATTAGTACCTATTGGCTTAGTAGTTTCAAATTCAATTCTCAGAGTAACAGATCCACTTTGAAGAACTTCAGGCTGACGAGAGCAATCGATATGTACTATGGGTGCTTTTTCCTTAAATTCTTGTGGAGTTAATAATGGTTGATTACTTGTTAGATGATAATAAGATTCTTGAAAATTTGCAAACATTTCATATAAAGTAGCAAAGCGGTTACTGTCAAAATCTAGCTCCAGATCATTGTACGGATATCTGTTAGAATTTAGAAAAACACGAATATTTCTCAGGTTACAATGATCAAATTGACTCAGGTCCTTTAACAAATTTCCTTTTCTTCCGTCTTGTAATGCAATAATAACATGCCTCGGGCTTTCTAATTTAGTAGATGTTTTGACAGGCCACGTATGTCTCGTGGAATTTGGTAAAGCAGGGTATTCGATTAGCTCCCAGCTTCTAAATTTAATGGGTAGCTCATTATTACTATTGAGGATTTTATTTAATATAATCTGTTGAGAAATCGAAGGAGTAACGTGAGGAACATGCCATGATAGCTTTAACAGCTTTATCTTTGGATGTTCTGTCTCATCTGTTGATAATACTGCGTCTATGTCATCTTTATCTCGAATCAGTACCAATTCTTGTCTCATTCCCATAATAATTTTTGTAAAATCTTCAAATATTCCCAACCAAAGTCTGAGCGGAATAAATAAATTAAAATTTCCTTTGTCATCAGTTAGAATACGGTCTTTTTCATTTGGACACCACCCTGCGTTAATTAAAAGCTTAGATGTATTATCGTTTAATGACAAATAATTTTTAATAGTAGAAACTAAGCCCAAATTTCGTACGGAATCTACATTTACCCCGTTTAATTCATATCGGATTTCTCGAAACAAGTAGGCAATAGCGTTATTAATAAATTTGAATTTTGTTGGGACTTGATTTTTGTCGGTCAGTAATTGACCTTCAATGTAAATATAGCTATTACTGGGCGCAGTAAGGGCGTCAAAATCTGTTATTGTTATTCTGACCTCATCATTGTAGTTAGGAGATGCTGAATTGTACGGTTGATAACTATGAAATTGGCAGTTTTCGATTGATGTATCACTAAAGGGCTCATCGGTAACACTTAATAAATCCATTATTAAATAAGAACGTGAAAACCAAGCGCTTTCAAAAAGTTACGATTGCGTACGGTTAGCAGTTTGGGCCGCGCTGTCGAAGAACTGTAATGTTTTTTGTTGCGTTGTCGTCTTTTATAGTTTTGTAAAGGTTTCGGAAAAGCAGCAGTTTTGTAAAAATGCAATACCATATTTGCTATTGAATTTTCCGCAAATGTAGACGTACGGTAATTGTTTCACCTCGAAAATTGATCAATTCACCTGTTTGATCCAAAACTCGGACAGTTATGTTGTTAATAGTTTTAACACTAACGGGAAAATACAATATAGTAACAGGTTGTTCAACTATTTTATAGCCACTCGGAACGGTCGGAAAGAACTCGTGAATAATATGAACAGGATCGGAATTTAAAAAGGAACCAGTGGCTATATTGCAATCCAAGAGAATTGTGTTTACTTTCAAGATATTAACTGGAACTGAAGATGTATGTTCTTTGTTAGGTTCAAGTTTTATTTTTGGAAATCCCAGTAAAGATCCTATTGAATTATCTACACTAAAATCAATCCAATCGTTACTTTTCAAGGAAATTAGTGAAGTTATGGGATCTCCAGTAATATGAATTATTGTTTCATTACCTTCAATAAACTTATTTTTAATTATTTTTATAAGGTCGTTCATTTCGTAAGCTCCTGTGGGAATTTTATATTTAAATTTATTCTCGGCACCCCAAACGAGCATGTTATTAGTTTTGTCTACATTAGGGATAGTATTAAATGTTTCAAAATTTGATAATCCTATTTCATATTCCGAATTTTCCTCTAAATATATGGGTGGATTAAATTGTGCACTTAAAATTGAAGATGCACCGCTTAACGTAAATGTACACGACATTTCACAATAAAGGTTGATGTTAAAATGAAACTTTTTAATAGTACTGATTATATAAGAATTTCAGACAATACTGTTCGCAGTGGTAAGAGTTAAAGGGTTGTACTGATTCATAATTATATTTGATGTTTACCCTACCGTTACTTTGAAAATATTTAACAAGCTCTATAGGAGGAGCTAAGTTACCATAGCTGTCAAAGTACGTAATTAAATCTTTATTTTTCGTATAAGCGGTCCAATGTTTACCTTTTCCAGATTGTTTGTCAAGGTTAATAATAGCTGATTCATATTCATTTATTTTTTCGGCAATGAATCACGCATATATATTCCACAAAAATTAGGAATTTCAAGCTTTTTTACATATTTGAGAAGATCAACATTGGTCATAATTTTGTCAGGTAACCTTACCGGGAGTTTTTTAAAAAAGGTTTTAGGTAAAAACCCTTACCTCCCTTTGATCGTTTCTTTGTTACTACTTTCTTCATTCCGTAGCCCTTATATGGCTTTAAGTAATACCCGGAGCCTGTCTTTTGATTTTGTTCCATTGCCATATTGTGCCTACGTTGTTCTTCAAGTTGTTCACGGCTTGCCTTGATATCATTTGCATTTTTTACGATGCCCGCAACTCCCCCACCCAAACCAGCGAGTGCTCCCAATATTGGTAAGAGTAGTGGAAGAAATCCACCTTTTTTTGGTGCACGAATAACTCGTTTTTTAGGTCTTTTTTTGAGACCCATTCCAAGTTTGCGTTTGCCTTTCATTACGTTAGTTACGAAATAAGCAGCGACCTTTTCCCCTAACTTAGCGTCCCTGGACTTTACCCTTTCCCACGCTTTATGTTCCAAAATTTGATCAGCTCTGTGACGATCACCAATGTCTTTGTTTAAGGAGTAGGCTATATCGTGTTCCTTGCACGCTTCGTCCAAAGGATTAATCCCAGGATCTCTTCGTGCGAGTCGTTCTTTTAATTTGGTTCCAGCTAAAATAACAACAAAGTTAGAAATCGTTTTAATCTAAATAGATAAAAAGTAATACTAACGTCCGCAATAAGAATAGCCGCCTGGAATATGAAGTTCAAAAGGTAGCTTGTTAATCAAGCTATTTATCAGACCTTTTCCTGTGCGTTTTCGTGAAGCTCTGACAGTTTTCATGAGTATGTGATTCTTTATATATACTCGCACACCTTTTATACCTTCATTGTAAGTCATGAAGATCGAACGACAAAAAGTATCCCTGCCCGTACCTAACTATGATTTAGGAACTATACCTACTGTAGGAAAACATGGTCCCATCTTTGGAGGAGATTCGAAAAGAGCACTTATTGTAGGTCCGAGTGGGTCGGGAAAAACTAACGTGCTATTAGCATTACTGGAGCATCCTAACGGATTAAAATTTGAAAATGTCTACCTGTATTCCAAATCATTACAACAAGCAAAATATCAGTATCTACGATCAGTACTTGAACCATTGCTAGAAATTGGATATCAAGAGTACAGCAACGCTGAAGATATACCACATCCGGAAAATATTAAAAACAACTCAGTTATTATATTTGACGACGTCGCTTCTTGTGATCAAAATATTATACGTAGTTATTTTAGTTTTGGTCGGCATAAACATACAGATTGTTTTTATCTTTGTCAGACATACTCGGTAATTCCAAAACAGCTAATTCGCGATAACGCCAATCTTTTAATAATTTTTCCACAAGATACTACCAATTTAAAACACATATATTTAGAACACGCCAATATCCATATGACTTGGCAACAGTTTAAAGATATGACATCTTCATGTTGGGATAAAAAATTTGGATTTCTTGTAATCGATAAAGATTGTGATGTTTCTTGCGGTAGATATAGAAAAGGGTTTGATTGCTATATAAAGCCCTAACAGTATTTTAAAGTTTATTACATCATGAACGATCAACTGGGAAAACAACTCGTAAAATCACGTCGAGCCATTAAGCGTAAATTTAGACTTTTAAAAAGTGGTGACGACAAATCGCAAGTGGAATTGGAAAAATCCTACGCACCCCTTACTAAACCTATCCAGGAATTAGTAACAGCATTGGGCGACAAATCAATAAAAAATCCATTTATTAAACCAGAAGATATATCTAAAAAACAATATCTTAACTTATCTGATAAAATAAGTCCTATTAAAAAAAGTCCTTCGACTTTCGGACAATTGTCATTTGTATCACCTCCAGAATATAATAGCACTCAACTAGAACCCACTCAGTTTATCGGAAACGAAACAACATACGAAACAAGAAATGAAAGTGGAGAGTTACCAGATAGAACTCGAGAGGATCAATTTATAGACGATACTCTATCTCAATTTTATCAAACAATCAACAACCCAAATGTTCTTCGTGAATATTTCGAACAATTTACATCTCCACTTCCTCGAGAGTTTATCGAGGGACTTGTGCGGGATACTTCCAACAAGTACGATCATATATTAGGAATTTTTCATAATCCTATTGAGGATAAATTTTATATTGGAGATTCAGACGTTGAGTTTCATGGAGCTAATTTAAAGATAAAAAAAGTTAATTATCGAGGTACTGTCGGACTTTATGAGTTGCTATTTTTGAAGAATCCCGTTTCGTATACAAAACAAGATCTTACTAATTATATAGATATTATAAAGCGAACCAATGCATATAGAAGAGAAAATAAGGAGGACCTACCAGTTCGCAAATTTTCCAGTGATATAAAAGACAAATGGCTTTTTATCGTTAAACCACAATTACATGTTTATACACGTCCTAGATCTGGTTCCATTCCATCTTCCCTTGTAACTGGTGTACTTACTCGAAAAATGGCGACCAAAAAAGGAGGAAAAATGACACTAATGTCTTATGATACAAATCCCATTGACTATAAATATTTTGATGATTATAATGAACTTGTTGATAGGTTAAGATTACTAATAGCTTCTCAAAATGCCGGAAATACTGGTCATAATAACGAGATGGTTTCTATTCTAGAAGAACTACGTGAAGGTGGAATTATTACATAAATATGCGGTTTTCGATCAATATTTTTTATTAACACAATGCCTCTTAACAAGTTCAACCAACATTACCTTACGTCTACAAGTTGTACTTCTGACAACGAAACTGTTTCGGCTTCTCCGTCTGTTTCTTCTTCTTCTCTTTTTTACATTTGCACACCAAGTGATTTTTATAGTACCTGTATCATTACCATTCGAGGTATTAAAAATTCCCTTGTTGATAAAGCTCATTTTGTGTTAGATAATAACACTATTACTTACACGTTTAGGGTAAGTGGCACTATCACAAATATTAGCTTGTTTCCAGAATCTTACAAACTTATTTATAAAAATAAAAATAAAAATATAGTTCAAGAACTTGATATACGCAAAAAGTATGATGTAAATGAAGGCGATAGTCTCCAATTTTTGCTTCCTAATCAATTTTTGCCCCCCAATTCTGGCTTTCACTCAGATAAAATATTTTTGGAACTTGTACTTCTTTGTCCATTACAGAAAATTGAATAAGCGTATAAATATCTCAAACTAATTGTTTGATTTACAGTTTTATTATGCCGCTCAACAAGTTTAATCAACACTACCTTAATTCAAGCAATTGCACTTTTTCTGAAAATGATATTGTATCTTCATCAGATACTCCTCGCTTTAATTCAGTATTTTATATTTGCGAGACTTTTGATTATCATGTTAAACATTTGATTCGTATAAGAGGAGAAAAGAAAACAAGTTTGAATAAGGAGCATTATATACTAGATAACGGACTTTCATCTTTTACATTTCCTTTAAATGGCAAAATTGAAAGTCTTACTATTTATTCAGCTGACGGAGATGTATTGCTAAATAATAAAGCTTATAAATTTAGTCAGTTGACTGGAATGTCAATTTAAAAAGGGGATATATTAGCGTTCAAGATAAGCAATCCATCCACCATTTGCATTGAACTGTTGTTACAGTGTCCACTAATAAAAAATGTCCAAAGCTGAAATAGTTGCCGAATTGCATAAGCCTGCTAGGATAAATTATAAGCGACGACGGGTTATTGTTAAAGGTCTCCATGATCTTTTACAGGCTGATTTGGCGATTATGACTTCCTATGCTAATATCAATAAAGGATACAACTATATTCTAGTTGTTGTTAATGCTTTTAGCAAGTACATGTGGGCGATACCGATTAAAAAGAAAACAGGTTTAGAAATCAGTAGCGGCATGAAGAAAATTTTGCAACAATTGGACACAATTCCAAAAAATTTACAAACTGACAATGGAACGGAATTTTACAATTTACATTTTAAACGGTTAACTGAACACTATCATATCAATCATTACAGCTCTTTTCAAATTTAAAAGCAAGTATTGCAGAACGTGCTATTAGGACGCTTAAATCGATGTTATGGAAACAATTTAGTCTACAAGGATCGTACAAGTGGATAGACGTACTTCCCCAACTGGTTAAAAAATACAATTCTACTCGCCATTCTACCACAGGTGCAATACCCAATCAAGTAACCGAAAAAAATGCAAAATATATTACTGCTTATAATCACATGAAGACTGTTGATCCCCGAAAGCCAAAATTTCGTAAGGGTGACTTTGTTCGAATAAGTAGATACCGCCACGCATTTGCCAAAGGATACCAGCCCTTGTGGACAAACGAAATATTTACTATTCGAGACGTTCAACATACGAATTCTACCACTTATTTACTCAAAGATGCTGCTGGCGAAGAAATTAATGGAAGTTTCTATACCGAAGAGCTTCAGAAAACCAGACATCCTGATGTCTACTTAATTGAACGTATTTTACGTCGTAAAGGTTCAAAAGTCTTTGTAAAATGGTTAGGAATGTCCAACTCAAACAATTCCTGGATCGATAAAAAGAACATAATAATATAATACCTAATGAAATGTAATTTTTCTTTTTTTTAAATAAAACTTCAAATTTACAAATAATTTTTTATTTTAATAAAACTTTATATAAATAAAACAGTTTTACTATTGTACATGTTTACGTAATAATAATATGGGATTAAGAATTTTTTCTACATCTTCAATTCGTTTTTTGAATCGATTTCTGTCTACAGCTAAAATTTCCCAATAAGGTTTACGCGCTGATTTATATGCAAATTGCCACGTAAACATGTTATGAACTACGTTTGCTTCTTCATTGATTCTTACAAATTTTTTATGTCGTCATAACTGCAATCCTGGTTCCTGAACAAGTTCTGGATGAATGTAAATGAGTTCCATCAGCCAACTATACAATAAAGGATTTACGTATTTAATAGATTTTATAATTTCTAATGATTCTTGAATAGGATCACTGGCCGAAACTGCTCCCATTTGTACCAGTTTTATATTATTAGCTAATTCTTGCCTTTTTGTTGTTTCTAACAAATGATTAATTAGTGGTAGAATTCTCCAAAGTGTGGAAACGGAATTGGCTCCAAGGAGTACTTGGGACTGACCAGTTGTAATTTTCACTGCTGAAGCATATCGCAACTGTTGAAATTCCAAAAAAAATGGACCAGCATCGATAGAATCTGGGATGTAAATGGACGATAAAAAGTCATCAATGGTTGACTTGTAAGATAGCAAGTGATTCCAGGTTTCTTCAGTTAACACCACAGTATTACTGTGACCCTTTATTCCAGATATCATGATACATGGAGCAAAATTCAACTGGTGGGATAAGCACACTGCGACATACTTTGATTTAGTCGGGTTTAGATAAAAGCGTCGTTCTCCAATAAATATATCGGTATTTGGAAATCTGGAGTTACACATTTTGATATGCTATTGTTTACGTTTCTACTTCTAATTCAGCGACAAACTAATGCAATATTTGCTTTCCTGTCCTTTTATTTGGTAAAGTGAGAGAGAAGGGGAAATATTGAGTATTGAATAACTTAAAAAAAAAACAATAAATCGTTATAATACTTTATTATTGTTTACAAATATGGATCACAAATACCTTTTTTGATTTTAATTTTTTAAAACCAATAAAACTACTTGTTACATTTATCTACTTAATACATTCTTTTTGATTTACATAATAATTCAAAAGAATATTGTTTAATAAGTTTTTAATTCTAGTGAAATGCTTAGTAATCATATTTAATCAAAGTTTTCTTTTATTCTGTATAAACGGTTAGTAACAATATTAATGTAAAAAGGACAAGCATGGTAATTTTTTTTTGTTGTTGTTTTACGTTCGAAAGATTTTCTAAATATAAATCATAATGTACAATTGCAATAAATGAGTGTAGTAGGAAAAAATAAAACATCATGAAAATCATTTTGACAAAAATAAGTTGAGTAGAAAAAAAGATTTTTTAAGGAAGACTCGCTGTATAGGTCATCCCACTTAACAAACTTGTATTCACATATAATATCTGAAAATCTTAAATTTCTTTCAAAGTCTCTCGCGCATTCTTGACATAAATTTAAATTGTATTTTTTAATATATACATATTCAAATTTTATAATATAACATAAACAAGTCTTACATTGATAACTTTCAAATTCTTTCATATACATATTTACTTCGGGTAAGGCATCCTCATCAAGTAATTTTTGAAATTTATATGATGGATATTTTTTACAAATTTTTTTATTTAATACCTGAGGTAGACCGGACGTGTACATAAAATCGCAAAGGCTGTTGATATTTTTGCATATTGTTCTAACACATTGTTTTTGTAAACTCATCATCATCATTATCTGAAAGAAAATTGTTACTGCATTATACTATAGTGACCCCAGGGAAGAGTGTCAAAAGAATTTTCAAGCAAGTATCTTTTATTATCAAAAGGATTCAATGCAACTTTTTTTTCTTCAATACTAAAAACAGTGTGAAGTATAGATCGAATATAACGATGTGTTGCGCACTTGCTTACACTATTTTCTAAGCAATACAAATAGTCTTCAAATGTTATTTTTTTGGCTACAACGTTTTTTTTAATACCTTTTGCTTTTTTAAATGAAATTTCTTTGCTATTTTCATTAGGAATTTCTTTAAATAACTTGTATGTATATTGTTTTGATCGCAATCCCACAAAAGCTGAAACTATTTTTCCTAATGTTTCATCTTTCATTAATCCAAGAATTTTTTTATTAACTAGGGGGATATTATAAACATTATCTGGTTTGTAACCGCTTGTGTCAAATTTTGAAAGATTAGCTTTAATAATTTGTTGATAAGCATCGTAGCAAGTTATTTCATATAATAAACTGTCAGTATCAGTATATAACAATTTGCATTGTTGAATTGAATTTTGTTTTAACATAAAATCATAATGAAAATCATAAAGACATGTTTTAGATAATTCCAAAATTGCCATTCCTATATAGATTGGTTTGTCAAAAACAATACTAGATTTTCTTAGTTCAATTGCCATTAAATTATCATCAAATAAAACTCTACTATGAAATAATGGACTAGCAATTAAATTCTTCGCTCCATGCCTTCTTTCATACTTTCGGACCAAACGCAGGTCCCTTCTTCCTCGTACTCCCTCTATCGTTTTTCCGTAATTAGCATTGACCATTAGTTTAAAATTTTCACATTCAAAGTCGTTTTTTGCTTCAGCTCGAAGATTAGCGTTCAGCTGTATGTAGGGTGCCAGCCAATTTGATTGGCTAAATGATAAAACTCTATGTATTTTTGTAAGCACTAGACCATGTTTTAAAGCCTGCTTTAAGTTTTCATAGTGAATTATATATTTTTCTTTATTGTGTAACGTCGTCAACAATTTTTTTAATTTAGTATTTTGTGGTGCTAATTTTTCAGGGCAAAATGGTAAATCTTTATGCAAATCGTGTAGTTTAACGGGATAGCTTAAATGAACTTCTAGTATATATCCAGTTGAAGAATCACTTGGTACAGATGTTACGTCAAGTTTTTCAGGTTCTTCAATCCAATGAAACTTTCCGTAAGGTAAATACTGACTTTGTGCCCAACCGTATAAGTTGTTTACATCAAAATATAATATATATTTTGATTCTTGAGAAGGATCATATTCATTCATATATTTATTGTTAGCTTCAGAAAACCTATTACTACATTGACTAACTCCTCCACGAATAGAGCTTTCAAAAAACAACAACATATCTACATCTTGTAGAGTTTCCAATTGACATTTTGTATATTTTAACATACAATCCCAAGTGTAACCAGGTAGTGTAAAATAATGTGCAGGATCTAAATTATACGTTCGATTACACATTTTTCGAAAATTTTCAAAACAATCTGCCAATAGTATTATATCAGTTTTTAAATAGAGATCACTATAAGATCCCAAGTCCGTTATATTAAAATTTTTCCAAACTTTTTGAGCGTGAGCATAATCTTCCTCGCTAATTTCCTCATCATTTAATTTGTTATAAAAATGTAATTTGCTAGGTAACTGGATTTCATTAAGTCGTTCTATATTGTCTATATAATCGTAACAAAAAATTCCTTTTCGTGTTAACAATTCAAAGTTATCTGAAGAAACGTTCTTAAATTCCGCTTTTAAATTTTCCAGTTGTTCTTTATTTAAAAATGATACCATTTTCTCTAAGGAAAATCCCATAAATCGAAAGGAATCTAAGAATCGAAATTTTATCTTGGTTTTCTGATGGAAAACGGTAAAACTAATATATTTTTCTTTGTTTAACGGAATCACTTTTATAGGATATAATTTTGCTAAATCTCTAATTAATAGGTGCGAGTCGTATCCCATTAAATTATGAATTAAAATTGGGATTACAAACGAGTTTTTGTAATTAAGGTTACAGTTTTGGTGAGCATAACCTCTAAAATCACCTGTAAGATGTGAATGATCTCTAACAATTATATCCGTTGAAGAAAAATCCTTTCCACAAATATGACAACTTTTTGTTGTTGCATTTTTCAAATCTACTTTTACATTTAATGGTTCAACAAATTTTAGCTTGGATGAAATAACCGTTGCAATTTTATCTAGCTCATTAGCAAACCAAGTCATACAGTCAAGTCCACGAAAAGAATTGTAATATGTAAAAGAATTATCATGGAAACATTTCAAATAGTAACCTGCAGAAAATGGTACATGTTGTTGGTAACGTTGTCTATTTTCTAACGTTTCTAATTCTCTTAGAGGTTTTAATATTGATTCAAAATCTGCATATAAGATAAACTGAACTATTTCTTTGTTAACAAAATTTTTAAACTTTATAATTTTGTTTTTACTAAACATGACTCTACAATCATTGCTTTTTTCACACATTGTTACATGTTCATTTAACTTTTCTTGAGAATAAAAATAATTTAAACATCTGTCACATATATTTTTTCACCTTTTTCTTTGATATTTCTTTATTAACTAAACGTGATAAATTTTTAATCCAACAATAATGGTAGTTAATCTTGTATTTTTCGTTATTGTCATCTTCTTTATCAACATTATCATTATCTTCTACTTCTTCTTCTTCTTCTTCACTACCGTCAGTTGAAGTTATATTTTCATCTTTTGGAAGGTAAATGTCTTGAACTAACAGAAGATTAACATGTCTAGGTTTCTTGTTTTGTGTTACTCTTAGAACTACAGTTACAAAAGATCCGTTTCTATTCATTTCCAATCCAAATACGTTTACCGAAATATCATTCATTTTTTCAAATTTTGATATTTGCCATATAGGCATAGGCAACTCCAAAGAATTCGGAGGTACGATTTAAGTTAAAGTTATTCACTGGTTGATATAATGCACTTACGATGCTCCAATAAAAACAGGCATTATCGTTGTTTTTTACATTAATACAGGCTTTTCTATTTAAAATTTCTGTAGGAAGAGGAATAAACGAAGACGGTCCTTTACCTATTTCATATTTGTTTACATTAATTTCAAGAGATATTATATTACTAAGACTGTAACCACTATCTTTTTCTTGAAAATTTTCTAGTTTGTTTAAAAGAGGTTCCTCAATATAATTGGTAAACCAATCCTTCAAGTCAGTACTCCTATCGATTACTTCAGTGCGTGTATGAAAATATTTAAGTGATGTCACTTCTTCGTCCTGTTTTTTTTAAAATAAATTCGGCACAAAATGTTGAGTTGACTTTAGTAGAATTTAAATTTATTACAAATTGTATCATTTTTTGCTTAAAAATAAGAAAAGCATCTTCGAAGAATTTTTTTACATCTTTATGAATTAAATTAATAATTATTCCTGTATGTATGCGACCTTGAAAAATTGATGCTAAATTTTCCCACTTTACTCCTAAAGTCGATTTAGTATCATTTTCTTTATTTTTGCTTTGTAACATTGTTTTTAATATAGTTCGTATTCTCTTCATTTGTGCAATATTGTTTAATACTTTTTTTCGTATACTGACAGATATAACTAATTTTTTAATGAGTTTGTTACAAACTGTTATATTGTTTGTTATAATTTTAATCCATTTTTCAGCCTTTCCGTTATGCCACGTATCTTTTAAAATTTTAAAAGCCTCATCTACACTTTTTAACATGTTATCACTTGTTCTAGCGATTTGTTCCATCGACATATTAGCAATAATTATTATAATGATTATAGAAAACAACAACAAAAAAAAAATAAAATTTGCTTACCTTACAATTTTTTAAATTCAAAATTAGGTGAGGGTTTAAAGTTGGTAGAAGTTGCCGGTTTCAGTCCCTTAAAGGAAATTCCGTAGTTACCGCTACTTAATTCTAATAAATGAGGTTGTATGTGTTCTGTTGTATATTTCGGGAGAAATATTACGTTTTCTTGGAGTTCTATCAACACCGTTTGACCAAATCGAGTTTGCACTATTTTGCAATTTACGATTTTAAACGTTTCTCCTTGTGGAAGATCTTGTAGTCTAATAGTTGCTTTTCTGCTTACTGAGCAGCTGGCATTGATTGCTAAAAGATCCATATTCTATAATTAAAAATAATTTACTAGACTACAATTTAACTAACACTAAATAGTATTAATTAATATTATTAATAAAAGAATTGTAGAAAAAGATCTAAAATGTTTGCACTACTTGTATAAGAATTATACTAAAGACTTATATCTGTAATAAAACAGATTTCAAAAATGACACAAAACAATAGAAAATAAAAATTTATGTAACGTTGGAAATCTTAAAGAATCAGAGATGTAACATAAAGTAAAAAATCAAACAACACTGATATAAATTTTTCAGTAAATACAAATGCGAAACATTATTGAAAAGGAATTTTGAAAATGTCAAAATTGATAACGACACTTACATATATTACAAATACGAAACAACAAAAAAAAAATAACATACTAGATAAAGTAAAAATGATTATATATTAATAAATATACTAATACATAATATATATGTATAAACTAATTGCACTTACTGTAAATTGAAGTATTCAAAACCACTCGTTACAATTTGTTGAATGATGATAAAACACGTTGGGACTTTGTATATATTTATACTACTTCTCTTAACACATTTTTTGTTTGTTTCAGAAATGGAAGGTAACTATGTCACTACACAATAAACAACAACTTCAGAGGTGTACAATAATTTTTTATTTTACTCATTTTAGCAGCAATAAAATCTTTCCTAAGAAGAAGATTACCAAGTCATTTAAGGAGCCGCCCCATAGGAGTCCTGTTTGGACAAGAAGAGGCGGCTCCAATATCTGCCCAATATGTTGGGAGAATTTTAAACTACCGGCTCTTTATTATAGAAGAAGAGCCGGTAGTAATAATATGGGCTTTAAAGATTAGTAAGTTTATTTATTTATGATTCCAAATTGATACTAATGTATTTCTTTTATTGCAGCTTGATGAATTAATTAAATTGTTTAAACGCCACTGTGTGTTTCTTTTTCTTCTCTTGTCCTTTGTTTTGTATTATGTTTATTGACTTGTTTTCCTAATAAACAAGTCAATTCATAACGACTTTGTTTGTTTGTTTAATACCAGGTTAATATTCTTACTAATAATTTATTCAAAAATTATTGGTCTAGACATTTTAAAGCAAATATGTTTTTACAATACATATTGTATCGTAAATATTTAATCAAATAAAACAATTCTTTTCGTACCTAAAGTGTATGATTCTAAGAAAACTAGTATACTGATATACATACATACATTTTAAAACAATAAAAATAATTAGAATTATATTTCTGTTTTTATTTTTTTTATACATACACACACATACATACATACATACATACACACACATACATACATACATACATACACCCAGAACGGTCGGGTATATCATTCGTGATTCAAAACCCACATAATATTCAGAAATTTGGTCCAAACCTACTGCCAACCCCCAGAATAACACCCACAGGACCTTTTAGATACTCCAAGAACTACTAATACTCCCCTATATAACAATCATGATCCACAGTCCCCCCATTAAAGCCAAACGTTATGATTTCATAGCCCCCCATCAACTTCCCAACGCTGATCCACAAACCCCCTTCAGACTACACGATCAAGGATTTTTTGCCTGTACCACGCTATTTCGCTGTATTCTTGATCCTAAAACCCCCCTTAGCTATCTACTTCGGTCTCATCTTCAAGTTCTATATTATCTATTTCACTTTCAGAAGAAAGTTCGTATTTATTAGACTTGCGTGACTTCAGATTTTTTTTAACACTTCTCTTTTGATTAGGTAATCTCGTCTCGTCTCGTAATCTCGTCTAGTTTTTGTGCTTCTAAATCTTCTACATAGATGCTCTCCCCTGGAGCAACATTTAGTTTCTTCCGTCTGCCGGACATAGTTGGTTTTACATATCTTGTTGTTTCAAACATATTCTTCAACACGTTGGTAATTTCCCCAACAGGCCTATTTTGAGAAGGGATTCATTTTAAAACAGCTTCTTGGTCGAGAGGAATAAGTCCTGTCGCTTTGAACCCGGCTTTTATATTGTCAGCATTTTTTGCCATTAGTTCTACTAATATTGCTTTCAGTAGACCTGGGAATCGATTTTTCCTTATATGGTCAGGTTGTGTTTACTTCCATTTAGTCAAAACAGATCTCCATTTACCCTTCAATGGTTTAAAATAGAATTGAGAGCTTGGTTTAACTGCACTTCTGCTGACCTCTTTAGAGCAGCGGTATCGAAAGTGCGAATTGCCATGATAGTTGCCAAACTTATTAGAGGAGATGGCACACGAAGAAGAAGAAGGTCTAAAATAGCAAAAATCCAGCGATTGCGTTAGATGCGTGGTATTGGGTGGTAGAAGAACAAAGCTAATATTATTGTTTTGGCACTCTTGTATGACAGTGATAAAAATCTGGCTGGCTAAATTCTCACCGATTAACACCTTCGATCCTTCAAGTTTTTGAAAATAAGGGAGCACAATAAATGTAAACCAGTATTCGAATAAATGTAGATCAAACCATCCCAATTTGCTCCGATTGTAACGAGAGTTTTCAGGACCATTTTCTGTCCATGTAGACCACAGCTGATCTGTCTTATATATTATGTACAATATATATGTCTGAGACGTAAAAAAATGTCATGGCTGCGCAATATTCGACAATGGACAGGAATCCACAGCTATGAAATGCTTCGCAATGCTGCTAAAAACAGAATTATTTAATCCTGACTATTTAACATTTCACCTGACAAGACGATGTACGGCGGAAGCCTACGCAGAAATGCACGGCATCTTAAGAAGAAGATAAGGTGGCAGCATAACTCATGATCCACTAGCGGAAAACATCGCACTCGTTGAAGATTTTGTGTGGTCCATAATTTTTTCCGGCATGTTTAGCTGTGCGTCGAACAACAACTTTGGTTCGTCCAGGATCATCGGTGAAACATGTTCCATCGTAATTTACGATATTTTCATCAGGAATGTCTTTTAAAGTAACAGCCAACTTATCAAAATATTCTCTTAAAACATCAATAGAAACTGCAGCACGACTTCGCTTTATATTTTCTGATAGGCGAATGGATAACTCACTATGACGAGTAATAAATTCGTAGTACCAACTATTACCCGGCTGTTGTCGGTAAAACATCCTAATCTTCGTCCTTGTCTGTTTAGATAATTTCGATTGCGGCTTTTAAAATTCCTTTATCTAAGGGAAATCCCCATTCCGCAGTAAATAAAACAACATCTTTTATAATCACTTTCTCCTTCCTTGCCAATGAAGTCCGACCTCCATAAATTTTCATATTTTTATTTTTTAATTTTCGATATAATGTAGATTTTGATATACCGGTACCCTAAATTAAAAAATTAACATCAATTTTCGTTGATAAGAACCGGAGATATTGCGACTTTTATAAATTTGAATTTATGAATTGTTTTTGAAATAATAAAATCGAGAAATAAAAAACAGAGCTAACTCGAGTTCTAGGGGCCATAGTACATTGTATTTTTTTTTTAATTTATGAAAATGCCAACATTTCGAATAAAAAAATTAACTTCTTATTTATGTTGATGCTTATTTTAAACGTTTATAAGCTTAAAATCACAGTACTTTTGTAAACTTATTTTACGATATTTAACATAATCATTAAACAGTTAAATGATTTAGTTTTGATAAAATAAGCCTTTCTATTCAATTTGGTGAATTCAGCTATCATGTAGACCCAATAGTTTACGCATAATAACGTTGTAGATAAAAGCTTTCTGGAATAAACAAATTTAATTTTTCAATAACCGTTAAGTGAAACTTCTTGGAATTTTTATAGCTGAATACATGTGATATTTTCCCCATTGTCACGTGAAAAAAAGTTTTTTTGTGCATTTTTAGTAAAGTTATGTGAATTAGTAAAGTTAGATTTTTTTTAATTACTCTTTAAATTTAAATATTAGTTTTTTAGGACTATTGTGAGCTATTTAATTAAGGTCTGATTAAAAAACTTTGGTATGTAGTTTCAACAGCAATTAGCAAGGCAAATTAATTAATATTAGAAATAACGTACTGGTTAAGTACTGGTAATGATCTCACCTATTCCACTCATATAGATTAATATTCATATAGATGGCTTGAAAGACCATTCCATTATGCAAAAGAGTCGATTCAGCATCCTGATGTTTGCCTCCGAGTAAAGCCATTTGCGATTTCTGTTCAGCTCGTGTGGGTAAATCCTAAAGTAATCAGTTAAATATTGTATTATCGGAAAATAGGAACTTTTATTGATTTAAGATATGAATAATAACTAATACATTACGTTACTTTAGGTAAACCGACCTAATAACGGTCCAGTTAAGGAATATTTGACTTTAGACGTAAATATAAGGAAACGAAATAATAGAGAAAACGGATTTAAAGTATATTTGATGGATTAAGGTTTTTTTATCAAAATAATTAATAAAAAATATTATGTTGAAAAATTAGTGGCAATTCCGGCCTAATGGTGATCTAATTCCGGCATGCATATCAAAAAATGTAAATATTTATTTTAATATTTTCAAACTAAGTATAAAAAATACAGAAGCATAAAAACATAATTTTTATATAGAAGAGGCATAGAAAAACTACATACAATAAAAATATGTATATACGTAATCCATTTTGAATTTAAAAGAAACAACAAACAATACTTTCATAAATTAGTTAGCAATAGTCTTTTTTTCCATTTATTGCATAAGAGCAAAGAACTATGAAAGACCTACAAATTATTTATTTAAGATACAGAAAAAAGACCCCTTTTATTAATGTACTGAGGCGGAGAAATTAACCAAACAATTCCTCTGAATTATACGAAATAATATAATCTGTCTCTGGCCATCTCCAATGATACCCTATTTTTTTCCATAGCTTTGATTTTGAATTTATCGTCTGTTAGTTCTTGCACAACTTCTGGAAAATGTTTCTCCTCGTAAACTACAATGACGCAGTCTTGTAGTTTAGCTTAGTTCGTTTAGCCTTGTAGCCTAGTTCGTAGTCGTCCACCTTGAAATTCATAGAATTGTTAGCTTTCGGCTTTCTAGTTCTTTCACCTGTCTTTCTGCCAGAACCAACATTTTTGTCTAAAATTTCATTTTCTTTTTTATTTGCTCCATCTATCTCTACTCTTTGTTTTTCTTCATTATCAATGTTTAGGTTAAATTTGAAAGCTTTCGAAATTTTAATTTTTCCTGTTTTCTTGCCATCATATTCAGGATTTTTCTTCGTGATGTGAGGTGCTTTTTTTTATTTTTCTTCAAGATTTTGTTTTTTCCTTGCTTTCTTTTCATTTTTTTCAGCTTCTGCTCTTCTCTGGTACTCCATGAAATCATCAGCAATCGTTACTACAGGTGTTAATTTTTTTTTAGGTTTCCTTTTTTACGTCTGAGATAGTTTTTGGAAAATAAAATGCATTTTTAACTGGCGTTGGAAATTTTGGAGGAGTGACGAAATAGGATTCAGCAGAATTTATGGGAAATTGATTTTCAAAGTAGTTTCAGAAATAATGAACTATTTTGCGCCATGTAGCTTGGACAGGTCGGAATATAGCAACATCAAGCGGCTGCATGATATGTATGGAATTTGGAACCAATGCTACCAAATCAATTCTATTTTCACGACAAAACTCGCTCATTGCCAGAGATATATGGCTAATATATTCATCAAAAATAACACGACAGGTCGTTTAATGTTTTTTCAACCATTTATTTAAATAGTTTGCGACATACTCATAAAACGTTTCTGTATTATCCATCCACTTTAATTGTATCCGACACCCCAACCTATTGGTGTAGTTGGAACTAAATGTTTTGGTAGCCTTGTATAGGCAAGCAAAATTATTAGTAGTGGGATATTTCCACTAGCGGATATTGTTGCTAATACGGTCAGACATTCTTTTTCATTGTTAGCAGTTCTGTTATATACAGTTTTAGACCTCTTTTAACTAACACTTTTTTGTCTTGTGGAACCACGAAAAAGGCTGTCTCGTCACAGTTGAATATTCGGCTTGGATCTTCCAATACAACTGTGATGTCATTTTTACTGAAATTATATACTTTCTTGAACGAATTTTTTTATCTTTTTCTCTGTAACGAAGGAACGGCTAACTGTCAGATTTTGCGATACACTAGGTCTTACTTCCGGATGCGGAGTTAGGAAATTTTGGTACCATCTATTTCCAGAAATTCCATTCTTAAATGGATTGGCTCTCTTTAGATTTTTAATGAGCAGTGCTACGGTGTTAATAAGCTATAGCGTGTCACGGGAAAACCAGCGACAGCCAAAAAAAAATCCATTTTACGATTGGTTTTTCCTCATCACTAGTTAAAACTGGTTGCCTTTCAATATTTTCGTGCACATACTGCTGCATTCACATCATTCAATGTACTTTTTGGTATACATACATCTTGGATGCTTTAATGGCAGACATGCCACTGTTCATGTCATTTAGGGCCCGATCCAGTAGCTCTTGTGAATATTTTTTTGCATTGGCTTAGTCTTTTTAGTTCGGACCATGATTCTAGAAAAAAATCAAATGTGAATAATTGAGTATTTTTTAGTAGATACCATGTCAAGCTAAATTTGGGTTAGGCCAAATTAGAGCAAATGCGAAATATAATAAAATCTAATACCACCCAGAATAAAATAAATTTATTTTAATGTTTTTTTGTAATTAATAAATTGTAAGACTAGGTATATATTTTAATTTAAGTAAGTTAAAAAAAAATAATGTTTTTGGGAACAAATTCGAGATTTTTATCAATTTTCTACCATTAGAAATAACTACCTGACTTTCAAAGTTGTTGTAAACTTCCTTTTTTGCTTTTATAGAAAAAAAAAATATGGGACGGAATTTGATAGTACGTTTTTGGTAATATTTTTTTAAAATAATATATTATTTTTTTAAATAATTTTTGATATTAAAGAACAAGAAGTTGAACTGAAAAAAAAAACACCAACATTCGTAATTACGGCCCATTGGACCGGAATTAGATTAACCACTAAAATTGTCCTTTAATACCACAAAGTTACCACGCAGAGACAAAATTTGAAAGTGGTAAACTTTTCTTTATTTGTATACAATTTTTTGGGAAACACTGTATATCATACCTCATTTAAAACTCATTTTTTCAGATATCAAACTAAAAATACCAAATATTACTGTGATCATACACATATTGATAACATTGTAAAATTTTTAATATCTACCAAGTGATTATCAAGCCGTACAATGATTGTTATGTCAGTAGCGCACCTAGAATTTGCCTCTGGGGGGGGGGGGTTTTTGGTTGGTCACCAAATTTTTTTTTATGATGTAACCTCCATTTTGAGTCCTTAAAATGTGTAAGTAACATTACGGAATAGGGTCCTTGGGGGGGATTTTAACCCCCAAACCCCCCCCCCCCCCCGGGTGCGCCACTGTGTAATGCTCAGGTAAATTCCATCCTTTTCTGGCCGAATACTTTCACCGAGAAGCTCCGCCCGTTTCACGAGATTCCTGTTCACCAGTAGTGAAAAAATATTTTCTGTAAAAATTTGTAACCTATAATTTGAACAAATATTGTAACCAATAAATTTCTCAATGCTTATCTGAAACACTAAGGATTGACGACCGCTTTCAAACTGATTGCGTCGCTTGATTAAATCGAACTGACTAAAACAAAAGCTAAAACATGTCACCTAACCAATTATACTATATTAGTAGTATTAAGTTTAACCAACTTAAACGTATTTACGAAAGAATTTAAATTTTTTTATCAGGCCGGATTTACATCACTAATAATTTGCATAGGCCGTTAATAGGTAGTTTTACCTCAATTATGTTGTAATGTATGACCAATGAGAAAACAAATTTTTATAAAATTACATTCACAGAACATGCATTAATGCAAAAAGTAATTCTGTAAATGTTTATTTTGGCAAAAATAATTGCATTTGGCAATTAAATATACGAAATTTGTAAAATAGAGAAAATTAAAAAGTACAGAAATAAAATAAATACTGAACGACTTGTTTGTCAAATGATTCGAGTAAGATAACAATACCGTATGTAATATGATTATTAGAAAAGCTTAAAGTATGGGAAGCACAATTACAACTTTTAAAATAACCGATACATTCGGATCTAAAACTAAATTCAATGGAACAAAGAAAAACAAAGGATTAGGGATGAGTGGGAGAATGGTGCGCACCTAAGCCAAAATTGTTAAAAAACCTTAATATGTCATGTAACTGTTAACCTTAAAATGTTAAACCAAAGAGAAGAATTTAGTGAATTAAAATAATATAATTATAATATAATTATAATAGTCTATGTTTGCTAAACAAATGCAGTAAAATGTTACGATAAAAGTAACAAGATGTATTTGTAAACACGATTACTAATCTCAGGGTAAATGTGCGCATTGGGTGGATAATGGGGCGCGTATGTGCAAGACTATATATTTAAATATATATTATATAAAAATATATTTTAATAAAAAACATGATCAGGGTTTATGATTAATGCGATTTAGTCCTTAGCGGTGTCAGTTCCTATAAATTTTGCGTGGTTCCACATTGGACATAGTACACAGCGATAAGAAAGTTCGTTATCCTCGTCCATTTCTCCACATATTGAACACATTTCATTCGACGTTTGTGTGTAAAGGGATGGTTTCACATTAAAGACGATATTGAACAATTCCTCATCCTGATGTACATTCGACAAATCAAGGTCTTATGATTCCTCAGAGATATCACTTGCTTTTTGTGTCTTTTATTGTGCTTTTATTCGACGTGTTGACGATCAACGCTAGGAACTTATTTACCAAACTCCTGAAGTAATCGAAGAAGAATCTAACATACTTGAGAATGAAATAAGACTGGCGATCAGTAAACTTAGTAAACAAAGCACCAGATCCAGATATGTTAACAGCAGAAATGCTCAAAGCTACAAAAGAAACCTGAATAAAATTGCTTCACCTGCTCTGTAACAAAATATGGCATTCCAAGCAATGGTCTGACGACTGGATAAAATCTACAATAACGACAATACATAAAAAAGGCAGCTTCCATAAATGCGACAACTATAAAACCATCTCTCTTATCTCACATGCCAGCAGAACATGGCTACACATAATTAATGAGAGACTGAAAACTTTCCTAGAAAGAGAAATACCATAAGAGCAAACTGGATTTACCAAAGCGGTCGACAGGGTCAATTGGCAACACTTATGGCAGACACTAAAAGAAGTAGACAACACTCCCAAAACGAATTCCATCCAGAACAAGGTGTCAGACAAGGATGTATACTGTATCCACAATTATTTAATACAAGGATGGGAAAAGGGCATCTCAATAAATGGCCGAAAAATAAACAACTCACGTTTTGCAGACGACACAGCCCTTCTTGCAAATAATCAAGAAGAGTTAATGAATATCATACGACTGGTTGAAAACGAAAGTCAAATATTTGATTTGCGGTTTGATGATTATAGTGGAGTAAAAGAGCTAGGACAGTTCGAGCCCAAAAACGACGATTTGGTGGAGGCGCCCCATGTTATTCTTATGGAGCGTAACCACCAAAATCTATGGTATATTCTGGGCATTTTTGGCTCTTTTCGAAGTGGAGGCGCAACCCCTCGTCAGATCGCGACGTATGACGTGTCAAACGAACGGGAAGGGGACGGGGAACACGTAGAGGGAAAAAACAAAGATGGCGGCATAGTCAAAACGACACTATAACGTATCTCCGGGTCTATTGGTCCGATTGCAACGTATGAGGTGTCAAACGAGCGGGGAGGAAACGGGTAACATGTAGAGAGAAAAAACAAAGATGGCGGTGTAGTCAAAACGGCACTGTAACGTATCTCCGGGTCTATTGGTCCGATTGCAACGTATGAAGCGTTAAACGAAAGGTTAGAGAATAATGTATACATCAAGATGAAAACATGAAACAAAATAAATGCCACAACGACACTATAACGTATCTATGGGTCTATTGGTCCGATTGCAACGTATAAGGCGTCAAATGAAAGAGGAGGGGGTAACGAATACATTGAGATGAAAAACAAGCAACAAAATCGATGCCAAAACGACACTATAACGTATCTCCGGGTCTATTGGTCCGATTGCAACGTATAAGGCGTCAATTGAAAGAGGAGGGGTAACGAATACATTGAGATGAAAAACAAGCAACAAAATCGATGCCAAAATGACACTATAACGTATCTCGGGGTCTATTAACCCGATTATTACGTATGAGGTATCAAATGAATATAACGTACAGCAGCGGCTATCGCTGGAAATAAAACGAATAGGAACGTTTACCATTCTTACACTATGACCAAACCAACATTTATCCACTCTATAATCTTCACAGTAACGCATGAAAAGTAACGAGCTGCATACTATATTTTATACATACTACATAAAACTGTTAGCAAGGACAGTCAAGCAACAAGTAATGCTTAAATGTAATAAGTAATGGGTAAATGTAATAAGTAATAAACTGCTGTTAGTATCTAAGCAAAGGAATGATAGTAAGTTCACGAATATATAGCCATGCATAAAAATGAATAAAAGCATGCCATGAAAGGAACGTAGTCAATTCAGTTCAAACAAAAAATTGTTGAAAAACAAAAATTTATTCTTAACGGCAGTCACCAACGTGAAGGTACGACTACACGACCGCCGGGAGAGGTTATGTTAGTATGGGACAAACAGTTAGTATGAATGAAGTCATTTACATAATATGATAATTTATTTAATAATTATACTTAACTTATTAAGACCAGCTCATGATTTAACATGGTTTAGAAGACATCTTTTATTGATGGACATCTTTTATGTTAAGACATCGACACTTTGGTGTAAATTCATTAGTTACTATGTTGTATAGCGTTCAAATGAATTATTGGGGGTTAATAACTCTAGGTTATTTTTAAAAATAGGAAATTCGACTCCTGTCGATTTAGTTTTAAGTTTGTTTTTCGATAGCCTGTCCCAAAACAGGAGTCGGAGAATTTCCTATTTTTAAAAATAACCTAGAGTTATTAACCCCCAATAATTCATTTGAACGCTATACAACATAGTAACTAATGAATTTACACCAAAGTGTCGATGTCAATACATAAAAGATGTCCATCAATAAAAGATGTCTTCTAAACCATGTTAAATCATGAGCTGGTCTTAATAAGTTAAGTATAATTAATAAATAAATTATCATATTATGTAAATGACTTCATTCATACTAACTGTTTGTCCCATACTAACATAACATCTCCCGGCGGTCGTGTAGTCGTACCTTCACGTTGGTGACTGCCGTTAAGAATAAATTTTTGTTTTTCAACAAATTTTTGTTTGAACTGAATTGACTACGTTCCTTTCATGGCATGCTTTTATTCATTTTTATGCATGGCTCTATATTCGTTAACTTACTATCATTCCTTTGCTTAGATACTAACAGCAGTTTATTACTTATTACATTTACCCATTACTTATTACATTTAAGCATTACTTGTTGCTTGACTGTCCTTGCTAACAGTTTTATGTAGTATGTATAAAATATAGTATGCAGCTCGTTACTTTTCATGCGTTACTGTGAAGATTATAGAGTGGATGAATGTTGGTTTGGTCATAGTGTAAGAATGGTAAACGTTCCTATTCGTTTTATTTCCAGCGATAGCCGCTGCTGTACGTTATATTCATTTGATACCTCATACGTAATAATCGGGTTAATAGACCCCGAGATACGTTATAGTGTCATTTTGGCATCGATTTTGTTGCTTGTTTTTCATCTCAATGTATTCGTTACCCCTCCTCTTTCAATTGACGCCTTATACGTTGCAATCGGACCAATAGACCCGGAGATACATTATAGTGTCGTTTTGGCATCGATTTTGTTGCTTGTTTTTCATCTCAATGTATTCGTTACCCCCTCCTCTTTCATTTGACGCCTTATACGTTGTAATCGGACCAATAGACCCGGAGATACGTTATAGTGTCGTTGTGGCATTGATTTTGTTTCATGTTTTCATCTTAATGTATACATTATTCTCTAACCTTTCGTTTAACGCTTCATACGTTGCAATTGGACCAATAGACCCGGAGATACGTTACAGTGCCGTTTTGACTACACCGCCATCTTTGTTTTTTCTCTCTACATGTTACCCGTTTCCTTCCCGCTCGTTTGACACCTCATACGTTGCAATCGAACCAATAGACCCGGAGATACGTTATAGTGTCGTTTTGACTATGCCGCCATCTTTGTTTTTTCCCTCTACGTGTTCCCCGTCCCCTTCTCGTTCGTTTGACACCTCATACGTCGCGATGCGACGAGGGGTCGCGCCTCCACTTTGAAAAGAGCCAAAAATGCCCAGAATGTACCTTAGATTTTGGTGGTTACGCTCCATAAGAATAACATGGGGCGCCTCCACCAAATCGTCGTTTTTGGGCTCGAACTGTCCTAGCTCTTTTACTTAGTGGATAGACTACATAGCAGTCATCCACACATAACCACAATTGATTGGTTTGGGATTGTGAGCTCATACTTATATCTGGGATCATTGATCACAAACAAAGGGTAACTACAGGAATAAATAAAACGTATATGTAATATAGTAATAGTCGCCATAGGAAAGATGACTAAAATATGGAAGGACTCTCAAATTTCACGAACTCAAAAAAAAATAAGGTTGATGAACTACCTAATATTCCCAATACTGACATACGGATGTGAATCTTGGACCCTAAGACAAGCGGAAACTTAAAAAAAAAATCACAAATAATATTGATTTACTTTACATGCACTAGAATTTCAAGAAAGTTTGATGTAAAATGCTTAGGAGAGGGTACCTTGTGCCTTCCGTTTAGGTTTAAAGTTGACCCCTTTTTGAGCCAGTCTGGTACAGATAACACTGTAACATTTTCTTTCTTTAAATCTAGCATAAAGCGAAACATTTGATGACATAACAACTAAGGATGAAAGGAAGCGAATATTCGCTATTTAAGTATTTTGGATATGACAATGATAATTGATTGTTGACTTTAGCTACTAAATGTACTTTAAAATACCTACTACTACATACTAATAAATACCTTTATATGTTGCAAAAAGTAAACTTTATCGTAATGGTTGATATTTGCAAAAGCCTCTTCTGCTATATCTATTGTATTTGCACTTGATTGAACAGCAAGAATAGCAAGACATGCCCATGTGGTCTCATTGTTTGTTGAACGACATAGATTCAACGCATCCGTCCATCGATTGTCCAATATACATCTGAAAATAATATATTAGAGAGGTGAAAAAATAGCGTGTTACTAGAAAAAGTAACAGTTTTTAATAAATCATTGTTTTACATTAAATAAATATAAATACTGCAGAGATTTAGAAGATGTTTGTTTTAATTTACGAGTATTTACAGTTTTCTAATATTAACACTAAAAATACAATTAATTTATAACAATTATTTAATTAAAAGTACACATTTACTTTATCGACTGACCCTAAAATCTAAATTGTCCTAAATTGTATTTCTTTATATTTCTGCCTATCTTTTCGAACCGTTTCCAGAATCCAGTCGAATCCTCTAGACGGCTAGAAGTCTTCCTTCGAACGTCAGAATATCGGGATCTTTATCGAACGCGTTAGAATCGTCGATCAGTAGCGTAGCAAACTTATTAACGATGAGTATTATTCGAACTGATTGCAAGGTTTAATCAAAAACAAGCAAAAATGGTTGCATTTGGCTAAGTGTTGTTTCACCATTTCCAGATCCATTTTTGCAATGGCCAAAATTCCTATTCAGATGTAGCCACCTCGGATTATTTTCTGTTCGCAAAGTCGAAAACTGGGTCAATGGTCAAAAGTTTTCCAACCGTGAAGAATTGATGCCCTTAGTTAATGGCTGCTTTGAAAAATAAGACAGTTCATATTATAAAAATGGTATAGAACTTACTGAACATCGCGGGAAAAGCGTATAGAGCTGAAAGGAGATTATGTTTAAAAATAAACATATTTGTTTCCAAAATTCTTGTGTTTTCTCTAGTGGTACTTCTGAGACCACCACTAATTTCAAAGGACAGAACTCAGACGAAAATTTAATTTCACTAAAAGTTCAGGCAAGTGGGACGATTAACGTAAAGCTGTGCCTGAATATGATAAGGAACTGAGAATAGCAAAAATAGAATCGGAGACAATATTGCGAGGAGATAGAATAGTATGCAGAAATGTCAAGGTTCCAAAAAGTTTTCTCAAGGGACCCTCAGATAAGTATTCCCTCGCTCCAAAAGGAGTTAGGTGAATACAATCAAAATGGTGAAAATACCCCAAGTTTTTAGTTTGCATAGGACCAGGTAACCTGACTTAAGTTTCTAGGGAAAATTGGCGTATGGCAAAAGAAGTGGTGAAACAGGATAAAATCAAATGGGCAATCAACCCTTAGGATTTATCCAATACTTCTACAGAAGAGAAATTAGCTTCTGGAGAAAAATTATGTAAAATACTGCAGGCTAGCTTAGCACTGGGGTACTTACCAATAGAATGGAGGCTAACAAGAATGGCTTTTATATCCAAACCTTTCAAAACCGGACAAGAAAAAACTAAGTCTCTGAGGCCGATGCCGGTTGACAGTCCGGTACATCAGGCACTGCAATATCTCGTACAGCGGGTGGTGTATGTTCTAGAAAAACAAGAGGTGATGTTGGGTGCATTTTTTGATATAGAGGGTACATTCGAAAACACCTCCTACGAAGAAATCACAGGGACTATTCGTCTAAAATGAATAGACGAAACAAGATGGATGCATGGTGAGGAGCTGTGTGATATACGCAACATTACTGATGGACAATCATGTTCTGCTTCATGTGGATAAATTGGTCACCTTAGCAGAAGTTGAAAGTCATGAAAATAACCAGAAGTACGAATTTAGAGTGATTGGGTCCTCTAAAGCTAAATGGTACATGTCTGAATCTGGTGAGTAAAGTAATGTACCTTGGGGTAACATTAAACTCAAGGGTTACTTGGGATCAGCAGATAGAACGAGTACGTAACCAAGAGAACGGTAACTATATTAATGGCAGTCAGACGCACTCATGGAAAAATGTTAGGTTTAAAATCAGACATGTTATATTGGATTTATAACATGGTGGTAAAACGTATAATTACATATGCATCAGTGGTATGGTGGCCAAAGGTGCATCCAAAAGTGCAATTCTCAAACGATCCAAAGACTTGCTTGTCTCGAAGTCACAGTGGCTGTCACGGGCACTCCGACGGTAGTCATGAAGGCCCTGCTCGTCCTTCCACCTTTACATATAATTAAAAGTGGGAAGACAAGAATGGGATATTATAAACTGCGAGAAAACCTTAGCAACGTACCGATTAGATAAATTAGAGATACAATTAATTAAGTTATTAAAATTTTATTGAATCGATAAACTAACTTACTTATGCAGTAGACTGGGAAAAGGAGATGTCGGGACATTAATAAGAGATCCGTCCGCTCTTCTCACCGAAACAATATTTCCAACAAAATCATTTATTCTAGGACTGCTGCCCAATTCAGAGGAGTCATTGTAAAAAGAACATAACCTCAATAGCTTGGGATTAAAGCAAGCAGTTGGGCAATACCAAATAACCAGTTTTGTATCCTGAATAGCTGCCATTATATTGTCAGTGGCATTTAATTGAAAAGATTCAATTTTTCTTCCTGCAAATTACTTATGTTTATCTATACATCTTACTTGCTTTTAACGTTTTGTAAAAACTTACCCAATTTGGTAAAAGTCTTGTTTTGTGATCTTACGTTAACCAAAAATAGATCTCTTGTTCGATCTAGAACTGCCAAATTTCTTGACAATGTTTCTCCCCATTGATCCAGTGATATTTGCATAATTGGCGTGGAGTGTTGAATCGAGGTAGATTCTGCCGAGGTTCTGTTATTTGATAAATCTACTATATGAATCGCTGAAATAAATAAATATTTTTAAAATTTAAGTTGTTTCTGACATACTTTTTACTTTGTCACAATAATGTCTAATCACATTAAATAAATATAAATGTGTGCATGTATATATATATATATATATATATATATATATATATATATATATATATATATATATATATATATATATTCATATATGTCTTTCAGGTTAAACCGCGTCGATTATCATTGCCCCCGAGCTTCCGACATCCTCTTCAATGTCTTCTTCAAGTCTTCCGAGGTCTCAGACACTACTACACTGATCACTAATCAATGCATTACTAGTACGTATTTCTGCTCTGTATGTTAACACTGGGAGGACGCATTAATCAAATACTTTTCTCTTTAGGCATGTGAGCAGCTCACTTTTAAAAGTTTCTCTCAGTTTTCCATATGCTGCTCACACAAGACTGATTCTTCTCTTTTGTTCATGGGTCTGATTATCCCTGCCAATCATAATTTGATGACCTAGATATTTATATTTATCTACAAGTTCTACTTCTTGCCCCCCTCCCAATACTGATGTTCTGGTTGGGTATCAAATTTTTCAATATTTTTGTTTTCAGGATGTTATTATTTAAACCTACATTTTCCGTAGCTTTAACGAGTTCCTGTACCATGTCTCTTAGTTCTTGTACCATCTCTCTTCCCATTCCTAAGTAATTAGGTATTTTGACTATATCATCGGCGAAACATAGGTTGTTTAAATATTCTCCATCTATTTTTATTCCCTTTGTCAGCCAATCTAAATTCTTAAAACATGTTCCAGCACAATATTAAAAAGATTAGGAGATATTGGGTTGTCTAACCCTAGCTCTATTTGTATGCGATTATTATTAGTATGTAATTTGACAGTCGTTGTTGCCTGTAGGTATATATTGTCAGTTGATTGTATCTAAAAGTAAATTGTCAGAAGTATTGAATCAGTTGCATGACGGTGCATTAGGTGGACACTTTGGTATTACGAAGACTCTGCTAAAGGTTCGAGAACGGTTCTATTGGGTGAACTGTAAAGCAGATGGTGATGGAAATGTGAACTGTGTACGACCAGTAATGGTCTAGTTTGTAAAAATCTATGAAACAGTATAATGTTGGTAGTCCTATGAAAAGAGTAGCAATCGACATCGCAGGTCTATTTCTATAAACAGATGATGGAAATAATAAATATATCCTGGTAGCTATGGATTATTTTACGAAATGGACTGAGGCCTATGTGATACCAAATCAGGAAGCTGCTACCATTGCAGAGATACTGGTTAAAAAACTCTTCCAATAAACACCTGTCCAAAGTTTTATCCGAACATCAAAGAGATTGGGAACAGCATATTCATTTATTCCTAATGGCCTACCGCTCGGCCGTGAATGAAACTGCAGGGCAGACTCCGATCTGTCTGATGTTAAGTCGTGAAGCTCGTTTACCCTGCGACCTAGAGTTTGGCTACAGACCTTCCGAAAGACATATCGCAAGCGAGGAATATATCGACCGCCTGAAGTTAAGAGTGAACAACATTCATGAACTTACCCGACAACACATCCAGATAGCCAGCGACAGAATGAAAGATCAATATGATTCTCAATGCAAGAATGAAAGTTTTGAAGTAGGTGATCTTGTTTGGTCTTATAATCCACAACGTCTTCGAGGCTTGTCTCCTAAACTGCAAAGATAATGAGAAGATTCGTATGAAATTAAAAAGAGAATAAATGACGTAATATACCGAATTAAGAAGTTACCGAACGATAAACCAAAAAACTGTTCATATAAATCGTCTTGCATCTTTTGATGGCTCAAATGAAACAAAAAAAGTATGGACGATTCAACGTGAGATCAAAAATGACCGGCGACGAAGCTTTAAGGAATCAACACAGAATATCACAGAATTTCAACAGGATCTTTTTAGTGTTCCAGAAAACGTCTCTTTAGCCCACTGTGTTGCTCAAGACCTCGAGATAACTAAAGGAATCTCGTTTGTATTTAATAAGTAGTTTGGTCGCTTGGACGAGTTGAAATGTCAGCAGCCGTAAGTTGGAATAATACTGCGATTAGAAGATGGTGACCAAGAAGTCTTTTACAGGCAGGGCAAGCTACGAGGACATATGGCGTTCGTTAGATAATTTGAAAAAAGTCTTGTGCAAATATGACATTAAGAATTTGGCCTTACCATATATAGACCATGCACTAGAAAATGTGGATTAGAAGATTGTCACAAGCATACTTGCAGCGATCTTCCGAGTGTACCAATTACTGTCTGTTGTATTATTAACCTGTGCCCTTCAAAGACAGTCGACTGTTATTTCTTGCTGAGGGGTTTATGCAGAGCTGGAGAGTCTTGAAGATTCCGCCATCCTCGGCCTACATATAGAGTTGCTGATAGGAACGCTTATATCTAAGAGGGGAGCAGTGTAACGAACAAGCTAATTTCGACGTGCCCCATATAACGGTTGGATCTCTTAGAATGATAATGCGTGTTCGAGAATCTTCAAGGTATCGACCGGCGTACAGAGCGAGGCGTCCATACAAGCGAGAATAGAGGTGGATAATTCTAGATAATAACTCCAGATAATTCTAGAATAGTGTATTCGTTATATAAATGAACCGCTTTTATGAGTGAGTTAGTTGATAATAGAATATTGTATTGTAAACTTTAAATAAATATTTTTATACAAATTAGTACCGTTCATTTTATTATTAAACACATTGCAATACTAACTTTTTGAATCGATTGAATCTCGAACTGCTAATGTATCGGATGACAATGTTATAAGTGCATTTTTCAAATGATCAGGTCTCATGTTTGGCCATCTCGGAGACGCTATTAGCCTTCCTTGATAGTTGTAAATGCCAACAGTAGTTTTTTCCACCACCAACATATGTCTAAAACATAATGCTTTATTTATATAGAAATTATTTACGGTTTATTGTTAACCTGGCGCTTTAAAAGTAATGTGTATCATGTCAAAGGATATATGGGCTCTTAGAAGCCTTAATGTGGACTTTAACTAGTGTAGGGATGACTACTAGAACTCAACAAACGGGAAGAACATAACAATGTAACACTGGTATGGATTCCAGGCCATCGGGGTTTAGAAGACAGTAGACCATTTGGACTAGGCAACGGGAATGATCGCGAAGATACATTGGAGATTTTGTGGAAGCAAATCAATTAGTAATAAAAAACACCTGGTTTTAAGCTACACCCAAGGAAATTGTATACCTAGAAATCTCCACAGGATTCTGTGGGAAGGATTCTAAGAAATCAAATTCATTACATGCTAGTAAATAAGAGGTATAGGAACGGCTGTACATCTGTCAAAACATACCCGGGGGCAGACATAAATTCTGATCATGTACCAGTTGTAGGTAATTTCAAAGTCAGAATGAAGAAGGTTACAAGTAAGTCGATGAACAAGTATGATGTTAGAAAACTGAAAGATCTTAATGTTCGACTGAAGGTGAGTGAAAACCTCAATACAAAGGTTCTAAAATGCAGAAATGCGGGAAATGTAGAGGAAAGTCTGACCATCATACAAGCAACAGTGAGAGAAATAAAAGAACAACACCTAAAGAAAGATACAGAGAAACGGAAATCGTGGGTAACCGATGAAATACTTCAACTTATGGATCAGAAAAAAAAAAGAAAATCTCCAAGAATATAAGAAAATAGATACCATCGTCAGAAGAAAGATAAGAGAAGTCAAAGAGAAACAGAAAACAGAACAATGTCAAGAAATAGAGCAGTATCAAAGTCGATATGATCGAACTACAATATCCATGGAAAGGTGAAAGAAGTAGCTGGAAAGTTCCGAAGACGCAACAGTGGAAAAATAACATATGATAAAGGCAATCTTGCCATAACCAAAGAATATAAAAAGAAAGTATGGGAAGAATACTTGAAGAAACTTTTTCACGACCTTGGAACAATACAAGAACCCACCATTGAAGAAAATTCAGGTCCCGAAATCCTACTAGAAGAAATAACGGCAGCCGTCAGACAAATGAGTAATGGAAGAATGGAAAGGCACCGAGACTTGATGAAATTCCTGCAAAACTGCAGCTTAAGTTATTAGATGCAGAACAAATGAAAATAACAACTGAAATATTTAATGAAATATACAAAGCAGGCAAAATACCAGTAGAGTGGCTCCAATCGGAGTTCATACCATTGCCCCAAAAACCAGGAGCAAAACTTTGTGAAGACTACAGGACGATAAGCCTAATGAGCCATCTGATGAAGCTGTTTTTAAAAGTCATCCACAAAAGGATTTACCGGAAATGCGAGTAACAAATTGCGCCCTATGAGTTTGGATTTGTGAACGCCGTTGGTACGCGAGAAGCTTTATTTAGCGTGCAGGTAATGTTTCAGAAATGTAGAGATGTCAGCTGTAATATTTTTGCATGCCTGATTGCCTACACTAAGGCTTTTGATAGAGTCAGGCATGAACAAATGATGAAAGTGCTGAAGAGGACAGGGATTGATGGAAGAGACCTAAAAATAACAGCTAACCTGTATTGGAATCAATTAGCGGTGCTCCGAATAAATGGAGAATATACAGATCAGGTCAAAATCTTAGGGGAAGTGAGACAGGGGTGCATAATTTCACCACTTATATTCAATGTGTACTCGGAGCACATTTTTGAAGAGGCTCTAAAGGATATTGATGAGGGCATCTCAATAAATCGAGTCAAGCTCAATAAGCTGCGGTATGCAGATGATAAAATAGTGTTTTCCAATACCATAGAAGGGCTGCAAAACTTATGAACAATATAACGGAAACAAGTAGAACATATAGACTGAATATAAACACCAGCAAATCCAAGCTAATGATCATCAGCAAGGAAAACATAATTGTACCAAATCTGTATGTGAACCAAATGAGAATTGAATTTGTCTCACAGTACAACTACTTGGAAACTATATTCAATGAGTCGTGAGACAATACCCAAGAGATTGATTATATATCGCATCGGAAAGGCAAAAAGTGCATTCTTGACTAGGAGTTATGTGTTCAACAGCGATGACCTCACTCTATAAACCAAAATAAGGCTCTTAAATGTTATGTGTGCTCAGTGCTTCTGTACTGTTCTGTACGAAGTAAAAACGTGGACATTGAAGGCGGAAACTCTATCAAAACTTCAGGCTTTTTAGTTATGGTTATACAGAAGGATCCTAAAGGTACCATGGACAGACAAAGTCACCAATAAAGAAGTACTGCGGATGATGAACACAACTGCGGATTTGGTCAACATTGTGAAGGGCCGTAAGCTGCAGTACTTGGGACATATAATGAGAAATAAAGGCAAATATAAGCTACACCAATGCATTTTGTGAGTAAAATTGAAGAAAAAAGGGCCCCAGGACTAAGGGAAGGTTTGCTAACCTGAGAGCATGGTATAAAAAGACCTGAACACAGCTATTTTGTATAGCAACCAACAAAGTTATCATAGCCAGAATTATCGCCAACGTTCGGAACGGACAGGCACCCCAAAAAGAAGGGGCTATTTCATGGAGACTTACGCTACAGTGTCTTTAACAGAAAAACTGAAACAGTATGTTACCCTTACATATGTGCCAATTGGCTGCAGTACGAATGGTTTATAACAGATAGCTTACGAATACAAAATAAAGAAAATTCTGTGTTAAGACCCAGAGAAAATGCCTTTATTATGTATGAACAACAAATCGCTGCGTGTTAAGTTTAAGACGTAAATAAATATGATAAGTCAAGTGAGATATAATTTTTGAAGCTGTAAGAGTATTTTTGCGTACGGATAAGAAAGTTGTAATTGTCATTTTGTTTGCCCTTAGCCTGCGATATTTCTCACTAAGCTACACCAAGGTGCTTTTTCCCTTTTTCGGATATATATCACCAAGCGGCATTTTGGTAGGCCGCAGAATAATTTTGGTCTAATAAAAGAACTTTTAGATCCTTTTTTAAAAAGACGAGCAGATATCTCGTAACCAACAATTCCCTTATGCTCTGGAACCCACAACAAAGTTGCTTAAAAGACTGTTTAAAAGCTGTTACGAACTCTCAAGTTGTAGACTTCAGAACAACTTAGCTATTCGGGGTAATAAATATTTTGGCCGGAGCCGGATTAAGGTAAACCGATCTAATAACAGCCCAGTTAAGGAATGTTTGACTTAAGATGTAAATAATAAGAAAACAAAATAATAGGGAAAATGGATTTAAAGTATATTTAATAGCTTAATGTTCTCTTTATCAAAATAATTAATAAAAAATGAAAAATGTGTTTTTTATTCGCCAAAAAAAAAAAAAAAATTGTTGACACTAAAATGCAAAAAAACTTTAATTCCGGACTATATTGAAAAATTAGTGGTAATTCCGGCATTATGGTGATCTAATTCCAACCTGTATATCAAAGGAGTTATTTTTTTTTTGTTTTAAATTGTATGCACAATTTTTTGTAAATATTTATTTTAATATTTTCAAAATGGGTAAAAAAAATACAGAAGCATAAAAACATCATTTTTATATAAAATATTCATAGAAAAACTAAGTAAAATAAAATGATGTACATACGTAATACATTTTGAACCTAAATTAAATGTTTTTGAAATTAAAAAAAAACAAAAAAATACTTTCATAAGTTAATTGGAAATAGAGTTTTTTCATTTATTACATAAGAGCAAAGAGCTATGCAAGACTTACAAATTATTTATCTAAAGTACAGAAAAAAAATCACTTTTATTAATGGGCAGAGGCGGTTTAATTAAACAAACAATTTCCTCTGGATCATACTAAATAATATCATCTATCTCTGGCCATCTCCAATGATTTCTTATTTTTTCCATAGCTTTGATTTTGAATTTATCTTCTGGTATATCTTCTACTACTCCTGGAAAATGTTTCTCTTCGTAAACTACAAAGACGTAGCCACCTAGTTTGTACTCGCCTACCTCTAAATCCGTGTGTCAGAACTACAATTGAAATTTAATTTTCTTTTTATCTGCCCCATGTATCTCCCCTCTTTGTTTTTCTTCATTCTCACTGTTTAGCTTTAATTTGACAGCTTTTAAATTTTAATTTTTCTGTTTTATTGCTATTAGATTCTGAATTCTTTTTTCGTGATTTTAGGTGCTTTATTTTTTTTTTCTTCAAGCTTTTGTTTTCTCCTTGCTTCCTTTTTTTCAGCTTTTACTCTTCTCTGGTCCTCCATGAAATCATCAAAAATCGCTACTATAGGTGTTAATTGTTTTTGTAGCCTTTTTTTTGGACGTTTAAAATATTTTTCTGGGGAAATAAAATGTATTTTTAAATGTCGTTGGAAATTTTGCAGGAGTACAAAATACAACTCAGCAGAATTTATGGGAGACTGATTTTGTGCCAGCTCTACTGTAGAAGTTTTTGATGGTAACTTCTTCTTAAAAGGACCAAAATCAGCAGTTGAGGAAGGAACGTCATTTTCTTTTAAGTAAGAATCTGTATCATCAATGTTTTCTCTAGTAGCTGCCAAGTTGATGGATATCTTTTAGCAAGAGATGATCCTTCAGCATATATATTCTCTGAATAAGACAGATGCAGCGATTTATCTGGGATGTTTTCTTTATTGCTAACTGCATTTTCTACATGCCAGGTGTTTGTTTCAAGATTCAAGAGATGGATCTTCTACAACATCTGTGATGCCATTTTGACTAAAATAACCATATTCTTTCTTGAACCAATTTCTTATCATTTCCTCTGTGACGGAGGAATGGCTAGCTGCCAGATTTTGCGACACACTAGGTCTTACTTCCGGATGCTGAGTTAGGATGTTTTGGTACCATCTATTTCCAGGAATTCTATACTTAAATAGATTGGCTCTGTTGAGATTTTTGATGAGCACTGCTACGGTGTTAATAAGCTTATCGCGTGTCACGGGACTTCATCACTAGTTAAAGCGGGCTCTTCCAATAAGTTTTTGTTTCGTGCACGTACTTTTGCATTCTTTTATCTTTTAATGTACTTTTTGGTATACCACACGTTTTTAATGCTTTATAGGCAGACATACAGACTTTTCATGTCATTTAGGGCCCGATCCAGTAGCTCTTATGAATATTTTTGTCTTTGCATTGGTTTTTTAGTTCTGACCATGATTCTAAAAAACAATCAAATGTGAATAATTAATTTTCGATTTTTTTTAAAAAAATTTTGTAGATACCGTGTAAACTTGGGTTAGGTCGGAATTAGAGCAGATGCGAAATATAATAAAATCTAATACAGCCCAGAATAAAATCAAATTATTTTAATGTTTTTTTGTAATTAATAAATTTTCATACTATATACTTATTTTAACTTAGCAGGTAAGTTACAAAAAAAAATTTTTTTTTGGGAAAAATTTCGTGATTTTTTTCAATTTTCTGCCATTAGAAATAACTACCTGACTTTCAGTTGTAAACTTTTTTGCTTTTATAGAAAAAAAAGTATGTGACGGAATTTGGTAGTAGGTACGTTTTGGGTCATATTTATTTAAAAATAGGTATATATTAGTTTTTTTCTAAATAATTTTTGATATTGAAGAACAAAAAGTTGAATTGAAAAAAAACACCAAGTTTCGTAATTACGGCCTAGCGGACCGGAATTAGATTAGCTACTAAAATTGTGCCCTAATACCGGCCTAATCTATTTTTGTAAATTCTACTATGTTTTGGCTCAAAAACTAAAGTGTTTGATAAAAAATACAACTATTAACCATTTCTAATGAAAAAATTACTGCATGTAGGTACAAAAATATTTTCTGTAATAATTTGCAAGCAAATATTGCAACCAATGAAACCAAATGCTTACCTGTAACGATAAGGATTAACGACCGCTCTCGAACTGATTGCGTCGCTTGATTAAATCTAACTGATTAAAACAAAAGCTAAAAGCTAGAACATGCCACCCCAGCATTTATATACACCAAAATGGCCTAATAAATTTCTAGCTAAGATACACATCCGCCATAGTATTGTTTAACCAACTTAAACGTATTTACAAACGAACTTCAATTTTTTGAATAGGCCGGATTTATATCACGAATTTGTATAGGCCGTTAATAGGTAGTTTTACCTTAGGCTATTCATTAATCCAGTTAGGTATTCATAAAATGCATTTTGGAAATATTAAGCATTCCATTAAATTAAATTTAACCCTAAAAGTCGATTACGGTGAGCATGAAATAAACATCAATGCGCTACTGTATAGATAAAAAATACGTACTTTTCTGCTAATAACAATAAGATAACTGATCCATCCTTTAAGTCGAAAATGGCTGGAGTATTCCAATTGTTAGTATTATAAATGTAACACTGAGTGGGAGTAGTAAGCACCAAATTTTCATATCTCATCGCCAGCTGTATAACTCGTTCAGGTAATTCCAATTGTTCTGTTGTGTCATCCAAAATATTTTTAACAGTAACAAGCTTCTTTTCGGTTACCAAAGCGGTATAGTTCTGGTAGTGGACTTCTCTTTCAACTACGTGGGCAAATAACACTTGGCCATTAGCGCAGGCACCAGCAAGTTGAGTTCCGTCTGCAGACCAGGCCATCTTGTAAATACAGCCAGTGTTAGGTTTGTCTAAAGATCTGGACCACTATAATTAATTAGAGTTAATAAATACTTGTACCAATTTCTGTATAATGCATATAATGTGCGTCATACAGTCACAGTGACGCGCGATATAAACAAAATTTACAAAACTTTTAACAATAATGTTATGTTTATAATGGCGTCCAAAATTTATTTATTTTAAAATAAAGTATTGGGTACTTGATAGGGTCGAAGAGGAGATAGAAAAAATACCCAAAGAAGATGTCATATTTGTACTAGGAGACCTCAATGCCCAGATTGGAAAAGAGGACTTTTTACAACAAATTGCAGGAAAGCATACAATACACGAAAACACGAATGACAATGGGCAAAGACTATGTAACCTAGCAACAAGAACAAATTTGTTTATAAGCTCAACAAAATTTGAACACCCTAAAATACATAAGGTAACATGGAGGTCACCAGATCAGAAAACATATAGTCAAATTGATATAGACCACTACATGGTCACAGCCACTATAAGACAAAAAGTTAAAATTGAAACAAAACAAAAAAACCAACATAAAAAGTGGAATGTCAATAAAATGAGTAATGAAGAAGTAAGAAAAAAATATGAAGAGACAGTAACCAGTTCAAATAAAAGAGAAATATACAGCAGAAGATATAAACACAGAATGGGAGACGATCAAAAAATCAATAGAAGAAGGTGCAAATATGCAGATAGGTAAAAGTCAAGCTAAAACAAAAAATGGATGGTACAACCAAGAATGTAGAGAAATAACAGGAAAAAAGTGCAAGCCAGAAATAAATGGCTAAGAACAGATAAAGAGGAAGACAGAGAAGAATATGAAAAATTAAGAAGGAATGCTAAGAAAGTGATAAGACAAAATAAAAAAAAGAAGATGGGGAGACAAAAAAATGCAGGAAATAGGGTAGGAAAGCACAAACAGAAATACGAAAAGTTTTTACAAAAACATTAAAGAACAAAACAAAAAATACAAGGGCAAAACAAACGGAATAAAAAATAAAGAGGGAACAGTGATAATAGAGGACCAAGAATACAAGTAAGTATGGAGAGATTACTACAGAGAGCTCTTGACGGAGGAAACAACAGAAGAAGAAATGCATAACGAGGAGGAAACGGTGCACGAAGAAGAAGCAGATGAAGTAGATGAAGTAGACATCGAAATTTCAAAAGAACCAACATTAGAGGAATTTGATGAAGTAATACAGAGCAGCAAAAATGGAAAAGCCCCTGGTAAAGATGGAATTAATATGGAACTAATAAAATACCGAGGAAGGGAACTAAGAGGAAAAATACTGGCACTATTGAAAAACATATGGAAAGAAGAGAAAATGCCAGGGAATTGGGAGGTAGGGCAAATCATAACAGTACATAAAAAGGGAGACCAACAAATCTGTGAAAATTATAGAGGAATAACGTTAGTAAATACAACATATAAAATATTGACATCAATAATAAAAAAGAGGTTATCAAAGATCACAAAGAAGACAGTAGGACAGTACCAATGTGGATTCACAGAAGGAAGATCTACAATAGATGCAATACACACAATATAACAAATAATGGAAAAAGCAAACGAGTATAAATTAGAATTGGAAATGTTATTCATAGACTTCAAACAAGGCATTTGATTCAATTAAAAGGAACGGATTAATGATAGCACTTAAAAAATTAAAAATTCCACATAAACTCAGAAAATTAATAGAAATGACAATGAGAACTACAAAAATAAGCATAAAGACACAAAGAGGAGAGACAGAGGAATTCAGTATAAATAAAGGGATGAAACAAGGAGATGCCTTATCAACAACGCTATTTAATCTAGCATTAGAATATGTACTACGAAATATAAATAAAGGAAATCTCAGAACAAAACGTGGTCAAATAATTGCATATGCAGACGATATTGCTATTATTGCAAAGAACAGAAAAATAATGAAAGAAATGTTAGAAGAAATAAGAGAGAAAGGGGAGGTAATGGGGCTAAGATTAAATCAAGAAGAGACAAAAATATTAAGATTAGGGAAAAAAACCAAGGAAAGAAAAAATCAAAATACTAAGTTCTGAGTTTGAAGAAGTAGAATACTTCAAATACCTAGAAGTTATAATAAGCAAATCCGGAGAAAGGTAATCCGAAATAAAAGAAAAAATATTAGCAGCGAATAAAGCTTATTTTGCAAACAAAAGATTACTTAAAAGCAAAACACTGACTAAGAAAACTAAGATGAGCATTTATAACACCATAATTAGGCCAATATTATTATATGCAGGAGAAACAATGACGATAGTTAAAAAAGATGAAGAAGACTTAAGAATAGCAGAGAGAAAGGTTATGAAAACCATACTAGGACCAATCAGAATAGAAAAAAATGAATATAGAAGCAGAACAAATGCAGAGATTAAGGAAGAACTTAAGGAAGACATCGTAACTAAAATAAAGCAATGCAGAGTTAGATGGTTAGGTATGCAGTGACTTACGCAATGAGAGAATGGAATCCAGGAGGAAGAAAGAGAAAGGGAAGACCGAGATCAAAGTGGCTGCAAGAAGTTGAAAAAGACCTCCAAAGGGCAGGAGTCAGAGAATGGAGAGGAAGAAGAACTAGAGACAGGAAAAAATGGAGAGATATTGTCAAGAAGATAAGATAAACAAAAGATACTGATCCACTCAAGAAATAGGATCTAGAAAGCATTCGCGGTTAGCCATTATATATATATATATATATATATATATATATATAATATATATACATATATATATATATACATATATATATATATATATATATATATATATATATATATATATATATATATATATATATATATATATATATATATATTGGGTACTTGTGTATATAATTTCTTTAAGAATATATTACAATAGAAAGCATTTTTAAAAGTATACTTACCCCCGAATAGTCGCATAACCTCAAAGTATTGTATGTACCGGCAGCAAATAGATCACCAACGGGCGACCATGCCACTGACGTTATGTGATTTCCATGAAAACCGCTTGAAAACATTAAGCGCCCTTGACTATCCCATACACGATACTTGCAATCTTCTCCACCAGATACTATTAGCTCGGAAACTGAACTCCACGCTAAGCATAGGACAATAGCATCGTGTGCTTTCCACTGAATTATAAAAATATCGTATAAAATATTAAAAACAGAAAATATTTGTTCCTTAATATACAATATAAATAAGATAAACCGACCTAATAACAGCCCAGTTAAGGAATATTTGACTTGTATGGCAGGAGATGTAAAGGTAAATATTAAGGAAACAAAATAATAGAGAAAATAGATTTAAACAATATTTGATAGCTTGATGTTTTCTTTATCAAAATAATTAATAAAAAAATGAAAAATGTGTTTTTGTTCACAAAAAAAATGTTTTCAATTAAATGCAAAAAACTTTAATTCCGTTGAAAAATTAGTGGTAATTCCGGCCTGAATATCAAAAGAATTATCTTTTTTTTTTGTTTTAAACTCTACACGCAATTTTTTGTAAATATGTATTTTAATGTTTTCATGGTCGGTATAAAAAATACAGAAGCATAAAAACATATTTTTTATATAAACGAGGCATAGAAAAATTAAATAAAATAAAACGATGTACATACGTAATACCATGTAATACATTTTGAACATAAAAAAAAACAACAAAAAATACTTGCATAAGTTACTTAGCAACAGTCTTTTTTTTCATTTATTTTTAATTTATTATTATATTTTATATTATAATTAATTAATTTTTTAATAATGATGTCGTATTCTTTCCATAGCTTTGATTTTGAATTTCTTCTTCTTAGGGTGCCTGTCCGTTCCGAACGTTGGCGATCATTCTGGCTATGACGACTTTGTTGATTGCTATACGGAATAGCTGTGTTGAGGTCTTTCTATACCATGCTCTCAAGCCAATATATTCTTCTTCGTCCTAGGACCCTTTTTCCTTCAATTTTACCTTACAAAATGCATTGGAGTAGCTCATATCTGCCTTTATTTCTCATTATATGTCCCAAGTACTGTACCTTCAGGATCCTTCTGTATAACCATAGCTCAAAAGCCTGAAGTTTTGATAGAGTTTCCGCTCTCAATGTCCACGTTTCTTCTCCGTACAGAAGCACTGAGTACACATAATATTCAAGGAGCCTTATTTTTGTTTCTAGAGTGAGGTCATGGCTCTTGAACACAGAAATCATAGTCAAGAATGCACTTTTTGCCTTTTCGATGCGACATTTAATCTCTTGGGTATTGTGCCACGACTCATTGATTATAGTTCCCAAGTAAGTGTATTGTGAGACTTGTTTCTGTTATTTTATTCATTAAGTTTTGCAGCCCTTCTGTGGTATTGGAAAACACTATTGTACAGTGGCGGATCCAGAAATTTTTGTAAGGGGGTGGGGTCACGGGTCTTGAAGGTGATTTTGATACAGGATTTAGACTTTTGCACCTTTACGATTGATCTGATTTGTACTTCATGTAAGGGAACCATTTTCTAAATAATTATTTTAAACGATATATGACAGTAAAATCAAGTGTACAAGACTGTTCCTCTAGGATTTTCGGGGTCGTCCTCTTTTCTTCCATGCAATAACTCAATGTAAGTGTAAACATTAATGAATGTATTTAACATTCCTAATAAACTCTATCTTATTGTTGGATATCCGATATCAATTTGTAAAAACATTAATTTATTCCTTATTGCTCTACGAAGTGGAAACATGGACTCTTGGAATTACAATTATGAGGCGTATAGAAGCCTTTAAAATGTGTGTTTTTCGAAGAATGCTGAAGATTTCGTAGACAGAGCACGTGACCAATAACGAGGTGCTGAGAAGAATGAGGACTGAGAGAGAACTACTGAATATTGTTGTAGCGTTTTAAATTTGGTGGAATATTTTCGTTTTTCTGTTTGCAAATGAATTTTAAAACGATCAATATATTATGGCATTTTAAGTTGAGATTCTAAATATCAAGTTTTGGTATTCAGCTGTTTTTGTCTTTTGTCGTTAAAACGCAATAAACTGGAATATTTAAAAGTTGTTTCGAGTCCCCTAATATAATATTGCAAGTCAGGTATACGGTTTTTCTAAGACGTATTAACTGAGAATATTTTTTTGTCTTTGTTTACATTAATATTCCCCTATTCTCTGTATGTATTGTGAGGTAAAAAATTTCCAGTTAACCAATTTTAAAGTAAATACCCAAGAAGTTTTTTGTCGGTTCGTTGCTAAGAATGAGGCCAAAAAAGGGTAGATTGTTTGTTTTAAGTTTGTAGGCAAAAACTAGCTGTGAGACGTAAAGGGAAATTTATTTTGCGTTGAAATTTGTAAAATGTAAGGCATCGAGAGGTCGACATTTAAGCCCCAAGCAGAGCAGACAGAAGAGATTTTGAATCGCGAGTCGATTCAATTTTTTTTGTGTAATATCTTAAGACCGGTTAAGGTGATGATACTCTATGCAATGTGGCAGTTTAGATCAAAGTAATCACCCATAAGATTTGTGCAGTACACCGGCACTGATGAAATTTGGAAAATGTTTATATAGAATGTCCCCGTCGACAGCTTGATTTCCTCCATCAAGTTTCTGTTCCAATCGTTCCTGCCTACGTATGGAAATGGTTTATTTTTATTCAAGTTGAGAGTTATGTCCTTTGCAGCTCCAGTCCCATAGATGTTAACAAGTTTTTTTTTGAAAGTTAAGTGCTAAACAGTGAAATCAGGTAACAATTAACATTTTAATTTTAAAGTAAAGACAGACATTTTTTTGCTAAAACAATAATTGCTTTCATTAAAATTTAAAGGATTTGTAATAAATAATAAATTGTAAATTTTATGGTTTAACAGCTGTCATTTTAATTGTTTTTTTTTAATATAATGTTAACATATGACAGCTAGCTTTGTTCTTTTCGATATTCATTTGTTTTGTTTGTTTAAAAAAAAGGGTTAATCTCTGTGCGATAACATTTGTAAGTTTTGTAGTATCTCCAACCCCTTTGTAAACGAAGTTTGTAAACGGACACATGTAAGTTTTTTATTCTGTATTTGGCAACTATTTATATAGTATATTTTTTGTGCCATTTTTATGTTTGATAACTGTTTGTATGAGACAAAAATAAACGTTTGATTTGTTTCTCTGATCCTTTGTTTATTTTAGTTTAGAAAATCTCCTAACCCTTGTATGTATTTTTGATTTTAGGGAAGAAGAAATTTTCTTTCTTTTTCCAGCAGGAAGTTTTCTTCGAAGCGGCGTCCAAATTTAAATAGCTAGAGGTAACCTTGTCTGCCATATCTTATTTCATTTTGTCCAGGAGATTTATGTAAGTACCCTTTCATTTTTTTTGTAGCTGCTCCCATCCGACCCATTTATTTCACTTATCCACGACCCCAGCTCTCCAACAACCAACTGAGTGTCGTACGCACTAGTAGCATTTATTTTGCTTGCCCTATCTTCGCCCCATAGTTTTTGTCCCCTATTTCTACCCCTATGTTCGTACCCTGAGGTAGGCAAAATATTTTCGTTACATTGTAAACAACAGAAAAACGACTTATCTAGAACATATTTACAGAGAAGAAAAATATAACTTTCTATGACTCATAATGAAAGAAAAAAAAGGTCCAGGAAGAATAAATGCTCTTGGCTGAAGAATGTAAGAGACTGTACAGGCATGGACACACATTCGATACTAAGAACAGCTCAAGATAGAGAGCAATTTGCTGTAGTTACAGCCACCCTTTCGTAATGAAGAAGAAACCTTAAGAATAAGTGAAGGGTACAGGCAAAGAAGGTGTTATGTCAATTTTTGCAGAAAATGAGTTTCTGGACCCCTCTGTTAGCCAGTGACCTAGACTACCATTCTATAAATCAATCACTGCTGTAAACGTGTTCAGTCATGAATAATAACATATTTTAATTTCTCTAGTCAGGCTAAGAAGGTGGCAAGTCCGCGCGGTCCCGGCGAACAAAGTGCTTTGTCAGGATGTACACGTAAGCGTCGGCTGATGCTATTACATCGGCAAATTCCAGCAAATTTAGTAAACAAACGTGTTTTCCTCAGTGAACTTGTGTTTATTACAAAAACTAAGTAATGGAGAGAATTGACCCTGAAATCGTTGATAACGACATTTCGCCTTCAAATAGAAATAGTAAAAAAAGAAAGAAGTATGGAAAATTGAGTGATGTAAATAAGTTATTAAATTTGAGAAGCCATACTATGGGTGAGGACTGTAGGTGTATTAAAGTGTTTTGAGCGTGTACCAGAAAATGCTAGGAACAAAATCATCCAGAGTTTTAATCTACTCAACTCAGTTGATGAGCAGAATATATATCTGTGTGGTTTGATAACGACCCTTCCAATCAAACAACGAAGACCAAGGCAACAAGAACGAGATGCTCTTCTTCACGATGCTTCCTTCCGGTACCGTGTAGAGTTGTAGACAATATAAATGGTCATGCTGAAGATGTTGAAATATGTAAAAAGGCATTTATATCTATACATGGAATAGGCCGAAGAAAGTTAGCCGTGCTGCAGCAATCATTAAAACTAACAGGAGATGCACCAAAAGATCGTAGAGGTAAGCACACTAATCGGCCACACAAGCTCTCTATTGAAGCAAAAAGTACGATAAAAAGTCATATTGGATCGTTTAGAGGTCGTAAAAGTCATTACAGTATGCATGATACGGTTAAGGTATACCTACCAGAAGAACTAAATATTAAAAAAATGTTTAATATGTTCTGTGAAAAGTTTCCAAATGAGAATGTGTCATATGAAACTTATAGGACCATTTTTTCAACCGAGTTCAACATATCATTTGGATACCCTAGATCTGACACATGTAGTCAATGCGACGAATATTTAGCTAAGATTAAAAGTCTAGAAGCTGAAAAACTCAATTTATCGCAAACAGAAAATTTGAGGCAAAAACTAGAGGCAGATATAAACCGGCTAAACATAGAGAATAAATTACACAAAACGAAAGCAGAACAATTTTATAAAAGTAAGAGGGACGCAAGAACACGTAGCCAGAAGTTGATTTCCACGGAAGCAATCTGCATCGATTTTGCAAAAAATCTTCCGGTTCCGAATATTAGTACGAGTGACGTCTATTATAAAAGGCAGTTGTCTACATATGCATTCAATATCCATGTTTTGTCTACATCACAAAGCATATTTTACATTTATCCCGAAACAGTTGGAAAAAAAGGGAGTGATGATGTCTGCTCTTTGCTACATCATTTTGTATATAATTATCTTAACCCTGAAGTTCGTGAACTAGAAATATTCTGCGATTCCTGTGGAGGACAGAACAAAAATTACACTATGTTTCGTTTTCTACACTATGTAGTGCATGTAGAAAAAAGACTAGATTTGATTAAGGTTACTTTTCCAATTAGAGGCCATTCGTACATGAAGTGTGATAAAGATTTTGGATTAATAAATCAAAAAACACGAGTGGAACTCCCAGAACAATGGCAGGAAGAATTCCGAATGGCTAGAAAGAAACCCTCTCCTTTTCAAGTGGAAAACGTTAAACAAACGTACTTCAGAACCTGGACAACATTCTTGAGTAGACGTTATAGAGGAACATGTCCATTTCCTTCTAGTCCGATTAGGGAAATGAAAATAGAAAAAGAACATCCAAGGATGATACTTCACCGAGACAGCTACAATGGTGCGTGGGAAACTACTGTTGTTACTGATCCCAAATTTAAAACTAAAATCAAATTAGAAGGCAACCAGTTTAAACTGCCTGATCACTTGTATAAAAGTAAGATACACATTTTTACCTTTGAAATATTTCTGTAACAGGAAAATTTCTTTTAGCGCTTTTACCCATTAGTAAGATGAAATGGAAAAATCTCCAAGAGCTGAAGATATTTTGTGGCTCAGCGGCTCAAGACTACTTTAACCAGTTGCCATATTTGTAGAAGACAAACTGATGACCTTTGAGCTTTATGATTATTGCGGTAAGCTAGACAACCTCATCTATATACGAATTGACCCTAATTTTTTTTTGTTCTAGGATGAATAAAGCACTCAATACCTGAAAAATTTTACCACATCCTCTTTTTCATAAGGACGCCTTTAGTTTTATTTACCTACATTTTAAGTTTACTGTTACAATAAAAATATTATGTTTAGTAAGTAGTCTATAATAAACACCTTTTTGCCCTGTAAAAATTGCAATTTTCTACAAAATGTTTTATTACTTTTTATGCATTTGTATTTTGGCTATTCACATTTAACTGTCTAATAGGTAACATTCCAATACATTATTAAAAAATTTGTCACTTTTTATTTTCCTCTAATAAACAAACACCAGAGAGTCCAAACCTTTAAAACCGTTTTTCTCGAAACTTGTTTTTTTGACATATCACCTTCTTTGCCTGTACCCTTCAAGTGCAAACAACACTTTATTTAAATCAATTTATTCAATAAAAAACATAATCTAATTAAGGATTAGTTATTTCTATAATTAGGCATATTAAGCTATAAGTGAGTGAAATATTTTTTTACTCGGTATTGAAATTTTTCTCATGAATTGTCAACAACAACCGGCAACGAGTGGTAAATAAAAGTTCAGTGATTAAAAATACTATAAGAAAAGTAAATATTATATAATTTTATAAAAATGTATTCTTTTCGCCTATCCGATTTAACAAATCGCTGAATCCACTATGAAATCTCTTGTTCTACTGTGAAATATGCAGTAAGTAGTTGGTCCAATAATATCTTGGAAGGTAGAAGTAAAGATATTGTCTAAAAGGGGTAAATAAATAGATCTTCGGAAATATTCTTCGCAAGAGTTAGCAGATTGGTTTTGACGACAGGTTTGACGAGTAACTAGACTAACGAGTAGCTATACGAGGCATCTTTAATTCAATGTCTAGTTGTTCAGCTATTTGTTTACTGCATAGTAAAGTTTGCTAAAAACAGATTCAGCATTTGATCTTTTATTTTAAAGAATGCCTTTAGTGTCCACTATGGTCTCAGTAGCCTACTTAAAATCTAATTTTGGTCACTGAAGAAGACGACTAAGTGATACAGTTGTACCTAAAACATCACTAAGACAAACTACTGTTTCACAGTTTCACAAATACCTTGGACAGCAGCCCTCAGTTCCTGTATTTGTATTCACTAACGTATCAGATAGAGCTACTGCAACAACAATATTCACTTTGATATTTATTATAGATAAATTATAAAATGTAGCACACATTCTCAACAATTATAATAAATATTCAAATTGCAAACAACCAATTCGTAGACAAAACTGAAGATAAGAAATACCTAATACAAAATAAAAATGTGCTGATTTCGTGCGAAAAGTCATGTCATGATCATTGAATGAGCAATAATGTGTGGACGGTAGTTCTATCTCATTGATAATCAAACGATTCTCTGGCACTCAAATGACGAATTGACAAAATTTGAAAATCGCATAACTCTGAATTCGTGGAAGTCTTAGTCGAGGTATTACTGTATTTAGAATTGTTGATTTTTTTAAAGGGCAATTTAAAAGGGCTTCCATATAATTCTACATTTACCCCTAGAATAAATGAGTTTGAATCATTTCAACTCTTGACTTCCTGCTTATAGGGTTGATGGGTTTTAAATTATTTTTTTTTAGCATTATTTGATTGATATTTAATTTTGTTTTGGGGGTGGTCATGACCCCCGTGACCCCCCCTTGGATCCGCCACTGCTATTGTGTTATCTGCATTTGTTGAGATGCCTTCATCAATATCTTTTGGAGCTTCTTCAAAAATGTGCTCCGAGTACAGATTCAATATCAGTGGTGAAATTATGCACCCCTGCCTCACTTCCCTTAAGATTTTGACCTGATCTGTATATTCTCCATCTATTCGGAGTACCGCTGATTGATTTCAATACAGGTTAGCTATTATTTTTAAGTCTTTCCGTCAATCCCTGTCCTCTTCTGCACTTCCATCATTTGTTCATGCCTGACTCTATCGAAAGCCTTCTTGTAGTCAATCAGGCATGCAAAAACATTACAGCTGACATATCTACATTTCTGAAACAATACCTGCACGCTAAATAACGCTTCCCTCGTACCAACGGCGTTCACAAATCATTGTGAATTTATCTTCTGTTATCTCTTCTACTACTTCTGGAAAATATTTCTCTTCGTAAACTACAATGACGTAGTCACCTAGTTTGTAGTCGCCCACCTTTAAATCCATAGAATTGTTAGCTTTCGGCTTTCTAGTTTTCACCTGTTTTTCTCCCAGAACCAACATTTTTGTTTAAAATTTCATTTTCTTTTTTATTTGCTCCATCTATCTCTCCTCTTTGTTTTTATTCATTGTCTATGTTTAGGTTTAATTTCATAGTTTTTGGAAATTTTAATTTTTTCTGTTCTCTTACCATCAGATTCTGCATTTTTCTTCGTGATGTTGGGTGCTTTTTTCTTTATCTTCAAATTTTTGTTTTTTCCTTGCTTCCTTTTCATTTTTTTTAGCTTCTATTCCTCTCTGATACTTGCAAAATAAAATGCATTTTTAAATGGCCTTCGAAATTTTAAAGGAATTACAAAATAGCATTCAGCAGAATTTATGGGAGATTGATTTCAATGATAATAATAATAGGTTTAGAAATCATGAACTATTTTGCGGCATGTAGCTTTGACAGATCGGAATATAGTAACATTAAGCGGCTGCATGATATGTAGGGAATTTGGAACCAGTTCTACTAAAACAATTCCGTTTTCAAGGCAAAATTCGCTCAATGTCAGAGATATATGACTAACATGTTCATCTAAAAATAACACGACAGGTCGCTTAATGTTTTTTTTTGTTCAACCATTTATTAAAATAGTTTGCGACATACATAGTTTGCGACATAGTCATAAAATGTTTCTGTATTCATCCATCCATTTCATTTTATCCGATACCCCAACCTATTATCACAGTTGGAACTAAATGTTTTGGTAGCCTTGTATAGGGAAATAAAACCATTGGTGGTGGGATATCTCCACTATAACACTTGTTTGTAATGTGGAGCCATGAAAAAGGCTGTCTCGTTGCAGTTAAATATATATTCGGCTTGGATCTTTAAACACATCTAAGACGCCATTTTGACTAAAATAATGATATCGGTACTTTCTTGAAACAATTTCTTATCCTTTCCTCTATAACGAAGGAACGGCTAGCTATCAGATTTTGCAATACACGAGGTCTTACTTCCGGAGGCTGGGTAAGGAAATGTTAGTATCATTTATTTCCAGAAATTACATTCTTAAATGGATTGGCTTACTTTAGATTTTTAATGAGCACTGCTACGGTGTTAATAAGCTGATCGCGTGTCACGAAAAAACCCGCGACAGCCAAAAACAATATCTATTTTACGATTAGTTTTTCAAAGCACGTGGTGTTCGTGTGTATTAAGGTATAAAGGTAGCTGTAGCCCAAGACTCCAGAACAGATCAGAGGTAATGTAAGTCGAAAAAACCTCACCAGCTACAGGGGGTCATGTAAGATGCCCCCATTTTTAGTTTTTAATAATCAATAAGTTAAGTCTATTGCATTTACCTTGATAAATACTATGAGGATTATATTTTAATACGGATGTCTTTCCAAAGTTTTTTATGTGGCCATACAATGTTTTTTAACAACTTTTTATTTAACTGATGATGGAATGATTTAATTCCGAAAAGATCTTCTTAAAATAAAAATTTAAGCTTGTAATAAGCAATTTTTTTATACCTTAATACACACGAACACCACGTGCTTTGTATTCAACAGGTATACTAGCCACTCCTGGATATCTCCACTTCATGGTTTGTTCCAGTTTCACTTTTAATTTTGATTAGTTTTTTTTTATTACTAGTTAAAACTGATTGTCTTCCAATATTTTCGGGCACGTACTTTTGCTTCTTTTAGCATTCAATGTACTTTTTGGTATCCAATACATCTTGGATGCTTTATAGGCAGACATACCAGTTTTCATTTTATTTAGTGCCCGATTCAGTATTTTTTCCTTGCATTGGCTTAGGCTTTAGTTCTGACCATGATTCTAGACAAAAAAATAAAATGTGAATACTTGAGACTTTTTTGTCGACACCATGTCAGGCTAAATTTGGGTTAGGCCGAAATTAGAGCACAAGTGTTTTATAAAAATACAACTATTAGAACAAACTACTGCATGTAGGTAAAAAAATATTTTCTGTAATAATTTGCAAGCAAATATTTTAACCAATGAATTTCTCAATGCTTACCTGAAACATTAAGGATTGACAACCGCTTTCGAACTGATTGTGTCGCTTAATTAAATTAAACTGACTAAAACAAAAGCTAGAATATGTCACCCCACCATTAATACGTAAAAAAATAGCCTAATAAATTTCTCGCGGATACACACGCGCCGTAGTATTAAGTTTAACCAACTTAAACGTAAAAATGTTTTTATTTCAAATCCTTAGTAAAAGGTATATAATAAAATACCCAAACGGGCTATATCAAAAATATTTGTGATATAGCCCGTTTGGGTATTTTATTATATACCTACCTTTTACTAAGGATTTGAAATAAAAAATTTTGTGATACATGGTATACAGACAGCTACAGGAACTTAGTTTCCTAGTGCATTTCAACTTAAACGTAAACAAACAACAGATGCTGGGTATCTCACTCAAAGACCATAAAACCAATGAAAACATTCGTAATAGAACAAAAGTAAAAGATGCTGTCGAACTGGCAGCTAAACTGAAATGGAATGGACATAACTAACGTCTTACGGATGGCCGATGGAATAAAGAAATCGGGAATTGGCGGCCATATGAAGCCAAAAGACCACGAGGAAGACCGCAAATGCGATGGAGCAACGATATTAAAAGAACTGCAGGACCAATGTGGAAACGTCTTACAAACAACAGAGATGAATGGCGAGAGTTAGGAGAAGCCTATATTCGGCAATCCAAATAGAGAAGAGGGCTTAAAAAAACGTATTTACAAAAGAATTTCAATATTTTGAATAGGCCGGATTTACATCACGAATTTGTATAGGTCGTTAATAGGTAGTTTTACTTTATCCATTATTAAACCAATACGCTATAGGGGTGTTTCACGATGAGGAAAAACCAACAAAAGTGATCCGTTCTCGAAGTGTGCCAAAGAAAATGATTGTAAATTTTGTGTGAATAAAAATCTAGTCATGTGACAACAATTGCTTTAAAAGATCAAAGAACAGTTACTTCTAATTGGTATCTAACCTTTTGTTTACCTGAACTTATCGCGAAACTCCGACAAAGCAACACACAATGGAGAATCATCCTACATCAGGACAATGCAAGTACTCACACTGCTCAAAAGAAGATAGAATGTTTGGAGCTTGAAAACATCGATAAACCGACGGATTGTGGATTGTTAAACCATCCCCGATACATTCCCGACCTAAGTCCTAACGACTTCTTCACGTTCCCAAAATAAGAATTCAATGCGTGGATAGCGATTCCAGTCGCCAGAAGAAGTAATCGATGCCTTTAAAACAGCGATTTTGCAGGTACCAACCGAAAACTGGAATAACTGTTGTACCAATTGGTTTGAACGTATGCAAAAGTATATCGATCTTTATGAGATATTTTGAAAAGCAATAAAGTACTAAAGTAAGTCTATATACTTTTTGTCTTTATGGCTAAATGCAAAACTAAAAGAACAACCCTCGTAATAAGTGCTTCTTTACTACCGAATCCTGAATTCAATAACGATGATACACGGAGTGAGTTTTATGTATGACTTTTGGTTTCTGAGCATTCTGTAATACGGCCGATCTTATTGTAGTATTTACACTGCTATCAGATCTTCAGTTTACTGGAAATATAATTACCTTTGTTATTTCAAATATATGTATATATTTTTCTTTTTCAAATAATTAAAAAATATCGAATACCTTTCAAGTAATATTTCCTATATCTAAATGCCATAATTTCGGAGTTAGAGCTAAATTTATATTATAGTATACAAGTTATTGTCCAAATAAAATACATTAAGATATCTATCTTTGAATAAATTCGACTAATTTTAAGAATGTTAATCGTAATAGTGTTCTATATTGAAGTGACTACTGCCACTTATTGCATAGTAGTTGAACTGTAACAAAAAAACCATTACCAGTATACATAGTTCTTTTATTATTTTTTTTGTAATCTACTGTATATGCACTACCTATATAATATTGCTATAATTAATAAAATATTAAAATAATTATATTTTAAAAGTAGTGTACTTTTACAAATAAGTTATTTATATAAAATCAGTTCTGAAGGTCTCATTCCATGCTTCTGCTCTCTTTGCCACATTTTTATATTATTATTTGGAAGCGTCAAACAAATACACATATCTTCGCACTTTTTCAATGAGTAATTCAGTTTATTCACTCGCTTTATCAAACTGATCGCGCGATAAATCTGTAATTTTGTACAACTGTATCGCTGAGCGAAGCCATACAGACTGGATCGCTGCAATAAACAGATCGTCCTTTGTGTGACGGAAATATCGCAATACTGTGTGAATATATATTCTTTATCTATGCTGTGTGAGTGTGATACAAGTAGATTGCCCGTAGGCATCGGTCAGATATCGCTGTCAGATCACGTAACGTGTGTCCGTCCGCGTCTTTAACCTGTAAGCTTGACGTGGCCACCTTGCGGATACTTCCTGCACCAAATTGATTTTTATGTTTGTAATATTGAGAAAATACAGAGAGTCATAGAGCTTGGATTTATATGAATTTTAACAAAAAAATAAGTATCATTTATTTGATTGCTTTGCACATACAACTTATAGTGAAGTATACTTATAGCAAGTAATCATTTTTAAATCTACTAATTTGTCTTATTATTGTTGTTTATCTGAATGTCAAATTTTTAGGTTATAATTCCAAATATCGAGTCTGAATAGGTGCTTATCGGCTACTCGATAATAGGGACATTCTGTTTTGTCAATTATTTCGAGATGCCTTAAAGAATGGAGAACAAAAATCAAAGTGGGATTAGAATTAATCAAAACGACGGTAGAAACCATCAAAAATAAAGAATTGGGAACACTCCAAAATTTTCAAGGTTTCTAAAAGTTTATTTATTGACTGTAACAAGCTGACTGAGAGCTTAATAAAGTAGAAAACAAGCTTTAACATTCAATCTTATGCAGGCATTAGTTCAGTATGGTTGAGCGGGCTTTAGATTAACTAGCAGGAAAAGATGGCTTAAATATTTTTAATAAGGCTTCCACAATTATCTTTCCGAAAATCATAGGTAATTTCCTTAGTAAGGATAAAGGGTTTTAATTAAGAAAATGTTCAAACCTTTTTCAACTTACTTAAAAGCATTTTAGCTATAATTATCAATAATCCAGCAACAACTACATAATACAAAATAAACTCCTATAAACTACAACTTAGACGAACGTTATAAGCTTAAAAGGTAAAAAGCAGGTTGCTGCATTAACTGCCTCGGAAAGGGGTGTTCTGATACCAGTGGTGTGCTATATGAATGCTGTTGGTTGTTTAGTAAATAACAAAAAATTGTGTTATATAAACCGAATGTAGTGGCGGTCTTCTCGGCAGATACCAGAACATTTTCAATTTCTAGTTTAACTGTGCTTCGAAGGACACATAAAGCCGTCGGTTGTGGTTACGTGTAATTAGTCGTTAAAAAACAATTGACTGCAGTTCAACAGGCTATAAAGACAAACGGCTTCCGAAAAAAAACCCAATGTACTATTGTGAAGAAATACTACAAATAATAAAGAATAATTATCTTAATTAAACGACTTTTGCAACCAAACCAAAACTTTTACATGTAGCTGATCAACGATGGAACTGACGTCACATTATCGGCCACAATGTCCGACGTGAATTTGACAGATGATTAATGTAAAATTCTTAATATTTTAATGTTAAACGGGCAACGTTATATGAGAAATCAATAAATAATTCCGTAAAATAGTTTCGAAACACACTTCAGATTTCTGCCTTAATCTGAGCCTTCTAAAAATTGCAAGGCAAAGCAGATGTTGACAAAGATGTTAATAGAGACATGGGGAATCTAAAATTTGCATTCCACGACATGTCTCCTCAACTAAGCAGAAATCATTAGAGAATTGGTTTCTTGTACGCATACAGAGTAGATCCGAATAAAATGAAAAAGACAGTAAAGATTTGATTTCACGTACAAAGCGTCTATGTATCTGTTTATACGTATTTCGCCTTAATAAGGCTCATCAGAACAGATATTCATAGGCGTTCTCAACGTGAAAAATAAATCTTTCCTGTCTTTAAGAAGCAACACTAAAATAGCTTCGAAACGGACGCAATAGCGACATCTGATAATAAATCCGTAAAATAGTTTCGAAACACAATTCAGATTTCTGCCTTAATCTGAGCCTTCTAAAAATTGCAAGGCAAAGCAGACGTTGATAAAGATGTTAATAGAGACATCAATGACATTCCGGAAACAAGAGCCGACAATTGTTATCAGCTATTTTGAACGCAAATATTTATTCATAGGTTCCGTCTTTAGTAATTTACATCGTTGAATGAAGCCTATAGACATGTAAGTATAAGAGTGGGGGACACACATGAGATGGGTGGATAAACTAAAAAGCTAAGCGGACTAGAAATCGCTTAAGATACAGAAAAGTAGAGTCAAGAATTAAATCTAAAGTTGTATCCTCAATGTTTTCTAAGACACGAAGAAGCAAGATTGATAATATTTACCGATTAAAACGAGAATAAAAAGAAACAAGTAATTTGAATTCAGTAAGAGAACTCTGATGAGAGTGTAATCTAAACGGCTAAAAAAACTGCGTGCCCTGTGGAAGTTTTAGATATAAGAATTTTAGGTTAGTCAGCTCTAACCAAATAACTTTATACAAAACACAAAAATAAACCCACATAACTCGAAAGTTTCTAGAAATAATTATAGACCACTGTTAGGGAGAACGCCACTGAACCAACTGATTGAAATGTCAGTATCTGTTGATCCATTAATGCATACACAACATGAAATGTAAAGTAGAATGTGTATTAATTGGAAATTATTCAATTAAGCTTATGCAAGCAGTGAAATTGATACAAAAAAGCTTAAAAATATTAAATTCTACATTGAGCATTCGCTCTGTTAGCCATAATTGGTATATTTTAGAAACTATCCAATCAATTTTAAAAGTAATCAAATTTAATGTACAATCAAAATATTAAGAGCTCGTGATATATATTTAATGTGCAAATTTAAAGAGTCACTGAGTCTTCCTGTCGCATTTGAAAATCACTAACATAGCCTAAAATTATTGTATTCACATTTTTATTTGAAAATTCCGTAAACTTCCAACTAATTTCATGTTTTCACGGTAAAATAAGTAAAATATAGATATTGATCCCATATCGCAAAAAAGTTCACATTAAACTAAAATAAATGTGTACAGCAAGCCGTTTTGCCCATCTGATCTGAATACTTTCACACTAATTCTGAGATTCCTAAGAGGAAGATAGGGCCTTTATAAAGTACCTCTAGTGCTTTGATTTCAAGCCAGAATTTTCCCGTTTCTCTTCCTTCGTCCAGTACTGTCATTTCCCAAGTTTTCTTAGGTATGTCTACTTTCTGTCGGCCTTGAGGATTTCAATCCAGCGCTTTCCTGGCAAGATTTATAGAGTGTGTAGTCCAGCCATCTTCATTTTCTTCACCTTATTTGCTTTTTATTTTCTTGGTTGATTTGATTTCGCAAATTTTCATTTAAAATTCGATTAGGTCACAATAGACGAAGGATTTTCTGCAAGTTAACTCTTTTATTGCATTTTGCCAAATGGAGACTTCTCTGATTTTGAGTACACGTTAAATCATTAGCAAATATTATATACTTCTAAAGACTATGTAAGAGTAATGGAAGGATGGCAAAAAATAAATAAATAAATAAGTTTGTTTGAAAAATGTTTTAGACAAGAAATGTAGCTGAGAAAATTTTGAACAAAAATGTCTATTAGCACTTTTTGTGTAGAATAAACAGTTCTCTTAGAAAAAACGTTTAAGCGACCAGCTTTTTTAATGTCAGTTTTATGCGTAAAATCAATTTTTTAAATAATAATTGTATCAACTCGACGGTAAAAATTCGGTTTCTTTGTTATCTTCGTTAACCTATACCTATACTAAACCTATGTTTTATGATGCTACCCGCGGGTAGCATCATAAACCATAATCATAAAAGAAGGCACTAACCACCGGAATGGCATTGCATACATTGTATATGAGAAGTCTCTCACTGTATTAAATCTGTAAGTTACATTTCGGACAGAGTTATCGTGATGCAATTAAACTCAAAACCAGTAGATATAAACCTGGCTCAAGTTTATGCGCCCACAGCCAGCAGTAGTGAAGATGACATAGATAATTTTTATGGCGATATAAGAAGGTAATGAGTCAGCTGAAAAACAAAGACATTACAATAATAATGGGGAACTTCAATGCCAAAGTAGGAAAAGGTAGACAGAAAAGAGAACAATCTATGTGTGACAAATACATTCTTCAAACTAACCGTGCGTGGTGTATATACTTGGAATTCACCCGCAGATACTAAAGAGAAGATCATAAGAAATCAAATTGATTATATAACAATTACCAAAAGGTACCGAAATTCAATTAAAATAACTAAAACACTACCTGAAGCCGATGTCCCCTCAGATCATAACTTATTAATCAGTAACATAAAACTCAAATTTAAAAAAGTAAAACGCCAACAACCGACTAACCGAATAAATACTGACTATATTCGAAATAATAGTTATAAAATTACACACGAAATAGAAAAGAAGTTCGAAAAATCGGAAGAAACACATAATGTCGAAGACCACTAGAATCATGTCAAAACCATTATGCAAGAAACAACTAAAAAGTATAAAACCATTAATAAGCGCAAACAACAATGGATGACTGATGAAATATTGGGACTAATGGAAAGCAGACGAAAACAGAAAAATAAAAACACTGAAGAATACAATAAAATCAATAAAGCAACCAGAAGGAAAATCCGGAATGCAAAGGAAAAATGGTACAGCAACAAATGTCTTTAAATAGAAGAACTGCAGAAAAAGAATGACACGTTTAATATGTACAAAAAGGTGAATGAAATAATTGGAACATATAAAACTGCAAGTAGTTTACTTGATAAATAAAAAAATATTATAGTCAATGAACAAGACAGATTAGAGAGGTGGAAAAAATATATTGAGGAGCTCTTTGATGACGATAGAACAGAAATTCAAATCGAAAATATATCGACTGGTCCAAACGTAACACTCGATGAAATGGAAAGAGCTATAAAGCTGTCAAAGAACACGCAAGCAACCGGTCCAGATGAAATTCCAAGCGAAATAATCAAACTACTCGGCGATAAGGGTAAACATTCTCTTCTAAGCCTCTTCAATAAAATATACGAAACAGGACATACACCAATAGACTGGCTACTGTCGTTGATTGAATAACGCTACTGTCAACATTTGTAATGATACCGAAAAAAATAAATCCCAAACAGTGTAGCGATCATCGCACTATCAGTCTGTTGAGTCATGTACCTACTGAAAATTTTCCTAAGAATACTGCACTCGAGAATTTACAACAAAATAGAAGTACAACTAAGTAAAACACAATTTGGTTTCAGAAACAACCTTGGAACCAGAGAAGCACTCTTCAGTTTGCAGGTAATGGTTCAAAGATATAGGGATACCGAACAATCGGTATATATGTGTTTTATCGACTTCGAAAAGGCTTTTGACCGAGTAAACCATGACAAACTTATAGGTGTCTTATAACAGGTGGGAATTGATGACCGAGACCTCCGTATTATCAAAATTTTGTATTGGCATCAATGTGCAAACATACGAATTGAACACAACACGACGGAAGCAGTGGACATACGACGTGGAGTGAGGCAAGGATGTATTCTATCGCCTCTAATTTTTTAATATCTACTCCGAATTTATTTTCAAAGAAGCCTTAGTTGAAGATACAGGCATTTAAAATCAACGAAATTAATGTCAACAATCTCAGATATGCAGACGACACAGTACTTATTGCCTCCAATGAAGAAGACCTGCAACGACTTATAAACAGGGTAACCGAAGCATGTGATGAATATGGGCTAAAACTTAATACTTCTAAAACTTATGGTTGTCAGCAAAACGGAGTTACAACCAACGAACATCATAGCGTATGGAATATAGTTAGAAAGAGTCCACGATATTACCTATTTGGGCGCAAACGTTAAGGGTAACTGGGATATAAATAAAGATATAAGAATACGCATTGAAAAAGTCAGAGCCGCCTTCTATAAATTAAAAGAAATTCTAATAAATAGAGATATTACGTTAAACCTTAAAATCAGATTAATATACTGCTACATATTCTCTACATTGCTGTATGGTATGGAAAGCTGGACCCTTACAGAGACATTAATGAAATAAATTGGAGGCCTTTGAGATGTGGATTTATCGACGAGTATTGCGGATAAGTTGGATTTATCGAATAAGAAATGAAATAGTTTTACATCGAATGAAAAAAAGCACAGAAATAACAAAAACGATAAAAATTCGAAAGTTACAATATTTCGGTAATGTAAGGAGACATCCAGAGAGGTATAACCTTCTGCACCTCATAATACAGGGTAAGATCGCCGGAAGGAGAGGCCCAGGTCGAAGAAGAACATCCTGGGTCCAAAATCTCCGAGAATGGTATCAAGAGACCACCGCTAATTTATTTAGAGCCGCCGTAAACAAAGTTATTATTGCCAATATGATTGCCAACGTTCGACAATGGAACAGGGTACTGAAAGAAGAAGAAGAAGACAGTTTTTTCATTAATAAGGGATTTTTATTACTTACCGATAAAGAGTACGGATATTATAGTTTCAATAAATATAAAATCAAATAAAATCTGTTCATGGAATAACAATTAATGCATTTTATTGAAACTAAAATTTTACGTTTAAGGAAGTCTAATTTATTTCTCTTAATATGCACTATCTAAGCCGTATTTCTATTTAATTTAATAATTAAACTCAAACTTTGTGCTCTAAGCTTTCAGAAAAGGGAGAGGTTACTGATGCAACTTAAGGGCACAAAGCTGCAAGTCACGTGTAACTGAAGAACACAAAGCTATGTGTTACTGTAACGCAGCTAACCCTAGCTCGGTTTCTCTCCGAGAACAATCTACGTGAAAGCTACTTTTGTAAGTTCGTGGTAGTATTCAGGTATTTTACTGATCCGTTAAACGTTTCTATTCTCGGCAAGTTTAATTTGTATATTGAGTCCACAATGGGCTGTGAAACTTGAAACTGTGAAAATTCAAACGTTTCTAAAAATAAAAAGGTAAAAGAAATAATAATTAGACTTATTCACAATCAATTTAACTTGGTATCGAGACCTGAAGATCCTTTGCATATTATAGAAAGCGAAACCGGTCGTCTGGATAGTTAAATTAAATTGATTGTGAGTAAGTCTAATTTATTATTTCTTTTACCTTTTGAAATGGACTCACACAAGCAACACATTCATGGTTTCTAAAAATATGTAAATATGTATACCTTCCACACAGAGTTTTCATATATCAGAAAAACTAAAAGATATGTTTCCACTTTTTTATTTATAAAATATGCCAATAATCCAGTAGTCATAGAAGAAAATGTACTAAACCTCTAAAAAGCATACGAACAAGCTAAATTTTACCGAGAATGTTCATTTTGGGACCCCAAAAAAGATGCAAAAAAGTTTACCACTTTTACTACCGGGCTTCCCCCTAAAACACCCCTCGGATGGGGTAAAAACTCAAAAAAATCAATTTACCAAGAATCTGTACACCGTAGAAAAAAATGTTTTAAATAAAAAATGTAGCGGAGATAATTTTAAACAAAAAGGTTCATTAACATTTTTTGTGTAGAATGAACCGTTTTCTTAGAAACGACGCTTAAAATGACCGTCAATTTTGCATGTCAGTTACTAGCACGAAATAAATGTTCAATAAAATTTGTGTCAGCTCGACAGTAAAAGTTCGATACCTTTTTGATTCAAGTGACCTATCGACAAAAATCAAGATGCGTTTGAAAGGTAAAGAGTTCAGCTTTCGTATGCAGTTTTTGTATTTTGCCTCAAATAAACTCAGATTGTATACAGGTATTAACCCGGCAACTGTGTTGTGGGGTGAAAATCACCCACGTCGTTCATTAGCGCTTGTTAAAATACTATCAATATCGCCAGATTCATCTGGCGCCACGAGTACCTTCCCATAATATAACAGATCTTGTATTGCATCATAAATTTCAGTATATAAATAAGATTTGAACGAGTGGTGTCGCGTTCTTTGGACTTTTGGGTGATTTTAACCCCACCACACAGTTGAAGTGCAGTAATATTTAGTTTTTGGGTAATTTTAACCCCACAACACCGGTTAATTATTAACAGGTAAGTTCTTATACTAGCACAATTTATCTTTATTTTTTTAACAGAAACATAATGTAATTGGTAGGAATATTGAAAATTGATTAGTAATTTTTAATTTCAGACATATAGAAATATGTGTAGTTGGGAGAAAGAACAAGAAGTTCTCTTGAAGCTTTGGCAGGATGAATTAACTGGATCAGAGTTAGGATCAGAAAGCGAATCTGAAACTGAAAGTCAGCAGGTTAGCCTTCGTCCCAGTGAGGATGTTTTAGAAAACCAACTTCAATCAGTGGAAAATTGTCAGCCTGGAAGTTCTAATCAGAAAAATCAATCATCGTCGGAAGATTCCTATCAAGGCAACAATAAGTTTGAAGATAATAAAGTAGGGCAATCTAAGTTTTTTATCGGACGGGATGGGAAAACAAAATGGGGGCAAAGAACTGTCCTAATAAATCGGTTAGAACACGACAAGAAAATTTAATAACTTTACTTCCCGGTGTTTGAAATAATGCAAAATATTGCAAGTCGCCCATTTCTTGCTGGGAATTATTCATGAATAATATTATTGTGGAAGATATTGTCCACTGCACTAATAAAAAAATCAGTTTAGTCGCTCAGAATTATAATGACCAACATAAATATATCACCAAGTCTACGGACGCAGAAGAAATTCGTGCAGTTTTCGGATTATTATATCTATCAGGCGTTTATAAAGCCAACAGGTTAAATCTGGAGGATCTGTGGGCTACAGATGGAACAGGAATTGACATTTTCAGGGTAACAATGTCCCTGCAAAGATTTATATTACTTTTAAAATGCCTACGATTCGATAATATCGAAAATAGAGAAGAACGAAAAAGAGTAGATAAACTGGCAGCTATACGAGCTGTTTTTGATCGATTTGTATCCAATTGTCAACAATATTTTATTCCTAGTCAATACTTGACGATCGATGAAAAATTAGAATCTTTTCGGGGACATTGTTCCTTTCGGCAATATATCCCCAATAAGCCGTCCAAATATGGAATTAAAATATTTGCCTTAGTGGATGCCAAAACATTCTACATTTTAAATTTAGAGGTATATGTTGGCTCACAGCCTGAAGGACCTTTTCAATTTAGTAATAGACCGTTTGATGTAGTAAACAGGCTTGTAAATCCAATCCGTGGTACTAACCGCAATATTACATTCGACAACTGGTTTACCAGCATACCGCTAATGGAACATTTGCTTAATGAACATCGGTTAACATCTGTTGGAACTATTAAAAACAAGAGGGAAATACCGACAATCTTTTTGAATTCCAAAAACAGAGCTGAAAACCACGCAATTTTCGGATTTAAAAAAGAAATTTTTTTGGTGTCCTTTGTCCCGAAGAAAAATAAAATAGTGTTAGTAGCTTCTTCACTTCATCATGATACACTTGAATTTGACCACAAATCAAATAAACCTGAGATTATAGACTTTTATAATCACACAAAAAGTGGCGTAGATATGGTTGACGAAATGTCTACGTTATATAATGTGTCTCGTAATAGCAAGCGATGGCCTCTAACAATTTTTTTTCCACTGCTTAATAATGCAGGAATAAATAGTTATGTTATTTATCAACATAACAAGCCAACTGAAAAACTAAAACGCAGATTTTTTTTAAAAGAACTTGGTTTGGCACTAATTAAACCATATATTGAAAAAAGAGGTAACAATCAAAGAATACCATCAGACATAAGAGCCAAACTAAAAAGAAATGATGGCAGAGAGGACTCTCAAGGACCTCCAAACAAAAAGCAACGAACAACATCCAGATGTGGAGTGTGTCCCCGTGGAAAGGACAGAAAGTGCCAAAAAAAATGTGTGAAATGTGACATTTTTCTTTGTCTTGAACATTGTGTATATTTTTGTTCTAAATGTGCAAATAATTGTTAATTATGCTATTTAAACAAAAGTTTCTAGTTACTTTTTATAAAATTTGTATTTTTTTTGATTCTATTTCTCTAATAAAAATGTTGGTAACAAAAACTGTGGTAGTGGTTTAAATATAAACTAAATTTTAGTATATTTTTTAAATCGTTGAATTTTTAACGGAAATTTTTTAAATGATTTATCTTTGAAAAATATTATATAACAATATAACCATGATTTAAAATCTTAAGGTTGCATGTAAAAATAAAATATTTTCTCAATTTTATAAATAAAAAAAAATGGGGTGATAATTACCCCTTCACACAGCTCCTGTCAGAAAATTTCACCACACAGTCGCCGGGTTAAATAAATAAAGGTGGTGCGTTTTTGCCATTTTTTATGATACTCACGAGATCAATACATCCCTTTTATTGACTGATCGCTAAAACTTTTTTTGAATTACGCTCGTACATTTTTCAAACGAACAAAACATCTTCAATAAACTACACTCAAAACCGTCTTCTTAAATGCATTTCCCGTGACGTGTGATTGTTTTTAATGTAAAACATTAAATTCTGCGTTTTTATTCATATATTTCAAATGCCTCATATTTGTTAACACAACTCAAAATTGAAATTTCATGATATAGGTTTTAAAGATTGATCTCTGAAAATGAAAATTTTACTACAACTGGCTAAAGAAATTGGTCAATTTTATTGATCTTACAAGAATCGTAAAAAATGGCAAAAATCGTGCCACGTTAATTTATTTAACACCTTTATAGTTTATTCTCGGCAAAACACAAAAACTGCCTACGAAGGCTGTACTCTGCCTTTAAGACACATCTAGATTTTTGTCGATAGGACATTTGGATCAAAAGATATCGAATTTTTACCGCTGAGCTGATACAAATTTTATTGAACCTTGATTTCGCGAAGTAACTGACATGTAAAATCGACGGTCGCTATATATATATATATATATATATATATATATATATATATATATATATATATATATATATATATATATATATATATATATATATATATATATATATATATATATATATATTACGGTGTACAGATCCTTGTTAAATCTATTCTATTTTTTGTATGTTTTTACCTCCCTGCGAGGGGGATTTTAGGAGGAAGCCCTGGGGTAAAAGTGGTAAACTTTTTTGCGTCTTTTTTGGGTTCCGAAAATTAATATCCTCTGCAAAATTCAGCTTGTTCGTAGGATTTTCAGGGGTCAACTCTCTGACTACTGGACTACAAAGGGTTGTTTAATTGAATTTTAATCTCATCAAAAAAAAATTATTGGACAATTCTTATCAAATCTAAATTACCTAAGTTTTTTCCAAATATAATAAGATGAAATATATCCAATTAGCTATATTAATAAAAGACAAAACTAATGAAAAATATATTTAAAACATGTATAAGGCTGGAATGTGCATTACTTTTCAATTTTTATTTCAGTTCTATCATTCTTTAATAAAAAATAGATGTTTTGAATAAATTTTAACCCCATTGTCACAGTCACATTTGAACGGAATTCTGCAGAAATGTTCCAACCCACACTTTGTTAAAACAGAAATTGCCAAAAACTTTACAAAAAAATTTAAAATTCTTTATTAAAAATATTCGTAATGTAATTAGATCTGCAAATCAACTCAAGTTTAGTTCAAAGTTAACAAACATTTATTTACTATTATGAAGTTGCATAACCAGGCTTATAATCTAAAAAAATGTTAGTATGAAATTACTGAGATTCAATCATTTGTTCGACTTCAAAATCTGGAAGCCCCATGAAGCCGTCTAAAGGTCGATTTATACCTACATATCCGTGTCGTGTCCGATATTTTTGTTTCGGCACTGGCGATGTACGGAAATGACACGGACCGCACGGACTTGCATAAACACGATTTTATTGATTTGTGAACACGAGAGGTGGTAAACAGACAGGCAGGAGATGTTGAGCGGTTAGTATGTTATAGATTTTTTTTTGTATGAAGAAAAAAGAGTACTGCGGCATTTTAAAATATTCGTGAAATTTTGTTTTATCGTCCAATAGTTCTCTGTATATTTTGAATTCTCCTTCGGTTTGTCTTTTTTCCACCTATGATTCACACTCCATCTTCTTTGTTTCCGCCTTTTCTGCTCTTCCTTTTTATCATCTAATAATGCCAACACGGTGAGATCTTCTATCTAAGCTGCAATATTTTCAGCTGTCTTTTACACAGAAATTGTAATAACGTTTTTCTCTCTAAAGGTCGATTTATACATATCCGTGCCGTGTCCGTTCCGTGTCAGTGCCGAGTCAGGGTATTTTGAATGTTATATTTACATACATCCGCGTTGTAGCAATGTGCTACAGGAAGAGCAAGAGTAGAAAAGGCGAAAACAAAGAAGAACTTAAAATATACAGAGAATTATTGGATGATGAAATAGTTGACGAATGTCGCAATACTATTTTTTTATTTTTCTTTGTTTTTAATTCATATAAAAAACCATAAAATACTACCGCGCAACATCTCCTGCTTGTCTGTTTACCAGCACTCTCGTTCACAAAACAATAAAATTGTGTTTATACAAGTCCGTGCGGTCCGGATCATTTCCGTGGATTGCCAGTGCCGGAAACAAAAATATCGTTTGGGATTAATTTCAGACCGGGCACGGACGGACCCATCCGGAAAACGCCAATGTATGCAAATATACTTATAAGAGTACATTATTGTTTTTGTTTGCCGGGCACTGTCATAACACGAACCAGACACGACATAGATATGTATTAGTCGACTTTTAATCATCTTCCAATTTTGCATCCCCTTGCATTGCAAGCTTTCATAAAAAGGCTGGCAATTTTCGAAAATAGGATGAATTATCGAAATGATGCAGTTTTGGATCGAAGATTTTCTTGCCGCTGGTCCACAATAGAGGCAGATATTTTCTATTTCCAAGTGTTATGTTGGCCTACTAACCTGTTTCTTACGGATATCCACTCAATGTAACCACCAACGTCAAAGCGTGTTTTCATTAAAATTGAAAATGGCTTGGTTTTATCCAACATAATTTCTCTGATTTGCAGTCAGCTGCTTTTCCTGAGCTGCTAAAAACTGCAACCTCATACTACTCCAGTCGTCGAGAGACGAAAATGCCACTTAACCTCGAAAACTCATACGAACAAGTTGAATTTTGCTGAGAGAATATCTCCCTCGAAGGAGGGGGAGGGGGAGGAGAACGCATCGATTTAGCAAGAATCTGTACGTCGCAAAAAAAATGTAACCGATATAATCTTGGGCCAAAATATTTATTAGCACTTTTCACAGAATTAACTGTTCTCTCAGAAACAACGCCTACGCGAGCGGCGATTTTGATATAGAAACGAGAAAAAAAAATCCCAAAAATCACTAATTAAGACGTTTTTTCAATAAAAAATTGCAAATAACCCAAAAAGACAGCATTTTTCAAAAGATTAATAGGAGAGAAAAAATATTAACTTCTCTGAGATACGTCTAAAAAAATTTTACTCTAAGCGATTAGGGAAAGTTATTTGTTAATAACAATTTCCGGCCCACTTGGAAAAATAAAAAAAAATACTTTTAAACTTGAAAAAATATATAGATTTGTATAAAAAAGGTTTAGGAGGTAGAAATGTAAAAAAAAAATTAGTCGGTATATTCCGTTTCTAAATGGAACTATTCACATATGGATCTGTTCGGCAGATGTGTCCGACGGACAGATCCGTAGCTATATACAGGCAGATGTGTCTTCAGAAAAATTCGTTGGTGCTACATATTCACGGACAAATATCTCAGATCCAGTGGTTTCCGCATCGTGTGTTCTATGTTTATCTGTTTTCCACTGTGATATGAATAATAAAAAGCAACTGGCAATAATTGAAGGATATATAGTGTTACGATAATTATCCTGGCCTAAAATAACCGTAAATATTATGACTAATGCTGTTCTGTTTTAGATTTTACGAGAGTATTCGATTAGCCGGCAGAAATTTACCTGAAGGGACCTTCCAGAAACGGTCGAGCCGATGTAAAAATACCCGTTTGCCTTACCGTTATAATTTCGCCGCTAATCGAGAAGGCTGTTCGATGATTCTAGCGTAAAGGCAATGGCATATATAAAGTAAGAAATAAATTAAATCCGTAAGTGTTATAAATATTGAACCTTTTAATAAATCCACAACAAATGGTGTCAGAGTGGGATCGAACATAAATTAGACTTATAATAATAATACAAGTGAATATTTGTAAATTGTGAAAAAGACGACGATTTATGAGCTGACAGTGACTAATTTAAGAAGACATCTAGAAGACAGAGAATTAGCTTCTACCGGAAAAAAGGCTGAGTTAGTCCAACGACTAAAGAACGCTTTGCTAGAAGAAGGACTAGATCCAGAGACTTATATATTTGAAGACAAACATGATGCTGTCCTCTCGTCGATTTCGAAAGTTTCTGGTGACATCGCATCATTAGAGAACAAAGTTTCCGGCGACATCGCTTCTTTGGAAGACAAAGTTTCTAACGAGATTTCTTCGCTGGAAAGCAAAGTCTCTGCTAATATCTCTTTGGAAATCTCTAAAGTCACTTCTGAGATGTCTGCCCTGGACGATAGAATATCTTCGTTAAAAAACCAAGTTGCTGCCGATATGTTGGCCTTCGAAGAAAAGATATGGAAAGAGATGGAAAAGAAGCTGGAGGAAACAGGGACGGCAGAGAGAGGAAACAATCCAATTACAGTGGAGATAAAAGAAGACGAGACGAAATGTAAGTTGGAGACACGGCCGAAATTTGAAGGAAGTGGAGGTTCTATTCATGTTAAAGTCCCAACTTTCGACGGAAAATCATCATGGAACAACTACATGAAACAGTTCGAATCAGCCGCAAGAGCAAATGGATGGTCTGAAAAAGAAAAGGCGGTAAACCTGACTATCGCTCTTCGAGGAGATGCCTTAGATGTGCTTCAGACCATAGCAGTAGAGGAGACCGATGATTTCGAACAACTGAAGAAGAGGTTAAATATGCGATATGGCCACGAATATTTGGAGCATGTATATCAGTCGCAGCTTAAAAATCGTAGACAGAAGAAAGATGAGGCTCTTCAAGAATATGAGGTAGATATTGCCAGATTAGTACGATATGCTTATCCAACAGCTCCCGAAGACATGATGGAAAAATTGGCCGTTCAAACGTTTATTGATGGTCTTCGCGATCATGAAATGCAGAGAACACTACGATTAGCTCGTCACAAGAGTTGATGCCTTATCCGCCGCCCTCGAATACGAGTCAGCTACGCAGGCCTCTGGCGGGTACAGTAAAGTTAGGACTGTAAAAGAGGAAGGAGATGAAGATAAACTTGACCAGCTCGTTAATATGATGAAAAGCATGACATATAAGAAAACGAAGACCATCAGATGCTGGAATTGTGGCGAAATAGGACACGTACGAAGCTCCTGTAAACACCCTAGGTACGACGCAAATCAAGAAACTCACCATCAGGAAAACTAGAACGGGTCAGCCTTAGACGGGCAGCTTCGACCTAAAACTTTCCCAAAGACCCTCTCATACTAATAGCTTCTTTGAAATGTCGTGAAGATAGTGTATATGTAGATGGAGAAATAAATGGTAAAAGACAGACGTTGTTGGTGGATACCGGAGCGACCAGAACCATTATACGTCCAACAGTTATAAACAGCCGTAAGAAACTGTTACCAACGAGGTTGCGACTTCGGACCGCTACAGGTGAAAATGCCAATATTCATGGAGAAATCCAGGTACAATTGGGAATTGGAGCAGAAAAGTTCGTCCATACTGTTATAGTTGCTGACATCGAAGAGGATGTTATATTAGGAATGGACGTAATGAATATGCATGGATTCCAATTGGATTTTAAGAATAAGGTAATCAAAGTTGGCAACGAGGAGGTATTTCTCCATCCACATAATGACAACACTGTGCAAGCAGCCATTACAGAAGATACAGTCGTGCCTGCGAGAACCGAAACGATCACAGTAGCGCGGCTACAGGGAATTGTGGACGAAGGGAGACCTGTTATGATGGAGCCTTGGAACCACGACGATGAGGTTGGCCGTGGAATCATAATTGGAAAGGAACTGGTGACTTCGGCTAAAGAAATTCCTGTGAGACTTATCAATGTCAACGACTACCCAGTGACCATAAAGAAAGAGACAAAAGTAGGAACTTGTGTACCTGTGACATCCATAATCCGTCAGGCGACAACATCTGATAATTCCAACGACAAATTCGACCAAATGGTTGCAGTTGCAGGACAGTCTCTAAATCAGATGGAGAAAAGGAAATTAAGGGAATTTCTGCGGCAGTATCGTGATATTTTCGTACCGAAAGGAGGAAAGACGGGAAGAACTACCGTTGTTAAGCATAAAATTGATACTGGTAATGCTAAGCCAATTCGTCAAACAGCTCGACGATTACCACAGGCGAAGAGAGAGGAAGCTGAAACGATTGTTCAGGAAATGAAGAAAGACGGGGTGATAGAACCTTCTACGAGCCCATGGGTCTCTCCGGTGGTCCTGGTTAAGAAGAAAGACGGAACGACGAGGTTCTGTGTGGATTACCGTTTGCTGAACAACGTTACCAAGAAAGATAGTTATCCTCTGCCTCGGATCGATGACACATTGGACACATTGGCTGGAAGTAAATTGTTTTCTACTTTAGATTTGAAGTCTGGATACTGGCAGGTAGAAATGGACCCAGTCGATAAAGAAAAGACAGCCTTCACCACAGGATCTGGATTGTGGCAATTCAACGTTATGCCATTTGGACTTTGTAATGCTCCTGCGACATTTGAGAGGCTTATGGAAAATGTGTTGAGAGGGTTATCTTGGAAAACATGCCTGGTTTATTTAGATGACATAATCGTCTTGGGGGAGACATTCGAAGATCATTTGAGGAATTTAGAAAACGTTTTTAATCGACTTAAAGCTGCCCAATTGATGCTAAACCCCAAGAAGTGCCAGCTATTTCAAGGTAAAGTCAATTATCTGGGTCATATAGTCAGTAAAGAAGGAGTGGCCGTGGATAAGGGAAAAATCGATTCCATTAAGGAATGGCCAAAACCAACTGACAAACATCAAGTGAGAAGTTTTCTTGGACTATGTACTTACTACCGGAGGTTTATTAAGAAGTTTGCAGATATCGCTAAGCCATTAACGCGACTTACAGAGGAAGCAAGAGAATACCGCTGGGATACAGACTGCCAAAATGCCTTTGAGACCTTAAAAAAACATCTAATAACAGCACCAATTTTAGGGTATCCACTGCCAGAAGGAGAGTTCATCTTAGATACGGATGCAAGTAATGTGGGAATTGGAGGAGTGCTGTCTCAGATTCAAGGAGGACAGGAACGAGTCCTCGGATATTTTAGTAAAGTTCTTTCAAAACCTGAGCGGAATTATTGCGTCACGAGAAGAGAACTTCTAGCAGCAGTTAAATCAGTAGAGTACTTCTATCAATACCTCTATGGCAGAAAGTTTCTAATCCGAACCGACCATGCCGCCCTTAAGTGGTTGATGCAGTTTAAGAATCCAGAGGGTCAGATAGCCAGGTGGATCGAACGACTCCAAGAATACGATTTTAAGATTGAGCACCGGGCCGGAGTTAGCCACAGAAACGCTGATTCTCTTTCCAGAAGGCCATGCCCAGCAGAGTGTTCCCACTGCAACAAAACGGAATCCAAGGAAGCAGCAGTGCTAAGAACGACGATTGTCAACGACGACTGGACGCCTACTAAGATAAGGGCAGAACAAGAGAGAGATCCAGTTATACAGAAAATCCGAAAATGGAAAGAGGAAAACCGTCGACCACCTTGGCAGGAAATATCAAACCTATGCTCAGTAGTTAAGACGTATTGGGCCCAGTGGGACTCATTTATCATCGAAGATGGCTTGCTCAAACGAGTCCTGGAAAATGATGACGGTTCAGAGAAAAGAAGACAGTTGGTGATCCCAAAGAGCAGAATAGCCGAAGTATTTCGTCAGTTACACGACAGTCCATCGGGAGGGCATTTTGGTGTAAGGAAAACCCTTCAGCGAATTCGGGAACGGTTTTATTGGATGAACAGTTCCGACGACGTAAAAGACTGGTGTAAGAAATGTACTATTTGTGCTACGAGTAACGGGCCTCACCGGAAAAGGAGAGCTCCTATGAGACAATATAATGTTGGAAGCCCGTTTGAAAGAATAGCTTTGGACATTGCAGGGCCATTTCCAGAAAGTGAAAATGGGGGCAAGTACATGTTGGTAGTAATGGATTACTTCACTAAGTGGGTCGAGATTTACGCACTTCCAGACCAGAAGGCCGCCACCGTTGCAGATAAGTTGATCCAAGAATATATCAGCCGATTTGGAGTGCCTTTGGAGATCCATAGTGACCAAGGCAGGAACTTTGAAAGTGATCTATTCCAAGGAATATGTGATAGACTAGGCATGAAGAAAACAAGAACTACCGCGTATCATCCGCAATCGGATGGTATGGTAGAACGAATGAATAGGACAGTTGGCAAGTATTTGACAAAGATGGTGTCCGATCATCAGCGAGACTGGGACCAATACCTTCCGTTCTTCACAATGGCCTACAGATCTGCTGTTAACGAATCAACGGGCCAGACACCAGCCAGAGTCCTATTCGGACGCGAAATGCGACTACCTTGTGATCTAGAATTTGGGTGTCGACCTGGAGAAGATGTAGCAGGTGAAGATTATGTGATCGAATTACGAAGAAGAATGGACGATGTACATGAGTTGGTCCGTTCCCACCTTCAGATCGCTAGCGACCGAATGAAGAAACGGTACGATACACAAGCCGAAAAGGGTTGCTTTAAGAAGAACGACAAAGTATGGCTGTATAATCCCAAGAAGCGAAAAGGTTGTTCTCCCAAATTGCAGCAGTTTTGGGAAGGTCCATACCTCATCATGGAGAAGATCAACGATGTCATCTACCGAATAAGCAAGATTCCGAGGGGAAAGCCGATGATAGTACACCATAACCGGCTGGCGTCTTTCGAAGGTGACCACGACGTAGATGAAGAAGTGGAAGTAAACCAAGTCCAAGACGTGTCTGACCTCACGTTTGAGGAATTCATGGGTGCCTATGGAGGTACCGGTAAAGCAAGACATGGTGTTACCACTGAAGAAAAGCAAGATCTACTCGCGCTCCCCGATGACTACTCGCTGGCCCTTACCATCCCGGCCAGTATCAAAGACGCACCAGGGTTGGCATCCGTCTTTCGAAGGAAGTTTGGTCGAGTTGCAGAACTTCAATGCCAGGTGCCAGCTCCCGGTAAAACCTTGAAACTCCAAGATGCATCACGTTACCTTTTCTACCTGGTAACAAAAGACACTGCCCGTGACCAACCTACCTACCGAGATGTGTGGGAAGCCTTACTTCAATTGAGAGAGCACGTACTAGAGTCCGACGTGCAAAAGTTAGCCATGCCAAAGTTGGAGTGCCGCCAATTAGATTGGAGGGTTATCCGAAATATGGTGGAGGAGATCTTTAAAGACACCGAAGTCCAGGTGTTAGTCTGTTGCAATCCGCATAGTTATTGGTGCGGAGAGAAAACCGTCCCTTGTCATTTTTATACAACTGGAAGTTGTAAAAGAGGGTCCAGTTGCCGATACCAGCATACAGTTCCGGTTCCAGTCCCGACAAGTTTCCAGGAGGAACCATCTTTTAAGAGGGGGGCAATGTTACGATAATTATCCTGGCCTAAAATAACCGTAAATATTATGACTAATGCTGTTCTGTTTTAGATTTTACGAGAGTATTCGATTAGCCGGCAGAAATTTACCTGAAGGGACCTTCCAGAAACGGTCGAGCCGATGTAAAAATACCCGTTTGCCTTACCGTTATAATTTCGCCGCTAATCGAGAAGGCTGTTCGATGATTCTAGCGTAAAGGCAATGGCATATATAAAGGACATTTTATTTGGAAGGAACAGTGAATTCTCAAGACGCGCTCGCGAATTTGTTACGTACGGATATATATAAATTATTGTCAGATAAGTTAATATAAATAAAGAAATAAATTAAATCCGTAAGTGTTATAAATATTGAACCTTTTAATAAATCCACAACAATAGTTTTATTTGATGATAGAAAAAAGAAAAGACTATTGTCAAAACGATGGTTATTAGAAAGAAGAAAGTACTCCCACATGAATTTAATTAGAGAACTCAAAACAAGAGAACCGCTTGATTTACACAATTTTTTGCAAATGGATCATGAAGCATTTGAAACATTATTAGAATATGTTGGCTATAGAATCGAAAGAAATAAGCTTCTTGAACAATAAACACCTGAAACTTATTGGGAAATATTTATGGCATTAAAAGACGAATACTTGAAGGTTTGTAAATGCTTTATTATCTTTTTATAATATCTATTATTTAGTAAATTAAAAAACTTACTTAACAGTTTTATGTGAAGTACAATAATTTCGGTTAGTAATAGGAGTACTATTCTTTAATATTACAAATTCAGAAAGGTTAAGTGTAGTATCTTCCATTATTGTCTTAGTTTCTAAAAAATAATGGAACAAAACAGAATTCCCTAAGAATGAAGATCAAGCATCCTAATACCTCTCTTTAAAAAGGAAGACAAATCGGACCCGGAAAATTACAAATGAATTAATTTATTAAACACAACACTAAAATTAACAACCAAAGTGATAACAAATAGATTGAATAAAATTATAATACTAGCAGAAGAACAACAAGGTTTTAGGTTGGTAAGATCATGCACCGACGCTATATTTATAATGATGCAAGTGCAAGAGAAATTATTAGAATACAACAAACCGGCATATCTATGTTTCGTGGACCTTACAAAGGTATTTGACCGGGTCAAATTAAAAGACGTTATCTACTTACTGTATGCAATAGAGATACCTCTAGGAATAATCAAAACGATCGAAAATATCTACCAAAACAACACAACAAAAGTAAAAGTAGAAGAAGAACTAACCGACCCTATTGAAGCTGACAATGGGATAAGATAGGGAGATTCCCTGAGTCCTCTATTATTCAACCTGTTTATGGACGAAATAATAAAAAAAGTAAGAACTAAAAAAGGATACAGGCGTCACATTATCTAGCTACGGAAAGCTCGAAACCGAAGTGGAAGATCAAGTGAACAGAGCAAACAGAGCCGCAGGCTGACTAAATGAAACAATATGGAGAAATAAAAATACCGGAAAAGAAACAAAAGAGAGAATTTACAAAACTGTCATCAGACTAATAATGATATACGGGGCAGAAACAAGACCTGACACAGAGAGGACAAATAGGATGTTCGAAACAGCAGATATGAAAACACTTGAAAAATTGATAGTAAGGTACTATGGGACAGAGCTAGAAGTACAGATATACGACTTAGATGAAAGGTGGAGAACATCAAGAACTGGGTAAGAAATAGAAGAGTAGAATGGAATGATCATATAAGCCGAATGATAACAAATAGAGTAGTAAAGACGGCAAGAGACGGTCCCCCAATAGGAAGACGATCAGTAGGAAAGCCACGAAAACGATGGAACGACAACTTACTGGAGGTATATTGAAAACAGACAGAGTCATGTCTATATAAAAAGAAGAAAAAGAAGAAGATTGTATTAGTTGATGTACATTAAGAGTGAGAGAGAGGAACACCTTGTGGCTGATGTAATGTGAAAAAGTGTAGTGTAGTTGAAGTAACATCGTCCGGTCTATTAAAATTAATAGACTAAGGTAGCTAGGACACCTTAAAAGAATGGACACTGGAGACCCCCAAAGACAGATATTATATCAAGAGCCAGTAGAAATCAGGAAGAGAGGAAGGCAAAGATCTAGATTTAAAACTCAAGTCGAAGATGACTTGAGGAATCTAGGGGTGTGAAATTGGAAAGCCAGGGCGAAAGATAGGGGAAATGGAGACTAATTCTTGAACAGGCAAGACACACACACAGCGTTGTAGAGCCAAAGATGATGATGATGTAGTTGATGTGGATTGTTCTGAGAAAGAATTTGGATGAAAAACTGATGGCCCCAGTCGTGTTGCAAAATAATTTCCACAATGTATTTGATTTTGCCTATAATCATAGGTGTCTTGAACAGCAGGGGTTGAATAAGCAGAGGTTGAATAAGCAGGCACATAAGTTGGTAAGTGAAAGGCACAGTTGTTCGTAAGCCTTCCTAATTTTCCATAAAACAAAACGTCAAACTGAATTTCTGTGCAAAAATTCGTTGTATGTCCATTGTTTCGAGATCCAGTGCTACTTTTTCCAAACACTTCATATGGAGTTAATGGCGTTTGTGGAGCTGTAAGAGCAATATTAGCTACTTCTAAAAACTTTGCTTTTTTTGAGCTAAACTAGTATTTTTATTTGTGAACCTGCTCCTCTTTTCACTACTTTGAGAACTGCAGCTACTTAAGGGAGTTGATGGCTCGCTTAATGATTGTGATTGTTCATCCTGAAAAAAAAAATGATATATTATTATATACCTACTCTTATTATACATTCTGCATGCAGTTTATAAACCTACTCTTATATTTTTTTTACAGTTTAGATCAAGCATAAATGATTGGTAGGAAATAGCAGATGGATTTAAAACTTCATGCGACTTGGAACATGGCTTGGGACAAGCATGTTTCGATTAAAAAACCGCCTAATAGTGGGTATTTTTTCTACAATTAAAAGGTTTTAGTAGCATCGTCTTGTTAGCCATTGTAAATTCTAATTATGAATTTATATACGTATACACCTGAATAAATGGTAGAATTTCTGATGGAGGTGTCCTTCGAGAGACAGACTTTTATGACAAACTTGAAAACCATGCCTTAAATATACCTCGACCTAATAATCTTGCCAAATCACCAATCAAACTTCCGTACATGTTTATTGGAGACGGCATCTTTAGCATCACAAAAAAAATAATGAAACCCTATTCACTAACTGGTAGTAGTCATAATGAACAAATTTTTAATTATCGCCTATATCGAGCAAGAATAGTGATTGAAAATATGTTTGGTATATTGGCTTCTCGTTTCAGAGTATTACTAAGTACAATTTCATTTAATAATGTCGAAAAAGTTGATAAAGTAGTAATGGCATGAATTTAAAAAATTATGTGTTCTACATAATTTTTTAAGAAGGAAGAGCTCTACGTATATACACAATCGCTCTATTGATCGCGAGGATAGTAATTATCAAGATGGTGACTGTCGTGAAGAGCTTCGTCAATTATAAGGTTTACAAAACAGAAGGACCTATTACAATAATATTGCCAAAAATGTCAGAAGCATTAACTCAATACTATAGTAATGAAGGATAGTAATGAAGGACGAATATCAATTCAAGACGACATGATCAACAGAAATTAATAATGTAATCGAAAAGGTCTACCATAATTATCTTTAATAAATTGTCTGTGTCTCTTTCTTTGTTAAAACGGATCAAAAATAAATAATAATAGATAAATATATGACTTACCTTTGTTTTACTTTGACTATCCCCTTCCGATTCCTGGGATGCAATTGAAGAAGTTCCAGGGTGAACCTCTACTTGATCTTGTGTGAATAACAGTTGGTCAAAATACCACAAGGTGGATTCATAAACAGTGTCCGTAGATGACCCAGTTCTCTTAATCTTCCTCATTTCTCTTAACTCACGTCGAAATCCAGCACGCAAGGAATCTATTTTTTTTTTCATACTTTACATCTGCATCTGGGCAAATTTCTTGGCATTTTTTAACTAATTCTTCAATTAAGTTTTTACGCAGTTGCCTGTTAGAATATTCTTTACTTTTTACATTCCACAAGCATGGCTTCAACTTATATAACAAAATAAAATTTTCCCAAAATGCTTTATTTTTTGTGAATGCCATTTCTTCTTCTTCTCATTGCACCGTCTCCTTTCGAAGGTTGGCGATCCAAATGGCAATTGTAGTTTTGGAAACTGCTGCGCGAAAGATCTCTGCGGATGAGCGGTCGAACCATCTCCTCAGGTCTTTCAGCCACGACTTCTGGCGTCTTCCTACTGATCTTTTGCCCTGTACTTTTCCTTCCAGTATAACTTGAAGAAATTCATATCTTTCGCCTCTCAGCACATGACCCAAGTATTGAATTTTCCTCTCTTTGATTATTCTTAGTAATTCTTTTTGTTTACACATGCGACGAAGTACCTCAACATTAGTAACTCTTTGTACCCATGGAATCCTCAACATTCGTCTGTATATATACATCTCAAAGGCATCTATCCTTTTTTCTATTTCAGAGTCCATTGTCCAACTTTCACAGCCATACAGTAAGACAGAAAAAACGTAACATCTGATCATTCGGATTCTAAGCTGTAGACTAAGGTCTGATCTTGTAAAAAATGTTTTAATGCTCATGAATGTTTTCCTTGCTTGTTCGATTCTTGATAGGATTTCTTTTTTTGGATTACACTGACTATTGATATTTGTTCCCAAATATTTTATGGAATTTACCTGTTCTATTATTTGACCCTTGGCATACACCTGTACGTTTATTGGTGTCTTTAAAAATACTAAAGTTTTAGTTTTGGAAACGTTTAGATGTAAACCGAACATTTCGCTGTGGTGAACTACCGCATTTATTATATTTTGTAGTTCTTGTGCGTTGCTTGCTATTAAGACGGTATCATCAGCATATCTGATGTTGTCTATGCTGATTTCGTTAATTTTAATTCCGCCTTGGACCTCGTCTAATGCTTCTCTGAATATAGACTTCGAATACAAATTAAAGAGTAGCGGTGATAAGACGCAACCCTGTCTCACTCCTCGTCGGATTTGTATGTCTTCGGATGTTGTGTGCTCTATTTCAATTGTTGCCGTTTGGTGCCAGTATAGTTCTGAGATAATTCGCAAGTCTTGTTCGTCAACTCCAGTTGTTCTCAGAATTTCGATCATCTTTTGATGGTTAACGCAGTCAACGCAGTTAATGAAATATAAATACACATTTACTACACTATGCCACTCGCGAGATTAATCGAAGTTCAGCGAGTACGAGAGTGTAGACAGGTACTTCATGCGACTTCGCTTAGCCTCGTTCTACTTCCGTTCTGTGTCGGTTTTTAGCGTCCAAGTCAAAGAGCCCGAAGTTCGAATACGAAGTGTCACACTACATTACTCGACTTCACGAGTATGTGGAGAGTCACCTGGCCTCGATTACCTTCACTTCGACACTTTGTCCGAAGAACTTCGATCGAGAGTGTAGACGACGTTTTAGAATATAAATTCAACAGGTAATCTTCGTCGGGCGAACAAATCCGAAACTATTCACACACATGCGTATATGTCTGGCTCGCTGTCCGTGTTGAACCACAGACGACAAGCAAGACACACACTGATTTGTCCATCGGACATATTCTCATATGAATAGGGCCCTTAGGCATCTTTTTATGGTTAAACCGCTCGCCTATTATCAATAGCGGTATGAGTCGGATAAAAACTTGCAATACCCCTTTTGATGCCATCGAAGTGCTCAGCTAAAAATATAGCACTTTTAATCCAAGTCCCCCATTTGGTTAATACTGGTTCTGGTGGCAAAGACATATCGCCGAGAATCTCCCTATATACCTGTACACGTAGTGGTGCTTCCAGAAATACTTTTTTTTACATTATTTATTAAGGTGTTTAAATTTGAAAATTCATCTCTGACTTTCTATGCGGTGGTGCGATTAATGTGGTGTTGGAAAGTTACTTGATTTGCAATATGTGCCGTTGGTTAAAACAATCTAACTCTGTGTGAAAGGACTTTATTTGAATTATCACAATAAATACATGAATTTTTGACAGTCGGCGTCTGTCTCGCTTAAATTTTGTGTTGCCCAAGCCATTAAAAAGCTTAAAAATAATAAAGCACCAGGACTGATCAAATTTGTAGTGAGTTCTACAAGATTGGTGGCGACGCCCATTACAAACAACTGCTTACAAAATACTAGCGAATATTCTCTACGAAAGGCTACAAGTTTACACAGTTGGCATAGTTGGAAAATACCAGGCCGGATTTACTCCAGAAAAATTCCAGAAAACATTAAAATTTAACATTGAAACCCACCACCTATTCGTCGAATTCAAGGCCGCATACGACAGTGTCAAGCGAACAGTATCATACAAGCAAGCCTCCTATTTAACATTGACTTGATAAAGGCAGTCCGAGACACACGAATTAGAGACGGGGGTACTATTTACAATAGATCGATGGAGATCTATTGTAAATATGATAAATAGTGGATAAATGTGATAATAGGGTGTAGCAAGCGATATATCGAGCAATTTTTCCTAGAATTGGAAACGGCGACAAAACAGGTCGGTTTAGTCATCAACGAAGACAAAACTAAGTACATGTTGGTTACTAAGGATCCTATAGCAAATGAGGAACGGGAAACAGCATTTGGAAGTCATATCTTTGAACGTGTTGACAGTTTCACATAGCTTGGCTCGCTAGTGACTACTAGCGAATAAAACAAGCGAAGAAATTAAAAGACGAATAAACCTTACAAATAGGGCATACTATGGACTCCAAAAACAATTGAACTTAAGAAATATCCAAAGAAAAACTAAAATTATTATATACAAAAATACTGCTGAGACTGATCCTCACATACGGGGCGAAAACATGGACTCTAACGCAGAATGATGAAAGACCTATAGGAAGAAGAAACAGAGCTTTTCGATCTCGAATTAGGTGGTTAGATGGAGTAAAGACCGACTTAGTGATACTAGGGATCAGAAGAAACCGAACAGAATGGCGACTAATCTTAGAGCAGGTCAGGATCCACAGAGGATCGTCGAGCCAAAGATGATGATGATGAACTAAAAAGGAAAGGGATAAAACAGTGGAAGAGACACACAGAATAGAAAAGATGGAAAGAAACCGTCAATAAATGCAGAGAAAAATTATAAAATTTAAATGTAATAACATAGGTTTTAAAATAGAAGGCCTGTTGAGCTGTAAATAAATAAATAAATACCTAAAGGAAAACTAAAGAATGTCTTTATTTAACAGTGGCACAAAACGACAATAATAATTATATTATAAATGAATTTCACTACGTCAATTCCTTGTTGACTTGATTTTTATTCACGTTTCTTAAATTTGTTTTTCGTTTCATAATATTACTCATTGTTTTTCTTTTTCGAAAATTGATAATCAACAAAACTTATTTACTTTTATTTGTTCTCAACGCAGATGTTCACCATATTTTGTTAATCCAAATACAATAGGTTATCAGCTAATTCCACAATTTACATACTACGTGACGCCCAAAACCTTTGACACAACTAGTATTTTATTGAAACATGAAAATAATTGGTCGTGACTATTAAAAATACGTGACGTTGGCAAGATAAATACAGAACGTAAAAAAATAGAATTGATGCATAATAGACCATGGCAGATTTCTATCATTTTAACTACCCAACATTCAATGGCTTACATCATAGCTAGTCTTAGGACGTAGCAAAGATTGTCTTAAACATAAAGAAGAAAATGTTGGTGGATATCCTAAAGAAGGCATAGAAGAAGTGCGAACCCAAGCAAACAAGGAAACATGAACAACATATAGAAGACACAATAAACCTAATGCAAAAAGAAGGAAAATGAAAGATAAGCAGACAACGAACATTGCAGAGCTAAAGTCACGGTGGTGCAGAGAAAAGAGTGCACATATTAAAATATAAAACGATCTAAAAAGTTATTAAAGAAGACAAAGAAAACATGTTAATGCTAACTTTTGATAGCCCAAAAAAATCAGCCTCTGCTTAAACTACGTGACAAAGCAACGTACTACAGTCGTCAGTTTTATTTGACTGACTGTTATGTTGTTTAAAGACACTCCGAATCCACGCTTACAAAAAAAGTATCTTGTTATGTTGGGATCGAAAATGAAATAAGTAATCCACTTTTAGCTTACCAAATATTTAAAAATTGACTGGAGACTTCCTTTTTATTGCTCCCCAACCATATAACCTCTCGAGGTACCCTATACTATGCTTTCTCAAGATCGATAAATACCATTTGATCGTTTCTTTGTCTATTGGCATATTTTTATATCAAGGAAGAGAATCAGTTTTTAGCGGTCGTTCAGATCGTGGGACTGAGATAAAGAGCAGTGAGAATAGAACATTGTTGTCATAAATTTGGTTGCATTGCTCATGTAGCGATCCTTTCCCAAGTTAATAGGCTTCTTTTCTAACTTGGCGGTACCGTACTAAAGACGATTCTACATATATATTTATATATATATATATATATATATATATATATATATATAAAATTTAATAAAGCGATAGCGGCTTTCGTTAAAAGATTTTATCTTTTACATATATATATATATATATATATATATATATATATTCCATTTATCTCTATTGTTTGTAAGACGTTTCCACATTGACCCTGCAGTTCTTTTAATATCGTCGCTCCATCGCATTTGCGGTCTTCCTCGTCGTCTTTTGGCTTTATATGGTCGCTAATTCCCGATTTCTTTATTCCATCGGCCATCCGTAAGCCATGTCCAGCCCATTTCCATTTCAGTTTAGCTGCCAGTTCGACAGCATCTTTTACTTTTGTTCTGTTACGAATGTTTTCATTGGTTTTATGGTCTTTTGGGACTTCAAAAAAGGTGCAAAAAAGTTTACCACTTTTACCCCCGTGTTTCCCCCTAAAACGGGGTAGGGGGTTAAAAACGCAAAAAAATCGAATTACCAAGAATCTGTACACCTCAGAAAAAAATTTTCAAATAAAAAATGTTTCTGAGATAATTTTAAACAAAAATATTTATAATCATTTCTAATGTAGCCTGAACCGTTCTCTTAGAAACAACGCTTGAAGCGACCGTCGATTTTCCATACAAAACATTAATTCAACTACAACTTTTAAAAACCAAATTAAAGAGTACCTAGTTACCATGTGTCCTTATACATTAGGTCAATATTACGAGAGTGCATCATCTGTGAATGCCTAAGCTTCAACATAACAAAATTTAATATTAATTTAATTAGATTACGATATTGTACGTTTTATATGTATTTTAATGTTTTAAATATTTGTAATGTATTGTTCCATTTTTTGTAATGTTTAATATTTATAATTTTGTACTTTTGACTTACTATAAACCTTGTTGTAACTTATACTACGGTAAAAATTCGATATCTTTTGATCCAAATGTTTTATCGACAAAAATCAAGATGCGTTTTAAAGGCAAAGAGTGCAGCTTTCGTATGCAGTGTTTTAATTTTGCCGAGAATAAACTCAGTTTTTATAAAGGTGTTAAATAAATTAATGTGGCGCGATTCTTGCCATTTTTAACGATTCTCTTGAGATCAATAAAATGGATCACATTCATTGACCACTTGTAGTAAAATTTCCATTTTTAGAGATCAATCTTAAAAACCTATGACAGGAAATTTTAATTTTGAGTTGTGGTTACAAATATGAGGCTTTTAAAATATGAATAAAAAACTCAGAATTTAAAGTTTTACTTTACAAACGTTCACACGTCCCGGGAAATGCATTTAAGAAGACTGTTTTGGGTATAGTCTATTGCATAAGTTTTGCTCTTTTGAAAAACATACTAGTTTAATTGAAAAAAAGAGTTTTAAATTTTTAAGATTGTTTGTTGTGTGAAAGTTCAAATCCAACCATATTTCAAATGCCTCACATTTGTTGTCAAAACTAAAAAAAAAATTCATGCTATAGGTTTTAAAGGTTAGGCTCTAGTAATTGAAACTTCATGGTGGCCAGTCAATAAAAGGGATACATTGTATTGATCTCATGAGAATAATAAAAAGTGGCAAAACTCGCTCCACGTTTATTTAACATCTCTATAAAATCTAAGTTTATTTGCGGCAAAATACAAAAACTTCATACGAAAACTGAACTCTTTACCTTCTTCGCATCTTCATTTTTGTCAATAGGTCGCTTGAATCAAAAGATATCGAATTTTTAGCGTCGAGTTGATACAAATTTTATTGAACATTGATTTCGCGCGTGTAACTGACATGCAAAATCGACGGTCGCTTCAAGCGTTGTTTCTAAGAGAACGGTTCATTCTACACAAAAAAATGCTTATAAATATTTTGGTTTAAAATTATCTCAGCTACATTTTTTATTTAAAACATTTTTTTCTACAGTGTACAGATTCTTGATAAATCGATTTTTTTGCGTTTTTACCCCCCCTGCTTGGGGGTTTTAGTGGGAAGCCCGGGGGTAAAAGCGGTAAACTTTTTTGCATCATTAATATTCTCGGCAAAATTCAGCCTGTTCGTATAATTTTTAGAGGTTTAGTGGCATTTTCGTCGCTGACGACTGGAGTATTTCTCTGCTACATATTTTAAATATTAACTTTTTTATCTTTGAAGTTGTCTGTTACCAAAAACAAGCTTTCGTTTCAGCACTGACTCATGTGTAATAGGTTCACCATCACTGGTCTCAAGTGAAATTCACACTGAGAGTGCAGTGTGGCCAAGAGAGGGCAACGCACAGGGTTGTCTGCCTTCACCAGCTGTTGATCGCTCACGTATCGCACAGGATAGGCTTGGATAAAATGCAGCTCCAGGCAGTACGAGTATAATATTTTATATTATGTATACAGTAGAATCAAAAAGCAGTGTAAAAGTTGTAATAATTTAATACTCCACAAATGTATAAATAGCATGGAAAGTACTTATTTTATAGGACATCCACCAATGGACGAGAATTCATTTCTTACTTTTAATTTTGTCAATATCGAAAAACGTTGATAAATAATCAAATACCACAGATATACAATCGCCACTGTTTACATTGAAAACAATTTTTCCCTTGAAACACACCTCAGGAATTACAATTTTTTTTACACTTGAAAACCGAAATATAGTTATCATCAACTTTGTTTATTTTTTAAGTATATCCTATATTTCAGTCGGATAGCCTCTTCTTCTTGTAGTGCCTATCCGTTTCGGATATTGGCGACCATCGTGACAATCTGTACTTTGGACATTGCTACTCTGAAATTATTTGTGGTTGTTGTGTTGAAGCACGTACGTAGATTCTTCAACCAGGAAATCATTTGCCTTCCTGGTCCTCGCTTCTGAAGTTTTGTAAACTCGAGAAATTAGAGAAGAGCGATGCGATACTGGCAATGTTGAAGGTATAGTTTGGAGGAGGCCAATGATCAATTTGGGCTGTAGCGCCATTGGAGTGAAAGGAGGAGAAGAACGGGAAAGAAAGTACAATTTTCTAGTATTCGAGATCTCTCATTCCAGTATTTATACCAATATTATGCCAAAACTATACCACTTTCCGTTATGTTTGCACTTTTACTATTTTATAGTTATAATTGACTCGGTAAATTCTACTCATATATTTATACTATTTTTATTAAAACTAAGGTTATAATTGTAATTAACTATGCTTAATCAGATTGTCGTTAGATTTTTGCCTGTAGGCAAGGTCAAAGTGTAAAAATAATAAAAACATTAGGACAGTATTTTATAACCATTATCGAGAAATATAAAAATATTTAGAACATTTCATGTTATCTTTCTTCATTTAAATAATTTAAATGTGTCATCGTTTTTATATTTTCACATTTTCAAGCTGTATATTATGCGTCTTAATTTTTTAATATATCGACATTAATGTATAATATACACTATAATTAAAATATAATAAAATGGAAAAGATATCGCTTGTTTTGTCTACAAAAACAAACTGTATATATAAATATTTATACACACACACGCACGCACACACACACACATATATATATATATATATATATATATATATATATATATATATATATACTCGTATATTGATATAAGGTTGAATGCTCGAATAAATGAACTTTGAAAAATTAAAAAATTAAAGGCGAATATCGAGCACAATTTTAATAATCAAATCTTGCTCAAGTACTTTCGCTTTCTACAGCATCATCAGAGGCATTTCGTTAAATTTGGGCTATCCAGCAAGCGCAGAATGTAATAAACATGAAATTAAACATAAATTGTACATAACACTACACTAAAACAAGGACAAACAGTTTAAAATTATTTAAAAATTATTCTACGCTACATTCTTGTCGGCGCTACATTCTTGTTGTATATATATATATATATATATATATATATATATATATATATATATATATATATATATATATATAAATCACTAAGTTCTCTGGAAGAACCGCGTTGAGAATTTAATGCTCGACGTTTCGGCACCCAACGGCACTGAGGTCCCAATCTACCTACTCCTCAGTGACGGTTCTTGTATTTATACAGAATACGATACTGGTACGTCACGAGTGAGGGGAGTAGGCAGAGTGAGACCCCGAACTCGACCGGAACCGTATCCATCTTAAATGGCTCCAAAATGGGTGCCGAAACCTCGAGCATTAATTTCTCAACGCGATTCTTTATCCACGGAAATTTATCTGAACATTTCTCAACGCGATTCTTTATCCGCGGAAATTTATCTGAACATTATATATTATATATATATATATATATATATATATATATATATATATATATATATATATATATATATATATATATATATATATATAGAGAGAGAGAGAGAGAGAGAGAGAGAGAGAGAGAGAAAAGGTTAATGCGAGTGAAGAATAAAAGTAAAATATAATGGCATGTCTCGTAAAACAGGAAAAAAAAAACAAAATAGTATATCGATGGAAGGCATCCGCATATACGTATTTCTAAAGATTATTGATCGTCTTCAGTACGGTGCAGCCAAGTTATAAAAGGAGTATGTTAACTTGGAAAACGATCACTACAGGAGCAATACAACCAATTTGTGGCATTAGAGTTAGAAGACTCTGGTGGTTTCCATGTCATAAGTATTTAATAAAATTATTTTTATTCAATAAGTAACTAACAAAAAATATAAACCATAACAATATGCAGTGATTGTTTCAATAAACGTGATATTATGGAAATATCACACAAGATTATAATACGATTCCTAAAATTCCTACAAGGTACTATGTTTTGTATAATAATTTAACAAGATTATTTTTATCAATCAATAACTCACATCAAACAGAAAGCAAAACAATATACACTTGATGTAACAATTTTTAGATTGTTATATCAACAGTATTCTAAGCCAGGAATTTTTAATAAAACATTTCTAACTGCCGATTGCAATGAGCAGTTATTAATAACTAAAAGATCATTTGTGTCAGTTACACAGGTAAAATAGTACGCTTCGAAAAATGACAGTTTTCATATTATTAAACCGTAAACGGTAGACTTTGAAAATTATAGTTTTCATATTATTCCCTTTTTAATCGGTCTGTGTGGCTTGTCTTTATTGTTAAAAATGATTTTTTCTATAGAAGAGTTAACAAACATGATCTGGGTATTAGGAGAAAATTCGAAACATTGCTTACCTAGCGATATTCTGAACGGGGAAAGTAAAACGCAAGAGCTTTTGAAAAATTAATGGATCGTTTTGTTCGTACTGGGTCAGTTGTATATGAAAAAAATGAGAGAGCCAAAACTGTTCCAAGTGAAGAAAAGGAATATGATATACTGATAGCTACTACTGAAGATGCCCACATCAGCACCTTTCAGCACACTGAAATTTCCCGTCAACATGACATTAGTCAAACTTCGGCGGCAAAAATCCTTCGTAAACATAAACTGAATCCTTACCGCATACAGTTACATCAAAAATTGACAGTCGATGATTATCAACGCAGATTAGCTTTTTGTCAATGGTCTCAGCAGCAAGTGCAAAGAGCGATTTTTTTTCGATTATGTGCTTTTTGGAGATAAAGCTACATTTCACAAAAATGGAACGATGAATCGGCACAATTTTCATTACTATGCATCAAGCAATCCCTACTTTGTTAACACTGATAGTCAAACTAGGTGTCTATAAATGTTTGGGGTGGTATTGTTGGTGATTATGTGATTGACCCACATTTTTTGACGGTCGTGTGAATGATGCAATATATCTGGATTTTCTAAATAATCATTTGCCACTACTACTGCAAAATGTACCATTTAATATTCGACAACAAATGTGGTTTTTACATGACGGTGCTGCAGTTCACCATACTGCACCTATTCACAATCATCTAAGTAATAACTTTCTTGAGAGGTGGATAGGCAGAGGAGGACCGACTGCTTAGCTAACGAGATCACAGGAATTCTCCAAAATTGATTTTTTTACGTGAAGCTATATAAAAGACCTTGTATACCAGAAGCCTACAATAACGACAGATGATATGAAAAATAGAATAAGAGAAGCTTTTAATAAAATTGACTTACAAATGTTAGGAAATGTGGTTTAATCATTTGAATATTGGTTAAAAACTTGTAAAGACGTTGAAGATTAACATTTTGAACATTTACTTTAGATTTAATTCCTTAATATCACATTCATTACATATTATTATGGTTTATATTTTTTGTTAGTTACTTATTGAATAAAAATAATTTTGTTATATTATCACACAATACTCAATACTTATTTCTGCTTACAAAAATTGTAAAAATGTATTCCCGAAATTTGAAGGAAACTAAAAATATCTCGAAAAATATTCAGTTTCATATATACAATATTTCTAAAAAATAAAATACAGGGTGATCTATTAAAAAAAATGGAGAAACCGTACTTTTGTTTTGTAGTTCACCCTGTATACAAATTTTAGTCAATGATTTGAATTAAACTTAATTTAAAAACTATAATAATATTGTTTACCTTATTTAGGTATTTCGAAATAAAAATGGTCATAACTTGTTAAATACTCTGTATAGTAATGCAAAACCCAATATTATAAGAACAAGAATTATGAGAGGAATATAAATTTGGAAACATATATAGGATGTCCCATTTAAAAAATTATATGTTTGCTACACCACGCAGTTATTAATCACCCTGTAGAATTCCACATATTTTCCAAGTATGGAGAATATCATTGCCTCCATTTTTTGTGTAAAATATTTGTGAAAATGCTAAAACAGTTCGATTTTTATAGCAAACTCTCTAAACCTTTAATTTTAAACAGTGTGTGAGTGATATTGACTGCGAAATCTATGGTTTCATTCGCCTAACCATGTTAATTTTAAACAGGGAATATATCCTATGCATTCCATCATCAGACAGGTATTTCGCTGGAGAATTCAGGCATTTATGATTTTTTTTTTCATATAACTCCATTGAAAAGGTATCAGTTTATTAAAAGTGTTTATTTAAGTGTTATTAAAATTATATATGTTATAATATGTAGTTATATGCATAATGTATATTATGTGTTGTTAAAAACAAGATTTACAATTACATTTCTGCTTCATTGTAAGAACTAAGACTATAATGCATGAATGTAGTCTAGTAACCCCTAAAAAGCTTCAAAACGTTAGTCGTAATTTAGAAGAGTGTATTTATAATTATATGGACGTTACTTAATATCATTTTGAACATTTAATTAAATAATTATAGGTAATGAGCACTGTTTTGAATCATCAATTTAATAATTTAAAATCTAGTTCATTTTATTTAAAGTACATTTAATAAAGTTTCCTATTAATGTTGTAAATTTCATTTTATTGTATTTTTTGACGGGAAGAGGTGAACAGAGGTTACATTTTTTAAGAATAAAGTTATTATAAAAAGAAAAATCATGGATGTCTAAATTTTCTCTTTCGTATTTATCTCTTTTCCAAGACGTCTGTGGAAGAAAATGTCATTAGAATAATGTAAAATAACAATCATTATTATCTTACTTACTTGTCGTGAGATTACAAATAAGTTTTCTAACTTTACACAATACATATAGTTACGTTTACTATTAAAATTTTATTACAACATTTGGTGCATATAACTATAATTAAAAAGCTGGAAACTTTATTGGCATTAAAGACTTACAATTAATTAGTGTAAGTTATGTTGTATGGTATTATCAAACAAAAGCAAAGCATATACAGAAGTGTCCGCTAGAGAACTCTACTGTAAGATATTTATACTTATATAAATGCAGTGAAATAAAATAATGTATAATCGACCGATTAAATGTAATGCCAATAAAGGTAACAATCTTTTACCTTAAGCGGTTTCGTATTCGGTGCGAGCTGTTTAATAATCAGACATTTTCCTTGGGTATAAGCAATCGACTGACTGTCTGGAGACCATGATGCTCCATAGACAGAGTTTTCACTAGATACGACAGTGCTTCGTAGCATTCCGCTCCTTGACCAAATTTTAATCATTCCATCTTCACCAGCTGGAAAAAAATATAACGGAAGAGTTTAAAACAATATTAATGAATGCTTTTGAAAGAGATTAGGCGATTAACTTTCCGTAGATGACGTGAAAAAATTTAAATTGTTGGATAATGTCGGTTTAACAAGCCTACTTTTTCTAAAATTAAAAGAAATAAAACTTTAGCTGTAGGTGACAAATGTTTCTAATATTATAATAAAATTGTGTACGTTATTCTCTATACAAATATATGAAATTTATAATTTTTTTCTTGTTCTGTAACAATTTTTAGGGGGTAAAAAAATTGTAATTTTTGTGAACAAGCTTTTAATATAATCAAAATAATTATAAAAAATAAAAAAATCTGGTCCCACTAAAACACAAAAGATTTACTTGCATGCTAATAAATAAAAATTTTTAAGTAAATAAATAATAAAAATAAATTGAAAAATAAAATTTTACTCTCGAAATCCATACAGATTACTGAAACTATTATTCCAAATTTTGAGCATCATAATTATTATAACAATACCTACAAAATCCAGTCAGATGCTGTAGATACAAATATTTTTACAGTTTGTGCAAAGAATATAGACGCTTATAAGCGTCTATATTCTTTGGTTTGTGTAAGAATATCTTGTTATTCGAATTTTTTTAGTGCTGCAGTACGTACATTGTCAATTTTTATTCTGGGGAGCAACATTCTCAGTTTCTGTATATTTTATATAAATGCAAACGGATTATCCTGTGAATGGTTTGCTGTTGTGCTCATCGACGAATATGTGGGTTAAGTAATTGAAATCCTAAATTTTCTAAGAAGTTTCTTCTATCGATTTTTTTTTGGGTATTCGAAGTGTAAAGCTGGATTTATAGTTTGACGCACTGTAAACGTAGATGCACTGGAAAAAGATCAATATAGAATTTTGTGTACTCTTATTTATAAATGAATGTAAACGCATAACGAAACGTAAGTGAAACGCACTGCAACGGAAGAGTTGGCCAGCATTCATCTTTTACAGTGCGTTACTTGCGTTTTGCCAATCAAAAGGAAGAATTTTGTGCTGTCAACCAAAGTGAACTGTCTAGCACGCCCATCATTTTGTAAAGTTGTTTATCAACATATTCGAATTTTGATTTTGTTGATTATTTGTTACAATGTACGTTACGAATTTATAAAATAATAATAATAAATAATAAAAGGGTATTACAGTATCATGTTTACCAACTCAAGCCACTGTTTCTACTCATGCGAAAAAATTCCACTCCGTCGATTTATAAATTGAAATAATATTTACAGTCCGTTTGTTACGTCTGCAGTGCGTCTACGTCTACAGTCCGTCAAACGTCAAACTATAAATCCAGCTTAAATGACGTAACTATTTATTCCAGCAACGTTCATGGTACTATAAAAAATGACCATTGGCCAACGCCGAGTCACACGAGCGCAATTGCTGACTTCGCACCTTTTGGCAACAACGTCAACACCTCCTTTCGCTTTGTTGTAGTCCACGGTTATTTTTGATTTGCCAGTTTCCTGGCCAACAGCATCATGGTGATGCATGGTAAATACTAACAGGACATTTCTTTTTCGTTTTGGAGAATACGAAACGAGCTAATAACATTTGACGAGGTATCTTACGTTTATTTGGACATAATGTCCACACTATAGTAAGACGGCGTTGCCTCTGTATCTCCGTCATAGGTAAGCTGGTAAAAAAGTTATTAAGCGTGGCATTTCTATTTGAATCCAACACATGTTAACAAAGACGAGGCACTAATGCCAAATTCGAAGTATACCGTTGTAATCAGTGGCGGCGCAAGATTTTAATTTTAAGTGAGCAGGATACAGTTTGCGAGACCCTCTGCTCGCGCAAAAAGACTGATTTTTTAAAATAAAAAACATGTGTAATTTTATTATTAAACTTTCATTCATGCAAAATCTAGTCAAACTTACAACTAACCTAAAAATATTTAAGATATTAATAGGTACATACCAACGTTAAAAAAAATTTAATTTATTTTATTATAGTTTATTATATTTATTTTATTTTAAAAAAATTTAATTTATTTTATTATTTAATTACAGGAATAGAAATTTTCTACTTTTTACACTGCTGAATTGTTTAATTACGTACTCGTAATCTAACTTGGAGGCTATATCAGCATCGATAGACAAAATTGCGACCGCAGAAAGTCTTTCCTGTGACATCGTACTCCATAAATAATTCTAAATGAGTTTTAATTTTGAAAAGCTCCTTTCAGCGTAGATTGTAGTAATTGGTATTGTTAATAAAATTCTAATGACGATGTAAATGTTTGTGTATATTTATTTTAAGTTGGTTGAAAGTCAGTGCTCTCACCCACTCGTAGGACTGTATGTAAATCTTGACAAATTTTTAATATTTGTTGTTAAGTACTAGGCTACGACGTATCTATTATTTTATAAGTAGTTATAGTTACAAAACAGCGTTTTAAAACAGAAAACCCCAGCGTTAATTTCTTAAATAGAATGTCACAATATATATATATATATATATATATATATATATATATATATATATATATATATATATATATATATAAATATCACCTATGCACGATGCACCAAGTACAAGTACAGGCACAAGTCAACCCAAGCAACGCTTTGTTTTGACCACCAACAGCATCAAAACAAAATCGTCAAAAAGCTATGGTGAGGTTCATTGCAGGGTGATTTCTCACGATGGATAGCGACACAAGCACTTTTTTCAGCGCGTTCATGGCTTAGGTTTAAGTAATACATAAATATCCATGGCAGTATTCATTTGACTCTCGACCTGTAAACATCGATACGAATTAGGGGAAAGTTTATAGTGGTGATTAAAAACGGGATCCGGCCGTGTTTTTACCGTCATTATCGTTCAAGTGGATATACTATTTATAAACTATTTAAAAATTAAAATATACAGTTTTAACAATTAAAATGAGTGCTCCACCAGATTTATCGGTGAGTGTTCCTTTTTATACTGCTACTGTTAATGGTCAAATAATAAATACTCAATATCAGCAACAGCAAATTCAACCAGAATGCCCAAATGTCCTTTTTCCACAAAATTTACAACCAAATTCAGCACAAATTTTAAATAACCCACCAACAACAATATATTATGTTCCTAACCAAGTACTATCACAATCTTCCTCAAACTGTCAATACAATCCTAAAATAAATCCCACATTATCTTCACCTCAAAATGGAGCTTACGATTCGATTGAGATGACACGTACATTACAAAGTGAAGAATCTTCAGGGGAAATCAGCGACATTGAGTCATCGGACATCCACGAATGGCAAACTATACAACATAGTAACAAAAAACGCAAAATTAATCCTCCGACACCAACAGAAAACGAAGACACAGTAGTAACTAGCAATAAATTTCAGATTCTACAAAATGAAAACGAAAACGACAACAGTACAGAAAATACCAACGAAACTCCAGCAACCTCTAAACCCCCACCAATTTTTATATATGGTGTTACTGAATACAATAAAATGGTTAATAGCCTATCGGAAGTAACACAAACAGAGACATTCTATTGTACAGCATTAAAGAATAACACAATAAAAATAAATTCCCGTGACTCAGAAACATACCGAAAACTGGTAAGACATTTAAACAGCAAAAAAATTGTGCATCATACGTACCAAATGAAAGAGGATAGAGCATACAGAGTTGTAATTCGTAATCTACATCATACAGTGCCCATTAATATAATAAAAAGCGAAATAGAAAAGCATGGGCATTTAGTACGCAATATTGTAAATATAAAACACAGAGTAAGTAAGGACCCTCTAATGATGTTCTACGTCGATATAGAACCTAATCGAAATAATAAAAAAATATATGAAATTCAATTTATAAACAATGCGAAAATAGTTATTGAGCCACCGTATAAAAAGAATAACATTGTCCAGTGTACCAGATGCCAATTGTATGGACACTCTAAGACATACTGTAATATACCTTATCACTGTGTCAAATGTGGAGGCAACCATATGTCAGCTGATTGTAAAAAACCTAGAGACACACCCGCCATATGTGCTCTCTGCAATGGAGCACACACCGCAAATTACAAAGGATGCATGGTATATAAAGAGTTAATTAGCAGTAGAAACAGAGCAAGAGGAGTATCATCGCACACTCCAGCGAACAATCAACTACAATATAACAGAAATACAGTACAGAATAATCCGCACTTAAACAATCAAAATCACGCGACTTACACACAAGCAACGGGTGGAACAAATGTAAATAATGTCCATAAAAATACGAACTCATACAACCAGAATCATGCAACTTACGCTCAAATAACAAGTGGAACACATGTAAGTAATACAAACAGTGAAATTGGAGAGATGATGAAGAGTTTCCTTAACGAATTCAAAGCTATGTTTTCACAACTAATTAATCAAAATAGCGTGATCTTAAACATGCTTTCCACAGTAATAAATAAAATTAGTAATGGAACTTAAGTCACTACGAATTGCACAATGGAATGCCAACGGCCTAGGCAACCATAACACAGAAGTTACTAACTTTCTTAAACATAACAAAATTGATGTTCTACTCATATCGGAAACCCATTTCACTGACAGAACGATGTTCAAGATCCCTCATTATTCTATTTACAACACCAACCATCCTGATGGAACAGCACACGGTGGCGCTGCTATTATTGTACGTAACACTATACCACACTATGAGGAAATAATGTATCAGACGGAAAAAATACAAGCTGCAGTAATCTGTATCAGTTCTCAACCATGGTCTTTTGACATTGCGGCAATGTACAGCCCTCCAAGGCATAATATCACCACAGCAGAATATGAAGACTTCTTCAAACATCTATCAAACAAATTCGTAATTGGAGGTGACTGGAATGCCAAGCATACAGACTGGGGATCAAGACTATGTACGACAAAGGGAAAAAATCTCAGACAAGCCATAGCTAACACAAACAGCTCTTACTTATCTACAGGGCAACCCACCTACTGGCCATCAGATCCAAACAAAATCCCAGATCTACTCGACTTCTTTATCCTCCATAACATGGCCTTAAATTATTTTGACATACAAGCATCCTGGGATCTGTCCACCGACCATACTCCCATAATTGTGACACTATCTACACAAATTATAAAACGTCCGAATATCCCTAAGTTGACAACATCAAAAACCAACTGGAATATATTCGAGTCTTACATAAATGAAAATTTAAATTTAAATATAAGATTAAAGCAACCAGACGATATCGATAATGCTGTGCTTCTTTTCACCCAAATTATACATGCAGCCGCTGAAATAGCTACACCCCCTCAGAATGACAAAGAACCAAGTGACACCAACATACCCGTATATATAAAACGTCTTGTTGCACAAAAAAGAAGAGCCAGGCGCATATGGCAAAGAAGTCGCAATCCTATAGATAAAAATGAATACAATAGATTAACACGGCAACTTAAAACTGCTCTACAAGACGCGAGGAATGATACATTTGAACTATTCATCAACAGCCTGTCAAAAGAAGACCACAGCATCTGGAAAGCAACGAAATCATTCAAGAGACCTATACAGCACATACAACCTTTAAGGAAAGCCGATGGAAGCTGGGGAAAAACTGAACAAGAAAAGGCATCAATATTTGCTGAACATCTCTCACACGTTTTTGGTGCACCTGAACTTAATAACAATAATAACGAAGAACAAGTTAAAAACTTCTTAGACGCTCCATGCCCAATGATGCTACCAATCAAATACTTTACTCCTAATAATGTCAAAGAACAAATTTCTAGATGCAATAACTACAAAGCACCAGGCTTTGACATGATCACTGGGCTAATATTAAAAAAATTACCGAGAAAAGCAATTGTCCTACTAACAATGATATATAATAGTATCATAAGATTAGCCTACTACCCGATTAATTGGAAGTTCGCACAAATAATTATGATTAGTAAACCAAATAAACCACCAAATATTACTACTTCATATAGACCAATCAGCTTACTTCCAATAATGTCAAAAATCTTAGAAAGACTTCTGCTCCAAAGATTCTCAGAGACATCGGAATTAATTCAGTGATCCCCACACACCAGTTTGGTTTCCGCGAAGCCCATTCAACTCTACAACAGTGTCATAGGATTGTTAAAAAAATTAATGTATGCCTCGAAGAGAAAAAAATTTGCACTGCTGCCTTCCTGGATATAGAACAAGCCTTCGACCGTGTTTGGCATGATGGTCTCCTGTATAAACTTAAGTCATCCTTTCCCACTCCTCACTATCTACTCTTAAAATCATACCTCACAGAACGTCACTTTCAAGTCAGATTCCTTACAGAAACTTCTCATTACTATCCCATAAAATCCGGTGTCCCTCAAGGAAGTGTCCTGGGTCCCCTCCTGTACCTCATATACACTGCTGATATTCCAACAACAAATACGACCACAGTAGCCATGTTTGCAGATGACACCGCCATAATATCCATCGATGATGACCCCCAAGTAGCATCAGGAAACCTTCAAATATACATGAACCTACTACAAGACTGGATGAATAGATGGAAAATCAAAGTTAACCATAATAAGTCTAATCAAATTACATTCACCAACAGGAACATCATATGTCCAAGAATTAGACTAAACAACATATTACTACCAGTAAAAACAGAAGTCAAATACCTGGGAATGACACTTGATCAAAAGCTCACTTGGAAAGCACACATCTTGGCAAAAAAAATCCAAATCAACATGAAAATACGTCAAATGAATTGGTTAATAGGCCGAAAATCACAGTTATCCACAGATAATAAACTTCTCTTGTATAAGTGCATAATAAAGCCTATATGGACATATGGGGTGCAACTATGGGGCTGTGCAAAGCCTTAATATAAAAATCATTCAGAGGATCCAATCCAAAATACTCAGAATGATTTTCAATGCGCCGTGGTACGTTAGTAATAAAACACTACATGATGACTCTGGAATACCGGTCGTTAAAGACGAAATCAGCAGACTAACAAGAAATTATTTAGAACATCTGCCAGCCCACCCCAACGAGGAAGCAAGACAACTACACCTACAACCAGAAGTCAGACGAAGATTGAAGAGACAGTGGCCAACAGACTTTATTCACTAATTTTAATTTTAATTTTAATTTCCATTTCAATTCTAGTTTCAAATTATAATCCTACACTGATTTTATTTATTAGTGTTAGTATTGGGAGTGTTATCAGTGGATAATTTCTCCTCTCATGTATTTGCAATACTCACATTTACTAATAGCTTGTAATAGCAGATTGTAAATTTACAAATTTAATAATAATAAAAAAAAAATGTCCATGGCGCGAGGCCCCTCGAACCGCGAGGCCGTGGGCTGTGTCTCACGTCGCCGACGCGCTACGCCGCCTCAGGTTGTGGTGAGGAAATTTGAATCAGTGGTACGCGAGGCTTAACGTTATCAGCCGAAGATTAAGAAATTAGGTATTATATAAAAGGTAATAGAGTCAATTTAATACAAAATCAAGAAGAAAGCATACTGCAGATCTATGAAGATCTATGCATGAGAATGCCAACATTTTTTTAGAACTTAGGGAACATTCCCTCAGCTAAATCTATCGCTTTATTTTGGAATAGTTTGGCGCATAGTAACATGTGATTCACATATGGTTTAACAAATAGATGACCAGAATGAAGAAAAAATTTATCACACGTGTTTTCAATACAACAATAATTTCCCACAACGTCATGATTGCTGTAAGTCACTTGATCTTGCCAGACCCAATTGTACAGGAATATATTTAAACTCAGCCATTTGATAAATATGTCCTCTGCCTCATATTTCTCTCTATCCATAACGGTACCCTCTCACACACATGTCAAATTTTCCCGACCACCCAGAAAGTATAAATTTTCTCTTACTTAAAATACACCTCAAACTCAAAATTTAAACCAAATCTTTTAAAATTAACAAAATACTGTTTTGAAACCACCTGACTAAATTTTGGATTCGATAATATTAATCTGAAACGTTTATTTTCTGTTTTATTGAATATTAACTTGTTGTAAAATTTTCAGATCTTTACAAAAATTTAGTGTTTTTACAAAAAAAAGGCAGCTTAAAACATATAAGGGTTGATTAAACAACAATTCCTTTGCCATCGCAAAAAAGTCTTCAAAATTTTCTACCAGCAACGACATTTATTATTGTATAGAAAAATTCCACAACATTTATGTATAATATAAATGTATTATTTATGTTCTTTACGAAACCAAATATAAGATAATTATTTGGAAAAGGTTATTGTAAGATGAGGATAGGATGTGCGAACTGTGCCAGAACATCAATATTTTACGCAAATGGTATAGATTTTTCCTAGAAATCAAATATATTTAGAAAATCATCAAACATAAATTCTAAATTTAAAACTCATGGGATAATTGCACTTTTATTATGTTTATATTAACGTTTTAGATAAAGTATCGGACTTTCCAAGAAGTTAGGTCAAGGTTAGAATAACTAAAAAACATTGATTATACAACATGACTTACTTCAAAGAAACTACTTATTGAGTGGAAGTTTGGGGAGTTGATAATAACACATAATTTCTAATTCTTTACGATACTGCTTACAATGTAAACATTGTCAATTTTAAATTAAATAATTTATTTGTATCAGCTGTGTTTATAATGATAGTTTAAAAGAAATGGCAATATTAAAAATATAGTTTCCGATTATAAAGTTACACTTATGGACATAATCAGGGGAACGCAAAAAATTAAGAGATAACTTAGATACAAACCATTTGCATTTGTGCTTGTTTTGGTTTGATATTCTTCTTTTTCTTCATGTGCCTTGTCCGTTCCGAACGTTGGCAATCAACATGGCTATTCTGATTTTGTTTACGGCAGATCTGAATAGTTCAGCAGATGACAATCCGAACCATTGCCGCAAGTTTTGGAGCCACGAGTGTCTTCTCCTCCCTGGACCCCATCTGCTGTTTATTTTCCCTTGAACGATCAGCTGTAGTACTCAATATTTATTATGCCTCATAACGTGACCCAAGTATTCCAACTTTCTTTTCTTTATACTTATTCCTACCTCTCTCTCTTTACCTATCCGGCGTAGTACCTCTTCGTTGGTCACGTGCTCAGTCCAGGATATACGTAATATACGTCGGTAAGCCCACATTTCGAAGGCCTCTACTTTTTTCATCAATGTTGCGGTCATTGTCCACGCCTCCATTCCATATAACAAAACCAGGAATACATAACATTTCAGAAGTCGAATTTTGAGAGGTAGGGTGAGGCTTTTAGAGGTGAAAATTTGCTTCATGCTAGTGAACGATGCTCTTGCCTTTTCTACTCTTATACGTATTTCCTTCGCTTGATCCCAATTTGAGTTAACTGTTGTTCCCAAGTAGATGTACGAATCCACGTGTTCAATTCTTTCATTGTCTAATATCAGTTGCTGTGGTGGTTGTTGGGTTTTGCTTACTAACATCCATTTGGTTTTTGTGATATTTAGTCTGAGTCCGCATTGTGCACTTGTTTTTTGTATCTTACTCATTAGGCAACTCAGTTCCTCCATGCTACTTGCTAGAATCACAGTGTCATCAGCATACCTTATGTTATTAATTATTTCTCCATTTATCTTTATGCCTTCTGTGCTTTGATATTCTGTGGTTTGCTATTAATGAATAAAATTGACATTGTCAAAGAAACAAACAAACTAAATAAATACAAATTCGCGTTGTCGTACGGTTGGATCATCCTCCATAGTACCTGGAACTCCAGGATGATTACCAGCCGCCACTCAAGAATATGAACGAAGATTCTTCTGTTCCATCTTCTTATTAATTGGGAAATAATATGGTTTCGATTTATACCGACGAGAGGTTCACCGAAGGCTCTGTTGTTAACAAAGTGCTACTGGCAATATACAATACTTTAGCAGTTCGAAATTTCTTACATTTAATTATATATATCTTACAGGAAAGGTTTATTAGTACTCTATGCTCAGAAGGCACCTCGATTGTTAATAGAGATGTTGGTTCCTCAGGCCTCGATGTGTAATTGAGACTATCTCTTTCCAGACCTTTACTTATCTCGACAATCACGTTTCAACAGCGAAGAGCTCACTTCGGTCCGTTACTTCTCGCGAATAATTCCAAGTCCCTTCCAAGGCCGAGCCTAGAGGTTTTGCCGCCCGGGTGTAAAAAGCAAATTTGCCGCCTCATCAGCAGTTTTGGAAAACGTCGCAAATTAGGGAAAATTAATAAAAAAATAATTTTGAATATTTAAATAAAAAAAATATAAATCCGTAAACTAATTTTTCGAAACCAAATTCAGATTTTCGCTTTAATCTGTGCCTTCTAATAATTGCAAGGCAAAACAGACTTTGATAAAGATGTTATTAGAGACATGGGGAATCTAAAATTGCATTCCACAACATATCTCCTCAACTAAGCAAAAATCCTTAGCGAATTGGTTTCTAGTACTCATAAAGAGTATGTGAGTGTAAGTGAATAAAAGGAAAAAGACAGTTAAGATTTGTCTTCACGTATAGTGCGTCTGTATATCCGCTTATACGTATTTCACCCTAAAAGGGATTATCAGAACGGCTATTCACAGGCGCCCTAAACGTGAAAATAAATTTTTCCTGTCTTAAGAAGCAACTCTGACATGGCTTCTTATGGACGTAAATAGCGACATCTGATAATAAAACCAACTCGTTAAGGATTTTTGCTTAGTTGAGGAGATATGTTGTGGAATGCAAGATAATAAATCCGTAAACTAATTTCTCGAAACCAAATTCAGATTTCCGCTTTAATCTGTGCATTCTAAGAATTGCAAGACAAAACAGACGTTGATAAAAATGTTATTAGAGACATGGGGAATCTAAAATTGCATTCCACAACATATCTCTTGTATATAGGTATACTCTTTATGAGTACTAGAAACCAATTCGTTAAGGATCTTTGCTTAGTTGAGGAGATATGTTGTTTTGCCTTGCAATTCTTAGAAGGCACAGATTAAAGCAGAAATCCGAATTTGGTTTCGAAAAATTAGTTTACAGATTTAATATCAGATGTCGTTATTTGCGTCTATACGAAGCCATGTTAGAGTTGCTTCTTAAGACAGAAAATATTTATTTTTACGTTTAGAGCGTCTGTGAATAGCCGTTCTGATGATCCCTTTTAGGGTGAAATACGTATAAGCGGATATACAGACGCACTATACGTGAAGTCAAATTTTAACTGTCTTTTTAAAAAAAAAAAAATATAGGTATCTATTAAGTCAACGAATAGATACATACCTATAATATAAATATGAGCTTAGACAACATATTATGTACATAAATAAAATTTGGTATAACCAAAATACAAACGAAAAATAAAGTAAAATACAAAAAAAAAGAAATACAATACTAGGTAGGTATATACTTCTAAATACTAAAATCGTCTTTTCTTGCCTTTTTAATTGCAAATTCCCTAACTAGGTCAGTTACATCTAAATTAAAACAAATATCTTGCTCGATACTTTTTATAGCTAAATTTGTAAGCCTGGATTGGCTCATGGTAGATCTTAGGTAGTTTTTTATTAATTTAAGTTTTGAAAATGATCGTTCCCCATGAGCTACAGTGACTGGAATAGTTAAAAATACTCTAAGCGCAACAAATAAATTAGGAAATATTCCTTTTAACTCGTTAGCAACGAGATAGGCTAACACTTCTTTGGCCGACATATTATTTTTATAAGTAATGTAAATAGACAATATCAATCTTATTGTAAAGATCTATTGCATTTATATCTAAATTTTTTGTTTCCGGGTCAGTTAGTTTAGTTTCTAAATCGGTACAATATTTCTTTATTTCCTCTAAATTCACTTAAGTTATTTAAAAAACCAAAAGATTTAACATGTGTTTCTAAATCTTGAAATCTCTCATCTAATTTTGAGATGGCAATATCAAGAATATAAAAATACAAATTTACTTTAAAATGTAATTCTGGAGATTGAATTGGCTCAGCTTTTTGTTCATATTCTATGTTGATTCTCCCACCTGGTATCAGAAAGAGGTTTTAGCGTTAACCTTAGCACTTCTTTTAAAAGAATATTCCATCGATATGTTGACGCCGAAAAAAAGACATATAGTTCCTGAATAATACTGAAAAAATTAGTAACTTCAAGCGAGCTTTTCGTTGCTTCATTCACGACTAAATTAAGGCTGAGTGTCACATAAGGGACAAAAAGGCTCAGGGATTAATATCTAAGATTTTTTTTTTGTAGGCCATTGTGCTTGCCTTTCATATTGGTACCATTGAAATCAGTTAAACCTTGACCAGTAGTGTTGCTAACTTCGCAGAATCCTAAAAAATGTTCTCGAACCTCTACAGTTTTAGAAAAACCACCAACAAAAACAAATATAACAACAATTGTGATTTGTTCTTGATGACTAATGTCATGTGTGCAATCAAGGATAATTGAAAAATATTTGCACATTTTTAAGGATTCAATTATATATTTTTTCTACTACTAAGGTGATTGTTTCATTTTGGATTTTATCGCCCAAATAATGTACCATTTTTTGCCATCTTTTTGAATTCTGCCGATATGGTCAGCCATTACACTATCAAATTTTCCAATTGTCTCTATTAATTTCATAAAATTGACATTACCTTTTTTGAATAGTTTTTTTGACTGTTGCCCCTAAAAGCTAAATTTTGTCCAGTCAAAAATTTAATCACAAAAATAATTCTTTCTAAAACAGATGACCATCTTTTTTTTCTATTTGAAATAAATTCTGATTCATATAATCGACAGTTAAACCTTTTTCAATTGATTTTTTTAATTTAACCTATTTCTTAATACTTTAGAAATGCCTCTTACTAGTTTCGTGTCTTTCTAAAGTCCGAGACAAGTGTTGCCAGTCCCTAAAAGCATTATTATCTCTAAAACTATTAGAAGAAACTTTAAATAATTTGAACCCGAATTTTTAAATTAGTCACTGATTTTTTTGACCTTTAATGGAAATTTTTTTTATGAACGATATATTTTTGCATTTGCACCTCCATAAGAATAAATTTGTAATTAAGTACAAATAATTGCAGCTATACATCTTAGAAATCATAGAATGGCATAAAACTCTACTTCAACTTGGACCACTTCATCATTTGTTTGATATATTTTCAATTTTTGAAGCTGTTGCCCTTGATATAACCATATAATCAGCTACTTATATTTGCATTTTTCCAGTAGCAAAAATATTATTGTTAAAAATAACTGTTGGACTGGTGTAACAGCTTCTCCCATAAAAATATATGACAAATTAATTGAGAGTAGTGAATCGATGTGAAGATTCGTTATTCTATGACGCTACTCATGATGGCGCCATTTTGTAGAGTTAGTTCCGTGACGCTTGCTTCAGTATTTTACTATAGAGAAAAAAGTAAAATATAACGCCAGTATAGAAGCTTCGCTTTAAGTATTCGATTGTTACATCTTTGCCAATAGAACAAACTATAAGTATCTATTGTTAGTTGTTTCCTATATGAAATATGCTCTTGAGTTAAATCGTCATGTAACATCGTTTTGCTCTTGTATTAAATCTATGAGTTCTTCAAGATCTTCATTTTAGGATCAATATTTCATCGTCTGCATAACAGAGAATTTTTATTTCCTTGTTCTCCATTGTATATCCTCTTCCTTTATTGATGCTTTTTATGAGTTCATACATGATTAGGTTGAATAGCACAGGGCGTAGAAAAACCCCCTTTGACAGACGTTTTCAATTGTTTTTATAATATGAAGCCAGTAAAGGGCCAGCAAGAGAACAAGCGCAAAACAGGTCATTTCCCCATGTAAATCTCCATAAGAAATTCTAAGGTCCATTCTGCTCATTTTTGACGCTTTTTGTGGCGGATGCGCGACGGCTTATCGCATCGTGACGTACGAGGGCTCGTTGGAACGAGGAGGAGGTAACGAATACGTTGAAGCAAAAAACAAGTATGGCGGCATTGCCAAAAGGACACTTAGCTTGTAACATCTAAACGGCTCAATGTACAACAACGAGCCCTCATTCGCAAAGATCGGACCAATAGAAACGGAGATACGGTATAGTGCCGTTTTGGCAATTTCTTTGTCTTTGTTTTGTGTTAACGTATTCGATATCCCCTCCTCTTTCATTTAATGTCTTACACGTGGTAATCTGACTAATAACAACAGAGATACGATATAGTGCCGTTTTGGCACAGTCTTTGCGTTTGATTTTTGTTTTAATATGTTCGTTACCACCTCCCCTTCCCATCGATACCTTGCACGTTGCTGTACGTTAAGCCGTTTAGACGTTACAGGCTTAGTGTCCTTTTGACAATGCCATCATCTTTGTTTTTTGTGTTAACGTATTCGTTACCCCCTCTCCTTTCCGACGATACCTTACACGTCACGATCTGACCAATAACAACGGAGATATGCTTTAGTGCCGTTGTGACAATGTCTTTGCGTTTGATTTTTTGTCGTAACATATTCACTACCATCCCCCCTTTCCATCGATACTTTACACGTTGTTGTACGTTGAGCAGTTTAGACGTTACAAGATTAGTGTCCTTTTGGCAATGCCGTCATCTTTGTTTTTTGCTTCAACGTATTCGTTACTTCCTTCCCGTTCCAACGAGCCCCCGTACGTCACGATCTGATAAGCCGTCGCGCCTCCAACACAAAAAGGGTCAAAAATGAGCAGAATGGACCTTAGAATTTTTTATGGAGATTTACATGGGAAAATGACCTGTTTTGCGCTTGTTCTCTTGTTGCCATTTTACTCAAGCCGTACCTCTTTATTATACAAGAGATGTATTACATCTTTAATTCTTACTACGAACTTTCTTTTTAAAAGCATTTTCGTCAAAACATGTAATTTCAATCCCACTTTTAACATTGACCTTTAGAGCTCAATTGTACTTACAAGTATTTGGTATATGTTGGTTTTCTATATAGTTTGATTTAAAAATATCGTTTTAAGGAAGAAGGTAAGCTGAAAGCAATTTTTATATAAAATTATCAGAGTATCCAGCCGAGAAGAGATGGCGTTTACCTCGTATATATGTAAACATAATTCCTTCCAATTACGAGCCAGCCTGTATTTCCTCGAACTTGGTCTAAATATACCGTGTTACACCGATTGAAGACGCTTGTCGTCGCCCTAAATTGTTTGCTTATAAATCTACCTTCGTCTTATCAAATAATCAGATCACTCCCACAGCTAAACGTTTTGTCATGTACCACTTCAGTATCAACATCATAACATGATGGAGAGAAATAATACTCCTTAACTATATGTGAGTTAAAACGGTATAATGTTGCAAAATGGGTTTCTGTATATTTAATTAAGCGAAGTCAGATTAGAATAATGTAGATTTATACTCGAAGGACCTATTATGATTGGTGATTTAACAAGAAACAACGGAACATGATCAGAGTAAAGTATTAAACGTAACTAATTTGGGAAATTAGGAATATCTATTATGATGTCTAGATAATTTGCAAACACATACTATATAATCAATATAATCAGACAATATGTAACTAATTTTTTTATCAGAAAAATTGGTTAAAATATTGGAATATATAAGTTATAGTCCGGAAGCTATTTTCTTGTGGCGTTTTAATATTATTCACTACCTATAATGGGAGTTTATTACAATTTTGGTTCAAAATACGTTTATTTTGATCTTTCGATTTCTACCTCGGATTTTTGAAATCGACTTTGATTTAACCAGTGATTTGGAAGACCTCCACTTTGCAGACGACATTAGTCTTTTAGCGCAAAGATTTACGGATATAAATGCACCAAACCACAAGCTGAAGCTGCAGATCTTATAATTAATACTCCTAAAGCCTTTGGATGTTAGAGATCAGATGTTAGAAGTCAACTTGTTTTTATTTTAAAAAAGTATAAGTGTAAGTAAAGTTGCATTAGAAAAAGCTAACAGTGCAATTTGTTTATATTTGGAAGAACTGATACATTTATGGAAATACCAAGCTATACTATAAATTCAATAGGATTGTCAGGTTATCGCTTAGAAATGATAGATCCTCGAGGGGTCCGAGATGAGAGACGCGTGTAGTTCAATGGTGGCGTGTATATTTTTAAAATAAGGAAAATAATAGGAAACTTGCACATAAAAATATTTTTGCGTCAACGGTAAAACAACGGTAAAATTGTTAATTTATATGTTAAATATATTTTGTTAAAATGTTATGTAAAAATATTATATTCAAAATATTACGTCTTAACAATTAATTGTGTAATCCAGATGTACACAAAATATTTTCATTCATTTATATTATGTTTAGTTTAACAAATATGTACATGTTTATTTTACAACATCTCAAATGCTAAATTATACTTACTTACTTAAGCCGTCCTTTTGTACCTTACGGTGTCGAGGTGCTAAATTATATTATATTTTAAATCCAAAACTTTCTCCCTTATAATAATGAAATGTCACGAATATACTTCTGGTTCGTAGTAATTTGTAAAAAACAAAACCTATCATTTATAAATATCTTAAATTCATAACAAACAAGAAAGAAAATAACTTAAAAATATAAACGAAACTTTTAGTAGTAAACGTAAGAATAACTAATAACTATTGTATCGCCTTGCATTTCCCCAATAGAATATCTTCCACTGCTTTTTATAAAATGTTCCACCGTTAAGACATCAAACTGTAGATGAATTGTCAGATTAACCTTTTGAAAAACCCTCGTTAGTCATAATATGCGTTTTAAACTAAACACGACGTAGCATTCGAATTGAGCAATTTCCAAGAACACAAATATAATACCTGAAAATTTCCAATTAAATACGATTAAAATGGAAATAATAGACTTCCCGAAACAACCTTGTTTTTTCTTTTGAACTTTTATTTACAATCAATTTCTACATGAGAGTTTTAAGTAAATGTGAATGAATTTGTAAATAGGTAATAGTTTCGAAATAACTTAGTCGCTTTGTGATCGACTTTGAGATCGGTAGAATGTACAATATTTTTTTTAAATAAAATTCATATTCACATATAAATACCAACTTCTTTACAGAAAATAATAATTCTAGACCCAGACCTAATGTAAACTACAATTGTGAAAAACAAACTTGCCATAATAATAATAATATAGTTATTAGGTACATACGTACTTAGAAAATTATAACCAGGTAGGACGAAGGATCTCACAGGTAGTCTCCGAATGTAGCAACAAAAAATCTCTAGAACTGTACCTATTAGTTATTATTTTAAAGAAATATTTTTATTCTGAATCACTTCCTGTTGTTAATTCACTATCACTACTGTCTTCTCCTGGAGTAATGATAATGGGCTCGATAAGAACATCAACACGCGTGTCTACGTCCCACATTTTATCTTCTTCTTTCTGTATATGTTTAATGCATGACTGCCAGTTGGAAGCGGTTATATTTTGTATGGCTTGGTCTAATAATAATTTGACATCTTTTAATTTAAAGGTTGTATTCTTTTGCGCTACCTCATTTTTTATTTGTGCCCATATTAGCTCGATGGGATTCAATTCACAATGATACGGTGGAGTTCTTAATACGGTGATGCCATGCTCGCGTGCCATTTCGTCTACTGCAAATCTGATGTAAGAACTCTTATGTTCGCTCACTATATCAAGTAACTGAACCTTTATCATGGATTCATCAAAATCTATATATTTACTTCTTAACCAATCTATTATATCTGCTTTTCGAGATGCAGAAGTCGGTATCTTTTCCATACGACGGCTGTGATAAGGTGCATTGTCCATTATAATTACCGAACCAGGATCTACAAGAGTCAGTATAGACGAAAACCACTTTTCAAACACATCCGAATTCATATCCTCATGATAATTGCCCGTTTTGATTGAGGTAAACACATTTAAACCATCTTGTAAAAAACCTGAATCACTTCTAATGTGCGTTATAATGAGACGTCTTCCTCTGCCCGAGGGTGCTTTTAAGCCGGTTGAAAGTCCCTCAATGAAAGCCTGTCGCGCACTTTTAATATTCAAGTCTTGCCATACTTTGGATTTCGTATGACCCTCATTCAACCACGTTTCGTCCGTATAATAAATTTTTTTACCAAGTCGTCTAAAATCACGAATTTTTTGCAAATATTTTCTCCGCCATATCACTAATTCGTCTCTCTCGATCAACAAACTTTTCCGATTTCTCTTCACATACCGAAAGTCCATTTTATGTAAAGTTCTTTGTAATACTCTCATGGATATTTTATTTAACGTCTCATCTGCGTCTGCATTAACTTCTCGTTGAATAGCCTTTAACGTGGGCAGTTCGTTCCTAAAATAAAATCCATGAACTTTCCTTCGGATTATACTTTTCGTACTATCGTCCAATACAATTTTTGCACGTCCTTTATGGATTGGTTTTTGGATAGGTTTGTTACCTTGAATTATTCGGAAAACCGTACGAGCCGATACTTTCGTTAAATCTCCAGACAATGTCGCGACGTCCTCTATAAGCATATCTGGATATCTTCTACGCAATCCCTCATAAACCGATTTTATCATTTGATTTTCTCTCACAGATAACCACCTTTTTTTATTTTGTTTATTAACAGATGTACTGCACGTTGGTTTTGATGCCATGATGTTACCCGACGGTACGCTCATGAAATACTACCACCCACCAGATTTAATGGTTATTTGTGGGTGAGTTTTTACAATGTTGCCGTATTGCATTAAGAATATTACTTTCGAAAAGAAATAACGATGTTCGCCTGCCTCCCTATTGGCATTCAGGGTATACCTCAATGGCACGGATAAGCTACAAGCGGTACTAAATAATAAATTTCGCAACAAGGCGAGTGTACCTTCTCTAGTTCGGACTTCCAACAGATGTAACCGTCAAAAATGATAATTGAGAAGTGGTTTTGTGTGCTAATAAAGAAATAAATATATAGCCGCTTACCACCGAGTGTTAACGAACTACAAAATGTCTGCCCTGACAATCCTATTGAATTTATAGTATACATATCTTCATCATCAACGTTATGTTGAAACGAGCTAGTTGAGAATACAGTTAAGACTAACTTACATTTTGTTCCTAATATTGTTCTGAAGCTACTTTCTTGTGGCATTTTCAAGTAATTACTATTTAAATGGGAATAAGCCACAATTAAAGGTTAAAGTAAGTTTATTGACATTTCAATTTTCATTTCGGAAATCGTTCTCAAAATACAAACATTAGTAAATTAAACAAATTCTGTTTTTTTATTACTGGGCGAAAAATTCTTCTAATAATTTAATTTTATCTGACTCATTTATATGAATGAACTATCTTACAAGTAAAGTCGTCCCAGTAACGCAACTCAACAATATTGGCAACATCATTTTAAAGTCTACTTTAAAATGTATATTGTATGTCTGAATTGTCTATATAAATGAGTCAGATAAAATTAAATTATTAGAAGAATTTTTGACTAAGTAACAAAACAACCAAAATTTGTTTAATTTACTAATGTTTGTATTTTTAAAACGATTTCCGAAGTGGAAATTAAAACATCAATAAACTTACTTTAACCTTTAATTGTGGCTTATTCCCATTTAAATAGTAAATATTTTGTTCCGAAAGGAATACAATTTACAACAGTGTACATTGTACCAACCCCAACTCCCAGTAAATGACACATGAATATTTAAATTTTGTTTAGTTGACATCAATATTTTAACGACCCCACTTATCAATTAAACAAAGATAAATTTACACCAGTTAAACCCTCTGAAGCGTCTGCTACTTCTACTTGTTTGAGAATATCCTAACCAAAAAGTCTTAATACCAGACTTGGTACTATATAAAATGAAAAAACCTCACTTTTACATTGTATTCAGAGAGTTATATTCTTACCTGTTAGGAGCCCGGTGCCATCATTACCCCACTGGCCAACCAAAATAGCTCCATTGTGCGCCTCAACGGATCTTTCAATGCGTCCAGCTTTGTTGAGAATATGAAATCTTCCATCAGCTGCGGTTATAAGAATCAAATCTCCGTGTTTGCTAAGCGATCCTCCAGTTCTAGGTAAAAATTGGAGATCTGTGGGCCATATTTCGTCGCTGAATTTTGTAACTCTGGTAGATTGATTCGTGGAGACTGCCCAGGATAGAATTTGGTAGTCATCTCTAAAAAAAGAAGTTTTCTATACTTGTAATAAAATAACAATACAATTAAATTACGCTGAAATTGACACAAGAGACATCAAATTTACTGTATATATGGAATATGGAATCTAAGAACATTATTTGAAACCAGCAGACTAGATCAAGTGAATCAGAAAGTGAACACATACATCTTGAAAATTTTAGAATTAAGTGAAATGCTTTGGAATGACAGTAAAGAAAAGTTCGAAAAAAAGAGGGCTGTAATCTGATTAGATTATCAACGAAGGGCAATTTTTTATATTTAAAGTTTTAGAGGTTTAAAGAGCATCTCTATCCAAGTGTCCATCATAATAGTGGGAGTTGTAAATTAATTGTAAGTAGTGCCTTCGGATAACCGTTGTTAATAACTATCTCAAGTAATTTTCCCTGACTGTTACTTAGAAACTGGTCGCCGCATATATTGAGTATTCTATTTTTCATAGCAAAAACAGTACTGCATTTCTGGTTTTTTGGGTGGTTGGAAGCAAAGTTTAGAAATCTGCCTGACGCAGTGGGTTTCTGGTACCAATCCAGTATTGTATGATTGTCTTCCGTGCGGATTACTTTACCATACACATTACTCTTCAAACCATACACTAACATCAGAATTGGTGGGTACAGCGGTATTAATAACAAAAGTTTGTTTTCTCGTGTTAAAGATAATGATACCAGTAATGTACACTACCAATACAATCTACAAAATACCGTGTTTAGGCTGCGAAGGTTGCTATATTGGACAGACAAGCCAATGGTTAAAATAACGTATTAACCAGCACAAAAGTGACTGCCATAAAATTAAAAACACATGTGCTATTGTCAACACTTCATCAACACAGGTCACAAGTTTGACTATACTAATGTTGAAATTCTACAAACAGAAACTAATTTTCAAAACAGGCTGTTTCTCGAAATGTGTTGTATTACCAACACAAAACATGTAATAAATTACAAAGCAGATACAAATCAGTTAAGCAGCATCTATAGCAATATTCTGCAATCCATTTAATTCAAAATTATTTTACCATTTTACCAAGCAACTGCTACTTTATTTTATATATATGTTACGAGCAATGTCCGAAATTGTACAATCCTAGCATTGTACAGAAAATCTTGTCCACTTCTAGCATTGTACCCCTTTAATGTACAATCTCCGAAATAGACATAATCGTCGGACTTTGTATAAAAGAATGGCTGTACAATGTTCGAATTTCAATAAGTAGCCATGCGTCAAAGTTTGGGAGAATATGACAGATATCAATTCAGATCGTTTTTTACTATTATTCACCATTTGTTATTGAAGAGAAACAAACATCAATGGGGTTATAAATCCATAATTAATTAGCGCTTCCAACTTCTGGATTGTAGGAAAAAATTATTTTAAATTATCATACACATCTCTTGAAAATCAGAAATGTTTTACAAACATCTTCCCTGTATTATAGTGATTAAAATGTTTCATTCAGATTATCACTCTATTGCAGAACAACTTCTTCTTATTATTTATATTTTAGTTTGACACAGCCTTTTATCGCATTGTCCTTTAGAAAAAACAAAAACAACTCTATATATAAATAGAAAATAATATAAAAATATCAAATAATTAACAAGAAATGTTCGATTTTTGATTTGGTGTGTCGCTTGTCAATAATAATCGATTCGAATCGATGATCGTTTCGATAATCATTTTTAATTTTAATCATTTCGGACATTGTACAGTTTGGGGGTACAATGCTAGAAATGGACAATAATTTTTGTACAATGCTAGGATTGTCCAATTTCGGGCTTTGCTCGTAACATATACAAATACAAAGAAACCCATCTATCTCACTATACACTTTTTGTTGTATTATATGTATTTTAACTTATTTTAAAATTGTCAGTCTAATTGTAAAAGTGTAGTACAAATGTGTCTTGTTTCTTTTTGTGAACAGTTATACCCCTGTGAGTAAATATTTATGTAATTTTATCTTAATGTTGCTTATCTCTTTATTTTAATAAATTTGTAGTGCACTTCTTATGAAGCCAACAATGAGTTGGCGAAATATTAAGTGACAAAAAAATAGAATTGTTGTAATTCTAGACCAACAGAACCTGAAATATACCAAAGAAAATGATTTTAAATAATATACGGTCGATAAAAATATATATATATATATATATATATATATATATATATTATATAATATATATATATATATATATATATATATATATATATATATATATATATATATATATATATATATATTGTTGTACTTTTGAATGTCCATAAGCAATAAAAAACCGATATACAAATTTTATTACTTAAATAAAAATTAAAATTATTGATATTTCATAAAGACACGGGCATATGAATTTTCAAACATCCTGTATAAGACAAAATATGTATTTTAAGTTGTTCGAAGAATTGTTCATTAGGCCTCAGAGACAAGACTTTCAAATATTATCGATAAGAAATTTAAATAAGTCGGTGATTGTGGAATGGTTTTACCCGGAATAAAAGTGTATATAGAAAGTGTTGAACAATAGACCGGGATTTGCGGTGGTTTTCTCCCCGAAAGATTATATCGGTAAAAGTTTATTAACAAAAGACATTGAATTGAGAAACAGGTATCGTTTGTAGCTATTAGTAAGAAATATTTGTAAAGCAGATAGATTTAGTTAGAATAATTAAAGAAGTTTGTTTTCTGGAATTACCCGAATGACGTTTTATAGAGAGAGTTGGGTGGTAACGATATACGTCACAAGAGGTGGATGATTTTTATTGGTCAAATTTTGAATGCAAGGAGGTTGATTTTGGCTATGAGATAAGAGAGAGAAAAAAAGGTTGGTAGTCAGTTTTCGTCGTCCAAGAAGGAAGGAGCTTTGTTTTTTGTGTTTGTTTGAAGTCCCGAAGACGTAATTTACCGGGTGTGTTTATTTGCGGTGTAAAAGCTGACCAGTGTGAGGAACGGGGTACAGAGAGATAGAAAACCAAAGGGCATAAGAATATTAATAGCAGACGAAGCCGGAAACATTTGGAGATACAAGGACAGATAGGAGAAAGGTGTACGTCATCTGGACCACAATAGGAGCAGAAGCAGAGAAAGGATTTTTTTGTTGTGGCGTGGCCATAGAATTGCAACGGCAGAGAAGGAAAGGTCAGTCAAATTTCATTAGAGCCGGAGTGTGATTTTCATTTATTAATTAAATAAATTGAATAAATAATAGAGACAGTTAATTTTGCGATCACTTAAAAAAAAAGGAATTATAAAAAGAGCTTAGTTATAACACATATTAAAAATCAATGTAAAATAACATTTGGGTCCATGATAGAAAACAACTTCTCATATATTTAAAGTTAGTATATTGCAAATATTACAGGATTGATTGTTATATAAAATTTCATTAAAATAAAGGACATCTCACATATAGTTCAGTTGAAATTCTATGTATTTTATTCAGGTCATATTACCTATCCCGATTAGGACGCCAATTGGAAAATATTTTGAATCCACGATCAAAGGTAAATCGTACAATTTAAATAGCCTGAGATTGTAATTAATTAATGCTGATTTATTGTGATTAATTGGAGAGTAGTTCATTTAATAAATATAGACAGGATTTTTCCTAAGTAAGCAAAATCGTACAATTTAAATAGCATAACAAAATGGCCCCCAACGTGTAAAGCTTTGAAAAATATTTCTAGTTGGCAAATTTGAAAGGATAGGAGTAGACGAGCAGATATTTGAAAGTTTATATGCCGGGGATAAAGTGAAATATTATGTAAAAATTGAGGACATAAAGATTTATATATTTTTTTAAGATACAATTTACCATATTTGATTTATTCGTGATATTGACAATTTATAGGTTACCATAATTGATTTATTTGTGTGATATTTAAATTTGATAATTTTACCATACTTGAATTATTTGATTGATTTTGACATTTGATATTTTACCATTTGATTTATTTGTGGGATATGGAAATTTGATACTCGTACTCAAGAGTTATTACATTTGAACAGGAAAAGTCCCGTTTGTTGCAACAGACCAGTAGAATTTTATATTTGGCGGGGATATTATTGCACAAATTTCAAAGTTTCATATTTGGCGGGGATAAATAATCTAACGAACATGTCGACCACAAGGAATCAAAGCAAAACGCAAGAAAGGAAAGAGGATAAGATAGAAGAGGAAACAATTATTGATGAAGGATCGGATAATGAAGGAAATGCTACAATAATGGAGGAAAGAAAAGAAACAGGGATGTTAGAAAAATTATTAGCTATGATGCAAATACAGACACAACAAATACAAGAATCGTCACAAAAAATGGATAAAAATCAACTGGAAACAAAACACATAATGGATGAATCACAACAAAGAACGGAACAAAAATTGGACAATTTGGAAGAAAACCAAAGAAAAATGGAACAAAAAATGGAAACGCGTATGGACAAATATGAAAACGAAATAAAAGTCTGTTTAGAAAGAAGTAGGGAAGAAACAGAGAGGAAAATAGAATTGCAGAGAGAAGAAATCGAAACTAAAATGAAGGATATTCAGAGTATGCAAAAAAGGGAATTAGAACAGATAGAAATAAAATTTGAAAATGCGCTACAAGAAGACCGGAAAGAAACGGAAAGGAGATTTAAACAAATTGCAGAGATGGAGATAAGAGGAGTAGAAAGAAAGGAAGTCATCGTACATAGCACAGAAGACGTAAAAGTACGATTTGGCGGGGATATAAGGAAAATACACCCAGTGCCTTTTATAAATAACCTAAAGGAAAAAGTCAAATACATAGGACCGTTTGCAACAGCAAAGGAAACCATCAGAAACCATCTCAAAGAAGAGGCAAATCTTTGGTTTGTCAGCAAGGAAGAAGAATTGGACAATTGGCAAGATTTTGAGAGAAGATTCTTAAATTATTTCTGGGGAAAAATCCAGCAACTACAAGTAAATAAAGAGTTACAAAATGGAAAATACCATGAGAGGATGGGCGTATCAGAAAAGATGTACGCATTACAACTCTATAATAATGCAAAACATTTGCAATATAATTATTCATCAGAACAATTGGTAGAGTTGATATCGCGACATTTTGAAGATACCTTGGAAGACCACATAAATCTCCAAAATTACAAGGACATTGACAGCTTATGTCAATTTTTGCAAATGAGAGAATCACGTAGGCATGAAAGAAGAGAAAGAAGACCGCAAGAAAATTATAGACAAAGAGAAAACCAAGAATATAGAGATAGAGGTCAAAATTTTAGAAGAGATTATACAAGACGAGAATTCATACCTAGACGGGGATATGAAAATAGACCGAACGGAAGAGAGAATTATGAACCCAGAACCCAGAGATGGAATGAAAACAGAGATCGGGAAAATCAGAGTAGAAATAACCGCCCATACCAAGGAAACAGATACAATAACCCACGGAATGAACAGGAATCTCGCGGTAATCGATACGGGAATGATAGACCAAAAGAGAACAGAAGAGAAATAAATAATATGCAAAGAGAAGAAAATGAATATGAGAGAGAAGATGACGGGAGAGAAAACACAGAAGAACAACAGGCGTGTTTTCAAGAAGGCGCTCACTAAAAACGAAGAAACAAACAGGAATTTTTTGTCACCCCAAGGAATTTATTAAACTGGCAGGAAACAATGAAAAGAGAAATGGAGTTAATTTAAAATTTGTGGATGGATTTATAAATGAGAAACCAATTAAAATTATGATAGACACAGGCTCTGAAATAACACTGGTCAACAGAAAATTAATCGAAGAAGTAAATTTAACAAGTCTAATTTATAAAATACCTAGGGTGAATTTAGTGGGCGCAAATAAACGGACATTGGCAACAATAAATGAAGGTATACGAGTAATGGTACGATTGAAAAAAAATATGTATGCACTTCAATGTGTAATAATGCCGAATATGTCACATGACATGATTGTAGGCGTTGACGAATTAACGGAAAAACATGTAGTGATCGACTTCAAAACCAATACGATGAAAATAACCAAGGAAAAAGAAGAAGAACAGGATAAGGAACAAGAGAAACAAATTACGGACGAATCAGAGAAAGAACAAACGGTGGAAATGAACCTGGCGACGAAGAAAGGAAAAGGAAGAAAGAGGGGAAAAGGTCTGAAAAAGATCAAAGAAAAAAAAACCTGGGATTCCTCAAAAAATGAGACGAGCTCAGGAGAAGAAGATGGAAAAATTTTGACAAGAAATGAAAGCAAAACTTGGGATTCCTCAAAAGAAGAGACGAGCCCAACAAAAAAAAAACAAAGGAAGATGAAGAGGACACAATGGAGACAGTGGTGTTTGAAGAAGACACGGAGTACACGGTGAATATGTGCGAAAAATTTGATGGGAGAGACAAAAAATTGATATGTGGAGAAGGCAAAGAAAATGATTTGCGTATAATTTTAAGAGACTATGAAACGCTGATAAATGAGGAAAACCGAGTGGCCACAAAATACGAGCACTCATTTGAGGTGAAAAACTTGGGAAATTTTCGATCGAAGACTTATCCAATTCCTTATAAGTATCGGCAAGAAGTAAAGCAAGAAATCAAAAAAATGTTGGAAGATCAAATCATTGAGAGATGTGACTCACCCTATATTAACCCAATTGTGATAGTGAAGAAGAGCAGTGGAGAGTTAAGACTCTGTTTAGATGCCCGAAATATCAACCAACACACAGTATCACAATATGAATCACCGTTGAATATCGAGGCCATTTTTGGAAGGATCACGGGATCACATATTTTCTCAAAAATTGATCTAAAGCATAGTTTTTGGTTAATACCTTTGGCTGAAAAGTGTAGAAACTACACTGCCTTTTCAATTGATGGTATAGTATACCGATTTAAGGTGGTTCCGTTTGGATTACAAAGCGCCTGTGCAGCACTTGTACGAGCTTTGCATACCATTTTGAATCACCATGAAGAGTTCATCGTCCATTACATCGACGATTTATTAATTTTTTCACAAGATATGCAGAGTCATGTGGAACATATCAAAATAATTTTGAAAGAATTGGACACAGCGGGATTAAAACTAAACATTGAAAAATGTCAATTTTTTCAAAAGGAAGTGATTTATTTGGGTTTCAAACTTGACACCGAAACTGTAAGTCTAGCCGAGGACAGAGTAAAGCTCATCGACGAATACCCAAGACCAACAAATCTAAAAACATTGCGAGGGTTTCTCGGTACGATAAATTATTTCAAGAAATTAATTCCCGATTTAAGCCAAAAAGAAATTCCTTTAATAAAATTGTTAAAGAAAGGGACAAAATGGAATTGGAAAGAAGAACAGGAGGAAGCTTTCAAAATATTGAAACAAGAATTTGTTAAAGGAACAAAAATATATCACCCTATTTACAATTTGCCGTTTATACTCCGTACGGATGCGTCGATACAGAAATTTGCAGGAGTGTTGTCGCAAATACAAAACGGCCAAGAGGTTCCGATATGTTTTATATCTCGAGTGACTAAAACACATGAGAGAAAATACAGTGTCACCGAGTTGGAATTCGCCAGTGTACTATTTTGCGTAAACAAATTAAGGTTTTACTTATTGGGAGCTAAATTCACCATCGAAACGGATCATGCAGCATTGATACACATCATGAAGAATCGATTGGTAAATAACAGAATACACAGAGGCATTCTGCTCTTACAAGAGTATGATTTCCAATTTCGATACATCAAAGGGAAAGACAACATAATAGCTGACGCTTTAACACGGGACGAAGATACAGGAAAAAAGGAGACAATTACATTACATGTGGGATTGAATATACTGACACAAGACGAAGGGATATTTTCGTTAAATGAGATAAGGACCGACCAGGAAGGCCTAGAAGAAAGAGAAAAGAGAAGAGCAGAGCTAGAAAACGAGATATTTTTTAAGAGAATAGACGGAAAGGAATTATATTTAGTGACACCGACATTGGCAGAAAGAATCATCAAGAAACTACACGAGGAAAATGGACATATTGGCAGTAGAAAGGTATGGCTTGTATTTAGGGAAAACTACATCAGTCGACAAGATTACCGCATTGCAAAAGAGATCACACAGAAATGCGAAGTATGCCAGAAATACAAGAGCAGGAATTTTAAAAACGAAAATATTGCAAAGAGCATTGTATCCCGGAACAACCTGGACATTATAGCCATCGACATGTTAAGCGATCTAATTGTGACCACGCAAAGGAACAAGCATATTCTGGTGATGGTGGATGTGTTCTCAAAATACGTAAAATTATATAGTTGCCGCACCACAAAAGGGGAAGAAATATTGAGAAAAATAGACAATTTCATCGCTACGGTAGGAACCCCAAGAAAAATTTTACTAGACAATGCAACGTACTTCCGAAATGATCGTTTCAAGGGACAGCTTAGAGAACGGGGAATCGAGACGAACTTTGTAAGCATCAGGCATCCCCAAAGTAATCCTTCTGAGCGATTTATACAAGAGGTAACGAAATTTCTTCGCATTGCAACGGATGGTCAACATCGGCGATGGGACAGAAAATTGGGAGAAATAGAGATGTACCTAAATTCCATGCCAAGTACAGTAACGAAAGAAACACCAGAATACATCATGAAAGGCGTCATGCCGATAAGACCGTGGGAAGATCCAGAACAAAGAGAGTATCGACAGGTTATAGAAACCGTTCAGAGGAGATTAAGAAGAAGCAATGAGAAATACATCCAGAGACAGGGTCATAATAGGAAACGAAGACCAGTAACTTTCCAAAAGGATGACAAAGTAATGGTAAGAGCATTAAGAGTGTCAAATCTTCAGACCGGTATTTGCGCAAAATTGATGCCTGTTTTCGAAGGGCCATACATAGTAAACAACGAAGATGGAGTAAACAGCTATGAGTTGAAACATATGGATTCTGAAAAGATCAGAGGTATTTATAATATCCATGATGTATATAAATATCACGAATGAAGATTTAAATTTGTATAAAGTAGATAGTAGGATAGGATAATACGTAGCATAAGTACAGATAGCATACAGGAAGTGCGTTTATTTTGCCTCGAGAAAATTTAGTTGCATAAATTGATAAATTTTATCGATTACAAAGGCGGGGATTTGTTGTACTTTTGAATGTCCATAAGCAATAAAAAACCGATATACAAATTTTATTACTTAAATAAAAATTAAAATTATTGATATTTCATAAAGACACGGGCATATGAATTTTCAAACATCCTGTATAAGACAAAATATGTATTTTAAGTTGTTCGAAGAATTGTTCATTAGGCCTCAGAGACAAGACTTTCAAATATTATCGATAAGAAATTTAAATAAGTCGGTGATTGTGGAATGGTTTTACCCGGAATAAAAGTGTATATAGAAAGTGTTGAACAATAGACCGGGATTTGCGGTGGTTTTCTCCCCGAAAGATTATATCGGTAAAAGTTTATTAACAAAAGACATTGAATTGAGAAACAGGTATCGTTTGTAGCTATTAGTAAGAAATATTTGTAAAGCAGATAGATTTAGTTAGAATAATTAAAGAAGTTTGTTTTCTGGAATTACCCGAATGACGTTTTATAGAGAGAGTTGGGTGGTAACGATATACGTCACAAGAGGTGGATGATTTTTATTGGTCAAATTTTGAATGCAAGGAGGTTGATTTTGGCTATGAGATAAGAGAGAGAAAAAAAGGTTGGTAGTCAGTTTTCGTCGTCCAAGAAGGAAGGAGCTTTGTTTTTTGTGTTTGTTTGAAGTCCCGAAGACGTAATTTACCGGGTGTGTTTATTTGCGGTGTAAAAGCTGACCAGTGTGAGGAACGGGGTACAGAGAGATAGAAAACCAAAGGGCATAAGAATATTAATAGCAGACGAAGCCGGAAACATTTGGAGATACAAGGACAGATAGGAGAAAGGTGTACGTCATCTGGACCACAATAGGAGCAGAAGCAGAGTGTGGCTTGTGGCGTGGCCATAGAATTGCAACGGCAGAGAAGGAAAGGTCAGTCAAATTTCATTAGAGCCGGAGTGTGATTTTCATTTATTAATTAAATAAATTGAATAAATAATAGAGACAGTTAATTTTGCGATCACTTAAAAAAAAGGAATTATAAAAAGAGCTTAGTTATAACACATATTAAAAATCAATGTAAAATAACATTTGGGTCCATGATAGAAAACAACTTCTCATATATTTAAAGTTAGTATATTGCAAATATTACAGGATTGATTGTTATATAAAATTTCATTAAAATAAAGGACATCTCACATATAGTTCAGTTGAAATTCTATGTATTTTATTCAGGTCATATTACCTATCCCGATTAGGACGCTAATTGGAAAATATTTTGAATCCACGATCAAAGGTAAATCGTACAATTTAAATAGCCTGAGATTGTAATTAATTAATGCTGATTTATTGTGATTAATTGGAGAGTAGTTCATTTAATAAATATAGACAGGATTTTTCCTAAGTAAGCAAAATCGTACAATTTAAATAGCATAACAATATATATATATATATATATATATATATATATATATATATATATATATATATATATATATATATATATATATATATATATATATATATACTCATTTAGATCTTCAAACTGCTACATTTTTAGCAGTTTTTCTATCCTGGGCCAGTGCCGAAAGCATTTCGACAGTGAAACGAATACGAATCCGCCGCCTGTCACTTTTTTCTATCTGACCGACACCTTCCCTCACTTGATTCGATAAATTTTGAATTAAAGCTTAACATTATTTTTCTGTTACTTTTTTAGTTCAATACCACCCCAAAATATTTTCCGTGAACAGAATTATTCGATATCGAAAACACATAAACCCAAAAAATATTATCTGCGTAAAAATAGATAATTGAGAAGTGTGTTTCGTAGTGTTAGGAACCTCTTTATCAGTATTGAGATTACTAAGAAAGGAAACATTTCATCAGACGCTAAGATTTTTTATTTATAGCATATGTGCATAAAATTATGGCGGAATATTTCGTAGTGATCGAGTGTGATGCGTATTTTAGTACGAGTGATATCAGTTCAATTATAAACAACACCAATTACGATGTTAGGTTTTGTGTTGTGTTTAGTAGCTATTTTGGCAGTCGCTCGTGCTAAAGGTGAGCAATAACGCTGTTATTAATTTGAATTATTTCCCTATCAAAAACTAAGTAGTCAATTAAAATAATTTCATTCATTATAGGCAGTTTTCAAGGTAGATTGTGAGGAAATTACGAACATGTGATCGTAAAGTGTTATTGCTCTTTATTATTCAGTTTTAAATGGTTAGGTTATGTTATTTTGTGAAATTTACTTTGCAAGAGCGTGATAACAATTTATCATGAAATGGCCAAGCAGTACCACTTCTTTGTTAAAATTTCAAAATAAAGTAATATTCTGTTCAGTATTTATGAAAATTATAATTTTTAAATATGGTAGGTAGTATTTATATCGTTTTGAAGTAATATTGCATTTTAGCCTTTATTTAACTTCTTGTTGAAAATTAACCACAAACTTATTAAATAGTATTTCTAAGAGAACAACAGTTATAATACAAACTATTGAAAAAAGGGGAGTATAAGAAAAAGAACTTGAAACGTTTATAAGAAACTACTAAAGAAATATGACAGTGCCATATGGGAAAGTGGGGATCATTCGGCACATTTGACTTTGGCGATCAAAATCTAAAATATAGCTAATGATGATTTGTTCCACTTTTCAGTGTTTGGGGTATATAATGTTACATATTTTATGTTACTAATTCACTAATTTTCTATAAGCAAATATAGAAAAATCGATTTATAGATTTTCTTACATATTGCCGAATGATAACCAAAGGTGGGGAACATTCATCTACGATAATTAATATTTAAATGGGAATAAGCCACAATTAAAGGTTAAAATACATTTATTGACGTTTCAATTTCCACTTCGGAAATCGTTCTCAAAATACAAAATACGTTTGTATTTTGAGAACGATTTCCGAAGTGGAAATTGAAACGTCAATAAATGTATTTTAACCTTTAATTGTGGCTTATTCCCATTTAAATATTAATTAATTTAAAATGCCACAAGAAAATAGCTTCAGAACAATATTCATCTACGATGTAAGGATGATTCGGCCCTTAGTCTGGTTTGTTAAAAGTTGCTTATTTAATACAAAAAACATATTAAAACAAGTAAACAAAGGTTTTTATTACCAGTACTAAACACCAAACTGTATGTAAGTAAACTAAAATTATTCGTCATTAATGTTGTCAAAAATTTGTCTTACGTTCAAAGACGAAAAGTTAACATTGAACTTAAACACATTCAAAGTTCTTAAAGTTCCTTTACTGATCGGGGTCGGTAACACTGTTGCAATATCCTTTTTTTCTATAACTGAAATATCATGAAACAAAAAACTGTTATTTGCTTTTTTTCGTAAGAATTTAACTACAAAATCTGCATCTTGTAGGGAAATGATTTTTCTTATGTAATAAATTTCTCGTTTCTTAGGAACCACAAATCTTACAAGTATAAAGGCATTTATAGAAAGAGTATCCTTGTCAGAAATAAACTTCATATCCGGCCAAAAATCCTCGTCGGACGACTTGTCTAACAAAAGATCGGTACTCCATTCACTTGAACTGGATATATTTCTTTTGGAACTGTTTCCTACCAAATCTCTTTACAACTGATTTTTTCGCTTTTTTTTCTTTTCCTCTCTTCTTCTAAAATTTGCTTGTTTTCGTACTGAGGCGTGTCAGTATATATTGTTGGCTTAGATTTTCGGGAATTACTTTTTTCTTAATTTGTGTCTACCATTTCTGCCGGAGCTATAGGGGTTGAGTCTCTGTGAACGAGAGTATTTGGTTCCACAGAGAATCCAACGGAAGAATTACTCTTTAAGTTTTCTACAAGAGGTGGGGAGTTACTTCTTTGAGAACAGAACAAATTTGGATCAAGACACCATATCGGCAACTAGTGTTAACATCTTTAAAAATAAACTTGATAGTGGTTTATTTTATTTATAGGATTTTTTTCTTGGATAGCATTATTTATTTATTTATTTATTGTCTCACCATTTAACTTTTGTATGATATACGTAATTGTTTATGTTTAGTTAACTTTATAATTGGTATTAGTTTTATAAGGATGTTTTTTATTTTTGATTTTTGGGCATAATAGGAGCTCGCTCCTCTGCCCTTATTTGTAATATAATAATAATAATAATAATAATAACCATCACCATTTTCAGTGGCTGCATTAATTTCTGAGTGATTCTCAGCTAGCGGTTTGTCGGTCACTTCGCTTGCTATAAAGTCCGTTTCGTTAAATATTTGGCGGTTTAAAGGCCAAAGTCCAGTATTTTTGAAGGAGCTTGTAATGTTTTTAATAGAAAAAGCACTTTCATATACACGTTTTGTCAGAGCACCTAAATATCTAATTAAAAAAAGAGGTTTAAATCTTTCTATTTAGGTATATTTAAAAAAACCCTTAAAAGAGCTACATCAAAAAACACAAACGTTTTCGGTATAATAATTCCATCATCAGGTTAAAAAGCCTAAAACAAGTATAAACCATTTAATTAAGGCAAACGTGATTATAATGTTGACTAAGGTTAAAAAAGCAAAATGGTTATACTTACAGGTTAACATGCCTGAGCCACCAAAATATTAGGGTACAAACCTTTACAAAAAATTTAAGTTACCAAAAAATGTACATTTTGTTGTTTAAAAGTGAGTGATGTTTAATACTTTATTAGATTTAACTTCAGGCAACACATAACCATGCCTCACGTGAGTACCAGCGTCCGTAGAGTAAACCTCTTCAAACGGACATCAGCTGGTAACTGATTGACAATATATCTATGAACGGTGTCGAAAACAGAATGCCAATGCACCATGGAACAGTGTTGGTTATACATAATATTACTGCAGCCAAACGATTCAAAAGCTTTAGTGATGTTAAAATGATAACAGTAATCCAAATGTTGGGATTTAAAAATGTTGTTTTTGAATTTTGGATATGAAGGATGTAAAATTATCGATGGAGGTAAAGGTCATGTTTGACAGAATGACGTATGTATTAGGCAGCCCATGTTACTCTTTGTCGTATGGAGTGTGGTCTAAAAGGTGTATTTATGATTGATTAGCTTAGATATATGATATTGCCTTTTATGTTGATCACATCTAGGACAAGGTAAATTGAATTGTACATAATTGTAGCTAATATAAGACCTCATTTTTAAATAAAATTGTTTTTGACTGCTCGTAGGGTAAAACGTTTATATAAGGTGGCCCAATAAATTGACTGAATATTAAAAATCTTTCGGCTGAAGAAATTAAAATAATAACCTATGGGATTAAATTTAGCATGAGAAGGCTGAGCTCCTCAGAGACTTGAAAAGAGTAAAGGTACAGGACATGACTAAAGAGGGGGGTGGGTTTAAGGAAAAATAAATGATATAATCAACAAATTAGAGATAATAGAGGTCCTTTATGCTAAAAAGCATCCAGCACCCTAAGAAAAATTTTATTTTGATGATATTAAATTCGGTTTATATAAACCGTGAACTTGATGGATGAGTGTGCTGTACTAAGTTGTTGACTAAGAAGGGGGAGCAGTGGTTGAATAAGGATTTTTTAATAATTAATAATTGGGAAGGTGAAACCAGATGGACCTGTGTCTGAGAAAGGAATTAGTGAGTTTTGATAAATTGTTGGACTGTGAATTTTGTTTGAGTGATTACTGAGTTTAAAACAAATGAGTAGATGGTTGATATATGAAATGACTGAAGATAATAAAAGAAAGTGAGATGGACAGGAATATGATGTAGACATGAAGAGTAGATAATAATGAAGTAGTGAAGTATAATGGACATGGTTAGTTATGAAGTTAACAATAGGGTCGTAAAAAAAGGGGGGGTGTGACAATAGTGTAAAGGAAGATGTGGTTTAAAGAGGCATAATTATTGAATAGGAAAAAGGTGGGAAGATTGTAGGGGAATATCTAATTGTTATGACCTTTGACATAAGAGCTGGATTTGGTAGCAGCCAGTCATACGTTTTAAAAGGGCAGTATACTCCAACGTCCAAAGGCTGCAACCTGTGAGTAGTATGAGGGGGAACTACAGCAGTACGATTCCATTTTATTGACACAGTCTTATTACTTCCACAGAAATGTGGGATTCATGGTTATCTACAAGCAGCAAAACCCTATTTTGTTGAGTATATTTCACGTGACTGACGAAGTGTTTTATTACCCCAGGAAAAACTTCTGATGTCATCCATCTCCTTTTGTTTCTAAAAGCAATAGCTGAGGCTGGATATTCATCTCTTAAGTATTCTACTGGGTGTCTTATTCTGGGGAATACAAAAACCTGTGGAACTGTTCCTCCAGTTGCATTAACAATAACAACAAAAGTAACTAGTTCCCACCTCTCTTCAGAAGATATATGAACAACTTACTTTTTACCCTTACAAGTTACAACCCTCGTAGGTGACATCTCTGTCGTCAAGCCAGTTTCATCTAAGTTCCATATTTCTTCTGGTCTAAACTTGTACTTTTCAAGAATGAATATGTATGTGGAGAAAAAATCATCAATGACAGGTTTATTGAATGTCATTGCCCTGCTGATGTTTCGGTTCTCTGGCTTGCGTAAAGATATATTTCTTTTGTGCCTTTTCATAAAGCCTATTAACCAGTCAAGACCTAAAAGAGGAATTTTTAATATAAAACAATTATTATAATAATCATATGGCACAAACCTGCGATCTGTTTAAGATTCCAAGATGTTGACACCTTACATCGCGGAATGTAATTGGCATAATCGAAGGCAAGACTTCGTATTTGCTTGTGGTTTAGCCCATAATTCAAATAGGAACATTTTTTTAGTAAAATACAAGTTGTTCTTCTTGAACTGTTGTCAATATTTGTCTTAATGTATATTTACTTGAAAACGACACATCCTCCTCACTTTCCTTACCAGAAACCTCCCATGTAGCCAGAATCTCTTCTTTTGATTCCTTATTGTTTGTCGTTTCACACTATATTATTGGGCAGCTTTATACTCACTAAGGCTTTTAGATAAAACTGTTTTAATAGCTAGTTTCATTCTCTCTTCACTTATGTCACACCGGCTGGTCTTTTTAACATACTTTTTAGGCATCTAGAATGAACAAATAATTTGGTAATTTTGTTTTATAGAAACATTTAAATAAACAAAATTATTATTTTTACATGCAAAACATTCAGCTGGTAGCCGAATGTTATTCGTATAATCCAGCTGAATGTTTACCACCTGCACTTTAGACTTATTTTGTGCAGAAAAAGTATTTGAGGTTATGTTTTGCCATAATTAGGTAACATACAGTCGGAAAAATGAAATATTACCCATGAACGATCACATCAATCACTTATTTTGTATTTGCTGTCTTTTTCTATAACAAATATGTTTGTTATTTATATAAAAAGACGGCAAATTATACAAAATAAGTGATTGATATGATCGTTCATGGGTAATCTTTCATTTTTCGGAATGTAGTAGCTTAGTACGTATTACACAAATCAAAGATCTAAAACAAAAAGGGTGCCTACGACACAAAAAATAAATTTATATAAAAACTTACCTTGAAGACAATATTTTACACTTCACTCGGAAAAATATCTAAAAAACGTGGGAGCACCAAGAACAACTAGCCCGGTAAAATACTGATATACTTCCAACCGTTTATACTAAAACTGGCGTGAAATTCAAATAGAATTCAAAATTATTAAGAATAGCCGAATGTTCTCTATAGCCGAATGTAGACCTATTTCCCCTACATAATAGGCCTGTCAGAACAGTAAAAAGGAGCTTGTGGAGGTAAATAAAATACTGTAACAATATTTAAAAAAAGAATTAAGACCTATTTCATCTAAATTTACCAAAATTTTTGCAACGAATATAAAAGAACAAACAATATTAGTTACTAAACTGTTGAAAATTTTATTGTGATGAAACATCGAGAACATCAGAAGAATATAAAATAAATGGCATTAATCTTATATTAAAAATAGCCAATTTGATAGGTCGTAGATATGTAAACATTTATGGAAGATGCACACAGAGTCCAATAGAAAAATACCAGCTTTGGTATATAAGGCATCGTTCACAAGACAATCATCATTATCATCTTCATCAACCTGTTTGCGCCCACTGCTGAATATAGGTCTCCCTTAGCTCTTTTCATTTGTTTCTCTCTGTCTTGTGCGACTTGCATCCAGTTATTGCTAACACGCTTCAGGTCGTCAGTCTATCTAGTTGGTGGGTGTCCTCTGCTCCGTATTGCTTCTTGACTTGGTCTTCACTCGACCATACGTTTTGTTTATCGGTTATATAATAACCTGGAGATGTGTCCTGCCCAATTCCATTTTAGCGACGCGATTTTTTCGATAGTGTCTGTTTTTGTTCTACGACGTATTTTTTTCGTTTGGGATTCGGTCCCTCAAACAGACACCCAATATCTATCGTTCCATAGTCCTTTGAGGCATGCTAATCTTATTTACTACCTTTTTGTGAGTGTTAATGTTTCCACTCCATAAGTGAGTATAGGTAACACATATTGGTCAAAGATTTTCCTTTTGAGGCATATGGCTAGATCCGATTTAAATACAACGCTGCCAATTTACCAAACGTTGCCCAGGCTAATCATATCCGACGTGGGAGCTAACACGTCTGGTTATTTCTGCCCAACCAAATTTCATGTCCTAAGTACTTATACGATGTAGTCTGCACAATATCCCTTCCATCAACTGCAATATTTCAATTTAGCACCAGATTAGTCATTATTTGCTTCTTATCTTAATCTTTAGTCCGACTTCCAAGGAAGCGTAATATAATTTTTCAAAATGTCAAATGACAGCTTGTCTCCATTTATGTTGATACCATGCTCGTTCAGATATGCCTTCTTACAAATATGTTCTAAAAGCGTCGTGAATAGCTTTGGAGAGATGGTGTCTCCTTACCGTACTCCTCGCTGTATACAGAATTTATTTGTTTCTTTTTCAGATAGTCTTAAGCTAACTTAAGATATATTTGATTATGTTAGTGTACCGATGGTCTATTCGGAATTCTGTTAATGGTTTTAACATTTTCTGATGGCTTATGGTATCGAATGCTTTCTCGTAGTCGACAAACATTAGTGCCAATGGTTTGTTGTATTCTGCAGACTTCTCTATCAGGTTTTTTATCACGAGTAAGTGGTCGTTAGTGCTGTATCCCAATATAAATCCAGCTTGTTGTCTAGGCTGATAGAAGTCTAATTTAGCGTCCAGTCTTTTTTTGATAATTTTTGTGAATTGTCTCCTTCCTCGTGTAATAAAATAATGACTGCATTGTTCCATTAAGAATATGTGTTTCCTTGGTAAAAGCATTCGGCGATAAGATTGGCCAAAGCCTGGATAATTTAATTTCCACCGAGCTGATCGATTCGATTACTACTCCGTCATCGTCATCCATGTTTTTTTCTAAAAGCTTTTTGCATTATCCGAATTTAAAACTTAAAGAAGCAAGATGTTGAGGCAATTTTCCTGCACTGATAACTTTGATTCATCATCATGATCATCAATAACGTTACAATCCTTCTTGAATCTTTGCGCGTTTACTATTTCCCATTGTCTTATACTAATTTTTTCCAGAAATTATCTTACTGCATCTTTTCACCTATTTCTAAACCGTCCTACAGCTCTTCTTCCTTCTCGTCTTTCCCAACATACATTGTTGACAAATCGGCTGTTCCTACTCTGTGTTACATCACCTGCCCGTATTAGTCTATTGTCCTTTATGTATCTTAGGTACTAGATTTTCCTTTACAGAGTATCTAATCTATTGTTGTATTTGGGCCTCCATTCTTTTGCGATGCTATCTCTGCAAGAGCCATATATAATTCGAAGGAATTGTTGTTTACTTCCATAGGTGACTGTTGTATGATGTTGTAAAGGTAGGTTCTATTATGGCCTCGTAAATTCAAATTTTGGTCTCATAAGAAAAGTTTTGGCCTTACTAGACCTTTAATGGTGAATTGATTTCGAGAAGGCATTTGATAAAGTCCCACTTGGGAAACTAATCGATATCCTAAAAACATCAGGACTTAATGGTAAAGATATAAGACTAATCTCAAACTTATATCTCCAACAAAAAGCAACAGTACGATTAGAAAATAAACTGTCCGAGATCTTCACAGTCGAAAAAGACGAGTTAGACAGGGTTGCAATATTTAACATATACTCTGAAAGCATCTTTAGAGAGACCTTAGACGAATCAAAAGATGGGATTGCTGTAAATGGCCAACTTATAAACAACATAGATATGCAGACGATACATTGTTGCTGTCAGATAGTGCGCAGGGGCTCCAAAGAATGATGGATAACGTTGTAGAAGCATATAACAAATACGGCCTAAAACTAAATTGCAAGAAGACAAAAATAATGATCATTAGTAAGAACACCGGCCCAAATTACAATTAACGATACACCGTTAGAAAGAGTGGAAAAAATATGCTATTTGGGCTGCCATATCAGGATACTTGGGATCACAGCTACGAAATAAAAACTCGTATTGAAAAAGCCAGAAGCTCTTTCAACAGCCTTAGGAAGATTCTCTGCAACTTATCTTTAAGTATCAATATACGCATAAAAATTCTTAGATGTTACGTTTTTAGTGTCCTCCTCTAAGGAGTAGAAAGCTGGAGCCTTACAGAAGATGCCATAAAACTATTTTAGGCATTTGAAACGTGGTGCTACCGACGTATGTTGAGGGTCTCATATATACAACACACAATAACATAACTATTCTCCAGAGGCTAAGAAAAGATAAAGAAATTATTAAGACCATAAAAAACAGAAAATTGGCTTACTTGGCCACATTATGCGCAATGATAAATACCGACTTCTACAGGGCAAGATTAAGGGTAAGAGAGGCCCTGGACGTAGACGTATATCCTGGCTGGCCAATGGTGCTACGCCTGTTGTTTTGCCTGCCAAAGAATTGTTCGAAACTTGAGGAGATGAAGTTTATTCCTTGCTTTGGGATTTTATTTTTAATCTCCTGGACTTTCAAGTAAAAGAGCTTAGAATTTTCTGCGATTCCTGCGCAGGTCAAAACAAAAATTACACCGTTTTACGTATGTTTTACTACATCGTACACTATACTTAGAGACTTAATGAAATAGCAATGTTTTTTCAATCAGAGTCCACTCATACTTCAAGTGTGACAGAAACATGGGCTTAATCAATCAAAAATCTGTGGTTGAAACTCTTTCCGACTGGAACAAACTTGAAAACTCCAGATCCAAACCAACACCATTTAGAGTTATTTCTTGCGAGAACCAGGAATTACTTAAGTCATGGGCTAAGCTTCTTTCTCCTTTATATACAAAAGTTGTCCTTCCAAAACACGACCTGTACGGTAACTAAGCATCCTTTCTTATCACCCTCGAATGATATTACATCGCCAGACTGTTAATGCCCTAAATGAAGTAAATGGAGTGCCCTTTCTGTTAATTATTTTTATATCTAGTTTTAAAATTTGAAAACCCAATTACTCAAAACTTGTTTTTTTGGACCCTCATCCTTTTAGCCCTGAGTTTTTTATATACGGAGTGAAAAAAATGCTACAAGCTGTCTACATCAACATATACAATTTGTTGTTTATACAATTTAGAATCTTATAATTAAAAAATACTAAAAATAGTTTCATTTATTGTTACAGATCCCTTCGATTATGATTTGGAGACCTGCGTTAAGATTTTCTACACCAGAGAAGATACCTACAGCATATATTGTCTCAAGTTATTAGAGAATCACGAAACTTTAGGAATTATTACAGATCACAACGATACTATACTGTTCAAACAAGTCTCAGACCAATCCGATGAGAGCAAAATCTGCGTGAACGTTCACAATATTCAAACTAGCGAAAAATACTGCCTCGGACTACTTTCCCGGAACTGCTTAAGTTTACAAGAAGATCCGAAAAAAGGATTTACGAAGACTCCAGAGAACGTGCCATGCAAAGAATTTCATTTGAGAGAAGCACCTTTTTACTGCATAGGATTTAGTAACGCAGATTTCACTTTAGTTTTTTATTGTGAACCTCATATTTACTATCATCCTAGGCGTACTATTTTATACTTTCCTGATAATAAATCACCAAAAAGAGAATGAGGGTAGTAAATATATATATAAATTAATTTCTTTCAAAATATTAACAGTATCCTTTTAAAATTAATATTTTTGAATGGCCAATATTCACATCTGATTACATTATTATACTGGTCAATCCTTAATGATTAAATATAAAAAATATCTATTCAAGGATAGTCTATTTTAACATCAAATGTGTTAAAGTAAAATGTATGGTTTTGCGGGACACAAGCGTAGCATATTATTATGGTACAAGCGGGATCTGTCGAAAAACAAACCATATTGGACATTTTCCATAGGACTCTTAACTTCAGGATCAATAATCACGATATACGCCAGTGGCAAACCTTATGTATATTTTTTATTTAACAAAATCTGAAACGATTCAAAAACTTTTGCTTTTGGTGCCCGTATTTCCGCTTAGAACTAGAGAGATTAATTGTAGAAAGTTTGTTTTTCCATTTTACATAATACTTGGCTAGTTAGAGATTGAAAATTTAATGTTTATTGTAAAAAATAGCAATAATTGGAAAAAAAAATTGTAAAAATGCAGTTTTTCCTTTAAATTTTTAACGACCATTTAATCATAATTTATAGGCTGTATATTCTGATTCTAAAAAAGCTGTATAATACGATTGAAACGTGTGCTAAATTTCAATAGGATGGGTTAATAGTGTTTGAAATAACCGTTAATTTGTTATATATATAAAAAAGGCTCAAGTCTCAAGTATTTTGAACACGCTGATTCACTTTTTGCTCAGTGCACCGGGTAGACACCGCCCAGCAAGCAATTTAATTTAACCAGCCTGTGAGACTTGTACACCCCTTAAGAATGACACTCGGGTGTTACAATTCGTTGGGGCGGAAAGGATTAATGGTTGTACTCAGGAGTCACTTCACCGTGCCCCAATACCCCAGACCATCCCTTTCCCCCCTATAGGACTCTGATGCGCGATAGGGACTCTCTTTCAGCAAAGTGTTTGTCGTGTGGACGGCCTGGATACAAGAACTCAAACACGATATCCTATCCCGATCAAAGCAGGTTAGCGTAAGGTGCTCTTTTCCTGCTATCTCTGGTGACTTATCATCGAATCTGAAATCGCTTGCTCGGGACCCAAGTCTACACTCCGTGTTCGGCGACTTGACGCTCGAGGATTTGGGCCTCTCGTGCCTGGATTTAGTGTTTTTTGTAATTTTTTTGGTGGCAGAAGCCGTTTTTTAAGTTTTATGTATTTTTTTTTGGAGTCGTCTGAAAAGTAATATCATTAGTCATTATTAAAATTGCCAGTGCTATGTTCTGAGTTGTCTTCTATTGATAGAGCTACGATTTTCTAGACTTTCTATGTTGGCCAGGATTTGCTGTTTTGGTCTTTTGTGCTTTCATCGATGAAACGCATCTTATCTTATTATCTCTCGCAGTATCGGGCTTGGGTGGTTCTCTAGCTCAGAAAACTTTGTTCTGGCTTTTTGTTCCATCGTGTTTGTCATCCTTACTTGTTTCAGTTCTCTCAACAGCAAACGTTCAGAAACGTATTGGGGTATATTTACCGCTTCTATGAATGCGCTGCTTGAATCCTCTTTTCGTTTGATTTATTTATGTGTCCCCATGCAAGAGATACATATGTAAGTATGATGCTGTTATTCAGTCTTATTTTCGTTTTTAGTCTAAACTCGCTTTTTCTACTTATGAGTCCTCTTATTGCCGCTCTGATTGTGCCTGTTTTTTGAATGGTTTTGTCCACATGTTGCGTGAAAGTTAGTCCTTAATCCATTGTGACTCCTAGGTATTTTACTTTTTTTTTACATTTGACGGGATTTTTTTGTACTGTAAGCTATTCGTCTGAACTTTTTCTTCTCTTTTTAAACATAACTGGATACTCCATTTTTCTATGTTATCCAATGTTGTCTGCATAAACACTGAGAAGTTTTCCTGGTATTTTTGGAACATCGGTGGTATATATTGTATACAGTAGATGTGACAGGACCACTCCCTGTGGCACTCCGGCCACCAGAGCTCCGTGCTCGGACAGGACTTGTCCTATCCGAACCCTAAACCTCCGGCCGCCCATGTACGATGAGATTAGTTCTGTCATGGATTTCCTGTATCCATTCTTCTTGATGTCCCTATCTGTTACGAATGTTGGCAATCATCATGGCAATCTTTGCGCGGAAAAGCTGCACAGATGTTGTATTGAATCAGATTCTAAGGTTCTTTAACCAAGATGTTCTTCTTCTTCCTGGACCACGTTTTCCAAATATTTTTCCTTGCAGGATGGCTTGAAGGAGAGCATATCTGGATTCATTTTGCATAATATGTCCGAAGAACTTTCGAGATTTGATGGTGGTCAGTACCTCTCGGTTCTTATTCATTCTTCTGAGGACCTCCTCATTCGTGACTCGGTCAGTCCACGGGATCTTAAGGATTCTCCCATATAGCCACATCTCAAATGCTTCCAGTTTTCTGCACATATCTTCGTTCAAGGTCCACGATTCAACACCATACAAAAGGACAGTAAAGACAGCATCGCAGCATTCTTACTTTTGTATCAAGAGAGAGGTTGTGACTCTTGAGGAAGGCCCCATCCGATTGAAGGTGGATCTAGCTTTTCCGGTGCGTGCTCTAATCTCCTGGTTGTTGGTCCATTCTTCATTTATTATCGTGCTGAGGTAGTTGTAGTGCGTCACTCTTTCTACAGGGGATTGGTTGACGTAGAGTTGACCTTCTGTTATTTTTTTCTTGCTAATTATCATAAGCTTTGTCTTCTTAACGTTTATATTGAGTCAATATTGTTGACTGTAATACGTGATTTTGTTCATAACAACTTGTACGACTTCTAAGTAGTCCGCAAATACTATGGTGTCATCTGCATATCTGATGTTGTTTAGCCGGTAACCATTTAGTAGAATACCTTTTTCATTTTCGTGCAATGCTTCGATAAATATTCTTTCAGATTACAGATTGAAGATTAGAGGAGACAAAATACAGCCTTGCCTCATTCCACGCATGATTTTCACATAGTCAGTGTGTTCACCTTCAACTCTGAGATTTGCTGTCCGATTCCAGTAGAGACTTCTAATTATTTTCAGATCTTCGTTGTTAATTCCTTTTTCTTTTAGTATTTGCATCATCTTGGCGTGCTGTACTCGATCAAACGCTTTCTCGTAATCCACCAGACATGCGTATACGTCGCAGTTGACGTCTCTGCATCTCTGGAATAGGACTTGTACTGAGAAAAAAGCCTCTCTAGTACCAACAGCATTTGTGAATCCAAACTGGTTGGGGAAAATTTGACTTTTACACAGCTTGTAGATTCTCTTATGAATTATCTTTAGGAACAATTTTAGGAGATGACTCATGAGGATTATAGTACGGTAATCTTCGCATTTTTTGGCTCCTGGTTTTTTTGGAAAAGCAATAAACTCAGATTTTAGCTATTGTGTTGGTATTTCTCCAGAGTTGTATATGTTGTTGAATATCTTTGCGATTATTGCTATTGATTCGTTGTCCATTAGTTTGAGTAGTTCTGCTTGTATATTATCAAGGCCTACCGCTTTGCCATCCTTTAACTGTATTATTGCGGAGCAAACTTCCTGCTGTAATATTCTTGGTCCATCATTTACCTCTTCTTCTAGCTCAAAGGTGTTATCTCTTTGGTCTTCAAATAGTTTTTCTAGATATTCTTTCCACGTTCTTATTTTACTCTGTATCCTACTTACTCTAGCTGTATTTATAGCTTCTCTTTTTGTATGTCAGTCCTTTATGCCAGACTCTGTTGAAGGCTTTGCTTACGTCCAGGAAGGCTGCTTCTGTATACTGGTTGTCGGCGAATCCAACTGTTATGTACTCTGTTAGTCTAAGTACTTGTAATTAGGTAGAGCTTCAAACTGAGCTTCTGGGACTATTCTTAACCTGTCTGTTTCTGATTGGAGTCTGCTTAGTATGACTCTTTTTACAATCTTGCTGACTGCGGGAAGTAAGCTTATCGGTTTGTAGTTTTGCGGAAACGTGTGGTTTTTTCCTGGCTTTGGAATCTTTTTATACCAAAACGATTTTTGTTGTCTTCTTATGTATGTTGTCCGAGGCGAATCACGCAAAAATTTGACAAGACAAGAGTATTTGTTTAAAAATGAGCCCTCTATCACTTATGGTTAGGCGGCAAATACATTTTAACATACAACTTTAAGCTTCGATATCTTTGCAACAAAAGCATTCAATCTACTGTTTTAAAAGAGGCACCTTTTAAAGCTCTTTAGGTGACACTTTTTGAAATTGTTATGTTTAAAATTCGCAAAGTTATTTTATTTATTTAGAAGCCAAAAAATTGTTTATAACAATAAAAAATTCCCTAGGCTCTCCTAGTTAATCGATTTCAATTTTTTAAGTGGGTGTAAAAGCATGAGCCTTTTTTATATTTAAAAAAATTTTTGTCCAAACATAATTTTGCAAATTTGCAATTTTTTTTGCGGACCCCGGATTGTAAAATATTTATATAAAAACATATCCTATCGATATTTAGATATGAAGGATGTAAGTTACGTTTCGGTGGTCGAAAAATATTAAAGAAAAATTCCATTTTTATCCGTAGTAAAATGCTGAGTATGCGTCAAGGAACTAGCGCCACGAGAAAGCGTTACGGGTACCGTCACGAAATAGCGGGTCTTCATATCGATTTACTACTCTCCATCAATTAAATTTTAGTTATCATATATGTATTTTAAGCAGGTTTTAATTAACAACTGCAAGAAAAATAACTAAAAAAATAAAGACATTAAATGAATAGTAAAAAATTAAAAAAATATCTGTCAATAAAAGATTCGATTCATGACGATTATCAAAATTTAAAAGTCATAAATGTCATCCAATTAATAACAATATTGAATCATATGTTTAAATTTTTATGACACTTTTCGTTTTAAAATAATCTTATATAAATACAATTATTATTTTTAAACATCTCATTTAGTTTATATAATAATTAAGTTTACTAATAAATGATAATTATTTATAGTTTATTAATAATTTAATATTTCGTGTGAATTTGGCAGGTCTGTCAGAAGTAAATAACTTGTGCTTTGTTAATACATTATCAATTGGGGCTAGGAGCAAACATAGTAATTTATTCAATTATTTTAATATATAATTTTTATAAAATATAAATAATAAATAAATAATAAAATTACTTTATTCAATTTAAAAAATATTGCTTAATTTGAAAAATACAGAAACCATAGTACGAAGCTTCGCGTTAGTCTACTGTACCGCTTACTGTACCATTTGTTTCGCACTTGTTTCCCAATTTTTGTCATTTTTTAAACAATAAACATTAAATTTTTAATTTCTAGCTAGTCAAATATTATGTAAAATTGAAAAACAAAACTTTTAATTTAGACATTTTTTTATAGGAGGAATATCTCTTGAGTTACAGGTGTATGTACGCAAAAAGCAAAAAAATTCTTCGGATTTCTTTAAATAAAAAAATTAGTACAAGATTTGCGACTAGCGCGTATCGTGATTATCGATACAAGGTACCTACTGATGTGATTCCAGCAAAAAATAGACTCATATGGAAAATGTCCAATTCAAAACAGATCCCGCCTGGACTATTAGTATAAAAGACACTACTGCTTTTGACAAATTATTATATAAGTACATATTATGTATTTAATTTAACACGTCGAGTTCCATCATATACATAAACAAAATGACACCATAGGCCGATGGATTTGCTAAAAATAAATATGTTGTTATACTTAAAAGTTAGTAATTTTAAGTATTGATTTCGTAGTGACAGGTTTGTCTCATGCGGCTAGAAAAAATGCTAAAAATGAAAAAAGCGCGAAGTGATACGTGAGTCCACGATATTCTCACAAGACAATAAGGTGATGTGCATTTAAGCGATGTACAAGCAAGTTTGGAGGATATTTAATGCGACAACGTTTTTAGGACTATTTGGTCGATTGCCGATCTATTCTTATACAGCGAACTTCTTATTAGTTACCGTTATAATTTTATCATTTTAAAATTGTAAATAACCTTTGTGAAACTTTATAAGATAGACCCATAAATAGATCGCAAGTTTTATCATTAGGTTTTTCCAAACCAAAAATTTTCAAGTGATTTAATTTATTTTGATAATATAATCCTGTGAAAAATAAAACATGTGATAAAAACATTGATAAAAATAGTTATTATAATAATTATTCCAGTCGGATTAAACAAAGTTTTTGATCAATATATCTGCCACTTTTCGACAAAAATGGTTAGGAGTGAAATTGTTGGAAATGTGATTTTCTACAATTTTTTAGAATTTTTTTCGTGCATTTAATATTTTCCGATTTAAGGGCAAAATATTAAGAGAATAATTATCTTTTAAACAATTTTATTTTCTTTGATTTTTTGTGCTAAAGAATGGAATGTGCGGCTAATGCAAAGGTGGAATTCAGTCGTGGTTTTAAATTTACACTACGATAGACCATCCCTAAAGGTTAGAACAATAACACTTGCGGTATTTCCAATTACTATTACTATTACTATTATTTCCAATTACTATTAATTTTTACTTACGAAGGTATTGAAAATAATGTAATAAGAATTTTTCATAGTCATGCTATAAAAAAATGTGGTATTGATAATCACAATATTTGACTAATGACAATGGCGTTGATTTTTTAAAAATTGTACCTATTCATATCGTATTCTACTTTAACTAATTATTTAAAACAAGACAATAGAAGAATATAGGACAATATTCTTTATTGCGACTATATATTTCGTAACGATCTTTAATTTTATAAAGATTAAAATCAAAATATGCAAAAATATTTATTTTTTGAAAATTTGACATATTTTTATAAAAAATCTTCTTTTTTTGAAGGTATTATAGTGTATTATTTAACTTTTAGGCTATAATGTTAAGTTTTTAATTTATTATTTTCACACGTTGCTTTATTTTTAAATAAACGATTGTTATTAATAAGTGGTTTCACTTCTTATTCCCGTTTCATGAGGTCGATCTGCTGGTATTTCACGTTAAATCTAGGAAAATTGACATCCGAAATCTTACAATGGTCACGCCTACTCGATGCGCAGTAAAATTACCGGAAATATAATAGCAGAAGTAAACAACTCGCCCTTTAAACTTGACTTGGTACAGTCTGCAACAAAGTTTACTTGAAGATCAGTGACTTTATTTGATTTTGAAATGGAATTTAAATCAAAATTAGATAGAAAAGTTTTGTTCGGAAAAAGTCAGAAATTATAGCGAATGTTATGCATTTTATGTTACACGCAAAAACCACTGTCAACTTACATACTAACAGTAATCGCATAAAGCATAGAGCGGGGGTTCGACAAGGAGACCCAATGTCACCTAAACTTTTTAATAGTCTGCTGGAATATGCTTTTAAGAATTTTGATTGACTTACAAAGGGAATAAGAATAGATGGAGAATGTCCAACCAACTTCCGTTTCACCGATGATATAATCATAATAGCTTAGGAATTAGGACTGGTAAGAGAGATGGTACAGGAACGCTGTGTGGCTACAGAAAATGTAGGTTTAAATATAAACAGCTCAAAAACAAAAATAATGACAAATTTGGTACCCAACCAGAATAGCAGTATTTGAGAAAACTGAGAGAAACTTTTAAAAGTGAGTTGCTCACATGCCTGAATAGAAAAGTATTTGATCAATGCGTCCTACCAGTGTTGACATAAGGAGCCGAAACACTTTAACAAAAGCCTTGGCTACCAAACTAAGAGTTACACAGAGAAGAATGAAGCGATCCATGTTAGGAATAACTCTGCGGGACAAAATAAAAAACGAAGAGGTCTGAAGAAGAACCAAGGTGGCTGACGTCATCAAAAGCATAGCGAGACTAAAATGGAGATGGGCAGGACACATAGCTAGAATGACGGATAGGCGATGGACAAAGAGGTTATTGGAATAGAGATCACAGGAAGACAAGAGATGCGTTGATAGTCCACCTACACGATGGGCTGACGATTCAAGAAGACAAATAAAAACTGGATGACAGTGGCGAAAAATAGACGGGGTTGAAAACACGAGCAAGAGGCCTATGTTCAACAGTGGACTTTTAAGGCTAGATGATAATGATATGCATTTTATGCAACAATAAGCAAGGAACAACGTACCTCTAATAGACTTAAAACAAGTACAAAAACGTGTTGCAACAGGTGTACGTTTAACCACCGTAAAAGCGATTTCAAAATGAATTTCATTGGGGACGGTACGGCATCATCATTTAATACCTACCCCAAATAAAAAAGAAATATGTTGGTTTTAAAATCTAAGTGGGGGATGAATACGACAAAGGGTGCTTCGTCGATTTATAATAATTAGTTTTTGTACTACCGAAAAACAGGTTCCAACTCTACGACGAATACATGAAAAATTTGTAACTGAATATAACTACAATGGATTGCTAAGCTTTCTTATTTTTTTTTGTCCGGGCTCTATGCGCTTTTTTATATATTTTTGGCTTTGAGATCCATTACTAAAACAATAATAACAGTGGCAATATTTTTTGTTTATGAAACTTATTAAAATTTATTGATTATTTCCTACTTCCTATTACCTACTCATTCATACTTACCTATTTGTTTAATTGTTTAGAAGAGGCAAAATCACTTGACATCCATATGTTAGCCAAAGGTATTAATATTGTTCTAGATAATATTTTTAACAAATAACTAATTTAATTACCTTCAAAGCTAAACTCAAAATAACACAATGGAATGCTCGATCAGCTGTTGCTAACAAAAACAGTCTTGTTAACTTTTTAATAACCGAAGATATTGACATAAATAAGTGAAACCTGGATTAAACGGGATGTTGTACAGAAACAGAAATATTTGATTTGGTACGATACGATATATTAGTTTATACAGTGCTAGTCAAGTCCGTTCCCCCCTCGTATCTTTTGAACGGTTATTGGTATAATAGTGAAATTTGAAGGGAGGTAATAAACAGATGTAGGCTTCTCAACTAGTCATAACAGGTGACGTAATAGTGATAGATGACGTTACAGCGCCACTGTGACAGATAATTTTAAATGGAACCTTATGGCAAGTGATACCTCGTTTGAAAGTTATTGAAAATACCTATTTAGTCATAATAATTTTGTTTGAGTTTAACTTGATTTTGATGAATAAATTACATAAATACTAAAATTGTAGCTTCTCATTTAATTAATAAATATTTAACAACCAGTTCTTATAGTAAGTGTTCAAAATGTGCTCCTGCATCTACTTCCTGACAGTAAGTTCTGAACTATTGCCGTACTCGTTCAAATGTGTCGGGGGAAATTGCACTACATTCTTCAACAATTCGTTGTTTCAAAATGTCAATATTGTCGAGTGCTGTAGCGTAAACTTTAGATTTCAAGTATCCCCACAGAAAAAAATCTAATGGTGTGAGGTCCGGTGACCGAGCTGTTCTATCATACCTCGTTGTCCAATCCATCTACCACGATATTCGTCATCTAGGTAACGTCTTACTGCACCATAATTTTGTGCAGGAGCACCGTCTTGTTGAAACGTTATTTCCAAGTTGCCTGGATTCCCAGTTGCCCAATTCATCTAGATTATCCTCTCGAATTTCAAGTATTAACGGTTCAATTGCATTTTGTAATACCTCCAGATACACTTCACCGGTTAAGTTAGTATTGAGAAAAACAGGCCCAACTATGTGGTTTCCCAAAATACCTGCCAAAACATTTTTTTTTGAAATTGAGTATGTGTTTCACGAAAGAGGTGAGGATTTGTGCCACTCCAATACCTCACATTGTGTGTGTTAACATTTCCATTAAGAGAAAAAATACTTTCGTCACTAAAACAAATTGTTTTTATGTAATCAGGCTGTTGGTTAATTTTATTGGACATATTTTCACAGAATTCTAGTCTTCGGTCGGGGTCATCATCTGAAAGTTGGTGCACAATTTTTAATTTGTATGGATGAAATTGGTTTGCAGCCAACACTCGGCGTACTGAATTTTGACTGATTCAAATTTGATTCGAATTTTGACATAGATAGATGCAACTTGGGCTGTAGAAGAAGTAGGGTTCACTATTTTTTTGTCATCACTAATTGTTGGTCGACCAGATCGTTTGACATCTTGAACACTACCTGTTTGTTTAAACTTCCGAAGAAGCTTCCTTAAATAAGCTCTAGATGCACGGCGATCGGGGTACCTCTCATTAAAAAGACGTTCCGCTGCTTGGAAATTTTTTACACATTCACCAATTATTAACACAGCTGCTACTTTGTCGGCTACAGTACATACCATTCTGCCTTTGTAAAAATTTAAACGTTTCGTTAAACAATAATTAAACTAAATATTAACTAAGAACAACTGACTAAAAACAACTTGACTAAACTTGAATTTAGTAAACTAAGCAGAAACAGAATATAAATATTCAGATATAAACGCGTTTGCTAACTTAAAATAACTAGAAAATTGATTAATCTAAGCAGAAACAGCAACTAAATATTGAGCTAAAAATGCTTTTGCAAACTAAAAACAACTAGAGAATTGACCAACGTAAACTTTTTTGACAAATAACCAAAGGCGGACGTTAGAATTTTTATTAATTAAATGCCAAACTAGAATTTTAGTATTTATTTAATTTATTTATCAAAATCGTTTTAAATCCAAACAAAATTAGTATGATTGAACGTTCGCCTCTAGTTAATTGTCAAAAAAGTTGACGTTGACGTAAAAACAATTAGAGAATTGAAAAAAGTCAACTTTTTGACCCGTAGACGTATCCAGAAGCGGAGGTTTTAATATTTATTAATTAAATGTGAAACTACAATTTTATTATTTATTTAATTTATTCATCAAAATGAGCATAAACTCAAATAAAATTATTATGGGTGAATAGGTATTTTCAATACCTTTCAAACGAGGCATCACTTGCCATAAGGTCCTATTTAAAATTATCTATCACAATGGCACTTTAACGTTATCTGTCACTATTACGTCACTTGTTATGACTAGTTAAGGAGCCTACGTCTGTTTATTACCTCCCTCCAAATTTCACTATTATAAGTATAACCGTTCAAAAGATACGAGGGGGAGAACGGACTTTTGACTAGCACTTTATACAAGTATGTATATTGTCAAAGTAAATAAAATTAGAAAGGCGGTACTAACTGTTTGATCCTACCTTTATAGTGTACTAGTTTTCATTAGTTAACGTGAAGAAGGCGGAAGCTGTTTCTTACTAATTGATTTTAAGTACTTTATTTTTATTTTATGATTTGACACAATTATTGGATGTGAATATTTGGAAGGTTTGTACCTACTAAACATATTACCTTACCGATTCGATTGAACCTACATAGTAATTAATTATCGTAAAGGAGGTAGGGCTCTTTTCTTATAAGTTGATTTTCATATCTTTACCTACTCTATGATTCATCATGAGTTTATTGGATATGATATTTTTTGAACGTTTGTGCTAAACGTGTCACGTCACTGATAATAACGTACAGCAGGTATAAATGTCTGTTCTACCCATATATTTATTAATTCACTTACAAAATTTGTTAAACTTATTATAAACTCTACTAATTTTGTAATGTTTTAAAACATTTCTATTACTCACTTAAAATATCTAGTAGCAAGCGGTACTTACCCTGCTGAATATACTTCTTCTGTGCTGCTCCAACCAACACAAGTGACAGGAGCCTTGTGAGAGGGCTTTTCGGCAAGTGTAATTTTAAACCGCATTTTCGAATTATTTATTTCACTTGCACAAACATACACGTATATATAAACACATTCGAAAACTAAGAAGCGAAGACGTAAACTCTGTTTTGTTTGTATTGAAGTTGTCAAGGCGACATTTCAGTTTCTTGTACCAAAGTCAACATTCGCTAGCGTATGGAGGGTGGTGTGTTTTCGTTATTATGAGAATTACTTAATAAATACATCGGTTTTCCTATTTATTTAGTATTAGAATTATAAAGTGTTTCAGAATGAATTTTTACAGTATAATAGCAATTGTATAAGATAAACGAATATGAGAATCAATAAAAAATTATTTGGCGAGATTTGACACTTATCATTTAGATAGCAAAGCAAAGGGGTTTTTTAGTTTCTAAAAATCACATTTTTCACAAATGAAGATTTGAAAAAAATGTGGACAAAAAATAAATTTTGAAATTTACACGACATCCACAGAACTGGATTCGTTATCTGTAAGTGTTATCAAGAAATAATAAAATTCGTTATTGTAAGCGTGTTATAAGTTTTTTTCTAAGAGAATTCCCATGCTACAACTAACGTTGAGAGATTTTTCAAAAATCTAGATACAGTAATGAAGTCAACGAAGAAACATGATATAACAGTCATCACGGGGAACTTTATAGGGACAATACCAAAAGAGGCGAAGAATAGGTAGACGGTTTTAAAAGAAGATTCGGATATTAGACATTAGAAATAAGGTTTTCCAAGTATTGGAACACGAAGTGGAATGGCACGTCTAATTTTATGCCTTGGCTTGTCACAAGTTTTTATTGAAAGTGAAAACAAACAGAAATTAATCAATTATTCTAAAAAAACAATAAATAGAAAAAAAGAAAAAGCAAGATAGTTGTCACTTTTACTTGATATGCAAAGTAGTTCACTTTTTTCCATTCCGCCCCATATAAGTATCATCTCATCCTCGCTATCTAAATCTGCACAAGAATTATGTGCTCAACTGTAGCACGATGAGCATGCTACCCATCCTTCATGGGAAGTTCAAGAAAAGTCTTGGTAGTAAAAACACTGCAGTATAATCATCATCTTCAGTGTAACTTGAATCAAAGTCTCTTTTCTTGTCTTTCAGACCTTTATTTAACAACACCTTCTTTTTAACTACCTTCTCTCTATTAGCTTTACTTCCGTCTTTCTTGAAGCTGACTTTTCTTTTTACCCGCTCTACTTTTTTAGCCGCCTTAGCTTTTGTTTCTCCATTGGGTCTTTTCAACAAGTATGACAATGAAGTCAGAATGACTTCTCTTCGTATTCTTGGTCTTTTCTTATCCTGTTCCACTTTCGGTATCGGTAGAACATGTGAAGAACAAACAGTCGGAAATGACGTTATGTTACTTGTAACTGAAGTATTTGGAATAGTATCTGGCACCCATGAACACTGAGGAAGAATGGATATGTGCTGCTGTTTTAGAGTTTGTTCCGGTGAGTTCAAAAGTGGCATCATTTTTACTAATTTGTTCCTCCTCAGCTACTTCATTTGTCATTGACAAATAATTAGCATTACTGGTCTTGAAATTATCTTCTATTTGAATATCTGTTGTTACAGATGCAAGGAAATCGTCTTCATTAAAAGCATTAACATCTAGAGGCTATATTTCTGTTTTCCTGAAGTCGCTTAGTTCTGTTTTTATTATAGTTGCATTAATAAATGCAGCTCCAGACAAAGATGCAATCTGAAATAAAGCCACTACCTCTCCATAATTTGATCTTAACCACCTTCGCACTTCCTTTCACTATCAGTGAAACATTTAAAGGCTGAAGACGGTGCGAATAGTGAGGAGAAAAGCAATACAACTCCTGAGCAAGATAAATTTTTTAAACCAACCAATAAAGGTTTTGGATGTACCCCATCCTGAATCTGCCCATCCTCCAGGTGGCAAACCCAACTCGAACTCTTGCTACTTTGGTTTTCTGGGGTAATTAACATAGGGGATATGTATAGAGGGACAATTAAAGATACTAGCAGAAGTCTATTAGCATAAGAAGCATATTTTTTATTAAATTAGTTGATGTACTGTCAACAATTACAACATTTTAAAAAGTTATCTGATCTCCTTTTCTTTTAATGTTAATTATATTAGAAATCAAGAATGTTAATTATATCATTTAGCAAACTAAAAATTTAGTTGTTAAATCTATTTTACTATAAAGCTCGTATTTTCAGAAAATTTCCAGATTTTGGTTTCATCAAAATAGACCTTGTTTCAAATTCGAGCTCATCAGGTGTATCTTCTAATCTATCTACGCGGTACTTCGAAAGAATTTGCATTAGCGCTACTTTCATTGCGGTAAGTGCAAAACGGTCACCTAGAATAAAACAAAATCTAAACATTTTAACACAAATCTAATTATAGTGAAAAAAGGAATTAAAAATAAAGTAATTTTTCCTTCTTGTCTTTCGGAAATTAAAAAGAGGATTATGACTAGCAATAGATGTCTATAAAAAGGCTGAAACTCGGAAAATTAGGCGGAGAAAACCAAATAACAACTAAAACAAGAAAAGGCATGAGAAAAGATGGGACCAATGTTATTAACACAATATGTGAAGAGATATGGAATAAAGAAAAATGGTCATCAGATTGATGTAAATCCGTGTTCATTTCAGGGTATGAACAAGGAACCCCAACAGAATGTAGTAATTACAGAACAATAACTTAAACATCAGAAATACTAAGCTCAGGTTGTCAACGCCCTTATTTTCCCCATTGCTACATATGCAGCTGAAACACAGATTCTCAAAAAGTCGATAGGAGTAAGATCGAAGCCTCCGAAATGTGGGTCTATAGAAGAATTCTATGCGTGTCCTGGATACAACATATAACCAACCTGTCAGTACTGGAAGAGCTTCATATAAAGGACAGGTTACTAAAAATAGTAAACCGAGCATACCTAATTCAATCGGCCACATAACTAGAGGAACGCGAACCATGGAACTTTTGATAGAAGAAGGAAAGGTAGAAGGCCTAAGACAAAGAGAAATATCTCCAACACGATAAGCAGATGAAATGAAGACTCTGGTGAAAAAATTCTTACATGAAGCAGTCCATACGCCAGAGGATAGCAACCAATGGAGGCAGCAAGCTAATAATATAGGGGCTCAAGTAATGATAAGGAGTTCTAGAAGCTAGAAGCTGGAAGCATCTCACAAAGCATAAAATAAAGTTGAACGGTCAATCATAGTCAATCAAAAATCATGACGTCACCATATCTTTTCGTAGAATAACATACTGAGGAGGAGAGGAATATGGGTATAAGACTGTTAGAGTATTCCCAAAAAACGAAGTATATAAAATAGTGTTGTGCGCATGCTAAACGTAAATTATAATTAAAGCAGAACAAGACAAGATCTTGGTGTCGAAAAAAAAAACAGTACTGAAAAAAAAATCTGTAGATAACGTTCAAATGGAGTGTGGTTGAACAGGTTGAACGAGGTTGAACAATTGATTGGAGCTGCTATTAGAGCATATGGTTTATGATATTCAAGCGATGCGAAAAGAATGTCGATCGAAAGATTATGAGAAAAACAATAGGCATTCTAATTGGACGAAGAAGAAATAAAAAGATTAACAACTAAATGCAGATATGAAAGATTATAGAAACAGAGTTTCTCCGTTACTGAATATCTATAATAATTGTAACAAAATTTGGATAACATTTTTACTTCCTGGGACATTTTTGTCTTTGGTCAAATGTAAAAGGCTATAGAATGCAAATTCTTGTCTAGTTATTAGTGGAGTTCTTCATTAGTTGCGTTGACTAAGTCGTGATTTATGACAAATTCTTGGAGATTTACAACTAAATAATTGACGACTATCTAAAATACCAGTCGACTAGACTGCTCTAATCGCTCTTACCTAGACAACGTTTAGGTCCAGCTCCAAATGGAGTAAATACTAATTTGCCATCTTGACTCCAATTGTAATTTTGAAGACGTTCTGGATCATATTTTTTTGGCTGAGGAAAATATTTATCGTCCATTTGAAGGCCATATATGGGAATATAAATACGTGTTCCTTCTTCAATGACCAAATCTGTGCCTCTAAACTTATATTCAGAGGATGCTTTTCTACATATATGTGGAATGGCTGCATATTTTCGAAGTGCTTCTGAAATAGAAACAAGTTGTGTTATAAATTTAATATAAATTTCATGAAATTTAAAGGGAAAAAAAGTTATAAAGACTCATTAGGAAATAGTAAGAACAACTACAACACATTTAAAAACAAACAATATCACTGTTAGACACCTGAGACCTGGGGTATCCTAAGGCGGCTGTCAAAAATAAAATAGACTACACAACAGATAAAATAATATTACCCAAAATTTTATATAAATTTACAATTTTTAGCGACCATAGATTGGTTTGGATAAAAGTAGCAAAAAATATAAAAAATGAACAAACAAAGGTAGATACTGTTAAAACACAAAAACAGACATGGATCCACCGTAGAAACCTGTTACCACTTCAAAAAGATGTTAAAACGTCGTTAAAGTCGGTGAAACGACACGTTAATTCTCCTACAAGCATTACTAAAACTAGATCTACCATTTTCTTCTTTTGGTGCCTATTCGTTTCGAATATTGGCGACATTCTGGCTATAACTATTTTATTACCTGATGCTTTAGATTAGTTGTTGTTGTGGAGAACCATTCCCTCAGGTTTTTTAACCATGATAATCTTCTTCTCCCAATTCGTCGCATTCCGATTACTTTGCCTTCAAGGATTATTTTCAGTTATCTGTATTTAGTGCCGTTTCTCATTATGTGTGCGAGATGTTCTAACTTTCTCCTTTCAATCGTACACATCACTTCTCTTTCTTGCCCCAGTCACTTTTCTTTCTTTCCCCAAACATCTACCATAATTGATTATATTGTCTCAGATTTCTCATCCCTTGACGTACGCTTTTCAATTATTAATGCAGGACTATCTGATCATGAAGCAGTATATACCAAGTTTAACACTCTTAACAAACCATCCTTGAAAACCCAACGTTTAGGTAGGATTTTTCCAGTCAGAACTTTCGTAAATTCCAAAATTTGTGCTTGACTTCTGGGTGGCACTTTCTCTCTGTGGACGTGGACTATAATTTCAGTGATTTTTCCAAGGCATACAAGAATATGTGTTCACTACTGTACATCAAGAAATTTACTACCAACGTCTATGTCACTGAATATATCTCCAAGTACAGAGGAACCTACCTAAAACTTATCAAAACAGCTAAAAAAATGTACTATCAAAATCGTCTGGGAACCTCTAAAAATGTTGCAAGGGAAACTTGGTCCATAATAATAGATCTTCGAAATAAAACTAACTGAAACTAAATAAAACACAGCTCAAACATTTTCTCTTCCAAACCCTAAAAATCTAAATGAATTATTCGTTAATGTGAGTAAAAATATAACATCAACTATTTTGCCATAACAAGATCCTATTTCCTATTTTTTCTCCAATTCAAAAAAGGTCTCGAATTCATTCTTTATAAGACCAGTTGACATATTTAAACTAATCCAAACAATCAGTAGTATCAAAAGCAAATCTTCCAAAAAATATGTTGGAAGTCCTGGTCTCACTAATTAATGATTCCTTTGAAAAAGGTATATTTTTTTAAAGACAGCCATTATTATTCCTTTTCATAAGGGTAGTCAAAAATTGAATGTCTGCAACTATAGACTTACTGCCTTACTATCGGTACTATCCAAAATTATTGAGAGACTTATAAAAGCTTGACTTATGTCCTTTCTCGTTGAAAACAACATTTGATCACAAAGTCAGTTCGGCTTTTTATCTAATAAATGAACCAGTTATGATATGTTTCCTGTACTACATGAGGTCCATCAAGCACTAAACAATAATCTTCACACTGCTACTGTTTTTTGGCAAAGGTTTTGATTGTGTAATTGACGACATTTTGATAAAACAACTAAATGTCTACGGAATTCAAGGTATTTCTTTGAATTGGTTACAATCTTACTTATGGAATAGAAAACAACTAGTTAGAGCAAATGTTATTGACTTTAGTCACAAAAGCATTGTATGTGGAGTACCACAAGTTTTAGAACTGTGTCCTCTACTTTTCCTTATCTTTATAAATGACATCACTAACGTAAAAATCGATAGAAACATTTTTCTTTTTGTTGATGATACCACATCACCTGGAGGAGCTCTAATAGTGCAACTGTTCATGCAACTATAACTTCTGATCTACTTAAAATAAAAACCTGGTAAGACTCTAATTTAATCTCTTTTAACGTGGATAAGACAGTAGCATTATTCTATAAATGAGCTCTTAATAAGAGCCAGATATTTACTGATCCCATCCACTGAGTTAGTGAAGAAATATATATTATATTCGGCAAAAAATTATACAGCCATCTCCATTTGCAACTTAAATCTACAACTTGTTTCCTTAAGTTCCGCAAATTGACAAAAGCCTATCTATTTGAAAGACCATATTATTCAGTGGAAGAGTTTCTTAACGAACAATTAAGAAATTACAGTACGTTTAGGTACAAGTAACTAAAGTATTTTGATATATACTTAGGTATCACATGCAGCAACTTAAACTTATTAAAGTTCGTTGGCCTAACAAAAAAGTAGAATATAAACACCAAGAACGCGTGATCAATTCATTCGCAATTTCTAGAGATGCTGAAGAGGTATCTAATTGTTACAAAATCACTTATACTGTAACTGATTATATACAAAAGCGTATCAAAAGTAACAAGTAGAAACTCATAAGTAACGACAATCTACACCTCTAAACAAAGACGCTTAATTTGCAGTTTTAACAGATATGTATTCAGTAATCCATACGAATCACATTTATGTCTGTTGAATTTAATTATTATAAATACAATTTTTACTTTTAATAGCTCTATGTATCTGTGTGTAGGTATAAATTATAGTGTTGGTTTATAATTATAGTGTTATTTAAATAAACTTAGAACTGTGAAAATTTTTAAGGTGTTTGCTGTTTTCTATCAACTTAAGTAAGTAAATTTAATATTATTTTGACTCTATTATAATAATTATCTATTATGATGATAAAAGGGTTGCAAGTGTGAGTCCATAATTGAACAGATATATTAAAACGGTCAATACTCACAATCTAATATTTACTTTCGAAGTGTTACAGAAGCGATCGGTTTCGAGGGTTACAATATTTGCCTCATCCTCAGGCCCAGCAAAGAGTTTGTTTTGTTAAAAAACAATAATATAGATATCGCCAATAATAAGTTTTCCGCTTACATCCAGGGTACTGTCTGTCTACATATTTTCCTTATGACACTATCATTGTAGTGAGGTGATATGTTGATCATTATATATGTATGTAAATAAAAGGTCTTACAAGGTAAAGACCTTTAGGTCTTTACCTTGTAAGAACCTGTGACAAAAACAACAAAAAAACAAGGACATCATAGTGCATAATATGTGATTTTTCATCTTTAAACTCTTTGCTATGCCTGAGGATGAGGCAAATATTGTAAGCCTTGAAATCGGTCGCTTTTGTAATACCTTGAAAATAAATATTAGATTGTGAGTATTGACCTTTTTAATATATTTGTTCAATTATCTATTATCTATCTATTATCTATTATTTTATTAGAATATTAGCCTGTAAATAATACTTTGCAGGTTTTTGTATACAGTCACTAAAACAAATTAATATGTCGGACACGGATTCTTCCGATGAACTCGTAAACATACCTTTAACTTCCCCCAAAAAGAGATCGAAAAAAGGCCATTTAAGCATAGACGTTAAAGAAATAATTGTAAAGGTGTATAAGCACGAGTTACAAGAAAATCCGGCGTTAATATTGTCCGTTCTTGAGAAAAGAGTAGCTGATAAAGTTGGAGTATCGGATAGTTCTGTGTTTAAAGTTATCAGAGAATATAAAACTACACACACATTAGTTGCACCAAAAAAATTTACCACTCGTAAAGGCAAACTCGAATCTGTAGATGATTTTGACAAGGTAGGTCAACGACGACCCCAATCTACCTGATTTCAAACTTGCGGACAGAGATGAACTTGTAATCTGAAGAAGAGAATTTTTAAGGCAGATAAAACATCATAGGAATGACAATCGTAAAATATATTATTTAGATGAGACTTGGATTAACGCCGGACATACTAAATCAAAAACATGGATTGGTAAGTCAGTCACCTCATCAAGCATTTTTAGATGGACTCCCGACAGGTCTAAAAAATTAATCAGGTAATATTTTTTTATGAACATTGAAATGGATAAATAATATTTGAATTTTTAGGTAAAGGAAAGCTACTGATTATTTGTCACATAGGCAGTGAAGACGGATTTGTTCCTGACGCTCTATGGAGTTTTGAATCAAAGAAAAGTGGAGATTACCATGAGGAAATGGATGGAAAAGGTTTTGAGAGTTGGTTTGAAAAAACGTTACTCAAGTTGGAAGCAAATTCTGTGATTGTAATGGACAATGCGTCGTATCATTCCAGAAAATCTGAAAAGATCCCCACCACGTCTTCTAGAAAAGCGGATATCCAAGAATGGCTACATCTAAAAAGCATCCCCTTTGACGACTCACTTCTCAAAGTGCAACTTTTAGTACTTGTTAATCAATATAAAAAACACTATGATAAATACATCATCGACGAAATGGCGAAAAGTCAAAATAAAATTGTTTTAAGATTGCCACCATATCACTTGTGAATTGAATTCCATAGAACTGATATGGGCAGATATAAAAAATTATGTAGCAGCTAAAAATACATCTTTTAAGTTTGCTGACATGAAAAATTTATTTCATGAAGCTCTATCCACCATAACTCCGCAAGAATGGAAAAATTGTGTACAGCATGTTACCCAAAAGGTAGAACCAAAAATGTGGGAGTTAGGTAATTTAGTAGAAGCCAGAGTAGATTCAATTATAATAAACCCTGTCAGTCCACGGGATTTTAAGTATTCTTTGATATAGCCACATCTCAAATGCTTCCAATTTTCTGCACATATCTTCGTTCAAGGTCCATGATTCAACACCATAAAAAAGAACAGAGAAGAAGTAGCATCGCAGCATTCTTACTTTTATACCGAGAGAGAAGAGAGGTTGTGGCTCTTGAAGAAGGTCCCCATCCGGTTGAAGGTGGATCTAGATTTTGAGGTGGAAATGAGTAGCAATGATAAATAAAAAATACTGAATTATTCGAAATTACATAAACAAAATAGAATATTTTAAAAATGAAAAACTGTAACTATAACTATAACTGCAATAATTGTATTTTACTTATTGTACCTATGTAGTTTTCCAGTACTTAGTTTTCGTAATTCGATATTACTTATATGTAATAGTAAAAAGTTTTTTTCATCATTTTCAAAGAAAACCTTTCGTTTTTACATCCGCAAAGTATATTCGTTTTGTGCGTTGTCGGCCTATGCACTACTTGGGAATGATCTATCGATGGATTCATATATAGTTTTGTCTCCTGAATCAAAATCTGAAAACGGCATTTTGATATCTCGAACCATCTTCGACATAACCGGCATCAAAGTCAAAAATAGTGACGTCACAATCCTTCTAAATATACATTCGTTTCTGCTGACACAAATAAATGTTAAATCGAAATCGAAACATCGACTAAATAAATTTTATTTATTAATGTTAATGTAATGTTAAATGTATAAGTCTATCTACCCAATAATATATGTATAAGTATTTTCCCTAACTTTTACATAAGAAGAGGTCTCTTTTTATATCATTAACGATGATATTATTACTTATTTTCAAATATTAAAATTAAAATGTATAAAAACAACTTTCTATTTTTTGCCTTTTGATTAATACCACAATTAACTAATGATGTGTGAATGACAGTTTTCAAAAACTAATATTATACTAATAAGTATACTTCTCTGGAAGATTAATCATTGATTACTATTATTTTAACAGTAATCCTAAAAATTATAAATTGATTCATTTCAAATTCAGATGTTATAGACTGCTAGAATCTTAATACAATCCTGTACGATTATATAAACATCAGGTTTCACGTGTTCTGTGCATGTATTTGTTGACACCTACTTCTCTGTTAAGTGAATTTAGTATAGTTGGTAAGGTTTTATTATGCAATTTCTTTAAATTTTTCAATGAATTGTATATTTTATTATCATTTTTTTTGTGATATTGACGATTTATGCAATTTTAGTAAATTTTCAATTGTTATTGTTATTTTTCTGACTTTCATAAAATTTGTTCATGCTTTGTTAAGAAAATTGTACAATTTTCAGTGACAATAGATCATATTTCTAGTCTATTCTAAAAAATCTTAAAGGAGGTACAGTATACGCAAAACTGTATTGTAAACTTAGAAATCTTAATGAATGTACTGTGGCATAATTCAAAGATGTTAAAAATAAATTGGGTCCTTAAAAGACTAGAAAAGAAGAAAATTTAAGTAAGGACACAAAGAAATTAATGGAATAGTGAAAAAAAAAAACTAACAGACAAATACGGCAAAAACTTTAGAGAATATTAAATAAAGATATTTCAAAGATCTTTACAAATGACGTAAGAACATACAGTGTGTCAATTTTAAAACTTACAATGGGCTATATCTCACGAACAAAAGTTGATATCAAAAAATGCTTAATACCATTTCTAGGATAATAAGAGGGAACTAAAATGACATGAAAGAGAACTCACCCCCATCAACCCCCTAGGCCCCACCCACCACAACCAAAAAAGTTTAAATTGCAATCCCCTACTTGTGATACATCATTCAAAAAACTATTAAAAATTCTATCCAATGGTATAAATAATAATTATACAGGGTGAAACAATAATTGTGAAAAGTTGGCTAAATGGAAAATTAATGAGATTTTTGTTGGACTACAAATTTGTTAAAAATGTCAATTAAGTAAATGTTAAGTAAATGTGCAAAGTGTGTTCCGTTGTTTTGTAAACAATAATACAGCCTATTTTCAAATTCTGCACGAACTTTGGCAAATGTTGTTCTAGTAATAGCTCGACATGCTTGCGTAATTCTTTCTCGCAATTCCACAAGTGATGCAGGTTGAGTTTTATAAACAACTGACTTGAGGTAACCCCATAGAAAAAAGTCAGGTGGCCTCGGTGGCCATTCAATAGGACCTTTTCTTTCAATCCATTTGTTCGGATAATTAGTATCTAACCAGTGCCTAACTGGAACTGCATAGTGAGGAGTTGCTCCATCTTGTTGGAAGTGCAGCAAATCTTCGTCTAGAGCTAGGTTGCCTTCATCGTCGGTTTGGTTCTCCAATTCATGCATAATTACAGGTATGATGGTGTTTTCCAGCATATAGTGATAAATGTCGCCACATAAATTGCCTGGTATGAACAAAGAGCCAACTATAGTATCGCCTAATATTTCTGTCCAAACATTCAGTTTTTCAGGATATTGAGTGTGACCTCTGAATCAATGCGGGTTCGCATCACTCCAGTAGAGACAGTTTTGTTTATTTTTATTACCATTCAGCATAAAAGTGCATTCATCAGTAAAAGAAATATTTTTTAACATTCTCGGTTCAACGCGAATTCTTTCAGTCATGAGTTCACAAAACTCTAATCGTCTGTCTGGATCATCATGGCCTAGTTCTTAAAGAATTTGTGTTTTGTACTGGTGAAATTTATGTAAGTTCAACACCTTTCTAACCGACTCATGTGAAATTCCTGTCATTGCAGATACTTGACGTGTTAATGCAGTAGGCTCTATTGCAAAATTTCCAAGGACCTCAATTTGGTATGATTCATTCAGTAATCTTGGGGCATCCCTTTTTTATTTTGCACTGATCCCGTTTCTCTAAAGTTTTCGACTAAATGGCGGACGTAAACGTCACTTACATTTTTGTCCGGATGCCTTTCATGAAATATTTGAGCTGTTCGTAAATAACACTGGTTCTGGGAGGCAAATATGAAGATGATCTCCATATGCTCAAGTATACTGTAAACCACCGTAACAACTACAGCTGAATGATAGTACCGATCCTACAAATGATGAAAACTAATGACATTAAAAATTCTCAAATAAACCAAAAATTATTGAATCTGACAGGACCCAAAAAACATGTTTTCAACTTGTTTTGCAAAAACGACAAATTAAGTTTTTATTTAACAAAAAAAAAATAAGACGGACACTTATCATTAAAAATAATAGACGGGCAGAAGTTTCACAATTATTGCTTCATCCTGTATAATTATTATTTATACCATTGGATAGCGTATTTCATAGTCTTTTCATTGATGTACCACAAGTAGGGGTTTGCGATTTAAACTTTATTGGTTATGGTGAGTGGGGTGGGTGGGTAGGGGGTTGATAGGGGCGAGTTCTCCTTTATGTCAATTTAGTTCCCCTTACTATCCTAGAAACGGTTTCAAACATTGTTCGTTAGACATAGCCCATTGTAAGTTTTAATTGACACACTGTATAATAAAATTGTACAGCATACATAATAAAAGAGAATAAATGTTCAAAAGCACCCATAGACAAAATAGATAATGGTATAAAGATAACTTGCAAAATAGTAAACCGAAGAGGAAAACTGTAACAATTACAGAAGAAATACTAGAGACAGTGGATCTTTTATAAAGAGTCTCATCAAAAAAATGAGAAATATGACAATAATATTGTCGGAGATAAGTCCTTGTCGACATGAAAAACAAAAATCTATGAGGTGAGGAAGGTATAGAAATCGAAGCCATAAAAGTAGAAGGGCATAAATTATTGAAAACATTATCAATAATATCTTGTTACTAGGAGGATGTAATTGGGATGCATTCTAGTAGTTTTTGCTAAAGTAATTGCTAAAACTAAAATAGTTACCATTAATACACAGTTCCAAGTATGGAGTATTTTGAGTTCCTTCAAAAGTAATTCCTTTGTATTCTTTAATATTGTTTATTACTTCATTTCTGGCTTTATCTTGTAGATGTTGGTTAATAGCCAATTCGTACAGTACGTAGAAGGTAGTTGACGTAGTTGCCTCTCCTCCAGCAATCATAAATGACATGACAATGGCTAATGTTTCTTCAAGTTCTAAAAATACGTAAATTTTAATTACAAATTATTTCTTTTTAAATAACGTAATCTAAACATAAAAAATAAACCAGACATTTCTCTAACTTAATGTATGTACGTACTTATCGTGGGGCTAATATAGATTCAGACCAGTTCTTGGTAGGCGCAAAAATATGAGCAAGAATTTCAAACCCAAAAAGAGAAAAGGACAAGAAAAGCACTCACTATAATTTAAAACTCTTGAAAGAGTCCCGTACAGTAGAAAGGTATTAAAATTGCCTTGAAAATGAAAACACAATAGATGAGAATTTAACAGCTAGCGAGCAATGAGATATATGTAGAAAAATAATTATTAAGGAAGCGACGACGTCCACTAAGACGAGCCACTAAGATTTTCCATAACCTACCTGGGAAGAGCAGTATACTGATTTTTAATTATTATAATAACCCTATTGCATTTCCCACAGCATGTAAGTTAAAATTATATATTTTCCAATATAAGGTATCTCTATTGACTATAATATAAGATCTCTATTTTGTGTTAAGTTTATTAAAGTACTATTTCAAGAGGAAATATATGTTTTCAATATCTCAAGGAACAAATAAAGCAGTAGAATTTTTTAATGATCTAATATAAAAGAATTAATACTTTGGAGAAACCATATATCCTTGTCGTTGTACAGGCAACGACAAGGATGTTAAAACCAATAAATATAGCAATCTTGATATTCATGTTCACATCATGAGACAAATCCGAATAATAACGATAAATCAAAAGAAACAAATTTTGTGATAATGTATAGGGTGACCTATTTAAGATAATTGAAAATTTTTTAAGTACGCGTTTTGAATCACCTTGTATATTAAATATTATTATACAAAACGTAAACAGATGAATAAAAGCAAAACTGTTTAATCGAAAGAAAAATCTTAAAAGATGTAGTGTCGTTTTTAGTAAAATGCTTTCTCCTGATTGTCAGGAATTATTAAAAAAAGTGAGGACATCTGTGGATGCTAAGAACTGCTGGACATACCAAGGTAAAATATAATGTATGGCAAAATGGGTCTAGGAAACTTATATTATCTGAAAATGACCTTGCTTTATTATAATTTGGATTTAATTTAATATGTTGGATTGCAAATAAAGTTAATATTATTATTAGTTATAATGGTATATTTTGGGGATAGACTTTAGCATATAGGTACTTACTCTTTTTCCATTTTTCTTTGAATATTTTATCTTTGCTTCTTTTCAATTATTGCTTTAATTATTTGAACTTCAACTTGGGCGAATTAATTTTATTTACTGTAAGATTATTTCTTTACGCTTAAATTAAAATTGAACTGTACATCTTCATTTATTTAGTAATAAGTAATCCTCAGTTTATAGCGTGTTTTGGATTAGAGAATAATAATTATTTATTTTTTCACTGTTAATATATCACATGTGAATTACTGTTTATGTAAATAAGAATCATCTACAAATTATGCTTAAATTGTTTACACAATCTTTTGTACCAATTTAGTATTGTTATAATCTAAACACATTAGTAATTTAAAGTGTGCTCATATAAACTCTAGATCGCTAGTTGCGCATTGCATTGATATAAAAGAACTTATTCTGGAAAATGATTTAGATATTTTGGGTATAAGTGAAACATGGTTAAAGGAACCGATATCCAGTAAGAACATTAATATACCTGGCTATAATTTTGAGCCAGTCGACAGGAATAAAAATGACACAGGTGGAGGTGTAGGTATTTATATAAAATGTATTATAAATTATGTGCTGAATGAATCATCGAATGAAATTGAACAGATATAGTTAAAACTCTCTCTTCGATATGAAACATTAGCTATTGGTGTTTTATATAATCCTTATGGGGCATTTTATAAAACTTTCTTTGGAGTTTTCGAAACAATATTATCATCAGTACTGCCAACTGCAGATCATTTACTCTGTTTGGACGACTTTAATGTTGATATGTTAAATACCAATAATTATTTCACACAGTTCATTACAGATGTATTAGATGGTCTTGAACTAAAGCAGATGGTAAATCAAGCAACTAGAATCACGTAGTTCACATCGACGATGTGATTATGCAATCACATCTAGTGAAGATAAAATTTTGTATATTGACGTAAAACATAACCCAGAAATAAGCGATCATGAAATAGTTGTTTTAAAATTTGGTTGTGATGTCAAAACTAATACAAATAAATTTATCACTACTAGGAATTTCGAAAACTTAAATTACAGTCAGTTTAAATCTTAAATTATAGAATAATTGTGGTCATTAAATGAAAGGTGTTGGGAGTTGATTAATTAGAGATTCTAATGGTCAGGAGAAAAGTATATGTTGCAGATGGTGTAATTGAGTTGTGCTTTAATTTTTACGGATATTGCTTCTAGGTTTGTATTTATTTTAAGTTGTGATGCTTGTAGATTCTTTGAGACGTAAGTTGCTGCACCGCCAACATAATATGTCCAGAGAGGGAAGAGCTATGAGATTTTGTAGCATATTTAGACGGGTATAGTACCCAGTTAAGTTCCATTGGAGTAATAATACGAATGTTACCAAATGAATGGGAAAAGGTGGAGTTCGGTATTATTTTGTTGTATTTTTTTTGTGGGTTGCGATAGGTTTAAGATGTCAGATTGGGTATTACATAATTCTTCAGATTGCCGTAACATTTTGTTTTTTAGGTTTGTGCAACGAGTTTTTAGCTTCTAAGTGTTAACGTATGAACGGAGATCTTCTAACATTTTTATTAAATTTTTAATATCTTATGTGAAATCTTCAGCAATGCTAAGAACATCCCTTGATCCTCGTGTATTTTCTAATAGCTGTTTGAACCGCTGGCTATTAATTATGAAAAGAGGAGAGCGGGAGTCGATAGAGTTTATAAGGGGTTCAGTAAGTTTTATCTCTTGATATAAAGTATTTATTTTAGGTTTTTTGTTTTTCTGATTGACTTTTTTGGAAAGAGAGAAGGCATAAGTATTGGATGGCGCTTTTTCTTCTGGAGTAGTTCTAGACATATCTTCAGCTCTACGTTTTATTAAGAAAAAGGCTGTTGCATTAAAAGTTTTCTCCCTGATTGGAATATTTACAGATTGAGCAATGCGATCTGGATTTGATGCCAGAGTGGGTGAGTTTAAAGTAATATTAGCGTCTTCTGAACAATTTTCTACTACTAAGGAACTAAGTAAAGAATTATTTATCTCAGAAGTCTCAGAATATAAGTCATTGGAAGATGTTTCGGAGCGTTGAGATATTGGCGAGGTCTGCACATTATGTTTAGATTGTGGTAATTGTTGGATATTTGGATTAATATTATCGGCAGGATATTGGGATACAACATGTAAAGACAGTTTGCATGTTAAAAACGTTGTCTGCTTCGGTATAATAGATTCTCATACGTTATTTCCAAGGATTTAAATATAATAATATCTGGTGAAGGAGCGATCTAAATCTGCCTTCTAAAACTAAGTATGCGTTGGTATTCCGGACTTGATATACATAATCTAAGAAAGTTTATTGGTGAGACTAATTATAGTCCAATATTTTCTAGTAAGGTTACAAGAGATTCACGTGGGATAGTTTTGTTTACATTTAATATTACTAGTCTTTCCACTGGTGAAATTAGACGTCTGTCTTTGATGATTTTATTATTTACAAGCATTTGACCATGTTTGGAGAATATATATTCTGAATGAATATATATATATATATATATATATATATATATATATATATATATATATATATATATATATTCTGTTGTGTGAAATTCTGCCACAGAAAATGATATTTTTTGGTTTTACCAGAGGTCTCAATTGGAGTAGATAATCCTGAAGTTTTGCTCCCTGAATGGAGCTGAAGATAATTGCTTGATCCTTGTTTGGATATTTTAGATATTTTGGGAGGTAGTGCTTACATAAGATGCGTTTAACGTACTCGTATTATTCAAATTGGAGTTATCAGTAGGTCTAGGTGATTGTTGGTGAACGAAAATTGGCTTGAGTATTTTGAGATAGGTGGTTAATATTCAACTAAGTGGATTTGATATGTAACTACTTGTCCAACAATCACTTTTCTAAATTACACTATTTAAACAAACGAAATTAAATACACTAATTACTATCGATAAACAGGAATCTCCGTTTTCAATTTATAAAGATACAGGGAGTTAAATCAGACACTATTTCAAAATAAAATAGGTCATATCTCTTAAAACTCAGTATGGTGGGATAGACACCTAAATATGAAGACAAAAACGCAGATTTATAAAACATTAGTGCGAAGTATTATGACATATGGGGCTGAAAATTGGATCATAAACAAGAAAAACAGCAGTAAGATAGTAGCAACAGAGATGGAATGCCTGCGAAGATGCTGCAGAGTAACAAGAATGGATAGGAGAAGTAATGACGAAATAAAGCAAAGAACATCAATAGAAACAGACATACTAACATATATAGAACAAAAAAGACTAAAGTGGTATGGACATGTAAGAAGAACTAGCGACAGCAGATGTATAAAGAGAATAACCGAATGGAGCCTCATAGGAAGGAGGAAAAGAGGACGACCCCGAAAATCCTGGAGGAACGAAGTAGACGACGCCATGAGTAAGAGTGGCCTAAACGATGGAGAATGGAACAACAAAGAGAGATGGAAACGTTTGAGCGAGGGAAGGCAGTGAATACTGTAGAATCCCTAAATATATATATCTCTTAAAACGCTCGATGTAAGATAGCATAACTTTATATTGACATAATTCTTAATGACCGGTTTCGCTTTCTACAATATGCAAAGCAAATTCAGGTCTCGATACAAAGTTAAATAAATGCTAAAATAATAAACCCATATTAGGATGTTGTCTAATAAAGATAAACAAAGATAGAAGATATAAATTACAGTAATTATGCCAATATTACATGTCTGCGGTTTTTCAAAATGAATAAAATGTTTAAGCAAACAAGGTAAGACCCACATTGGTAAAATAGTCTATTAAACTGTAATAAATTAATAAATGAACAAATAAATAAAACATGACTTACATGCCGGTACTCTATTAATTGATGGTTGAAAGAACATGGTTCAAACTATCCTGTATTGTTGATTGGAGAACTTAAGTCTGCTATTGTAATTGTTTGACAGTAAACGGGGAACTTCTTGAGGAGACAGATTTTATCCAATGAAGTAGAGATAGGTGTAATGTGATTGTTTGTTTGATGAAAGTAATGTTCTATATCATTGAGTTATTTAAAAGTTATTTATAATTATTCTAGAGATATATTTATGAAATGTGTGTTATTTATTGAGATTTTATTTTATGAAGGTGACAGTTGTAAGACAATGAATGAGATTAGATGTACAAATTGTGTGGGTGTGCAATTCTTTCAACTTGTAATTATCTAATAATTACTTAATAATTACTAATTACTAATTTCTAATCTCATTCATTGTCTTACAACTGTCACCTTCATAAAATAAAATCTCAATAAATAACACACATTTCATAAATATATCTCTAGAATAAATATAAATAACTTTTAAATAACTCAATGATATAGAACATTACTTTCATCAAACAAACAATCACATTACACCTATCTCTACTTCATTGGATAAAATCTGTCTCCTCAAGAAGTTCCCCGTTTACTGTCAAACAATTACAATAGCAGACTTAAGTTCTCCAATCAACAATACAGGATAGTTTGAACCATGTTCTTTCAACCATCAATTAATAGAGTACCGGCATGTAAGTCATGTTTTATTTATTTGTTCATTTATTAATTTATTACAGTTTAATAGACTATTTTACCAATTTGTGGGTCTTACCTTGTCTGCTTAAACATTTTATTCATTTTGAAAAACCACAGACATGTAATATTGGCATAATTACTGTAATTTATATCTTCTATCTTTGTTTATCTTTATTAGATAACACCCTAATATGGGTTTATTATTACAGCATTTAAAGCGAAACCGGTCGTCTGGATAGTTAAATTAAATTGATTGTGAGTAATTTTAATCTATTATTTCTTTTACCTTTTGAAATGGACTCACACAAGCAACACATTCATGAAAGTACTTTTAGTCAACGTTCGGTATAACCGGAAGTGGTAGAAAGCTCTAAATATTTGAGTTTGATTAAGCGTATATAAAAACCCCCATCCTAAATTTTCAGATGTTAATTATGTTGTTTTCCTAAAACGTCTAATTAGAAGTCTAAAAGATTCCTCTGTGTATACAGGGTGATTATTAAGGTAAGTACAAACCAGACAACAAAATGTTGCCAACTGTTGGCAACATGTTGACGGGTGTTGACAAAATATTTGTTGGACACAACAACTTGTGTCTGGCTACATGTTGTCAACAGTGTTGTGCGTCCAAACCAAAACCAGTTGAACGTTGAAACTAAACGCAGTGTTGGCGAAAATGAACCCCTCTACGACTGCTGGTGTTAGTGCTGCTTTTATTATAATAGCTTCCCATGCCCAGAGACGAAAAAGAAGATAATGACAGCGACAGTTCTTACAAAATGGGACAACCTATGGTGACAACCTAATGGCGGAGTTACTCCTAAACGATGGTAGTTCGTTCCGCAATTTTGCCAGACTTACAAAATCTGATTTCGAAGAATTCCTCTGTTTGGTTACCCCTAAAATTATCAAAAAGAATACGAACTACCGTGCCACGATTCCACCATCAATGAGATTGATGGTCGCTCTACGATATTTAGCCACAGGATATTCGTTTACGAGTTTAATGTACCTGTTTAAAATATCTAAGCAATCAATCTCCTTAATTGTACCCGAAGTATGCGGAGCGATCATCGATGTGCTCAAAGAATATTGTCAGGTAATAAAAAATAAAACAAGGCAGTTATTTATTAATGAATTGTCAATACAAGTAGATGCCTAGTGTTTACAAAAAGGTTTAACGAGAAATGTTTTTGGGTAAAAGAAATTCGCTGCATTCTGCCCATAAGGTGGATTAAGACTATTGCACATTTAAGTGCTGTTGTGGTTGCTGGTGTTGAGTTTCTGGTACGGCACTTAGTGAGTCTGATTGCCACGGCATATGAAAAGAATATGTTGCTGGGTTCGGTAATGGAGACGGGTGGGGTGATGGACTAGATAATGGGATTGAAACTGAAGACGATGTAGGCGACGCTTGCCAAGAATACTAAGTGGTTGATTGATGTGTAGCATCCCTATTATAAGCAAATTCTCCCATCTCTAGTTGAAAAAGTATGTTGTCTATGCGATTTTTTGCTATAGATATGGCTCTAGTATTTTGATTTGCGCCACAAATTCTACTGGCTACGTTTTCGCCATATACGGCAAAGTCATCTTTCAATTTCACAGTATCTTGGACACTTCGCATAAAATTATAAGCTTCGTCAACCCTGCCATCACTTTTTAATGTTTTGAATCGCTTTTTGGATGCTGAAGCGTCCGCGTCCGCATTCGGCGGAGGTCTTATCGACTAAGAATTCTGGAAATGCGGCTTTGCCTTGGAAGTTGACGCTTCCAATAGAGGTCTTATTGGTTCAGAGTTCGATGACGTTATTGCTATAACAGGATCACCGTCATCTTCAGTTTCATTTTCCTCGGCGTGTTCTGGGGATGATATATTCAGGTCGTCGTCATTATTGCTATTCTTTTCTTCGTCGTTTACCTACAACAAATTTAAATGGTAAAAAAAATTTTTCGCTTTAATTTAACAAACCATTCATTTGTTTTAGGAAAAATAGGAATATTTTTCGTTTTATATAAACCACATATTTTTGTCTTGGAGCAATTTAAATTGATTTGAGTGAAGATATTTGTTTTTTCTGAATATGCTCATAAACCATTCGTATTAGTTTTGTGCCTATAATTTGTATTGATGTTTACAGATACCGTAATCAGAGGACGAGTGACGTCAAATTGCAAACGGTTTTCTATCAAAATGGAATTTTCCACACTGTATTGGCGCAGTTGATGAGAAGCATGTGCAGATCGAAGCGCCAGAACACAGTGGAAGTATATATTTTAACTATCATGGCACATTTAGTATCGTATTGATGGCTGTTGCTGATGGGGACTATCGTATTTGATATGCCGATGTCGGATGCCAGGGAAGAATCTCAGATGCCGGTGTTTTTACCAATACAACATTTTATAAGAAGCTTAGAACGAATTTCAACTCCTAAATCCAACACCCTTATTTAAGGAATTCAACGCACAGGTTATACCGTCTGTATTAGTGGCAGATGACGCATTTGCACTAAGCACAAACCTTATGAAGCCCTTTCCAGGTACACACACAAAAGGTTCCCAAAAACGCATGTTTAATTATCAATTGAGCAGAGCTCGACATATTATTGAGAACGTGTTTGGTTTGCTGGCCACTGTTTTTCGAGTATTTAGAAGGAGGATTTTCGAATCTCTAAAAAAAAAGAAATAAAAGTGAAAATTAATTCGTGTATTCGTGTATTAATGTCCTGTCTTTAGACGCCATTTTTTTAAAGTGGGATAATAAAAATAAATTCCTACCTCCATAGTGCTGTGACTACCTCTAGAGGTGTTGTTTTCACTTAAAAACATCATTATCTTGTATCCAAACCATATATTCTCTTCCGAAATGGTGCCTGCTCCACTTTTAGTTTTGTCCTTGATTTTCTTTCGCTCTCTGCTAAACATAGTGCTGCGACTACCTCTAGAGGTATTGTTTTCACTTAAAAACATCATCATCTTGTATCCAAACCATATATTCTCTTCCGAAATGGGGCCTGCTTCACTTTTAGTTTTGTCCTTAATTTTCTTTCGCTCTCTGCTAAACTGAGTTTTAAGAGATTTTATTTTTCTTGATATTTCATCCACATTTGTTTGAAAGTGCGAAACCATCTTCGACATTTCATCATATCTCAGATTTCTATCTCGATACTCTCGGCATGAAATGTCTCATAGCGAAGGAAACGTATGTAGCATTTCAATGAGTACACTTGCTCTTTGGTCCATAACATGTTGGCTGTAAAGAGATAAATAACAGATAAATGTAAAAAAACAGCGAAATTGACCAGGCTATCGTCAAAAAGCATGTCCACACTATTATATGAAGTTAATATTATTAACGTACCTGCCAGTTGTAACAAATAATAAAATAAAGCACCGATTACCGAATAGATGATACCTCACTAGTCTTTTATTCGACGTTATTTGTTGGCCACACCGTACAAACAGAGCGATGTTTTCCATTTAAAATGGAAAACACGGATACATGCAACACTCAACAACATTCTTTGATGTCTTGCCGCACAACATCGCCGCTTTGTTGCCGTGTATCTATCAACTTGTTGCGAGTTGATGGGATACATGTTGGCAACAGTGTTGAAAACATGTAACCGGGCGATTCTTGGCCGGCCTGTACTGTCCTCGACGCATCAAGGAATTTGGATATCGGTTAAAATACTTGGGAATTCCAAGGTTGGCCAAATCCAAATTTCTAATTGATTCGATGCAGGGAAATTCCACTTTCGCTACGTAAAACAAAGGATTTGTTTTACATAAAAGCAGGTAGATTTTCTCTCATCGGTCAGTCGAGCTTGCCTCTTCTACTGTAGACCTAGTCGGTGCTATTCTTGTTCCAACTAAGTTATTGTTTTATTTCTGATTTTCTGTATACCTTTTTATTTTAGCATTATTGTATATTCGGACCTTTTCAGGTTAGAATAATACATTGATCATTATTTGTTCATGTACTGATTGTTTGATATTTTATTTGATTATTTGATTGTTTATTTTTCTTGTATTTTGTGTCTAAGTTGTTCTTCCGTAAGTTAAGAACACTTAGAAATATTTATCTTGCTTTTTCTATTTTATATTTTGATTTGTACTTTGTCTAAGTAGTTCTTTCCGGTAAGTCAAAGAACTCTTAGAAATATTTCTCTGAATATTTGACTTGTTATTTTAATTGTGCGTCTAAGCCATTCTTTTCCGGTAAGTCAAAAGAATACTTAGAAATATTTTCATAATCATTGTTGCATTATTATTTCCGATATTTTATTTAAGATATTTTTTTTCCTTAAGTAAGAAAATACTTAATACATTTGTCTCTTTCATTTTCTATTTTATGCTAAGTTGTTTCTTCCGTAAGTCAAGAAACACTTAGCAATATTTCCACATCTTTTCTATATTTGATTTTTCTTATTTTCTATTATAAGTCGTTTCTTCCGTAAGTCAAGAAACACTTAGCAATATTTTCACATCTTTTCTATATTTGATTTTTCTTATTTTCTATTATAAGTCGTTTCTTCCGTAAGTCAAGAAACACTTATAAATATTTGTGCATTTATTTTACTATATTTGATTCTCTTGTTTATTTTCTGTTGTAAGTTGTTTCTTCCGTAAGTCAAGAAACACTTAGACATATTTCTATAATCAGTTTCATTTTTGCATTTCTCGTTTTATATTTTGAGTATTTTATTTTTCCACTCTAAGTCGTTTCTTCCGTAAGTCAAGAAACACTTAGAAATATTTCCATATTTTACTCTCACATTTACATATTTCATTTATCTATATTTCTGTCCTAAGTTGTTTCTTCCGTAAGTCAAGGAACACTTAGAAACATTTTTCTTTGCATTATATTTTTATACCATTTTATTTTTTCTTGTTTACTAAGTTATTCCCTCCGTAAGTCAAGGAATACTTAGACTATTTTACCTGTTCTGTTTTCTATTTTTGATCTGTTTTGTAACTGCTCCTTGGAACTGTTACCTATAACAGATACTTGTCACGGTAACCGTTATTTTATACCAGTAGAAGTATTAAACCATTTTATCAGTGACAAGCAAAGATGGTCAACACCCGGTCTAATTCCGAGGACAGGAAGAAGTCCGCAGAGCCGGCGATGGGTCCTACAGGCCCAAATGCCCCCTCTCGGCAACAGTACTTACCTTTACAGCTACCTTCTATTTTTATAAATAACTTTTTTAGTATCCCCTATGATAACAGATATAACGGACTTTGTCACAATAGTTGATAACTCTGTATATTAGTTTATATTAATTAAATATATATTTAATTAATATAAGTTAAATATATTATTTAATTAATATTAGTCAAATATATGTTTAATTTAATAATTAGTTCAATTACGTGTTTTTTTAATTGTATTAGAAACGTAATTGTATTAGTAAGTGAAAAAAATTGTTTGATAAATGTAGCTGTAAATAATGTAAATGTAAAATTACGGTTAGTAATATTATAAAAATATTAATTTTATTTTATACTAACCTTCTTTATTATGTGTTTTTGAATCAATGTTGTTATTGTTCATTTCTATTATCATATCTATAAGATCCTTGGTTTTTGCTGTATCGCCTTTCCTTGATTCAATGGACTGAATGAGTGCATTGTATAAATAGTCTATTATGGAGGATTCTATAAAATCTAACTTGAATATGTTCACTAGTTCACCCATGAAATGATGAGCACTTTGAGCTATTAAATTACGCCAAGTAAACGAAAACATACCTAAAAATTAAACGAAAGATATTTTTACGTACCTATTTAAATTAATAAAGATGCGGTTTTAAAATTTTTTTATTTATTATTAAATATTAAATATATATTATAATATATATACTCAAAAGTACACAACAATGTAGAAGACTTGAGAAGAAATTAATTCGATATACGGTAGTGTTTCTAAAAGTAATTGAAATCAAAATTCGCCGCTAGCGATAAAAAATCCTTATAATCAACCCATATTCCAGAAAGTTTAAAATTTTACATAAAATTTAAATAACGTATACCTATAAATCAAAAATAAACACATCAAAAATGTCTAAGGAACAAAAATTTTTTTTCTCATATTATATGTCAATTTTGATTGCATTTTAAAAAGTGACAAGAAGAAGATCTTAAAGACCTTGTATGAGTATGTTATTATAGGTATAGTTAGCACCGACTTTCTATCGTCCGTCGGCAAATTCAAACAAAAATATAACTTCCAGACCATCTTTTACCACCTTTAGTCCAGACAAATTATTACATGCATTTAATATATTTTTTACCACCAAAAATGAGATGTTTTAACCAAATAATGCTTCAAATATAATGTGCAGAAAAATTTTGAATTACGTTCCGCTAATGAACTTGCTTTTTTGTCCTTAAAAGTAGAAAAAAGTTTCAATTATATTGCTTAATATTTCGTCTAAATATAACCGTCTAACAATTTTAACTGTACTAATGCCCAAGTATCAATTTTCAAGTTTTAAACTGATTGATTTATGACGAGTAATCCGGTTGTAAAAATACCGGCATGTGTCTTATCTAAAGGACTAGATTTCCAAATTTTTAGTTTAGTTGTATCTTTGCAACTAGCTTGTTTATAGATATAGATAGATGTGTTGAAATTTTGTTGTGAGTAGTTATAATAATTGTAGTATTTTTTTGTTGTTTCTTTTTTTGAAACTGTCTATTTGTGTATAAAGAAAATGTTTAGACCATGGGAAAAATCACCTACAGTTTTTCATGCATTAGAGAAGGGGAACCCAAGTAGTAGTAGAGAATGTGTAGTAGTCAACAATCTTTTAAGTGTAAGTGATACAAAAAACAATGACAACTGTAGAAAAGTGTCTAAGACTTCCAAAGAAAAGGATTGTTTTGAATAAACAATCTAAGAGAATTTGTATGAACGTTTATAAAAATAAATCTTCAAAATGATCCTGAAAATAGTTGTAAAGGCGGTATTATAAGAAAAGCGGCCTTTCTAACAGGAACTCCGTATTCGACCATGCGCGACATCTTGAAAAGTGGTGTTAAAAAGAGAAAAACAAGATCGGATGCTGGAAAACCTAAACAAATTAATATCGTGACTGCTAAATGTTTAAGGAATTTGGTTTACGAGGAATACAAAAAAAAATGTAATACCAACAATTGATATTATATACACCAAGCTTGTTGCGATGGGAAGAAGCTGCCCTAAAACCACTTTACGTAGATGACAGAAAAAACTTGGGTTCAAATACAAAATCGTTGATAAACGGGTGGCTATTATGGAAAGTAAGAGGATAGTACACTGGCGTTTAGATTATAGACAAACAGCGGACTATATATTATTTAGAAGAGACATGGTATCAGACGCATGATACCGCTAGTAAGGGTTGGACTGATGGTTCACTTGGGTGCCAGTTGAAAGGAGTACCTCCGAATAAAGGTTCTCGTGTTCTCAAATGTGTTAATGCTTTGCGGAAAAAAAAATAGAAAAATGTAGTGTAGATTATCATCAGAATATGAATTCTACTATATTCGAAGAGTGGTTTAAAAATACACTACTTCCCAATATAACACCGCGCAGTGTGAGATTTATGGACAATGCTAGCTACCACTCAAGGCTTCTCAAAAAAATTCCTAACAGTTCGTCTTCAAAACAGGAACTAAAAGATTTCTTCTCAAAAAATGATTTGTATTTTGAGGACAACTATAATAAGAAACAGTTACTTGAAGTGCTTCGTACTAAAACTTATAAGAAACAATATATTGTTATGGATCAGTTTATCGATCAGAAATAGAATAAAGAGTTTTTTTATTATTTTAATATACCGCGGGCATATAAGTTAAAATACAACCCTGTACTTATTTGTAATAGACCATAATAAGAGAAAACATTGTTCCGTGAAAGACTGAGTGAATAGTGAAAGGACAATGGAACCCGTATAATTATATATTTAAGGAATAAACTTTGTAATTGTATTTTGCGGTGGACATTTTTCGAAAGTAAATAAGAATTAGATTTAGATATGAGATAACAAGAATTTGGAAACGTATTTCTGTTGAAAAAGGTAAAATTGTTAATGGTTTCTGAAAAGTAATTTGAGTGAAAGTAGTTTATTTGTTTTAAATATCATGTTGGAAATTTTCTAAATCGAAAATAAGTGGGAAAGATGAATGCTTATGATTGGTTAAAAAGGAATGGTGGAAATGAGAGAGTTGAGAAGGTTGTCTGGAGAGATTGAAAAGATTATTATGTTACCGGCAGACCAGAAGAGAAGACGTGTTTTCGTATAGTCAATCTGAGTGCCAGTGTTTTCGTTTGTTAGTGAAAAAGGTGAAAGCTGAGAGCAGATCAAAATCGAGAAGATTAATACCTCTTTTGAGTCTGCATAGTCCACGAGATATAATTGAGAAAGAAAGGAGAATTTGTGAGTAAAGAGTACCGGTCAAAAGAGGATTGGGCTTGTGTTTTTTCGGAGGAGTAGTTTGCTGGTATGCGGTTTGGATCGATGCTGAGAACGGGAAAGATTTGATGGTAGCCGGACATAATCAATCAAGGAAAGAACTGTGGTTTGATCGAGAGGAGACATCATTGGTGTAAAAAAATAAAGGTCAGTCAAATAATTTGAATGAAAGAAAAATCTAAGATATTCTAAAGATAAAATCAAATATAAGCATACGAACTAAGATTCCAAGTTTCAAAGAGTTATTTTTTTTGTGAATAAATTATATTTTTATATGGTCATTTTTTTTGTAGATATTATTATAAAACAGATCAATAGATAGTTTGTAATTAAAATTAAATTTAGAGTATAGGAGTTTGTTGGGAAAGATAATTGCCCACAAAAGTTATTTATTAATATTCATCGTATTGCTTATTGAAAATAAATAATAATTTGTGTGCATATTTATGTTGTTTTAATGTTAGTTCCGTTTCCTGTTCTATCCCGATTATGAGCAACTAGGAGATACTGAACCCACTAGAAGAGATATATAAAGTAAACTGATTAAAGTAAAATTAAAAAGGCACCCTGAGAAATTTTAATAGTAATTGATTTGTATGACTCTGCATAAATTAGTGAATTAATTAAGTAAATAATTGGATTAATTAAATTAGTGTTAATTAATAATAAAACATCATAAAGCAGATCACAACAATATATATATATATATATATATATATATATATATATATATATATATATATATATATATATATATATATTGTTATGATTGTTTATTTTGACTTTAATCTTAGTTTATTGAGCCAATAAAAAAGAATTATAACTTATTTGTTATCAAAAGTAAAATAATCCTTATATTACCTGTGTTCGATGGATTCAAAAGATTTTCTAGTTGTATTTTATCGGGAGGAGAAGAAAGGATAAGAATACAAATATATTATATTACAAAGATTTACGTTTCTTTATTTTATATGAACGAATAAAACAATTATTAAATTCTGTCGTTAGCTTATCAATCAGCATACAAGAAAATAAATCAAATTTTTATGATAATAAGATTATACAGCTACATACATTTATATTACGTGAAAAACCAATTTTACTTAAAATTTTCTTTACTTGAAACAAGAAAAACAAAACTTTAAAATTTTAATTAGCCTAACAAAACCTCAGTTCTTAAATTTGAATGCTAATGGTCATGATATCGAAACGATCCTTCACAGATATAAAATTCAATTGTACAAACACTTACAGCTTATTTTCTTCTTGAGTTGTATGTTGGAAAATACCCAGAAAAGTCCAGTCTCCTCAACGATGTAATCTCTCCTCTTTGGCACCTCGGCTCTTTCTTAACGTCTCTGCAAACCTCCTGCAGACTACACAAAAACCACCTGATTCAGTTCTCCAAACTCAGCTATTTATTTATGACACCAGGACCTCCTTTTGCCAACTTGATGCCGTAAGAATACTTTCACATATCCTTTATAAAATGCCCACGGTAGATACAAGGACCTCTTTTAATTTACTTGTTATCTCCTTCTTCAAACTATTCACTTCTTTTCGTTACGCCGGTATCCAAACTCACGAACCACACCCTATCTTGAGACAAACGACTGTTTCCTTTCGATGACCAAAATATGACTAACTTCTCCCGTCTCATGATCGGCTCACAAAATTCCCATTTAAAAACGATCGTCCAATCAAAAGCTCAAATTGTGTTTACCATGATTTTGGAAAAGCCTAATTTCGGTTTCAGAGAAAAACTAAATAGCTTACTTTAAAATTGGTTTTTTCAATACATCATTTATACATATTTCAAAAGATTAGAATATGGTCATTTAATACTCGACTATACAAACAATGAAAAGATTAACTTACAGGTAAAATCTCTTCTAATTCTAAACAAAGGTTTTTTTTTTTGATAATTTTGTTTGAAACGGAAAAATTTCTATTCTGATCTACACTAAATCTTATCTTAAATTACTATATACATTTTTGTTTATAATGATATTTTAAAATTTTATTCCGATGGATATTTTTATTTATTTTTCTTTGGTTGGGAAAGAGAAAGTATAACAATATATATATATATATATATATATATATATATATATATATATATATATATATATATATATATATATATATATTGTCATACTTTTTCTTTCCCAACCAAAGAAAAACAAATAAAAATATCCATCGGAATAAATTTTTAAGAAATCAATATAAACAAATTGTATATAGTAATTTAAGATAAGATTTAGTGTAGATAAGAATAGAAATTTGTTTGGCCTGTTTCCGTTACAAATTCAAACTCGGAAAGTCCAACGAATGTCTCCCAAAACTTCACTACAACAGTAGTTAGCTTACAAAGGCGCCACCTGCTTTGGCGGCCGTGAACGAAATCATCTAACTACTGTTGTAGTGAAGTTTTGGGAGACATTCGTTGGACTTTCCGAGTTTGAATTTGTATCAGCCCGAGTGTCTGATGAGGCTGGGATAAGCCGAAATGATCATAACACTTTATTGATACCGATTCGAGCACGGGAAGTTTAACGAAAGTGTCCTCCTAGGCCATATATTTGGCCTTTTAATTTAATATATATATATATATATATATATATATATATATATATATATATATATATATATATATATATATATATATATATATATATATATATAAGATGGTGGTATTATTGACTGTTGATTTAAATATCAAGTGATGATTCTTGAGGATGCAGTAAGTCTATTTGGCCCACGAGACAAAATTTTTTTTTTTTTAATTTTTGTTAAAATAACTATATTGTCATTATATATGTCATTGTCATGTTGGTTTGATTAATGGACACATATGAATGAATATACAGTTATTTTACGTGGAAAGCAAAACCAGTAATAATAGTTTTTATTATTATTAATTTAATTGTCGATAAAAAATAAATTAATCCAGTCAGTTTGGCTTAAGCATTAATTAATATAATTAAGATTAATTAATTAATTAGGACAATTAAATTAATAATAATAAATTAAGATTAATTAAGACAATTAAACTAATAATAATAAAAACTATTGTTACTGGTTTTGCTTTCCACGTAAAATAACTGTATATTCATTCATATATGTCCATCAATCAAACCAACATGACGATGACATATATAATGACAATATAGTCATTTTAACAAAAATTTTTAAAATTTTTTTTTCATTTTCCTCAAGTTCCTCTTGTTAGTTTGTATTTAATAGATATTCGAAATATTCCGCCCATCTGTTTAATTTTTCTGTTGTTTCATCTAGAAGTAAGCCTTCTTTGTTTCTGCAGTACTGTGGATTATTCTTTGTAGTTTCTCTGGATTTCTTAATATGTTGGTAGAAATTCTTTACCTCTTTATTTAAATAGGTGTCTTCTATGTTTTTCAATTGCTTTTCTAGCTGTTCTTTTTTCTGCAAATTATTTTCACTTGCCTTCTTCTTGCCACATAGTTTTCGATCGCATTTTGGGTATTTTCTTTATCTCTGTAGTTTTGTCCTGTTTCTTCTTGCCAAAACATTCCTAAATTCTTTATCGAACCAGTCTTGCCGACTTTTTATATGCTCTCTTCCTATACACTTTTTCGCTGCTTCCGACATGCCTGTCTGTATGGTCTGCCACTATTCATCATGTTTGCTTTCAATTAGGATATGATCTATCTGATTTTTTATTTTTCCATCGGGAGAAGTCCATGTTACCTTATGCATGCCTTTGTGATTAAACCTTGTGCTAGCTATCTTCATTTTGTTCTTTGTAGCAAATTCTGTTAACTTTTTTCCGTTTTCCTCGGAAACTTCGTCCCCCTGTTATTCTTTTATATATTTCCTCTTTTCCGACTTTCGCATTCATGTCACCAATGATTATCTTTATATCGTATTTCTGTATATTCCCTTTTAGGGTGCTTAGCTTTTCGTAGAACTCTGTGTTAGTTTCAAAGTCTTTATCTTTAGTGGGCTCATGTACATTAATGCTACTTATCTTCCTATACTTTCCTCTTAATCTCAAGTAACATATTGTGTCTGATATTGGTTGAAAATTTACAACTATTTTTTTACTTTCTCCGACACCATGAATCCCACTCCAAATATCTCTTGGTCTCCCCACTCTTGAACAGTGTGCTCTTTCCTATTATTATTTCATTTCCCAGTTGTTTCGTTTCTTGCAGTGCAAGGATATAGATTGTATATTTTTAAACATATGCCCTATATGTTTAAAAAACTAGAGACATAGCCGGCCAGTATTATAAGAAAACACATCATATACCTATTGATGCGACAGAAAAATAATGATGGAGTAAGAAAAAATTAAGAAAACTTGGTATATCTACAGAAATAAACTATGCAATGATGAAGGACGGGAATAACTACAGGTATTAGATGAAGGCTAAAGACCAGAAATACTAAAATCAGAAGTAATATATGCTTCCAAATTGGCAATGAATAAGAAAACTGCTAATTCCGATAATATTTTAGCAGATATGTTAAAACTTATAAACAAAGAAAATATTGATATATTGGTCAATGTTTTCAATCATGTATACTTAAGTGATGAGTACACAGAAGATTGGTTAAAGTCCGAATTCATAACTTTAACAAAAAAAAAAGAACAATGTCCAAAACATTGTAGCGACTATAGACTGATAAGCCATATGAGCCACACTTTGAAGATATTCCTACGTATCATCCACAGTAGAATAAGGAAGAAGTGTTGTAACGTTATAAACGTCACATGTTTGCTATTTTTCTTTTAATAATTAAGTTAACTTCTGTTAAAATTCATCTGTTAACTTTACCTTTCATTTATTCAGACCACATTATGTTGTTTGAGATAGAACGTATATAAATTTCTATTCCTCACTTCAATAGACAAAGTATATCTGTTAGTTTGCAACAGAAGTAGGGAATATTCAATAGAAAGGGAGATTAGTTTTATAAGATTTAATCTAAATTTTTGGTTGAAAATAAATTAGTTAAACCTTTTCTGTGCTCAGTACATTTCTAGTTAATCAAGACTTTTTTATATCTGTCTTATAATTTCGTATTTGACTTAACCTAAAACTACAAACCGTTTTATTTTTCAATGTATTATTCACATATGCAGTTAGTATCTTTCTACTATTTTAACTAATTTACTTAATAATAATTATATTCAGTTTATCATTGCCAATTTGCTATTTGCTATTTAAAATTTGTAATTATTTGTAATCTTTATATGGCAAGAAAATATTTAAAAAGTTATGATGAAGTTATAATTTATGATGTTGCTGACACAAGCTTCATTATTTTAGTTATTTACGCTTAATATCAATTTTTGTCCATCTTTTTGGGTGAGGACTTCCCGAACCAAATAGTCGGCCATTGGTAGTAACATACTGCAGTAGGTGGCCGTTGCTAGGGGAACTTAAGATATCCCTGGAGTTCAATAACAATATCAATAATTTTATGTAGCAACCAACAACTACATTCTGCAATCCTCTCTAATTACTTAAATATAACATCAGAAGCCATAAGTATCATTTAAAATTTTTTTTTGTAAAACTGTAGGCAAGATTAGCTTTGATTTTAATTTAATATTAAAATATTAATTTTATATCTTTTTATGTATAATTTGGCGCACACGATGAGCGCCAATATATAACAATGTAACTGTCTCCGAAAGTTGGGAGCCAATGTAGAACAATAGAATTTACAACTTTCTTTGGGAGCCAATTGTTAGGCCTTGTCTAGCTCAGTCTGTCAGTTGTGACTCAGATGTGTAACCATTGAACGACCCATCAGAAACAATGAATGCCAATCGGTAACAACTGGCTCCCAAAGAAAGTTGTGAGCTTTATTGCTCTACATTGGTTCCCAACTTTCGGAGGTAGTTATATTTTTGTCCATTGGCACCCACGGTTTCTCATGAGTGTTTCAATGGTTACGCATGTGAGTCACACCTGAGAGACTGAGCTAGATCAGACCTAACGATTGGCTCCCAAAGAAAGTTGCGAGTTTTATTGTTCTAGATTGGCTCTTAGCTTTTGGAGATAGTTATATTTGTTACAGTGAAAATTGTGGGTTGAAAACTCGAGAACACTATTTGCACTGAATGTGTTGTTACAGAAATGTCGAAATCTACGAAAATATGGATTTTTGTTTTATTGATTATAATATTGATTTATTATATTGATTATAAAATAATTTGGAATTGAAAGGAAATGATAGTCATGACGTGATGTTCATTAAAAAATTATACTTTCATCCAGCAGCATCCATTTGCATTAATAAGAAAGTGACACATAACTTCATATCTACTAATCCTAAAACTAATCCTAAAAGAAGTCAGACAATATTGCATATTGTCCCTACTGTTGTTTAATCTATATTTAAACTAGCTTTACATAATTTGGTGTACAATACATAACTTAAAAATACAATCAGATACGCAGATAATACAGTTACATTGAGTATAATGGAGACTTAAACATAATGGAGAGCGATGTGAGGAAAAAAAGATATGGGTAATATTTTTGGTGATCTTCTCATTATCAATGGTTCCGAATAAATGATATTTAATAATACACCTTGCGGGTCATTCTTTTACAGTACCCTTACTAGACTGATGTACCTACTTAAAATAATAAATAATCTAAAAAATATAAAATCTACTGTTTTTGAGGAGGTTTGAAGAACCTCTTTCTATTGCAGGAATATAGATCACGTTTATACAAAAAGGGCAAATGAATCTAATCTCTAACTACAAGTATAGAAGAGTCACAGTCCCAAGTATTTTGATATAATATTTGAAGGAGTAATGTATAATATGATTGTGCCCTGTTTGAGTACAAATAAAGGTTATTACTAATAAACAACATGACTTTCGGCTAGAATATAGTTGTGAGACTATCACTGTCGAATTTACGCAATCTGTGGATGAAATAATTGGCAAACATTTATATACATACTAGATGACCCGGCAAACTTCTTACCGCCTTAGAATTAAATATGTCTAAAAAATTAACACAAAAAAAAAACAAAAAAAAAAGACTCAAAAATATTATGCATGATAAAAATTAAATCAATTTAATACTTTCTGATAAAAATATTTTGATTTTTTATGTGTTGCATAAATATACAACAATGACGGTTTTCCGATATGCAAATAATTGTCCATGCGCGAAACATGGAAACTATAAGTTATTTCCGCAAACTTCCAACAGCTGGATTTGTGATTTATTGTCACTGCAAAAGCCAAAAGCATGGGAAATTGTAAACTTTTAAAATGGTACGTTCGTTGAAATAATTGGCATAAGCGGGATCAAAACATCCTCTCCTCTGTGTTTTTCTTTGATGATCGTTGCCTTCATGACATTATTCATTAGCCTTTTCACAGTCAGTCTTGATCTATTACACAGTCGAGGTTGATTAATGTTGCACAGCAGTGGGCAATCTCGAAGTTTCTTGTGGGGGATTTTGGTTGGGCACCGAAATTTTTTTTATGCTACCTCCATTTTGAGTCTTTAAAATTTGTGAGTAACAGTATCGCAATAGTGCCCTGGGGTGCCCCTGGGTGCGCCATTGATAAATAGAAACATTTCTGAATTCCTAGATCAACATTCGGTGCAACAGGTGCCTAGACAAAAACAAGAAAGTATGTCTACGAGGACTTTATTAAAGTTGCTTTAATAAAATCCTCGTAGACATACCGTCTCAGGACTTGCAACTTAATGTAGAGTCATATGTCGCCATGTTACCAATCCAACGGTAATTTTACCATCTTAATTTTAAACAAGACATAATGTAAACTAAACTTCATTTAGTAATTCTTAAAGGGTTTTTACCCCCATATTTAGTGGCTACATTCATGTATTAACCTGACACTGATGATGGAATACTTATTCCGAAAACGTTTTGTCTATTTAACATAGCCCGACTGGGTTTTTTATATACCTTTTTATAAAGGATTTTATTACAAATTGTTTTATATTAAAATGTCTAAACGGCGTTGCTTTAGAGCCATATGGTTTATTAAAGTGAAGTCGTTTTAACCTGTCGTATTTCGGATTAACGCCCGAAAAATAATTTATGACTAGTTACAGCCACTCTGTTATGCTTTCCCTCTTCTACCTGCTTTGTGGTACCGAACCTCCTACTGGTCGGCTGTAGTACTTGAGGATAAATCAGCGCTACCAAAACAATTAGTTTTTATCTCCGAGTGAGCGTCGAATTGTGTTGAAAGTGGAAAATTATTTTACTTTAGAAAAAATCAACATGGGACCAATTACATTAGTACTGGCAGTTCAAAAAAGGACAAGTGCAGCTTGTGGAATTTCAAAACGGACCTTGCAAAGAGTTCGCACAATGAGTGAGGAGGAATTAAGTAAGGAAAATAAAAGGATTCGTTTGCATCCGAAAACCCTCGACTTGCTACAAGGTATTAAAATCACAATCAGAAATATCATTTATGACATGTACAAAGCAAAAGAGCATGTTACAAGAAAGACACTTATTCAAAAAATAAAGGACAGAGAACTTTGTGATATGGGTTTGACCAGTTTATCAAAAGTATTAAAAGCTATGGGTTTTAGATACAAAAAAACCAATAATCGTTAAGTGTTGTGCGAGCTGTCCAATGTTGTTGGAAAAAGGTGGGAATTTATAAGAAACTATTTAAAAAACAAGAATTCCGAATTTGCCAGACAATTTGTGTTTCTTGACGAAACATGGATTTTTGCGAAAGGAAATAATACCAAATCATCCTGGTAAGATGATTCTACCAAATGCTATTCGAGTACTAGTGCGAGTAATGGCAAAAGATATATTATATCGCATGCAGGAAATACGGAAGGTTTTAATTAAAAATCTGGAAAATCCGTCATTAATAGTCTTAGACAATGCTTTGTATCACACCAGAGAGGAGGAAAAGTTTCCCACAAGCAGCTGGAAAAAAGAAGACTTAAGAAAGGGGCTGTCGGAGAAAAATATAGAACACGAACATCTAGTTTTAAAAGCTGAATTATTAAATAAGTGCAAAGAACACATTACTGAAAAAAAATTTGTCGTTGACTAAATGGCACTAACATATGGTCATGAGGTCCTAAGATTACCACCATATCACTGCCAGTACAATCCAATTGAATTGGTGTGGGGCATCACTAAAAACTACTATGATAAACATGCATGTAAGACCACCGACGAAGCCAGCGTTTTAGAACTCTGGCAAGATGCACTAAACCAAGTCAATGAGGAACAATGGCGGAAAGGTATTGAGCATACTGAAAAAAAATTTAGAGTCATATGAAATAGAATTGTTTTGTTATTGATGTTAGTTATTGATGAAGTAAGACCTTTAATTATTCGTAATGATGAAGATTCAGATGAATCGGATAGCGAGTCAGATAGTGATGATACCTGTCCATAGATTAAGACGTAGATAGAAAAATTAACACAACAGGGTACCAACCACCAAAAAAACAAAACAAAAATAAAACAAAAACCGCATGCAGGAGAGAGCCGGAGGCACGCCGCACGACGCTCTTGAATTCAAGCACCAAAAAAATTAGATTAGCAAGTAAGGTAGATTAAGGACATGACTGGACGAATGACTGGGTATTAGACGACGGATGAAAGGATTCTATGCTTGCTCGCTCTCGACTGCACTTGGTGCAGAAAAGGGAAAGCAAGTATCGGCACACACAACCATCATTAGATCGCCGAACAATTGCTTTGACCGGTAGTGATAAAGCCAAATGGGCTAACCTACCACTTAAATGTAAATACACGGAAATCTCCCATTGCCTGACGGGGGATACCGTGAAATAGTCGAGACCTGGCTCCAAAGACCAGGGGGCGGAGGAAAGCCGGGGCTGGTTGTACCGCAGGAGGACAACCTACCTCGGTGGGTTTGGGAAGGTGTGTGTGGGAAGTAGGAATAAGTCTTTGTTTTATATAGATATATATTTTTATAGATATATTTATAAAATATATAAAAATAAAAATATAATACAAAATTTTGAACACCCAGTATTAACATTGGCAAATTTTTTTATGCTTAAATAAAAATAGAGTTTAATACACGCTGAAAAAGAATTTTTATTTTTTCAGCATAAATATTAACCACAATATTAATTTTTGAAGTTGCATGTGTAATATGAAAAATTTTTCAAAAACTTTAAATATCTCAAAAACGGCTATTTTTTCGAGAATGGTATCTCAATAAAAATCGATGCAGAATTTTACGTAGATTCTAAAAAAAATAACAAAAAGCACAGTTTCTATTTAAAATAAGAAACTTAATGGGGACTTCTGGTACAACCGGAAGTGCTAGAAGAATGCAAATATTTAAAAAATGAAGAATGATTTGCATAACCCATTATTCAAAGTTTGCAGAAACCAGTGACGACCAGAACTTTGAAAACTTTTAACCAACATGTTGCGTGAATGACCCTGTATATTTCATACTCAATGTTTATCAATTTACACTATGATATTCAATTATTATAAAACATAATACAAAGTTATTTTATTAAAAAAATCCCTAATGTCGTATTATCAAATTGAGAAAACCGTACATTTTTAATTTGAGAACCGCTGACTACCTGAGGCTAATCTGAACAGACAGTTTTATTACTTATGCGACAGGCTAAAATAATCCTACTATATAAAGTTACATTTTCCTATTATTTTTTATATATTTTTTACTTTATATGCCCTGGGGGGGGGGTTAGGTTTAACCACCAACCTCCCCCCCCTGGGTGCGCCACTATTACACAGTATAATGACAACTGATCCTACTTTTATTCTGATCATCCTGATTTACAACTGTGTCAAGTGATTTAAAAAAAAAACAACTTTCCCGGAAGAAAATTTAGAGTAGTATATTCCATCGAATATACATATAAAATTTCGTAAAAATCGCTGAAGCGGTTTCGGAGAAGTATGGCAGCTAACTCTGTGATACTAGTATAGCCATTAAAAATAGAGATTGGCGATAGAAGGGTGAAAAAAGGCCTGTTTGTATTTTTTATTGCCACATCATAAAAAAATAAAAATAAAATTTTTTTTCAAAAAATTAATAAAAATGTATGTGATGAGATGACCTTTACCCCTAGGGTTATGAAAAATAGAGTACGGTCGATTATCAGACCTTTTGAATATACATATAAGATTTCATGAAAATCGGTGAAGGTTTTTCGAAGAAGTATGGCAACTAGCTTACACTAAGTACTAGTATGTATCACTACACTAGTATGTACACTAGTATCACACTTATATGGCAATTAAAAAATCTTAATTAATAATAATAAGGGTGAAAATTATGGACTTTATGTATTTTTTAATGCCACATCATAAAAAAAAATAAATAAAAAAAATGTTTGTAAAAAAAATATAATTTGAATGTAGTGAATATAGGTAATAACCCGACCTTTGTAACTTCAAATAGAAAGGAAGTTACAGACATAACGAGAGCTATGGTATTTGAAAGCAGCATTATTAAAAACTGCCATGTGTCTGACGGGGCGAGCTGAAATAATGGGCAATGAGCCCGTAATATGAACCCACAAAAATTGACTGGGGACAATATCAAACAGACCTGACTTACAGTCTTCGTAGACTAAGAAGAAAGATAAACAAGACAAGGAAGCTAGACATGGCTGTTGAACAATTCCAGAAGACCGTCGTGGAAGCGTAAAATGATAACTGTCCAGAAACAGTAAGGAATATCACCAGAAACGTGCCCAGATGAAATAACGACTTTGTTAAAAAATGAAAAGTTGTAAGAAAAAAATTCAAATCTGAAAAAAGATACAGTAATTATCATAAAGATCTGAACACAATACAGTTCTAAGAAAAGTCAAGAGAGATTCATTCAGACAGTACTGCGAGAAGATAAATAGACTGCAGAAGGTGCTAGACTTCAAAAAGTCCTCCCAAGTGAACCAAGGAGCAGCATATCAATACTACAGCTGAAACCTAATGAATACACATGAAATGCTTATAATTATAACATATTTTTGCAGTTGAAATGTAAAAAGGATATGTTTTGGATATATATGCTGGCAAGAGTCTTGCCAGCTTAAAATAAAATTTAAGCATTTCTAATTTTTCCTCTGATATTATCTATAGTTCCATTAACATAAAAAAATAAAAAAAAAACAAAAGAAAAAACCATATATATAAACTAAATAGACTTACCTCTATAAGCTTTCATAAATCCAGCATTTTCATTTTGGAAACATCTAGCTTTAAGTCCAAATAGGCACCTGGCAATAGTTTCGACAAAAAATTTTCCGCTAATATCCCGAACATCCATTACTTCTGAACCATTATGGATATATTGGTTCATTTCTTCAGCTATATCCATTATAATTGGAAATATAATCTTTAACTTAGCAGGAGAGAAACAAGGAGTATATTTACTCCTGTTTTTCTTCCAGCTCGACATTTCTTGAAAAAATAGAAGGTTTTTAGTAATTTTGTTATGGTCAGGAAGAGTAACTGACTTGTTTAGAAACAAATGGGAATCTCTTACTAAAACATCCCCGATTAATTCTGGTGATCTTAGCAACAACACAGGTTTATTGAACACAAAGATTCCCACAAACGGTTTATTAGAATAATCATATAATGTTTTTAGTCCTTCGGAAATTGTGGTTTTGAAGGTTCCTATTTCAAAAAAGTTTCCATAAAACGGGACTGGTTTCGGACCGTTTACACCTCGTTTTTTCCAATAATCAAAATGTCTTGTCATATACTTATATAAAGTAAAAATTAAAATCAATATTGAGATTAATGTAGTATTAAAAATATATGTTGATGTCAGCATCATTTCTAAAAAAGAAACTAAGCTTTATTGCATTGCTTATTAACTAAATTAAGAGATTTTTCTTTTTCCAGCTATTGATAGGTTTGTATTCTTTTCATTATTTTTATTCTTTTCTAACTTTTCATTATCAATAGTGTCGCTCTCATTCAGTTTTCGTTTTTTTTAAGATTCAGAGGTATTCGTTGAATTCTGCTAGAATCATTAACTAAAAACAAGAATTTATAATTAGTCAAAAATCAGTCCGCCAGGCTTAACGGAAATAAATTAAATTTGGAACGAAATATCAAGTTTTTATTTTTCAGAACATGTAGACCTCCAACTGGAATTTTGTCTCACGAACCGTTATATGTAGAAAAATTCTGAGCATAGAAGAAAAACGAGCGGCCAATTTTATGTAAAAAAGTGCATCGGTATGACTTTAGGCCCTAAATTGATGCTAATATATCCGATTACCGGAGTTTTAAATGATGATAAAATAATACAAAAATTATAGTTTTTTCCATTTTCCGGCCAAACGGTGCATTTTCTCATAAAAGTATGTATATATTTTTTCAATCAATATGCCAGGCTTAATCGAATTAAATTAAATTTGGAACGAAATAATAAGTTTTTATTTACACGAAATTTGCAGGACATATAGACCTTAAACTAGAATTTTTTCTCACGAACTGTTAGATGTATGAACATTCTGAGCATTTAAGAATACCAAGTGGCCAATTCTATGTTAGAAAAGTGCAACCGGTTTGATTCTAGTACATAAATTGACGATAATATATCCGATTAACGGATTTTTAAATGATGATCAAATAATACAAAAAATTATAGTTTTTTCCATCCGATACCGTCAATAAATCGTCCCGTTTTCCATTTAGAAACTGATAGAAAGCCTTTGTTTTTAACTTATGCACTCTCTTTTGCGCCATCAAGTTTGTTTTTATTTTGTACCTCATCACAATGCTTAATTCTTTCACCCAAGGAAAGGCATGTAAAACATTCATTCAGTTCTTAAGCTACCAAATCCCAAAGTTAAAATTTGTATTAATATATACAAATCTAAATCAAATAACATATCTAAAATACGATTCTTTTACCCAGTCCACCTCTTGGGCGTCTGCGTTGTAGAGGCGCCACATTTTCTTAATGTTCAGATCTGAAGTCAGATACTGGCGAGAAGTAGGTTTGGACCTACAATAGTGGATTTCAAGTATATTAAAATTTTTGATAAAAGTGATAACTGATTCTCCTTTTCCTAAAAATAAAATGCGCTTCCGATTTCCGCCCCTTTTTTCTTGTGGTAGATCACCGGTGATAAAGTTTCTGATTAGAACACCCAGCAAAAGATTGGACTTGATTGTCAATGTATCTAAAAACGCCTTTTTACACACGGACTCTTTTCTTCGAGGACTTTTTGTACACAAAGTAATTAGCACTCATCTTGTTTTTTCCTCTTGCATTGTTTAGGCTTTTGCAGGATTTTGGTTCAAACGTCTCTAAATACTAAAATAAAGGACTCTTGATTTTTTTTAACTCGTTTGATTTTTTTATAGTTTTGTCCAATTGGCTATAAAAATATCTTTGGTCAGTGTATGTACGTTCTTGGCAATGGTATGCCATTACCTTCTTTCCGTGATTGCAAGCAATTTTCTTCGAACATTCATCTGAAACATATCTGTAAAAAATACCTTGTTGTAGTAGCCATTCACATCGGTTTAAGCCCAAGTTGCAGAAAACTTATTTTCAAATAACTGGCGTTTTATTTCTGATAAAAATATGCTACTCATAATAATAAATTATCAATGCTATACAAATCGGTTTAGAAAAAACTAAAAAGCTTTAAAGCCTAAAAACCAATGATGCCTCTTGTTCCGGCATTGACTTCAGGTCAAGACCTTAATCTGCCATCGCATATAACACAAAGTTTTTAAAGAAAATAAAAAGTACAGTCTTCAATAGCTTTACTATTTTCTCGTGCTCTTATCCAACTTTCAGGTTCTTTTCTTTTCTTCCTGGCCGAGTCAGGACACTATACAGGTTGACTTTCCATCAAAGAACCGAACAAACAAAACAAAAACTACAAAACAAATCAAAATAATATGAAAACACGTCTTGTCTCAATAACAGCAACAAAGCAACAAACACCACACAATGGAAAGCTATGCCAAGTTCGCGCACGATTTCTACGCTGCAGATGAAAGGCCCTCCCTGAGTGGATCTACTTGGTTTTGTTACACACTTTAAGACTTACTTGACTTAACCTTGACTTTAGCTAATTAATTTGAATGGGATGTACATTGTTTTGAACATTCATATTTGGCACACATATTGATCCGTATTTTAACTTCATAAAAATAACATAAAAATAAAATCTGAAAAAAATGAATGCACCTGGTTTTGAAACTAGACGGCTCATATCCAATTAACGGATTTTTAAATGATGATCAAATAATACAAAAAATTATAGATTTTTCCATTTTTTGGCCAAACGGTACCTTTTCTCATAAGGGTATGTACATATATATTTTTTGAATCAGTACGTCAGACTTAATCGAAATAAATGAAATTTGGAACGAAATATTTTAAGTTTTTTTTTTCACGAAATTTGCAGGACATGTAGACCTCCAACTGGCATTTTTTCTCACAAACCGTTAGATGTAGGAAAATTTTGAGCATAGAAGAAGAATGAGCGGCCAATTTTATGTAAGAAAAGTGCAACGGTTTGACTCTCTGACCGAAATTGACGCTTGAGTATCTATTTTACAATTTAAAAATAAAAGCAAGACGACTATATTCACCTCTATTTAAAAATATGTAAAATCAATAAACAAATTACCTACATTCAATTCCAAGAAATCCTTAATAACTACAAATTAAAATACACGTGGAAATATACAAAAACCAGTACTTATTTATAATCCGAAATGCGTAACCAAAGGCGAATTAATTAACATAAAACAGCTGTACTGAGTACGATACTACTTTGGATATCTATATCACAAATATTGTGTACCGGGTGTAAAAAACTTTTTACTTTGATTGCCGCATAAATATCGATCTAAAGCAATAGAATAAATTTGTGTATAAGACAAATAATATTATAATATATATATATATATATACATATATATATATATATATATATATATATATATATATATATATATATATATATATATATATATATATATATATGGATACACGTATCAATTAATGGTAAAACAAAACTAGAATTATTATATAATACAGTAAATACGTATCTAAATTCAGGTAAAATGTTCTGTTGAAAGTTTGTTAAATAAATGTTCCAAATAAAGATTAAAAGATTAAAATATCTCTCAATTCGCGGCACAAGATTCAATAGAGTTCAGCACAGAAAAACATGAATTTTCAGCAAATAAACATATTTAAATATAACAGCAACAATGTGTTTAATAATGTAACGATTTTACACACTAAACGTGTGTGTGATACTTTACCCAAATGGAATGGTAGCAATAGCTACCGAAACGATGTCTTCTTCTACATGCATCGGTTATGAGTAGCGAGCCGCTATCCATAACTGAGACACGACTGTGTCGGTGGACAGCTAGGAGTAGTATCCCTGACACAGGTGGCTGGTTAACGAATTCTTTTTACGAGTTAACGCTACGTTTAAAGAATAATTATCTAAGCGATCTTCAATTTTATTAAAATACACTAATTTTTTTATGCTTCATTATTTACAACAATATATGAATGAACAATCCATTCATTGCAACATTGTATTAACAGTCGATTAATTGTTCAATGGTGTCTGAGTTTTTGGAAACGAAATTTTGGCTAACTATATGGGGAAAACCAAAACTAACAAAAAGTCTGTTAATATTTTAACAATGTTTATATTTGTGTTGCAGTTACGAAACTCGCAATTAAATTGTTGGCTTCTAAAAAATCGCTACTTACAATATTGTTGGCATATTCCTACTGATAAATTTAATTAAAAAAAAAATAAATTTTTTTTTAAATTAACGTAATTTAAATGTAAATAATGACCAACTCTTATTGAATGTAATTTACCAGTGTTTTTAGTAGTAGACTCTACGTAATCAATAAATGGGTCGGTATCACTTAAGAGCGTAGGCGCAACATTTCGGGGCAATGCTTTTTAAATGCAATCATTTTTTGCGAATCTTGAGAAAACTAACAAATATTTTTGAAAAATTTAAACGCAGAATGAAAGATTACATTGGTACCGAGGGCCGAAAGTCCCTTAGAATAAACAAAAAGTTTTTTTGAATGAGATATTTGAAATTAAAAATCACACTAAATTTTCTCCTTTTTTTCACCCCTGTAACTTATTAAAATAAACATTATAGAAGTTTTCAGGGACTTTCGGCCCTCAGTAATAATGTAGTCTTTCATTCTGCGTTTAAATGTTTCAAAAATACTTATTAGTTTTTTCAGGATTTGAAAAAAAATGAATGCATTTAAAAAGCATTGGTCCCGAAATTTTGCGGCTACGCTCTTAAACGATAATGAATGTTTTTATCATATTGTTTTTTCTCAGAACTAGAAATATCTTTAATATAATCATCTTTAATTGGAACAGACTCGCCAGGAATATCCATAATTGTTTCACTCGGTTCATCAATCTTCTTTCTAACAGACATGTCACCTAATATAATATGTTGTCATCCATACGCAGTCATAAAATATATCTACTTTCTTTAAAATATTAGACGGAACTTATACTTAAATTGGATACTTTTTAAAAAGTTGAAAAATTGTAATTTGTGTTGTACTCCCTGCTAATAACTCTCAGTATTGATGCAGGCTTATCTTTGTTTAAATAAAACAGGTACTAAGAATATCAAAAACAAAACAATTCACACTTACCGAATTATGTTCAAACTCCTACACATAGCACAATAAAACCGGAAACAAATCTGAAAAAGCAATTTAAATTATACTAAAATTTTTTCGTATCTTATTATTTTGGAGGACACCTGCATTTTCAATATGTAAAAATGCGTAACAAACAAATAACGGGCGTCGCCAGGGGGGTTTTTGGGGATTTAAACCCCCCGAAAAGATATTAACATCCATAAAATTAAAAGGCCCAAGAGGCTTTTTCAGTCGATGAGCAGTCGATGTCTTTTGAAAAACAGAGATAACAACAGGAAAACCGAAAGAAACTGGTCCCTATCGTAAATGAAAAATAATTTTTGTGGCAAACAAGGTATACCTTTAACTGGAAAACAAATTCGGGACGGATTCACATTACAGCAAAGTCTGAACAACCACCTCAGCATGATGGTAATTTTCGAGCACTGTTGCGGTCCACATAATACAAAATGAAATAATTAACATTTTGTTAAAATTATTTAATAAAAGATCATTGGTGAAGTAAAAAAAGCTAAATTTTTTTGGATTCCAGCTGATGAGACGACTGGCAATGCGCATATGGAGCAAGTCTGGTTGTGCTTGCGATAGATTAATTTAAAAGATATGAAAATTTAAAGATATGTTCTTAGAAAATATTCATTCTTATAGTATAAACATCTCTTTCCGGCTGCTCTTCTCCAGATCCATCCTCAATATCTCTTTGGCATCAGTTCTCACTCTCTGTCTCTATACACCTCTTTCTTGGTCTTACTACTGGCCGACAATCCACCAGTAGTTCTACTAAGCTTTCTACTAGGTGTTCTGTTATTATCATTTCTTATAAGGTGACCTACCCAACGCAATCTTTCTATTTTTGCATAATTTGCTGTAGAAAGTTCTTTGTAATATTGATATAATTCGTGGTTAAACCTCATTCTCCACATACCATTGTCGCAAATGGGTCCCATTATATTTCTCAATATCTTTCTTTCAAAAGTAATAATAAGTTTTGTCTTTTTTCTGTCATGATCTTTGTTTCTTTGCCAAATAAGGCTAGGATTCGGTATTGCAAATCTCATAATTGGAGCTCTAAAAAATCATGGATTTGAATGTTCTCATGTGGTTGTTCAAGGTTACGATGGTATACGCGGGTATTTGCACGGTGCCCCAGCATATATTCGTCAAGAATGTCCTCTTGCTCTTTATACAATGTGTCAATTTTAAAACTTACAATGGGCTATATCTCACGAACAAAACCTGATATCGAAACCGTTTCTAGGATAGTAAGATGAACTAAAATGACATAAAAGAGAACTCATCCCCATCAATCTCCTGGGGCCAACCTAGTACAACTACTACTACTAAGGATTTCCACAGTTTTCACTGTCTTCCTTCACTCAACCGTTTTCTCCAATTTTCCCTGTCATTCCAGTCTCCATCTCGCAGGGTTCTTTTCTCCATAGCCTCGTCGATTTCATCTCTGAATGACCTTCGGGGTCTTCCTCTCTTTCTTCTTCCAATCGGGCTCCATTCTGTGATTTTGTTTATCCAGCGTCCTCTGTCCGCTCTTCTGACGTGGCCGTACCAGGATAGTCTCTTCTCCTCTATATAGTCGATTATGTCTGATTGCACTCCCATTCTCCGCTTAATCTCTGCGTTTTCAATTCTGTCTCTTTTTGTAAGTCTACAGCTTCTCCTCAGGAACTCCATTTCTACTGCTCTTATTCTACCTCTATTTCTCTTGTTTATTGTCCAGTTTTCGGACCCATATGTCAGGATACTTCTTGTCAGGGTGTTATATATTCTCTTTTTTGTCTTTATCGTAATGTTCTTATCCCACAACACTGAGTTTAGTTGTCTTATACAGTTTCTTGTTTGTCTCAGTCTGTTGTTTATAAACAACCTAGTACAACTAAAAAAGTTTAAATTGCAAACCCCTACTTGTGATACATCATTGGAAAGACTATAAAAAATTATATCCAATGGTATAAATAATAATTATACAGGGTGAAGCACTAATTGTGAAACTTTGGCTTAAATGGAAAATTTATTGAGGTTTTTGTTGATTCTGTTGATGACCCCTTATAATTGTTTAATAATTATACAGGGTGTTAATATTAGCTGGCTTACTATGAGTTTTGTATTTGTAATTCTATCTCCTGTACTATTATTTTTAATAATAAGTGCCCGCCGGAATTTTTTTTGTTAAATAAAAACTTGATTTGCCGTTTTTGCAAAACAAGTTGAAAACATCTGTTTTTTGGGTTCTGTCAGATTCAATAATTTTTGGTTTATTTTATTTGAGAATTTTAGATGTCATTAGTTTTCATTATTTGTATGATCCGTACTGTCATTCAGCTGTAGTTGTCACGATGGTTTACAGTATACCTGAACGCGAGGGAATCATTTTCATATTTGCTCTCAGAACCAGTGTTGTTTACGAAGAGCTCAAATATTTCATGAAAGGCATCAGGACAAAAATATAAATCACGTTTACGTCCACGATTTAGTTGAAAAGTATAGAGAAAAGAAATCAGTGCAAAATAAAAAAACTGCCCCAAGATTACTAAAGCGATTACAAGAGTGAAGCATCCCAAATTAAGGTCCTTGGAAATTTTGCAATAGAGCCTACTGCATCAACACTACAATGACACGAGTTTCACATAAGTCGGTTAGAAAGGTATTGAAGTTACATAAGTTTCACCCGTACAAAAAATACAAATTCTTTAAGAACTAGGCGATGATGATCCAGATCGACGAATTGAGTTTTGTGAACTCATGACTGAAAGAATTCGCGTTGAACCGAGAATGTTAAAAAATATTTGTTTCACTGATAAATGTACTTTTACGCTGAATGGTAATGTAAATAAACAAAACTGTCGGTACTGAAGTAATGCGAACCCGCATCGATTCAGAGAAGGTCACACTTAATATCCTGAAAAACTGAGTGTTCGGGCAGGAATATTAGGCGATCCTCTAATTGACCCCTTGTTCATACCAGATAAAATAAGTGGCGACATTCATCCCTATATGCTGAAAAACACTATCGAACCTTTAATTAGATAACCAAAGGAACGATCAAGGCAACCTAGCTCTAGACGAAGATTTGCTGCACTTCCAACAAGATGGAGCACCCTCTCATCATGCAGGTCCGATTAAGCACTATTTGGATACTAATTATTCAAACAAATGAATTGGAAGGAGAGGTCCTATTGAGTGGCCACCGAGGTCACCAGACTTGCCGCCACTTGAATTTTTTTTATGGAGTTACCTCAAGTCAGTTGTTTATAAAAACTAAACCTGCGTCACTTGGGGAATTGCGAGAATGAATTACATAAGCATGTTGCGTTATTACTAGAACAACGTTTCCAAAATGTTGGCAAAACAAAAACCTCAATAAATTTTCCATTTAAGTCAAACTTTCACAATTATTGCTTCACCCTGTATAATTATTATTTATAGCATTTTTAAAGTCGTTCCAATGACGTATCACAAGTAGGGGTTTGCAATTTAAACTTTTTTGGTTGTGGTGGGTGGGGCCTAGGGGGTTAATGTGGGTGAGTTCTCTTTAATATCATTTTAGTTCCCCCATACTATTCTAAAAACGATATCAAGCATTTTTCGATATCAGCTTTTGTTTGTGAGATATAGCCCATTGCATGTTTTAAAATTTACACACTGTGTACACTTACCTTGCTGTTACTGACTCGTGTTTACAAGCAGATGTGTGAAATTGCATTGGGATCATGCAGTCTGTTGGTGCCTACTTTAGACATTGGGCTAAACGCACTGCCGTTCTGAAAGAAAAAAATCTGGATCTGTTACCGACTGACCATAAAAAAAACTGTCTTTTTTTATTTAGCCTATACAGCCCCGTTCCTCAAAACAAGACTAATACAGAACCATTTTCCCAAGGCTATAAGTAGCCATCTGAAGTCAAAGTTTCCAGACCAGTATTCATCCTTTATAGTGAGTATTTATAACCAACATTTTGAGAAAGCTATGGACCCTAACATATGGTCCCAAGGTGCATATGTGCGGCGTTTTTTAGCGAAGAAGATGCCTTTACTTCAAATAGTATAAATCAATCTCAAAAGTTGACGGGTTGTCACGTAAATTTTAGGAGTTTGAGGTACAAAATTCAATATTTGGAGGAATTGACGGTGTCCCTAAATTACCCAGAAGTATTTTGTGTTAGTGAAGTGTGGTGTGATAAACATGAAATTTTAAATTTGTTCTTGGACTCTTATGTATTAAGCGATTTCTTCCATCGTTCAGACTCAGGTGGGGAAGGTGTCGCAATATTTGTAAATGTAAGTTGTGCTTTTACTATTAAAAACTGTTCGCTTGCTAAGATTGATAAAATATTTGAGTATGCCTTGATTGATTTGAAATATCAAAATAACATTATAACTGTTGGCTGTTTTTACTGATCATTAAAAGATACACAAACTTTTATAAATAAAATGGACTAAATTTTATCAGAAATATTAAACAAAAATAATATTATTTTCATCTGTGGTGATTTCAATATAAATTTCGATCCAAAGGTACATAATACAGATGCATTAAGATTAAAAAATATTTTTACCTCTTACGGTTTAAATCAATAAATTTTTTAATATACTAGAATACATAATGACTCTATAACTGTGATTGATAATATTTTCTCCAATGTAAATATTAAGTTTTTATCTTGTTCTGTTGTATATACTGATGTGAGTTATCATTTTTTACAAAAAATTAAATACAACTTGAATGCTTCCTTTTCGGGGGATAATATTGTTTATAAACGTGATTTTAATAGCACTCTTTAATCAATTGCTCTCTAGGGAATCTTGGTGCTTTCTAGACTCATGAGACTATTCGATAAAGCATTTCCTTTGCAAACGGTGGATACTAGACGATTTTCTAAACAGTCTAAAAATAAGGGCTGGATGACTTCTAATTTAATAAATGAGGGTGATTTTATTATAGACATTTTCAGATCTATAAAATATTCAGAAAGTCATGAGCTCAGAATGCGGTAGAACATTCTAAAAAAGAAATCATGAATACAAAGTTCAGTTAGCCAAGCAAAATTATTTTAATAATAAAATGATAAATGCGCAGAATAATGCTGAGGCTTGGCGCATCATAAATCGAAATACTGTCGGAGGTAAAAATCGAAACTCTTCTAAATACCCAAGTAAACTTAAAAATAATTTGGGAATTTCTGTGGATGAACCTCATGACATAACAGAATCTTTCAGTCAACATTTTTCGAATTGCGTAAAAAATTTAATTAGTCAAACTTCACCTGACTATAATCCTAAGAATCTTTCTTCGCCTATACACTCCCTTTTCCTTTATCCTGTTAGTGATGAAGAAATAAAATGTATAATTCAAGATACCCCAAAAAAATCCTCTGAGATTCCGTATTCTATGTTAACACATGTATCTAATAACATATAGAATAGAATAGAATTTATTTAATCAATATACAAAAATAGTTTTGTTTTTGACAAGTCAAAGGAATAGTGACAATACATATAATACATATAAATTTTTTGGAGAATTTAAACATTACAAACATGTATATATTTAATATTAACAATTAAAAAAAAAGAGAATAAATCTGTGTAAATGGGTATATTTAAAAAACCCTTAAAAGGGCTACATCAAATAACACGAACGTTTTCGGAATAATAATTCCATCATTAGGTTAAAAATACAGGTTAACATGCCTGAGCCACCAAAATATTAGGGTAAACACCCTTTAAAATACATAAGGTTAACAAAGATTGTACATAATGTTGTTATTAATATTTGATGTTTAATATTTAATTAAATTTTACTTTAGGTAACATACACCCATGCCTTAAGTGAGTTCCAGCGTCCGGAGAGTAACCTCTTCGAACGGACTTCAGCTGGTAACTTAGCTGGAGTTAAGAACTTACTTTTGGTAAACACTTTCTATTCGTTGGAGGAATACTTGCAGACATCTTTTTAAAAATTTGTATGTTTTTATGTCAAGATGACATAAAAACTTATGACAAGAACCGGAAGAAATCGACAGCGAAACGGGGCCAGAGATCATAATAGAGGAAATCGAACAAGCAATACGAAACGCAAAAAACGGAAAAACTGTAGGTCCAGACGAAATACCTGCGGAACTGCTGAAATGTCTAGACGATGAAACTCTACCTGTACTTTTGGACCTATTTAATGAAGTTTATAAAACTGGAAAAATCCCACAGGAATGGTTGGTGTCCACCTTTGTAGCAATACCAAAAACAGTATATGCCAAAGATTGTTCAGACTATAGGACAATATCACTAATAAGCCATACCCTCAAAATATTTCTAAAGGTGATTCATGGAAGATTATAGAAAACTAGAAGATGATATGGATGATACTCAGTTTGGGATCCGCAAGAGACTGGGAACGAGAGAGGCATTGTTTGCTTTTAATGTCCTCTCTCAAAGATGTTTAGATATGAACCTAGATATTTATTCTCGTTTCATCGACTTCGAGAAGGCATTCGATAGGGTCCGACATGAAAAACTAATAGAAGTACTGAGAAACAAAGATATAGACAGACGAGACTTACGAATCATTATCAATCTGTATTGGAATCAAAAGGCCAATATAAAGATAGAAGAACAAAAGTCCGAGAATATAGATATAAAGAGAGGAGTAAGACAGGGCTGTGTTCTGTCACCATTACTGTTTAACGTGTAGAGTGAAGCCATATTCCAGAAAGCGATAGCGGATCTGGGTGATGGAATCTCTGTAAACGGAAGAATAGTAAATAACATAAGATTCGCTGATGACACCGTTATAATGGCAGACACCCTGGAATCGCTACAAGAATTGGTAAATAGAATTAACGATTATTGCATTAGATACGGACTAAAAATAAATAAGAGAAAAACTAAATTTATGATTGTCTCAAAAACGCAACATGGAAATGAAAGATTAATGATAGAGCAAACCCAAATAGAAAAAGTAGAGACATATAAATATCTGGGAACCTGGGTTGATGACAAAAATGACCAAAGCAGAGAAATCAAAGTCCGAATTGAAACTGCAAGGCAAGCATTTGTGAAAATGAAGACAATGCTTACCAACAGAGACCTTCAGTTGCATCTTAGATTGAGGGCTCTAAGATGTTATATATTTTCTATCTTACTATACGGAATGGAAGCTTGGACATTGAAGAAACAACACATAAGAAAAATAGAAGCGTTCGAAATGTGGTGTTACAGAAGAATATTAAAAATCCAGTGGGTTCAAAGGATTATCAATGCTGAGGTACTACGACGTCTAAATAAGGAGTTAGAAATTATGAACAGCATAAAAAGAAGAAAACTAGAATATTTGGGTCACATAACCAGAGGAGAAAAATATGAGCTGCTGAGAATTATTATGCAAGGAAGGATCCAAGGAAGAAGAAGCATAGGAAGAAGACGCATCTCCTGGCTGAAGAACCTTAGAGAATGGTTTAACTGTGGTTCACTACAACTTTTCAGAGCAGCAGCCAACAAAGTGACCATAGCCGTTATGATATCCAACCTCCGATATGAGATGGAACTTTAAGAAAAATAATGTTTTTATGTATAATTTATATATTTTTATGTTAACTGTTTTTATATACTTATAGTTTTTACTGAGCATAGATTGTATTTGACGCATTTCAATACTTGTAAAAGTCAGATGAAATAAAGAATATTGATTGAATGATTGATTGATTGACTCTCCCAATTCCTACTAGGAGTTTTTTCTGCAGCCATTTTTACATTTTTAATATTTTACTTAAGGATATAAGAGAAATAAAAATCTAGTCATCTTCGAATTGATCAGGTGTTGCGTTTTTTTTTCTTACTGTATGGCTGTGAAAGTTGGACAATGGACTCTGAAACAGAAAAAAGAATAGATGTCTTTGAAATGTATAAATACAGATGGATGCTGAGAATTCCATGGATACAAAAAGTTACCAATGGTGGGGTACTTCGGCGTATAAGTAAACAAAAAGAATTACTCATCATAATCAAAGAGAGAAAAATACAATACTTGGGTCATGTGTTGAGAGGTGAAAGATATAAATTATTACAAAATCTATTGGAAGTTAAAGTGCAGGGCAAAAGATCAGTTAGAAGACGCCAGAACTCGTGGTTGAAAGACCTGAGGAGATGGTTTGACCGCTCATCCACAGAAATCTTTCGTGTAGCAGTTTCCAAAGCTACAATTGCCATTTGACTGGCCAACCTTCGAAAGAAAACGGCGCGTTAAGAAGAATAAAAATCTAGTAACTAAAGCAAAAAATACCTCAAGATCAAGAGAGGCACGGGAACTAGGGGAGACTCCAATTGATTGTAAAATGGTGGATAACGTTAAAATGGTTTGGGTATGTTTAACGTCAAAACGTTAATAACCCAATATGAAGAATTGCTGTTCTGCGGGTTTCAGGAAGGAGTAGGAAATGGAAGCCGACCCACCCACTTCCCATAGAAATAAAAGTAAAGATAATGATGGTGTTCTTTTTGATGCACCAGAAAATAGACGTAGGCTGTTATGATATGCACTTCACCATATTTGGTTAGCATTTTTATTTCCGCTTTTTAGTCCAGATAAATAAGGTAAAAAAGTATCCTGTTGGGGACTTTAACCCGGCCATGTATCTGACCGAGTTTTTTGAGTTTTAATGACCTCGATAACCAAAACCTCTATGATTTCTGCCGTGGGTTTAGAGGACTTAAATTATTAACTGTTGATAGTTGGTGGATTTTTAAATGTTAATTTACTAATTGGTTGTTGAGAAAACTGTAAAAAACCCTCAAAGTAAGTTTCAATAAATGTAAATGTTAGAATATCTATTCTAAAAATCAATCAATAACCTTGATATTAAAAGTTGTTTATTATGTCGTTAAAAATGTGATTGAAATTCTGAGTGATTTACCTAATAATTTTAAAGGTATTCAATTTGTTTATCACGAACAACTTTTTTTGCAATATAAGTCAGAAAAGATAAACTAACAATTATTTTTAACAGTTGCGATTTGTTAAGTATATTTGTACAAAGATCGAGCAAATTTGAATTGTCAGTAAAGTATATCAGTATCAGCTTGTTTAACGTTTTACCAAAAAAATACAGAATAATGAATAAAATATTCCTTTTAGAAATCTATTAAATGGTTATTGTTAGGCAAATGTTATTATACTATAGAATAGTTTGTTTCGGACAGCAATATTACCTAAATATTGTAATGTTTATATAATTTATAAATGTTTTAATTTTAATTGTCTGTAAAACAAATGACTTGTCCTATGAATTGTATACGTCTCAAAGGATGAATGAATATTCAGATTTAGCCATACGGCTCACTCTCTCTAATGGGAAAATTTAATCATCCCAGATACATACGGTATCAAAAGGATTTGGCTCTGGTGGGACTCTTTCCATGTTATCGAGCCTTAGGTGACGAAGCATCTGCCAAAAATTTTCTTACGCATCTAGATGTTGAGAGCAGTACTGCTTTCTGCATGGTCCTATATAGATGTTCATTAACACCCAGCTGTTTTATGTTTTCTAAGAGGCTATTCGAAATAACTCCAGTAGTAGAGAAAAAAGTAGTAGATTTTTTCGTTGTATTTAACACGCAAGATTTAACTTACAGAATCTATAGAAATAGGCAGCGGAATAAGACAAGGGGATTCATTGAGCCCCATGCTCTTCAATTTAATCATGGACGAAATCATCAAACGCGTTAACATAGGAAGAGGACACAGAATGGGAAACAAAGAAATAAAAATACTCTGATAAGCAGACGACGCAATATTGATAGCCCAAGATGAAGATAGTCTGCAAAGATGGGTCTACAGATTTAACATAAGAGCAAAAGAAGTTAATATGACAATCTCATCTCAGAAAACTAAAACAATAGTAGTCAGCAAAGAACCAACCAGATGTAAAATAGAAATTGATGGCATCAGTATTGAACAAGTAATGAACATAAAATACACTGAGAATTACACTGTCTAGATATGGAGACCTGGACAAAGAAGTGAGAGATCAAGTAGAAAAAGCAAATAGACAGGCAGGATGCCTTAATGACACTATATGGCGAAACAGACACATTAACACTCAGAAGAAGTCAAGAATTTATAAAGCCAGTATAAGACCAATAATGACATATGCCTCAGAAATAAGACCCGACGCAGCCAGAACGCAAAGGCTACTGGAAACGACAGAGATGTGAGTACTGAGAAGAATTACAGGAAATACGCTGAGAAATCGAAAGAGAAGTGAAGACATTAGAAGAAAATGTAACAGTGTATAAATAAATGGACATAAAATAGAAAAAAAAAATGGAATAACCACATAAGCATAATGAAGAAAACCCGTGTCGTCAAATAGCAAGAGATAAATCACCAATCGGCAGAAGAAGTATCGGACGACCGCGCAAAAGTTGTAGTGACAACCTTCCATAGAGGTATTAAACCGAAAATGAAAAAGCAGAATTGCTTATAAAGAGGAAGAAGAAGAAAAAAAATATCTCAGACTAGAAGATCTACGTGTTCTAAAAGGTATATACTATAAAAATGGCCCACTAAATTATTTGAAAATATTACCTCGTGGTCCCAGTTATTTGATAGTGAACTGTTTTTATAAATCTAATTTATTAACTTTATTTATTATAAAAATGTTCTAACACTTAGTTTATTAGAGTCTTTATTTAATTTATATAAAGTCTTACAATAATTTATTTACATTGTTTACACGATTCTAATTTATATACTACGTTTCCGCGTTACAATTCAAACTCGATACTATTCTAACTAACTAACTAACTAAGCCGTTATTCCGAAGTTCTCTCGAACCGGATGGTTACCTTCTTGACCCTTCTCGAATAGGATGGAACGCCAGACAGGTTTATCGGAGGAGAACCTACTGGAAAAATACTTGTTAGAAATAATATATTTACAGTTTAGGTTATGAGTCATATTTATCGTAACATTGCCCCCTCTTAAAAGATGGGTCCTCCTGGAACCTTGTCGGGACTGGAACTGAAACGGTATGCTAGTATCGGCAACTGGACCCTCTTTTACAACTTCCAGTTGTATACAATGACAAGGGACGGTTTCCTCTCCGCACCAGTAACTATGCGGATTGCAACAAACTAACACCTGGACTTCGGTGTCCTTAAAGATCTCCTCCACCATACTTCGGATAACTCTTCAATCTAATTGGCGGCACTCCAACTTTGGCATGGCTAACTTTTGCACGTCGGACTCTACTACGTGCTTTTTCAATTGAAGTAGGGCTTCCAATACATCTCAGTAGGTAGGTTGGTCACGGGCAGTGTCTTTTGTTACCAGGTAGAAAAGGTAACGTGATGCATCTTGGAGTTTCAAGGCTTTCCCAGGAACCGGCACTTGGCATTGAAGTTCTGCAACTCAACCGAACTTCCTTCGAAAGACGGATGCCAACCCTGGTGCGTCTTTGATACTGGCCGGGTTGGTAAGGGCCAGTGAGTAGTCATCAGGAAGCGCGATAGATCTTGCTTTTCTTCAGTGGTAACACCACGTCTTGCTTTACCGGTACCTCCAAAGGCGCCCATGATTTTCTTAAACGTGAGGTCAGACACATCTTGGACTTGGTTTACTTCCACTTCTTCATCTACGTCGTGGTCACCTTCGAAAGACGCCAGCCGGTTATAGTATACTATCATGGGCTTTCCCCTCGGAATCTTGCTTATTCGGTAGATAACATCGTTGATATTCTCCATAATGAGGTATGGACCTTCCCAAAACTGCTGCAACTTGAGAGAACAACCTTTTCGCTTCTTGGGATTATAGAGACAGACTTTGTCGTTCTTCTTATAGCACCCCTTTTCGGGATGTACATCTTCTTCAGATCGACACCCAAACTCTAGATCACAAGGTAGTCGCATCTCGCGTCCGAATAGGACTCTGGCCTGTTGATTCGATAACAGCAGATCTGTAGGCCATTGTGAAGAACGGAAGATATTGGTCCCAGTCTCGCTGATGATCGGACACTATCTTTGTCAAATACTTGCCAACTGTCCTATTCATCCGTTCTACCATACTGTAGTTCTTGTTTTCTTCATGCCTAATCTATCACATATTCCTTGGAATAGATCGCTTTCGAAGTTCCTTCCTTGGTCACTATGGATCTCCAAAAACACCCCAAATCGGCTGATATATTCTTGGATCTACTTATCTGCAATGGTGGCGGCCTTCTGGTCTGGAAGTTTGTAAATCTCGACTCACTTAGTGAAGTAATCTATTACTACCAACATGTACTTGCCTCCATTTTCACTTTCTGGAAATGGCCCAGCAATGTCCAAAGCTATCCTTTCAAACGGGCTTCCAACATTATATTGTCTCATAGGAGCTCTCATTTTTCGGTAAGGTCCGTTACTCGTAGCACAAATAGTACATTTCTTACACCAGTCCTTTACGTCGTCGGAACTGTTCATCCAATAAAACCGTTTCCGAACTAGCTGAAGGGTTCTCTTTACACCGAAATGCGCTCCTGATGGACTGTCGTGTAACTGACGAAGTACTTCGGCTATTCTGCTCTTTGGGATCACCAACTGTCTTCTTCTCTCTGAAAGTCATCATTTTCCAGTACTCGTTTAAGCAAGCTATCTTCCATGATAAATGAGTCCCACTGGGCTCAATACGTCTTAACTACTGAGCATAAGTTTGATATTTCTTGGCAAGGTGGTCGACGGTTTTCCTCTTTCCATTTTCGAATTTTCTGTACAACTGGATCTTTCTCTTGTTCTTTCTTTATCTCAGTAGGCGTCCAGTCGTCGTTGACCATCGTTGTTCTTAGCACTACTGCTTCTTTGGATTCCATTTTGTTGCAGTGGGAACACTCTGCTAGGTATGGCCTTCTGGAAAGAAAATCAGCGTTTCTGTGGCTAACTCTTGCCCGGTGCTCAATCTTGAAATCGTTTTCTTGGAGTCGTTCGATCCATCTGGCTATCTGACCCTCTGGATTCTTAAACAGCATCAACCACTTAAGGGCGGCATGGTCGGTTCGGATTAAAAACTTCCTTCCATAGAGGTATTGGTAGAAGTGCTCTACTGATTTCACTACTACTAGATGTTCTCATCTCGTGACGCAATAATTCCGCTCAGGTTTTGAAATAACTTTACTAAAATATCCAAGGACTCTTTCCTGTCCTCCTTGAATCTGAGATAGCACTCCCCCAATTCCCACATTACTTGCATCTGTATCTAAGATAAACTCTCCTTCTGGCAGTGATACCTTAAAATTGGTGCTGTGATTAAATGCCTTTTCAAGGTCTCAAAGGCATTTTGGCAGTCTGTATCGTATCCCAGCGGTAATCTCTTCTTTCCTCTGTATGTCGTGTTAATGGCTTAGCGATATCTGCAAACTTCTTAATAACCCTCCGGTAGTAAGTACATAGTCCAAGAAAACTTCTCACTTCTCCTTCTCTACTGACTATATGACCCAGATAATTGACTTTACCTTAAAACAGCTGGCACTTCTTGGAGTTTAACATCAATTGGGCAGCTTTAAGTCGATTAAAAACGTTTTCTAAATTCTTCAGATGATCTTCAAATGTCTCCCTCAAGACGATTATGTCATCTAGGTAAACCATATACATGTTTTCCAAGTTAACCCTCTCACACATATTTATCGTAAAATAGGAAGTAATAAAATTTAAAAAATTGAGTTTTTAGTAAAATGTATTTAGAGGCACCGTACATACAACGTATGACATACGTACATAAAAAATTATGCGTGAACCTTACCAAAACAATATTTACAAAATGTGGCTGATTTTCAAAATTTTCACAATATGTGTCGACTTTTTTATTTATGGCATATTTTCGGCCATGAGTTTCAGAATTTTGTTTGTAGCAGTTCTTGCACATTTTCCTTCTGCTATGTTTAATCCCCTCTTTCTTCACTTTAGTAACGTAGTTTTCATAAGCTGAGGTCTGATTGGCACAGTCTACAGTTTCCTCGGCTTACTAAAGATGTGGTTATAATGAGGGTCTCGAAAGTTACAGTTCTTCGGACATATTACGCGAAATGAATCCAGATATGCTTTCCTTTAAGCCATCCTGCAAGGAAAAATATTTGGAAAACGAGGTCTAAGAAGAAGAAGAAGAACATCTTGGTTAAAGAACCTCAGAATCTGGTTCAATACAACATCTGTGCAGCTTTTCCGCGCTGCTGCAGATAAGATAAAGATTGCCATGATGATCGCCAACATTCATAACGGATAGGCACATTAAGAAGAAGAAGAAGTGGTTAAAATAAGATCAAGTCCCACTTTTTGGAACCACTTTACACTTTACTCTGAGTTGATTTGAATAGGCTCCAAATTGATCTGATAAATCTACAGCTGCTTTACCTTTGTTATAATCCACTACAATATTGCGTTTCCGTTATATGTGCTGATTACATGGCACTTCTATCATTGCCTTTCCATGTTTTGTAGAAAGCATAAGAATGTTTCTCTTATCTTGCCAATTGATAATTGAAATGCCGCAGTCATTTTCTATGGAACAAATTTTGCCACGTTTCAACTTGATTCTTACAATTTCTTTGGGCAGACCTTCTCGGTTTTTTCGAATAGATCCAATTTCATGTGTATAGGCATTTTATATATTGGTATATTAACATTTTATTGGCCAGAGGTAGACTAGTGTACCAGTTATCAATAACTAGTGTTCGTCCCTCATTTACTAATATATATATATATATATATATATATGTTATATGAGAAAATATTAACCTTGAACTAGCTTAAGTTCGCCGACTTCAGATTTCATCATCCCATTCCCATAGAAACCGCTGAGCACGCATTAGAACTTTGTACGAACCGTTGGCCAACATTCATGGGAACAGCAATTCAGCACTTCATACCAAACCTATAAATTACCATTCTCAGATGCCGGAATCACTCTTAGCTGCAACTTCGACCAGTCCAGTTATTGTAGTCATTTTAAATTAATTTAATTTTGTACTATTATTTAATATTTAATTTGTAACAAATAAAGTTCTTTTTTAAAAAGTCAAATACGTGATTAGTGATCTAACAATTGGCGCAGTCAGTAGGATCCGGTTAACGTTGCTAGAACACGTGTATACTCACTGGCAGCGGCGGATTCTCATCCCTTAACGGAACAAAGAATCTACGGAAGTCCTCACTCCTGTGACCTACGGAAGGAACACCTAGTGAAGCCCCTGGTAGCCGAGCAGAGAGAACAAGACAACCCTTAAAGAAGAAAGCATCTCCGAACAACCTCACTCCTGTAATCTACGGAAGGAACACCTAGTGAAGCCCCTGGTAGCTGAGCAGAGAGAACAAGGCGTCCCGATGTTCTTCTTTATGTAAGTGGATTTTGAATCATCTCGTTAATAATTTTGTTATAATAATTTACGAAATTGACTATACTGCAAGTCAATTAATTAAGATACATAAAAAAAAATACAAGTTGATTATCTAATATTTGAAATTATTGATATTTCTTTACATACTATTTTATACTGATATTTTATTGACATATTTTTTTTTACTTGCTATATTTTGGTATATTTTCTCTTGATATATTTTTATTTGGTATATTTGATACATTTTTGTTGATATATTATTTGATATTTTTATATTGATACATTTTTGCCCTTTATATACCACCACATTTTTTTTCTCCCTTATATACTGATACATTTTATATTTCTCCATACTTCTATTTTCATTTTCGTTTAAAAAATATCTCGAAAAATGCCTGAGACACGTTCCCAGACTCAACAAGAAATCGAACCATACAAGCTTTCGGAAATATTTTCTATTATCCCAGAATTTGAAGGCGATCCGATTTCTCTTTCTACATTTTTAGATGCGCGCGACTGTGCTTTTAAAATGGCCACAGGCGATCAGCGCGTTCTATTAACGATTCACGTAAAAAATAAACTTAAAGGTAAAGCTGCACAGCTTATTAATTCTAGAAAACCAATTTCTTATACAGAAATAAAACAATTACTAAATCTACATTTCGGAGACAGTAGAGACCTGACCTCCTTAATACAAGACTTACAAAGACTAAGACAACTATCTAACGAATCTCCCCTAACTTTCTTTAACCGTTTACAAGTTCTGAATGCAAAAATGCACGCCTCGATCCAAGTAGCAAATTTATCCCCAGATCAAAAAACTGCCCAATGTGACTTAATCGATACCATGGCCCTAAACACACTTTTAACCGGTTTAGAACCTCGTCTAGGACAAATTATTAGGGCTAGTAATCCAAAAGATCTCATTGAAGCAAGCAATCGTATTAGACGCGAACTTCAATTGTCATATTTTGAAGAACAAAAATCTAATTCTAGATCAACTATTCCTAAATCCTCTCAACCAATGAGAAGACCCTCATCTCAGTTTACAAAATGTACAAATTGTGGCCGCATTGGTCATCTAAATAGTGAATGCCGCTCTTCACGTTTCGTACAGCCAAACCAAACTTTTCTAGGCCACACGGTTACCAAAACCAATATAATAATGGACCTAACAACTATCAAAACAATCAGAACCCTAATAGGAATCAATATTCGTCCAACAATCCAAATTTTAACCAACAGAGACCTTCCTTTTCATCTCAAAATCAAAATCAAAATCGTCCATCTGTTATTCAAAGAAACCCAAACTTCCAAAGAGCACATGTTTTAAACGAATACCCTGATGAAATGACGACTAACTATTATACAGACGAATACTATACAGATAATTATTATAATACCGATAATTATGAAAACTATGAAACAGATTATTATACAGAAAATAATCCACAAACTGATGACATTTACGAAACCAATAACACACAAAATTATCAGGATTTTCTTTCACTTCAGAATCAAAATCATCCTCCCAATCATACGAACCCCTCAACGGATATTACGAATATCCAAGAACAAATCCAAGCACTCAACTTAGACAACTTTCATCCGTATCTCAATTTTCCCGAACAGACATTCATGTAACCCCATTTCATACAATGAGTTCCAAAAATTTATATTACATTAACGATGCTACCAACACTTTTAAACTTTTAATCGACACAGGTGCTGGAATCACTGTTTTTAAAGAAAACACAGCACGCAATTATCATAATAGATTTCCTGAAAACGTTACTATTCAAGGTATAACCGATCAAAAATTGTTAATAACAGAATCTGTCCTAATTCCCTTCACTGACAATAATCCTCACAAAGTCTTTATTTTCAATTTAGACATTGATTTCGATGGCATAATAGGCCTAGACTTTCTAGATCATTATGAATGCGTAATAGATCTCAAATCCCGACAGTTGCATACAAATTTTAAAACTGTCACCCTTCACAAAGTAGGACACGAGACAAACACACCTCCTAAAGACAAAAACCCGACACACCCTACAGAAACAAGAAAAAACGAACCTAAAATAAAAATTAAACCAGATCCTAAACAGGAATCAAATTTAAAATATCAAAACCCTATAAATGAAAAATATACTATCGTAGAAAACCGAGATCAAGACAAAAATCTTGAAAGACCAGAGAGAAAACGAATAAAAGGAAAAAACAGAATTACCATTGACAGCCGGACCGAACAAATATGCAGACTAAAATGCAACTTATCAAATACAGATGCCATATTATCAGCTCAAGAAATAGAAAAAGTTAGATTACCTCATGCATTAGTCCATGTAGATGAAAATGGAGAATTTTTAACTTCCGTACTAAATGCTAATGCTATGCCGAAGACAATCGAATTTTCAGACATTTCAATCGAACCTTTCGAAAATTCGGAGACAATCCTATCCTACAACGGAAATGATTTTGAAGAACCCGTAGTAGATAGAACACGAATAATTAAAGAACAACTAAGAATTGATCATCTAAATTGCGAAGAACAAGAACTCATTCTAGATATATGTACTGAATACGCAGATATATTTTATGTCGAAGGCGACAAACTGACCTTCACAAACGAAATAAAGCACAAAATCGAAACAAACAACGCTAAACCTATCTTCACTAAATCCTATAGATATCCTCAAATACATAAGGAAGAGGTAAAGACGCAAATTAATAAAATGTTAGAAGAAGGAATAATCCAGAAAAGTGTCTCGCCCTGGTCGAGTCCAGTCTGGGTCGTACCGAAGAAATTAGATGCGTCAGGAAAACAAAAATGGCGAGTTGTTATTGATTATCGAAAACTCAACGAACTCACAGTACAAGACCGTTATCCTCTACCACAAATATCAGAACTATTGGACCAACTAGGAAGATGCCAATACTTCACAACACTAGATTTAGCGTCTGGATTTCACCAGATTGAAATCGAGCCACAAGACATCCAGAAAACGGCCTTTTCCGTCGAAAATGGACATTACGAATTTGTCCGCATGCCATTTGGACTAATGAATGCTCCATCTACTTTCCAGAGAGTAATGGACAACATCCTCTTAGGAATACAAAACGAAAGATGCTTAGTGTATATGGATGACATAATTATCTACTCCCCCACTATTCATGATCACATGTCACGACTAACAGAAGTTTTTAAAAGGTTACGAAAAGCAAATTTAAAAATACAGCCAGACAAGTGCGAATTTTTAAGAAAAGAAGTAGCATATTTGGGCCACCTTGTAACAGAAAATGGTGTAAAAACAAATCCAGTTAAAATATCTTGCATCAAAAACTTCCCGGAACCAAAGAACACCAAAGAAATAAAATCATTCTTAGGCTTAGCCGGTTACTATAGAAGATTTATTCCAAATTTTGCCAAAATTTCTAAACCACTTACGAAACTACTTCAGAAAGACGTACCTTTTATTTTTAATTCTGATTGCAAAGAAGCCTTTAACGAACTCAAAAATATTTTAACTTCAGATCCAATACTTATATATCCCAATTTTGAGGAACCATTTTTACTCACAACTGACGCTAGTGCATTCGCGATTGGAGCCGTTCTATCGCAAGGCCCTATTGGAAAAGATTTACCCATAACTTATGCCTCCAGAACATTATGCGGTGCCGAAACAAAATATTCGACTATAGAGAGAGAACTATTAGCTATCGTATGGGCAGTCAAACATTTTAGACCATATCTTTTTGGCCGAAAATTCACCCTGATTACCGATCATCGACCCCTTACATGGCTTTTCTCGATAAAAGATCCCGGAAGCCGATTAGCGCGTTGGCGCCTAAAACTCGAAGAATACAATTATAAAATAGAACATCGCGCAGGAAAAATAAACAGAAATGCAGATGCCCTCTCAAGGATAAAGATTAACCATTTCAAGGATTGTGCAAACTTTCAATCAAAAATCTCATTACATGCATCGAATGAAGATGACACGGAAACTCAAGAAAACGAAGACGACGATGAAGAAAATATAGAAAAAATGTCCGAAGAACTTGACAAGTTTATCGAACTGTATAGAACTAAGTCAATAATCGATTATTCTAAAATTGAAACATCGAATACGGACTTATTAGACAAATCCAACAAAAATATTGTTACATTTTTTTGGCAAAATAAACTTGAAGAACTCCACGAGAAAATAATGAATGACATATTCGAAGAAAACATGGAATATAGTAACCGAAGAATTAATATTGTACACAGCAAAACTGTAAAAGATCGAAAATATTTTATTATACCATTACCATTTGATCCCGAACGAGTAATATCACATTTGTTTCTTGTACTTTTTGCAAATAAAGATCAATTCGATGAATCAAAAATATATTGCGTCGAAAATAATCTCGAACTACCTATCCTAGAGATATTTTCTTATATTTTTTTTGCTGACAAAGAATTAAAATTAAGAATCTGTCAAAATATAATTAAAACAGCCAGCGAAGACGAAATCCCTCAAATTTTAGATCATTGCCATTGCGGTAAAAACAACTTACATCGAGGAATAAACGAAACTGTCAGAAGAATAAAGCAGAAATACAATTGGAAGAATTTAACAAAAGATGTAGAGAAATTTGTAAAAGCATGTGAAATTTGCCAAAAAGTTAAGATTTGCAGGAAAAACTTAAGTGGACCACTAGTCATAACAGAAACTCCAAAAACACCATTCGAAAGAATAAATATGGACATATTCGAATACCCTACTAGGAACTACGCTTTAACTATTCGTGACGAATTGACAAAATTCACGCAAGCCTATCCTTTGGAAGACAAAAAGGCAGTAACAGTAGTCAAGACACTCCTACTCTTTTTTCAACACTATGGAACACCACTAAGAATTCATTGTGACTGCGGTCGAGAATTCGAGAATGCTATAATCAAAGATCTATGCGAATTATACGACATTAAACTAACATTTTCTAGCGTTAACCATCCACAATCTAATGGATCTATAGAAAGGTTTCATGCCACACTCTCAGAAATGATTAGAGCAAATCAAGCCGAGAACCCAAACGATCATCCCTTCACTATACTTCCTTATGCAATAATATGCTATAACAACACAAAGAATAAGACCCACGGTTTCACACCATATGAACTTATATTTGGGCACACTGCAGGCCGACCACCAGAAACTCTATACAATCAAAAAACACTAATGAGTAAATATATTCGAGACCTGAATAACCGCATGGAATATTTTTACAAAGTAGCCAGAGCAAAAACAGAAAGACAGAAAGAAAAGGCGAAAGTAAGATTTGACGAGAATATTTCAGAACGAAGACCTGATTTTAAAATTGGTGACAAAGTTTACGTAAAAGAATCCCAAATTAAATCAAAATCGGATAATCTTTTTAATGGACCTTTCGAAATTCAAGAAGTTTTTACAAATTCCGCAATTATCCTTAACCCCAAAACTAATCAAACCTCTAAAGTAAATTTTGACAGACTCAAACCTTATTTTGAATAATTTTCCTTTACAGATTCTATGGACTCCTTCCTATCGTCCAATCCCAAATTCTCCTCACTCCAATTAATAACACAATTGGAATATTTTTTCATGAAAAAGGAACTATACGAATATCTAACGACAAATGGACTTTACTTGTTTACAAAGAATTATTACCTATCAAAACTACAATATCCAATAATGACAGAATTTTGGAAAACCTGTTAGAAAAATTTATTAACGTGGATACACCGAGAAAACTTGCCTTTCAAGCCGAAGTACAGACACATGTTAGTCTGCTAAAACAAATCTCAAACTCCGTTAATTTAAAATATAAAGAAATAACCTCTGACACAGTACCTTATAATAAACGCCTAAAACGCGGTTTAGTAAATGGTATTGGAACAATCTGGAAATCTATTACTGGAAATTTAGACGCCTCTGATGGCGAATACTTTAATAAATGTATAAATAAGATAAATTCCGATGAAACTCAAATTGAAAATCTCCTAAAAAATCAAATATCTGTTACCACTTCAGTTATAAGAACTTTCAACACTACAATTCAAAAATTGCAAATAGACGAAGAAACTTTTAACAAAGACTTAAAAACTATCGAGACTACACTTCTGGACATTAATAATGACATCTCCTTTTACCAAGCACAATTACAAATACTAGATTTATGTGAGTCCTTAATGGAAAGCTACGTATTTTTAGAAAATTATTTAAATGATATACTAAATTCTATCACATTCTCTCGCCTGCAAATTCTACATAGTTCTATTATTTCGCCCATAGACTTAATGGAGGCATTAAAAGAAATCTCACAGTCATTACAAAATAACGTATTGCCTCTACCCACTTATATGTCAAATATAGCTCAGTATATTGACATAATAAAACTACAAGCTTATCAGCTTGATTCAAAAATTGTTTTCGTTCTCGAAATTCCGTTAGTTGATCCCGAAATATTCACCTTGTATCAATTATATTCAATACCAATATTAGATAATCAAACTGGTTTTCATCATTTACTTTCAACTGTTCATAAATACATAGCGCGAGATGATGATTCAATTTCATATGTTTTACCCATGGACACCGAAAAATGCAAACAAATCAGTCAAACCCAAAGAATGTGTACAGACATTCTTCCGTATCCCATAGACACGGATGCTATATGTGAAGCCCAGCTTTTGAAACCTCTCAGCAACTTACCAAAAACTTGCCAGATGTCCATGCTTTTGGCACAAGGTTACAATGTACAAGAAATTGACCGAAATTTATGGTTACTAACCATTTCCGATCCATTACCAGTAACAATCAAATGTGCAAGGAAAGACGTCACTACACAAATAATAAAAACAAATTCAATCTTAAGATTAATTCCCGAATGTATTGCATTCATTGGCAGTACCAGAATTCATGCTAGAGACCAAATTGAGAAATATACAAATATCACGTATAGAAGTCACCCAGTTAACGTACCCTACAGATGCTGTGACCATTTTGAGACAAAGAGTCACCTATCAAAATTGAAACCACTAAAACTCAGTAAAATCAACGTAGATGACTTAAATATTGCACAACACAAATTGGACCAATATTCAGAAGAACTGGACCATATTATGAGCCAATCATTCATTGAGGAACATCTACCCTTATTCACTATATCAACCTTATCCCTGATTATTATCCTAGTTATCTTATACCTTTTCTGCAAATACCGAACCAAAATATTCCCAAAAATTGCAATCTCCTTGTCCCAGGATCAGCCTCCAACTCCACTACCACGCAGAAATTCCATTAGACAGAAACTTCAAAGCTTAACCTCCTTCAGAAGAAGACCCAATGTCCAACAGGAAAGGGAAGCAGAAACACCAATTACTCTGTAAAAGTCAAAGCAATGGCATTGACTTTTCACTAATAAGGGGAGCTGTTATATGAGAAAATATTAACCTTGAACTAGCTTAAGTTCGCCGACTTCAGATTTCATCATCCCATTCCCATAGAAACCGCTGAGCACGCATTAGAACTTTGTACGAACCGTTGGCCAACATTCATGGGAACAGAAATTCAGCACTTCATACCAAACCTATAAATTACCATTCTCAGATGCCGGAATCACTCTTAGCTGCAACTTCGACCAGTCCAGTTATTGTAGTCATTTTAAATTAATTTAATTTTGTACTATTATTTAATATTTAATTTGTAACAAATAAAGTTCTTTTTTAAAAAGTCAAATACGTGATTAGTGATCTAACATATATATATATATATATATATATATATATATATATATATATATATATATATATATATATATATATATATATATATATATATATATATATATATATATATATATATATATATATATATATATATATATATATATATATATATATATATATATATATATTGTTATGATGTATTGTTTGTTTGAATGATGAGCAATGAGTATTTTTAATAATATAATATATAGGGTTTTTATCGCGGTTCTCAAAGAATTAGCTTGTAAGTACTTTTTTAAATTATCTTTATTATAACTATTATGAAACACACATATATATCTAACCTAGTCAATGTAAATTTAAAATAAACTATTTTTAAATTGATGTTCTTATAAAACTAATTAAATTCTATAGACAATGTTAAATTTAAATAAACTATCTTCAAAATTGAAATTGTTATAACACTAACTAAATTATATTAACAAAATTTTGTACCTTTCTTTCACTGAATGCCTAAATGAACTGTTTTCCACTATATATATTCTAATCACCACTGAAAGTCTTCGTACTTGGGTTATCCTTGTTTTTGTGAAATTTCTTTTTCCAATTATCAGCTTCTACCAATTTAAGATATAGTTTTCTTCACCAGCATTTATACACCATCAACCAAACCAGCAAACAGCATTTATATTTATTCTTCTTTTCAATATACCAATATCCAATTATTATAAGTTGATTTATACTAATCTCCAACCATGATATAATTTAATTCCTTCCAATGTCCATCCAATATTCTTCTAATATACTTTTATAATCTTCAATAATTATTTGTGTACAATTATAAATGTGCATTAAATATATGCATAATTTTTAATCTTCATTTAACTCACTATATTAAACAATTGGACTATCTCAAACTAACTTTCATATTTCTTATTAAACTGCTTGACTGACTTACTAAAACTGTGAACAATTGACTTCACTAACTAATCTTTCTGACTAAAAAACTCCTGACTGCTTGACTTCAGACTAAAAACTTCCAAAAACTGCCATCTTGAATCCAAATCACGGGTATTTATATCTTTTGGATATTCCAGAACCATCTGGTAATAGATCATGTTCCAATTTGTTCTATCAAATACTTGTCTGAATTTTCTGGAACAAACCATTTCGCAAACATGGCCATCTCCGGAGATCCAGAGAATTCCATTCTTTTCTATTAATAATTTTGTTTACATTTAGGCTTTTCAGATCAGAATATATAATTAAATTAGTAACTTACACTCTAATTTAATAAAATACACATTTCAAACAATATAACCCCACTTATATTCGTAAAATTCTTAAAATGACACTTAGGAATGGAGGGTATAGTGTGTTGCCTAGTCACATGGCTCACTTAAAAATATCTACAAAATCATAACTACTAAAATACAACTTTTTACAATTATTATATGCTAATTTCCTAAAATGCCCTCACATAAATAACTTTTATAAAATTCTCTAGTATATAACTTATTTAAAACAACCAAATATCTAATATTATGTAGTATATAACTTATAAATTATTTTCTATAAACCCTAATCGTATCAATACCCCAAAATAATATTTAAAATAAATAATTTACTTATTATTTTTTTAAATATTAATTTTCTCATACCTTATTAAATTTAATAAATCAATTTTTTTTTATTTAAAATGTGTTAAATACATCCCTGTTCGCTGTCTATGTCAAAACAGAGAACAACGGAGCACAGTTCGGCTATTCTATGGTCAAACTGTCATGTCAAATGAAGCAATGGATTCTATATCAGAGAATAAAATATAACCTTAATTAAAAATATAATCTATATTGTGTTCTGTTTATTTATAGACAAAATCTAGGAATTATTTCCATTCAACAGGCTTTCATCCATATGAATTGGTAAGTTTTACACTTTTTATAAAGACATTTACACAATCAATTCTGTATCTAACCCCAAATTATGATTTTTAGGGTACCAAACAATTTCCATATGTACAAAATTCAACAAGTATGATGTCAAATTTATTCACAACAAAGAAATCTACCATCTATCTATGAAATGGATCTATCAGTAAGTTATTAGTGTTATTATATTTGTGTTAAAGGTATAGAAAACATTATTCAATCTCTTCATGATATTGAAAAATGTCGTTGATATGAAATATGCCTCTTAGTCTGTTCTCTGCATCTATTAACACATAACTATTTAGTCCATTCTGATTTTCAATTGTATATGGACCTTCAAACATTGGTTGTAATTTCTTACAGCGATTTTCTTTAACATTACTTTTTCTAAGTGAACGAATTAACACTAGGTCTCCTTTTTGAAATGTGATTGGTTTTTTTATATTTCGATTTTGTCTTCTGATATATTTTTCAGCTTTCCTCCTAATTCGGTTATTCACTTTCTGCATTACTTGTTCTAACATATCCTGATTATATTCACTAATCCACTTTCTGTTTCCTATATGGCCAAACATTAAATATTCTGGTACTTCCTCTGTATTCAAATTATGTGTATTATTTAAAAAATATTCTACTTGTGGTATATGTTGCTGCCAATTTTCATGTTGATTTTGGCACAGTATCCTTAAATATTTTATAACTTCTTTAATATATCTTTCTGCAGGATTTGCCTGAGGATGTCTGATACTTGTAAAATGAATGTTGATTCCCTTTTTCTCACAAAATGTCCGAAATTTTTGGTTGTTAAAATATGTAGCATTATCTATTATGCAATTTCTAAATGGTCCTATTTCTTCGAAAAATTGATTAATATATAATTTTAATGTTTTAACATTTGTTCTAGAGCAGGGATATAGTTTAATAAATTTTGTATATAAATCAACTATCACTAGTATATGCTTTTTTCCTGTTGGACTGAGAACTAAATTTGAAATAAAATCCATGGAAACTGTATTTAGTTTTTCATATACAACATTAGATTTATATGTGTTCTGGTTTTTGAAATTCTTTTCTTTGTTTAGTTGACATATTGGGCATTGGGTAGTAATTTCTTTTGCTATACTTATGTCATTCTTTGCAAAATAATTGTCCCTAAATAGCATCCATAGCTTTCTTGAACCAATATGCATATAATTGTTATGTAAATTTTTCAATATTTTCTTTGCTAAAGTTCTAGTTATTACATATACTTCTATGCCATTTATTATTTTATAATATACCCCATCTTTCCTAAGGACTTTTTGTTTTTCACTCAAATTGATCTGATCTCTTATAATTTCTTCTTTAGAATATAATCCAGTACTTTCTACTAATTGATTTAATCCAATTTTTATTGTTCGCTGCCCTTTTTGTGGTGTATTTTCTAACCTTGATAAAGCATCTGCCACTATATTGGATTTTCCAGAAATGTACTTGATTTCAAAGCAGTATTCACTAAGTATTAGACTCCACCGATGTATTCTACTGTTTCCATATTTGTTATTTAATATAGACGTTAAAGCTTGGTGATCTGTTTCTATAGTAAATTCATTACCCAACAAATAAAATCTTAATTTTGTGACACAGTGTATTATACTTGCTAGTTCTAATTCTGAAACTGAGTAACCCTTTTTATGTGGCTTTGTAATTCTTGAAATGAATTGTATTGGGTATTCGACCCCATCATGTATTTGTAATAATACCCCTGATAATCTCTCTATTGATGCATCTGTTCTTAATATGAATGGCTGTGTGTAGTCAGGATAGTATATTTTCAAATTTGACAGAAAAATGTTTTTAATCTCTTGGAATGCTAGTTCTCTTCTCTGATCCCATCTCCATTTTACACCTTTTCTCAGTAGTTCAAGTAATGGAATTTCTTTTATACTTAGATCTGGTATCATCCTTTTATAATAATTAATTATTCCAATAAATCCTCTTAAAGTTCTTAAATTGTGTGGTGTTTTATATTCCTGAATGACTTGTGTCCGTTCTGGATCCATTTCGATTCCCTTAGTATTAAGTTTATAACCCAAATATATTACTTCTTTTTGAAAAAATGTACATTTTTCTTGATTTATTTTTAGTCCAACTTTGTCTAATCTATTTATTATAATTTTTAGGTGTTTCTCATGATCTTCAGCCGTTTTAGAAAAAATTAATATATCATCAATGTAGTGAATTACAAAATGTTCATATTGATCCAAAATATCATGAAGACATCTACATAGAGCACTGCAAGATGATTGAAGTCCAAATGGTACTACTTTGAATTGATATACTACTCCATCTATCTGAAATCCTGTATACTGTCTACTTTTTCTTTCTAGAGGTATTAACCAGAAACTATGCTGTAAATCGATTTTAGTGAAATATGACATTCCTGTAATTCTTCCTAATATTCCATCTATACTCATTGGTGCTTCAAATTGCTTTTCAGTAATCTTGTTAATATTCCTTGCATCCAAACATAACCTGATTTCACCTGATCTTTTTCGTACTACTACTATGGGGTTAATAAAACGTGTGTCTGCCTTCTCAATGATTCCATCTTCTAACATATTATTAATTGTTTTGTTTACTTCTTCTCTGTATTTATATGGTATTGGGTATGATTTTGTTTTAAAATCTTTTTCTTCTTTAACTTTTATACTATGGATATAATTTTGTGCAATTCTATTTTCTTTATTGACAAGTCCCTTGTGTTGCTGCAATATGGAAATGACTATTGATTTATATTCTTCAGGGCAATTTAAAACTTTCATTATATCTTCTTCTTTACAAATAAAATTATTCTTCATTATGTACTCATTATTCCTTGCTTCCAATTTTACACACTCCGCCTCGTAGGCATCCATCTGCTTAAAATTTCCATTCCTTAAATATTCACTACAATACTTATTCTTTACATTCTTTTGGGACATTTCCCTATCATCAAAATACATTTCTTCTTCATAAACATCATTATTTTCTTTTAATAATATCCTATCAACTCTTATTCCTTCTTCCACCTCATCTTTCTGCATAAATTTAATTATTTGCCCTTCCAAAGTTACCATTTTTTCTTCAAAATCTATCTTTACTTTCTTCTTTTCCAATTCATCATTTCCCATTAATATATCAACACATAAATCCTTGACAATAAATCCTTGCATATTAATTTCTTTATTAAGAATATTAATTTTAAAATTTGCTAGTTTATCAATTTCACCCAACTTCTTATTATTTGCACCAACAATTTTAATTTTTGGAATCTTTATTATATCTGATAGTTTTAATGTATTAAAAATAAAATTCTCCGAGACTAAAGTAAAGTACTTTCTGAACCAGTATCTATCATAATTTTAATCATTTTATTTTTGGCCAAAGCATTTATATAAATTAAATTAATAGATTCAATAATTTTATCGTCATCTAGAGAAATAAATTCAGAAGGTTTTTCATAATAGCAATGGCCTAACTTGTAATTCAGAAAGTTTACTGCACAAAATTTTGATTATTAGAATTGTCAGATTGTATCTGACCACTTGGATCTGATGTCCTATGTCTTTCCCTACTATCTACTCACATTTTCCTGCCTTGTACTACTTTGTTCCCTGTCTTCGCAGCTTCTATTCCTTCGAACACAATTTACCTGTCTGTTATAGTTAGGTCGCTCTGTATTTCTTCTATTGTTAAAATCTTGTCTATTATTATTAGTACTGTTATTAAAATGTTGTCTATTATAATTAGTATTATTATTAAAATTTTGTCTATTATAACTAGTATTATTATTAAAGTTCTGTCTATTTGGATTACTGTTAGTATTATTAAAATTTTGTAAACTATCACTATACCTAGTATTATTGTTATATGATTGTCTATATTGTTGATTATCATTTTTATTATATTGAAAGTTATTATTGTTTTTTCTGTTGTTATTATTACTTGTCATATTGCCTCTTTGTATTCTTTGAATAAAATTAATAAAACTATCTATTGTTTGAATATTTTGTACAGTTACGGTTTGCACAACATCAGCATCAAAATGTCTAGATACATTTAAGACTGTTTCATCCTCTCTAAGTGGTGGTTCTAAATATTTTGCAACTGTTATCAATTTCAATGGATAATCTACCATATTTGATTTTAAATTTTGATTATACTTTCCAAAATATAGAATTTCTCTAAACTTGGCTTGCTCTAATTCACCCCAATAATAATTTAAAAATTTATTTTCAAATGTTTGAAAATTATCTAAATCATTCTCAATACTAGCAAACCAAGTTGCTGCATTGTCATTTAATGTCACTCTAATATAATCTTTAATATCATTAATATTATTCACAAATCTTAATTTATGTTTTAAACTATTTATGTATACTCTAGGATGCAAATTTTTTATATTACCAGAGAATTTAATCCCAGTCTCATTTGTTAAATTTAAGTAAGGTCTTCCTATGTCTCTCATTTGTGAAATATCATCTATTCTCTGTTCCACATTTCTTATTTGATTATTATTTATTTGGATATTTTGTTGTATATCGTCTAATTTTTCTTCTGTGTTTCTCCTGTCTTCGTTAATTTTTACTTCTAAGTTACATTTCTGTAACTCTATTTTCTGTTCTATATCTATCTTATTATCTTGAATAATCCTCTTTACTTCTGTCCTCTCATTTTTTATCTTTTTCTTGTAGTCATTCCGTATAATTTTTATTTCATTTGCTACTTTTTTCTCTGCAGCTTCAAGTTTTTTATCCATTTGTTTTTCTATTTGTTTTACAATTTTATTATTATTATCTTCTATTTTCTTTTCTAATTTTCTATAATTCTCTTCTAATTTCTGTTCCATTTTTTTCATGTCTTCTTTGACTTGTTTTGAATTCTCTTCCAATTTTTTTATGTCTTCTTTGACTTCTTTTGAATTCTCTTCCAATTTTTTTATGTCTTCTTTGATTTCTTTTGAATTCTCTTCCATTTTTTTCGTATTCTCTTCCATTGTCTTGTTCATCTGCATCATTAATGACATCAAAGCTGCCATATTGACATTTTCCTCTCTTTCTGGATTCATTTCTGCAGTATCTTGTGGAACTTGAACTAAACTCTCCTCTTGTATAGGTTGTGTTTCTACTTCCACATCTTCTTCATTCTTTTTGCTTCTTGTACCTTTCTTTCCTTGAGACATTTTGAGACTTTACTTGTTCAAATATAATTAAAATAAAATCTATAATTTTTCCTTTCTACTGATAACTTAATTATATGAGAGCACTTATCTTCCCAAACTAATTCTTTTAAATAGAGAGCCACCGCGTTGGGTGCGAAATTGTTATGATGTATTGTTTGTTTGAATGATGAGCAATGAGTATTTTTAATAATATAATATATAGGGTTTTTATCGCGGTTCTCAAAGAATTAGCTTGTAAGTACTTTTTTAAATTATCTTTATTATAACTATTATGAAACACACATATATATCTAACCTAGTCAATGTAAATTTAAAATAAACTATTTTTAAATTGATGTTCTTATAAAACTAATTAAATTCTATAGACAATGTTAAATTTAAATAAACTATCTTCAAAATTGAAATTGTTATAACACTAACTAAATTATATTAACAAAATTTTGTACCTTTCTTTCACTGAATGCCTAAATGAACTGTTTTCCACTATATATATTCTAATCACCACTGAAAGTCTTCGTACTTGGGTTATCCTTGTTTTTGTGAAATTTCTTTTTCCAATTATCAGCTTCTACCAATTTAAGATATAGTTTTCTTCACCAGCATTTATACACCATCAACCAAACCAGCAAACAGCATTTATATTTATTCTTCTTTTCAATATACCAATATCCAATTATTATAAGTTGATTTATACTAATCTCCAACCATGATATAATTTAATTCCTTCCAATGTCCATCCAATATTCTTCTAATATACTTTTATAATCTTCAATAATTATTTGTGTACAATTATAAATGTGCATTAAATATATGCATAATTTTTAATCTTCATTTAACTCACTATATTAAACAATTGGACTATCTCCAACTAACTTTCATATTTCTTATTAAACTGCTTGACTGACTTACTAAAACTGTGAACAATTGACTTCACTAACTAATCTTTCTGACTAAAAAACTCCTGACTGCTTGACTTCAGACTAAAAACTTCCAAAAACTGCCATCTTGAATCCAAATCACGGGTATTTATATCTTTTGGATATTCCAGAACCATCTGGTAATAGATCATGTTCCAATTTGTTCTATCAAATACTTGTCTGAATTTTCTGGAACAAACCATTTCGCAAACATGGCCATCTCCGGAGATCCAGAGAATTCCATTCTTTTCTATTAATAATTTTGTTTACATTTAGGCTTTTCAGATCAGAATATATAATTAAATTAGTAACTTACACTCTAATTTAATAAAATACACATTTCAAACAATATAACCCCACTTATATTCGTAAAATTCTTAAAATGACACTTAGGAATGGAGGGTATAGTGTGTTGCCTAGTCACATGGCTCACTTAAAAATATCTACAAAATCATAACTACTAAAATACAACTTTTTACAATTATTATATGCTAATTTCCTAAAATGCCCTCACATAAATAACTTTTATAAAATTCTCTAATATATAACTTATTTAAAACAACCAAATATCTAATATTATGTAGTATATAACTTATAAATTATTTTCTATAAACCCTAATCGTATCAATATATATATATATATATATATATATATATATATATATATATATATATATATATATATATATATATATATATATATATATATATATTATAGTACAACTTTTTTAGAAGTACCCGTAGTGTCTTATTTGCCTGCATATATTTTGATATTATATCTGTATTTAGACCCAGTAGGTGAATAATTTTGTCCTGTACTTGTGTCTTTTTGTTTTCATATACGGACGAAACCCTAGTCTACTTCTAAATGGTAGAAGAGTTTTATCTACACAAATAAATTCTTCAGGGACATCTTCTTCTAAATGTGTCTATCTTCTATTCACGGGAAAAAAAAAACGGAGCTGAAAAAGTTATCCCCTCCACTTCCCTATGTCGATCTTTCGAAAGTACCTTTGTTTCGAAGGGCTGTAAGTTTCGAAAAATTGGATGAATTTTATCGCTATAAGTTTCAATATAAAGATTAGATTTTCTGAAATGAAAAAAATGAAAAAGACAGAAAAGATTTGATTTCACGTTCAAAGCGTCTATGTATCTATTGATACGTATTTCGACTTAATAAGTCTCATCAGAATAGTTATTCATAGCCGTTCTTAACGTGAAAAATAATCTTCTCTGTCTTATAAGGAAGCAACAATAACATGGCTTCGTTATGGACGCAATAGTGACATCTGATAGAAAAATCGGTAAGATAGTTTCGAAACAAATTCAGATTTTTGCTTTAATCGAAAACTAAAGAAACTTTAATCGAAACTATCTTACCGATTAGATTTTCATTCAAAATTTGTGCAAATTTTATTTCTTAATGTTTATAAACAATGGAGATATGATTTTTAAAAAAATAGTCGCTAACTTCGTTCCTATTGGTCATAGAAGTTTTTTTTAAATGTGAGTTTTTTTACCAGCTATCCAATGGTTGTATGTACAAGTCTGTAGCTCGAAAAATATAAAAGTTATTACAATTGTTTATAAGTAAAACACATGCCCCTTTTTCAAACGTTTATTTTGTAAATAATTTCGATGAAAACGCAATATGCATTTAACTTCTGAGATAGTTTAAATTTTAAAGAATCCTATGAAATTTGCTAAATGTGTCTAGCATCATCAGGGATAAACAAATTAAATAACTTTTAAACTATTTGACCGATCGGGGGGAAATTTCGCACAAATAAAAGACGGTAATTCCTCTTTAGATATCTGCGAAAAATTTTGCAATAAAATCGATAATTTTTGCATAACCAGACTGGGCTATTATGTAAATGGGAATGGAAAGATTCACATGCATTGGTTGTTCTCGTAGTTTCTGATGATTTTGCAGCCCAGAGTATCATGGACTGCAAATGATGATAGAGTCCTCTAATTTTTCCAATTTTTCTGGTTGAGTACTTATATCTTCTGCAGCTTTACGCTTAGTTGCTACTCTTACAAACTGTTGTTGAATGCAGTTGGCCTCCAGACTTTCATGAGAATGATTTAAGTTTTGTCTAGAAATTACTACATCATTCCCAATTCTGTAGACGGCAGCGTTACAACCTTTGGTACGACATCTCCAGCGTGATTCCTCACTTTTCTGAAAACTGAACTTTTCGGCAAAATTGAATTTATAGTTATTCACGAATAAAAGAGTAGCACCTCTTTTCGTTGCACTTTTTTTCACCATCATACGTTTATCGAAAATCTCCATAACGTTTCAAGAATAAATGATTTTCATAACACAAGTCAAGACTATAGCAATATAAACGCTTTGTATATGTATATTATTGCACAGTGAATGAACTCGAAGATTCGTACATATTTATATATTTAATATTAATTGCTTCTTCGAAAAGTATTACGAAAATTCACCTGACCCTTTGGACGAACTTGTATACCTCAATTTTAGGGGCTTGGACGAAAATGTATACCTTCTTTTATGACACTCATTATTTTGGACGAAAGTGTAATCGCCGGTGTATATATGAGACCCTCAACATACGTCGGTAGCTCCACATTTCAAATGCCTCTAATCGTTTTATAGCATCTTCTGTAAGGCTCCAGCTTTCTAATCCATAGAGGTGGACACTAGAGACGTAAAATCTAAGAATTCTTATGCGTATATTGATACATAAAGATAAGTTCCAGAGAATCTTTCTAAGGCTGTTAAAAGAGTTTCTGGCTTTTTCAATACGAATAGCCCGAATAGCATATTTTTTCCACTCTTCCTAACGGTGTATCGCCTATTGTAATTTGGGCATTTATGTTGGCGATTTTACTAATGATCAATATTTTTGACTTCTTGCAATTTAGTTTTAGGCCGTATTTGTTTCATGCTTCTACAACTTTATCAATCATCCTTTAAAGTCCCTGCGCACTATCTGCCAGCAACACTGTATCATATGCATATCTAATATTGTTTGTAAGTTGGCCATTTAGAGCAATCCCATCTTCTGATTCGTCCAAGGCCTCTCTAAAGATGTTTTCAGAGTATATGTTAAATAATGCCAGTGACAATATGCAACCCTGTTTAACTCCTTTTTCGACTGTGAAGATCTCAGACAGTTCATTTTCCAATCGTACTGGTACTTTTTGTTGGAGATTTAAGTTTGATATCAGTCTTATATCCTTACCATCGAGTCCTGATGTTTTTAGGATATCGATTAGTTTCCCATGTGGGAAGTGCCTTCTCGAAATCAATGAAACATGCATACACATCGCAGTTGACATCCCTGGCTCTCTGTATTAGAACTTGCAAACTAAAAAGTGCTTCCCTCGTCCCGAGTCCTGCTCTGAATCCAAATTGAATTTCACTCAGGTGTTCTTCCAATTTGGTGTATATGCGCGAGTGAATGATAGTAAGAAGTACTTTAAGTTCGTGGCTTATCAAACTAATCTATGTTCTTCACATTTTCTAGAGTTTGGTTTTTTAGTAAGTGGAATGGATATTGATAGTAGTCTTTTGGTAAATAGCCAGTCTCGTAGATGTTGTTGAACAGTTTCGTAAGAGCTGTGTCTTGATCTGCCTCTAATAGCTTTAAAATTTCACCATGCACCTTATCAGATCCTGGTGATTTTCCATCATTATTCCGCTTAATGGCCACAGTTACTTCTTCGTGTGTTATTCCTTGGTCGTAGGTATTGTTTATTTCAGTCAGACTTCGTGCTGCATCTTCGAATAATTTTTGCATATATTCTTTCCATCTTCGTAATTTATCTTCGATGGTAGTCAAAATCTGGCCTTCAATGTTTACAACTATGTCTGTATTGCGTTGTTTTCTGGTGTTCTGTACCTCTTTAAATTTTTATGTGCATATGGAAATCGTCATGTTTGCATTGTAGTGTTTCAACTTCCGTACATTTCTCCGTCAGCCATGTTTCTTTTGCTCCTTTTATCTCTTTTAGTATAGTCTTATGCAACTTTTTGTATTCGTTGTCATTTCTACCTTTTAATTTTCTTCGCTCTTCCATCATCTGCAATATTTTATCTGTCATCCATTCTTGCTTCTTTTCTGTTTTTGATTTTAGATATTCATGCGCAATTGTGGTAATAGATGTCTTCATTTCATTCCACTGTTCTTCTTTGTCTTTAGTAGTGTCTTCAACTATTTTCGGAAAATTCTTATTAATATCAGGGACATAAAACGACTGAAAATTTGTTTTTAAAATAATATATATGTAACAAGTATTTTAAAAAATTCACCTGGTGTACAATTCGCCAACAATGCTGCTATGCTGCAATGTATAAGATATTGAACTACCTGTTGAAGGTAACACAAATCCAACATCCTGAATATCTGATTTCACTCGTTTTATTAAATTTATAAATGTCTGCATATTTTCTACACTTTCTGAATTGGATGACGTTTCTGCTTCTGATTCAGACTCATACTGGAATGATTCATTACTATCTGAGCTCTCGAATGGCTCACAGTCATCGTCATCTGACATTTCTCCAAAATTGTTTACCTATCTTTATAATTGTTCATTTGTCCGTTTACGTTTACGAGGAAACATTCTGAAATAATATCACATAAGTACAAAATAATAACTTAAAAATAATATTTGGCACTTACATTATATTATAATTTTAAAAATAAACGCATAAATCAACACATTTTATACTTGATATAACATAAACAGTCACAGCTGACATAGACTGATTTTTTTTTTATTTCTTGGCAATCGGGCTAAGTGCCCATCCAGCCAGCAGCAAATGTGTAATAAAGTTCACTTAAATTAACCTATTCTAACTAAACTAAATACACTACAATTCTGGAAATTAAAAGAAGACTACGATGGGAGCGGAACTAGGATTACTTTTCGCACCTAGGGGTCATTCAAGGTGACTCACAGACAGAAAGTGTAGACCGCGGAAAGTATAGGTAAAAAGGTAAAATATTTGGCGAGTCAACAGAGGTAACGAGCTTAACACCTACACTAAAGTTTTAAGTTACACATTTTAATAAACTTAAGAATAATTTTATATACCTTGTACATATTTAATGATATCAAATAAAGTAGATTGAAAGGGGGGTATAATTTTTGCAATAATAAACTATTAATAAGTTCTTGTCTTTGTATTTCAAATTTACTACAAGCATAAAAAATGTGATCTAAGTCGCAAATCACATTGCAAGTTTCACAAAGTTCGGTGTTGACTACACCGATTTTATATAAGTGTTGAGGGAAGCTTGCATGTCCGAATTTTAGCCTACAAATGGTCACAATGTCATTTCTTGTAAAATCAAATTCTTGGTGCCACAAATCTGTCGGAATACTTGGATGTAATAGGGTATATCGTGTGAGGTTATTAGAGCAATAGTTTTTCCAATGCAATTCCCATTTTGCCTTAAAATTACTCTTAGATATCATTAAATATTCCTGACCACCTAAATTGTTGTTGATATGCTCTCCAGTTGTAACGCTTTCTTTGGCTAAGGAGTCTGCAACTTCATTGCCTCGAAGTCCTATATGAGCTTTTACCCAAGTGAATTTTAATTCGTATTGACTTTTTTTTAATTTATGAATTCTTGCTTTTAATTCTATAATAAACGGATTTGTATCAGTAGCCATCACAATAATTGGGTTAGCGATGCATTTAAGAACAGATAAGGAGTCACTCAAAAAATGTATTTTTTTTAACTTGTTTTTTTCGACATAATCGCAGGCTTTAATAATACCAATCGCTTCTGCAGAAAAAATTGAAGTATTATTATTCAATTTGAATTTTTCTTGAACGTTTGTTGAGGGTATATAGAATGCACATCCCGTACCATTATTTTGTTTTGATGCATCGGTATATATTTTCAGAAAATCTGACAGATTTGATATGCAGGCGCTTAATATATTTTTACTTATCAACAAATTTTCATTATATACAGGAATATTAATTTCTAGTGGTTCCAACATATCAAAGAATTCAAATTTTTCGACTAAAATAGTTCTTTTTAAATTACTATTATAACTGCTTGTATTTCTAAACGCCATACATAATGGAGGAGAAGGTTTTTTTGACCAGTACGAGTTAGTTAAATCGTGGTTATTTAATAAGGCTATTTTATCTAACATAGTACGGTTTTTAAAAAAAGACTTAATAATAAATTTTTCTGCTAACCATTCCCTTCGTAAAAATAATGGTGGTTCTAGTGCTTCAATCCGAAGTGGTTCCACAGGCGTTGAACACATTGCACCCAAACAGAGTCTTAGGGAAATATTTTGAATTATTTCCAGTCGTTTTAGAATGTAAGGACTAGCTGATCCATATAACGTACATCCGTAATCCAAGATAGACCTAATAAAGGCTTTGTAAAAAGTTAAACATGTATGTGGATCTGCTCCCCACCAGGTTCTCCTTATGAATTTTAAAAAATTTATGCCTTTTAAATATTTTGATTCTATACTTTGTATAAATGGTTTCCAGCTAAGCTTTTTGTCAAGAATAATTCCAAGATAAGTTACCTTATTTGATACTGGGTATAAGGTACCATTTACATTTATGTTATCAATATTGGGTAGATTATGTCTTGTAAAGATGGTAACACTAGATTTTTGAGGCGTTAAAGAAAAACCTAACGATTCAAATTTTAAAGTAGTTAGTTGTATATGTGACGTGAGCTCAGTTATGCCTACTTCTAATTTTTTATTAGTGTTATAAACGACAAAATCATCAGCATACTGTATAATATTATAATTATATTTTTCCTCGTGTATTTCTTTTGTAAAAACATTAAACAAAAGGGGAGAAATGACGGAGCCCTGTGGTAAACCTGTGCATGATCGTCTGGGACCTATTAAAGAATTGTTATTTGACCTTACATAAACTTTTCTTTGTGTTAAAAGATTGCATAAGACATTACACACTCTCGCAGGGACATCTGCCTGAAGCAATTTATCTCTTAACATAATGATATTAACTGCATCGTAGGCACCTTTTATATCGAGAAATGCAGCAACTAAGTAATAGTTATTTGAAAAACATAACTGAATGTCTGTTGTTAAATAAGAAACTGCGTCAATAGTACTAAACCCCTTTTTAAAACCAAATTGTTCCAACGGAAAAAAGGTAGTGCTAGTCAAATGAAATTCTAACCGGTGTTTAATAATCCGTTCAAAAGTTTTCATAACACAGGACAACAAGGAAATAGGCCGGTAAGACTCTGCAAGGTTGGGATTTTTGTGTGGTTTGGGGATTGGTACAACTAAAACATTTTTCCACTCCTCAATGACAGCGTTATATAACCAAATATCGTTAAAAATTTCCAAAAGAAATAATTTACCGACAGTTGGTAAATTCCACAACATATCGTATGTAACTTGATCCATACCTGGAGCTGTGTTACTGGTACTTTTTAATGCAAATTGTAGTTCCGTAAATTTCAAAGGATAATTAAATATATCATTTTGAACATCTGCATTATCTATTAAATCCTTTACTTCCTGATCTGCTGAACATGGTGTGATATTTTGCAAAAAAGTTTCTATCCAGTCATAGTTACTACATTTAGGCTTAGGTGCGGGAATTCTTTGCATTTTTTTTGCCTGTTGCCATATTTCCTTAGACGGAGTATTTTTGTTAAGTTTAGCGCAGTAGTTAATCCAGTAACTCTTAGCCTTGTTTTTTAAAATTTTTTTTGATGTTGCGATTTTTTCTTTAACCTGTATATAATTTTCTATATTACTATTGTTGATATAATTATTTAAAGCTTCTTTTCTATAACGAACGACTTTATCACATTCATCATCCCACCAAGGAGGTGGTGACAGTTTAGCTCTTTTACAAGATTTATTGATTGGAATTGAACATGTAGCAGCATATTCAATGCCTTCCATGAAATATTTATATTTATCATTTACATTTAGTAGTTGCGGTTTATTACTAAAATATAAAATGCACATTCGTTCGTATTCCATCCAGTTAGCTTTTCTAGTGTTCCATTTTGTTTTTGGTTGTATTGTGTTGCTAAACTGTTCCCTCAATATACTAAGTTTCATAAAAATGAGAAAATGATCTGATCCAAGAGTATCTGTTACCACCGTCCAGTTAGTTTTATCCGCGATATCTGGAGATACTAGTGTTAAATCGACAGAAGAATTTTGACCCGACCGAGATATTTTTGTAGGTGACCCATCATTTAAAATTACCAGGTTATTTTGATTTAATGCATTTACCATATTTTTCCCAGATTGATTGATTTTATATGAGCCCCATAGGTCATGGTGCGCATTAAAATCTCCTCCAATTATTGATGTACCATTTATATCATTAAAAAGATTGGAAAAATTTTGTACAGTAACTGAAACATTTGGAGGACAATATACAGAAACACAATTAATAGATAAGTTTTTAGAAACAAAAATTTCTGCTGCACAGACTTGCATACCATCTACTACATTATTAAGAAATACTTCTTTGAAGCTGATATTATTTTTTATAAGAATAGCGACACCCGTCATACCATCTATCCTATCCTTTCGCACAATAGAATATCCATAAAATGTATAAGTTACTTTTGGTTTAAACCATGTTTCTGATATAAGAGCAATATCAACATCATAATCTGATAATATTTTTACTAAGCTATGTTTATTGGATACAGCGGAACGTGCGTTCCACTGACAAATTTTTAATTGGTTAAGATTAGAATGTGTCGTCATCATCAGGTATACTTTCATTACAATTTAACGCAATATTTTTAATAAAATTTACATCGATGGCTGAGAGTTCTTCAAAAGATTTTACTTCACTTAGTACTTTCTGAAAGACCGGTTAACTGACTCGATTTGATTTAAAGCGTTGTGATTTCGCTCAGTTTGTAAGGTAATAGAATTAGTTGACTGCGATGAAAAAGGTTGTCTAGGATTTTTAATATTAGGCCTTCGTGTGGGCAAAGGGGGAAACTCTTCCTCTGATAAATAAGATAAAGCTTGAAATTTATTGTTAACTTTTAATGTTGAAGCATATGATGTTTTATTTAAATTTCTTGCTTCCGTAAAAGTTAAATTCTCCTCAGCCATTTTCTTTTTTATTTCACTTTGTTTTATATATGTTGGACAAGATTTAGAGATAGATTTATGTGAATTTGTTTTACAATAAATACAACAATTATCCTGTGGATCCCGACATGAATGAGTTTCATCTTTTGTTTTACCACAGTTTATGCAAAGAGCCACTGTGTTACGACACTGCTTCGCTACGTGACCATATTTAAGACACCGGTAACATTGTGTAACACCGTGAATATAAGGTTCAACTGGACAAGATACAGAATTAATAAAAATGTTTGAGGGTAACATGTTACCCTCGAATGTAACTATGACTGTTTGTCGAGGGACAAATATTGTTTCTCCATCAGAAATAATCTTTCGCTTGATTCTCCGAATCTCCGCAGATAGAAAATTTGTAAAAAGATATTGCTCATCAAAAGAAGTATCAACATTCTTAACAACACCCTTCCTCGATAATAAATTATTTGAAATATAAGCATTTCAATTTTCTTTTTTCAATTGATCATTAGCCACTAGTTTATTGGCGTCTTTAATTGTTTTTAATTGCACCCTAATTCTGTTTTTGCCTACTCTATCAATTCTTACAATATTTTGAATATTTAATTTTTTATGTAAAATATGACCGACTGCCATAGGATGTAATTTACCTATATTTTGATTATTGGTATTTTCAATAAATACGTAGACAAAATCTGAATACAGGTTTGGTTTTTGTAGATTGAAAACCTTACTTTTTTGCTTGCCATCTAAAGGTGTGTCCTTATCTTTATCACTTGTATTTTTACCATCTTGACTGTTGGTTGTCGTGGTGTTAAACGTAACCATATCTACGCTTGCTCCTCCATCATCCACTGTTCCACCCTTGTCCAGGGGTGGTTCATCGTCCATTTTTTCAGCTTATCACCCACTAATTAATTTATTTATTGCACTTAATAAAATATTTTATGTTTTATAAAGCTAGATAATTTTATCAAAATATCAAATTTGGTTCGAATCACCTAAAATACCTATTAAGCGATAATTAGATTTTAATGAGAATTCGATAAATGTTAATTATTATTTAGCAAAGAAAATTATTTTTAACACATCCGCACTCCACAGAGGTTAAAATAAGACTGAGACTGATTCTTCTTTTTCTTCTTTTTGGCTTTTATTCTACTAAATAATCAGTAGAGAATATATCTCATGCCCTATTATCAGTGAATATAAACATTTCATCTACATCTACAGCTACATCTACATCTACATCTGCCAGGAAAAGCAAATCACCTTCTACAGAGTCGGCAAAGCAAACCAATCATTTCCCGAATGATAAAGGTAGTAATGGGTTCGGAATACCACGTTAAAGACATTCTGAGAAATAAAGCCAAACTTCTGGAGAACAAAGCCACGGAAAAATTCTCAATAATTGACGACAATACGCCTATCCAACAAGTACGTTTAAAAGAACTCCGAAGTGAGCTAGAAACTCGCAAAAATAACGGTGAACATGATTTAACTATTAAATACATCAATGGCATTCCCAGAATCACGAAATTTCGTTTATAATTTTTCTACCGACAAATTTAATGACTGGCTATTTCTATATACTAATTTAGATTCACTTTCCGCTAAGTTTGACGAATTTTTATGCACAGTGCAACTTCTTAAACCGGACATTATTTGTATTGCCGAATCCTGGCTTAAACCCACAATTCCTGACTCCTCTGTTAATATAAATGGATATACAATATATCGTAAGGACAGAGAAAATCGTGTGGGTGGCGGTGTATGCATTTACTTATCTAATATTATTACCACAACTTTCAAAATTAACATTAAGCTAATAGATATTACTGGAATAGATGCAATTTACTTATCTGTTACTAAAAATTCTTTTTGCCTGAATTTAGTATGTATATATCGTCCACCTACTACATTACTTGCACACGATAATGTTTTCTTCACAAAACTAGAAGAACTCTCATCTCTTGATAATCTTATCATTACTGGAGATTTTAACTTCCCAGAGATTACCTGGCCAATAACTTCATTATCTAAAGCCGAAAACGCTCATAATTTATTTAAAAGCTTTGTAGTAAATTCAAACCTGATACAACTCATTACAGAACCCACTAGATTTAGAAATAATAACCAACCTTCTACTTTAGATCTAGTGCTTATTAATGACGAACAGCTGATTTCATCTCTCGACGTCAGTTCTCCTATAGGAAAGTCAGATCATGCAGTTATAACGGCTTACATTCAGTTCGATCAAATATTACCCCGCAAAAATAATATTGTAATATATGCTACTACCGACGTTTCTGAAGTGGACATTGAACTCTCTCAAATCGACTGGCATTAATTTTTTGCAAACTTAAATGACCCCTCATTAATGTGGACTGCATTTCTCGATAAAGTTCACAATATAATTTCTACAAATACCACTTTCCGTAAGAGTTATAAAAACAACCTTAAACCCCGGATAAATCGAACAGCAATTAAACAAATTAACCACAAACGACATGTATGGCAAAAATTTAAACACACCGGGCTTCTTAGTGATTTTCAAAGCCACCGCAGATTTTCAAATAACTTAAAAACATCTCTAAAAACCCTAAGACAAAATTTTGAAGCAAATGTTATCGAAAGCGGTAACATTAAAAAAGTTTACAAATACATACGTTCCTCCATGACGTCTAAAATTTCCATTCCTCTACTTCGAAAATCCAACCAGACTTTATGCTCTTCTGACAAAGAATCTTCCGAAACTCTCTCTTTAGCATTTTCACAGGTTTTTACTAAAGAATCGAATGATGGTTATTTACCTGCTATTAACTGTAATCGTATGTCAAACAACACTTAATTAAACTTCGCACAGCCGCTTCACCCGGTTTAGATGGTTTAACACCAAAACTGTTAAAAAGGTGCGCAGACACGCTTGCAATACCCTTAACGTTAATTATGCAAACTTCTTTCATCCAGAACTCCTTACCCCCTAGTTGGAAATTAGCTTCAGTTACCCCTATTTTTAAAAAAGGCAACAAATTCGATCCTAACAATTATCGTCCTATTAGCTTGCTGCTAGTACTTGCCAAAGTTATGGAAGCCATTATCTCCGAGGAGATGACCAAATTCCTTCTTCAGGAACATGTTATTCCAACACAACAACATGGATTTGTCTCTGGTCGCTCTACTCTAACCAATCTCTCACATTGTGTTAACGACTGGACGTCATCCCTTAACAGTTCGCAGCCGGTCGACGTTGTTTATCTAGATTTCTCTAAAGCCTTTGACCGTGTACCTAAGTGCAGACTTCTACATAAGCTAGAACATTTCGGAGTTCGCGGTACTTTACTTCGTTGGATAGATGATTTTCTGACAGATCGATATTACAAAGTTAGAGTTGGCGAATCTTTCTCACAGGACAGGTTAGTGGAAAGTGGAGTGCCTCAGGGTTCCGTCCTTGGACCTCTGCTGTTTACGGTTCACACCAGCGATGTTCCTTATTATGTCTCAAGTAAAATATCGTTCTACGCTGATGACACAAAAATATATGCCAATCCAATCACAAACCAGCTAACCCTCCAAATGGACTTGGACTCTATTTTAACTTGGTGTTCCCAGTGGTTAACGGCTTAAACGCCGAAAAATGTGTAGTGCTTCGAATTGGTAAAAATAACCCACTGTGCCGTACTTTGTTAACGGGCAGCCATTAGTTTCAGTGTTTTCGTATAACGATCTTGATGTTATCATAAACAGCAGCCTAACTTGGTCCGACCATATTACCTCTATTTGTAAACGTGCGAACTCCAGACTGTATCTTATTCGGAGGTGTTTTTCGAGAGTTTCAATGCAATCATTCTGTAAACTTTACACTCTGTACGTAAGACCCATACTTAATTACGCTGGACCAACGTAGTATCCTGATCTGGTTCGAGACAAGACTATGTTGGAAAACGTCCAAAGAAAAGCCACCCGAATTTCTTTGGGACCGAGAAGACCTTCTTATGCAGAAAGACTTAGTATGGCTAACCTAACTTCCTTTGAACTTCGCCGACAACGTGGAGACTTAATTACAACTTTTAAAATATTAAAATTCAATTTTGGAAATCTTGATGAAATTTTTATCATTAATCAAGATAAACGCCTCAGAGGTCATCAGTTCAAACTGAAGAAAGAAAATTTTTCTACAAGATCAAGGCAGAACTTTTTACCAAATAGAGTTTTTGTTATTGTTTTGTTATTGTTTTTCTTTTAAACCAAAAATTGTAATTTTATTTCTTTTATTTGTAATTTTTGTTTTTTTACTAGTAGGTTATTAATGAAATTTCTTTGTTTTTGGGCATAATAGGGACTTAGTTCCTCTGCCCTCACTTATGTATAATAATAATAATATTAATAATAAGGGGAGTTTTTTGTCAGTTCTTCTATCAGGCGCGGCCCCCTGCGAATGGGGGATACTCTCTGGGTATTCTTAGAACCGATACCCAGAGGGTAGCAGGCACACCTGCCGTGGAACAAAAACTGACACCTGGCAGTAGGTATAAAATGCACACCCATGAAAATGGAGTTTAATAATTTATGTTTAGGGTCGCTGCCTGGGGATCGCCAGGGCACGTCTGGAGCCGGCGCTGGACGTGACAGCATGCGGGACGTCGGTAGCAGGGTGTTGAGGAGGCGGGCCCCTGTCATACAATCAGCTACAGCCCAACAACAAGAAGAACCACAAATGAGCCACACAACAACACGAGCTCCACCCGCTGAAGGTGCTGCGCTGGAACATCAGCCGGCGCTCACTCAAGCGGGACGACCGAGGCAGCGCATGAAATGGACTGTGTCTATTAATGAAAACATTTTGCGTTTCTATTACAAGGTGACGAACCTCGGTCGAGAAACGATCGGCTATCGACAACAACTGTATGCCGAATTTTGCAGGGAGTACCCAGAGATTCAAGTATCTGAACAGCGAATAGCAGATCAATACCGGGTAATTATAAGAAATAATCTTATCCCAGAGGCTAGACGCGATACTATCAGAATCGAAGTCGAACGGGAGATTCATAACCAAGAGCTAGTTGTGGATCAAGTCCATAATCAAATCCCAAATGAGCAGATTCCTGAGCCCATCATACAAGAAACTCAACCTGCTAACACGCAGCAGGACAACAACGAGTTGCACGATAGCCTGGTAAGAGAAAGGGCACGTGCCGTACAAGAGTTTAATGGTACAAACCCACTTAGCAGACTACCGCTACCAAAAATAAACTCTTGTAAGAAACTAGGTGCGCTGTTACAAATTATGAACACTGAAGTCCTACCCAATTATATCGTGGAAGCCCATACATTAGAATATTTGCATATGCTGATTTATTGTGCAGCAACAGCAATTGCTAATGTTATGGGCATTAAGATCAGAACACGGCGGGGAACTAATATCGGAAGGACTGAAAACAGAATTGCACCCTGGGAAAAAAGACTGCTGAGTAAAATTAAATTATTGCGCAGGGATATTGGACAAATTATAGAATACATCCGAGGAGTAAGAAGTCGAAAAGTAATTAAAAGAACTGAAGAAATAATTCTGAACACTCCAAGACACTCACAACATGATCCAGAGAACAACACAGCTCAACACTGCCTGGACACATTAAAACAAAAACTCTCCGTTTATTCAGGTCGCCTAAGGAGATACAAAGTTAGTAACAACCGTAAATGCGACAATATACTTTTTGAGAATGCAAAGAAGGCTTTCTATAGAAAACTTAATTCCACCGTAGAAAATGTAAATAAATCCTACCCAAGCCAAGAAGAAATTCATGAGTTTTGGGGAAACCAACTTTCGACGCCAGCTACTCATAACAACAATGCTGGATGGATTGAACAAACGACGAACAACTGTCAACACTACAGTAATATTCCTTATGAACCTTTCACCACTGAAGAAGTCTCGAACATTATCAAAGAGCTTCATAACTGGAAATCTCCTGGACCAGACGGAGTGCAAAACTTCTGGCTAAAGAAGTTTTGGAGTGTTCATGAACTTTTAACAGCATTTATTAATAATATTATTTCTAATTCACAGGAAATACCATCATTTCTTACTCAGGGAACCACTTATCTAATACCGAAGGATCAAAGTAACACCCAAGATCCAGCAAAGTACCGCCCAATTACTTGTCTTCCAACTTTGTACAAATTGGTCACATCCTGTGTGGCCCGGCGTATCTACCAACATTGTGCTCTGAACAATATCATAGAGCCTCAACAGAAAGGATGCGCAAAGGGGTCCATGGGCTGCAAGGAACAACTTATTATCGACTCAGTCATTTCTAACCAGGCATACAAAAAAAAAGAAACCTTTTTACTGCCTTCATTGACTACAAGAAGGCTTTTGATTCAGTGCCGCATGAATGGCTTATAGATATATTGAAAATATATAAAGTCGATGATAATCTCGTGACCTTTTTGAAGCATATAATGGCAGAGTGGAAGACTAAAATTCACCTTCAAATACCGGGTGAAATTAATATCGAAACTGAAGATATCCCTATTAACCGGGGGCTTTTCCAGGGGGACTCGTTGAGTCCACTTTGGTTTTGCCTAGCAATGAACCCACTATCTCAGCTGCTGAACTCTACTGACTCAGGTTTTAGCATCAAAAATAATAACACTGTTGTAGCGAAGCTTAATCATCTGTTGTATATGGATGATTTAAAATTAATGGCTTCCACTCGAAACCACCTAGATGAGATGCTAAAAACTGTAGAAAATTTCTCAAATGATATCAGTATGAATTTTGGACTAGACAAGTGCCGTATACTAAATATAGTCAGAGGAAAAGTTCAGCCCGGAGGTTTCGATATGCAAGATGGCCAAAACATCGAGGCAATGGGTGAAAATGATATGTACAAATATCTCGGAGTAAAACAAGCGCGAAAAATTGACCATAAACAAATGAAAACTGAACTAACTTCGGAGTTCGTGCGAAGAGTAAGACAACTAAATCGGTCATATCTTAATAGTAAAAATTTGTTTAAGGCATTAAATACGTCGCCTGTTCCGCGCTGAGCTACTCATTTGGTATTATAAAGTGGTCAAAAACGGATATAGAGGGTCTTCAGCGGAAAGTAAGAACACTTCTCACAAAGGCGCAAAAACATCATCCACGTAGTGCAGTAGAGAGAACAACATTACCGCGGTATCAAGGGGGAAGAGGACTTATGGATATAGGTGAGCAATTGGATAAACAAATTGCTAATTTAAGAACTTATTTTCAGGTACAGGCTGAGACATCTACTTTACATCGAGCAATTTGCGCAGTAGATGATACGACGCCGCTTAAACTAAGGGAACAAGAAATGCGCATAAACCACCTGACTAAGCAAGACAAAATGCGCACCTGGATGAGTAAACCTCTGCATGGGCGACATCTTAATGAGATCAGCCAAGAATATGTCGACAATACAGCGTCGAACTATTGGTTGACATCAGGAAAGATGTTTCCCGAGATTGAGGGCTTCCTACTTGCCATTCAGGATCAGGTTATTCCAACTAAAAATTACCTGAAATATATTGTTAAAGATCCTCAAGTCCAAAATGACAAATGCCGATATGGATGCCAAGCCCAAGAAACCATCCAACATCTTACCGGTGGCTGCCAGGCATTTGTCGGTACTGATTATAAAGAACGTCAAGACTCAGTAGGAAAGATTATCCACCAAGAACTAGCTGACAAACTGGGACTTCTCCAAACCGACCATCTTCCTTATTATCAATACGTCCCTGATAGAATGCTTGAAAATGACAACTACAAGCTATACTGGGACCGCACTGTGCCTACAGACCAACCAGTGGCCCACAATAGACCCGATCTCATACTAGTTAATAAAACTACTAGGCAAACAACACTTATTGATGTGGCGATACCCAACACCAATAATTTACTTGTTAAATACAACGAAAAGATCGCCAAGTACAGAGATCTAGAAATACAAATCAGGAGACAATGGAGAATGGAAAGTACCCAGACGATACCTATTATTCTTTCTACTACTGGAGTCATCCCGAAGAGCCTCCTAGAAAACATAAAAAAGCTGGGTCTAAATGAACATCTATATAAGGTTATGCAGAAAGCTGTGTTACTTTCGACGTCCAGATGCGTACGAAAATTTTTGGGAGATACACCGACATACCAAGTCACCTAGGACTCGATAACATGGAAAGAGTCCCATCAGAGCTCAATCCTTTTGATACCGTAGGTATCTGGGATGAGTGAATTTTCCCCTTAGAGGGAGTGTGAGCCGTATGGCTAAATCTGGATAATATATAATATAATAATATATATATATATATATATATATATATATATATATATATATATATATATAATATATAACTGTTTTGGATGGGTTGGAGTCAATAATAGGGCTATTGGTTAACTATTTTTTTATTCTCGAGCTTTCAATTGTGTTTACAATTATTATCAAGAGCTAAAAAACAAAATACTTACAAGGTTGAACTAAAAAGAAAAAACAATTTTTGTTAACTTACCAAATAAAAATTAGTTTGGTAAGTAAAAATCACTGCTTACATGTTCAAAATATTTAATACAAAAATGTTTTTATCTAATAAATGTTTCTCTGAAAATTTTTTTTTTTTTTTTTTTTTATAATTTTGAAAACATTTTTTTTAATATAAGAATAATTGAATTTATAAATAAGTTCAAATAGCAACCAATTACAAATAGCCTCAATGTCATAAATGCCAACATAAAATTTTTATTTTTGACAAGTATATTGCCAAAAGTAAAACTTCGTTTAAACATTCTTTTTTGTTTAGTAACAAAAAGAAGAAGATTTATTCACCCTTGACAGATGTCTGAAAGAATGTGATAGATATATGGAGAATTAAATATGACATTTTACAAGTTTTATATATAAATCATAAAGAAAGAATATAATTATAAATTTTGCTTAAATTTTGAATTTCAGATCTTTTGTTTAAACTCTTATCATTTTTGCTAATACAAACCATTTCCAAAAAAGTCCTTTTAAATTTATTACTTTCACTACATAAAATTTTAATGTTATCAAAATCCATAATATGGTCTTTATCGATTACATGTTCTGCCAAAGCACAAGATGGTTTTTTAATTCTGCAATCACTTTTGTGAGAAATAATGCGATTTGAAAGATTTCTTCCGGTCTCACCAACATATTCAGCCTCACACTGAGTACAACTAATGCTGTATACTAAATTCGTTTTTTCAAATTTGTCTATAGGATATTTAGTTTTAGAATATAAAGATGAAATAGTTTTGATGTTCTTTGTTGCTATTTTTATATTGTCAATAACCTTTAGTGTTTGTATTAATTTAGGTGTTAATGATGGTATAAAAGGTAGTGAATGATAATAGATGTTCTGATTGTTAGATACAAGGTTTTGAGATTGAGCAAAAAATGGTGTTAAATTATTTATATTACCAATATTAGAAAAAAGCATCCTATGTAGCATATCTGGAGGATAAGAGTTTTCAATTAGAATATTTTTTAATAACTGAAGATCTTCCTGTAGATAATCTGGATGAGAAAGTTTTAAAACACGTTCTTTTAATCCTGTTATAAGGTTCATTTTCATCTTATTTGGATGGTGAGAGTAATAGCTTATAAATCTATTACTACATATGGGTTTTCTGAACCATCTGGTTTTCAACATATTGTCTGTATTTCTTACAATTCTCATGTCAAGGAATGGTAGAGAATTATCTACCTCTTCCTCAACTGTGAATTGTATATGTTGATTATGACTGTTGAAAATGTTGACTGTTTCATGAATTTTGTGTTTAGGAAGTGCCAAAACTAAATCATCTACATATCTCTTAATAAAAGGAATGAAAAAAGTGCAATTACTGATACAATCACTGATAACATCATCCATGACATAGCTACTTAGAATGGGATCTAGTCTTTTCTTATTCTTATATATATATATATATATATATATATATATATATATATATATATATATATATATATATATATATATATAATATAATACTCGATGCCACCTGGATCAGATGCTGAAAACAGTGGAAAATTTTTCTAATGACATTAGTATGCACCTCGGCTTTGATACGTGCCGTGTTTTAAATATAATTAAAGGAAAGGTTCAGCCCGGTGGATTCGATATGCAAAACGGCCAGAACATCGAGGCTATGGGTGAAAATGATATGTATAAATACCTCGGAATAAAGCAAGCGCGGAAGTTTGACCATAAGCAAATGAAAACTGAGATAACAACTGAGTTTATACGAAGGGTAAAACAGCTGCTTCGTTCACACCTTAATAGTAAAAATTTGTTTAAGGCACTAAACACCTATGCATGTTCCGAGCTTAGCTACTCGTTTGGTATTGTTAAGTGGACAAAAACGGATATAGAAAATCTTCAGCGAAAAGTACGAACACACCTCACAAAGACACAAAAACACCATCCTCGAAGTGCAGTAGAAAGAACGACATTACCGCGGTATTTAGGAGGACGAGGACTTATGGATATAAGTGAGCAACTAGAAAAACACATTACTAATTTAAGAACTTATTTTCAGGTGCAGGCTGAGACATCTACTCTACATCGCGCGATTTGTGCAGTAGATGATACAACACCGATCCAACTGAGGGAACCAGAAATGCGCATAAACCATCTTACTAAGGACGAAAAAATGCGCACCTGGATGGGTAAACCTCTTCACGGGCGACATCCTAATGAGGTCAGTCAAGACCACGTCGACAATAAAGCGTCGAACTATTGGCTGACATCAGGAAAGTTGTTCCCTGAAACAGAAGGTTCATTACTCGCCATTTAGGATCAGGTTATACCAACAAAAAATTACCTGAAATATATCGTCAAAGACCCTCAGGTCCAAAATGACAAATGCCGATATGGATGTCAAGCTCAAGAAACCATCCAACACATTACCGGGGGTTGCCAGGCATTTGCTGCAACTGAATATAAGGAACGGCACGACTCAGTAGGAAAGATCCTTCATCAAGAGATAGCCATCAAACTGGGACTTCTCCAAACAAACCATCTCCCATATTATCAATACGTTCCTGAAAGTATACTTGAGAATGATAACTACAAGCTATACTGGGACCGCACTGTGCTCACAGACCAAACAGTGGCACATAATAGACCAGATCTCATACTAGTTAATAAACTAAAGAGACAAACAACACTAATTGATGTGGCGATACCCAACAACAATAATCTTCGTATTAAACAAAACGAAAAGATTGCCAAATACAGTGATCTGGAAATTCAAATACGAAGACAGTGGAGAATGGAAAGTACCCAGACAATACCTATTATTCTCTCTACTACTGGAGTTATTCCGAAGAACCTCCTAGAAAACATAAGAAAGCTAGGTCTGAATGAACATCTCTACAAGACCATGCAGAAAGCTGTACTTCTCTCAACATCCAGATGTGTACGAAAATTTTTGGGAGATACTCCAGCATACCAAGTCACCTAGGGCTCGATAACACGGAAAGAGTCCCACCAGAGCTCAATCCTTTTGATACCGTAGGTATCTGGGATGAGTGAATTTTCCCCTTAGAGGGAGTGAGAGCCGTATGGCTAAATCTGGGATAATAATAATATCTCAATGAGATCAGCCAAGAATATGTCGACAATACAGCGTCGAACTACTGGTTGACATCAGGAAAGATGTTTCCCGAGACTGAGGGTTTCCTACTTACCATTCAGGATCAGGTTCTACCAACTAAAAATTACCTGAAATATATTGTTAAAGATCCTCAAGTCCAAAATGACAAATGCCGATATGGATGCCAAGCCCAAGAAACCATTCAACATCTTACCGGGGGCTGCCAGTCGTTTGTCGGAACTGATTATAAAGAACGCTATGACTCAGTAGGAGAGATTATCCACCAAGAACTAGCTGACAAACTGGGACTTCTCGAAACCGACCATCTTCCTTATTATTAATATGTCCCTGACAGAATGCTTGAAAATGACAACTACAAGCTATACTGGGACCGCACTGTGCTCACAGACCAACCAGTGGCGCATAATAGATCGGATCTCATACTAGTTAATAAACTTACCAGGCAAACAACACTTATTGCTGTGGCGATACCTAACACCAATAATTTGCGTGTTAAATACAACGAAAAGATCGCCAAGTATAGAGATCAAGAAATACAAATCAGGAGACAATGGAGAATGGAAAGTACCCAGACAGTATCTATTATTCTATCTACTACTGGTGTTATTCCCAAAAACCTCCTAGCGAACATAAAATAGCTGGGTCTAAATGAACATCTTTATAAGGCCATGCAGAAAGCTGTACTCCTCGCGACGTCCAGGTGTGTACGAAAATTTTTGGGAGATACTCCAGCAAACCAAGTCACCTAGGGCTCAATAACACGGAAAGAGTCCCACCAGAGCTCAATCCTTTTGATACCGTAGGTATCTGGGATGAGTGAATTTTCCTCTTAGAGGGAGTGTGAGCCGTATGGCTAAATCTGGATAATAATATTAATATTTATGTTTTCTGTTTTCTTCTAAGCGATTTAAATGTTAATATTGGATATGTTTTTATGGAGGTTATAATTTTATATGGTTGATCTAGAGGAATTTTGATAATTTTAGTGTTAATATCGCATAGAAGCATTGGTATGTTAATCGGGGTTTTAATATTAATTTTGATCAGCTCCTGATAGACATCATAATCTTTTATTTTGTTTGTTGGGCATTCCCAAAATATATGTTCTAGTGTTTCCATTTGCCCACATTCAAAGTATGGGTTATCACGAATATTGATTTTATATAAATGTACTGTCAGGCAATGACCACTTCTCATTCTAATAATGGTAGTAATATATGCCACCTATCTATGTATGGGATTGTGTCAAACCATGGTTTATTAGGAAAAAATTTTTGTATGTTGTTATACCACTTACCTTTATATTGAAAATAATTTAACCAATTATTTTGATGCATAGAACATATTTTATTTTTTAATAATGGCATAATATTCAAGTTATTTAATCTAATTTTAGCAGGAATATTAAATTTAGCCCCAATCTTTGCCAGTTTGTCAGCTATTTCGTTTCCCTCGATATCATATGTCCAAGAATCCAATATAATCTAATATCTTTCCTATATTTATTTAAATAGTATAGTTTCTTTTTAACTTCCAAGACTCTGTAGTCCTTTGTTGCAATTATCATATTGTTATTAATTTTATCTACAGCGCTTTTTGAGTCCGTAAATATTAAAGCTTTATCAATTTTTTTTTCGCAAATCATTAGGCCCTTCTAAATAGCTATTTTTTCGGCTGTACAGATATTAATAAGTTAAAGATTTTTTTCAGAAAAGGAATAATTTATACTAGGTATGTGTATTCCTATGCCCGTTTTGACTTCCTCAAAGTTTTGATTTTTTTGTTTTTTTGAAGCATCTGTAAATATTCGTATGTAATTATAGTAATACGAATTTACAAAATTATAATATTCGCAAGGTTATGGGAACTATTTTTTTAATGTTTTTATGATTGGTACATTATAAGTGTAGATATTGTATCATTTGTGTAGCAGGCTGGTATGTCAATTGTGTTCATTGATGGTAAAAACTTTTTGACTGCTGTTAGGGCATCTATCAAATATGTTGGATTTTTTCCCTTCCAATATCCTTGTTGATAACTATGATATTTTTTTAAGTCTAGAAGCATATTTATAAAATATAAATATAAAACACATAGACTGATATAAAGTTTTAGGTTATGCCGTGTCATGTGTTTGTCACTGCAGTTGGACCAACGGCGCGTAGAGGCATCGAAGTGCTTCGGGACCAACACTGTTTTTAAATTTTTTTTTGTAAATAAACATGTAAATAACAAATGTAATGTAATGTAAATACCAAATGTAATGTAATGTAAATGTAATGTAAATACAAAATAATCAAACGGCAAGGCTCTATATATAAAAAAACTACAGTATAATAACGTTGGCCCGTAGATGCACATATACGAAACTATGGCTGGTACTCTGGCAGGGAATGTATTAAGTGATTTTCAAAATAAGTGTTTTTTCCTATTTTTATAAAACCATGTCCTTATTTTTTTTTTCATCAATATGTATCTAATTTTTCAATCTCTATTCTACATTATTTAGTATATATTATATTCTTGCTAGTGCTTTAAATAGGATAATCTAAAATTTACCAACACCACTTCACGATTAAGCTAAGATTAATATCCTTCATTAAACAAAACTTAGTTCGACCTTGGGTTATAGTTTCAATAAACATTTATGGGATACTTATACACGCTCCTATTAACGCCGGTGGTAATGACTAAAGTGGATTACTACATTAAGCCGGTATTTGATTATATTGTGGTAGGTAATGCTAAGAATCCGACACGTTTATGATGGGTTTATAAATTCATTTCCAACATAGGATATTACAAAAAACAACAAAAAATAAATTGTTCTTTTGAATCAAATTCAAAAACTACGCTTGCATTATTGTATTTTAAAACTATACAGGGTGTTTGACTAATAATTGGAAATATTTTAACTGTAGATTCCTCAAAACATTAAGATCTAACCCAGATAAAATTTGGCTCCTTACTGAGTTACAGGGTGTTTTATTTAGAAACTATTTGTATTCAGTACCTACTTTAAAACTATTTAACACATCCTTGTCATACTTGGCAGAAAGTGTAGGTAAAGTTTGTTTAGCAGTAAATGGGTGATTTCAATTACCGACTATAAACATCCTTTGTTAACCGATAATAGATAAAAGGCTCTGTTTCAGGTAAAATTTAAATGTTTCCTGGTAAAATTTGTCAATCTTCATTTCTTAATGTTGATTTAATTGCGTACAGTCCAAACTCATTATAATTTCATTAATACATATAAGGCGAAACTGTACTGATAAGAGGGTTTTTTGAATTCGATGGTAGTGCGCGACGGGTTTGCTGATCACCTTTTAAGTGGTTTTCAGGTATTTATATAATAAGTTTATGGAACTGAACACCAACCAGTAATTAAATATGAGTTCTTGATAAAATTTGTTTGTCTTTATGTGTCACGGGAAGTGTTAAGTAGTATTACTCAGTTTATTTATTACGTTTTCTATCATTATGTGGCGTACGTGGGATAATAATAATGGGGCTTCTTCTAGGGTTCCGGTAAAGAAGAAACATTTATCTGTAGATGCAAAGCAAATTGTAAAAACTATATACAGTACCTTCCTTAAAAGAGGACTTGACACAACTACCGCTACGAGTGAAATATGCGATTTGGCGAAAATACCTCTAACCACAGTAAAAAGAATTACCTATATCAAATCCAATAGAAACACGAAAAAACGTAAAGATTCCAGTTCTACCAAATGTATGGACGAAGCCGATAAGGACTTGATACGTCGAAAAGTCTATACTATGTACGAAGTGGCTTTCTGCAAAGAATATTAAAGACTCCTGCGTCGACTACCATGAATATACAACAGCAGAACTTTTTGAAGAATGGTTCAAAAATAATCTTATGCCAAACATTCTTCAGACTAGCGTGGTAGTAATGCACAATGCAAGCTATTACAATCGCCAACTAAGTATGGCTCCAAACTCGAATAATACTAAATTGGAAATTTAAAATTACATGGAGACGAATAATATGTATTTTGAAGACTGTTACACCAAACAAGAGCTTTTAGAAGTTTTAAAGGCATTTTCTATAAAAAAAGTATATATGTTTTTGATACATTGGCAGAGGAAATGGGACATACAGTGCTGCGGCTTCCACCCTATTATTGTATGTTTAATCCCATAGAACATATGTGGCATGAATTGAAATCTAACGTGTGCTCACAAAATATTTCTCCAACGCTAAGTAGTACTGTTGTAGAGTTAATAAGAAAATGTCTCAATGATATTCTTTCAAAGTTGTTGAAGAAATTCAGTCCGACACGTAGTAAGTAAAGAAAATTCATATGTTCATGTAGATCATAATATAATTGAACCGATCATAATTAATTTAGATGAGGATAGTGATAGCGAAACAAAACTATGTGTGGAGTGATACTGTCATCAAATCTACAAATGTGACGACTAAAAAAAACGGTTCTTTTCAGACCACAAATTATTATTAATGTTTGTTTTTCTACAATCTTAGCAATTAAAATAGATTTAATTTATTTTAAAACTCATTTGAAAACATTAATTTCGGGTATATAACGCAAAGCAATATTCCATCACTAACTAGTTCATCGCTTTCCACAACGCCGAAATGTAGACCTTCAGGTTTTTGACTCAGTTTCGCCAGGATGATACTTTCAGAATTTTGGGGAATTTCGGTATCCTCGCTCACTATAACTCTTACTTAAGGTACCGATTCTTCCAAATTTAGGACAATTTCTTCATTTTCAATTAAGAAAATTTTATTTTGAAGATCTATGATAAATTTGTTCTGTATAATATCCATCCCAAGAACACATTCGTCTTTAATATCGGCTACAAGGAAAATGTGTTTTATCAAGGTGTTACCAATCTGTATGGTTGCCGTTATCTCTCCATAAATTGGAATAGTATGGCCTGAAGCTGTTTCAAGAACTAAGTTTGTTTTAGTGGGTTGTAGTTTCTCATTCAGAAATCCGGTTCGAATAAAGGATCTGGTTGCACCGGTATCAATAATAAAGGTGCATTTTTGATTCTCAACGTAGCCCTTAAGTAATAAATTCTGTTTATTTTTATGTAAAGTGTAAGTGCGAATTTGGGAGCTTTTATTAGATACAGCCGACGCCCGCCCCTTAGTGTCGACTTTTATTCGTTTCCCTGGCTATTGTTTGCGTATCTGTGGTCAGTTGTGGGAGATCGATTTCTTAGAAACCTATCTCTACTAGTATTTCTAATAGGACTATGTGATGGGCTTCTGGATGTCGATCTAGGAGACCTTCTAGCCTCATTCTTGGGATATTCTCTCCTTGTTTGGGATCGGCTTCTGCAATTATTTTGAAAATATCCTATTCTCCCGTAATTAAAACATCTAAACATCTTCTGTTTTCATTTCGAGGTTTTTGTTAAAGATTTTGCAGTATGTTTAAAATTTGGGATAAAATAGGTTGTTGTTATCTGCGGTTGTGATTTCTTCATTTTCTTGAAATCTTATTTCTCTTAATTTTGGGCGAGATCTGGAAATGAAACACTAGATAAAGATGGAATTAGATAAAGAAGCTTGGGTATTAATTTTTTTTCTTACTCAACTATTTGTATTTGTAAATTAGATTTCAAATCATTTTGTTGTTGTTCTATTTGCTTTTCTTCTAATTTATCTATTTTACTAGTGATTTGACTTATCTCTAACTGAAAATTTTCGTGAATTTGGGATAAACCATCTATGATTTCTATCTCTATTTTTTTAAGCCTTTCCTTTTCCTCTTCCTCTTCTTGCCCACGCTTCTCATTTTCCGCTTTTTCTTCTTGTCTACGCTTCTCATCATCTTCTTTCATTTTAAAAACCATGCAGGGGGTCCGGACGTATCCATGTCTTTGTCAAACTCAGTGGATCTTGTATTTACCATTAACAACTGCTAAATATTTCTTTATCCCACCGCTTTCACCAATGTTACACTTCTTGAAAATTAACTTTATTCAACACCAACAATATTACAATACTTTTTAACTAACTGACAACTATAGAATTATTTATTTTCTGACGTTTCAAACTTCACTAGACATTTTTAAGAATTTTAGATGTCATCTTGAATGTTTTCGAACTACATCTTCTTTTTCGTCAATGGACTTTTCCTATGTGGGATAAATCTTTCGTAACACTGCTTCCTCCTGTATAGTTATTCACCTGGAATTACTGGACTATTGGGGATCGATTGAAGCCAACGGAGTGGATCAGTTCCATGGTATGTACTTCTAGCTGAAAACTGGATGCGATAGATTAGATCATTTATTTTCTGCAGGACGGTATACGGGCCTTCCCAGTTTCGTTGAAGTTTCGGACAAAGTCCTTTCTTACGTGTGGGATTGTATAACCATACTGGGTCACCTCTTGCGAAAGTTGTACCAGTAGCATGCATGTCGAACCTGGCCTTGGCTTTATCACTTTGAGGCTTCAAACTTTTACGAGCAAATTCGTAGACTTTTTCTAATTTACTTTAATCTCCATAAGAACGTTAAAGAATTAGCTGGGGTAACAAAACAAAAAACCTCAAGCATACTAATGGACAAACAAGGAAACATTTTAGTGGAGACAGAACAAAAATTAGGAAGATGGAAAGAATATATAGAGGATTTATTCCATGACGAGAGACAGGAAAATACATATGAAGTAATCAGAGTAAAGACGAGGGACCCGAAATAACAAAGCCAGAAGTTATGAATGCAGTAAAGTTTATGAAAAATAATAAAGCTGCTGGTCCAGATAAAATACCAAGTGAATTGCTAAAACCGGTCAATGAAAAAAACATAGATCTTTTAGTCCAACTACTAAACACAATCTATTCCACAGGAATCATTCCACGTGAAATGCTGACATCAACTATTATTTGTCTACCAAAGAAAGTAAATGCCAAAAAAATGTAGTGATTATTGAACGATCAGTCTAATGTCACATACCTTAAAAACTCTGCTAAAAATCATCCATAATAGTGGAATACACGCTAAGCTGGAGATGGATATTAGTGATTCCCAGTTTGGATTTCGGAATGGAGTGGGCACAAGAGAGGCCCTATTTTCTTTTAACGTGCTTACCCAAAGATGTTTGGATGTTAATCGAAATCTTTATGTATGCTTTATAGACTACAACAAGGCATTCGATAAGGTAAAACATGACCGACTTACAGAAGTACTCAAAAACAAGAATCTGGATGTGAGGGATGTAACATTGATATCACATTTATACTACAGTTAACGATCAAATGTTAAAATTGGAAGAGAAGTATCAGAAGCAGTGGAGATAAGGACAGGGGTCAGGCACGGTTGAATACTGTCGCCGTTATTGTTTAATGCTTATTCTGAAGAAATCATACAAGAAGCTTTGCTAAACGAGACAGTCGGCATAAAAGTGAACGGAAGTTTAATTAACAACATTAGGTATACCGACGATACAGTCATAATAGCTGACAACTTGGAAGACTTAGAAAGAATAATGAACAAAATAATAAGATATAGTGGAGAATACGGACTCTCTCTTAACATCAAAAAAACCAAATTCATGAAAATTAGCAAGAACAACAATACAAATGAAATATTAACGGTAGGCAGCCAGCACATTGAGAGAGTAAAAAGATATACTTACTTGGGAACGATAATCACGATTCAAAACGAAAAAGATTTTATGCAGCAAAGATCTGACATTGGCCCTCAGAATAAGGCTAATTAAATGCTATGTACATAGTGTACTCTACTATGGAGCTGAATCTTGGACATAAAATCGGAATACAACAAATCGACTTAACGCGTTTGAAATGTGGACATTAAGAATATTGTTAAGAATTCCATGGGTGGATAGAGTCACGAATACAGAAGTGTTAAGGAGAATATGCAGAGAGAGGGAAATGGAAAATACAATAAAAGAACGGAAATTGCAATATCTCAGACATGTGATGAGAGGCGAAAGATACAACATCTTGAGACTCATAATTAAAGGAAAACTAAAGGGTAGGAGAAGCGTAGAAAGAAGACGCGTTTCCTGGTTTAAGAACTTGAGAGAGTGGTTTGGTTGCAGCTTAAGGTAATTGTTTAGAGCAGCTGCCTCGAAGGTCACAATAGCCATGATGATTGCCAACCTTCGTCGCGGAGGGCTTCGTGCTCTACAATAAGATGTAGAGAAGGTTAATTCAGCAAAGCTTCAAGAGCCGCTGTGGGAGTAATCCTCATAGCTCCTGAGATGCCAAAGCATACCAACCGCTGAAGGTGAGTCAGTTGGACCTTAGCTGAAGCCAGTCTAGGTCTTATCATGGATTGACAGTATCCTACTAGATCGAAACATTTAATTTAAATGATAGCCAACTGCAAAACCTGAACTTATTTTCAATGTGTCGTATGCTCTTTAATATCATGAAAGCATAAGCATTGATCTAAATGATGTGGAGAAATGCTTCAAGTTGTATTAATCTGGTTGTGTTTTTATTAATAAATGTAGAGAACAGTTTATTGGTTATAAAACTTCTTTAAATTATTTGCGAAGAAAATATTAATAAGCTTATTGAGGTAAATAGGCGTCACATTGAACATTTGGTTCTAAAAGATTTGGTTAAGGGGTTACATGTGGCCATTTTAAATTATGATGTCTTTCTCGTACAGTCATGATACTATGTTTCAAAAGAAAAATCACATAATAAATTTTATATAATTCTCAGATAATAAACAAAAAAATATTAGACTGAATTCAGTATTTGATAAATGTTTTTCTGAAGTTAATGTTGTATAGTTCTGCCTATAATTTACAATGTACTCTAACCAATTTTACTTTATACTATATCATAACAATTCCATTGTCAGGAAATTATATCATTGTCATTATATAAAAAATAAGCAGCGTAATATCAAAACTATAGCAATTTGTTAGTAAATTTAAAATAAATTTTAAAAAGTATGAGCTTTCTGTCTTAAAGTGGTGACCCAAGACGCACATAAGTCCTTAGGTCTTAATAAACTACTAAAATTTTACGTCGAGTCGTCAACTTTTATTTATTTCTCTCCATTAAACGTCGCAATTGAAGAAAGAGACGTTTTGTTCCTCAATAAAACAAAATTTCGTAACTCCCATTGTGTTCCGGGTCGCTTTAATCCCATTTAACACGTTCCCAAAGGCGCGAGCTGCGGTCTGGACGGGTCCGGAGCCCCGAAGCCCCATCTGCGTAATATTATTTATACGACCGCCGCCAAAACCGCCCACCCGAATTGTTTGGCTAAAGGGCGGCTGCCGCCCCTGAAGGATATGCTACTGCCGCCCAAAGCTGTCTCTGACAACAAGCACTTGAGACAACAGTGCCGTGTACACACACCGATGCATCTGTCCCGTGGTCATTTAAGATTAAAAATTGAAAACACTCTTTCCTGGCTAATAGCGAATTTCGTAAATTAGTACTTTAGATGCTTTTAGGCAAAGTGTTATTTTAAATGGGGCTTTAATTTTATGATTCTTTTGTAAAGTTATAGTAAAACATGTTTTTACAAACAGATCCATAGTTTTTATAATATTTCATTTAAAACTCGACCATTTATTCTCGGGACAAATACAGCCCGTAATCCAAAAATTATACCATTTTCCATATTTTTACAGTACTTGGAAAACGAACACAATATTCTTTTAGTTACACGTTTTATATTTTATACTTTATACTATAAAAAAATCTCGTGCCACGATATTCATCTACGCAAGTATTCGAAATCACTGAACTACTTTCAATGAACTTTTCTGAAAGTGTTTTGTTTGGTCCAGCTTAATTGATATTTTTATCTCAACTCGAGAACGACAGAGTCCATGTGACTAATTTTGATTTGAAAATATTTGTAGAAGTCCAAGTAAGGTTTAAAAGGTGAAAAACTAGTGAGGAGAAAAAAAGTTATCAGGAAAATAGTAAAACCAACTATTTTATTTTCACATACAAACAGTTATATATACTCCTTTGAATTGACGTCTATTTATTTTTTTACGCTTCACGGGAATAACTGGATTTTAAATCGCCACCCAAGAGAAATTTTATGTTTTTTAAATCCATTAACTTTTTATTTTTTATTATTTTAAATCTTATAAATAATTAAACAAATAATCAAATTAAAATAAAATCAGTAACTAAACCAGTATATATATCTTTTATATTTAACATAGGCTATGATTTTTTTGCCTTCTTCTTCTTCGCGTGCCATATCAGAATTATCCGACGTTGGCGATCACCATTGCGAAGGCTTCTCGATCTTCTGCAATATGGAATAATTGTCCTGCATTTGGTATCTGAGCCCATTCACGAATGTTTTTTCCACCAATAAACTTGTTCTCTTCCTATACCTCTATGGCCATAGATTTTGCCTTTAAGGATCAGTTGTAATATTTTATATCGACTTCCCCTAAGTATATGTCCCAGATAAGACATTTTTCGATGTTTAACAGTTTTTAGCAGTTCTCTATCTTTGTTGATGCTCCTAGTACTTCTTCATTCGTTTTTCTGGCTGTCCAACGTATCTTCAGCATGCGTCTATGAACCTACATTTCCAATTATTCAATTTTGTTCATGATCGACACTTTTAGCGTCCACACTTCTGCACTATACAAAAGTACGGACCAAACATAGCACTTAACCATTCTTTGTCGGTCCGTTATCACACTTCCCAAATATGTCATTTTGTGAACTTTCTCAACTTAAGACTCCGTTTAATTGAAGCTTTGCATCGGGATGTGGGTCACGACTAAACAGTAAGAATTTGGGTTTGTTTGAGTTTATTTTAATGCCCATTTCCTCTCCTACTTCGTGAATACGATCAAGCACAATTTGGAGACCTTCAATATTATCTGACAGAATTACTGTATCGTCTGCATATCTAATCATATTAAGTAGTTGATTTTTATTCCATATGGTTGTCTCTTAAGTGCCTTTTTAAATAACTGGTTCGAGTAAACATTAAACAATGTTGCCGACAAAATGCAACCTTGTCTGACTCCTCGTTGTATGGAGATTTCATCGGTGTAGTTCCACCATCTACATTTCCATTTCATCTCCAATTTTTACGATAGCAGTTTGATTACAGTACAAATTTTTAATGACACGAATATCCTTGTCACATTCCGATATTTTTCAGTATTACCATTAATTTTACATGCTGTACTTTATCGAATGCCTTTTCGAAGTCCACGAAACATGCAAATACATCTTTTCTTTGGTCACGTAATGTGTCATTACGGTCATTTTTGTAATAGGATGTTAAGTACAAAAAGTGCCTTCATGGTTCCCATAGCATTTCTAAAACCAAATTGGGTAACTTCGAGATCTTCTTCGCATTTGCGTCTAATTCTGTTGTGAAGTATTCTTGGGAAAATTTTATGCTACTTATTTCTTTTAGTTTTTTGTGCACATTAAATAAGTCATGTTTAGTTATGCTTTATATTTATATCGTCAAAGTTAAGTACATTTTTTTTGGTTTTTGTCGCTGAATTCGTTTTAACCTTAGTTTAATATCTGCTACAAGTGGTTGATGATCAGATCCAATATCTGCCCCAGGAAATGTAGTAACTTTTTTGAGGGCATTTTGGAAATGCTCACTTACAAGTATATAGTCTATTTGATTTCGTGAGGACTCAGTGTATAGTCGTCGCTTGGGTAGTTTATACCAGGTGTTTGCAATGATCATATCGTTTTCTTTACAAAATTCATACAATCTCTGTCCTCGGTCGTTAGGTTGTCCTAGACCATAAGGACCTACAGTCTGACCTCGTCGACCTTCCCCAATTTTTGCATTGAAGTCGCCTATAATATATAAAATTTCGTGTTTATTAAGTTTCTGTAAGATGTCTTGGATCTGATTATACAACTTCTCGACTTTATCGTCATATTTTCTATCGGCAGTCGGGGCATAGATTTGAAGTATGTTAGTTTTAAATGGTTAAGTATTTATTTGGAGTAATATTATTCTATCCGAGGCTGGTACGAAATTGGTCACATATTTATTCAGTTCTGATGTTACTAATATCATCATTATCATCCAGCCTTCATTTATCACGTCCACTGCTGGACATAGGCCTCCCTTAAACTCCTCCATTCTTTGCGATTTTGTGCTCTTTGTTGCCAATTTTTCGTGATACGCCTGATGTCGTCAGCCTAACGTGTAGGTGGTCTTCCTTTACTACGTTTGTCTGCTCTTGCCCTCCAATGTGTAATTTTACTCGTCCATCGTGAGTCATGCATTCTCGCTACATGGCCTGCCCAATTCCATTTAAGTTCCGCTATGCGTTCCACAACATCAGCAATACTCGTCCTTCTTCGCAGATCTTCGTTTCTTATTCGGTCCCGCAACGTCACTCCCAGTATAGATCGTTCCATTCGTCTCTGTGCCATGACTGGTAACTTCTGACTTCTGACATTCCATATGCACATTCTAAAATTAGATTTCTTTATTTTTAGAATTTCTTTACGAGGTTTTCGCATGTTTACGACCTGAAAGGCCTCGTGGTATAAATATGTTTCTCCTCTCCTGCCGAATCTTGGCCTCCGCTTTCCATGATTAGTAACGGTTTGCAATTGCAATTGCAATTTTTTGCCTTATTATTATATAATTTTTTTAATTTTTAAATCTTCAAATAATTGCCCGACGGTTTTTTTCAAGGTTTATTGTAACATTTTAGGTTATTTTTATACTATAACTATACTTGTTTAAATCTATTATACATGGATTAAGTAAGTTACTGTAATCTTTCAAATACGATTACACTATATGAATTTTTGATTCTATGACCAATTCTTTGTAAAACTTTGTTCTGTATTTACCATCGATATTGTATTACTTCACATGTAAGTCACTTTTATACATTATTATATCTTTTTCCAACTGATCATGCAGGGAAAGATCCAAGGAAAGAGAAGCATAGGGAGGCGTAGAATGTCATGGCTGCGCAACCTGAGAGAGTGGTACGGATGTACATCAAATGAACTTTTCAGAGCAGCCGTCTCAAAAGTTCGAATAGCTATGATGATTGCCGACCTCCGCCGCGGAGATGGCACTTGAAGAAGATATCTTTTTCACTCAATATGAGAGGCCAATTTTTGGCGTGAAAATTTTTCCTGCTTCTGGTACCAATGTTTTTGTACAACATTATTTTTGTATTTCCTACCTAAGTTATAAAATAACTTCTAAAGTTGTTATTACATATTGCAGTATTGTTTTATATGTGATTCATGCTGGGTCATATGACCCAAGAAAAATCTCCCATGGGTCTGTATTCTATTAGTATATGGGCTTGTATTTAATATTAACTTCTTTCTTTCTAATTTGTTCTTATAGCTTTGGGAGACGTTTTCAAATAACATGTTTAATTAAACAAAATATATTATTTTTTAACATGGTAACCAAAAAAACTAATTTTATCCAACAGTTTAATCTTAACTTTTAACTGACAATTTAAACATGTTATTGTAGATTTTAATTGGATACCTTTATCAGAGGATAGTTTAGTTAATTACATGAAATAACTTTAGTTTTTATATTTCTAATATGATGTTTCTTCCTAATTAATGCCTGAACCTCTAAGGATTATTGGCATGATAAGAATTACAAATGTTGTAATTATTAGAACATTATTAAGTATTATGAATACAATATATATATCAGGAGAAAAAATAGTAGCTTAGTATGAGAAAAAATAACGAAACTAAAAATAACGAATATTACCACGGTGTAAACATCAAGGGTAAAAAGAAAATAATATGCGGTCTATTTAATCAATTTTTCAAAAAAATGACTTTAAGAATTAAGATTTTCACCGTTTTTAGTTCGTCATAATCCTATTTACTAAATAAGATATTGCCATAACAATTAAAATTTTGAAATGAATGCAGTTTAGTAAGTACTTCTTGCTATATAAATAAAAGGTTTCGAAAAGGTTTTGTGTTTAGTAGAATTAAAATTAAAGTTAGTATTATTATTATTAGAAAAATTAATATTAAAATTATCTGGCTTCCGGGTTAGACCGCGTTGAATTTCATTGCACCGAGCTTTCGACTTCTATTCTGAAATCATCATCAGTCTTCTGAGTTCCCAGATCACTTCACTAAACTATCCATTGCTCACTCTATTACTGCTGACTGGTACGGGTGACTGTCCATTTATACCATCGATGGTGACGTGGTTGATTGACGTGGAATTTGGGTGAAAGTTGACACGAAAACTCTTTAACGGCGGGAATATGATTGGTATACGGAGCGGACGATGTTTTCTTTAAAGGGGGGCTTCAATTTGGAGGCAATCGGGTGCCGTTATCTCTTTTATTGAGACGATTCGGATGTTTTTCGTTTTCTATGGTTTCTTGGATGATTCTTGATGTATAAAAATTGTTGGGGGCTATAGTTCTAGAGTTTACAAAATTAATTTTGTGTTTCATATGAATATGATGTTGACCTAGACCTCAAATTGAATCAACAGAAATGGAATTTTCATAAATTCTATTTTAAATTCTACGATTAGTTTGGCCTATGTTAGATCGTGGGCAGTCTGCATAACGCATTTCATAAACTCCGTGGTGTTTATTTAAATGTTCTCTTTGACGGATCGGAAAAAAAAATGAAAGTTTTCGTATGATGAGAATCTTATTGTTGTATTAAGATTGAGCGGGATTGACGCAGGTGGATGCTCCTATTGGTATGATTTTTGCAGTAACTATTTTGAATGAGAGCTTGTTTTAAAGAATACAGCTCAGCGGATCCATTTGCATCATTGCAAAGGTGTATTGATTTGAAAACAAGGATATTGATTGAAGTAATGATAAACAGTTATTAAGACGTTGTGATTGGTGTCTTTACAATGTCTACAGACATGCAATGTTTAACTAGAGATAAGTGGTCCTGCTAGATAATATATTTAGTTTCCAGAATATTTAGCCTTTCTTCTATAGGAATGTTTATGAAAAGTAATACGATGTAGAATCTTACTGGAATGTCTGAGCGTGAGATAGTATGCTATTTAAGAAGTTGTTTTCTTTCTTCCTTACTTTATTTATTGCAATCTGTTAGGTACCAATATAAAAGTAAACAATTGGTTTTACAGAAAGAAATAGTAACACAGTAGGAGCTACACCCAACGGTGAGCACCCTTTACCTGTATTTAGTTTACATTACCAAATTTTTGACTTTTATACAAACAACTATCAAGAATTTTAACTTCTATCTACTTCCTAGAGGTGAAGATATCTAGAGAATCCAACCTTTTAGATCTTCTAATCAGTGGAGGCGCCAGGGGGCCATTGGTGACTGGATTTGGATCAGATAATAGTCTCACTGACTGTACACTAAGTGGCGGTTGCTTCTTAAACAGTTTCAACATTCAGGTTATGATGATTTAACATCGTTTAGGGAATACCATGGGGCATTGCAGACATCATGATGGAATGGAATCTTTGTAGTCTGTGCAAATTTGTATTACTGGCAGTTCCCCAGATTTGAATCTCGTACATGCATACCGGTCATAGTATTGTCTTAATATTGTTCTGAAGCTATTTTCTTGTGGTACTTTTAAAGTAATTACTATTTTAATGGGAATAAGCTCCAATTCAAGGTTAAAGTAAGTTTATACTTCAATGGAATTATTCAAGTATAGTCCTAAAAGAAACGGATGGTAAAAATGAAAAATCAAAGAAGCGGCTTTAATTATGCTAAATGAGACCACAAATTCCTCGGCAGAATACAGTAGGATCTGGTTACCCATATTAAAAGAGGAAGTTAAGGTAATAAAAGGAAAATCCAGTATTAGTAAGTTAGTAACATATTGAGGACACAGTATTTTCGTTCTTTAAATAACAAACATATACAATCAGAATTTGGTATTTTTTGAGAGTTAACTAAATGTAATACTAAATACATACCACGTCGTGATAGTATTATAAGGTTTTTTTCCTGGTTTTTCCCTCATGATTTACTATAGAATCACTAACATGAGAATTTTTACTGTCATCATGGCATGTGGTTGTCTCTTTAAAGACGAATTATATGTTATGATTTTAGACGGATATTCTCAAGTTAACGTTGATTTCGTGTAATCGAATGAGCTATCCTACAATAAAGTCGCCTCAGGAACGCAATTCAGCAATATTTGCAATATCATTTTAAAGTCGTCTACTTTAAAATGTATAATATATGTCTGAATTGTCAATATAAATAAGTCAGATCCAATTAAATTATTAGAAGAATTTTTCACCAAGTAACCAAAAATAAAATTTGTTTAATTTAATAATGTTTGTATTTTGAGAATGATTTCCGAAGTGGAAATTAAAACATCAATAAACTTACTTTAACCTTCAATCGTGGCTTATTTCCATTAACATAGTATTTAGTATTGTCTTATAGAGAATAAATTTGTTTTGGATAATTAAGCCTGACCTTTGAATGATAAACCATATTTTTTTGTAAAGCGTGCCCAGTTGTAGTTGCTTGGACCATATATGTATATATATATATATATATATATATATATATATATATATATACAAATACATATATATATATATATATATATATACATATATATATATATATATATATATATATATATATATATATATATATATATATATATATATTATAGATAGCTGTTTCCGTTTGGCAGATGATGCTCATAATTGGAATGTGTCTTAGGATAACACAGTAATTGATAACTTTTGCTAGAGCTTAGGTGGTAATGGTAGAAATAGGAGTATCAGAAAAATTGTGAACCAGTATGGTAGATTTCAATGCTATAGGTTTTGGAGTTTGCTTGACAGTTAAATGTGCTAATTAGCGCATTTGAGTTTCGATTTTGGATATTTAAGGCTGTCTGTGTATTTACATAGACAATGAATAGAGGAAAATATATCAAAAATATCGGTGTTTGTGACAACAAGTTTTCGTGTAATTCTAAAGGCGATTCTTGCACACCAGCAGATTGCTATATGACTTAGTGAGCTAATAAAATTCCTCCTCGTGGAGGTAAACAAAATGTTCTAAAAGATTTCCGCGGTTAGTGCAATTAAACCTTAAGCTAATTAAGCTAAGATTAAAATTTTTAGAAAAATTAATATTAAACTCACCTGCTCCGAATAGATTATACTCGAAAATTCTACCAGGCGAAAATAAAGAGATATTGGTCTATGGAGAAGTTAGAAATATCATATGTTATGCAGTGTTGGTAGGTACATCGGAAGATCTCGAACTTTTACTAGATGACATAAACAAAACTAGCGATAATTACGTGATAAACATTAATACCAATAAAACTAAAATATCATGTTCACTAATAATCCAATTCATCAAACAAACTTGCATTCAACATTGAAAGACAAACTAAAATTTGCTGTACAGTATATAAGTATCAATGTACGTGTTATGCTTCTAATACTTTTATTATTTGAATATTTATAGTTGAGTTTGTGGTGTATTATTTTGTCTATGAAAGGTTGTCACTCCATCTTTTGCGCGGTCGTCTTCTACTTCTTCTCCAGATTGGTGACTTATCTCTTGCTATTTTGACGACTAGGATTTCCTCCATTCTGCTTATATGGTTATTCTATTATTTTTTCTATTTTGTGTCCATTTATTTATACACTATACGTTATATTCTCTTCCAATGTCTTCACTTCTCTTTAGATCTCTCCTGTAGTTCCTGTAATTCTTCTCAGTACTCCCATCTTGTTTCTGAGGCATACGTCATTATTGGTCATATACTGCCTTTATAAATTCTTCGCCGTCTGTTTCGCCATATAGTGTTATTAAGGCATCCTGCCATGCCAGTCTATTTGCTTTTTGTACTTGATCTCTCACTTCTTTGTCTAGGTCTTCATAGCTAGACAGTGTAATTTCCAGGTATTTTATTGCCATTACTTGTTCAATACTGATGTCATCAATTACTATTTTACATCTGGTTGGTTATTTGCTGACTACTATTGTTTTAGTTTTCTGAGATGAGATTGTCATAATAAATCGTTTTACTCTTATGTTAAATCTGTGGACCAGTCTTTACAGACTATCTTCATCCTGGGCTATCAATATTGCGTCGTTTGCGTAACAGAGTATTTTTATTTCTTTGTTTCCCATTCTGTATCCTCTTCCTTTGTTAACGCATTTGATGATTTCATCCATGATCAAATTGAAGAGCAATGAATCCCCTTGTCTTATTCCGCTGCCTATTTCTATAGGTTCTGTAAGTTGTCCATCTATTCTGACTTCCATTTTGTTGTTTTGGTAGATGTTTTTGATAGTTTTTATGTTTAGAGGAACTTCTCTATTATACCGGAGATGGATTACATTTTTGGGAGAGATTGGGAATACGACGTTAAATTTTGTTGATCTTACAAGTTTTTACTCTTTATGATAGTACCGTTCTCCAAAAAACCAAAATATCTCATATTTCCCATTAATTATTTATTAATCAACATAAATCAACTTAGAAAACAAAATATAACACTCTTATGATATATATTATACGTTAAATCCAAACTGAAACTAAAAGAACTCAAAATCTTCCTTAAATAAGTTATGTTCACTTATTCTTAGCGTTTCTTCATCGTAATGATCAAAATTGCTTGCGTCACCAACTGATTTCAGTGCTGGTTTAAACGGAGGTTCCACTTGCTTGTTGTAAATTGCCACAAAATCCATATCTTTAAACCAGCGATGGTTCTTCAAGTCTTGTATACCATTTTTTAAATTTCCATACCTACAAATAATTTTATCATTAAAAATACAAAGCATCGTTTAAAATATCGTTTGTAGTTTGTAAATAAATAGGTCGTTTTATAATAAATCTGACACGATCGGATTCGGTATGCTTTCTACCAAGTACAACTTTGATGATTCTAATTCAGTAATAGTTTTTTGAAGCAAGCTAATATTTGATTTAATGATTGAAAGTTAGCTGCATAAAAATATAGCTTTTAAAAATTTATTAAGCATGTAGCAGAGATTGGGAACTTTCAACCGTTAAAGCGTCAATTATATTTTTTACATCTACGAAATAATCTGAATAAAAAAAAGCGGCAGAAGTATTGTTCTTTTGAAAAACGTACTAGTGTAATTGAAAAAAAAAAAGTTTTAAGTGTTTTAGATCGTTTGTTGTGTGAAAGTTTAAATCCAGCGTTTTTAAGCATATTTCAAATGCCTCACTTTGTTGCCAAAACTCAAAACTAAAATTTCAGGCTAATGGTTTTTGAAGGTTAGGCTCTAGTTATCGAAACTTTCTAGTGATCAGTCAACGAAAGGGATAGATTGTTTTGATCTCGTGGGAATTATAAAAAATTCTTCATCTTGATTTTTGTCAATAGGACACTTGGATTAAAAGATATCGAATTTTTACCGTTGAGCTGATACAAATTTCATTGATCATTGATTTCGCGCACGTAACTAACATTCACAATCGACTGTCGCTTCAAGCGTTGTTTCTGAGAGAACGGATCACTTTACACAAAAAGTGATAATAAACATTTTTGTTTATAATTAACTCAGCTACAATATTTATTAAAAATATTTTCTTCTACGACGTACAGATTCTTGGTAAATCAATTTTTTTTCCGTTTTTACCCCCTACGAAGGGCGTTTTAGGGAGAAGACCGATGGTAAAAGTGGTAAACTTTTTTGCATTTCTTTTGGGATTCCAAAATTATTATTCTTGACAAAATTCAGCTTGTTCGTATGATTTTTAGAAGTTAAATGACATTTTTATCTCTGACGACTGGAGTAATAAGGAAATGTGTGACGTAAGCATAGCGTAACGCTATTCGTGGCGTACGACATTTATTGGAGACCATCGCTTTAAATAATTTGTCAGTATTTTATACAACGTACAATTTTAATAGACCTATATATCTGTCGTTTTCATAAACAATTTGATCACCATTTTTATGCATTATCAACACAAATCACACAACAATATCATAAATTGTGGATTTTGCCCAATCTATTTTTTTATTTGTTCTTCACTTTCCCATATTATTTTTAATAATTCATATACATATTTATGTCATTTATATACTCTAGTTTGTTCTAATTTTTTAATTTTGTTTAATTCCTATTATACAGTGATGAGTGCCTTACCACCCGGCAAAATAGCGGAAAGGATAGAAGACACATTAAGTTGTGAGATAGTACGAGATAAAGCTAGTTCTTGACGTGGCTATTTCACTTCAGTCATATTTACAGGGATGACCTCGAAAATATTTTATTTTAATAATTTCTGATGTTAGAATAAATGATTGAATAAATTAAGATATATTATAGTAAAAAACATTAATTATTAGCGATTTTAAATTATAAATCTTTAAGTTTATTTAATAATAAAAATAACGTGTAATAGTTAGAGACGTGGTCTAGTGACAAGAAGATTGAGGTTCAATTCACACCAAGGATAAAATTTTTGTTTTACTCAATCAAAAAATAATAGAAAATATTATACATATTAGGTAAAAAGTTTTCGAAAAACTCATTATTTACAATTTATTCTTATTCCAATGTTAAAAAATAGAAATACAAAATAATTCAAATTCAATTTCAGTTTTACAGTCTTCAGTTGTGATTGCAAAATAATCCGGTTAAGACTGTTTAATGCCAAATCCATCACTAAATTCTCAGTGTTAATATAAATTCCTCTGTACAGGTAATGATTTTCAAAACAATTAACAACATTGTAATGGATGCGCGCGAACAGCTGTCTGCTTTACAGCTAACCAAATCATCAAGCCATCAAATAATAACATACCGAGAAGTGTTTTTGCACGGTAAACAGAAACTTTTTATTGAAAAAACAATTCGTGAAAATGGTTTTAACGGTCGAGGAAAAAGTGCAAATTGTTGTCTGGCATGTGAATGGATTATCAGACAACATGATTAGACAACAATTTGTAAATATGTTTCCAAATAGGCCGGCTCCAGCACGATCAACAATTCAGTCTATTATACGTAATTTTTTTACTTATGGATCCGTGTTCGCTCCAAGAGGAGTTCGTAGACGAAGGGAGGTAAATCCAGATTTGGAACTAAGGGACACTTTGATTTGTGCAAGTATTGAGCAAAATCCTACCCAATTAACATCTCGTCTCGGAAAACAATATGGAATTTTAAGGTTTAGAGTAGGTAAAATTTTGAAAAGACATGGATACCGTCCCTATAAACTTCATAAATCCAACGAACAATTCCCTGGGGATCAATATAGACGTTTAGAATTTTGTCAAACTGCAATGGAAATGTCACATCAAGATGAACATTTTTTTAGAGAACGTTTTGTTCACCGATGAATGTACGTTTTCATTGCAGGGCCGTCACAATTCAATGAATTCTCGGTATTGGTCTCGAGGAAATCCTCGTCAGATTTATGTCGCTCGTACCCAGCGTCCTCGAAAAGTAAATGTTTGGGGAGGCATAATAGGGAATCATGTCATTGGTCCATTTTTTATAGACGGTATGTTGAGTGGGCGGAAATACTTGGAACTTCTGCAAAATCAAATTGTCCCAGCACTTCGTAATTTACCAATACCTTTCGATTCCATATGGTTTCAACACGATGGTTGTCCCGCACATAATTCTCGCATCGTCAGTGAATATCTCAGTGCGACTTTTCCTAATTGATTGATTAGTGGCCACGGAGATATTTTTTGGCCTGCAAGATCACCTGACCTTGTGATTTTTTTATGTGGGGATTTATCAAGTCCAAGCTATATGGAATTGAAGACGATAGGCCTAATTCTCTCCAAGAATTAAGAGAAAAGATCTCTGATTCAATGAGAGGTATTATCCCAGAAACATTAACTAATGTTAGACGAAACTTTTATAATAGATTGGGTTATTGTTCTGCTGCTAATGGAGGCTTATTCGAACATTTATTGTAAATACATTTCATTAGAATAATTTTTTTTTTATTTTTATAGAATTTCTACCTATTTAAATATTTTTGGAAGAACATTTATTTAGAATGTTCTTTTAAGTTTGAAGAATTTTTACTTTATTTTCGAAAGTACGACATTATTTTTTCAATAAGATTTTCATGTTTTACTATAAACACTTCTAATAAAGACTGAAATAAATGTTTAGTGATTTAAAGCAAAACGATATAATATCTGCATAATTTCAAATTTTTAAAAAAGTAAAACCTTCATGTGGGATTTGAACCCTAAGCGCCTGCATGAGAGCATCGTGACTTGAACTCTGATCCATTAAACTTTTATATTTCTTTAGTGACAGTTTGGGTTATTGTTGTGCTGCTAATGAAGGCTTATTTGAACATATTGTAAATACGTTTATTTACAATATTTTTTTTATTTTTGTAGAATTTTTACTTATTTAAACATTCTTTAAACGTTCTTTTAATTTTGAAGAATTTTTACTTTATTTTCGAAAGTACGACGATACTTTTTTTCAATAAGATATTTATGTTTAACTTTAAACACTTCTAATACTAGTAACGACTGACATAAATGTTTAGCGATTCAAAGCAAAACGATCTCTGCATAATTTCAAATTATTAAAAAAGACAAGAAAACCACATGTGGGTTTTGAACTCTAATCGTCTGCGACGTCTGTGTCGAATTCTTACCACTAATCCACGAAGGATTGTGATTATTCCGAGACAAGAGTGTATGAAACTCCTCAAATCATAGTAGAAATTATTCTTGGTTAATAATTTAAAACTTTAGATTAAATAATTACTATTAATTAAATTATTTTATTAACATTTTTGCTTTATTGTGGCCACTCAGTTTTTACTTTATGCGAAATTAAAAAATGGAAACACGTCACACGTACGTTACCCATAATAATTATGACCGAGATGATTTAGCTCGAAGCTAACGTCTCAAGGTGTGAGACTATCGATAGTGGTAATGTAAATTATAGGTTTCTACCCATTATTTCCCACCTCTACGAGTTTCATCTCTTTTTATTTCACAAGGTAACTGTGTTTTCTATCTCTTACGTTAAAAAGTCGTGTGCTAAGACACTCATCACTGTATAAGGACTAAAAACTAAATAACTTATGTGAAGAAATGTTGTACTCACCTTCTACTTAAATCTACCTGTAAAATATTTTGGATAAGGCTTTGCAATTCGTAAGTAAACGTAGCTGGGCATTTATATTTTCCCGCGATGATTCTTTCATATATTTTCATTACGTCTGCAGAAGAAAATGGAGCGTAACCCGCATTCATTTCGAAAAGCAACACTCCAAACGACCACCAGTCGACGGCTTTTCCATAACCTTTGCTTAGGATGATTTCTGGAGCTATGTACTCAGGTGTTCCGCAAAGCGTCCAAGTACGACCCCTGACTATCTGTGTGGAAAAGAACATAAATACATAATACATATTACAACAATTATCTATGACTAATACCTAGGAACACTAAATGACGAAGAAACAACGTTTACTGCGCTATTAACAGATTTTCAGTCGAAATAACCCAAACGAAGGACAATGTAAGAATGAAATTGAACGGCCATAATTACTAAGATAGTGAAACCTTTTTTAAACATAAGCTTGTGTAGTGCTTTGATATGACACATACTGCCCCCCTAAGCAAAAAGGGCGTATCTCAATTTTTTTTTGAAAATGAGATTTTGGTGGCATGGTATTTTTAAACAACTTCCTCATCTATATACCAAGCAAAAAAGCCATATCTCAAGTCAAAGTACTTCAAAATCACTTATTAAAAAAGACGTATCTAAAAAATGTCATGAAATCCTAAGCAAATTGACCATATCTCATTTAACTAAGCATAAAGCTCGTACCTCTGAGATGCGGCCATTTCGCTACCTGATGCACAAACTGAATGGTCAGGTGTGATAAGGAAAATAGACACATATCTAACCATATTTAGACATCCAAGCCGCTTAGTAAATCAGTTGAATAGTGTATACTTACGGAGTTAATGAATGTGCACGTGTTTAATAGTTGATTTAAAATTTGTTTATAAACCTATAATAATTAAGTGCACAGTTGAAGAATTAGTTCCTTGGCTCCTGATTTGTTTTTACTCTTCTCTTATAGACACTCTTATATGCACTCTTTAAGTAAATATTATTCACGTATTAAATAACTTATTTGATGCTTTAGCCCGAAAACATGGTGTTAAAGTTGATTGTAGAGAATCCACAGAATTTACAAATCTGAGAGACAATCTTTTATACTCCATAACGTTTCTGAGATACCCATTGAACAAAGAACTGTACAAAATAATATGGCTTTAAACGAAACCACTCATTTAATTACTCACTAAAAGACAATGATGGCATAAAAAATGACAAGGTTTTAAGAAATATTCTAAAAAGTGCTCAGAACTCAGTGGTCCCAGCTAAAGACAAAATGTGTCTGAAGAAACTTAGAAATAAAATAGATGATGAACCTATTAAAACTCATATTAATTCTTTCAAACCTACTATTTCTGGTGATTTTATACTTAAGTATGGTGATATACAGTCATACGAAAAGTATCGAGTCATTGCAAAGAGAATAAATGTTTCTATAGTTAAGTTGGAACACGAAGAGTGCAAGTTATATGAAGAATTTTCATTCCATGACAGCTTACACGCAAAAGAAAATATAGATGTCAATGACAAAACTTAGATTATATAGTATGTTTCGCGGATATGGAAAAAGTTATAACGTTGCCACGTTTGGACATGTTCAAAGCTACCGTATTTACGCATAGAATTGTTGCGTGCAATGAGAGTTTTGTTTCAATTGGCAAAAAACAAAAGCAGTGTAAATCCTTTGCTGCCTTGTGGCATGAGGGTCTGTTTGGAAGAAGCAAGGATGAGCTCATCAGCACTTCTAATTAATTTTTGCTGTCAAAAAGAGATACTAAACGTGTTACTATCTAGCTTGATAACTGCACTGCGGAGAATAAAAATTGGTCTTTGTTTTCCTTTTTTTTTGCACATACTTAACTTAGAAGAAATTGTTACTTCTGAAATTGTTCTTAGGTATTTTGAACCAGGACATACATTCATGGCAGCAGATTCTTTTCATCATAGAGTAGAACAATCAATGTAAAAAATGGGAAACAAACTCTACGATTTCCAAGATTTTGTCTCTGTTGTGAAAAACGTGTCATCAAAAACTGAAGCATATCAAATGGAGATGAGGAACTTTTATCAGTGGCAAGATTATTCCTCAACCTACAAGATAAGTAACACAAAGCCTACCATATCTACACGATATGGTAGAAGTCATATTTACGAGAGGTCAAAAGATAATGAAATATAAAAATGATTTTGATGACCAGGAATTTATTGAACTCGATTTTTAAAGTGCAGAATTAAAAAAAAACTAACAATTTACCAGGACCAAAAATGCAAACAAAATTTTGTGGAATTTCTGGGGAAAAAAGAAAAATATAATTAAAACCTAGGTTTAATGGAAAAGAATAGGTTAAAAGTTTTGGGAAAACATTCCAGAGAATTGAAATCAAATAATAATTGATTGTATGTATAGTTTAAGTTTTTTGTTTAAATAAAAGTTTAACAGTTGTGTTCATTTGATAAATATTTCATATTACTTATTATTACTTACTTAGTTATATTTCGATAAAAAGGTATAGTTGGAGTTATATTTCAATAAAAAGAGGAATACATTGATTATTTGATCATGCATCTAAATAAATGTGTTTGATGTATTTTAAATCTTGAGAATTATTATTACCTTGTTGTTTTAGTCAATGAAAAGGTAAGAAACAATATTTTTAATAAATTAGGAGCATTATTTTATAAAACTACAATAATAAAAAGTTTTAGATTAATTTCTTATTAGTAGATGTATTTTTTAATAAAACATTTAAGAAAGATAGTTAGTTTTACATTTTCGAGATAGGTCTTTTACTTTTAAGGCTGATCCTTAGCTAAATCTCATTATAACCACTTTTAAAAATGTAAATTAAAGGGGGGAAGTGAGTGAGGTTTGTATATTTACTAAAATGCCGATTCCCTAAAGTTGTGTTTCCTGTTGTCCATTTAGGTTAGGTTAGGAGGGCAGCATAGTTCTTGTCAAAAGTTCTTATTTCTCGTACAGGACTGGCTAATAAAGTAAAACTTCCAACGATTTGTGAGGTTACGGTCAAAAGGCCTAGGTGATTAAAACACTAATATATGTAGACTCTTTTATTGAAAGTCGTGCTTTCGAAACTGTTTAGTTTTTTTATCAAGACAACCAAAATATATTATAATTAGTTTTATGACATTCGATTAGTAAAAAGTACTTGTTGAGATTGTAATCAATCGGTAAATTTAAAAAAATACAATTTAAAGTTTATTTATAGTGCTGCAGTAGACTGACAAAGATCTAACATTGACTGATTTGCCTTATAAGAGCAATTTCAACATAATTATTCTGTTTTTTTTTATGCAGATGCAATTAACATAACACAGCCGGGGTAAAAATCTGGATTTCAAACGTTATTTTGGATAATACTATATTTAATAAGGCATTATTAAATGACGTTGTCTGTAAAATTAGTATTTGTTGAATGTAAGTTTTCGAAATTTGATTTTGTTGGAATAAATTCCGGGAATATTGTAAAACAATATATTAAGATATTTTAACTCATTAAGGTAACATTAGGTTTCATTAACAGGTTTAGTTGGATAGTTTTAACATGTAGGTGTAAATGTTACTCAAGTCATTGATGTCACTTTTCTTATTCATTGCTGTTTTGGTGTTATTAATATGTAACATTTCCAAGAAAACCCTTTAATGGTAGTTCTTCTCTCTATGAAATACAGTATAGCCCAAAATAAACAGTACTGAACTTTTAATTATTTTATTATTTTAAAGAATACATATTATTGACACTTTACAACATGTTCTAAATGAGCTCCTCCTATCTCAAGACAGACTTCATACCGACATTCCAGATTTCTCGTAATGTTATGCAATAAAGGTTGTCTTAAGTCCGCGAAGAAGGCTCTAACGGCATTCTTTAACTCATTGATGGTTTGTGGTGTCCGTTTAAAAACGGCAGTTTTAGCCATGCTCCAAATGTATGCGTCTGGAGATGTTAAGTCTGGAAAATGTGCAGGATAGGGGAAGTCAGTAAATCGTGAAATGAATTTGTTTGGAAAATATCCCTGAAGAAAATGACCAACTGCGACAGCAGTATGGCAAGTTGTTCCATCCTGATGGAAAAATTGGTTTCGAAATGCCAAATTACGTGCACGACAAAATGACGTAGATCAGGGATAAAGCGTGTTAAAATTTGTATGTACCTCTGTTAATTAAGTGTGACTTGCCTACTATTTTCTTCGATAAAGTATGGATCAATGATTCCGTGTCCCGAAACTGCACTCCAGACACTCACTTTTGCGCTATGTAAAGGAACTTCTTGAACTTCACCTGGTCTGGCAAAGCTCAGAAATCGATTTGTGCGACAATTTACATCGCCTGACAAATGAAAATTTGCTTCGTCTGAAAACCATACATTTTTTAAAAATTCAGGATTTTCATACTGTAATGCAAGAATTCTGGCACAATATTCCACTCTACTGTAATAATTCCTGTGATGTAATTGTTGATGTACCTGAATCACATAAAAAATGCACCCAGCTCCTTCAGGATTCTTTGAGAATCAACGAATTCAAGATGCAACGCTGTTCTTGTCTGGCTGGCTTTCGGATTTTCCAAGATTCGCTCAAAAACACGTTCATGGTTATCGTTGTTGTTAACTGTCCTGGGACGCCCTGAGTTTACTTTTCGTTGGTACAATACATTACTCGTATTTCTAAACTTTTCAACAACCTTCAAAATTACAGCATTACTTGGAGAACGTTTATTAAACCGTTATGTGAATTGATCACACACGTATTGCAGACTTGCACTGTGTGAGCGAAAATAATGCTCCACAAGAAACACTTTCTCCTCTCTACTTAACACCATTTTTAACAATTAGGCCTTAATAATTAATTGTTTAAGGATTACTTGATAGGTCTATACTAGTTAGTTTGTATATGGCAGCGCACATATCGAAGAAGAGACATCTATGTTTCAGTTTCAGTACTGTTCATTTTGGACAATACTGTAATTTCACCTCATTAAACTTGATAATATGTTCAGTAGACATATAATGTTTAGCTAAGGCACAAGAATTTTTATGCAACCTGCAATAACTTTTGTGAGAGATTATTCTCCCTTTTAAATTTCTCGAAGTTTGCCCAACATATATATTACTACAATTACCATAAGGTATAGAATAGATTATATTGGATTTTTCCAATTTTGTTAATGGTGTTTTTACCTTAGGTACTATGTATTTGACCAATTGTTACTAAGTTACTCTGAGCTATTTTTATATTTTCATTTTTAAATAAATTGATAAGTTTAGGCGTCAAATCCTTAATATAGTGACCTAAAGATGTAGCATTTCTACTGTCAGCATTATTATTTGATGAGAAAATAAGTTTATTTTATTAAGTAAGTGGCAAGGATAAGAATTTTCTAATAAAATGGTTCTTTTTTCTCTAAAAAGTTTTTTCAAAAGTTCCCTTTCTTTTTGTGATATGTGTGACGTTAATTACTCTAGATTTTAATGACATTATCAAATTTATTTTCATTTTTTAAAGATGATATAAGTGATAGCTAATGAACCTATTTTAATAATTTTCATGTCAAGAAATGGAACGGAGTTCTGCTTCTCTTGTTCAACTGTGAATTTTAAACTCTCACGGTAACTATTATAAGTGTTAAAGTGTTATAAATAATATCAATTATTATTTGGTCTTTTGGAACAGCAGTAATTATGTCATCAATAGTAAACTATTTTGAATTAGGTCATCCAGAACATAACTGGATAAAATTGGAGATATGCTACTTCCCATAAGAATACCAAACTTTTGAATGTAGAATTGGTCATCAAAAACAAAAAATTTAAATTCAAAAATAAAGTTTGATATTTAAAAAAATTGTGTTTTGTTTATTTTAGCGAATTTTTGGATAACATCCCACCTTTTTCTACACTTCCTACACTAATGATAAATCTAAATTAGTGAAGAGTGAGACAACATCGAAACTAATAATTACGTAATCTTTAGGTAGTTGAAATTCTTTGATAGAATTACTGAAGCTGAAAGAATCTTTTACAAAAAAGTTGTTATCGGTGTCATATACATCATTTAAAATTTTTGTAAAATGTTGCGATAAATTTTCACGGTGAGTCGACAGTAGATACAATAGGTCTCATTGTTAACTGTTGCTTGTAAATTTTTGGCAATGCATAAAATCGGGAGGCCACAGATTTATAACTACGTAAAGTGGTTGATCTATTGATTTGCTCTTTTCTAAATCAGTTATCAACTTATTTGCTTTTTGTCGCAGTGAACAAGTGATGTCGTTGTTAATTTTAGAGTAATATTTTATGTTATTTAGTAATTCTAGTGATTTTTTTTATAATCTGTTTTGGTCATGGCAACAGTGACGTTACCCTTGTCGCTATTATTAGAATATAGATTTTAGAATTTTCTAAGAAATCGTTTACTTCTAACACGAGCATAGGCAATCTTCTAATATCTATTCTGTAACTAATGCAGATTGTTATTATTTTTATTAAAAAAAATCGGTGATAATATTAGTAAATTGAGCTCAAAAAATATTTTTCTTAGGATTTTCTAATTTAGTAATAGTATATTCCAAATCAGTTATTAAGTGACCTACTGTCTGTGTCAAGTTAAGAATTCATAAAGGAGCCTTATGGGAAGCGGTGATGCCAGAACTACCGATAGACTGAGATAGGCGAGAGTAGTGGAGTTGCAGCGAAAAAGCAGGGCCGAACTGCATGTTATATTGCACATTAGACGTTTTTTCACTTAGGTAACTTTAAATTTTTTTTGTTTTTTTGAAAAATAAAAATTAAAGACATGTCTTTTTCTCACAACAGTTATTTATTAAATTTCGGCTTAGGTCATCATCAGACTCTTAAAAATATTCTTAATTGTTTAATGAACAAATTGAGTGAGTATTGTGGTAGATATTATTAGTGTCAGTAAAAAACATAAAAAAACAATAAAAACTTCTGTATATTTTAAAAAAAATACAACAGAACCATAGAAATGTAACAAATTATTTGGTTTTTTAGTTTGACATTTATATATTTACAATATTACAATTATCAAAAACTATGTACATTCTTCGTCCATATCCAAATCGGAATTGTCACTACTATCATATAAATCTATAACTATGGGAGTTACGTCTTCCATTAGACCGTCCACTTCCCAAAATTTTTTCTCCAGAGTCATTACATGTTGAATATAGTTTTTCCAGTTATCAGACGTAACATTTGAAAACGCTTTTTTTATGAGGTCCTCCATATCCTTCGCTTTGAAGGTGCTGTTATTTACGGCCACATGCCTTTTTACTTGGCTCCATACCATTTCAATTGGATTTAATTCGCAATGGTATGGAGGCAAACGAAGCACTTTGACATTATTTTGTTGTTTACAAAGTTCTTCAATTTTGTAATTATCAAAATTTTGTTTAAATTGCGCGACTACCTCCAAAAGCTCGCACTTCAGATAATTTTCTTCAAAAAATATGTCTTTTTGTCTTAACCAGTCCATAATGTTATTCTTATTCCACGATTGGTTAGGCAACAACTCGGTTTTTACACTATGATATGGAGCATTGTCCATAACAATAACCGTTTTTCGAACTAAGTTGGGCAACAGTTTGTTTTCAAACCAGTTCTCAAAACACGGACCGTCCATTTCGTCGTGATAATCAGCGCTGTTTTTTTTTGCAAGGAAAAACATTTCAGCACCGTTTACAAAACCATTTTCACTTCCGGCATGGACAAGGATGAAACGTGGTCCACGCTGAGTGGGATGCTTTAGTCCAGTACTTAGCCCTTTTATGAACGCATCTCTTGCCGAGGTGACGGTTTTGTCTTTCCATTCTCTGGAAACCGAGTGCCCCACATTGACCCATGACTCATCCAAATACACAATGTCATAGCCCTCAGCCCGATATTGTTTAATGGCCCTTAAATATCCATGCCTCCATGCAATTATATCAGGACGTTCTATTAGCACGGCACTTTTATCACGTTTTGCATAAACAAAGTTCATGTCTTTTAACAACCTGTACATTGTACTGCGGGTAAAATTTGGCAAGTTTTCGTCTTGGTTCACTTTTGGCAGAAGACGATTCAAAGTAGGAGGAATGTTTTCAAAAAAAAAACTATGCACTGTTCGACGAACGCCGATACGAACACCTTCATCGTAAGTATAGTCTCTGGAGTTGTTTCGGCAACGGGTTCTTTTTCTGTTTGTTTTTACCTCAGAAAGCTCACCTTCTTTGTCTTCCTGTACGATTTTTTGAATCGTACGAACTGACACTCCTGTCATCGCGGATACTTTGTCGAATACAATACGTTGACTTTCATCTCGAAGCAAATTAATGTGGTATCTCACTACGTTTAAGATCACTTTTTTAGCACTCAGATGTAAAATTTGACCACTTTTAAACGGCAAAACTGGATCCATTTTAACAATATAATTTTTTACACTTGAGATTTGAGTGCGCGATGGTTATGCCTTAACCCTTGTCCGGGCAGAAGAATTTAAAAACGTAATCGGGCAGTTTGGGCTTATGTATACAGACAAACATATAATCTCCACTTCACCTAATTACACTATTTTGAAAAACATACCGCTCATTTATCTATAACTCATAAATCTGTCTGCTTTCCAAATGTGCTTTCCAAATGACACTATTGTTTGGAATGACTAAGTACATAAAGAGAATTAGAAAACTATTAATAGTCAATTATAAAGTAATCAATATTGTTTACTGTTAGGGCCTGTTAGCCCGGCTTGCCCGATAATGGAAGTTTAAGCACAATATCTTAATTATTATTGCTTTCTATTTATTAACTATTGTGAAAGTAATATTTTATAAATAATTTTGAGAGTTGACACCTAAGCTGTCAGAATTACCTGTGCCATAATAATTAACCAATTGCGTAAAACCTAATATTTTAACCACTAATAAAGACATTTTTCTAATAATCTTTAAAATCACTTCCCTGAAAATGTAACCATATTTATAAGTAATTGTAGTCGTTAAGCTTATTAAATAGATACGTACCTATCTTTTTAAAATAAATTTGATTAACATTGGAAAATATAAATAAAAATTTGAATATAAATAAAGAATGGGTTATTTCGGCCGGCCCTGCATAGTCCCGTGAACTATTGGCAACATACGCCCGTAAGAAATGCACTGGCCTATCTGTTCAGTTGTGAATTCTTAACTTGAAACAGTCTTTAGATTAAAATCGTTTTTGAAGGGAGGTATACAAAATTTTGGACCTAAATTTAATAACATTTTGATATCATCAGGAAAAGTAACATCTGTTAAATTTTTTAACCAATCATTTTTAGTTTTTATTCGTTTAAAATTATTAATTTTTAATTTATTTATTTTTTCCAAATTTTTAGACTTAATTGTGTGAAATTGTTTGTTGTATTTAATCAAATTACATCTGTCTCAAATTCGTTAAAAAAATATAGAGGGAGGGAGGAGCTTACTTGGCTTTTTATTGTCTAAATTTGGTATTATATCCTGTTTAACTTATCAATTGTTACCTTAATTTCCAAATTCAGAATTTTCCTCCTTAACCTTTTGTTGAAATTTGTAATTTCTGCGCTAATTCTACCATAGGTTGAATTTTTATTGTTTTTATACATTTAAGTATATGCATATACGTTCTCTCTCTCCTATTTCATTTCTTGTATGTGGGTTACTGATCAGATGGAAATACTTTACTGGTTTAAATATTTGATTTTGATCATTTGTTTTGTTATGTAACTGATAAACGAATAATTATATTTCTGAATTAGCCAGTAAATAGCAAGGCTATTTCACATATATTCATCAACCAGCCTATTTACATTTTAATGTGCAAGTTCTCTCCAGAACATCTGTAACACTGGTTCTGTGTGGTAGGTCTTCGTTTCTAATATCGTCTTTTATTGTTACTTTTGTCAGTAAACGCTCTATCCCTCTTTTTGCGATTACTGCCTATTATAATTTCGTGTCTAAGGTATATGTAGCTACTTTTAGTTCGTTTTTATAACTTTTTAAGTTGTTACTGGAGAGATGGTTCAATATATATTTTATTATGGGGATATTTATGTTTAAACCGATGCAGGTTCTTTCCAGCTCTTCTAATATTGTCATGGATAGGTCATCCCCTATTAAAACTATGTCATCATTTAACCAGGGTGGTGCAGTCTTCTCCCGCCGAGAAATATCCCTTTGGATATTTATCGACGGAAATTACTTTGGCGATAGTGTGTCACTTTGTTTTTATTTCGTTACAATTCTTGTGTAACTTTATTACGTTTATCGCATTTTTATAAATTGTATATAATAATCTGGAATGCGACTTTTATTTAATGCTTCAATTAAACTATCTAGTTCTACCGAGTCAAACGCTTTGTGGAAATCTTTAAACACTAATACAAGAGGTGTATTCTATGGATTTTTAAGTTGATTTTTTTTCGTTGGCAGGTGGTCGTTAGTGTCAAATTTTAACCTAAATGGCGCTTGTTTTCCGGTTTGGCATAAGTCCAGTTTTTTTATTTAATCTCGTTGTTACCGTTTTCGTGCAAAGTTTGTAAATATTACTTAACAGGCTAATGGTTCGAAAGGTCCCATCTAAATTTCTTAGGTCAGTTTTATTTCCTTTTTTATGTTTTTAGTCTCTCAGATTTCTTACAGCCTTATTCCATTTAAGCGGTATCGACTTTTCTTGTGAACATAAATAAGAAAGTTCTTGTATTTTAAGGATCAGGTCTCACCACCGTTCTTAAAGAATTCTATAACTAGTTCATCCTCTCCTGTTAATTTTTTGGCTTTTATCTTTGCCATTGCTTGTCTAATTTTACTAAGCATTAGGTCTGGCTTGAGTTCAGAACCTTGAGCTAACCTAAGCCAGAAGCGATCCACAAATTTCCGCAAAATTACAGGCCGATTAGCTTACTTCCAGCAATCAGCAAGATTGCTGGAAGCAATCATGTAAATCAGACTCTAATCAGAAACAGACATGCTAAAATTAATCCTTTATATACAATTCCGATTCAGAGCTCAACATTACAGCGAACTACAAGTACTCAGACTTACAGAGTACATAGCAGTTAAATTTAACTACAAGCAATATACAGGAGCAGCCTTCCTGGATGTAAGCAAAGCCTTCTACAGAGTATAGCATGAAGGATTGATATACAAAATAAGAGATAATAAATACAGCAAGGCCATGACTAAACATATCTCCTCGTACCTAAGTGAGCGGAAGTTCAGGGTTTAGATAGGAGCAGTTCTATCTAAATACGGAACCTCAGCATCAGAATCCCAAAATACTACTCAGCCTTTATGCAGATAACAGTGCGATGGCAGCAAAACACAGGAACCTGGATATAGCTGTAAGAAATCTTACATTTTTCTTCTAAGTAGCTGAATGGAGTATCCAATGGAAAATAGCGATAAATCCAGAGAAGACTCAGGTATGTAAAAGAACAGAGACAGCACAGAAGAACAGCTAACGGTGTAAGACAGACCCATCGAATAGCTGAATAAAGCTAAATACTTAGGAGTCATAACGGACCAAGGTTTAACGTTGACACAGTACGTACAAGCGACAGCCAAAAACAGCGACGACCAGTGATACAATAAGTGGACTCACAGGAAGAAAGAGAAATTAGCAATGAAAACCAAAGTAACACTGATGAACAGCATCATAATACCCATAATAACCTATTAATCTTTTGCATGGGGACACACATGGTAACGTCAACAAAAAAATACAAGCAGCACACAATAGATACGTAACAGAAACTGCAAATGTACCCAGATACGAAGTTGAACGCTTTCTGTTTAGAGATCTGAAGCAAGTAATTTAGAGCTCAGCGAAGGAAAAGCTAGAATCAAATTTGCTAAGCTTAAAGAGCCGAACCGGATTCTGTGAGAGATATAAGGGTATGACATGTTCCATAGTTGGAAGCAAAGAAGACAAAAACAAGAAACGTAAGTAAATATTTAATAAAGTCTAGATCATATTGTAGCTCGTTCAGAAGACATCACGCTCGCCTTAAGGCATGGTACTTCCTATAACATGATTTTTCTGTCATACATCGTTAAGAAAAACCAAAAAAGGCCACAGCTACAAAAAAAATTAAAAATAACTAGTCACAAAAAAATACTCACAAAACCTAAAAAAACGGGCAAGGTGGTTCACACACTCAAGCGTCGAGTTGCCGAACTGGTTAGCTCGGAGCGGAGACTTGCCATTTTAGCAAGCAAAGCATTTCAATGTTTAGTTAGTAGAAACGATAGCGGGACCATAACGCCTCACGCTGTCCCGCATAACTCATAGAAAGATATCATGTAGGGGTCATTGTACTCACGACTCCCACATTTTGACAATTGAAGTCTTCACCAGCGTGCTATGTAGAGGAAGGTGAAAGACGGTCTGGAGCATTGGGGTAGAGTGCAGTGGTGTGTGATTTTCACTGATCAATCTCCCTCACTCCAATTAATTGTATTCCCGAATTGTCATTTCTGGGATGTGCAAGTCTCAAAGGCTGGGTTCATTTCTATTTCTTGCTTGCTTAAACCTTAATTTAATGATGTCCGTCTACTACTGTATAGTTCTTGATCGAAATTTTCCCGTGTTCTTAATAACTCAGCCTTGTTAAAACTGAATTATACTATATAAATATTTTGGACAATCTATAGCTAAATAACAAATAATATGTCACGATCTCACGACTTCACCACTGTGTTAATATTGCAGTTCCCGGGATATTATACAGGGTGTCCCCAAAAATAGTGCGTTCCTTTAAGGAATGGATATTATATACAATTTGGAAAAAAAAGTCCTATAACATTTTTTTCTAAAGTTAATGGTTTCCAAAACAATTACATTGTTTTCCATATAACTGAATTTTTATTTTCAGAAAATTAAATATTCTGGCAACGTCGTACGCAGTGAAAGTGATTCTGAATAAGAACTTGTTTGTGATTTAGGGTATTTAACATAATCCAACCCTTGTTTATTTACTATTCAAGGTTGTTGGCATCTGAGGAAATGTACCTAATACCTGCAAAATAATTATTTCTTGCTTTAAAAATATGGCATCTGCTAATATCTGATTTAATTAAGGGTTTGGATGAAAGCTCGAACTTTTAAATAAATTATTATTTTTACTTAAGTAAGTACTATGGTTTAATTGCCAGAAAGTAATTATTGCAACTAAGAAAAATGGCAACTATGGCATCTGCTATTATCTGATTTAATTAAGTGTTTGGATGAAAGCTCGAAGTTTTAAATAAATTATTATTTTTACTTAAGTAAGTACTATGGTTTAATTGCCAGAAAGTAATTAATGCAACTAAGAAAAATTATTTGTACTGGTTTTCGAAAATGTATTGAAATATAGCATACTTTTAAACGAATTGTGAAATGTCAATTATTTACAGTAAAAAACACTTTATCTGAATAAGTATTATAAATTTGATAAGCTTTAAAGGTGTTGAATGTCGAGGGCTTTTACTGAATTACATAGTTTACAGTGAAAATTAAATACAACAGACAACTGTTATTAATTCTAATTTTTTTCACTATGCTTGGACTATCAGCAATTACTTATGAACTAAAATTAAGTAAGATACTTGTACTTATTTGACAATAATTATTATAATAAATGTTCAAAGTGACCTCCACCTGCGCGAACACATGCATTGATACAACGTATCCAATTGTTAGTAACGCCATAGTTAAATAAATTATGTTGGATAGTTTCTGCAGCATTAACAATTCGTTCCCGCAATTCAGCTTATGTTTCGATTTTATCTTGGTTGTCATAAAGTAACGTTTTCAGATGTCCCCAAAAATAAAAATCCACCACATTGCATTCGCGACTTCGTGGTGGCCTCATAATATGTTCATTCCTATCAATCCAACGAGGAGGATAAGTGGTATCAAGAAGATTTTTAACAGCTCTTGTAAAATGTACTGGGGCTAAGACGTTGTGAAGAAACCACATTTCACGGAGTGTTTGCAAAGGCACGTCTTCAAGAGGTACCAACAAAATATTTTCCAAGAAATTAAAGTAGGCCTCTTTATTTAGTTTTTTGGATAATTCATATGCTCCTATTAAATGATTGTTAATTATTCCAGACCATAAATTTGTGCTAAAATTTTCATTGAAAATTTGTCCTAAATATTAAATAAGAGTTTTCGTTAATCCATATTTGTGGCAATTATAAAAATTATACACATCGTTTCTCGTGAAAAATGTTTTATAACATTTTAGATGGAAATTCAGGTTCTCTGACGAGCTCATCTTAAAACAACCTACAAAATGTTGTACTCTCCGATAGTGGTATGAATGTAGACGGTGGTTGTTCCCGAAATGTTCTATAAACAACGTTTTTCGACATTCAAACCATTTTAGCCACCGTTCGTGTACTTACATTTGGATTTTTCTTCACAGCATCTAAAATATTGTCTTTTAAATTTAATCGACGGATACTTATTGTTCTTCCGCTATTTTTTTTTGGTACAACAGAACCCGTTTTTAATAATATTTGAGAAACATTCACAAAAATTCGAGCATTAAGAGTTCGCCTTTCTGCATACCGATGCACTTAAACTTGGACAGCTAAATTACTGCTACACTGCGCTTCTCCATAAATAATCAACATATCATGGTACTCACGAATCGAAAACATTTTCGCGGTGACACTAAACACGATTGTTCCAAAATATTCGCTTACCAAAGTTGTGACTGTCTACGTTTAGATTTTCGTACTGCACGTAATTGACAGATTTCTTTTTGCATACCAAAATGTGTTTTCGTGTTGTGGTAAAACGGTTGAATTTAGAAAAAAATGTTGAATTTAGAAAAAAAAACAAGGGTTTTTTGCTCTACATAGAACCTTCTACCTATATCTTTAAGGAATGCACTATTGTTAGGGACACCCTGTATATAGTATAAATATATTATAGTACCTTACAGAATCCTAAATCGGCAATTTTAATGTAGCCCTTATGGTCGATAAGTATATTCTCAGGCTTTAAGTCTCTGTATATTATGTCACAAAAATGAAGAAATTCTAAAGCCAATAAGACTTGAGCTGCATAAAATCTTGATAATACTTCTGTAAATTTTCTCATTCTAAAACATAATAATAATTAATTTTGTAAAAATAACTAACGTAGATGAACTAAAAACTAAAACTAGATAGCAACGGCGAAATTCGTGAAATAAATCTGTCACTTCGCAGATTTAATCCACAGAAGTCCCTTGATTTTAGGTAAATTCCTTTTTTGGTCAGCGCTACCACCTTCTGTACCTCGGTAAATAAAAACCGTCGAATATTACGCGCCAAGAAGAAAAAAATCAATAAGCAGTAGGCAATAGTATTTAACACATAAAAGCTTAAAATTGAATTGAATCTTCAAACCTGATCTTAAGAGCTTGAGAAATAAATGTTATCGATCCGCTTACCATTAAGTAATTTGTACCATATTTAGATTGCTTAAGAATGGTCGACAATGGGGAAGACAATGCAAATTGACAATGGGGAAGAAAATATAATTGTAATGGGAGATCTAAACGGTAGAGTCGGAAATAATAACAATGGAATTGAGGAATGCATGGGAAAAGAAGGAGAAGAAATACTAAACAAAAATGGTGAAAGAATAATAGAAATATGTATGGAGAATAAACTTGTTATAACAAATACAAAATTTAAACATAAAAAAGTACACAAATACACGAGAGTACAAGAAAGTAGAAATGAAAAATCAATCATAGATTACTTTTTGGTAAGTAGCAACAAATGGAAAAGAGTACAAGACACAAAAGTCAAAAGAGGCTCAGAGGTTGGCAGTGATCATCATCTAGTAATAATGAGAATGAGAACAGCAAAAGAAAATGAAGAAAAGAGGAGAAAGGTAGTAAATGAAAAAGTAAAAAGCTACAAATTAAAAGAAGAAAGATATGAGAAGATATTCCAAGAAAAATTAGACAATATTTTGAAAGGTAGGGCAAAAACTGCTAGTATAGAAGAAAAGTGGGAAAATCTCAAGACCAGCTTAATCATAGCTGCTGAGGAAACTTGCGGGAAGACAAAAATAGCAAATAATAGCATGAGGAGAACTGAATGGTGGACGGACGAAATACGAAGGAAAGTAAAGAACAAAAAAGAAAAATGGAAGAGATATCTAAGTACAAAGCGCCCTGAAGATTGTGAGGCATATAAAGAAAAAAGAAAAGAGGTTAAAATAGCTGTGAAAGCAGAAAAAGAAAGGTCATGGGAAAAGTTTGGACTAAAAATGACAAATAATTATAGAGAAAACCAAAAACTCTTCTATGGCGCATTAAAACAGCTCAGACAAAAGAAAGAACACATGATGCCGAATATAAAAGACAAGAATGGAAAGGTAATAACAGAAGAAAACCAAATAATGGAAAGATGGAGAGAACATTTCAAAGAGCTAACTCATACAGACGTAGACAACATAGTGGAGATACAAGAAATTAGTGAAGAACAAAAAGTAGAACCCATAACAACAGAGGAACTAGAAAAGGCAATTAAAAGGGTTAAATTAGGCAAAGCACCAGGCAAGGATGATATCACCCCGGAAATGATAAAATTCATGGGAATAGAGGGAGTGGATAGCATGAAAGAACTAATGAATGATATCATAAAAAGAGCAGAAATACCACAGGACTGGAAGAAAGACATTATACTACCAATACACAAAAAGGGCGACAAGAGAAACTGTAATAATTACCGAGGTATTACTATATCAAGTATTCCTGGGAAGGTATTCGCAAGAATAATAGAAACAAGAATAAAAACCCAAATAGAACCAACTATGGAAGATACACAATGTGGATTCAGGAAGGACAGAAGCACGCAAGACCACATATTCACAATAAGACAAATAAGTGAGAAAGTAATCAATAAAAATAGAGAAATACATATATGCTTTATTGATCTAGAAAAGGCGTTTGACAGAATACAAAGAAAGGACGTATGGAGGACATTAAAGGAAAGAGGAGTTGACAGGATAACAATTGATGTAATAAAGGATATGTATAATAATAATACAAATACGGTGAGAACTAACAACGAGGAATCCGAAGAATTTACTACATTTACTACAAGTCATGGCGTCAAACAGGGATGCGTGTTGAGCCCACTGCTGTTCTCAGTGGTACTGGATGAAGCAATAAAGAAAGCCAAGAGAAGAATGAGAAAACTAACATTTGGATACTGGCAAATGAAACAGACTCAACTATCAGAGCTTCTATTTGCAGACGACATGGTTTTGATAGCAGAAAACAGAGAAGACCTACAGAACAACCTTGAAATCCTAGAAGAAGAACTGTCAAACATAAATATGAAAATAAATACAGAGAAAACAAAAACAATGATAATTTCAAATAAGAGAAAGACACACGCAATACAATTAAATGGAAAACAACTAGAAAAAGTGGAACATTTTAAATACCTAGGAGCAATAATTAAATCAAACGGTAAACAAGACATGGAAATAAATGAGAGAATGGGACGAACAGGAAGCTTATTTAACACTATGAAAACAACATTTTTGGGGAAAAAAGAAATACCGGAGAAGGTAAAAACGGCAGTCGTTAAATCAGTAGTTAGACCTACAATTATCTATAATAGCGAGTCATGGACATTGACTAGGAGACAAAAATCTAGAGTCAATGCTATGGAAATGAGGTTCCTGAGGAAAATAGCAAACAGAAAGAGGACAGACAAAATACGAAACGAAACAATCAGACAAAACCTAAAACTAGAACCAATAAACAAAAAAATAGTAGAGGGGCAACTAAGATGGTTCGGGCACGTGTGTAGAATGTCGAATGAAAGATTAACAAAACGAGTGTTTGAAACGAGAATGCAAGGGAAAAACAAACGAGGAAGACCAAGAGTTAGGTGGGTAGACGAAATCAGAAAAGAAGTTGAGAAGAAAGGATTGACATGGGAAAGTGCACGAAATCTAACACAAGACCGGATAGCATGGAGACAACAGTGCAAATCTTAACCCCACCAGCCTTACACCTAACGGTAGAAAGGCTTAGGACTTTATTGCCCACATTAAGGCTCTTTTTATCATTGACTGGTACTAGGAAATTTTGATGATGGATGCTCGCGGTCGTTTAAGAGAATGGTTGGTATAAAGAGGTTTAAAAGAATGGAGACTTCCATCTTTAATGACCGTCAATTTAGAACCCATCGTTGTACGCAGATGGTCACTTTATAGGAGTAGTCTCTTATTGAGGTTTTACTGTATTATAAAAAATATATATTGATTGCACACTAAACTTAATTTTACCTAGTTTTACAGAGTTATTCTGTTATCTACACAATTATAATAAATACCTCCTGAGGTGGGTGAACATTTCACCGCCATTTATAAAAGGCATCACGAGGTAAACATAACTGTTATCCTTATAGCAAGCTTCTAAATGTACTATAAATGGAAACCGTACAGCCTCTAAAATTCTTTTTTCATATAACGTGTGTTCCAACTGTTGTAGTTTCATTATTCTAGCTTTGGAAATACATTTCATTGCATAGTACTCATCTTTTTCTTTATCCTGATCTTCACTTTCTTTTTTCACTAAGTACTAAAATAAGTAAAAGAGATTAAATTAAATAAAAACAAAAATCAATGTTGCAGCGAATTTCTTTAATCAAATTATTAATTTTTCTTTTTTAATGTTAATTTTTGAATAAAAAAATATTTCGTTTTATTTCAGAAACAATTGAAGGTATGTATTAGGTATTGTACAAAAAATATATCCAGAATGTTCAGACGGATCCAAAAACTAGATACTATGGTGAGATGTTCTATTTCAACGTTTTTATACATCCTGCATAAAAACTGTTGTTGACAACTACGCGCAACTAAAAATACAAATAAAAAAAATACAAAAGAAGTAAAAACTTCTGGTGTATAATGATATAGTATTTTATTAAAAAATAATTAAAATTTATCAAAAAGGATTAAAATTGTTCCAAAACATTTTCGGTTCAGTCGAACAATGTCTTCAGTGAAACTTGAAAGTATATTTCCACTTTAAAATTTCGACATTTAAATTTTTAAAAATGTGGAAAATACTATTTTAAAATCAATTTTCTCACAATTTTTATTTCAGATTTTTTTTGAAAACCATTTCCACATTGCAAACCGGAATGTCGAAAATAAAATAAAAATGTAATATATATTATAATTACAGTTAACCGTTAGTGAAAAATGTAAAATATTCAGTGAACAATATGCCACAATATTACAGTTTCGGAAACATACTCTTATTGTAGGCATTTCTTAATAATTTCAAAATTTGTATCTACTCACCACTCGCCCAAAAGAACCTGTACCTAGAGTTTTTATTTTTATATAAAGTTCTAACCCTTGGGAACCAGCACGTGCCTTTTTCTCCCATTTCCAATAAAAATCTCTTCTTAAAGATTCCAATATCTCCGTGTAGGCTGTTTTGACTTTACCTTTCTAAAAACAAATATCAGGTTTTACATGAAAATATTAGATGTGCTCGTATAAAATAGAATGGAAGTAAAAACTATTGTTTTAAGGACGGCTTGGCAAAGTTACACTTGCCATTGTCAAGTCAGATTAGTTTTGCTTCTTCCTGATGTGCGAGGAGAAAATGATTTTTTAGGTCGGTGCATGCTGTGTTTAAATACCTTTTAGCGTTTCTTGTGACTGGCCCTGTGCTCAGAGTGTTCTTCTTCTTCATGTGCCGGGCTCGATTATCGAGCGTTGGCTATAGTAATTTTGTTGACGGCAGCTCGGAAAAGAGATGCAGAGGATCTGTTAAACCAATCTCTCAGGTTTCTAAGCCATGACGTTCTTCTTCGACCTGGCCCTCTTCTTCCATCTACCTTGCCTTGTATTATTAAATGGAGTATATTATATCTCTCTGGGTGGCGCAGAACATGACCAAAGAATTCAATTCTGCGATTTTTGACTGTTTTGACGACTTCAGTAACTTTTCCCATCCGATGCAAAACAACTTCGTTACGAACTCTATCCACCCAACTTATTCGTAGGATTCTCCGATACACCCAGATTTCAAAGGCTTCCAATTTCTTGAGAAGTGTATCTGTGTCAAAGTCCAACCTTCGACAACATACAAAAGAGTAGAGATCACATAACATCGCACTAATCTAATTTTCAGACTTAAAGTAATATTGTTTCCACATAACAGTTTCTTCATCCTAAAGAATGCAGCTCTGGCCTTCTCTATCCGTATTCTAATTTCTTTGCTCATGTCACAATTCTTATTTTTTAGATTACAACCAAGGTAAGTGATACTGTTAGTTCTCTCTAGTTGTTCACCATAAGCTGTTACCACTTCCTGTTGTATTGGCGTTTTACTGACGACCATCACCCTTGTTTTTGCGGTGTTTAGCTTAAGGCCATATTCATCACACGTTGTGGTAATCCTATTAATTAGATGTTGAAGTTCTTCGTAATTGCTTGCAATTAATACTGTGTCATCGGCATATCTCAAATTATTAATATTGACGCCATTCATTTTTATACCACATTGAACATTATTCACTGCTTTATTGAAAACGCTCAGAGTGTTCGCTATTTTAATTTCCAGGTTTTTCTCTAGATTTCGTTTCCATGTATCTGGGAGCCTTTGGGCATCATCTCTGGTATTTAAATTTTTAGGATGTTTTTCGGACAGTATTGCTTTCCTGATTACAGGTTCGGTCCTATTTTCAATGTTGGCTATAGTCGGTTCGCTATTCCCAGTCCGAACTGTTTAGTGAATTTAGTAATTATTTTTTTGCGAAGTTAGTTACTTTTTGACAGACTAGAAGTGGCTGGAAATTACTATACAACCAAACACACGTACTCATAGCCAAAATTAATAGTAAATAAACTAAATAGTAAATAAAATGGAACTTTATGGATCAATAGACAATCAATGTTTATTTATTTACACCATATAATAAATAGTTATGTTAAATTATAAAAACTGAAATATATTTTTTAAATATATACTATCCAAAATTTTATGGGTTTAGTATACACTTCCACTATTTATAATAATTCTTCTTTTTTCAATAAAAGAAGTCTGTAATAAAAGTTTATTTAAGCTGTTTAATACTGCGAGCTGGGAACTTTTGTGTTTTAGGTTTCCAGCTATGAATCTGTCAAAATATGCCCGAGTTGAGCGAATGGACCTTAGCATCGTTGTTCCATTCAAGTTTTTTATGCAAGACATAAAATAAAAAGCAATATCATATATACGGTACTGGAACCAGTATTGGACACGGCACCAGTGATGGACACTCAACAAATTAATGCATATTATCAAGCAACCTTTACTCTAATTACCCCCACAAACACGTAAAATCTCCAATAGAAATCTGTAATATTTGCTCTGTTTGCAGCTGCTTCGTCTAGATGCCGCTAGTTGTATTAAAATGAACATAATTTTCCACATGGCAATTTTGGCGCCAAGATTATTAGTTTAGCAGTTTAGCAGTAGTTAGCAAGGAATTAGTTTCTTAACTTATACAAACTTCAAAATTGGTGATTTATTAAGTTTACTTAAGTGAATCAACAGTAAAGGTATGTAGTTTAATGTGTGTTTATTGTTTTTAGCTAATTTTTATCGGTAAAAAGATTTAATTTGGGTGTCCAATACTGGATCTACAATTAAACGTATGTTCCTAAAATGGACAGGGTGTCCATGTAAGGGCAAATAAGTTTTTATTTGAAATCACTGGTAAATACATAGAAATAAAAAATGCTATGTTCTGCTATAAACAGGAAGTCTATATGTTGAGTGTATCCAGTATTGGACATGGCCATTAAATGAGTGTCCAATAATGGATACGAAAATGTCCATTACTGGTGTTAAGAAATAATTTTGTTTTTTTATTTTACAGCTGGTCATTTATGATGGATAGAAAGGAACATAAAAAATATACAAATGGCAGAAGCTCTATTGGCAGCAAAAATGGGTATGCCAGTTGCAACTGCAAGTAAGAGATTTGGTGTATCTCGTATTACGTTGCGCAATAAGCTAAAAGGAATAAGTCCGGAGGTATGCAACATGGGCCCTCCTACAGTTCTCACTGCAGATGAGGAAGATCCCATTGTTAAGTGGATTGTCGATATTGCAAGAGCTGGGTTTTCTGTAACGAAACAATGCTTAGTCGACACAGTCACCAAGTTGATAAATGAGTTAGATAGAAAAACTCCATTTACCGAAGGTATTCCTGGTAAAAAGTGGTTTCAGTCTTTGCTGAACAGACATCCCAACATATCGTTAAAGACGTCAGAGAAACTTACCGGTTATCGTGGCCAATTAACAGAAATCGATATACGCAATTGGTTTCAAGAAGTTTCAAATTACTTTAAAGATAATGGCTACTCTGACATTTTAGAACATGCACATCGAATTTTTAATGCTGATGAAACAGCTATTTCATTGTGCCCTAAAACTGGGAAAGTTTTGGCTCCTAAAGGAGATAAAAATATCTATAGTGTCTCAAAAACGCCAGAAAAAGAAAATCTTACTGTTTTACTTACGGTATCAGCATCTGGAGAAATTTGCCCTCCTATGGTGGTATATCCATATAAGAGGGTACCTACAGATATTGTTACCCAATTTCCGAAATCTTGGGGACTGGGCAAATCGGCCAATGGGTGGATGACAGGAGAGGTATTTTTTGAATACATGGCGAATATATTTGAGCCATGGTTGACAGAAAATAATATAGAACGACCCGTTATATTTTTTGTGGGTGGGCACAAATCTCATTTGACATTACATTTGAGTATTTTTTTGCGTGAAAAGCAAATCATTTTAGTTGCATTTTATCCAAATGCAACGCATGTATTACAACCTCTGGATGTTTCTGTTTTTTACCCATTGAAATGTCAATGGAAATCGCATGTCAGAAAATGGTTGGCAGAAAACGAAAACCAGCCGTTAATGAGACATCACGTGGCTACTCCCCTAGAAAATATTCTGAATGAATCTATTTCTCCCGCTATTATTAAAAATGGATTTCGCGTTTGTGGCCTCTTTCCTTTTAATCCAAATAACCTGGATTATTCAAAGATAATTTGTATACAGAGGGTTAATAAAGAAGAAAATCTTCCTGAAAACAATCGAAATTCGGCTAATGATATAAAAATATGTTTAAATATTTTAGAAAGTAACATTAGTCCTAAAACATTGAATGCTATGAAAGCACAAAACTCTAAAGAGGCATGGAATGGGCAAGAGTCAACATTGGATTTATACAATGTGTGGAAAAAGATACGGGACATAGTTTCAATTCCAGAGCCAAGTGAGAACGAGAATCTGTCACTAGAGAATTTAAATAATGAAAACAATGAAACACCGCAAGATGAAAACGATATTCCAGAAATTCTTCTAACAAACCACAAAAACGAAATGCCGGAAGATGCCAAAAGATCAAATACTAAACGTTTTGAAATCAACACGGTGAATACTCAACGGACTCCAGATATCACCCAGAGATCATCAAAAGCTAGTGGTTCAGCTGAAATAAGTCTATACTATCAACCACCTCATCAAGAGGAGGACAATCAACAATTTAAAGAGATATTTGTCAAAACAAATAGTCCATCTGGTGATTCCCCATTTAAAAAATATCTGTTTTGGCCTAAAGACGAAGTAAAATCACATCGTCAAATTAAAGAAAGACCACGCTTAGTCATTACATCAGACTATTGGTTAAATGAGCAAAAAAAAAGAAAACCTGCGAAAAGAAAAAGAACAACTGAAACAAAGCAGAAAACGAGCTCGTGAAGAAAAACAAAGGCAAAAAATTGACAAAGAAAAGATTTTAAAAAAATGCAGGAAAGGAAAAAATCTGCCTGGAATTAAAAAGGAAGAGTCAGATAAAAAAATTAGTTGGAAGTGCTTCAAATGTAATACAGCCTGGAAAGACCAACATTTCTTGGAAAAAAGGCAAAGTGGCTTAGTTGTGCGCATTGTGAAAATAAGGTACACAAAATTTGTGTCCCTTCCAAGTATATTGACAGTTTAGGACTTGCTTTAGACTCCGAAGATGAAGATGAGTTTGTCTGTGAAAAGTGTAAAATTACCGTGGATAGTAGTGATACATGTGAGAGTTCAGAAGAAGAAGAGGACCAGTTGATTATACTTTTTATTTATATTCAGTTAGTTACCTATATTAGACCAGTTTAAATAAAATTGCAGCTAAATTTTGGAGAATATTAATCAATTATTCTTTTTCTTTCAATTATATTGGGGGCAATTTAGGTTCAAAATTATGGAATAAATTCAGTTTTTCATAGGGGTCGTGTGGTATCTCATTTGAAAGGTTATTCAATTCAATTCTCTATTCAGTTATATTAACATTAAAATCATTATTTTTACAGGGTGGTCATAAAATGTTTTCCGAATTAAATTAACTGACACAAAAAGAAGAATTTATCTAATTTATTTAACTCAAAATTCATTTTACCGCTGTCAGAAAATAGAAAAATATGCTTATTTGACAAATAAACAATGTTTATCTCTTAAATTAAATATTCAATCTGCCAAGAGGCATGTGGGTGGCGGGTTTGACATTTAATTTAAGCAAAAAGCAATGTTTATTTATGAAATAAACATTTTTTTCATATTTTCTGATAGCAGTAAAATGTATTTTAAGCTAAATAAATGACATAGATTCTTCTTTTTGCGTCATTTAATATGATTCAAAAAATATTTTTTGGCCACCCTATATAAATAATAATGTTAATGTTTATATTACTAAGTAAACAATGGAATAACCTTTAAAATGAGCTATCACACGACCCTTATTCCTATTTAAAAAAATCATCGATTTCGTGATCACGCCCAAATGGATGACGTCACTATTATGGCAATATCTCGAAAAATCATAATTTAAAAATAAAAATCGTCCTGTCTCAGGATTTTTCCCAAAAGTGGCATATTCTTGATCAAATGAATTTATTCCATAATTTTGAACCTCTCTATCCATATATAAGAACGGTGTCCATAACTGGGTATGCAACTGTCCAAATTAGGATCGATTGAAAATATCGATGTCCATTACTGGAGAAAAAACATTAATTAATAATGAATATATCTTTTTGGGTTGTTGTTTTTATTTTGGTAAAATGAACTTCTGTACTGATTAAAGACAGTCTGAGCAATAAGCAAGTGTCAAGATTGGTTCCATTACGGTACAGAGTGAGTTTTATGTATAGAACGCCTTAATTATCTCGAAAATAGCTTGCACGATTTTTATAGATTTTGGTGGTTAAGAGTCTCGGGATGAGACCAATATCTGTGGTATTTACATTGTTGTCAATCTTTCGTTTTTTTTTAAATGTATTGAACTTTCTTATTTCAAATGGAACATATAAGTATATGAACATACTTTATGGCCCGCACGCATGTGTTCTACATGGTTTTCTGGCACCCAGTGCTGTAATTTTTCATATTACTTGTCGTAGGCATCTCTCGACTTATGTGGTAGTAACTTTTGTGTTGTTTTTTCCGCTTTTTTTAAAATTTGGTTAGTGATCACAAAAGTATCTTGCATTTTCACGGTTTTATTTTGACACATTTGACAGCATTTCCGTAGCGTAGCAACATAAATCGGACGATAGAATGTCTCCTAGTAAATATATTGTCAAAATGAAATCGAATTTTTGGATTTATTTGAACATATTTATTTTTAGATGCAATAACGAATTAGTATGACATAAAAGTTTGTATGCACCGCGGGTATTGATAGACGTATATGCCCTCGGGCGACTTACCAGAGGCCCTATGTATGTACGTATGAAAATTACTGAGTTCTCGGGCAGAACCGCGTTGAGAATTTAAAGCTCGACGATTCGGCATCCATTTTGGAGCAACTTTTAAGAAGGATATGGTTCCGTTGGAATTCGGGGTCTCAAACTGCCTACTCTCCTCACTTGTGACGTACCAGTATCTTGTTCTGTATAAATACAGGAACACTCAAACGGCACTGAGGTCTCAGTTTGCCTACTCCTCAGTGTCGAGTGACAACCGGTCTTACCCTGTGAGGCCGCTTTTATACCATCCGTATGCGCGGGAACGGTATGCCCTGACGTGGTCTGAGCTGACGTGGCATGAGCGTCGTGGGTTGGGGTGAGGGGTCGCTGAAGCAACGGTCGCCATGTTGCCGGCAAGTGTTTAGCATCATCGCGCGTGTTTAAACTCTTAGGCCGTTTTTCGATCTTGATAGCTTCACGAATGATTCTCGATTTTAAGGAGCGGATGGTAGCGATGGTTTTTGCTTTTTCGAAATCTATTTTGTGGCCTGTCTGAATATGATATTGGGCTAGGGCTGAAGTGGTATCGGGATGTCTGACTGATAGAGAATGTTCGTAAATACGGCTATGGATTCGTCGGTTTGTCTGTCCTACGTATGTACGTGGGCAACTGGAACAAGGTATCCCGTATACTATATATATATATATATATATATATATATATATATATAATATATATATATATATATATATATATATATATATATATATATATAATACAAAATTAGTGTTTCTTGGGTTTATGTTCAATAAATAATATTAAATTTGGAACTAGATTTTATTATTCAAGATTTTTCGTCAAGAATCTAAAATTTACAAGATTAAAAACAAAAAGTTATTGTAAAATATATAAAAACACTCATCAAAACGTAAAGCGAGACACTAATAGTAATGAATTGACAGAGGTAAAATTAAGATCTGATATCTCATGGTTTATTGTGATTAATATATACTTATTTCTACATAAGCGTATCGTTGGTGTTTTCGAGAAAGGTAAAGTGGAGATATGTTAAAACTTGGAGTTATATTTATTATTATTTAAATCAGATTAAAACATATTTTATTTAGATTACTATTGTTATTATTACTATCTAAAACTAAAGTTTACTATAGAAATTGAACAGAATTGCTTTTATACTCTCAGTATGCGCGAGAACGGTATGCGCGGAAACGGTCTGTGCGGGATCGGTTAAGGCGGAGGTTACTAAAGCAGAGGTTACCATGTTGCCGACAGTCTTTTAGCGTCATGGCAAGTGTTTAAGTTATTAGAGCTTTTTTAAATTTAGATGGCTTCACGAATCATTTTCAATTTTAACGAGCGGATAGGAGCGATGGTTTTTGCTTTTTCGAAATCTAATTTGTAACCTTTCTGAATATGATATTTATTTCTGAATATGGCTAGAGCTGAAGTAATATCAGAAAATTTTACACATATAGAATGTTCGTAATTACGTTTCTGTATTCGTCAGTTTGTTTGTCCTATGTATGTACGTGGGCGATTGGGACAATGCATCTCATAGACACCATGGTCTGCATTTGGGGATTTGATCTTTTATTGATCTAACGAGATTGGACAACTTGGAGTGATTACTGAATATGATTTTAAAGTTTAGAGAGTTAAGAGTTTTAGTGATCTTGTCAGTGACACCTATAATAAAAGGTAGAAAGATTTTGGGTTGATCAGATGGCAAGGGTTCTTTTTTGGATGAAATGGGGTTTAGATGTTTTTGAATTATACTATTGATTTAAGTTTTGTGGTAACCGTTTTGTGAGAGTAATTGTGAATTGATTTCCGATGATCTCTATTTGTTGTAGTGTGTAAGGTGAGTGTTTCTCACAGGAATGGGAAAGACGCTTCAGACTCAACTTCAATTGTGAATTGAATACTGGAATTAATGTCATTCAGGTGGGAGAGGAAGAGATCTAATGTGTCTTTACCAAGGGGTCAAATGACAAATACCGTTTCGAAATGTTCGGAATGTTCCATGTATATATATATATATATATATATATAATATATATATAATATATATATATATATATAATATATATATATATATATAATATATATATATATATAATATAATATATATATCGTAAGGTCGATATATATATACCTATATATATAAAGGTCGTACTCCTTTTCTCGATATATATATATATATATATATATATATATATATATATATATATATATATATATATATCGAGAAAAGGAGTACGACCGTCAATCCAATATAAACTAAGGTACACTCGAAGAGTGGTGGGTTTTTCGGTCAAAGTGGAGAAATAAAAGACAACGACGATGGCTACTTCATCTATTTATTGAAGACGTTTCGCTTTCTGCTCAGAAAGCATCATCAGTTCATCTAAAAAGAACAATATGAAACCAAACATCCATAGAGAAGTTATAACCAAAGTGTGTTACCTTACAAAGACATGTAGCAGTCAGTGATGTTAAAAATATGAAAAAGCTTACAAAGCTGGACATTCAGAGTTAACGTTGTATATAACAATTAAATTGAAACTAGGTAAAGTTTGCAATTTGACAAATTTAGCACAGCAAAAGAACATGTGATATGAATCTGATTCATAGAATCCTTTTCATTACGGTCCTTAATGTTTGAACCTTTGGACTGTGGAAATTTTTATTAATCTTCACCTGTTAGCTGGCTAACTAGTGACGTCATAATATTATAAT